>NW_027412528.1:7839705-9272205 GCF_025532065.1 Leptinotarsa decemlineata
ATATAAATTGACGAGAAAGTTATATATGTATAGGAATTTTTATGGGTTTGACAAATGTCATACCTTCACATAAATGTAATCAATGTCAGTTCTCTTATTCATACAATCAGAAGACTTATCAATTTCAACCATTTCAAGAAAAATGCGTTTGTAAATATTTTTTTCTGAAATGGTTGAAATTAATACGTCTTCTGATTGTATGAATAAGAAAACTGACATTGATAATATCAGCAATATATACAGTAACTTACTGGAACTACATCAAAAACATAATAATAATGAAAATCGTATCAATCAATAACTCTTTCTTCAGAGTCAAAACTTATGAAATCATCATACCCATTGAAAAATGACATTTATGTGAAGGTATGACATTTGTCAAACTCATTAAAATTCCTATACATGTATAACTTTCTCGTCAATTTATATGCTCAATTTATTGTTTTTCGCTCATTTTTACTGTGAATATGATTTGTAATGTTATTCAATGGCTCAACTCATTGAATTATAGGACACGAAGAAGTTTCCCATTAGAAGCGAAAGCTTGGCTAAGTAAAGCAGAGTTTCATTTTTGATTTTTTGACTGAGGCCCAGTTGTACAATCGTGGTTTAAGCCGAGGTTCACATGAACCAGGTTCAAAAATGAACTCGGCTCAAAAACGTATTTTGTTGTTCATACAATATTTGAGCTAAGTTCTTCGAAACCAAGTTCACGGAATAAAACCATAGGTTGGTATTATTGGCGCATGCGTATTTTCAATTCATGCGTTGAAATTTTCTCATAACCACGTTTTTGACACAAAACAGTTGTGTAATTTTTGACTAATACTAATAGCAAATAACAAGTTTTTCATTATTCTGTGGAGTGAACGGTGATAAACTATATGGAAGAATTTCTTATCAGAAATTTTACAATATTGTTAGACTCCTGACTTCCGAGGTAAGCAATCAGTGTCAGATGAAAAATATTTTATATTTTCTTGGGTCATATTCTTACTTATATGAATTTTTATAGTAGACAATGGAAACATCTTCAGAAAGCAAACACCAAAGAGCAACAAACTTCAATTCAAAAGAAGAAGCAGTTTTGCTTAGTATTGTTACAAAATATAAGGGAATTATTGAAAATAAAAAAACAGACAGTAACAATAATAAACAAAAGCGTGAATGTTGGGAAAAAATTGAAGTACAGTTTTCAACAGTCACAGTGGTGAGGTCTTCAGAGATTGGAACACGTTAAGGAAAAAATATGAAAACATTAAAAAAAGGAGTAAAAGAAAAATAGCAGATGCAAAATGTCATGTAATGTCTACTGGAGGAGGCCCACCGAATAAACCAATTGAAGTCAATGATGTTGACATACTTGTAAGGGATATTTTGGGCAGTAGAGTTGAAGGACTGCAATCTGAGTTTGGAGGTGATGCATCTATTTCAGGAACAGGTTAGTTATTACCATCTTTAACAGAGAATTGTGTTTTATTCATTCATTCAAATTTCATTCAAGACTTTCTTACTGAAATAGCAATATGTCGCTAGGATAACTTTGATTTCCTTTGTTTTTAGAATTTATAACAATTGAATGTGAGGATAATGATATCTCTTTTGGAATACCTGAGGTGATACCAAATAATGATTTTACGGAGGAAGAATATGCCATTCAAGGTAAGATACTACACAATTATTTTAATGAAATGAATAAGGTATACTTAATGCCACATTTAGAAATATCGTTTACCAGAAACTTACTTTTTTTCAAGGACAATTGGAGAATACACAACATGAAACAAAGAGAATGGATCAGTCCAAATCTACTCCCGACAACTTAAGGACCCCAAAATCTAAGGTTCTTATTTCAGGTAGGTAAACATGTACTTTTTTGAGATGAGCATCAATAGCCGATGTTTCAAGTACGATGTCGATGTTTTTTTGCCATCCAAATGTTCCATGTTGTTGGTATATCTCGATGGTATTGTTTTGAACTACCATCAATGTTTTGTACAATGGTACATATAGAATTTAGTGACGGGATAATTCGAATGGAAAATGATTATTCGATTCTTGCAATAATCACTTTTTGTCGACTACTTTAACATTTTGGTTGGATAATTATTGTCGATTTCTTTCTTTTGGGTAAAAGAATTATTAAGCAACACTTTGCGGAGCACTATTTTATTTTATAAGAACCAAAGAAATTACAATACTTTTTAACATGAGACTAAATCAACGACTAACTTTCTATTATTTTCAACAACATTGACGTTTGACAACTGACTACTTAATGAAATAGTTTCATTGACATTTCAACACCCTCCCTCAATGAAATTATTTCATCCTATTCTCATACAAATATAACTAAGTACTTAAACCTAAACCCTTTTTAAAGTTCAAAAATTTTATTGTTGATAAAGGTTTCGTTAAACCATCAGCCAGCTGGTCTTGACTTTTTATATAAACTATTTTAACTAAACCTTCATCTATTTTTTCTTTAATAAAGCAGTATTTTATATCTATGTGTTTTAATCTTCTATTGTTTTCAGGATTTTGTGCAATTTTGATTGCAGACTGATTATCTTCAAAAATTGTTGTTGGTATGTTCAATGAAAATAAAGAAAAATCTGACACTACTTTACGTAACCAACAAGCTTCACTTATAGCTAACGTAAGAGCACACAATTCAGATTCTGTGGAAGATATGGCTACAGTTTGTTGTTTTTTACTAGCCCACATTATTGTACAAGCATTAAGTTTGAAAATATAGCCTGTAGTAGACTTTCTATCAAATACATCCCCTCCCCAATCTGAATCAACTTATCCACACAAAATATCAGATGTACAATCAGTATTGAAAACTAATTTCAAATCAAGAGTCTTCTTAACATAACGAAGTACTCTTTTCAAAGCTTTATACACATTTTCATTAGCTTTATCTTGAAATCTACTCAACATTGTTACACTTTCACATAAATCGGGTCGTGTACCCATAACAGCATACATAAGACTACCTATTATTTGTCGGCATTTTTTAACCAAATTTTCATTGAGTGTGCCGTCTTTCAAAGTTTTAAAATCGAAATTTGAATCTAGCGGTGTTGACATAGGTTTACAGTTTAACATGCCATATTTTTCTAATACTTGTTTTAAATAAACAGTTTGATCCAATTCTGTACAACCCAGCTTTAAATTCTGTTTTACATTGATTCCTGAATATTGTGAAATTTGACCTAAATCGCTCATAGAAAAAGTTTTGGATAAAATATTTTTTGCATTATCAACTTCTACCAAATCTGTTCCTAACAATAATACATCATCTACATAAAGTAAAATATATGTTTTACTCTCACTCAAAATCTTGGAATATAAGCAAAAATCGTTTTCTGATCTAACAAATCCTTCCTTTTTCATTAGATTATCAAATTTTATATTCCAACATTTTGGTGATTTTTTAAGGCCATATATAGATTTGTTCAACTTACAAACAGTATCTGAATTAATTTTATTTTCTCCAGGAAGAGACATATATACCTCGTCAGTTATTTCTCCATATAAAAATGCACTCTGTACATCCATTTGGTATACGGGTAGTTTTAAATGATTTGCTAGTACCAATAAAATTCTAAAGGTGCATAATTTTGCCACTGGGGCATAAATATCATATAGATCATCACTGACTTCTTGCTGAAAGCCTCTGGCTACAAGTCTTGCTTTATATTGTCCATCATTTTTAATCTTCAACACCCACTTACTGTCTATCACCTTTTTGTCATCTGGCCATGGTACTTCAGTCCATGTGTTGTTCTTTTTCAACACATTCAACTCTTTTTCCATTGCTTCTTTCCAAAAAGTGGAATTTTCTTCTGTTACTATATCCTCTATGTTTATTTTTTCTTCTTGTACACTGTAAAAGCATGTTTCATAATCATCTAGCCATGTAGGTCTTTTAATTGACCTTCCTCTTCGTACTTCTTGTTTCATTGTGTTCCATTGTTTCTGTGCTTTCATTTTCATCACTTTCTTGGTTCTCACAAATTTCATTATAACTAATTTCTTGCATATTTACTATCTGAGTATTTTCCTGTTCATTTTCTTCCAATTCTTTTCCTACTTCTTCAGTACCATGTAAGTCTTCATTATTTTCCAACTGATTTTCACAGTCAAGGGTTATTAGTTTTTCATATTTCTTTTGTACTTCTTGTTCTTCTGCCAGTATTACAATATCCCTGTGTATTTCCACTTTGTTTATGTACGGAAAATATATTCTATATCCTTTTACTTCATCGCTATATCCGACTAAGATCCCTCTTTTACTTTTAGGATCTAGTTTTTGACGTTTTTCTTTAGGAATATGTACAGATACCCGAGATCCAAACTCCATTAGAAATGAAATATCAAAATCTTTTCCATTCCATAAATTAAATGGGGTTTTACCACTGTGTTTACTAATAGCAACTCTGTTCAATACAAAAACTGCTGTGTTTATGGCTTCAGCCCAATACTTTTTTCCAAGTTTTTTGCTATATATCATGGTACGTGCGGCTTCCACCAATGTCCTGTTTTCGCGTTCTGCTCTGCCGTTTTGCTCCGGTGTGTAAGTACAGGTTTTTTCATGTTTTATTCCATACTTTTCTGTCAATCCCTGTACCTCTTTTTTTATGAATTCCAGACCATTATCTGTCCTTAAACTGTCTGAGTTTCTACCATCTTTATTAGATGTTCTAATTTTTTTGATGTTTCTGATTTATGTTTCAGGAAGTATATTATTCTGTAACTTGAGTAATCGTCCTTTACAAGTAAAAAATACTTTGATCCTCCTATAGATTCAGTTTCGAAAGGGCCACATAAATCTGCATGCATTAATTGGCCTATTTCCGTTGCCCTCGATTCACTCTTGGTGAAAGATAGTCTATGCTGTTTACCGAGTAAACAATCTTCACAAAAAGGCTTCTTTCGCTTTTCATTGTAACTTATTTGATTTTTCCTTAAAATATCTTTTACTTGTTCACAATTCAAATGTGACAGTCTTGAGTGCTAATCATTTAGGTTTATAGCAACGTTGCTTTGTGAAATGTTGTTTTCTTTCTGATATCTAAACATCATTTTGAAAAACTTTCCTTGTCTCAGTGCAATGGCTCGTACTTTGCCCTCTCGGTCTATAATTTCACTCTTTTCTTTATTGGATCTCAAAGTGAAACCTTTATCTAATACTTTTCCGACAGAGAACAGGTTTATTTTAAATTCTGGAACAAATAATACATTGTTGAGCTCAGTTTTTACCCAATATTCTCCGTTCCATGCTTCAACTTCTACTTTTCCGACTCCAATTGCCTTCACTGTAGAGCCATCACCCATTTCTATCAATTTTTTTATTGTATTGTTCAAAGTTACAAATTCTTCAGGGTCAAAACATATATGGTCACTCGCACCGCTGTCCATACACCAGTCTTGGTTTGAGAAGTTAGATACACCTATTAACGCTAGAGATTTAGCATCCTCACTCGATTCACTTGAAACGATGAACGCATTTGAATTATCGTTGGTATTTTTTTGTTGTGTACTTTCATTGTCTTTCTTTTTCTTGAACCAACATTCTCCAATCAGGTGTCCTTTTTTCCTACAATAATGACATTCTTTCATTCTTCTTCCTTCTTTTCGTTCAGGGCAATGCTTTTTGATATGTCCAGTCTTATTACAACTATAGCATTTCACTTTGTTTTTGACTTATACCTCAGTTCTCTTTCCTGCTGATAAAGCAGTCGCTTGCTCTACCTGTTTTGTTCTTTCCTCTTCAATCAGAAGTCTCGATGTCAGTTCTTTGAGGGTTTGCTTGTCAGCTGCTGTGGACTCCCATGCAGACACGAAATGTTTAAGATTGTCCGGAAGTGACATCAAGATTTTGGTTATCAACATTTTGTCGCTGAGTTCTTCACCTAACTGTTTCAGATTTCCTTTTATTTCTTCTAACTGCGAAACAAAATCGGCTATTTCTCCCTTGTAGTCTAATCCGAAGAACCTTTGTTGTAGTAAATGCACACTGACCTGCGATTTATGTTCATAAATTGATTGCAGTTTTTCCCACATCTGAGCAGCTGTTTGGCAGCTTAAAATGTGTGTGAGGGGCCTCTCGTCAATCCTTGCAGCGATTATTTCTTGCGCTCTGGCATCTTTTCTGTCCCACTCAGTGTTATTAAGTTCGGTCATTGACCTTTGGCATGTTCCCATGGCTATGTCATATAGGCCCTTGGATTTCAGCATAATAATTGTCTGGAACTTCCATGTGGTCCAATTGTCTCCTGAGAACCTGATACTTGCAGCTCCAGTTTTTTTGTCCATTTTTTAATCGACTTCAATAAGTTTTTTTTTTCTTTACGTGTCACGTTCCCGCCAACTTCTGGAGGTTATATTGAAAAAAAAACTTTTTTTTACCCAAAATATTTGATTACAGCCTGACTGGGCCCATAACCTATTGTCGATTTCTTTCTTTTGGCTAAAAGAATTATTAAGCAACACTTTGCGGAGCACTATTTTATTTTATAAGAACCAAAGAAATTACAATACTTTTTAACATGAGACTAAATCAACGACTAACTTTCTATTATTTTCAACAACATTGACGTTTGACAACTGACTACTTAATGAAATAGTTTCATTGACATTTCAACAATAATATTTAGTAAAATAAAACCTACTGACCGAAAAATAACGTTTCAATTTTACTTTCAGGCGAGTCTGGGAATAAGTATGAGTATGAAACACTTTGTAGTAAAGTAAGTCACTGGGCAGAAGCCAAATCCAGTTTAGAGCAAATCAAAATTTCTCAGATGGAGAAAGAACACAATTTGAAATTGAAAATAATGAAAGATTAATCAGAAGCTGAAATTGAAATGATGAGAAAGGAGACAGAAGCCAGGATTGACAAGTCCAGAAAAGAACTGGAGGTAACTCTGGAGGGTATTAGGGAGCAAAACAATTTAAAAAAGGAGATTTTGTTATTAGAAAAACATTTTCTTCTTTTGAAAAAGTCGCAAAATTATGAGATGCCTAAAAAATTATAATTTTTCAAAGTAACAGGATAGTTTTCTATGTTCATTCTTTGTATTTATTTGGAAAAATGGTAAAATAAATGTTTGTGAATGAATCCTATCCAGTGTTTTATTTGTTGCTTAACAATGTACTAAGCAGGAGGAAATAGAAAACGATATAGGCCTTATATTTGGATTTATTTTACAAATTACTGAAATAGTCATTAATCAATTGATGCCTCACTACATTGTTAAGATTATTCATATCATTGATATTGATATGGTTATCCACATCATTGACAAAATCTATGGCAGCTTCTTCTTCCTCATTAATAGGTGGTACAGGTTCATCAAAAAGCTTGCAAATGTTTTCCAAAACTGCTGTAGCAATAACAACTGCTTCAACCTTTCTCAATGACAATCGTATACCAAAAGCTAGTATCGGAAACCTCCTTTTCCACTGCCCAAATTTCCTTTCTATGCAATTTCTGGTTCTGATTTGAGATTCATTAAAAAGTTGTTCGGCTCTGATTTGTGGATTTCCAAGAGGTGTTATCATATACTGTTTTATTCCATACCCACTATCTCCAACCAGAACATAATCATGAAACTCATTGTTTTCAAACTTTGCCCTAATATTTGAGCTGGCAAATATATGAGAGTCATGACTGGAACCTGGCCAATGACATATTACATCTTGGAACTTGCAGTCTGCATCACATATTGCCTGAACATTGAAAGAAAAAAATCCTTTTCTGTTTCTATAGACTTCCGCATTATCACCACCTGGAGATAATATTTTTATGTGAGTGCAATCTACTGCACCAATACATTTTGGAAATTTGGCTATATTGTAGAATTTTTGGGAAATATTTCTACATTCTGCCTCAGTAACTGGCATTTTTATATATTCTCCATACATATGTGCAATAGATCTGGAAACTTTCGAAACTATTCTACTTGCAGTTCCTTTATCCAAACCAATAAAGTCCCCAACTGTTTGCAAGAAGTTACCTGTAGCAAAATATCTCAGTGTAACTAATACCATTTGCTCTGGTGTTACAGCATGGTTTCTGAAAAAGAAAAAATAAAATTTCAATATATATTGCTGAGCTTAAATATGTGTATTGGTATGAAATAACAAACCAATAATAGTAAAAAAAAGTTAACTATACCTATCAGTTGGTGACATAATTTGTTCTCGAATTCTTTCAATCACGAATCTTGATACTTGTTTCGATAACCTAAACCTTTGAATAAATTCATCAGCAGTTAGAATATCAAAGTAGTTTTTTCTCTCCTGGAAGTGGGGATGTTTCCTTCTCACATTTCCTAACATTTCCACCACATCCACAAAATCCTCGTCATCTGTTAACTCTTCCAAGTTAAGAAAATGATCAATTCCTGCCATTAATCAATAGTATTTTCAGTACAGTGCACAAAATATTTTATTCAATGAAAAATGTGAGGTTATAAAATGCTAGAACCGAGTTTAAGCCTAGAAATATGATAGCTCAAGTGAACCTACATATTTTGGTAATCCGGAACTAGGTTCAAACTTGAACTGCAATTGTACAACAAATAAAATTATATAAACTTGGTTTAGACTTGAACTTCCTTTGAACCACGATTGTACAACTGGGCCTGAGAGACCCTGTTAATCTATTCTACCGTACATTTCTCCAGTCGCTAAGATTATCCACTATTATATATATATATATATATATATATATATATATATATATATATATATATATATATATATATATATGGAATCAACTGTAACTCTTTGATTAATTGCACCAGCGGCAAATGCCAAGTCTACTTCTTCAAAATTTCAATAAATTGACAAGTGATGTGTTTCTAACCTAAGATCGCCACGTTCATTCTCAAATAAATTTTTTTTATGATTACTCCTCATTTAACGTATATACAGGGTGTCCCTGGACTTCCTCTTTTCCTCTCGGGAATGTATAGATGGGGTCAAAATATCACCAGTACTTCATATAACTTTTTTTCCTAAAATCCTTCGTTACCAAGTAACGGGCCCTCGAAGTTACAAAATGAAAAATGTTTTTCTTCGATAACTTTTCAAGTGAATATTCAAAATCATCCAAATTTTGGTAATTGACTAAACAAATGAATTCCTTCGATGAGCTTTCATGCAGGAGTCAGTTGTTTTGCTACAAAGTCAGGAACGGAGTACCCCCGATGGTCCACACCCCAAAACTTTGAAATGACAGATATTTTTCAATATTTTTCAACAAATTAAGGTTACTTGGACAATTTTATGAATAAAAGTACTCGTGTGGAAAGTCGATCGGAGCAACGAGTCTTGATAAAAATGTAGTTTCACTCGACGACATCAAACCCGCTCGTCCACCATTATTTGAAATGAATAATTATCAAAGCAGAAATAATAATGATAACGTTAATTCAACAACATTTATCCTGAGATGTCTACCATTATTCGAAAATATTAGTTTTTAAGGAAAATGGAAATGATAGGTGAAATGTTCATAACGAATTTTTATAATGCAAACACGTTTAACTAACGAAACTCAAGAGCCTCAAGAGCAAACTGAAATGAAAAATCCGCTACAGAAACTGCTCGATATGACCACCTTCTCTTTCTATACATTTTCTTAGTCTGCGAAGACACCCTCTCTGTACTTGAAATAGCATTCCAGGGTCGTTTCGTATGGCTTCACAATGTAATGTTATTCTATTCAACAATGCATCTCTTGTGTGAATAGGTGTAGCGTAAACAAGGCTTTTTAGATGCCCCCACAGAAAGAAATCCAATGGATTTAAATCCGGAGACCGCGATGGCCATGAATATGGCCCACCTCTACCAATCCATCTATTGTGGAAAATATGGTTCAGATGGTCACGCACAATCAAACTAAAATGAGGAGGAGCGCCATCATGCATAAACCACATATCTCTTCGCGTTTGAAATGGAACATGTTCCAAAAGTCCATTCAAATCGTTCTGAATGAACTACAAATAACGTTCTCCATTCAATCGGTCCTGTAGAACGAATGGTCTTATAAGATGGTTTCCTATGATACCAGCCCAAACATTCACGTTGAATTTCCGTTGGTGTTTGGTTTGCAATATCCCATGGGGATTTTCTTCGGCCCATATATGGAGATTATGAGAGTTGATAACTCCATCTCTACTGAAACCTGCTTCATCAGTGAATAAAACTCGATTAATAAAAGTCATATCCTCTCTTTGCCTATCCATGAACCAATTGGCATATTCCAGTCGTGCTGGAAAATCTTGAGGTGTCATGGCATGTACCTTCTGGATGTGAAATGGGTGGAGCAGTTGTTCCCTAATTATTCTAACTATTCGGCCATATCAAAACAATTCAAAATATCCTATAGAATATTGACAATACAATGATAGTCATATGACAACGCACCACTCAACAAAACAAAATCGCATTCCAGTTTCTCATTTTTTATCAAAACTTTCTAAAAGGTTTTTTTGTCAACATCTGTGAAAGAAACGGAACATAATTATTCCCTGGATATTTTTCACCTGATCATGTGCAGCCGTTTTTGTAGTTCATTCGTTTGCTTTTTATTAGTATAGTAAATATTTTTTCCGATGTGCGTTTTTTCAGCTAAATTTAGATTCGTGTTAAAAAAATTCTCTCATTAAATTATAATTATCAGTGAAACTCCTCAACAATTTAGCTGTGAAGAAGAATTTGAAACATTCGAATGTTGAGTTTCATGAGATTCAGATAACTGATCAACACGAAACGTGATTATTCCACACGTATTATGTACATACAAAATATGGAATGAATTCGATATTTCATAGTAGAGTAGCTTGTTAGTTTAAAAACACCACGAATCTACAGAACTTGATATTTCCTTTGAAAAAATATCTGCTATCACAATTGTGACTTAAACTTCCATATAGGTACTGTACTTTTTGTTTACGACTTCATTTTAGCATACTTTGTATTATTCCTGTTTTAAATGTTGTTGAATTAACGTTATCATTATTATTTCTGCTTTGATAATTATCCATTTCAAATAATGGTGGACGAGCGGGTTTGATGTCGTCGAGTAGAACTACATTTTTATCAAGACTCGTTGCTCCGATCGACTTTCCACACGAGTACTTTTATTCATAAAATTGTCCAAGTAACCTTAATTTGTTGAAAAATATTGAAAAATATCTGTCATTTCAAAGTTTTGGGGTGTGGACCATCGGGGGTAGTCCGTTCCTGACTTTGTAGCAAAACAACTGACTCCTGCATGAAAGCTCATCGACGGAATTCATTTGTTTAGTCAATTACCAAAATTTGGATGATTTTGAATATTCACTTGAAAAGTTATCAAAGAAAAACATTTTTCATTTTGTAACTTCGAGGGCCTGTAACTTGGTTACGAAGACTTTTAGGAAAAAAAGTTATATGAAGTACTGGTGATATTTTGACCCCATCTATACATTCCCGAGAGGAAAAGAGGAAGTCCAGGGACACCCTGTATATATTGTAGCTTTCACTTAATTCATATGTCTTGTAATTTTACAGTTGTTACTTGTTTTTATCATGATCACAACGTTCATATTTTAATTTTAACTCAACTCAATTGCGACCAATCTCACTAACATTGTAAGTATTCGTCTATTAACTTAAGTTCTGTATTAATTCAAAATCCATCATCTCAGCTCCCTGATGATGACAATAACCATTGTCGAAATATTGGAAATATAATGTTATAAGAGTACACTATATATATATATATATATATATATATATATATATATATATATATATATATATATATATATATATATATATATATATATATATATATATATATATATATATATATATATATATATATATATATATATATATATATATATATATATATATATATATATATATATATATATATATATATATATATATATAGCTGCGTAAACGCAAGCGAAACATAAGTGGAACCACCTATTGGTGTGACACCAATAGGTATTAATGCAGCTTGACTGCATTAACCTTTCTAGATTTTTATATATATATATATATATATATATATATATATATATATATATATATATATATATATATATATATATATATGTTCGAGAAGAGCAATGGACTGTATTTGTTTAGGTACAAGTCGCTTCAAGAGGAAGAATTCCACTTACCTTTTTGGTATTGCTGTGGCACACATACACGCGTTTTTTCTGGTTGGTTTCTACCGATCGGATTCTTGAATTGTACTGATCCCTTTTTGCTTTGAATCCTCGCGTTTCGTCGAATTGGCACCAAAATACAGTGGCGTTACGACCTCTTGGAGATTAGGGGAACGCGAGGGATTATATTAATAACAGCGGATGAGGTTGCTACTAGTGAGTTGTGTATACAATACGTAACATACCGACCACCAAAAAATTAATGTTTTTTATAGACTACTTGTGAAAAAGGAAAAGAAAAATTATTATATATTCATAAATATAGTGAGAAAAGTTTAATCAAAATTAAAAATTTACCAACAAAAAAAATAAAAATTGGCTGAGAAGGGTTTAAAACTTTGGTAAAGGACACACCTTGCTCACAGGTCTTTTCAGGATTGTCCCTTGAGAATTTTTTACTGATACTACTCTCGTAATACCGTCAGCACCTGGGTGCAATTGCGTAATGCGACCGCGAGTCCATTTCATGGGAGGATTATGATCCTCTTTCAAGAGAACTATTGTACCGAGTTCTATTGGGGTAGATGGCTCAAGCCATTTACTACGTTGCAGAAGAGTATGCAAATATTCCTTGTGCCATCTCTTCCAAAAATCTTGCTGAAGACGTTGCACCATTTGCCATCTTGAAAGACGCCCCAAATGAATATTACCAAGATTGGGTTCTGGTACTGAATTGAGAGGTGCTAATGTTGAAAAATGCCCTGGAGTAAGGACTGAATCATCGTTGGGATCAGAACTAAGACTGCAGAGGGGTCTCGAGTTCAACAAGGCTTCCACTTGCGTGACGACCGTAGACAACTCCTCAAACGTGAGAGTCTGATCTCCAATAACTCTGAAGAGGTGCGTTTTAAAGGATTTCACCCCAGCCTCCCATAGACCACCGAAATTGGGAGAGGAAGGGGGGTTGAAATGAAACCGTATTCCTTCTTGGCCGGAAACTTGTTGCATGATTTCAGATAATTGCCTTGCAGCTCCCTTAAAATTTGTTCCACAATCTGAGTAAATGTCCGAACAGAGTCCTCGCCGAGATACGAAACGTCGTAAAGCTCCGAGGAAGGCATCAGAGGAAAGATCTGAGGTAAGCTCTAAGTGAAGAGCCTTTGTTGACATGCAACAAAAAATGCAAATGTAAGATTTAGTTACCTTTGCACCACGCATCCTAGTAGAAGTAGTTCGAAACGGGCCACAGAAGTCTATTCCAACATGAGAAAAGGGTTTCAGTTCGGATATTCGGCATTTAGGAAGATTACCCATTGGTTGTTGAACCGGTTTCGGGTTGAGACGGAAGCATTTATAACATTTTGAGATAATTCTTCGAATAGTCTTACGTGGGGATATAATCCAGTAGCGTTGAGACAAAATGAAATGCAAGGTCTGAAGGCCGGGATGGCAGTACTTAGAGTGCGTATACTTTATCACTAAAGTTGTGAAAATATGAGTACTGGGTAAAAGAATAGGGTGTTTCTGCTCATGCGTTATATCTGAATATTTTAGGCGCCCACCTACTCTTAGAATTCCTTTATCATCAATAAAGGGACTGAGTTTTCGAAAGGGTTTCGGTAAAGGTCTTTTCCGGTGGATTAAGGCTAATTCGGAGGAGAATGCTTGTTGCTGAGTGACTTTTATTAGAAGCTGAAGAGCGAATTCCATTTCAAAAAAGAGATATGAGATGAATTGAGGGCAGATAGGTCTGCAGCAAATCGAGTCTGTTTTGTTCGAAGGTAAATGAAATGTAATACATAGCAAATAATGCGCTGAATCTTGGTGAGCGAAGGAAAATGTGATATTAAACCGTTAATGACATTTTCGTCTACAACTGAGATCAAAACAGATTTTCGTTGTTCTTCACATATATTAGATAATTCACCAGGTTGGACTGAACTTTCGGGCCACTTGTGGCGAGGAAGTGAGAGCCAAGATGGCCCCGACCACCATAAGGAATTGGTAACCAGTTCCACGGGGGACAGTCCTCTGGAACCGGGATCGGCAGGATTTTCCGTTGTAGACACGTGCGCCCAGAGAGAAGGGGGAACCTTTTCTTGTATTTGGGTAATTCTATTTGCGACAAAAGTTGTCCATTTGTGGGGAGAACTGCGTAACCATGCAAGGACAACCATAGAGTCAGTGTAAGCATTAATTGAGGAGATTTTAAATATTTCACCATAAGTTTTTAAAGTGAAATCCAGCAATTGGGAGAGAAGCAAGGCTGCGCAAAGTTCTAAGCGTGGTATAGATATCACCTTGAGTGGAGCAACCCTAGATTTAGCAATGAGGAGTCGAGTTTTAAAGGTATCATTCGAGAAGGTTCTAAGGTAAACCACAGCACAATAAGCCTTTTGAGAACTATCGCAGAAACCTATGATTTCTTGAGACAATGAATTTTGGGGTAGTATTCTACGAGGTATTTGAATAGAAGAAATTTGTGAAAGTTCATCTTTAAATTGATTCCACCGTGCCACGATGGATTCAGGAAGGGGATCGTCCCAATCTACACCAGAAGCCCATAAGATTTGCAAAATAACTTTTATAGACAATGTTACAGGAGTGAGGAAACCTAAAGGGTCATAAACTCTGGCTAAGTTTGAAAGAATCGTTCTTTTTGAGCAAGGTTTGTCAAGGGGTTCAACTTGGTATGAAAAGGAATCAAGCGTGGGATTCCATTGCAGACCTAAGATCTTCAATGTTGTATCCTTTTTCAGATCTAAGTGTAGAGCATCAAATTTCAACAATTCTGGAGCTAAGTGGGAAAGCAACTGTGGTGAATTACTGGCCCACTTACGAATTTCAAACCCAGATTCACCTAATATGTGAATTAAATCAGCTTGTAGATTCAACGCTTCAGAGACAGATGAGCTGCCAGTGACGATATCGTCAACAAAGACATCCGTTTTTAGAACTTCACAGGCCTTTGGATATTTAGATTGATATTGATTGGCAATTTCGTGGATTGTGCGAATGGCTAGGAACGGTGAACTTGAAACGCCAAAAATGACGGAATTGAGTCGGTAATCTTTAATATTTTCATCAGGAGAAAATCTCCACAAAATTCTTTGAAAATCTCTATGGGATTCTTTCATCAGAATTTGCAAAAACATGTGCTTGAGATCGGCTGTAAAGCAAACAGCGTGAGTACGGAATCGTGACAAGAGGACACAAATGTCGGGCTGGAGCTTGGGTCCAGTTAATAACGTATCGTTTAAGGACAAGTTATTAGAGCAACGGGATGAGGCATCAAAGACAACTCGAAGTTTGGTGGTAGTGCTCTCAGGCTTCAGAACGCAGTGATGGGGTATGTAATAATGAGAAGGGGAAGGAGTGATATCGGAAATGAGTTCCATGTGATTGAGAGATAGATATTCGCGCATAAAATCGGAATATTGGGAATAAGTATTAGGGTCATTGCGTAGTCTACGTTCAAGTGAGAGGAAACGCTTCAACGCAATATCTCTGAAGTTAGGGAAAGTTGGCTCTACAATTTTAAATGGAAGAGCAACGCAAAAGCGACCAGAACTATCACGAGATACCGAGGATTTATAGAGCTCCTCTGCCTCCATATCTTCTTTTGTGAAAGAGGGTGCAGCAGGAACTTGTTCCAGTTCCCATAATGATTTAACCGAGTTTTCTAAGGAAGAGTCTATAAAGGTTGAAATTGAGATTACTGGGGAGGAAGAAGATACACCGAGCTTTCCCATAATAATCCATCCGAAAATGGTATCTAGGGCGACTGGTTTATCAGTATTTACGACGTGAGAAGAACCTTTCAGTATGTGAGCAAATATATCAGCTCCGAGCAACATATCTATAGGTTGTGAAACATTGAACGTTGGATCAGCTAATTCAAATTTAGATAAATCGAGAAAATCATTTCTATCAATGGTTTGTGAAGGAATATTAGAGCAGATTGAAGGTAACACAACAAAATCAAGATTAAATAAGGGTTGAGATTTATTACATGGTTTTATAGTACATGATAACCCTTGGGAAGCGTGAGTCGTTGTTCGTCCAACTCCTCGTATTTCTAGAGACAATTTGTGACGAGCTAGACCAAGTTTTGTGCTACATTTACTCGTAATAAAATGACTTTGGCTTGCGCTATCCAGGAGAACGCGAACCCTTTTATATTGACCTCGACTATCAGCTACATCTACGATGGCAGTGGATAAAAGAATAGTTCCTGGATTGCTAGTGGGTACGCTAGCCGTTAGAGTTTGAGACGACCTTTCATTTGAGCTTCCAGTAGAGATATTTGAATTTTGAGCAGAGTCATTGGAGTTTGAGTTAGTTTGAGAAGTCGTAATAGCGGTTTGAGATTCTTGTTTACTAGGCAAATGGAGAAGAGTGTGGTGTCTCCTTGGAGACGGGCAGAGGCGGCAAAAACCTTTAGATGTACAATTAGGAGACGAGTGTTTAGAACCTAAGCAATTTGAGCACCATTTATTTGTTTTTATTAAATTGTAACGTTCCTCTGGCGTTTTAGAGAGAAATTGTTGACAACTGTAAATTAAATGATCTTGATGACACATCTGACAGTTTTGTTTTTTATTAGAATTCACAAAAAATGAAGAACTGGATCGTTGTTTTGGAAGAGAAAATTTATTAGAAGCTTTCAGTTTAGAAGATTCGGGAGCGGCGGAGTTGACTGTATCAATCGCTGAGCAAATTTTGTTCAAAAATGACTCGAGAGTTTAATAATAATGATTTGGTAATAAAGAAGAATTTTCCAACTCAAATTTTGTAGCGGTAGTGGAATCTAAACGATCAAGCATCATGTTAAAGAGGATAAAGTCCCAATGCTCAGTTGGAAAGTTCAAATTCTCCAAAACTGCAATATTTTCATTAAATGTATCAAGAGTTGTCGTAAAGAATGAGAGTCTTCTGGATTAGTAACCTTTTTTGTGTTCACTATGGCTCGCCAATGGGACGTTGCAATAATTCGAGGGTTTTGATATCTTTTTATAAGAGCATTATAAGCTACCATATAATTTTGAGCTGTCAGAGGTGTACATTTAACTAATGCCAGAGGAGCGCCGTTGAGGCAATTAATGAGGTAAGTAAATTTTTCAACATTAGTTATGGTATCATTTGCGTGGACAACAGAATTAAACATATCAATGAATGTTTGCCAAGACCTGGCATCACCGTCAAACTTAGGTAATTCCATTTTGGGGAGCCTCACATTAGAATGGTGATTTATTAGAGCTGGTACTGCTTGTTTATTCTCAAATAACTTCATGTATACCTCTTGTATGTGATAAAAATCGTTTTTAAATTCTGTTACGACACTGTTATGTGATTCAAAATCAGCATTATCTTGAGCTGAGACCAAATTGACTATTGCGAGATGAAGTTTATCGAAATTATCGCGGATTGCATCGATATGTCTAAAGCGACATTTGAAATTGTCGTGAAGGTCAGAATCGGTGAGAGCAGCGTCCGCAACCTTTTTAAGTTTGGTAATTTTGATCACCTCTGTGCTTCGTTGGGCGATATAATTTTTTAGTTTTGCAGCACTTGATGCCATTGTGTAGATGATTTAATGAAAACTATTAACAGCAGATAAATTTAGAGCGAGAAAATTTAGTGAGTGTAAGCGGTACGCACGAAATTACTGGAAAAACACTTAAATTGTAAATAAACAATGATTTTTGAATCAGCTGTTGCCTGGATGAATGCAAACGCACAACAATGAATTCGTGCTGCGTGACCACAATGCGCGTACGGTTCTAACCGCCGAGGTGCGAGAGTGGTACCAATTTTACGAATTATTATTTCTTTTATTAGTACCTGAGAAAAACTTTAATTTTGGCGGAGTAAAAAATGAGGGAGAGAGAAGCAACTTCACTAGTTATCAAACTAATCCGTTGAGAAGGACCAAAAAATGTTCGAGAAGAGCAATGGACTGTATTTGTTTAGGTACAAGTCGCTTCAAGAGGAAGAATTCCACTTACCTTTTTGGTATTGCTGTGGCACACATACACGCGTTTTTTCTGGTTGGTTTCTACCGATCGGATTCTTGAATTGTACTGATCCCTTTTTGCTTTGAATCCTCGCGTTTCGTCGAATTGGCACCAAAATACAGTGGCGTTACGACCTCTTGGAGATTAGGGGAACGCGAGGGATTATATTAATAACAGCGGATGAGGTTGCTACTAGTGAGTTGTGTATACAATACGTAACAATATATATATATATATATATATAAAACATAAATATATATATACATATATATATATATAAAACATAACACTGCTCAAACCAGAGAGTAGAGCCTAGAGGATGACAGTACAACCAGCTGTCGTTCGTCAAATACCCTTTGTCTTCCTTGATTGCATTATCTCAAAAGATGACTAATTGCTGGGATGCATTTTCGAAGAGTAGGCCTTCAATTACACTACTTCACCGAGCTATGTTGTTCATTATACATTTTTATTTTCATTTGTGAAAAAAGTATTTTGTATTATTTTGTAGATCCCAGGAGACATCGAAAAATCAATATGTGATTACAGAGAGAAGATGTTTGACATGAATCAAACTGTGCAACCTTACATCCTGATTGAAGGGCCTAGTCTGCAAGAAATCAAGTCTGTCTATGTGGTAGTTGACAAAATCAGATATCAAACTGACAGTATTCTAAATGCTGTGGATTTGACCTACAAAATATTCCATGTTGCCAATGCTTCCTACCCCGTCCAATCGGAATATTTATGGTTGTTAGTTCAAAAAACTATTTACAAGGTATCAACCCCTCATGACAAAGTTTTTCCTTATATATTACATATTATTGAAAATCTCCAACAAATGTAAATAAGTTTGGGAAAACCTTTGGATGAATATTGTGCGAAAGCATTTTATTATCGTAAAAAAACATATGTTTTCCAATATCGGTTGAATCCCTTATTAATAAAAATGAAATGCCACATATGTGATTCGTCTTTCAACAATCCTAACTTGTATATATCACATCTTAATTATCAACATGATATATCTGACAAATACATTTGTAATGAAGTTAATTGCCACCGTGTATTTAACAGACCAAATGCTTTCAAAAGACACATCATTTTAAATCATTCAGATGGAACTACTGAAGTTCACTCATCTTCATTAACCAGTACAACCTCATCAATAACAACTGTTGATGATTTGGTAAATGTTGAAAATCTCTCCACTCCCGATATTGAATCTTTCATTTCTTCAACCAAACCTAATGTGACGTTAGCACAAAATTCGAAGTTTGATATAGATTCATTTTTTAGTATTTTGCTTTCATCTGTAGAAAAATTCATTGATTTACTTTATTCTTCACTAACACTGAATCGTTCTGTTATACAAGAAATAATATCTGCTACATCAGATTTGTTATCATCAGGAATTTTAACTGTGATCAAGACAAATGTGTTATCTATGAATCAGTCAGAAATTGATGAAGTCTTTACTGCATTGGAAAATCCTTTTAAACATCTTGACACGAAATACAAGCGATTTAAATATTTTGAAAATTCTAATTATTTCATTAAACCTGAACAGTTTTTGATAGGCTCAGTTCCAGAAACACATAGAAAAAATCAAACAATTTCAGTGGGTTTAAAACAGAAAGTTGGGTATTTTGTACCTATCAGAGCACAATTGAAAGTATTACTAGAAACTCTTGGACTTTATACATTGATGACAGAGTATAGAGAAAAAGTTCTCAAAGAGAAACTTTCAGAAGATTCTTTTAAATGTAATATAATGCAAGGTGATTTGTGGTAAATGTATTTAAATGAAGTGAAACATAAAAATGTGTTTCCTCTCATAATATATTTTGATGAATTCGAAACTTGTAATCCTTTGGGAAGTCATGCTGGTGTTTATAAGCAGGGTGCAATTTATTTTTCCATAGCTTCCTTGCCTCAGCAGTATACCACTAGATTAGAAAATATATTTTTAGTAATGTTATTTCATAGTGATGATCGTATCACATTCGGCAATAAGGCAGTGTTTGATATCCTCATTAATGAATTGAAATATTTGGAAGATAAAGGTATCGCTGTCAATTGCAACGGTAATGTGGAACAGGTTTATTTCTCAATGGTATTATTAATTGGTGATAATTTGGGATTACACTCCTTATATGGACTTGTGGAGTCATTTCAGGCTAATTTCTATTGCAGATTTTGTAAATGTCACAAGCATGATATGAAAAAATTATGTAAAGAAGAACAGACACTTTTGAGAACTGTAGATGAATATGATGAAATGGTTCTGGAGAAGTCGTATGGTATTAAGAAAAAATGTGTATTTCATGATTTACCAAATTTCCATATATTTAATAACCTGACATGTGATATAATGCATGACTTATCTGAAGGTGTTCATCGATATGGCTTAGCTAAAGTAATAGAAAGTCTCTTTAGTCAAAATTTTTTTAGTCTAGATTATTTAAACCAGAGGATACAATTTTTCAATTATAATTCATCCGAAAAAAATAAGCCCCCTCCACTAAAAGCCAATCACATAAAAGAGGGATGTATAATTTTATCATCTTCTGAAATGATGTGTTTGGTTTTGAACTTGAGACTCATTGTAGGAGATTTAGTTCCAGAAAATAACGAAGTGTGGGGATATTATCTATTATTATTGGAAATAACAGAAATAGTAATCGCTAGTTCAATTTGAAGTCCCACAATAGAATTACTCAAATCTTTAATAGAACAACATTATCACCTATATGTTCATCTTTTTAAAGATAATTTAAAACCAAAATTCCACTTTTTACTTCATTATCCTAGAATTATTAGCAAAGTCGGTCCACTGTGTAATATACAAACAATCAGATTTGAAGCCAAACATAAAGAACTGAAAACAACTGCCTATGTTACTAGTAGCAGAAAAAATGTTTCACTTACTCTTTCACTAAGATCACAACTCAAGTTTTGTCATCGTGTAATGTCACATCAAGTTTTGAAAGATGTATCACTCTTAGGTAATATATATGAACTCCCGAAAAATGACCAACAATTAAAAAAACTCATAAATGAATTAAATTATGATTTCTGCATCAGTTGGTTTGTGTGCAATGGTATAAGATATAATAATCAGTCTATTTTAATTTATGATATAATTGATAACATTCCCCAATTCTGCCAAATTTTTCATATTGTAGTTTATGAAAATGATATATTTTTCATGATTTCTCCTCTGACCACAGTGAACTTCAATTTACATTTAAGAAGTTATAAAGTTGAGAGTTCCCCAAACTGCTTAAAATTGGCCAAGTTTCTTGATTTTAAAAATAATGTACCTAGTTGTTTGAATCGTTTACCGAATGGTGAAACATATGTTTTTATTTCAAAATCATTATAATTTGGTTTTGTTTCCCTTATTTTTATTCATTTAAGAGACTGAAAATCCAAATATGTTAATGTTTTAGATAGAATTAACCAGCTGTAAAGAATTTTAATTTTTTTTAAATATTTGTAGAAATCCATTATAATTTATTAGTTGTTTGAATAAATTTATTACTAAAATTTCTTGATTTTTATTTATATTTTGTTCAGCAGCTGATTAAAAAATCGTGATACGTGAGTAGATCAATAATCCAGTCGAGAAAATGATACAAATTGTATTTCATGTATTAAGAAATTGGATTGTTGAACAAACTATAATATATTCTCACAATTATTCTATAACTTGATCTATGTCAATTGGAGATTCATGTAAATTCGATCACTGACTCTCTGTATTTCTGATTCTGCCGAAAAGTACTTTTCTCAATACTAAAACTATGTAATGCTTTTTATCTACAAATTTCATGTATAATCGAATCAGCATCAGCAGGAGATAACAACAATCCATGGTCTAATTATCTTTTTTATGGAAAATATTTGACGGTAAAAAACATATTAAAGTTTTAGAGAAGAGAAAAGTAATTTTCAGTAGAACCGATCTGAAGCTCCGTTACTACCAACGAGATGCTGGTACTCAAATCAGTATAATATTTGGTTGATTGAATCCAATAACCAAATTCAAACAAGAGGGAAGGATTTTGATTTGTAACTTTATTTCATTTGGTTCATCATTATTCATACTTATTTTGAACTTTCGAAATGCTTTACTCTATCAGCAAGATACTCACAATGATGTATAAACATTGTTCGTTCTGTAATAACTGCCATTGCGATAGTACCATGAAATACTATTTTATTCATTGAGATCGAGGTCGATCACCCGTTTCTTCAGTGTCGATATTTTTCCAGTGGAAAAGTGCTGCATTACTTTATGACTGTCGGACCTTCGAGCGTCGTTAAAATTCACTTAGACTAAACAAATAAATGTATTGCATCCTGCCGATGATCATACACTTGGGAAGGTTGAAAAAACGCTGATATGAGGTAGCGTAGCTGACGCGAGGGCTTGGGAGTTTCTTACGAGACAGAAAAGGTCGGTCACCGGATCTCGTCGAGACGAGATCAGGGGTCTCATCCCTCAGCCTTTGAGGCTGAGGGAGGTGGCCTAAATAGGAGAGATATTTTGTTTGTAAGCGCGGGGGGCGAAATTTAAGTAAAAATGATAGTGAAATCTTAAGCCGGTATGGGGTACAGGGGAGTTTAAATTAAAAGTGTTGGTGTAGAAGACACACCGGGTCAACGAAACCTATGGTTGACCACGAACCACACAAAAAGGCGTTATGTAAGTGTTTGTTATTTTTTTCTACTAACCAGTTGATATTCAGAGAGAGTTCACATAATATTTTATCTGAGTACACTTTCTATTTACAAATAGGTTACATATTGTGGGGTTCCTAGTGCTGATAGTTAAGCTAGAGTACAATTACAAAAAAAATGGTAAAAATTTGAAGTTATACACCACTCTCCCTGAAGTAAAAGCAAAACTAAAAGTATTTTGTACCGAGTTGGTATGTTTATAGTTGTTTAAGAGTTTGAATTAAATAGTGAATAACACAGTAAACATTTGCGGCGAATTATTTGTTCTATTTTCTCTTGTTTTATTGCAATTCAACATTTTTTATATAAGATTTTACACGTTTTTTTTATTATTTTGTCCATAGAGTCGTATTCTACTTATTATACTTTATATTTGAAACTTTGCACTTTCATTTTCTCTTGGACTGAGAAAAATACCATCCTAGTAGAGTAATATGAAGTTAAGAGAACACAAACAAATAAGAGACCTTTTGTCAATCTATCGAGAAGAGAATAGTGAGGGAAAAGCATTTCAATTAAGATTAAAATTCAGATCTGGAACTACACAATGAGAGAAAATATAATTAAGTATACCAAATGATCAGATTTAAAAAAGACCGGCCTTCGTGCGATCGGCACGAACTCTACAGCTTTTTCGGACCTGCCTTGATATTCAAAATTTGATGCGGAGAAATCTGCATCTGGTGACAGCGCTGCTAAAATTCATTTCAGAAAATAAATGAAGGAGAAACGAGCTAGAAAGCTCCTATACTCGAAACTTTGAAACCTTCAGTTTCATTCGTTTTCTCTTGTCCTGAGAAGAGGACCATATTATTACAGTTCAACTACTATTCATTATTAGTTCAACAAAATAATTACTTTAGTGGAAATCAAAACAAGCAAAGTTCTCCATCATCCTGCAGATATATTATGTTTCTTCAACATAACTTTTACTCAAATAGAAAATACATTTGATTATTTCAATCAGATCCACTATTTCACCCATCTTTAAATTTTGTTTGTTTAATAGAATATTCGAATTACTCTAAATCATTCTCACTATCAATTAGACAAAATATTACTTGAATTCAATTCTTCTTTGAATTGAAATAACTAATGGATGTGACTGTTTCAAACAAATATTTGTTTGATACAATGAACATATGCTTGAAGAAATAGTTGGGAGTCAAGAATTCTTTTTTCTTGCATCAACAAAATATTTTGTCGTGCATATATGACACTTTTATTTCTTTGAATGAAGTGAATTTTCTTTCATTTAACAAATCTTTTTTTTCCGTGTACCTTCAAACTCTCAAAAATAATTCGCCAATCCCCATTAGTCCAATAGAGCGTGGAAATGTGCCATACCTCTCTTAAGTACCACTATTTAATATCAAAAATGACAACAATAGCAACATACATCAATAAAATACCGGCGCTAAAACTATATATTTCACAATTCCAGCACAATAAATCACATCCACAGTCCGCGCTATCCTAACGCATATTCTGAAAAGACGCCGGTTTGGCTTTGGCCGGAGACAAACGCTATGTTCAAAGCGATTATTCCCAATTGCTCCTAATCTGGTCAAAAATCAAAAAGTAGGTGAACACGTTACATTTCCGTAGGGATACCAAGTTCTGCTGCAAATACATTGTTGTATCATGCATGTAACATGAGTTTTTGTAGTAATGATATACTTTTCAGAAACCCAAAGTTGACCTGGCTGTAACGTTACCTTACTCTTTTCTAAATTAAGAGCAAGATAAGGATACAAGTGCCACGACTAGCAGTGGATTATGCGGATGCAAGAGCGTGGTTCGTTATATGATTATTTATAGAGGCTCATTACTGGGTGCTGAAAAGGGTTACCAAATCCAAGTCCTTATTTGGGCGCCGTCTACAGAAGTTTATGGAAATAGGGCACCCTTTTCAACACTCGTCACTATAGATCAACGTTGCTACACAAGAATAAGAGACACTTCCAGACTACCAATAAAAAAAGAAAAAACGGTTCAATACAGTATTTAATTACGCAAATATGAAAAATGGGACTGATTCTTATACAAATGAACCAGATTGTCGGTGGTTAAGAATAGTTTTTTTATCCAATGATGACCTCGATAAGAATTTTTAATAAATACAAGATCTTACCAAATGGTTTAATGCATTAAATCTTACAATCTCAGATGGAAATCCTTTCTTCTTAAATCGTCAAGAAAAATCAAAACCGACGACTGGTGATCTCCTACTCCGACTTCTCTGATCCAGGTGATCCGGGATTGCGGCAGTCTCCTGTAGCTACCCTAGTCAATCCCTTAAAGGTTTCTCCCACTTCTCATATATTGGTGCTCCTAGCTCAACCGATTTTGGTCTCGTCCTTTCAATAATTTTTAGAATTGTTCTACTTCGCTTCACTTTTGCCTGAAAAACATTCAGGTTTAGTTTTTTGTTTGCCGATTCTAATTCGGTTTTTTATATTCAGTTTCAGTTTCCAATTCAATTTTATATGTTCAGTTCATTAGGTTTCAGTTTCAATTTTACTTGGCAGAACTAGAATAAAAAAAAAACTACTGTCAAGAAAATTTCATTTGATTCTACGGTAAGCTTCAATTCACAAAGTCATAACATTATTCACTATCATCCCCATTCAATTTACAGTCCATAAATACCTTAATAGTTGGAATCCACTGATATGGATGACTGTCGTTAATAACTATTTTGTCACCACTAGTTCTTCTCACTTAGAAAGTCAATCACAGAAAAGACCGTTTCACAATTTCCTTCTTCTACACCGAATCGGTATCAGATCAAAGATCAAACTCTTCTCTCATCTAATAAAATAGACATATAAACAAAGTCCACCGATTCTAAGACTGACATAAAAATAGAGATCTCTCTCTGTGTCTACCTTCTAATTTGACCCTACACGGTAAAAGTGAATTTCCTGACTCAATGACATTACTCTTGAAAATTGATTATGTAACTGAACAAAACAAGAAGAAGATTTATCTGACGTCTATTCGCCTACCAAACCGTGATACGGAATAAAATAATCAAAACAAATAATATGGCTTTCGAATGTCAATATTCCGATTTATATTTGTTTGGTAGCGCTACCGAAGACTGCTCAGAAGAATCCCAGATATGTGAAAATAAAAATAAGAATTTTGATAAAAGGTTTATTTTGTGTTCAGATTGTGTCACAAACCTTATGAAATCAATGGAAAAACGGAATGTTACATGGCATTATACAAAGTGAATTATCTAGTGTTCGAACTACTTGCTGTAGGTACACAATATCATAGCTCATTTTTCTCGAGACAAAATCCTTTTTTATTGAATGTATGTATTAATTAACTCAGCACAATATAAACAAAATGTCAGGAGAAAGTTTTACTTAGACCATTTTTCCGTGTTGAGTTGATGAATCAACAACTTTTTCAACAAAATATAATTGGTTATGGTGGCTAGAGTTCTTTCGGAGTACAGTTCATGAAGCTAATGTCTCATATATTTAATTGATGAAAAAATTAATATAATAGGGCTTGCCGCTGATGAGGTAAAAAGGTAACGTCCAGTCATTAACAGTTCTTTCGAAACAAGACATTCCACATGGCATCTTAATCTTGTGAATTGATAGTTTACAATTATTTCAAGAATAGTGTCAGAAGAAACAACCAGCTGAAATAATTTCAGGAATTTGTTATTGCTGAGTCTCACAAAATTTTGTATCTTTGCAAAACCAAATGGCGTTCTCTAATGAGTTTTGTTGAAAGAGTATTGAAATAGTACGAAGTATTAAATTCATATTTCAATAATTTGAAAAATCCGAAACAGAAGTATGCCGAAGTCAGTGCAAGTGTCAAGGATTCATCCAAAAATTATATTAATATTTTCTTCAGTTCATTTCAACACATTTTTTAAATTTGAATGAGCTCAAGTTTTCATAATCAATCCTGTATTCAAGAACATTTTTAAGGTGATCATGAATTTTTGCATTGAGCAGAATGTCATCATTATTCGATGGAAATAATATTTAATACTTGCAAAAGTTGCAAAATAAAGATATACGAATTATTTTGAAATGCAATAGACTCACTTCTATCATAATTATGTATCATGTCTTGGGTTAGCTCTCAGTTACCAGTGTGAAGGCAGCCATGGATTTCAGCCACGAACTGGGGGAATATACCATTAACGGAAAGGAGTGCGCCAAGCCACCATTGGTCGTTAAAATTCATTGCTAGCCATGAAAAGTCTTTTATAACAATAATTTCATGGCCAGCCATGGAAATTTTCACATGAAACGATAGTTCTCAACGTTTTGAATAATACCTTTACAGTTCTCGATTTTGTCGCGGAAAAAACATTTTTTGTAACTCCTTCCATCATCAGTTTGATTAAAAAAATCATATCTTTTGAAAAATTTGTAATGGATCGTATGGTATCTCAGGGTTGTAGTGGATCAAACCTGGCTCTTTGTAGTGAAAAGCAGAAATGTGGTAGACTGTTTATTCTCAGATGACTTGACAAAACTAAAATAGTGCACGTTTAGATTTACACTTGAATTTTATATCCTTACCTACCTAAAATAGTGCAGGCACCAACCAAATATCAAAAGGATAATATTATGAGTTTTATTCAACCAAAAGGACGAAAACAGTTTCATCAATGTGTCGATCTTTTCTGACTTTTAAATGGCCTTTGCAGTATCCACGATCGAAATAGCCGTTGCCGTTTTTATGTGGAACCAAAAAAACTCGCCTTGAAAAACCTTTCTCGAGCTGCTAATCGTAGCCCTGCCTAGAGCACATAGAAATGTATTGTGGGTTCTATAACGAAGTGGCGCTGTGGAAATCACGTTTCGCTACAAATTTGTGCTGCTGAGAATATTTTCACATAAACCGGAGGTATTCGGCGAATTATATACCTTTATGGTTCTCGATTTTGTCGCGGAAAAATACACACCCTGCAACCCCTTCAATTATTTTGATACAAAAAATCATATCTTTTGAAAAGTTTGTGCTGCCAGGGTTATTTTCACATAAAACGAAAGTATTCGGCGTATTCTATGATACCTTTATGGCCCTGCCTGAAATATTTTTACGTGAAACTGTCATAGTCTGCGTATTCTGTAACAACGATACTGTCGTCTTCCGTTTAACAAATAGGATTCAAAACAATTATTGTAAATCTTGTTAGTTTACTTTTTTCCCCACCACCTTGCGGTGGGGAACGTGGTTTCCTCATGAGGCCTAATCCACTTTGAATAAATGTCAACAAGTCAAAATATTTGTTGAATAAAAGAAATATTTCCATAACAATAAATAAATGAACAAATATTTTCTATAATTAGTAAAACGTATCCGTATTGATAGAAAAATAAAAAATAGATATTTAAATAAATAACAGTATGCATTAGAAAATAAAAATAACTCCGTATAAATGGAACAAATACTCGAAATTGGAAATTGTATTTCCATTTGAAGCAAATAATTGAGTACATAAATAAGTGTATTCAATATAAAAATTCCGGAAATGAACTAAATACTTGTACTTTCGGAAAAAAAAATATAATGAAATTTTCTATTACATATTCTGCAATTATTGTAAGAAACTTCAACGGTTTCATTTCCGTAAATGAGGCAAATATTTCTGTGATCACAGTCAGACTGTTCTAAAATATTATTCATTAAAACTATTCTGAAATCATCTATGTTTGCCGGTTCCAACAAAGAGTTTCCTCTCAAAAGCTGCATAAAAAAGTGAATTTTAGGTGGTGATTCAGAATTGTTATGAATAATTCGAATCAGTTTTTGCATCCTTCGAAAAACTGATATACCTTGGGTCAATGTAGAAAAACTGTTTTTTCTCTAAATCACCAATAGCAAGTACCCAGTGGTCGCGATTTGAGCCGGAGCCAACGATGATGTGAAATACCAAAATTGAATTTCTTGTTATTTCAGGTAATTCCGGAAAGAATGAACTTTCAAGTCTACTTCCACAGTGCATGATGGCATATGCTTGATTTGTAGTAAATGAAACAAATCGTTCGTTTCTATATAATTTAGAAAGAGATAATAAAGGAAAATTCAGTGAGAAATCTGTGAGCAATTCTTTGTCATTTAAAGTTCGAAAATCATCAATTCTCAATTCAGGTGTGAAAAACTTATTATATTTTACCACAAGGTAATTGCCATATTGTTCACATTCTTCATAATAATGTATATTTTTGACAAGATCGTTCTTAAAAAGGTTTGAAGGGTGTGCCAGATCCGATTTCTTACTCTTTGTGGGATCATTTCTACCGAAATAAATTAATTTTCTTTCTTTAATATTGTGAGGATTCGGATCAACCAGATCGGGTAAAATAAAATATAAATAAAATTCGCATTAAGGTTTGACCATTTGTTGCTCTCAAAATTTGATGGCTCGTGATAAAACTACCTACCTGCAAATGTCCAAATTATTAGATCATAACTGAAAGAAAGTGGTGTTTCATTCAGTTATGTTCAATAAACCCTGAATTTGATAATATTAGTCATGATTTTGTTTCACTTGATAATTTCGGTCAAAATATTTCAATTTATTTTTGGTAAGTGAGACTTGCGGATCTTCAAATCTGATGCTGAATGGACATTTAACCTCAACGATACCATCAGAATCAATCAAACCATCAGGTGAACAGGCAAGGTATGAAATATTTTTATGTATAATCAGACCAATATTTTTGACTGTGAACTTAGTTTAAATTCATAGTTGATTCCGTGAATTATTGCGTCAACTGGGGGAATGCCTTTATATAAAAGGGATTTTACTAATGATATTCTTGTCTTTTCAGAAGTTGATTTGACAATTTCTCCAAAATTATATGATGTAAGGCGAATTTTTCTGTGATAATTCCATGAGTCCGATTTTTGTTTTGAATTTTGAACGTTTGATGGATCATAATTACCGATTTTTTCCCAAAATTCTTCACATTTTTCCGTTAGTGTCATTATTTCAAGCTCTTTTGAGGATCATTTTTTATTGCTCATCAGTATGTTATCTACAATTTCTTGGTGCAATGAATCGTTCTTTTCCATTTCACTCAGAGTTTGCTTTGAATTTGTCTTCAATAAATTCGAATTTTTTGGTTTATTATTCTTTCCCCACTGTTCATTTGGTATATATTTATCGTTTTCTCTTTTATCAGCTATTTTAGGATCCTCATTTTTTGTGATTTTAGAAGTACATTTTGTTCTTGGAATATCCTTATGTATAAACAAAATATTTTGGCGCAAAACCCTGACTACTCGACTACACTTTTCATTTAGGTAGTTTCCATTCAATAAATAATTCTTTACTTGAGAAAACCAGTTTTCTACGTTAGCATTACTAAATCTGTTGAAGTTTTTATCTTTGTATAAAATTCCCGTCCAAATATGGAGGAAAGGAATATATTTCTTCAGAACAATTTGAACAAAGTCTACATTATAATAAATATTTTTCTCTTCCAATTCAAAATCTATTCGAGCAATTATTGGTTCATAGTTTATGAGGAACATTTTATAAAGAGGACTAGCAGAATATAAAACTTTGGAAGAAGGTGACGTTTCTTGCTCGGAAATTGATGAATTCGATTGAATATCTTCTGGATTTATAAAGGTATGATCAATGCAAAAATGTATTAGATGTTTGAAGGCTGATTCCATAGCTCTAGATTTGTGTTTTGAACAAAGTATTATTATAATGTTTTCGAACCAATGGACGACGTGTTTTAAATTATTCAAATTGAAAGATGCTGCCATTATTTCTTTGAGTTGTTTTTGTATACCTTCATTTACCTTCGTTTTTTTATATCATTACATATAATTTTGAAAAAGTCTGCGCTACAGATATGAACTGGTATGATGTCAAAATTGTCCAGACGTTGTCCTTCGAAAACTGAAATTCTAATAATTTTTCATATCCACTGTATTGAAGAAATGTAGAACACCATTCAGTAAAGAAAAACTGAAATCTGTGCCTATTGCCGAAAACATTGGTAATTTTTTTGAATTTTGATGACGAATTTAGCTAAAAAAAATACCAATTGACACCATATCGTGATTGCAGCTAATAAGTTCGAGAATAGTTACAATCTTTTTCTTCACGTTGATTATTCCAGCATAATAAAATACGTGTGTTTCGGTAAAAGGCGGTTTTTAATGATACTGCCAGTTGCATCCAAATGCAAAATTGGTTTTGATTCACATCTCTCTAGTATTTGAAGCTGTTTGACACTAAACAAATAAAATGGAGTGGCTGGCCAACACAATTTATATATGAGGGGTTTTTCCTTTGTATCATTATTAAATCAATCAAATCATCTTTATGACGATCATTTTTACCAAACTTTTCTGAGCGAATTTTTCTGAATACTGATTCAGATTTGATATTCTGTAGATTACCATTATTTGTTAAATTCGTAATTGAAAAACGGACTGCTTTGTCTCGGAAAAAAGATGGTTTGATGTGTTTCATGTTCTGCATTATAATATTTCGTTGTAATCCTTTCGAATACCTAACTTGCCGATATGATTGTAATATTTACTAGAACTATCAACTTTTACTTTGTGATATTTGTCTGAACTAACAGATAGAATAAAAATTATGAATTTTTTGCGCACAGTATGCGTATATTGTGAAATAGCCTATTCTTTTACTGTATCTATATCCTTGAAATTTATGACGCAAATATCATTATATTTTGTGATAATTTCCTCTCTACCATTTTTTTTTGAAAAAATTGTTGAGAACTCATCATGACTTATTGAAAACAATCCTTCAAAAAATTAACAATCTGTATCTGTATTGTAGTTTCAAAAATTGTTGAGATATATGTTCATTACTAGCAGAAATGTCTGATGATTTATTTGGAACAGAAACGAATTCAGATAGATAATTATCGGCGTTACTACGAACATATGAAATCTACGGTTTTGAAATAAAATCAAGTTGTTCATCAACTGAGTGCGGTGTGGACGTGATAATTTTGTCTTCAAAATTAAGGATCGAGGAACATATAGGTATCATAGAATATGCCGAATACCTTCGTTTTATGTGAAAATATTCCCAGCAGCACAAATTTTCCAAAATATGTGATTTTTTGCTATCAAAATAATTGAAGGGGTTGCAGGTAGTGTATTTTTTCGCGACAAAATCGAGGACTATGTAGGTATCATGGAATATGCCGAATACTTTCGTTTTAAGTGAAAATATCCCCAGCAGCACAAATGTTTCGAAAGATATGATTTTTTCAATCAAAATGATGGAAGGATTCACAGAAAATGTTTTTTCCGCGACAAAATCGAGGACTGTGAAGGTAATACTCGAAACGTTGAAAACTATCGTTTCATGTGAAAATTTCCATGACTGGCCATGAAATTATTGTTATGAAAGACAACTTTTCATGGCTAGCAATGAATTTTAACGACCAATGGTGTCTTGGCGCACTCCTTTCCCATGGCTGCCTTCACACTGGTCTCTCAGTTAAAGATAGAATTTTCTGTTCTTTTATGATTTTTATTTTCAAAATTGTATTTGGTGAAGCACCTTCTTACTTCAGTCAGTTCATCACAATTAGTGGAATTTATAATTATCCAACACGTAGCAATATTGATCTTTATGTTTCTCGTACACATTATTCGCAATCTATGAACTCAACTTTTCATTGTGGTTTAAAAAAAAATCTGTTTAAAATCTGTTTTTCCGTTAACCAGCTGTCGCACCTCTACGAACGACAACCCTCAGAAGTCGAAACTTGTGCGAGCTAAGGATTAACGAGGTCTTACCTTTTAACGTGTGATTCCTAACACGGGTTAGACGATAGCAAGTGAAGATCGATCGTTCAGACTAGGGCTTGAACCACCGACCAACACGGCAGTCAATTCGAGTGAGTGAACAAAGCACCCATGCCGAACCGCTTGGCTACCGACCGGCTAATAGAATTCAATAAGCTTACAATAGAGGCCAAGCAGTTTTGTTCGGTGAGAATTCAAGGATGCTGAAATTGAATATATAAAATCAAAATACTAAATTTTAACAGTTTGCAACAGTGTTAGTTGTTATATCACAGCTAATGTAATGATGAAGTAACTTATTGCAATAGTTTATTCAGAGAAAGTGTAAAACGATTAGCCAACATAAACGGCTATTAAACAGAACACATCAAAAACAAGGAACGACTACAACTATACTGCAAATACATTCTTGACATCTATACCACAGAACAGCATTTTAAGAGACAAAGATAATAGAGTGTGCAGAACTGTATTGAATTCAACATTAGCACTCTAAATTATTACTGTAATACATCAGTAATATAGCTATAGGAGTTCTGGCCCATTCCTTATGGAGATTAACATAGTAAAACGGCTGAGGTCCATTCTGGCGTTTTTTGGACCTCAGGCCCACTTCACACGGAAGGGGCAAAGGTCAGCGCCTCGTCTCTGCCCGACGTCCATTATGTGTAAACCAAGCCTTAGCCTTCAAAGCCCACTTCAGATAACCTCCACTTCTACAACCACACCTTCGTATGGGCGGTTAGCTCTGCTGGTGTGTAAATCCTCCTTCACCTTATAACGGTCATTTGGAAGGACCTCCATCACTTTGAATGGACCTCTAAATTTAGGTAATAGCTTTTTACTTTCACCAGTTGCAGGGTTGCTTATGACTTTGGTCAAGACCAAGTCGCCAATATCGAAAACTTTTGGTGGATTCCGTTTTAATTAAAGGCGGCATTTTGTTTGCCTCTATTATTTTCCAATCATTGCGCCGTTTCAACTCTTATCGCAGTGACGTCCACCTCCTTCTCTTCGGCGTTGTCGTGGATATCACCTTCCATTTTCAATAAGATTCCAAATAGAAGCTCGGCTGGCGTATTTTGTGTGATGCGGTGTTTCGTGCTATTAATGCCTTGTTGAACTGTTGCCACTTTCGAATCCCATGCATTGCCATTTATACTTGCTCCTGAAGTCGCCAAAGCGTCTAGTATTGTTTTGTTTACTCTCTCCGCTTGGTCATTTCCTGTTGGGACACCAACTGCTACGGTGTGTAACCTGATACCTTTACGTTCGAGATATTGTTTAAATTCATTGGATACAAATCCTTTTCCCGCATCTGTTATTATTCTTTTCGGATTTCCGAAAATTGTACATATCTCGCTCAATGTCACTAGGACACATTTGGTAGTAGTGTTGGGAACCGCTTTCGAAAATGAGAATTTTGAAATTCCATCCACTATTACAAGTATATACTTATTTCCCTTTGTAGTTTCCACAAATGGTCCCATGTGATCCAAGTGTAGTGTGTGGTCTCGCATACTTGGGCATGGAATGCAAAAATCCAAACTTCTTATCACTATTTTCTTCATGGTAGAGACAATGTAAACTTGCATTTATGTATTTTTTTACAAATCTATTCATTTTTTTAAAGCAGTAATTTTTCTTAGTTCTGTCTATAGTTTTCTCATAAGCAAAGTGACCTACATCATCATGATTAGCTTTTACTATTTGCCACCTACAGTTTTTCGGTACTACCCATCTTCGACCATATGGCGTTACACGATAAACTTTATTTCCTTGTAAATGGTATTCCTCAAAAATGTTTTTATTATTCACTTTATCACCACTTAAAAATATTTCTTTGATAGAAGCATCTTGATCTTGCGCCTCGCGTAGATAATCATTTTCGTGTATTTTGTTAACGTTCTCTATATTCTCTCTCATCTCAAAATTACGGCTGAGTGCGTCTACATGCTGCATTTGGGAACCAGCTTTATGCCGTATTTTAAATAAAAAGTCTTGTAGAAGTAAAACCCACCTGGGTATGCGTGGAACAATTGCTTGTTAACTTAAGGCATAGAGTTTGCAATCCGTGAAAATTGTGAACTCATTTCCAAGGAGGTAAAACCTATACTTTTCTAGGGTTTTCACAATTGCAAGTAACTCTAGTTCGAATGAATGATAGTTTTTCTCCGCCTCAGTTGTTTGCTTGCTGAAATACCCAACAGCATTTTCTTTGTTTTCAGATTTTTGAACTAATATTCCGGCGAAGCCTTCTCGACTCGCATCTGAATAAGCTATTATTAGTAGTGTAGGATTGAAAACACATAATACAGGATTTGAAAAAATTTTCCTCTCGAGATCTTGAACAATTTTTGTCAATGAATCTGACCATACCCAAAAGACATTTTTTTTCAATAATTTTGTAATAGGAGCTGATATTCGAGCAAAGTCTTTTATGAATTTTCGAAAAAATCCGATCAGACCCAGAAACTGTATCAACTGATATTGATTTTTTGGTATTGGAAATTTATCACCCGCCTCGGTTTTGACCGTAGATGGAGATACTTTCGTAACCCAAATATGTTATTTTCTCCATCAAAAATACAGATATTGACAATTTTAGCGTTAGGCCACAATTTCCCAAAATTTTCAGGACTTTGTTTAGCTGAACTAACCCCTCAGTTTTGGATCTAGATGGTATCAAATTGTCATCAAGATATGGTCTTATGTGAAACTGGCTGGAATTTCATTCACAAATTATTGGAACAGTGAGGGACCATTACATAACCCAAATGGAGTCCTTAGGTATTTATAGAGACCCTCTAGCGTTGTGAATGCCGTATACGGAATTGATTTGTTATCTAATGGTATCTGATGATTCCCCGAAGGTAGATCGATACTTGTGAAATATGTGTATTCTTCTAAACCATCAATAATTTCTTCTATTAGAGGCATCGGAAAACTATTTTTCTCTGTGATTCTATTGAGTGCACGATAATCGATGATCATTCTTTTCTGACCATCTTTTTTATTAACTAGTAAAGCTGGACTTGAATAAGGTGACTTACTTTCCCGTATTATTTTTACATCCAACAACTCCCTTACTGTTTCCCTGACAATTTGTTTGTCTTTCTCTGAAAAGCGATATGGTCGAAGAGTGACAGGCCTATCTGTAGTTAACTCTACAGAGAGAAAACTGAATGTGCTTTCTTCAGGTGCTCCATATTGTTCCATCAAAATTTTGTCAAGTTTCGATTTTTCCTGCACCGACAAAGTACCACATTTTATGTTTGACAACCAATGAGGAGTATCCACTTTATTCTGAAACGTTAAAACATCATAAAATATCATAAATGATATTCTGATCCTCTGTGAAATTTGTTCCGATCAGAATATCATTTTCGATATTGTTGTCGTCGATTACGTAATACACTATTTTTAACGAAACTTCATCAATTTGTGTTAAATTATCCGTATAATGGGTCACAGTTGTTCCAGTTCCCAAAAATCCAGACAATTTAACCATTTGTTCGAGTGGCTTGACCCTCAGCTTGAGTTTTTGAGCTATTTCCGATTTCATAACTGAATAGTCACTCCCAAAATCTACAAACGCCGTACACTGATTGCCATCAATGAAAATTTTTTTGTAGAACTTTGAAGAGGGATGGTTATTTCGAATTAATTTAACTTTTTCGACTTTAGTGTCTTTTATGTCTTTTCGTTTAAACTGTTTATCATAAGTAGATTTTGATTTCTGTTTTTCGAAACAACCATTCTCAATGTGCCCTTTTTTTGAACAGAAATTACAAATTTTATTTTTGAGTCTACAATTATCCCGATGATGTCCGGCTCTCCCACAACAAGAGCAGATTATTTCATTATTTTCCCTGGGACTTCTATTGAAACATTTTGAATGACTACTACTTGGCATCGGCTGTTGCGAACGGCTCTTACAGATTTCAGTTGCTACCTGTCTGTGTATTTTATTTTTGAGGTACACCCCCAACATGTTAGGATTCTGAATATTTGACGTTTCCACTGCCAATTTCAAATTATGATCATTTATTGCACCCATTATCAGAGAAACTTTGTCGGGGTCAGAAAAGTTTGATTTTAATTTATTGATTTTTGCCAAATGATTGAAATGGAACTCATATAATGAGCATCCTTCTGTTAGCTTATGATTAGCCACCTCCATAAATAGCTCGTAAGCGTTTCTGTACATTGAAATGCAGAACTTAGTAATTGTTTCCATTCCGCCCACGTATTCTAAGACCACCCTAATTCACACTGTATGTAACCTTCATACCATGTTTCAGCTGTTTCCTTCAATTTATTTACTACTTGATAAACTATGAAACTATCAGACCGACCATATATACTTGCATCATGTTGGATAATATCGATCCAATCGGACACTTTCATATCTGGTGGATCAAACTCAGGCACTGCACTCGAAAGAACTAGAGCTCGATACTAGAGCTTGGCTGTACATTGCATATTTGCGGCAGAGTATTTGAACTGGCTACACTTACAGTTTGACTCCTGCTTTTTCTCGACTCTTTTCGATGTCGACTCGATTCCTTTGTGGACTTTCTTGATCTTACTGACATTCTCTTTCGTTTTCGGTTACGATCCTCTTCACTGGAGCTGGAGGAGGATCTGGATGGACTGCTATTGGTTGGGGACAAACGCCTCTTCGATTTCTTTCCGTGTTGTGACATGACACCACACTATTCACCACTTCTGATGTAGTAGATTGGACAAGGTTACGGAATCATACGCGTATTCACAGTATAACGATATATTAACGATCCTTCTACTTCAAGTTACAAACGGTAATGATTCAATACTACATTTCCTATCCTATAATATAATGTAATCGGCACTGTCCCAGTCATCCCAGTGACTAATGCTTAGTTAATATATAAGTCACGCCGCTCCGTCACTATTTCCATAGGCGGGTACTGCAATACTTATAGCAAATATTTGTTTGTTTCATTTATTTATTTGCTTTTTGCTGTTAGATGTATATTTATTCGTGTTTGTATTCATTATGGCTACCAAGGAAAATCTCTGTGTATAGAGGGGAAAATCATATCAAGCAATTTACTTGTATATATGAATATTTTATTTATAATTTATAGTTTAAGTATGATCTGTAAACAATTTTCATATGTATATTAGGTTTTCTATTTCAATAAACAATTTCAATATGCAGCGGAAAAAATTGAATATACAAATCTAAGCTTATTCAAAAATAAAGAGAATACGCATTTTGTTGCTGAAAATATTGTTTACGAAATGAAAAACTCTGGTTTGGTTGGTTCCATAATTCAGAATTCCAAAAATAATTGTTTACGTTTTTATATGCGAGCATTGGATGAAATATTTGAACGTTTTGATTCCAAAACTTACTTATTTAATTTCTTCGAGTACATCGACCCTGAAACAGTTGAAAAAATACAAAAAAGTCTGATGATAGAAATGCATTTCCAAAATTGTCTTCTTTCATGTTGTCTTTTGTCATAGCCATTTCATTCAAGTACATGTCACAATAATTCGTCTCTTTCACAGATTAGTGTTTTTACATTTTTTTGAACTCCAAACTCAATGTTAATTTCTGCCTGTTTTTTTCTAGTATTATTTCTTTTTCAACTCTCCATATTTTTCATATTTCATTGATTGAATCTTTTACGAAATATTTCCTTAAAAAAATTTACTCATAATTATTCTGAGTGAAATATTTTTCTACCCGATAAGTCGGCAAGGATATGTTTATCATTTGGAAATTAAACAAGCCAACCCATCACTCAGGCACTCGAATAACTGACTAACTGTTAAACTGTCGTTTTGACCTCTTGACCTTTAGTGTCATTTGACGGCCTCGCAGTTGGTGACCCTCATTATTTCGACGCGATGGCAAACGGTAACCTTGCCACAGTGTAACATACACACAGTGAGCTCTATGGTACGTATAGTATACATTTGACTGCCTACGCATAATACTGAGGGTTAGGTTAGGTTAGGTCAAAAGTGAGTGGATTTATTCGACTCTCTACCGCAATCCGCAAGGGTTCATTGTGGATAACATCTATTCACATTCGATCAAATACACACAGATTCTTAATGAATGCACGGTACGTGATGTTTCAGGCCAGATGGTAAGAGTACGGCTCTGCTGAACTCTGAAAACATGATTCGGTCTCCAGCGGAGCAGGCAGATAGTGTGTGCTATGCTGTTTTATTATTTTCCAAACAGAAGCAACACACACTGTCTCTCGACAGTCAGAGTCTCTGCATATGATGGTTAAAATATCAGTAAGCTGTGAGAAGGCCTGATAGACATCGTACTTCATCTCTACTGTAGTCCAACAAATGTTCGGTATCAAGCTTCAAAGGGTGAATGAACGCCTTGGAGTGAGCCAATCCTGAAAAATTCTATCAGAAATTCACAAATCATCTTGCCATCAATGTTTGTTTGGCAAAGCCTAAAACCAATGACAGGTTCTGGTCCGATGAAACCGCTTGTAGCAGCTGCCTTTGCAAGGTAGTGATCAGCCTCATCCAGGAATCCAAACTAGAGATAATTAAGTCATCTTATCGAGTAGAGTTGTTTTTGGCAATTTGCTACCAATTTAGACGTTTCTCGGTAGGAGCCGAGAGCTTCCAACGCCGCTTGACCGAGAATATTTGTATTCACTTGGTATGAGTTTGGATTCTTCTAATCTTTCCGCACACAATTCAACAGAGTAAATTTCCATTTGGATATGTGTCATGGTTGCCAATGAGTAAACACGTTTGTCGTGAGCTCTGTGTTCAAAGCCGAATAAAGTGGTTAAATCGTGCTATAAAAATACAAGTTTTCTATGACCCATCTATTATCTAGTTCTGTACCTAATACTGAAAAAAAAAAAAATGGTTGTCAACAAAAAGTATCCGAGAGCGTGACAAAAAATTTGGGCTCTAGAATCGCCGACCTAGAAAAAAGGTAAACAATCTGAACGAAAAATACGAAATCAATAGTACAGTTATTAAAAAGCTGGAAGAGGGCATTGATTATCTCAAAACTGAGAATAAAGATCTTCTAAATAAGTATGATGGTCTCGATCAAAAAGCCAGGTTGATTCACTTGAGACTTTTCAAAGTAAAAGAAGACCAAGAGGAAAAGTTATCAGATGTGATAACTTTCTGTGAAAATCCGTCGGGAAGACATAATTATGAGTACCAGAATTGGGAAAAAACTAACTGATCGACCGAGGAGTATTTTGCTGACTCTGGCACATTGGAATATGAAGCAAGATATCTACAACAAAAACAAGATGTTGAAGGGCACGTGAATAGTCATGAAAGAGGATCTTACTGAAAGAAGAATGAAACTCATGGAAGCAGCTATTGAAAAAACATCTCTGAATTCTGTATGGTCATATAATGGTGTAATTTACGTCTCCAAGGATAATAAAAAATTCTCTGTTAGATCAACTAAAGATTTAGCTAAGTTATGATCGAGTTTGTACCACTTTTGTCACTTTCATTACCTTTTTTTTCAAATAAATCAGACTTCACTATAATTTACCACCTAGGCGACATATATTTCAATTTGTATCTATCTTTTTTTTCTTACATCTTTACTGAATTTTGTGACTGTATTGAGTGCTAACAGTTTCTTGAGTTGATAAAAACAGGTATAAATCACCGTAACTTTACTGTACTATTTTTCTTTTTTTTTTCTTTTTCTTCACGTTCGCCCAATGAACGGAATGAAAATAGCTCATCTGAATATCCGATCTATATTTACAGGATTTCAGGAATTCAGGGAGATTGTTATTGATAACGATATCAATGTCATGTTATTGTCTGAAACATGGTTGGGCTCAGATCATGAATCTGCTGGTGGTTTGGATTCTTTCCGCCCTAGTCATATGCAAGACCTCATTAGTCACAGCTCTGGAAATTCAGGACAGAAACTGCTTTCTTCTGTTACAAAATTATGTAACTTCATTTTTACTGGTAGGGTTTCTCCAGAAATTTGTCCTATACTTTTTGGCGCTTCACTGTGTGCTCTTCGGAAAAAAGATGGAGGAGTAAGACCGATTGCCGTCGGTACCTTTTATCGTCGATTGGTAGCTAAACTTGGTTGTATGAGGATTGAAGACGAACTAGGATCGATGTTACGTCCACTACAGTTTGGTTTCGGTACTGCAGGTGGATGTGAAGCTGTTGCTCATGCTGCTCGTAGATATATTAATCTTCATCCAAATCCCGATTCAAAAATTTTCCTGAAAATAGACTTCAAAAATGCCTTCAATATGATTGATAGAAACATCATGCTTCGTAAGGTTAAAGATTCGTTTTCAGGATTATATCCCTTCTTAAGTCAGTGCTACAAATCAGCCTCCTATTTGAGTTTTGGTGAACATCTGATTCTGTCTGAGAGAGGTGTTCAACAAGGTGACCCTTTAGGACCTGCTCTTTTTTGTCTGACCATCAACGAACTTACTAGAAGCTTATCATCCGAATTTAATTGTTGGTATTTGGATGATGGCTCAATCGCTGGCGATGAAAATAGTGTTTCAAAGGATTTGGAAAAAATCATTGATTATTCAAAACATCTTGGACTTTAACTAAATTTTGAAAAATGCGAGTCGATTACTCTTTCAACTCCGAATAACATTTCCGAATCCATTTTGAAATTGGCTCCTGGCATAAGAATTTTGGAAAAGTCTAAATGGAGTCTTCTGGGTGCTCCTCTCTCTAAAGATTCACTTTCAGAACATCTTCGAGAAAAACGGGAATCACTCAAATTGCTGGCCACCAGATTGAATGAACTTCCAAAACACGTTACATTTTTTCTTTTGAAAAATTGTTTGGCGATTCCAAAACTCATGTACGCCCTCAGATGTTCCCCCACTCGGTCAAGTCAGTTAGAACTTGATGAATTTGATAATTTACTCCGCCACACGACGGAATATGTTACAAACAATCATTTCAATAATGATTCATGGCTCCAAGCAACTCTTCCTGTAAACCTTGGCGGATTAGGGCTACGTTCGGCTTCTTCCTTAGCTTTACCAGCGTTTCTGTCATCAGTCAATAGTGTTTCCGATCTTATCGATTCCATCCTTCCTTCCATATTTATCAATATCAAAGACGTTTTTTATTCTGAAAGTGAATCACTTTGGCATGCTGCAACTAATATTGCTCCTCCTACAGATAAAAAGAAAATACAAAGTGTATGGGACCGACCTCTCCTGAACATTATAACTGATAAACTTCTGAAATCTACAAGTGTATACGATAAGGCTCGTCTGAAAGCAGCAATGATCAAGGAATCGGGTGCTTGGCTGAATGCTTTACCTGTTGCATCTCTTGGAACACTATTAGACGATGAATCTTTCAGAATAGCAGTAGGACTTAGGATGGGTTCATCTATTTGTGTTTCTCATACTTGTGTTGCGGTAGTATAGTTGATGAGAAAGGTACACATGGTTTGAGTTGCAGGAGAAGTGCAGGGCGTATATCTCGACATCACCAAGTGAACGACATATTGAAACGAGCTATGTTGTCAGCGGATGTTCCTGCGATTCTGGAACCCTTAGGTACCAGTCGAGATGATGGTAAACGACTAGATGGCATGTCTCTCATACCATGGAAATACGGTAAACCTGTGGTATGGGACTTTACTTGCGTTGACACGGTCGCGGCTTTCCATCTAGCCGAAAGTTCCAAGTCTGCTGGAACTGCAGCATTGTCTGGCGAGAAATTGAAAAGGAAAAAATACCAAAATCTTGGAAACAACTATCTGTTTCATCCAGTAGCGGTTGACTTTTGGTGTTTATGGCCCGGAGTCTCTGTTATTCGTTCATGAACTCGGAAGGAGAATAGGCCAAGCAACGAAAGATCACCGTTCTACCTCTTTTTTGATAGAAAGAATTAGTATTGCTATTCAACGTGGCAATGCTGCTTCAGTACTTGGAACTATTCCTCCTTCACATAATTTTGATGAGATCATGCATTGCCCTAATTTCAGTACGGAACTGAAACCTCTTCGAAACAAGCCGAGAGATGTGGATATTTATCAGTCTCCTATCAAGGTTAATTCACAAGTGATTGATCCACCTTCTTTTTTTTCAGTGCGGTCAGTGGACTCAGGTCATTCTTGGCCCCAAAAAATGAGTTGCATTCCTCGTAGAACTGGTACCATTTCAGTGGAAGCGCTTCTTGAAGCAAGAGCCGAATCGATCCCTCTACGAAACCCTTTTTCACTTGGAAGGATCGATCGCAGCTTGAGAAATGGTTCTTATGGAGATTCTGTGAAACGTGTTCTTCCTTACGAATCAGTAGAGAGTTGTCCTGAAAATCTAGAGAAGAAAATTGAATTGGATAATTTAGGAAACACTTGCTACATGAATAGCATTTTACAAGTGTTGTTCATGACGAAGAATTTCAAGAACGAAGTTTTAATGATGAACGAGAACGGGAATGTTTCCTGCTTATTCATCAAACTCAAACAACTGTTCATGCAGCTGCAGTTTCGTATAAGACTGTTATAAGGAAACAAGTATAGCTGAGGCACCAGTCAATCTAATAATAACACTGATGATTTTCAAACAAGACTCAACCTCTAACGGAAGCAAGAAACTCTTTGGAAGGTTCGAAATAGATGAACATTTCAACCTAGCAGACCACTGTTATAATATTCATGCAGTCATTGTTCACTGTGGTTCTGGCGTTGAATGTGGTCATTATTACGCCTTGGTCAAAGAAGAAACGGACTGGTTTAAGTTTGACGATAGTCGTGTCACGAAGTGTTCTGGCGATGCATTGAATTTATTGGAGCCTCTGGAGACACCCTACATTTTGTTTTATGAGAGAGAGGACATTGTTAGATCAAGATCTTCAGATGATGTGGTGCTGCAGGTTTTTCCGGGTTTTCCTGCAGCTGAAAAAGCAAATGCGCCTCTGTTTATTATTATTGTGAAGAAAGCGGACATATAGGAATATTTTATAATAATTGTTCTAACTTGACAATTGAAAGGGGTATAGGAAGGAATAATTTGTGGGAAATTCACACATTTTTATCGTATAAAGATGGAGAAGTAGAAAGCTACAACCTTCCTTTCTCAAAATTTTTAATGTTTTCAAGAAATTACACTAGTAATTTTTTAAAATTTCTGAGTAGTTATTAGCGAACCTTTTGATTTGTCTGATATCTGCTAATTTCTGTATCATTGTTTATTTATTAGGTTGGATTATGTTATTGATTGGTAAAGAAGAATGTGTACTAAAATGAATCTTACTTGAACATATTTTGCACAATTATATTTACCTGTTTTCGCACGAGCACCATCAGCTTCAGAAACAATAGCTTCCATAAGAATTTCTCTTTCTGAATAAAATAAGTTGATTTTTCGTGTCGCCATCTCTGACCCACCTCTTCTTGCGACCACAACGACCGCGGCTAAAGGAGCATTTCGATCGTTGTGAGCGCATAGTGGAACGCACGGGAAACATTGTTCTGTACCACGTATGCATATTGGATTGCACTGATTCCGGACATTTTATTTTTGATTTTCCGTGAAAGTGCATGATGACTTCCAAAGAAAATTTCATATTGGAGATTTCCGTTCCTTAATTTTTTTAAGTGGAAATAAAATATATGGGCTCTTCGAAGAGGACGGATGTAGATCTCTACAATCGACTCTTAAGAGGAGCTCTGCGGGAAACAGAGGTCCTGACTCCTGGCAACAATGAGGAACTGGAAAGGTACACAGTATCTATCCACAACAAAATAGACACTGCCTATAAGGAATCCTGTCCAATGAGGATGGTTCAAACGCATGGCACAACCAACACATGGTGGTGCCCTGAATTGGAACACCTCAGGAAGATAGCGAGAACGACCTTTAACAAGGCAAAACGTACAAGACTCGAAGAGGACTGGGTTATATATCAAGCCAACCTCAGAGAGTTCAAAAAAGTCTGCAGACGAAAACAAAGAGAAGCCTGGAGAGCCTATTGTGAGGCAGTCGAAGACTTTCCACTAGCTTCTAGGCTACAGAAGGCACTCTCAAATGACCACCATAAGACTATCGGCATCCTGACGAGGGAAAATGGCGACAAAGCCGCCAACCTCCGGGAGAGTGCTGAGATTCTTATGGAAACTCACTTCCCAGGTTCTGTCTTTCCTGGAACGGCGAACTGGACGGATGTACCAATAACACCCTCACAATATGACTGGCAATATGCTAGTACAGTAATTGATGAGGACAAAATAAGATGGGCTATATCGAGCTTTTCCCCCTTCAAGTCACCAGGGCCTGACGGTATAAGACCAGCCCTACTTCAGTGGGGACTGGACACTCTTATGCCACACCTGGTTGGAATATTCAGAGCCTCTCTAGCTCTGAGGTATATTCCCAGTAAGTGGAGAGAAGTAAGAGTAGTATTTATACCCAAACCAGGTAGGATGGACTACACCCTACCAAAAGCATTCCGACCAATTAGTCTCACATCGTTTTTCTTAAAAACCATGGAGAGACTATGTGAGCGGTATATAAGAGATGAAGTACTTGTTAACAACCCACTTCATCCAAATCAGCATGCATATACCCCGGGAAGGTCTACTGATTCGGCCCTTCACCATGTGGTTGGCAGAATCGAGAGATCATTGGATAACAAAGAATCCACCCTAGGTATATTCATAGATATTGAGGGAGCGTTTGATAAAACAACCTTTCCAACAATTACCCAGCAACTACACTCCAGGAATGTACCCCTGGTAGTAGGAGAATGGATACTCCAGATGCTCTCTAGCAGAGCAATAAGTATTAATGTAGAAGACATCACAGTAAAAGGACTGGTCATGAGGGGATGTCCACAGGGAGGGGTCTTATCACCCCTTCTCTGGAACATAGTTCTGGATACCCTAATTAATCACCTTAACAAAAATGGATTCTACACAATTGCATACGCAGATGACATAGTTATCTTGCAGACCGGCAAATTTGTAAACACACTGTGCGATAGAGCGCAGGATGGGCTCAAATTGATAGAAACATGGTGTAAGGAACACTCACTGTCGATCAATCCCAAAAAGACTGAGATGGTCCTTTTCACCAGGAAAAGAAGTTTAACGAGCTTAAAACCTCCTGAAATCTTCAAAAGCCAACTAAACTTCTCTGAAGAGGTGAAATACCTTGGTATTATCCTCGACAAGAAGCTAACATGGAACTCTCATCTACAGAGTAGAGCAAAAAGAGCATACGTGGCTTATGAGCAATGTCGGAGGACAGTGGGACGCGCATGGGGTCTTTCACCCCGTGTAGTCGCCTGGATCTACACTGCAATAATAAGACCTATGTTAACGTATGGAGCCATTGCATGGGGACCTAAAGTTCTACAAGCAACGGCCATCCAAAAATTATACCAAATACAGCGACTGGCTTGTTTAAACATCACAGGAGCCATGAGAACAACACCAACCGCGGCAATGGAATTAATCACGGGTCTGACCCCTCTGGACCTGTACGTTAAGGAGGTTGCGTTAATGGCCATGGTACGATTGCACACGGCTGGTGTAAACCTAGAAGTAGGAATGGGTCGATTGAGGTTGGGCCTGTGGCAGAAAGCGCTTACTGCGCAACCTCTGCTGCAGGCAACAAGTGATGCAATTGAACCCAGGTTTGTGTTTAATAAACCCTACAAAATACAAATCAAGCAGAACACAGAGTCAGATGTTACAAATGCAATACGGATTTATACAGATGGCTCAAAAACCAAAGAAGGCTCAGGATGTGGAGTGTACTCCAGATCACTAAGCCTAAGGATTAAGTGGGGAATGGGAAGAAATACCAGCGTGGTCCAAACAGAACTGGCTGGTATCTCAATCGCCACAAAAGAAATAACCAAGAAAAGAATTTCTGGCAAAAACATTACAATCTGCACTGATAGCAGACAAGCACTATTAGCCTTGAACAGACACCGTGTTACTTCAGGGCTAGCACTAGAGTGCCACGAAGATTTAGCCAAAGCCTCGATAGATAATAACATTATCCTGAGGTGGGTTAAAGGGCACAACAGGAGTAAAGGTAATCGCATTGCCGACTCTTTAGCCAAGGAAGCGGCTGGACTAAGAATTTTAGGACCAAGTGGCACCCACGGCCTGATGACTTCGACAATTGCGGAACTAGTCAAAAGTTACACCCATGCTCAATCTCTAAAGAGATGGGATGAAATCAAAGGATGTAATCTTGCCAGGATCACCTTGGGCGACCCTGGGAAGCTGGCGCCGAAGAAATATCTGGCGATGACCAGGAAAAATCTACGCCTTACAGTAGGATTTCTGACTGGCCACTGTCAGCTAAGGAAACACCTACATAATATGGGGCTAGTGGACACACCTCTATGCAGGATGTGTGAACAGGAAGATGAGACTGTCAGGCATGTCCTGTGCGAGTGCCCGGAGTTATCGTCAATAAGAGAGTGTGTGTTCGGCGAGTCTTGGCCTACACCTGCCGATATAAAGGAGATGTCTCCCAGCGACCTGTCCACCTTCCTGGAAAGGACAGGATGGACGACGACCTAGGAGGACAACTCCTCGGGAGGATGTACAATGGGTCACATGTGGCCTAAGTGCGTGGGCTTACACTCACCCTCCCTACTCTACAGATACAGAGAGAAAATATATGGGCTGGGATCACTGTTTCTTCTGGAAGATGAAATTTCACACCCTCTTGTGCAAGGGAATTTTACCCAGAGATAAGATGAAGTATTTTTCTCAGTAACTTGGCATTATTTTTGTTTTCAGCTATGCTTCTTTTCAAAAACGTAGAACAAAGCTTTTTTGAAATGATTTAAGAATAACACATTATAAATATTATCAAAACGAAAAGGATTTGATGCTTCTATATATCCTTGACTTTCTTGAAATAATTGAAAAATTCGAGTGCTGGATAGTGTATGACACTTCATTATACACATTATTGTAGTGACATAGTCCTACAACATTATCAGGACATCGAATTCTGATATGCTTTCCGTCAATTGCCCCACAGCAGTTCGGAAAGTTCCACAAGGTGTAGTAATCCTCTGCATTTCTTTGCATACTTTCCTTCGTGGGTTTTGGTATATAGATCCTAAGCATACGATGTTTTATACTCTCTAGTACCTCTTTTACTATTCTGCTAACCCAGCTATCATGAATTCGAAACTGAAATGCCAAAGATCGGAAGGATGCTACTGTGGCCATATATCTGGAAATAATAAATACATAAATAGAAAAACAAATAAGAAAATGTTGAATATATAGTTTTAGAAGCTGACTGTAGAGCAAGATGGAGAAATATTAGAGATTACTATAAGAAAAAGCGAAACGAAGCGATGAAAAATCTAACTACTGGGTCTCAAAGACTCGAAAATGATTTTTCCAAAAGTTCAAACATTTGATTTTTTTTGAAGATACATCCATAGTACAAAGAGAGTAAGTTTAATGTACAATTACAATAATCTGAGTTTACCTAATAATTTTTATTATAGAAGTTGCAGTAGCGTTGTCGAATGTACACAAGATGATAACCAAGAATCCGAAAGTGTTCCTGAGTTAACAACGGCTCTTTCCTTAGAGCCGGAAGAACCAGTACGTTCTGAAGAACAAATGCCACCGTTAAAGGCTACCGACACAAGTTGAGGCAATGAACAAAATATAAAGTAAACGTGTCAGAAGAGTGACAGTGTGAGAGAGGAAAAAATAACAAGCGCGAAAAAGAAAATCCGTTTAAGCAGAGAAAATAATTTTGAGGAGGAATGTAGAAAAAATCGCGAGGGAAGGGAAGCTCTTATAAAAGAATTATGCAAACCTATTCTGCACAATAATTCGTTAGTTGATCCTGCTCTTTCTACGTTTTTCCATAGTATGGGTTTCACCGTAATTAAATTTACTCCAGCACTACAAGCAAAGGCCAAAGCTGAGGTTATGAATATCGTAAGTCGTCTTGAGAGTTTGAATATAACGGAGCAGCAAAATCGGAATTTACGATATCAGTCAACCGCCCACTATTTCTAACTTAAATTCACCAACATATACAGACATTCATCTCAACCACCTTCTCATAATTCCAGTACTTGTGTTGATTCAGATTTTCCAGATAACATGAACTTTTTATCATAGAATCAGTAAAAACGCATTCTGTTAGAAAATATACTTTTCCTTTGGTTCTGTTAAAAATATTTTAAATTATATTTAATCCCTAAATAAAAACTGAACTTTTTTTATTGATGTTTGCTTAAGTTTTCAATAAATTTAATAATTTTCTGTATCGTGCTTTTTTAACTAGGTAAATGAATTTCCAAAATCTGATAAATTATACTTACCTTAATGTAATGCGAAGTTTCTCCTTAGGTGATATAGGAAAATGCTGCTTCTTATATGCATTCTTTGCAACATCAGATTCTATGTAAGACAGAACTGTTGCGAAAAGTTCCTTATTGGCTCTAAAATATTCTCTAAATTTGTTATCGTCGTCAGATAACCGTGGTTCGATTAACAATTCAAATGCGCCTTCTTGTCTTCTTTTTAAAAACATTTCGTCTACTTTTCATCTTTTGCGATACTTAAGTAAATGAAGGGCGCAATATTCTTCTTTTGCTTCTTCTTCAAGCAGGAGTAGGATACACATTTTTCTTTTTAATGTGTCCTCCATGGCCACAAAACGTCAACAAACTGCTGCGGAAATATTTAAAACTGCAACGCAAGGACTCCACCTCCGCGATTGAATTCGGTTCCCATGGTCCGTGACTATGAGAGAGCAGGAATTGGAGCATTTGTCTTTAGGGCATCTGCCTGTGCAGCTGATGAACTCGGTATAGTTTTCGACACTGAACGAGGTAACTACAACTCTGTCACCGAGTTGGAACCCATTCAGCAAAAAGCTCAGATAAAAACCGCAGAGATAACCTCACTTCCGCGGAAACACAAGGATAAGCCAATGCATGGGGTCTTCTTCAATAACATTGGAGACCTGACGCTTTTCTCAGGTCGAGTGGGCTGAAGTCGGAAACTGAAGGGTTCAACATGGCTTTCCAGGATGGTGTCTTCAACACCTTAGTCTACCGCAGTCGCGAGATGGGTATAGAGGTTCCTGACACAAGGTGCAAGGCCTGCCGCGAGACGCCCGAGACCCTAATGCACTTGCTATCAGCATGTCCAGCGTATGCAGTCTCGGCCTATATCCATCGACATAACGCGGCCCTAAGAGTGCTATATTACCATCTACGGCACTCTTACGGTATTGACGAGACACCGGTGTTGCCCTACGCTTCGGGGGATATTGAATCCGTTGTGGGGAACGAGAAGTGCCGAATTTATTGGAACTATTCGTTCCCCACTCTCAGGCTCATACAAGCTAATAAGCCTGATGTAGTCCTTCTCGGCCACCAGAGCAAAACGATATAGGTCGTGGACTTTTCAAATCCTGGCGAGATGAATATCGTCAGAAAAGAGGAGGAAAAACGGATAAAATACCGAGATTTTCTTTTGGAACTTCGCACACTCTATCCAGATCACTCTGTCAAGATGGTTATTCTGATTATTGGAGTCCTTGGTGGACTCCAATGCCCATTCTACCCTCGAATCTTAAAATCATATCGGCTTGCCGCACTAAGGCAGAAATCTTAGCCGGACAGATGCAGAAGGCTGTCATTCTTGGCTCACTGCGCTTGCTCAGGGCACATGATTCTCGGACCCAATGATTTCTTTGGTTCCGGAGATATATACAAAAAACAGAAAATTTGGAAGATGTCCTTTGAAAACCTGTTTACACTTTGCTATTGAAACTTTCATTATACTATCAGAATATGATCAACTTTGAAATTTTCAATACGGGTTATACATATAATATTGTTACAATGAAGTTTTCAATTTTTTGGAAACTTTTGGTAGATACTTCAATGATCATCTAATATATTTATAATTACTTTCATAGCCCTGATAAAAAGTTCAATGGAAGTAACTTGAGTAATTTTCACTCGCTCTACATACCACAGTTCATTCTCAAAAACTTCATCAAGTACCTGATATGTGTTAGCATTATCACATAATATTACAAATCTCAGTATTTTCAGTGAGGTTTTCAGATCTCCTACAACAAACTTCAATGTTTGATTTCAGCTTTGATAGTATTTAACAATAGTTTATCAATTCATTTTATTTGTTTCTTCTAGATTGCCCCAAGACATATATCAGACTGCGAAGGTAGTAAAGGTTTTGTTATTACTCGAAAAACGAAAATACTTTCGAGGAAAATCATTAAATGAAATTGAATTTGACAAAGATATACAGCGTGACTCACGGTCGATGGTAGGTTAGACGTTTCTCACATTTCCTTACCTGTTCTATCGATCTAAAATATTTTCAGCATTGCGCCGTTGCCACTTCCATCAAAAAGTCCTAGCAACTTTATTTTTTTAAATAGAACACCCCGTATATTAATACATTTTTGGAATCACTCTGGTATTTTAATACTTTTTTGTTGATAATGTCCTATATCTCTATCTGTTTTCGAGATAAAAAATAAATTGTGCTAAATATGGTCCAAAACATAGCCTTAATTGAAATTAAGTGCGTCAATACTCTCAATTCATGAAAAGTTGATATTTTGATGATAGTTTGGACAAACTCGAAATATTCGAATAACACCAAGAAATCGACTCCATATCATACAGGGCGTGCTAAAATTACTATTATTTCCATTGGGCATAAAAGTAGTCAAAAGTTCATTTTTTCAAATGAAACTCCCTGTACATTACTCAGTAAATTGATAGATGGTGAAAAATGCTTCTAGATGATAAACATGTCCCTATACCTAAATCATCAAGTTTTATTATTACCATCATCATCATATCAAGTTTATCGAGTAATATTATTACATTAAAATCAATAATGAAAAAAATTATCTATCAAAGACATTTATTTTTAAAACATTAGGAATAACACTTCTGTCCTTTTTTTTGTGTACGGCAAGTAATGTGCTTGCTCGTAAGGGCCGTGGGTTGAATCAGACAGATAAGTATAAATATGTACAAAAAAAAATTGATAACAAGGGCGCCAAGTAGTTTATTGTGCACCGACTAGCCTAAACCTGAAATGAAACTACTAAACAATCCAGATACGCGAAAACAATAAGGTGGAATATGACAAAGGATCAAGAATTAAAACGTTGAATATTGCTTCCCCAAAGTACGCCTGTTCAACGGATTTATTCTTCACTTATACTACAAACTAAACGCTTATACAAAGGCGAAGACAAAACTATTCGGAAACACCTATTCAGAGAGGTTCATTGCTTTCGTAAACAATAATGTCAGAATACCGCAAAAACAACACCATTAATAAAACTTCTAATCGGTACTTATCTAGCTGCTAGTGATGTGTAGATTCCTATGGCCCGCTCATACGCAAATTCGTGAAAAGCTCTTAATTCCACGTCCACACGGTCGAAATAGGAACACCACCATCCATATGACTTCGGAAAATTTGTGGTTTAGTCGCTACGTACAAGGCAATAAAGTTCAAAAAGGTCTGACCTCCTCCACTTCGACGTGTTCTCAAAGATAGCACCGTCCGGGCGAAATTTCGATTTACCATATCAGAAAAAAACATCTAAAAAAAGGTATTCTCGTAAATAATTGATTTCGCGATACATCCGTGCTAAAATAAAATAATGAATGACAAAACTATACGCTTACCTCCCAATGCTCGACTGCCCTAACATTTCCGGAGATGTTTTTAAACAGTCCGGAAGAAATAATTAATTCGATAAAATTCATCCCAATCGATAATAAGGATATTGCAAGATCGCTCCACAGCAGAATTACCCAATCACAATATCACAACAAGGCACGGCAGGTTTATATCCGTCAAAAGACGTAATTTTATATTCGAAAACCAGAATTTGCCTGAAATCAAATCTTCCGAACGTTATCATTCAGTTTCACTCACGAATGCCCTCGAGCGGACGGACGAAAGAAAAAAAACGTTCCTTTTTTTTTCTTTCAAAAAAAACTTATCGAGTCGGCTGGAACTATATATCGGGTGTTTCACAAATAGAGTTGCCCTTATTTAATAATTAGCGTTCAACTATTTACAACTAATCGTAACAATATACAGGATGTTTCATTTGAAAAAATGAACTTTCGACTACATTCATGCACAATGGAAATAATAGTAATTTTAGCACGCCCTGTATGATATGGAGTCGATTTCTTGGTGTTATTTAAATATTTCGAGTTTGTTCGAACTATCATCAAAATATCTACTTTTCATGAATTGAGAGTACTGATGTACTCAATTCCAATTAAGGCTATGTTTTGGACCATATTTAGCACAATTTATTTTTTATCTCGAAAACAGATAGATAGGTATAGGACATTATCAACAAAAAGTATTAAAATACTAGAGTGATTCCAAAAATGTATTAATATACGGGGTGTTCCATTAAAAAAATATAATTGCTAGGACTTTTTGATAGAAGTGGCAACGCCGCAACGCTGAAAATATTTTAGATCGATAGAACAGGTAAGGAAATGTGAGAGGTGAAATTTTCAGAAAAATCATGCTTTGCGTTTTCCAGAAACGTCTAACCTACCATCGACCGTGAGTCACGCTGTATACTACAGTTCAGAAGATGAATATGATAGTAAAAATGATGAAACAAATGGCCCTGAGGAAAGTATGGAAATAGACTTTTCAAAGATGTGCGAAGGAAAAGGAAACATTGAGAGAACAACAGTACCAGCACTATTCAACAGAAATGAGAAGAAAATGAACGATAAAATATGAACAGAAAATGGGTTACAGAAAAACAACACTCAAAATAGAAGTTTACAGTTTTCGGAAACACAGCAAAGAAATCACGATTATGGTGGACGTATTCGTTGGACTAAAGAAGAAAAAGAAATCGTTTTGCGATACTTTGAAAAACATATTCATTTGAAGGTAACCCCCAAAAAACATTAGTGTCAACAACTCATTCAGCAAAATATATGTAAACTTCATAATAAGGACTGGGTGAGAGTAAAACCTTTGGTTTGTAATACATTCAGGAAGAAATGAGGATTGTCAAAAGTAGAACTCACCACGTGGAAAAACTTTTGATGTTTTCATGTATATGCTCACATGTTCTACCTCATCACTTTATTTTCCCCTGTTTTGCATTATTTTAAACGTTTTAAATATATTATATGAGAGAAAAAAGTTTCGTCTTTTTGTATCATTATAATATTTCCAAATCAAAATATGTCCCTCTGTTTTGATAAACTCACATGACTCACACTTTCTTGAAAAATATATAATTTTCAGTCATTATGGCTTCTTTGCAACAGCTTGAAGATTAGAATAATTCTAATCAAAATGTATCTCGATTTGTTTTAAATATTTGTGACAAAATGTGTTTTTGTCAAGAATCGACAGCTAGTTCCAAGTCCTTCTCACCAGTAAGTATCAAATATTCGGGCGTGAATGAATAACTTCATCTCACGAGTGGAATATTTCACTTTTCATCAGATATCTAGCTTCCTAAAATCGGTATTATATATCAAGTGTATATACATTTCAGTAACACGCTAACTAGCGGCAATAACGATGAACTAAACGTGTATATTTTTAGAAAATATACAGAATTTTGAAGCCCAGGCCTTTTTCCTAAAGACATGTTTTTTGGGACATCTATGTGATTTATAAAGAATCTTTCACTGTAGAGTGGAAGAATGGCATATTATGTACTGAGTTAACTATACGTCTGTGAGATATATATATATATATATATATATATATATATATATATATATATATATATATATATATATAATAAAGTCGGGCCAGAATATGTGGCTCATATTTGTTTCTGGTATCTTTCTAACATAATACAAGGCAAACTCCAAGACACCAAATGACATTCGATGAAGTCCAAATCGATAAATTGAATCTCGATGTAACATTTTATTAATATCTTGTCTTTGAACACTTATTTGAATTATGCAAGTGGTTCAACTTCGTATCATATTTCGTAGTGTTCAAAACTGCCGTTTGAGGTCGCAAATTTCATGTTTTGTATATATAGAGCATTTAACAACCCTAAGCCAGAAATTTAGGTAATAGCGCATGTTATTTTCTCTATGGGATATACGCATTTCGATGCGAAAGTTTTCCTGTTTTGTGGCTGTCATTCAAAATACTCTTGTGTGGGAAACCCATCGTAAGAGAGGTGAGTTTTGTTTGATATTTTGTTTGATTACTGTTACATTTACTCTTTAGTTTTACTTATTACTTATATGTCAGCAAATACTTTTGAGTAAGAACAAATCAGTTTAAAATCTGTTTTTCCGTTAATCAGAAGAACAAATAATCTTAAAAAGTCGTTAAATGCGTATTTTTTTTCAGTAATGGGTAAAACAGAAGACAATAACTTTTCACTTAAATATGAATATTTAAGTAAATGTAAATATGTAAAAAAATTGGTAAATAAAAGTGGCATACAGAAGATATTGAGAAGATAAGTATTATTTTAGATATTATAATAAAACCTGCACAAAACTTAAAAAAAGAGGAAAAACTTGATAGTTAACATGGAAATATATCAGGTGAAATGTATGAAAAATGTATAAAAGAGAATGCCCTAGAAGATCCATTTCTATTTGCATCTGAAAATGAATGTAACTGTTTTAAATTATATCTTAAAATTTGACAGTTTTAAATTATTTTTGAATATTTGGTTCACAAAATAATGAAATTTGTTCATTAATCAATGAAAGTTTTCACAAATAAGACAGTGATGCCTCTGAAATTATTCCGATTTAAACAAGTATTTTTGTTTCTTCAACAGAGCTTAATAGAGGAATGCATAATATTGCTAATGTAAGTTTATTTTAAAATCACTCTCATGTAGGTATATGAATTATGTATTAAATTAATAATACTTTCATAAATATTTCCACACTTTCCTTTATCCTTTGCTTTTTTATTTTTCTGATTAAATACAGGTCTGATTAAATACAGGTCTCTGATAGTGTTACTGACAAAACAAGTGATGAAAATGTACTGAGTGCTGATTTTCCAGATAGCATCAGTTTTGTAGAAGACTCACTTGATGATTGTGGTGGTTCGGGTTGTGCGGCTCTGGACTATAATGTTAAAATAGAAAGCTGAAATAATAATTTCTGAATCATTATATTGTCGTTATCTATTGATTGTAGTTTAGTTTTGTGTTGAACAGTTGGTAAAATTGTATGGTTGTAAAAGTCAGTTGTATGACAGAAAATAAAAAGTAGTAATTTTGATGATTGCTTCGCAGTATCATTTTATTTTATTCAAAACAGTAAAAATAGAATAGAAGCAAAATAGTAAAATCTATCAGGTTATGGGTCCAGATGCTCCAAAAGTAAATAGTGGAAGCGATCTGAAAAACTAAAACGTAAAAAACGACAAAAAGTAAGAACTATAATATCGAAAAATGGCCGCCAACAACACGACAATGGAAGAGTTGTCATCGATTGAAAAACTGAGTGATGGTGAATCATTTCAATTATGGAAATTTCAAACTACAGTAATCTTCAAGTCACAAGGCATTTGGGAAATAGTTAATGGAGAATTATTGGCAGAAAATATTACCGATGCAGAAAAAAAAGCTGATTGGATGAAAAAGCACGCCAAAGGTCAAAGAGTAATAATCACAACAGTCGATAAAAAAATATTAATGCATATATTAAGCTGCAAAACATCATATGAAATGTATCAAAAACTACACATCTATGAAAAGGACTCAGAAGATCAGAAATGCACCCTTCTACGAGAATTCTTCAACTTCTCCTATACAAAGGGTTCAGACACTTCACTTCATATAAGCAAAATTGAAAACTTGGCATACCGACTCAAGAATTTGAAACAAAACATTGACGATGAAATGATAATGTCTAAAATTTTATCAACGCTACCAGAACGTTTCAAATATTTCAACACTGCTTGGGACTCTTCTCCGAGCTCAGATAGAACACTCATAAAACTAACATCAAGACTGATTGCTGAAGAAGCCAGAAGTAAAAATAACGAAGAAGAAGGGGCAGTTGTGTTCAAAACCTATGAAGAAAAGAAAGGAGGATATAAATCACACAATTCCAGAACAAGAACCACAGAAAAGGTGAAATGTTATAAATGTAATAATTTTGGGCACTTTGCAAAATCGTGCACGAAAAATACTGAAAATCAGCGGAGGAACTGTTCCATCTGTTAAAAAAACCAATCATGTTGAAGAAGATTGTTTTTTCGAAAAAGGAAAGATGACAGAAAAGTTGCATTTTTGACAGAAGGCGAAATAAAAACAAAAGAAACATTGAAAAATTTTGTGGTAGATTCACGGTCGTCAAGTCACATGTGTAATGATATAAAAATATTCAATGATTTGGAAGAAACTACATCCAAAATATTAGTTGCTAAAAAAGGTGAAGATATGAAAAGTTTTGGTATTGGCTCCATTGAAGGAAATGACTGTGTTTTAAATGATGTTCTTTACATCCCAGAACTAAGTAAAAACCTTATTTCAGTCAACGCAATCACTGAAAAGGAAGGAAAAGTAATATTCGAAAAGGAAAAAGTAACCATAATAAAAAACAACAAAAAAATTCTTGAAGGACAGAAAAAAGAAAATGGACTTTACGTAGTGAATTTGGACAATAATTCAGAAAGTTTATTTACTGAGAAAGAAGAAAATGCTGAACTATGGCATCGAAAATTGGGTCAAGAGATCAAGAGCAATGAGACCAGTTGAAATAATTCATACGGATTTGTGTGGACCTATTTATCCTGTTACTTGGGATAATAAAAGGTACATTTTAACCTTCTTAGATGACTTTACCCACTTCACTATGGTTTACTTATTGAAAAATAAGTGTGAAGTTTCAGATTATCTGAAACAATATGTACTTGAAGTAGAAGCTTACCATAATCTTAAAGTATCAAAAATAAGAAGTGATAATGGAGGTGAATATCTTGACTCAGACCTCAGAAATTGGTACAAATGTAAGGGAATCATCATGGACACCACAATACCCCACTCTCCTCAGCTGAATGGAAAAGCAGAGAGATTAAATAGAACAATTATGGAAAAGGCGAGAGCGTTAATCTTTGACTCTGGCCTTGATAAAGGTTTTTGGGACGAAGCTGTAAGATTTGCTGTTTATCTGCTGAATAGATGTCCAACTGAAACGATAAATGTAACACCAGCTGAAAAATGGACTAATAAAGTACTAAATTTGTCAGATCTGCATTTATTTAGGTGTAAAGCACATGCAAAGGTACTTGGTTATTTAAAGAAACTGGACGCAAGGAGTAAACAATATATTTTCATTGGATATTTCCCAACAGGATACCGTTTGTGGGACAATGAAAAAGGTAAAATAATTATACATAGAGATGTTATTTTTGAAGACAAGATTGATAGCAACTTACTGGATAAAAAGGATGTATCAAAAATAAATATAGAATGGGTAGATGATGAATGTAAGAAACTGACAGATCCAGAAATACCAGTAAATGAGAATAACGATTTGGAATCAGAAAACGAATCGGACCCAGAAAATAGAGAAGAAACAAAGACTGAAGAAGAATTTCATGAAAACAATGAAATGTTAAGATTCAGAGAAGGCCAAACAACTGTCAGAGGAAGAGATGTAAGAGCACCAAAAAAATACGATGATTATGTACTTTTAATTTATGAAGAAGCAATAAATAGTGAAGAAAAAGACAAATGGTTGAAAGCAATAGAAGACGAAAAAGAATCACTAAAGAAAAACAACACATGGGTGTTCGTGAATAAACATGAAGTGAAAGATAAGAAGATTTTGTCGAGTAAATGGGTTTTCAAAGTAAAAGAAAATGGAAGATACAAAGCGAGACTTGTTGTACGAGGCTGTGAGCAAAAATATGGTCTGGATTACAAAGAAACATTCAGTCCCGTGGTAAATATGAGCTCTTTGAGAATTTTATTTGCATTAGCAGCTCACAACAACTATATTATCAAAAAATTTGATGTAAAAACTGCATTTCTCTATGGAGAATTGTCTGAAGAGATCTATATGAAGATACCAGAAGGCTATTCCGAAGAAAACAAGGTATGCAAACTCAAAAAATCCCTTTATGGCCTAAAACAGGCCCCCTTAGAGTGGAATAAAACTTTTACCAATTTTTTGAGACTAAACGGGCTTCGCATTCTCAAAAGTGATAACTGCATATTTTTAAATGATACCGGTTCACTTATGCTTGCCATATACGTGGACGATGGAATATTGATCGGACAGAATGAAGAAGAAATGAATGATCTCTTGGAAAACTTAGACAAAAAATTCGAAACTGTTTCAGAAGATAATCCAAAATTCTTTCTTGGTCTAGAAATTGAAAAGAAAGCAGATTCAATAATCATAAGTCAAGAAAATTATGTAAATAATGTTTTGAAATCATTTGATATGGAAAATGCGAAACCGGCTAAAACACCTCTAGCGACTGATACAAAAGACGAAAGTGTATTTAACACAAACTTTCCCTACCGAAACTTAATAGGAAGTTTGCTTTACCTTTCAAACAAACTCGCCCTGACATCTCATATGCTGTGGGATATGGAAGTAGAAGAATGAAAAATCCAACAAATAAAGATATATTCAATATGAAGAGAGTGCTCCGATACCTGAAAGGAACAAAAAATCTAGGTATTGCATATTGCGCAACATATGGAATAAATGAAATAACTGCTTACAGTGACAGTGACTTTGCGGGTGACACTGAAACACGAAAAAGCACCTCAGGCTATGTAATCATGTTTTGTGGTGGCCCTATTTCTTGGTGTTCAAGAAAACAGCCAATAGTATCACTATCCAGTACTGAAGCAGAATACATTGCTGCTGCAGAGTGTGTCAAGGAACTGGTATATTTGAAACATTTAATTGAAGAACTCACAAATGTTGAAGTGAGAATAAAATTGAACGTGGATAATCAAAGTGCTATAAAAATAATTGAAAATAATCAGTGCAATAAACGTTCTAAGCACATAGACGTTAGGTTCCATTTCATAAATGAGAAAATCAAAGAAGGTTTAATAAGTATTTTGTATTGTTCAACTGACATGCAAACTGCTGATATATTCACAAAACCTTTGGATGTAAACAAATTTCAAAGATTCAGGAATACATTGATGTGTGGTATTCCGGAATAACTTTATGTATTTGTCCTTTTGTTGAATTACTTTTATATTGTTAATTTGACCCAATGATTCAGTAATTATTAAGAGAAGGTGTTAAAATAGAAAGCTGAAATAATAATTTCTGAATCATTATATTGTCGTTGTCTAATGATTGTAGTTTAGTTTTGTGTTGAACAGTTGGTAAAATTGTATGGTTGGTAAAAGTCAGTTGTATGACAGAAAATAAAAAGTAGTAATTTTGATGATTGCTTCGCAGTATCATTTTATTTTATTCAAAACAGTACAAATAGAATAGAAGCAAAATAGTAAAATCTATCATATAAGGCACCAATGTGGACGATGGGAAAAGGGTGAAGAGTGCGGGAGGTAAGCGAACGGGCAGACACCGGAGAGTCCTCGGTTAGCTCTTGACTGAGTAGGACATGTTAGTTAGGAAAACGCAAGTTAGTTTTTTAGTTTATATAGTGACAACCACATATTATATTGGTAGTAACCAGCTATTGAAAAGTGTATTCATGTTCACGAGTTGCATTAAACATTAATAATCGCACTGTCTTTATCACTAAAGCTCTGAACCTACATTGTATCCCTGAGTCTCATCGAACCGCGGCATAAGTGGCCCCCAACTAGGACAGAGCTAGGGATTAGGAAAGCGGTGGCGAAAATATTTAAGTGAATCATCGAAAAATCTGAAGTATACAGTGGCCTGTTCAGAATTTTATGCAATAAAAGCAGGAAATTCCCAGACATCCAGGCATTTGATTCTTAAAGGAGCAGCAGCAAGTGGAACGTTACAACATAGGAGAGAGGAAGAGAAATGCATACGAAGCAAACCAGCGTGCGACGAATCTACAACAGGTGACTCGGTGAAGTGCTCAGTCGGTAGACTTTTCGATTTTGAACCTCAAATTACTTTGCAATAGGGTTGCGATTGCAATGCGTAGCGAATAAATGTTAACTCCTGGAATTCGCAAACGACCCGAACAAAAAACAAGTATTACATTGTGAGTTCTTTTTATGTATTAAAAGAAATAACAGAAACTGTATTACCACATAATATTTGAAATATTTTGTTGACAGGCTCATTTTACGAATAGCTCATTTTACGAAATAGAAAGGATAGGAACAAATTATAATTAGATAGTTCATTTACGAATTCTAATGAGATGGAAGATAAATTGAATAGGTTAATTACAGGAATGGTCGCCTTACAAGAATCGGTTAAAAATTGATGATTAATGTTGATCACATCGAAAAACGTACTAGGGAACTTGAAAAAATTGCAGTACCTTCTTCCGCCGCAAATAATCTACCGGAGTTTTCAAGTGTTGATTCTCGTCAAACTGAAATTCAGATAGCTACGGTAAAAAATAGGAATGATATATCGAACTGGGGGGAAACAATCTTGTGTTTCACCCACAGAACTTAAAAGAGGAGAACGGAAAAATAATACATTTTATGATAATGTGAACGTTCCTATAAGGGGAAATGACTTGCAGTAGGAGAGTCTGCGCATTGGCTACAAACGTTGACATTGTTGACAAATGACAGGTTTAGAAAGTCGTTTTTGTAAATGCATTGTACCGATTTCACGTGATTTTTTCATTGTTCCAATTTTATTTCGCCTCAACTCAACTGTCGTTGAAAGTATTGGAAGTATGCCTGATCATTGTTTCATCGGGTCCTGTAGCAGCAGCGGTAATATTCCTGGAGTTCATTATTTTAGGTAAGTTGAAGTGCTTCAAGGTCAAACATCAGGCTCGGCCTGAAAATAATTGACCAGAATAACGATGGATCATTTTTGTATGATTTTTGTGCATTTCAGTTTTGGGTCCAAGAAAAAGGAATGGTTGGAGATTTTGGGAATCTCAGGAGTGGAAAATATGAGTCCCAGAAATAAGCTTTGTTCCAGGCATTTTGATTGTTGTGATATCAACTTTCCAGCTACTCCTAGTGGACGAGCCACACTCAAGAAAAACGCAGTGCCCAAATATTTCTTGAGGAATAAAAGAGCACCAGAAGATCTCCCACCAGATGTCACACCCCAAAATAAAAAAATTGCTGGGCAAGTAACAAATCTGAGTAATTATTTATGCAACATCATGTCTAGTATCAATAAACAATTATCAATTAATATTAGTGAAAATTAAGTATATATGCATATCAATTTAACAATTATGGAAGACAAAGTGAGCATGTGGGATAGATTGTCATAAGTCGAAGCCATTTCGGTTCAAATGGTCAAGTGAAAAGGAAATTCTGATTTTATTTTTCACTTGTAAATATCGTCATTTCATACAAAATATAAACAAACTTTTCATAAGCAGTGACTATAACTAAGAGTATATCACTATAGTGTGATTTCAAAATAGTAGGCAATATGTTTTCAGAAATTTTGTGATATTTTGTCCTTATTCTGAGTTTTGGTCTAATAACGAAATATCTAGAATATCAACCCTGGCAACAATGTAGAGTGTTTACTGTTTTTACACCCCACTAATAACCTATAAAATCAAAAAATCTTTTTTCATTACAGGTCATCAAGTTCCACAGACAGTGCTGGATTAAAACACACTCCCAAGAAAAATAGAAGGTTGATTAAAAAAATGCATCCATATTGGTAGGTTTATAAGCTAGATAATATTCTTATTGTCTAATGAATCACTTATTTTCAGTACCACAACGGAGAAAGCTAGTAGCAAACTTATAAGTCAACAGAATAAGATTAAGCAACTCTCATATAAAAACAAAATTGAAAAGCAGAAAACCAAAAGACTAAGAAGAAAAGTGAATAATCTCAAGGATATTGTCCAAGACATGAGGAGAAAAGAATTATTGAGTAGGGATGCATGCACCATACTTGAAAAATCTTTTTCTGGAGTACCCTTTGCCTTGATGAAGAGAATGCTCACAAATTCCAGAAGGGGAAAAGTGGGGAGGCAAAAGTTTGATGAAGTACTGCGAAGTTTTGCATTGACATTGCAGTTTTATTCAGTAAAGGCCTATGAATATGTGAGGAAAACATTCAATTTAGCTCTTCCTTCTCAAAGAATTATTAGAAGTTGGCTTTCAAATGTTTCTTGTGAGCCAGAATTTTCACTGCCAGCGTTTGATTCCCTCAAAGTAAAAGTGGCTAATAACAAAAGCAAAAACTATGATACAGTTTGCAGCTTGATGCTAGACGAAATGTCTATCAAGAAGCATGTAGATATTGTTGAGGGAAGAGTCTGGGGTTATGTTGATTTTGGTACAAATCTGGCATATGATGACACAACAGAACATGCATCGGAGGCATTGGTACTAATGGTGGTTGACTTGAATGGACAATGGAAATTGCCAATAGCCTATCTCACTGGGGAAGAAAAGGCCAATATTGTCACTGAAGCTCTAATCAGACTACATGAATGTGGTGTTGTTATTACTTCCTTAACTTCAGATGGACCCAGAGTTAATTTTACAATGATCAAAGAGTTGGGGGCAAAAATACAAGATTTGGATAATATTCAACCCTATTTTTTGCACCCTGTTGATAATTCCAAAATATATATTATCATGGATGCTTGTCACATGGTTAAATTAGTGAGGAATAATTGGGCAGTTTTATTGGAATTCATAGACCCAGAAGGTGATATTGTTGATTTCAACTATGTTACAATGTTACACCAACTACAACAGCAGGAAGGACTTCGTTTTGGGACTAAACTGAAACAGGCCCATATAGAGTGGAGAAAACAGAAGATGAAGGTACCTATTACATTTTGGCATACTTTTAAGTGGGGTTTCTTTTTCTTCAGATATTTCAGATCTTTTCTAAAAAATTAAAAAAATTTGACCTTCATATTTACAAAAAATAATAATTTTTCATTTGTAGGTGAATTTGGCAGTCCAAACTCTGAGTGATAGTGTGGCTAGTGCTTTGGAGTTCCTAATGTTGGATATCAAGGATCCCACATTCAAAGATGCTGCTGCAACTATTAAATTCATCCGTCTTGTTGATAAAGTTTTTGACTTACTGAATTCAAGGAATCCAATGACAGTCAGGATGAAAATGCCTATAAGTGCTAGAAATGAAGACTTGTGGATGCCAGTTTTTGAAGACGCTCTCAATTATTGTTTCAACTGTAAAGATTTGCAGGGTAAAGAACTCATCAAGACTCCAAAAAAAACTCCATTTATTGGTTTAGCTTTGACTATAAAATCTGTAATAGGAATATATGAAACTCACGTCAAGTCTGAGGACAGGAAATTGAAATATTTATTAACATATAAATTCAGTCAAGATCACTTGGAGTTATTCTTTTGCAGTATGAGGTATTATATTTTTACTTTTCACCAGTTTTACTTAACATCAACTCTGGTAATGAACCAAATGAAGTTTAATTTTTTATTTCAGATCCAGAAATGGTTGGAACAATAACCCATCTGCACTGCAGTTTTGTCGCAGCTATAAAAGATTACTGTTACACCACGATATTAAAAATATGACTGGAAACTGTATTGCACAAGATTCAACTAATGTGTTATACACTACAGGAACCAATAGAACAGTAATTCCTTTGGATAACAGTTATATTCATATTATGAAAAAATATTCATTGGATTTTAATGAGTCATATTTGCATGACCATGATTACAGTATGCCAATTAATCCATCTTTAAATGACCTGTCAGAAAATGTCGTAACATATGTAGCAGGATATGCTGTTGGAATGGCAATGAAGTTGATCAAATGTCCTACATGCATTGAGGCAATGCAGTCTGATTGTGATGAAAAAAACCACAGATTAGCACTTCTGTTGAGGAAAAAGTGGGGACGACTCATAATACCTTCAGATGATGCAATTAAAATATGTTCAGTGGTGGAACAAAAGATAAGAAAAGTCTTGTATGTTACAGATGGAAAAATTCCAAGTGAATCTCAATTTTTCAATCATTTTGTTTTGAATGTTTCAACCGATCTACTCTACTGGCCACTATTCTCTGATTTAGACAGTCATAATAAAGAATTTTTGACACTAGCAGAAAATCATAAGTCCAGGATAATCAAGTCTTTATGCATTTCATATTTGAAAATTAGACTTTTCAATTTAGCAAAGTCACAAAGCTATGAGATTAAAGGCAATTTGATCAGAAAAAAACTGAGCAAACTGATTTTATTCAATCATCAGTAAATTTTCATCTTCCTGTCATGTAAATATCTGATTGTTCTTCCACATATTCAATAACTATATCTTTCAGAACCACAAATCTGTTGTCTACATACCAATGAGTAGATAAATATCTAATTTTAGATTCCACGACTCGGGTCAAATTAAGTTTCCACTAGACTGTAGATGTCATCAGTAACCTCTTGTCTTTTCGGTATATTATGTATAAACTTCAATGAAAATATTAATCACTTGATTGACATTAACAATTCCATTACACAACTTTGTATACAATTCTGTGATGTGTTATTGTTAGATATTATTGAATATCAAAATAATTCCAATAACATACAAAATAATCTGACATTCCAGAGAATGCATTGGAATACAGTTATGTAACGTTTATGAGATTTTTTGTGAATTGGTTAGATTTCACTCGAATTTCCATGTGCAGACTCTCAACTGGTTTGGCTGGATGACATTTTCTGTATGTTAAGTGAATGATACCACAAAAAAGTAGTTTTTTGCAATGTTTAGCAATGTTTTTGATATTGGAAATTACTATCAAGTTATATTGTTTGTCAGAACATGATTATTATTTTTATTGATTTGTAATTATCACATTAAAATAAATTATTCATTACTATTAATAGTTTTATTGACATATTTGAAACCTAAAAAACTGTCGCTTCCAAGTGAGTTCACGAATTTACACCAGATTCACTTTGTCTTAGTTTTCCAATGTTTTGTAATAATATTTTGGATTCGTGATTAACGTGTTATAATTTTTTTCACATTTCTATTAAATGATATCCTGTAATAATAGTTTAAGTTTACTCTTGCAATAGTGAAAATAATTAAATATAGCACGAAAGCAAATAAACCAACAGAAACTGCAAAATCAAGGGGCTTTCTGTTTTGGCAATTTTGTCAAAAATAATAAAAGCAATTCACAAGGAAATACACAAGTTTGGTAGGTGAACATTAGGAATTGCCTAACATTTTATCTAATATTAAATCGTAAAGTGTATAAACCAGTAATAAATTACAATATCATGGGGGCTGCCCTCGAGATTTTTTTTACCTGCACATATTGTAATCATCTGATGATGATGCCATGAGTGAGCTGATCAGTCAACCTAACAAGACTGTGAAATTTACTATTTTACCCCATCCGTTTATTCTCTTATGCTTTTGAAATTTTGAGGTAGATAGTTGAATCACAGCACCAACGTTTCATTTGATGTTGGTAGGACAAACTTCATTGGTTTCATTCAAATGGAAAACAAGCAATTTTTTGACAACTTTCACTGACGTGGGTCCACTATTCTGATTTCTTAAAAAGATTATTTCTAAAAGTTAGGGTTATTTTAAAAATTAGTTGTTATTTAATGATCCTTTCAAGGTATAAGGAAGCGAGTCCTCCCCAACCTATTATACTATAGATTCCAAAAGACCTTTTTCTAATTTAGCATGGCTAGATTGAGAGAGCTCCCCTATAAAACAAATAATAGCAAAAGTACAAATATTGTGTCAATTTTATTTTCGGATTTTTCAAAGTGGGCTGCAAATAATCTGAAACCATCTCTGAAAACGCGTTATGCGCATGCGTTCCTACTGCTTAATTTTCTCCTTGTAGGAACACTACCACAGAACGCTATTTCCGTTCTCCTCTATGTTTAAGTTCTGTGGTTTAACCAAAATACAAAGTTTCATCCAAAGCGGGGGTCCCGGACGATGGTAAATTGGGTTTAGCAGTGACGTGCTTGAGGGGTGCCGCGGCAGATTGGATGGCAATAAAAGAAAGCAGTTTCAATACATTTCAAGATTTTACTACTGCTTTCACGGATCGCTTCTGGAGCGTAGACAAGCAGAGGGATTTATTTAGTTTTAGACTTACATTATGGCAGATACGAATCAGAAAGTAGATCTGATTATTTTCTGAATTTAACCCATTAAGGACCCTGGGGTCGTTAACGACCCACTTCAGATTTTTATTGTCAAACCTAACTTCTTTTGCATAAACAAAAGATCAAAACTTATTTCCATATTAGCATTGTTTACCTTTTGCATGCCGGGCGCTTGTTTCAGGGTTTTTGTGATTTTCTGGCTTCAGAGAAATTGTTGAAAATAGTATTTTTTTCTTGTGCGTGCAATGACTTCATATCGGAACTGGAAAGTACCTTTTTTAGTATTTCATTGCTTGTTTTGGTAAATTAGTACAATTATAAAAGATGTCTCACAAGTAAGGTTATAAGAAATCAAACTTCGATTGCGTGGTTGCCAAACTGCATGTGTTTTTTAGTGGGTCGTTAACGACCCCTTGGGCCTCAGAAGTTCTTGAATATTTTTATTGGTTATTTTTTTAGGAAGCGCCCACTCACAGCTGCTGAGCTTTTAGAGCAAATAGAGAATTTAGAGGCAGATGATGTGATTCCAGACGGAATTGTGATATCACCACCTAATCATGGTGATAAGAGTGCCGAAGATTCAAGAGACGAAGACTGTAGGGATCTGGACCGTCTTTGTGCAGCACAACTAAATGCTGAAGCAGAGTTCTTTTATGACAATTCCGACCCCCCAGAAGAAAGCAAAGAAGCCGCAGAAGTAATTCAGGAGACAATTCAACCCTCTACTTCTAAAAATTTACCTGTGAATCATAATATTGAAAACTTCATTTTTTCACAAACATTGCCAAAAATTGCAGATTTCAAATGGCAAGCACCAGGTGATTTCCAGGAAAATGAAACCAATACTGATTTTAAATTTTGTCAGCCCCTAACTGTTTCCAGGGAGAGTGATCCTTTAGATTTTTTTGAACTATTTTTGACCCCAGAAATTATTGAAAATTTAGTAAAATTTTCGTGCTTGTATGCTGCGAAAAGAAATAAAGCAGGATTTCAGTTGGATGTTGACGATATGTACACCTACATAGGAATTCTCCTTTTGAGTGGATATGCTCCATTACCACGAAGAACAATATATTGGAAAAAAAAGAAGATGTTCATAATCTTCTGGTGGCCAAGTCTATGCGTAGAAATAGTTTTTTTTAAAATATCTTCTAATTTGCATGAAGCAGATAACGATAACTTGTCTCAAAACGATAAGTTTGCCAAAGTAAGGTATCTTATTGATGCACTAAAGTACGGATACTGTGTATAGTTTCAAGTGTATCAAGGCAAAGATAAGAACATGGATATCGACAAAGGTATGGGACTGGGAGAATCAGTAGTATTTCATTTTGCAGAAATAATGAAAAAACATTACGATGATCAAAAATTCTCCCTTTATTTTGACAATTTTTTCACTTCTGCAAAACCTATCACATTGTTGGGTCAAAAAGGTATAGGAGCAACAGGTACCACTAGAGAAAACAGAACTGGCAAATGAAAACTAATAGAAACTGCCACAATGAAGAAGCTTGATAGAGGCTCCATGTGTTCTGCACTTGATAACCATAATAATGTGGTTGGTGTTCGCTGGAAGGATAACAATATTGTCACACTTATGTCTAATGACTATGGGTTATAACCAGTGGCCAAATGTAAAATATTTTCGGCAAAAGAAAGATCTAAAGTCAACATATCACAGCCTTACGTTGTAAATAGGTATAATTCATGTGGGGAGTGGATCAGCTGGATAATCACGTCAAAAATTACCGAATTGCATTTAGAGGCAAAAAGTGGTACATTCCGCTAATTTTTTGGGTGTTCGATGTATGTGTCACAAATGCATGGCTTTTAGCGCGTGAGTATGGATACAGTGAAGACAATATTACTTTCCGTCGTACAGTTACACAAGCACTCTTACTGAAATACGGAAAACGAAGCACATGTCCAGGACCGAAGGGGGCAAGCATTCAGTACCCAAAAATTGCAAGCGGACGACACATAATCTTAACGTGACAAAGAAGACTCCGATGTGTGGTATGCAAAAATAAGACCAACAAGTCTTCTGATGCTTGTGAAGTTCCGCTACATGATAAATGCTTTCAAACGTATCATAGTTAATTTCAAATAATATAAAGGTAATAAACCATCTTATATCTCAAGTGTACATTTATTGCACTCCAAAGTCCCAAGGGGTCATTAACGACCCACCTCAAAACTCAAAAACCAAAAAGGACGCATTTTTTAAAGTATTTTTCTGAGACATTTCTGACGTTCCTTAAACTGAAAAAGTTATCAGAATAACCAATTTTGAAAAAAAAATAGTTCTGGGCCTTAATGGGTTGATTACTCAAAAAAGCTTTCTTACGGAAAAAATTACTACAGCAAAATTGATCGAAATAATCGCCAAGCATTTTCCGCCAGATATTCAGAGGGGCATTATTACAAACGGTTTCGCGACAATAGATGATGTTGAATCTTTTTTACAGAAAATCGACGACACCTACAAGGTCGATCAATCCGATGATTCTAACAGAAATCCGCGAATAAACAATAATAATTACAGGGAGGCGCCTATTACTAGAAGTAATGCGAATTCAACAAATCATAGTCGTGATTAAAATGAGCGTCGTGACGAATCGAGGGTGGAATGGGAATGAGTTATATCACGGTTTTCAATCAGGACACCAAGGAATTATTAACTGACTCAGATGAAGATCTGGAAGAAAATGAAATGGTGGCCCCTACGATTATCATGTCAGTGGGCAACAGAAATATCGAAGTATTGTTAAATAGCGGGTCAGAGGTGTGCGCTATATCTGAAAGTTTTTATGTTAGTTTGAAAGGGGGGTCGGAGGACATTCCTGTTCTATCTGTCACGAACGTAACCATAACCGTAGCTATGGGGGGGTAAAACACAACGAGTGAAAAATTGTAATGTGATCTTTGGAGCTAATTGGGTATATAAGCACAAAACTATAATCGATTTTGAAAAATCACAGCTACGTTTTCACGTGGACAATCAAAGTATCTTTACGAATATTGATTTCAAGGTCAACGGGGCAGAAATACAAATAAACTTGTGTAAGAATTTGTCGGACGGGGGGAAATATCGTCTTATACGTAAAATGGGGCAGTCAAAGCAAATACACATAAATATTCGCTACACGACTTGCGAAAAGCAGCCGATGATGCCATGACTGATGATTCTCATAAAGAAAAACTATAATTAAAAAAAAATCGTAATGTTTTTCCAGAGTGTCCGGGACGTGTTAACTGTCATACGCACGAAATTGAATTGAATGATTATGAAGCATTCAATGCGGCCACATATCCTATTCCATTTAAATATAGGGAGGAAGTCACAAACCAAATAAGGGAAATGATAGCGTGGGACGTAATTCAGAAGGAAAAAACCGAATATATTTCACCATGATGAAATGTAGGAATAATTTTTTAGGTAGTGAATCCTGTAGAAATGGTAAAGAAGAAGAATTATGCTGATAAATTAAATTACTTTTTCTTTTGTGGTGAAGATGTAACCCATTTTGTGATGCATATTTTAACCTGGCACTCAACAGAAATTACTGCACAAAGAATACTTTCGCTACCACGCAAATCAAGGGAAAGAAGGAATATTATTGCAAGTTTACGTAAAAAAGGCAATTATGTTGTTAACAGAACGAGTGATTCATTAAGACCTGTAAAAAAAACTGAAAACTGGTGATGTTTCAAATACTGATACGATACCACAAAAATCTTTATATAGACACACAAAAAGATGTTCGGATAATACCGTAAGAGGTGATCGCAGACAGACGGCTCAAAGTGACGGTCAATTGATATTACTAGCGGTGGATTTATTGAAATATGATCAGTTATTAACTAAAGAACTATTTTACCGTATGAGAGCTGACCGAATAAATTTTATTGCAAAAAAAGATATGTTAATATGCCAGTGTGCATATTCCTACATGAAAGGTCGTAAAAGCGAAGGAAATATAGATTTTGTTCGCCAGAATATGCAACGTTCAGCTAAATTATTAGATTTCTGTCGACAAAAATACCAGAAAATTAAAAACTTAAATGATATTGACCTACGCTTGCTATAAACTTTGGTACTTTGCTGAAGAAATGCTGTGATTTAGCTTATATACAATTAATACAATTAGAAAATACTACTGATCAACTGAAAGATTTGAAAATATTGAAAAAGTTAATTTAATCACAATGGGATGACGAAATATTTGCTCAGGCAGGACTTGATCTAAATGAAAGTAAGTGGAACAAAGATGAACTTGTACCTCTCACAAGTGACCTCAAGAAGCTGAATACCTTCTTAACGAATTTGGCTGATACAGTTTTCAATGAGTTACACTCAAATGAAAACAATTATGCTGCATACAATGGTAACGAAATTACTTGATTAGTGATTGGGTATACGATATCATTACATTATACATTACATTATATTATACATTATCATGCTTTGTTTCTTTGTGTTTAGATTCTTATGTAAACCTGAGTAATAGAAAGAATGATTAGAAAATATATTTGAGGAGAATAAAGCATACTTTTGAACAGTGAACATCGTTTAATTTATTTTCCGCTGTTACATTTCAGAAGTGAGATTAAAAAAAAAATGTTTGTAATCCACATGTTGTGTGACTTCAGTGGAAAGTGATATTGGGAGTGATGAATCTCCGAAGCGACGTCGCCTCCACCACAACGATTACATGGAGAGAGGTACGACGGCTAAATAACGCAGACAAGAGGTGATTGAAGATTCTTCAAGCTTATCGGAGGATGAACGAGTTGATCGGAGAAAAGCGGCTAAAAAGCGCATCACTGGGACGATGCTACAAAATAATTTTTATGCAATCTAAGCTTTTTGGAATTGCCCAACTCGTGGGAAGAGTGGAAAGCTGAATTGTTGAGTGCTTTTCCATTGCATGAGAACTTCGTCGATAATTTGAAGCAGATGTTGGATAGAAAAAAACAGAAAACTGAAACGATGCTACATTAATATTAGTCCAAATATATTCTGATAAGGAAATGTGATATATCGGATCTGAACGCAACTTCCTGCATAATAGGTGGACTTCCACAACAGTATCAAGGAACCGCAAAATCTGCAAGCTTCAAAACACCGGAAGAACTCTTTCAAGGATTTTTGTGCAAACTAGACACTAGTACATCTGAGCCACAAAAACGTGAGAAACCTACAAAAGACATTTCAATCACATGTTTGATTTGTAAAAAAAGTGGCCATATCGCAAGGGACTGTTTCTTCAGAGATGCCAACGCCGGATCACCTGGACCGTCAAGAAAAACTGGAGATCAGGGGAATAACGACTATGGTGCCAAACCCAAATTGAAGGAGTGTACTCACTGCAACCGAAAAGGTCACGTGAAGAAGGAATGTTGACATTTGAATCCTGCTGAAGTACGACTATTACAAAGGCAAGTACCAAATAATAGTTAAATTGTGAATGTTGACTTAAATAATATTAGCTAAATAATAATTAATATTTATTTGGACACCGGAAGCCAAATAAATGTAGCGAATGTTTCATTGATTAAATAACTGAATATATGTCCAAGTGAAAAAAATATATATTGGCAAAATGAGTCATGGAAACACTTCTTCATTAATGTTAGACGAGGATGTCACAATTGAGCCTCACTGTACCTATTTAGTACCTATAAGCTCGAAAAGAAACAAATGTTTGCTAGTACTGTCGAAAACATATGATTTTTCCGAACATTATTCAATTCCATCTTGTTTTTTGTTCGAAACTGACGATGCTCTTAGCGTTATCAATACAGGCCCTAAAACACTTGTTTGGCATAAGGGTAGAGTTTTGACAAGGGCTGTGGAAGTGAATTTTTTGCAAATTAGTAACTTTTTGTCCAATGACATCAAACAGATGTGGCCTATTAATTTAGGTGAGGTCAAAGTTAATCTAGAAGCTTTAAAGCAACCATATCGATCACAGTTTTATAATATTTTGAATGTATTCCAAGACTGTTTCGCTAAGGGTATATCCGAATTAGGTGTAACTAATTTGATAGAATTCGAAATAAATTTAGAAAGATGTGAACCTATTTTCTATAAACCGTATAGATACTCTGAAAGAGAGAAAGCTATGATTCGTAGTAATATCAAAGAGATGTTAGAAAATGGGATCATACAAAAATCTCATTCAAACTATTCGAGTCCCGATATTTAAGTGAAAAAGAAAAATGGCGATCACAGATTGTGCATAGATTTCAGTAAATTGAATTCTATTACACGAAAGGACAGGTATCCACTACCTCACATAGACGATCAAATCGGGCGTCTTGAAGGAAAAAAATATTTTTGTAGTATTGATATGACCCAAGGCTACTACCAAATACCTGTTGCTTCTAGATCAATAGATAAAACAGCTTTCGTAACGCAGGACGGACAATTCGAGTTTTTACGAATGCCCTTCGGGCTTTCGAACGCTCCAGCGACATTTCAAAGATTTTTGAATGATTTGTTTTCCGAACTGCATCACGAAAATATTACTATATATTTGGACGACATTATCATTTCTTCAAAAACAATCGAAGAAGGTCTCCATTTGCTAGAAACTGTATTCATAATATTGAAAAATGCCAATTTAAAACTAAACATAGATAAATGCTTTTTCTTTGAAACCACTATTAATTACCTGGGATACAAAATAGATGATAATGGAATACGTCCAAGCCAGCACAAAATAACAGCTGTTCAAAATTTCCTATTCCCAAAAATCTTCACGAATTACGACAATTCTTGGGTCTTAGTTCTTATTTCCGAAAATTTATAAAAAACCATGCACTCATTGTAGCCCCCCTAACAAAACTTAAAAAAAATCAGTGCCATGGAAATGGACTTCGGAAGAAGATTTTGATTTCGGTGAAATTAAGAAACGTTTTACGTCTAGACCTTCACCTAGTATTTATAATCCAGATCTCGAAACTGAGTTGCATACGGACGCCAGTAGTAAAGGAATAGCCGGCACTTTGTTACAAAAACATAAGGGGCATTCCAAACCAGTGATGTACTACAGTCGAATGACTTCTAAGGATGAGACAGTCTATCACTCTTACGAACTAGATACCCTTGCAATTGTGGAGTCAATTAAGAGATTTCGTGTTTATTTAATGGGAATACATTTCGTTATTGTAACTGATTGTGCTGCTGTACGTTCTACTTTTACAAAACGTGATCTTGTACCCCGCGTTGCAAGATGGTGGCTTGCAATTCAAGATTTTGATATCAAACACAGACCAGGAGATAAAATGAAACATGTAGATACCCTAAGCAGAAATCCACCCTCGTATACTGTTTCAAAAATTAATAGTTTTGATGGCTGGATATTGTGCATTCAACTCCAAGATCTTACCTTGAAAGAAATTTTTGACAAACTCAAACAAAAAAATTTCGATGTAGAATTGAAAAATACATATATTATTAAAGACAATAGATTATACAGGAAAACCGCCGACAACAAGGATAAATTAGTTATACCTAAATTTGCAAGGTTTAATATTTTACAAAAATATCACGTTGAAATTGGTCACATTGGATACCGCAAATGTGACTCTTCAATGAAGAGTAAATTTTGGTTCAAGGGTATGACTCGTTTTATAAGAAAATATGTGTATTCGTGTATTGAATGTTGGTACAAAAAAGACCAATATGGTAAGAAACACGTTTTCTTGTATCCTATCGATAAGCCCTCAAAGCCCCTGCACACCTGGCATGTTGACAATTTGTGTCCATATGTCAAGAGTGTTGGCGAATACTTTTACATATTTATGATCGTTGACTCTTTTTCTAAATTTTTATTTGCCAGGCCAACAAAAACTACTAAATCAAAAGAAGTGATACATATTTTGAAAGATTTTTTTAGCATATTTGCGGACCCAAAAGAATTATATCTGATCGTGGTAAAGCTTTTACGAGTAAAAGTTTTAAAGATTTCTCTATCAAATACCAATTCAATCACGTTTCAAACAGTGTTGCATCACCTAGGTCAAATGGCCAGGTTGAAAGATATAACTTAACATTAAAATCGGCAATTGACACTAGTACAAGTGCCGAATGCGAGTGGTATTCTGTGCTTCCGGATGCAGTATGGGGCATAAACAATACTGCTAATACTAGCACAGGATTCACACCTCATAAACTTATGTTTGGTTTTGATCAAGCAAGACATGTGGACTTAGATCCAGACAATAGTATTGCAGCAGATAGAGATCGTGACAGAGTAATAGCCAAAACGAAAATGGACAGACAAGCAAAGAAAATGAAAAAGTTGTTTGACAAAAAAAGAAAGCAAGCACCGAATTTATCGGTTGGTGATCTGGTAATGTGGAAAGACAGCGAAACTTCTCAGTAAGAAGCCTCGAGAAAAACAGGTGTCAAATTAGGTGGGCCCTATAGTATATCTGAAGTAAGGGAGAATGATCGATATAAGATAACTTCTTTAAAGGACATGAAAGGGTATAAGAAATACACAGCAACAGTACCCGTTGACCAACTGAAGAAGTATAAAGGAGGAGTGATAACAGACAGCGAGTCTGACAGTGAGATGAACAGTACTGATGAACTGTTAGACTTACTTGAAGGATAACACGAAGAACAAAGAGATGTGTAGAGCTCTGAGGAGCATATCATAAAATGATCATTTGAATGCGCTTGAAAGCATAAAAACATGAAAGTAACTGGCAAAAGAGCTCTGAAGAGCATAAAAAAATTATTAGTGGATAAAATGATATCTGTTGTTGCTACAACTACTTTTTTCTTTCATTTTTCCAGGACAGCAGGACGTAAACTACATGAAAACAAGCCGAGGACGGCTAATTATCAAGATGGCCGAATGTAAAGAAATTACTTGATTAGTGATTGGGTATACGGTATCATTACATTATACATTACATTATATTATACATTATCATTATTATTGTTATCACTATTTTTGTTGTTATTCAAGCTGTTATTAATTAGAACAACGGAAGATCCTGTATATTTTATTCTACTCCAGTTGATTAGTCATTTAGGGTTGAGTCAAGACATACGCTTTGTTTCTTTGTGTTTAGATTCTTATGTAAACCCGAATAATAGAAAGAATGATTAGAAAATATATTTGAGGAAAATAAAGCATACTTTTGAACAGTGAACATCGTTTATTTTGAATTTCACTAGTTCGGACTTCCATTGTGTACTATATAAAATGATTTGAAATCCCAGTCCTCACCCGAAGACGATTGTAGATACTAACAATCGAAACGTCGTGAACTAACGTGACTTGGAATCGCTCCACTTTTTATTTTTATTTTCTTTTTATTTTTACTTGTATTTTATTTCACTATTATTTCATTTCAGGTTTATTTTGGTTAATATAATTCTTATTTTCAGCTATTCATTTTTAATTCTTCTTTTTAGTTGTTTCAGGGATTTCAAATCATTTTATATAGTATACAATGGAAGTCCGAACTAGTGAAATTCATCATGAAACATTGTCAATCACCTTCAAACAATCGTTTAATTTATTTTCCGCTGTAACAATACAATAAAAGAAGTAGTATATACCAAAATAATATTACTAAATAGAAGGCGGCCTGCTGAGGTTGCACAACTAAATATTGAGAAATATAATGCACTAAATAATCTCGCTGATCGACGTGCACACACCGAGTTCGAAAATTGACTAACTGAAACGGAAAAAATCCTACTGAATTCTTACAGTAGAATTGTTATCAGGGGAAAACGTGAAAGTTTCAAATTTATTCACAGGAACACCTGCTAGTAAGATCAATTTGGGTGGGTAATCGTTGTATTTGTGCCTGAATCCGCCTGAGATGTTGGGAATATATATATATATGTACACACATCGGAAAAGTCTAGGGATATTTTTTACATTAGTAAACGAATGTAACTTACAACAAAATTTATTAAATGGTCAAAAATACTGAGTGCGCATATAAGCAAAACAAAAAAAAAATATGGCTCTTCTTTGGCACCCCGAAAAAAAATCATAATACAAAAAAAATTGGAATCAGTACAAAGTATGGCCTCCACGCTGGTTTATTACGGCCCTACATCTATCGTGCATCGACAAAATGAAATTTTCAATGTCTTGTTGAGGTACATTTGCCCATTCAGCGAATAAAAGCTCTCTCACAGGACGTTGTGTGAATGTTCCCCATATGCGGAGTAATTCTTCGTTGAAGCATGTCCCACACATGCTCGATGGGATTCAGGTCCGGTGATTGTGCTGGCCATGGCAATACATCAACTCTTTCGTTGGTGAGCCAGTCAGTCACTAGACGCGCGACATGTGGACGAGCATTATCGTGCATTAGGTGGAAGTTTTCACCAACAGCACCAGCAAACGGACGGACGATAGGTAGAAGAATGGTGTCGAGGTACTGTCGAGCTGTGAGGGAGCGATTTGGAAAACGAGATCGGTTCTGCCGCCGATCATGATTCCGCCCCATAGCATTACTGTACCACCTCTGTATGTGTGGAGTTCCTGGACGTGTCTCAAACGTTCTTTATTTCCAGGTCGTCTCCACATTCTTACTCGACGAGAACCTGGATGAAATCCAAATCTGGATTCGTCTGTAAACAAAACTGTGGCCCAATCATTTGCATCCCAGTTTTGATGTTCTTGATACTACTCTAATCTTCTACCGCGATTGCCTCTCGACAAAGGTGAACATCTAAGTGGCCTTCTGTTGTGGAGATCTGCTTCATGCAGTCGATTTCTGAAAGTATCACGACCAATGGTTACCTGGTGCGTCTGCTGCAACACGTTAACCAACTCAGGTGCTGTGATTGTCGGTTGTCTTCTTGCGGTTAAGACCAAAACTCGGTCTTGAACTGCAGTTGTAGCGCGTCCTCGCCCTGGATGTTGTTTGGCTGGACTGCCAGTTTCACGGAAACGCCGCCACAATCGACTGATAACACTTTGGGAGACCCCCAAACGAAGAGCTACATCATTTTGTCGCATGCCACCTTGAAGAAGCCCTACAGCTCTATTCATCTCAGCCAATGGTAAGTGATGGCGTTCCATGTTAAAGCACAATATTTCCAGTTTAATTGCTGAGCAAGAACTGCATAGAATGTACAAACTCGACACTTTTAGATTATTCATTTTAGCCGAAAACCTACAGTTTGTAAAAAACTTGATGAAAGATCAGTTACCGTTTTTGCAGGCTTTGTTCAACCCATAGAAATCTACAGGGTGGTCGAGTGAACCAATTAAATCGAAATTAAACGACCTCATGCATTTATTTTTATGATATTTAGTATGTTATAAAAATATCCCTAGATTTTTCCGATGTGTGTATGTATTTATATTATTATTAAATTTCACAATAAGGATTTGAAGCTTTATATCTTCTATTAATTATATGCGAGCGCTTTCGACAGCTGGTCGTACTGTCATCTCCTAGGCACTTCTCAAACTGAACTTGTCATCCTGTCGTCTGCCTCTTTATACGGTCCTAACGTCTCAACTCAGGTATTTCAGGTACTTTAGGTAAATTTGCCGGTATTTCTACTGCATCAGGTACTATTCTTTGTGTTAGATCTTCTCTAGGAATGTGTATGGTTTTGTTTAATATATGGAATGCGAGGTCTTGTTGAGTTTTGATTCAATATATTGATATATTCTTCGATGCTCCAGACTATCAAGGTTGCAAGTGCTGTTCACATCTCCAATCAGGTGGATGGCTCCTTTCTGGATGGAATTCAGCAGGTTCATGGTATGCTTAGTGGCGGAGCTCCGTACATGAGAACAATACTCCAAAGATGGTCTGATCTGAGCTTTATAAAACATGTTACACTTCGTTTTTGACGTTACGAAAATACTGCAAGGAAATACAATTTTGGATAGTATCGCGGCGACTACGTACTTTTATGTTGTCAAATTACTTGGTTTTGTCTCGTTAATTTTCCTCGATTGTTACCGTAATTCACCTCGGTGCACCTCAATCAAATATAGAACCCCATTTTAAGGAATTCAATAATAACGAACAGGACAACAGGCAGCAAGATTGTTGATGTTCCAAGTTCAAGTTCAGGAACGAATACAGGTACAAATGCAGGTACAAATACAGGTACAAATACAACTGATTACCTGACGAGGCATAAATACGCTTTACGAAGCCGAAAAGGTAGTCATCGAACAGCAAGCCATGATGGTTAAACCTCTGAAGAAGCTAGCCACTCCGACTGCGAAACGTCAGGAAGAAATTACAAAAATCCACGACGTTCAAACTCGAAAAGAAATGACACTGAAAACCTCAGCCGTGAAAGTCTAAATCATTTTGTCAATTGAAGTTTCAAATCAAAACAACGATTTCGAACTGTCATTAATTATTTGGAATGAACTTTTGTTAAAAATCCAATTATTATCGTATTACATCGATATTTGTTGTATTACCTACCTTAACCAGAGTTATGAAAAAAGAAGAAGAGTTTTTGACGATTGACATATGTTCTGGGAATATAATGATGACTGATAAATTGTAACAACATATAATGTTTTTATTAAAATAAAACTATATAAAGTAGTCAAAACTTCTATAAAGAGTTAATCCGTAGAACGAATAAAACAATATTGGATGCTGTTTTCATCATTTTGGGGTGTTTAACATCATATACTGAGTGTAAGTTCGAATGGCTCCTGCCATATAGGTGGTGATCTGTGATTTATGCTATGCGGGGGAGTATGCAAGAGGATCTTCCGGTGATATTTCGGGTGTGGTAAGACTTATCCGACAACCATTTTTATGGAAAGCAACAAGAGGTCCATCTCGGTGACAAAAGTGAGCCAGAGATCTTTTTCTCATTATACATAGTTTGAGATTTCATTTTCCACTAGTGTTGGAATTAAGAGAAGTTCTCCTATTTTTGGATTGGTATCCTACCTCTTCTGAGGGATCGAAAGTGGATGAAAATCATGTGGCTGTCACTGAAAATTCTCATAGAGAACTCGTAAAACAACACAGGTATTACATCTTTTTGAGTAAAGAAAAAGGAATAAAATACAATGATCTACCTTCTATAGGGTTCGTAGTCAGAGATTTAGTTGTAACTAGTGTCCGACCGAAAGTTGGGTTTCGGTCGAGTTTCGGCAAAAAACTGGTTTCGGTTTCGGCGCCAAACCTGCCGAAACTACGACCGAAACCGAAACTGCAATCGGGAGTTCCCGCGCTGTGCTCGGTCATGTTCGGCGCATTGAATTTTATACAATCGACGAAGACATTTTGCCGCTTCCACGTGCCTAATCATGTCGTGACTATTGTGATATTAGGTATCAACTCAAATAAGTAATTTTGTATTTAATATTTTTGAAAACCCATCAATAATATTCAAAAGAAGAATCTTCACCTACTCAAATGAACACCTCACCTATTTTAAGTATTTTTAAGGTACAATTAATATTTTTTCATGAATAAGGGTTTTTTATATTGATTTTCAATAAGTAAAAATGTTGAAGAGTGCATAACGCTGTGATTTAAAGATAAAAAAATAAAGACTGACTGATTATAATAACGTTTTCTTTATTTTTCCCTCAAAACATAATTCTTGTAGGGAAGTTTCGGTATCGGTTTCGGCCGAAACTGAGACCGTTGCCGAAATTCGTTTTCGGTTTCGGTCGCAAAAACCAGTTTCACTCGGACACTAGTTGTAACCACGTGTAGTTTCTTCTGAGGCTTCTTTCATATGCTGAAGCTCTAGAGTCCCTACAGTTTCTATCATCTGAGGCCAATTTATACTTTCCGGATGCTTCGCAGCTGAGGAGGCACCAGCAGAACTGTTTTGTTAAAGACACCACTGTTGCCCTGTATACAAAGCTGAGAAGTTCTTTGAGCTGAGAGTATATAAACCTGACCACACCGTATAGCAGAGAGCGTATTTCATCAATCCCGGTGAGTCCGTTCCATGTAACCATATGTATTGAAGAATACCACCAAGAATTCAATTTCCAGTCAATTTTATTATTAGTATTCATATCCATCTAATAGTGTAGTAATCACCTTTCATTCAATTTACCTCATCACAATATCATCATTAAATATAAAACCGAACATAGTTCATTGAAAACCAAAGTACACTGCGATATAGTTATCCTTATTATGTCACATTTAGTTTCATTGAGGTTAGTTATTCAGGTAGTTACTGAGACAAAAAGGTGATTTTGGTCAGTAATTATTCATTTTGAAGTTGAAGTTATTGTTTACCAATATAAGATTTGATTACAGTATTGGTTGCCTCTTCGATATTCATGTATGTATATTATTGGGAAATTTTAAGTGAAATAGTGATCGTCATTTGGTATTTTTGAGATGATTGAACATACTAATTTATCCTTGTTTGAACGTACCCACCCATCTGTCCCACTGAGCTACCAGTGTCTAGTTTCTACAGTTTCGAACTGGGCACTTAAAACACTTATTTTCTGTGGTCAACAACTTTTGAGATTTAAAACATCAAGTAAATCTTAGGCAGTAACATCAAGCCAAATTCAGGGGAAAATCTTTTATTGATCTTCTAACTATCCTCTGAACAGTTTAAAAAGGCTAACAAGTATCAAAAGTTGCTGAGGTGTCTACAGTTTTCTGGTTCGGAACAGTGTTTCAAACTTTCGAGAAGCATCCTTTGCAATTTCAGAGACATGATTGTAACTTAACATATTGGTGTCTATTTCAACCCACAATGAACGTATCGAAGCAGAAAGCGGAATTGTCTATGCTGACATTTTTATATCCGATTCGCAGACATTTATCTTTTTGGAGTAAACCGACGCTTGGGTTTTCGTGAACCTAGTTAGTTTCACCCCAATTCGAAATCACTTCTAGATCCTCATTAAGATATGCAACCTTCTGCTGCTGATGAGGATGTGCATCCGCAGCTGTTGTCTTGGAATTGAAATGGAATGATGAGACAAGTGTACTGTAGTCAGCAAAGCAATATATCGGATTCTTCGTTTTTTGATATACAATAGAAAGAGGATTGGAAATAATATGGATTCTTGGAGAACATCAGCGTTGTGTGATCTTTCAAGCCATAGCATCGACGTTTGACCAGCAAACCCTCATGATGACCCATTAAAATCAATACTCTCGTCAGGAAAATTACTAATTTATTGTATTGAAAAATTTCTATTTTCTGAAAACCAGCAAAAATCCGCACAAATTCCGGAGATAAAATTATTTGTTTCAATTCCATGGTCATGATTCATACTGCATTTCCATATTGCCTATCAAATTTTATCGTATATGACGTAAATAACTAAAATCATTTTGAATATCGAACGCTAATTCTCCGTACATCAGTTTCCATTTCAAAATTAATATTAATTATGAGCAGTTGATACACGTCCTTCCTTGCAAAAGCACTTTACCCAAACAATATCAAATTGTATTACGGTGATGGTCCCTGGATAGGTAACAAAAAATATTTGTTGAGTAGGCATAATTTCCCGATTTTTTGGTATTTTTTGACAAATTTTATCTTGTATTAATGAATAATATTACAGTTTACACCTGATAAATACGGCTGTAGGCCAAGGGTAAATTGTTCTGTTTTGCTCAGTAGTTGTCGCTTGCGCCTTCATCGATATTTGATTTTGGAAGTTTGCTAACGATTTTGGTTACGATTTGGATGAATGATTTTGTTTCAGTTTGATTGACTCATTGAGATTACGGTTTTATTCATTTGATAAGTTATTCTAGAAATTGTATTAGTTCATAATATCTTTTTTTTTTCAGTATTTCGGACTGGAATATTCTACATTTTGCTCCAATTTAAGATGCCGGAATATAAAAATTTTATGGTTACCCCACATATTTTCTGTAATTTGGTACGCGTCGTTAAGGTAGATATTGAAGATATTGGAGGGTCTATCAGTTCTTCAAATTTTGACATTCAATTTGTAAGAGTCTACAAATAAAATTAGGCATAAATAATAGGTATCGGCTTTGGAAATGCTGGAAATGAATTCGTTTCCACAAATACTGGGCCTTGATAAAATGACAAATACAAAAATACAAGATAAACGTACCAAGTCCAGTCAAATACCTGATGAAAAAGCACCTCAACAAAAAATCGATGAATGCATGAACCATACAGTTTTACTCAACGTAAAAAATCTATTGACTATGCATATTTGAAGATCGCTTACTTACAATGGTATATTACGATATTTATTTTGTGATCTGTTTCAAAGGAACTCATCTTCGGAGGAACATTATTGGGCCTGTTTTCGTAGAATATGCAATTTGCAATCATCGTGGGTGCAGAAAATTCCGCTTCGAATTTAATAAAACAGAAAATATAAATATTTGTAGAGCCATCATCAGATTTGATGAAGAGCAAGAGAATGGTGGTTCTGAACAATTCTCGTACCAAGTGAGAGGTTTTCAACGAAAACTTCTGAATAAGTATCATTTGCAAAATACTCCTTTACACAAAAGGAAAGAATATATTCACAAAAGCGATAAAGAATAATTGCAGAGTGGTAACTGGCAAGACATACGATCCTTATCAGTGTATCAAAGAGCCAAGTCAGAAGGTAAACCTAATTTTGATTTACACAAGGACCCTTATTTCAATCCAGTCTTACGTTCCATCGCAGATCCGGGGGAAATGAAATATATCCAATGACCATCAACTGAAATCATAGTATACTTGTACAGCAAATCAGTTAGATATTTTGGTGTCCAAAGGTCAAAAAGCAACAGCATATGGAAGTGTTATGAAGGTCATCAAAACAGGTAGTGTGTATTATTATGCTTTAGTTGTGAATATGGCTGGAAATATTATTCCAATTGCGGAAATGATAAGTTTGATAGATAGATATATAGATAGATATATTTTCACCACATTACATATATAAATACATTTATGGCATGTCAATATATTAATAGATACAATATAAAGTACACAATGAATAAAATTATACAATAAAACATATGATATTTTGAAAATGTTACAAACATAATCAAATGAGGCATAAATAAATAGCGTAAACAGAATGGAATATTTCAGAGAAGTGATGTGTTGAGTGCATGACTCAGTTGCTTTGTTGTGAAGAGAAACTCGTCTGTGGAATAAAAGCAGTGTTCAAGAATATATTTTTTTGTGCTTTTTTTGAACTGATCAAAAGATAGTGATTTGATTCTCTCCGGCAAGCAGTTATATAGATTGATATTCAGAGAATTATGTTGAGATTTGGTTAATCTATACCTTCGAGTTTTTAATAACTTAGCATACCTAGTATTATGGTCATGTATATCTGACTGGGTTTGTAACTGGTTGATATTTCTGTGTATTTCTAATAAGGCATTGTAGATATATAATGAAGGTAAAGGCATGATGCCAAACTTTATAAAGTGTGGGTGACAATGTTCTCTATATCCAACTCCAGCTAAAATTCTTACTGCTTTTTTTTGTTGTCGAAAGATGGTTATTGCACGAGTGGCATTTCCCCATAAAATTATTCCATAGTTTATCTGCGAATGAAACAGAGAGAAATATGTCATTCTCAGAGTATCAGGTTGAATTGCTTTTTTTAACTGCCTCAAGAGAAATAGAGTACTTGCTAATTTGTTACAGAGCTGTTCTATGCGATTCGACCATGTGAGTTTGTCATCAATAACAATTCCGAGTAGCTTGACAGTATTTCCCATTTGTAAGTTCATATTAGAGGAGAAGGTTATTTTTTGGGATTTGCTTGCGTTCAACTTGAGTTTGTTTGCAGTAAACCAATTTTCAGCACGTTTTTCAATGTTATAAGAAGAAGAAGTGAGTTCCATAAGGTTTTTACCGGTACTCATCAAAGTAGTGTCGTCGGCGAATAGAACACTTTTATTGGGTAATAGGAAGTTGCATAGGTCATTTATATAAATTACAAATAAGAATGGCCCAAGCACTGACCCCTGTGGGACACCATGTTTTATAGGTAGAAAGTCCGAGTTTCTTTGGTTAACAGTAACACATTGTTTTCTATTTTCTAAATATGAACTGAATAACTTCAATGCCACCCCTCTAATACCGTAATATTTGAGTTTCAAAATGAGTATCTCATGAGAGACACAATCAAAGGCCTTCGACAAGTCACAGAGTGTAATATCCGTGAGTACACCTTGTTCCAGACCCTCAACTATGCCTTCCAATATATTAAGAATTGCAAGAGTTGTAGAGCGATTTTGTCGAAACCCATACTGTGCATTGTTCAAAAATTGGTTTTTTTCAAAATATTTCACTAGTCTATTTTTCAGAATTATTTCGATGATTTTAGCAAATATGGAAATAATGGATATTGGTCTATAATTGTCAATTTCTGTAATATCTCCCTTTTTATGAATAGGAATAACTCTGGTAAATTTGAAACTATCTGGAAAAATGCCTTCACTGAAGATCAAATTGATCATTGATGTTAATGGCGCAAGAATTAGATCTGATGTTTGTCTTATGATATGGCAATTTAAATCATGTGTATCTACTGATTTCGAATTTTTTAATGCATTAATTGCATCAAGAACCTCATAGCTTGTGACTCCCGTTAGAAAAAAAGAATTGCATGGCACAGGAAAATGTTTGTATTGGATCAATTCGTCTGATATATTGGGTAACTGGTTTATTATATTTTCAGCAACACTTGTGAAGTGAGCGTTGAAAGAGGTTTCACATATTGGAGTTTCAGGGTTACTTTTAGTTTTCCTATTTAACTCATAGTTTATAATTTGCCAACTAGCTTTTGATTTGTTTTCTGATGTACTGATATAATGTCCATATGAATTTCTTTTTGCTTCTTTCAATTCCTTCCTGTAGCTTTTCTTAAGTGAATTGTATGCCACCTTATCAGTAGGATTTTTCTTTGTATCATAGATACATTTTACTATTGAAAGTGTGTCCCTCTTCTCCTTCGAAGAATTATTGTACCATATAACTGGCGGTTTTTCTCCAATTTTATACTTTTTATATGGAAAGTGTACTCCCACATAATCAGCATAAGTATCAACCAGAAAATTTGCTAGAAAGTTGATACCTAAATTTGTGTTTTCAAAAATACCCCAATCAATACTCTTGAGGGATTCTCTGAATTTTTCCATTGAGGAGTAAGATAAAGATCTTTTCATAATTATGTCGGGTTTACATTCAGTGATTTTGTTTAAGATTATATATAGTCCAATATGGTCAGACAGACATGGATCCAATACACCTGAAGTCATGTTCTGTTCCTCTATATTTGTCAATATATTATCAATGCAGCTGGATGAATATGCTGTTATCCTGGTGAATTCAGATATGATTATAGTGAGGCCAAACGAATTTAGTAAGCATTTCAATTCAGATAAGACATTCGAATTCGACTTGAAATTAATGTTAAAATCACCCAGTATTATGATTTTATTTGTACCTCTTACGTATTTATTTAATAAATTTTCCAGGTTTACCAAGAAAATTTCAGCATTTCCCAAGCAGGATCTGTAAAGTGTTATTATTAAGACTTGGTTTGATAATTCTAAGCCACAAAATTCAGAGTTTATCTCATCATTCAAATCCTTTAGTTGTAATGGTTTAGACTTTATATTATTTTTTGTAAATATAGCTACTCCTCCGTGTCTATTATGTATTCTACAGAATTCTGCTGCCAGAGAGAATCCTGAAATGTTGATACTTTCAAGATTTGTTTTTTCTTGCCAATGTTCTGATAGACATATTATATCAAAATTGAATTTGTTCAGAAAAAGATCAATTTCTTCAGTTTTATTTGATAGGCATTGTATATTTATATGAAATACACTCACCACATCGACCCCCTTCAATTCCTTAGATAAAATAAAATTTGTGAATTCTACATGAGACAATGAAACTGATGCGGTTTCCTCCTTTGTAGTGTTCGACAATTTTTTGGAATTCCCCAAATTTATCAATATTGGTGATTTGTCATTAGAATTCAATTGGAATCTTTCCTTGCTCTTTCTAAAAAAGAGACTGGTCCCACTGTAGGTCCATCTGTTCTGAAGTCATATCTGCGATATCCCACACCTCGAGGCCAGAAGGATGGTTTGTAAAAATCTTCCTTAAATTTAAAATCCGCCGATACCATAAAACTCTTGAATCCGTTTTGTTCTTTTAGGAGAGTTACTGTAAAATCCTGTGCGTTTTGATTAATCTTTTCCTGTAAGTATTCTTGAATGTCTTTTTCTTCAACATCTTGATTAACCCTGTATATAGACATCCATACTCTTGGATGCCGTCCTCTGAATTTTCCATTTCCATCATCTGCTTGTCCAATGTTTTTCCGATGATATTTTTTAGGTCTCCTTTCCACTGTTTTCCACTCACTATGTTCTATCTCATTCTTGTTTGGCTCTTCTTGATCAGTCAAATTGATGATATCATTCATCAATTTGAGCTGTTCCTTCTCAATGTTGGACATCTCATTTTGCTTTCCATCAGAGCTGGAGTTCCCATTAGTTTCGGCAGATGTTGCTTGATGCTGCTACTATTGCTTTTTTTTTTGGTGAAAATTCAAGAGATTTGTAACAGCATAAGTTCAAAGATCTTGGCCAGTATTTGGCGTCATTGTATGTGATTGGAGTTTTGCGAATATCAGAGGAATCACATCTCCAATTTACCATCGAAAATGAGGATGAGAACTTCAGTGTTTCATTTCTCGATACCAAACTCATAAGGAGACATGACAATTCGTTAATCACGACTTGGTACACCAAACCTGGCGCTTCAGGTAGATTCCTGCATTACCAATCATTTCACGATAACAAACAAAAAATCAATCTGGTCTTATGAATGAAAAACGGAGTGATCCTCACAAGCCACTCCACCCTTCGGAACCATAATCTCAAAAAACTTACAAACTTATTTATCACCAGTGGATATCCACCCAAATTAATCAACAGTTTAATCTTCAGTCGTTCCACCACTCTTACTGAACCCAGTGGGGTTGATGCTCCCCTTCCCATACACAATGCTGTGACTTTCAAATATTTTTCCATTCCTCATATCGAAGGATTATCTTATAAAATTAAAAAATATTCAAACCTTTCCAAAACATTACAATTTCATTAAAAAATACAGTGATAGTAAAAAACATTTTTTCCAAATTAAAAGATAAAACTCCAACGCTACACAACTCAGGCATAGTTTATGGAATTCCTTGTGCAGAATGTAACCAAATATACATAGGCCAAACTGGCAGACTCCTCAAAGATAGAATCACAGCACACAAAAGTGATATAAAAAACAACAAAAATAGTTGCACTTTAGCCCAACATTCCATCAACCATGACCACAAAATTGCATATGACAATGTCAAAATATTAGACCAATCCAACAACGTACACAAAAAAATGTTCCTAGAAATGACAAACATTTTCAAAAATCCTCTCAGTATGAATTCTAGAAGAGACATAGAAGGACTTAGTATAATCTATACTTACCTACTTCACTTAGACAATCAAAACAGATGCACCAACCATCCTGCTACCAATCCAATATAATAAAAGTCAATCTGCACATCACAATGATTGGAACTATCATTCAATAAACCTCTTTCAAACTCTTTTAACTTAATCAAAAAATAAAATTACATTCAACCATTCATCTATCAAATTCAATATGTGCTGTAAATGACAAGACAACTGTTCACTCTTCCAAGATGTTAACCAAAACAAAATTCTATTAAATTCATTTTTGAAAATTCATCACAAATTTCAATTGCACTTCATTCCTGTCTGATGATAAACTTAGTCACTTTTGCATTCCATACCACAGACATGGATCTTTTCTCCTTTTCCAATATTTTAAAAAATATTTTTTGACAAGACAATTGACAGTTGACTTGGACATGTCCCTTTCACAAGATGTATAAAAATTTTAAACAATTTTATTTTACAACAATCTAATGTTATTAGTGCCATCCACATTTTATTATAATGTTCTGTTTTAACCAGTTATCCAGTATCATGAGTGTTCATCAATCATCACATTTTCAAAGTGTTTTAAGAAAACAATTCTTCTCATGCTTGCTTCATATACATAACCTCAACTTTCGTAAGTAATGTACAACAAATTTTGACAATTGTTAAATTTTCATCTTATCATCTAGAGTTTCTGAAGAAGAGTCAATAAAGTCTCGAAAGCTTGAACAGAAAAAAGAGTTCTCATTTTTCTCTGTCTCCGACTGCACACCAGTTCAAATCCCCGTGCTGTTTCTTAACTTAGCCAGTCGTGCTAACCGTCATATATATATATATATATATATATATATATATATATATATATATATATAGTTTCATCAAATGCGGCAAAAGATGGGTACAGTTTGATGAATGTGCTGATTTAACTGGCCTCCAGAATGATGTAATATGGTCTGACGAAGCCAGTGACATAGATTTCAGTATCTTCTGCCATCTATGTCGAATCCAGAGATACCCTTTCCAAACCTCCAAAAAGTCTAAGAAGATTATCATTGCAGAACCAGAGTTGAGATAATTCGTTTGGATTTACAATACTTTTGTACATGTTATCAGTACACGAGAAATAAATGAAGAGAGTCGCAGATTTCGAGATACAATTGATTATCGTCAGCATCTCAGATAGCATTATACCACTGCATTCATCAGTTCACAAATGAGTATATGGATAGTTCAAATCTCCCAAAAGAATTGGATTTTCACGATTTGGATTACATAGTTTACGTACCAGTACGTAAGCTAATAAGCTTCTTTTCCGAATTGTATATGGCATTTCCGATGATGAGTCAATCAACTATATTGAGAAATATAGAATTGTCAATGAAATGGAAGACCTCGATGAATCAGACTATCCTGTTGATTATACGCTTGACATGGTCTTTGATGAATTAATAAAATATTCACATTTGCTGACCTCTTATTTTAATGATCCTCAATTACTCACCCCAATTTTACGTAACGTGACTCAAACAGTGTTGATTGTAACTTTGGTTATATAACAATTCTCATACTGAAACGCAACCTTAATTTTTCTGTTCATACAAGTAGTGCTATGCTGATACTTTTTTTTGTTCTGTACATTTTGACAGAAGGCAAATACTTGTTCGAAGGACAGTGGACGCTACAACGTCAATCTATGTAACAACAAACACAAGTAGCTTTGAAATGAAAAGTAATTTATTAACTCTGCAAAGTCTGGGTTATGGGCCCAGTTACTTTCTAACAGCAGGCAGTCAAAGAAATGAGTGATTTCAAACCTGAGAAGTTTGTGAGGTTAGGCAGTCAAGTAAGGTGGTATAGACATTGGCGGGAACTGTGGAAAAACTGGAAAAATGTTGAGGGAGAACTCGATCGAAGTAAAAATTTTCGACGGCACAGGGTATGGAAATAAGGAATTTCCTGTCAAGCTGCTTCTAGAGCATCATGAAGTGCTACATATAATTTCTGGCGAAGCCCCAACCGATGCAACACTAGTAAGTGCATGGAAAAAGAACGGTTTGCGTGCAAGGAGTCTGATTGTACAATGCCTGTGTGACAATGTACTCGAGATGATCAAATGTAAAACAACAGCCAAAGACATGATGGGTACACTGAAAAGTATATACAAGAAAAGTGATGTTGCGTCTTAAGTTCAGTTGCAGCAGAAATTACGCAATATGAGGTACAGTGCAACCAGTTCGCTGAATGAATATATTGTGGAATTTGAGAGGACAGTGGCAGAACTCAATAATGCCGGTGGAAACATAAATGACATGGAAGTAATATCACAGCTCCTGGCGTCCATATCAAGACCTCTGTATCAAAGTGTCGTCACAGCAATAGACATTCTATTCTTTCGAAGTAGGAGTGTAGCCAAGTGGTTCGGCGTGGGTGATTTGTTCCCTCACTCGAATTGATTGCCGTGTTGGTCGGTGGTTCAAGCCCTAGTCTGAACGATCGATCTTCACTTGCTATCATCCAACCCGTGTTAGGAATCACACGTTAAAAGGTAAGACCTCGTTAATCCTTAACTCGCACAAGTTTCGACTTCTGAGGGTTGTCGTTCGTAGGGGTGCGATAGCTGGTTAACGGAAAAACAGATTTTAAACAGACAGAATTACGTTGGATTTTGTAAAAAGCAAGCTAGTTGCTGAAGAGCTGAGGCATAAAACAAGCTGCACAGAGACAAGTGGCGAAGGAACAAGTGCGGCATTTTACAGTGGGCAGAAACAAGTCACGAAACAGTTTTCATTCAAGTGTTATTTTTATGTTTTACGTGGGCACAAAAAATCTGTGTCCCACAAGGAAAAATGAAACCAAGAAAGCAAACGCGAGGGTAAACACAGCTGAAGTATCTTTCATCACATGCTTGTCCAATGAAAAACTAGAAAATAAGGAGAGCATGGTAAAATTTGTGGTGGATTTAGGCTGTTTACAATAAGTAATAAGTTTACAATAAAATTATCACAAGTGTAGATGCAAATGACGGTTGAATATTCTTCTTAGACGCTCCAGGTGGAACTGGTAAAACCTTCCTTATTAATTTACTTTTGGCGAAAGTAGGAAGTACTCTCGGCATTGCCCTGTCTGTTGCGTCGTTCGGCAAAGCTGCTACATTACCGAAGGTGGTCGAATTGCTCATGGTACTTTCAAGTTATCACTGAATTTAATCACTGCCGAGACTCCCTTTTACAACATCTCCAAACAAAGTAATTTTGCTGAAGTTTTAAAAAGTTCAAAAATAATCTTGTGGGACGAAATAACGATGGCTCATAAAGGTGGTATTGAAGCCTTAAACAGATCACTAGGGGATATTAGGGGTAATACAAAATTAATGGGCAGCGTAACAGTTTTGCTGGCCGGAGACTTTCGGCAGACTCTACCAGTGGTGCCAAAGGAAACCAGAGCTGACGAAGTAAAGTCGTGCATTAAGAAATCTAATTTGTGGCCCCAGGTTAATATTCTTAAGCTCTTTAAAAATATGAGAGCACATTTGGGCGGGGATGAGTCTGCTGGTAGATTTTCAGATCTTCTTCTTAATGGTGATTTTTCATCGTTTGATGGAATGATAACCATCCCGGAAGAATTGTGCACAGTTGTTACTATGGTTCAAGAATTGCTGTCTAAAGTTTATCCAGACATTATTCATATACTTGACAAGCCTATTGGATGGTTATGTGAGCGTACCATACTTACTCCAAAGAACGATCAAACAGCAGCTATCAATGATATTCTGCTCATGTCGTTTGAGGGCGAAGAAAAGGTCTATACTTCGATTGATACTGTGGTTAATACGGATGACGCTACTAATTACCCTGTAGAATTTTTAAATTCATTGAAACCGCCAGGTTAGCCTTGTCATAAGCTTATTCTGCGTGTGGGCACTTCAGTTATGTTGTTGCGAAATTTAAAACCACCAAAACTTTGTAACGGTACGAGACTGCAAGTGAAAGCGTAACATCGCAATATAGTGGAAGCCACTATATTAACTGGGTGTGCGAAAGCTGAAACTGTATTCATACCACGAATCCCATTAATACCTAATGGTATCCCGTTCGAATTTAAACGATTACAGTTTCCCCTAAAAGTCTGCTTTGCCATGACAATACACAAGTCTCAGGGACAAACTATCAAATTTGCGGATATTGAGTTGGGAGAACATTGCTTCTCTCATGGACAGTTTTATGTTGCTTGCTCACGAGTAAGTTCACCCAATAGCTTGATAGTTTCAGCGCCCAATGACAAATTAGTTAAGAATGTTGTGTACGAAGAAATTTTGTAGACCCTAATTTTTTACACACGCTAAACAAAATTAAGGCCGCAAAAACTATACTCAATTAATAATAATACTTCTTAATGCGAGCGAAGTCGCGGGCAAAAGCTAGTTAGAATATAAATTGATCAATATATCCTTAGAAAGTGGCACAGCAAAGGTATATTCCAAGGCTTTTACAAAGTGAAAGAGCAAAGTCGAAACAAAAGCACAAGATATTACTTCCGGAAGAAAAAGAACCCACGTAGAAGGAATGTTGAAGTCTCTTGTAGGATGGACATGTGTCACTGGGGATGAGGCACCAGAAATAGGTTTGGTGAGCATTACAAAATTTTGCATACGTTTAATGAATCAATGTAGTAATTTCACATATTTCTTGGTTTTTGTAGGAAACAAGTGTCATCATGGCTCCAGAAAATCCAATAGAGAATACAGGAATGTCTTCATCAGCATATTTTAGTAATATTCCCGAAACTGAGAAGACTTTACAAAAAACTTCAGATGCCTATCAGGAAAAAATTAGAATTGCAAAAGAATAAAATGAAAAGATGTAGACGATTGGAACCCAGTAGAGAAATTGTTACGTTGGCAACAGTAAGTATTGAAACAATTTCATAGGAAATAAATAGTAATGTAGCTCGATTGCCAGACTGCTATAAAAACCAAAATAAAATATTACATAAGTTCATATACAGGGTCCTGCAACAGTGGCGCGGTGTTCCATATCTCTATATAGGAAGCAGATAGGAATCTAATTTTTTATAATATTACCTTATTGCTCGAGCTCGACAAAATAAAAATATTGGCGGTCACACAGGGTGTTCGATTTTTTCTGGGCGGATCCCAACTGTGTCTTTTTAAATGGCAACCTATATTTTTTATCGCTTTTTCGGTTTCTTCATAGAAAATAAAATAAACTTTATGTATATCTGCACTTCGAAAATATTGATGGTTTTCGAGATATCTAGCATGACAGGTTTTTTTTTCCAATATTCGTCACTCAGAATATTTGAAATTATAAAGTGGTGCCAAGTCCAGTTGAAATTTTTTTTGGTCGAATATTCTACATTGGTAACTCTCTCAAACGATATATCTGAAATCGACCTGTGATATACAGGGTATAAAAAACCGCTTGCCAAATATTGTAAATGAAAATTTGCAAAATCTTCCTTATATTAAATGGAACACCCTGTATATTATTGATCCATAAGAAGCGCCAACGAAACCTCTACAAATTTCATTAAGTATTCCCTATGGCTAAGTTCAATAGTCTTTCTTAAATAAGCATTTCTTTCGAAAAATGGTCATTTTTTCAAAGCGAAATCCATTTGACGACTGATAAGAATATACAAAAAATACCCTTTCCTTAAAATATCGCCCATTCCTAAAATTACCTGTTGCTAGATAAACAAGTTGCGAATTACACCACAAAATGGACGTTCTTGAATAGTTACAATAATTTCAAAAATCTCGGAATTTGTGCCATATTCTTTCGGTCTAAAACAACCTTTCAGCGAATGAAATATTTATTGGAAATCAAGTAGTCTGGCAAATGACAGAACAAAATATTTGGCTGCAAATGAATATTGAAATTTTTAGTCAATCGTGAAGTTGAACTGTCGGTATAATTTCATCAGAATGTTGTTATCAAAAAGTGATTTGATTGATATGATTTTCATATTAGGTGAATCAGACAGGAATTGTTTATTGGCAAGTAGAATTTATTCTCAACGGTATCCAGATAGAAGGCATCCAGATGAAAGATCTTTCCGAAAGGTCTTGGGACGATTCGTTGAAACTGGATCTATTAATTATTCCAAACATGAGCGCATCAAGCCAGCTACTAATGAAGAAAATGAATTGCAAGTTCTTCTTGCTGTTGAAGAAGATCCTAGTAGGAGTCAACGACAAATTGGGGAAATAGTGGATATAAGTGAGAGATCAGTGCAACGAGTATTGAAGAAACATCGCTTGCATCCATACCACGTTCAGTTACATCAAGAACTACTGTATGCTGATTTCGAGAAAAGAGTGAGATTTTGCAATTGGGTGATGAACAAAATTCGTCGAAACGAATATTTTTTCAATAATATTTTATGGTCGGATGAATCGACATTCCATAAAAATGGATTTGTAAATCGACATAATTACCATTATTATGCGACAGAAAATCCTCACTTATTGAGACAGGTGGATTATCAACATAGGTGGTCGATAAATGTCTGGGGAGGCATCATTGGAGAATATGTAATTGGTCCATACTTTTTTGAGGGACATATGAATGGTGCAATGTATCTCAATTTCTTACGAAATGATTTACCAGGTTTGTTAGATGATATTCCTCTTGACCTCCGCAATAGAATGTGGTTACAACATGATGGTGCACCTGCTCACTATTCGGCAGAAGTGAGAGATCATCTAAATGAAGTATTTCCCAATAAATGGATAGGACGGAATGGGCCTGTACGGTGGCCCGCTAGATCACCAGATTTGACGAAACTAGATTTTTTCTTATGGGGATACATAAAAAATATGGTTTACGTTGAGCCACCAACTTCTCCCGAAAATATGCGACTTAGAATAACGAATGCTTTTCGCAGCATTACACCAGCTGTCTTGCGCAGGGTAGAACAGTCTTTCAAACATAGACTTCAGCTCTGCATTCAAGAAAATGGAAGACATGTTGAACATATTTTATAAAAGTTTCATTATCAACCTTAATTAAACTCTCCCTTTTGTAGTTTTGTAATTTGCCAGTTGACAAATTTGAATATCTAGAACTCAAGCTCTAAATGAATATAATAACATGAAAAAAATAGTTATTTATAATGTTTCTTTCTTTTAACTTGTTTGGTTTGATATTGCACGATTTATGAGTGAAATTCTGCATCCAATGAAAAAATAATTTTCCATTTAGCAAAAAGTGATAGGTACATACATTTATTTCGTTAAAAAATATTTGTTTGGACACCTTCTAATGTACAAAATTGAAACAAGATATCTTTCGTATATTTTTATCAGTCGTCAAATGGATTTCGCTTTGAAAAAATGACCATTTTTCGAAAGAAATGCTCATTTAAGAAAAACTATTGAACTTAGCCATAGGGAATACTTAATGAAATTTGTAGAGGTTTCGTTGGCGCTTCTTATAGATCAATAATATACAGGGTGTTCCATTTAATATAAGGAAGATTTTGCAAATTTTCATTTACAATATTTGGCAAGCGGTTTTTCATACCCTGTATATCACAGGTCGATTTCAGATATATCGTTTGAGAGAGTTACCAATGTAGAATATTCGACCAAAAAAAAATTTCAACTGGACTTGGCACCACTTTATAATTTCAAATATTCTGAGTGACGAATATTGGAAAAAAAAACCTGTCATGCTAGATATCTCGAAAACCGTCAATATTTTCGAAGTGCAGATATACATAAAGTTTATTTTATTTTCTATGAAGAAACCGAAAAAGCGATAAAAAATATAGGTTGCCATTTAAAAAGACACAGTTGGGATCCGCCTAGAAAAAATCGAACACCCTGTGTGACCGCCAATATTTTTATTTTGTCGAGCTCGAGCAATAAGGTGATATTATAGAAAATTAGATTCCTATCTGCTTCCTATATAGAGATATGGAACACCGCGCCACTGTTGCAGGACCCTGTATATATATATATATATATATATATGTGTGTATATATATATATATATATATATATATATATGTGTGTATATATATATATATATATATATATATATATATATATATATATATATATATATATGTGTATATATATATATATTAAATTCTACAAAAAGGATTTGAAGCTTTATATCTTCTATTAATTATCTGCATATATATATATATATATATATATATATATATATATATATATATATATACACACACATATATATATATATATATAAGAAGTTCGACATATTAAAATTTCGAATTCATCAAATGAGTAGGATAAATTTTATTACAATTTCTACATCATTCGAATCGATAGTTCTTTTTTGCCACCGAGGCAGACTCGAAGGTATTTTCTTTTTCTCCAGATTAAATATGTCGAAGAAGAAAGCGAATTATCTCTGAATAAATTCGAAGCTTCTGCGAGTTCTGAAGATGATGTTACCTTCACTCCTCAAGGATTACTGGAGAGTTCGGATTCCACCTACGACTCAATCAATGAAGCGGGATATGTAGAAATAACTCCTGAAAATTTTTTAAAGACTAAAAATACATCTCTCTCAGCTGTTCCTGAAACTGGAAGTGTTTCAAACATAATACGACGCACCATATATTCAGAGTATTGCATTCACGAATCGGGAGGTGGTGTTTTGGTTTCGGAAAAGGTACGAGTAGTTTAAGAGTTTGTATTCAGAAATAAATCAACTTCAAAATGTTTTTGATTTTTCACCTCATGAGATAATTGACTACATTTCAGGTGGCTGAGGCTATGTGTGAAACACAAGGGTCTTCTGACTGAATGAGCGGTTCTCCTAAAGAACTGACGATGTTACGCAATGTTGAATGGGTGAGTTCACCTTGCAAATTATAATTATAATAATTTCGACTGTACAAGTACAGAAGGTTGTCAGTCTCAGCTAAACACATCTACTCAGGGCACAATGTTTCTGTATCCAATGATTACATTTTCTACGATATGCGAATTGAATCAGTTTGCTTTCATAAATTGTTTTGAAAAAAAAGCGATGGAACTGAAAATGACAACAATGAGACTATATACTATTACTTCGTTCAATTAGATCTTGCAAAAATCTCCCCCATTTTGAAGTGAGTTCACAACTGATATTACTCTTTTCTTGTTATGACTCACAATGCACATTACTCAAACCATTCATCTTTATCGGCCATTCATTTTCTGTTTTTATTTCTATCTAGTGAAATTTCAAAAATTCATTTGTTACTTTGAACGTATTCAAAAACGTATTCATCTCACAATGAAGTGTTTTTTGTATACGTTAGTTATGGATTTACATCAAGTATCGGCCAATTCCATCAATGATGTTACTTTGAAATGGATTTGACAAGTAATACAATTTTAAACTTCAAGCATAACGACGTGAAATGCTATAGTGACATCAAAAGTGACATGAGAAATATGAGTAACAAATTTTGTTATGATTTCAACGCGGCCACGGCTATTGATTTTATCGTCTTTCATTTGTTGTGTAATATCAGTTTGTTATTTTTCCTGGGTTTTTTAAACTTCTATAATCTGAAAAATAAACAAAGCTTAATCACCACAGTCTGTTGGAAGTGTAAGAAAAGCACCCCAAAAATTACTAAGTAATATAAACCACTGAAGAGTCCAATTAGTCGGAAACTTATATTTATAATTTTTTTTATTGATTTGAATAATCAAAATGAATTAATATTCTCAGCTGGCTTCAATGTTATCCACGGTTTGATAATTTTTTTCCGTTCTCAAATTCGAGAAAATAACAAATATCAAATCAATAAAATGTCCAAATATCATATTCGATAGTCTACGTCTACGAGATTGCACAGACATGTTGGCGAAGAATTCTGTTTAGGTTCATATTTCCATCTTACCTTAGCAACGGTAAGCAGGTACGGGAGTGGTTGAAATAGTTATCATCTGCCGAAAGGATTCTCATTTTTTCGTGAGGTTCTTTAATGATGAGTTTTGTTCACTCAAGCCTTGAAGTTTCATCTAAACATATTTTCCACGGGAATAAGGTGTACTGTTTCATGTTTTCATTTATATTTTCTGGTTTTGTTCGTATAAGAAGACACGAACAAAACCTGAAAAGTCGGATGGAAACAGTATATTGGTAGCTTCAGAAGTTATTCTTACATTATCGTTTGTAAACAAGATTAATGATTAGTTTTTGAGGAAAAATTCGAAAGTTGAAATTTGTCAGCAATTCATGTACATTTTATAATTTGTTTTGAAATGCCAATTTTTACTTAATCCATCACGATAATCTTGATGGAAAGTGATATTTTTCAAACATCGAAATATATCTATTCGTGAGATACAATGTAAAAGAGAGGTACTATGTAATTAATTTCTCTATGCCAGTGAAAAAGTAAAAGTTTCGAAGATACTCTATGTCTTTGTGAGTTGATAATTACTTGAAAAATAACATACAATTCATTTTATTTGAACTTTTACAACATTCTAAAAAATAAAAAAATTGAATCTTTACGGTTGGTATTTTTTATTTTATACAATAACCGATGTATAAAATGAGATAGTATATGGAACTTTGAAACTTACAATTGTCCATTAGCACAGAAAAATAGACTGCACTTTATCTTTGAAAGTACAAGAATTATAATGAATAAAGTGTACATGAATTTGTGAAAAACTTTTTTGTTGCTCACTACGTCAAGTTTCTTGACCAAAATTTCGTAGATGACGTCATATTGCCGCCATACGGAATTTGTAAAAAATAAAGGGTTCTGTTCAGAATTCTTGACTTGATTTCATTTTCAGTTAAACCGGAATTGAATTCTCGATGGCTTTATCAAACACATTTTGGCTTCAATGAAACATCTGATTGGAGCTGTGTAAAATGTTTTCGTTGTCACTCGTTATTCTTTCTACAGAAAAACAAGTATAATCCATCATACTCTATGAAAATGTATCATGCATGATTACCATTGCTAAGGCGAGAAGTTAAAGATGGAAATAAGAACTGGAAGTGAATTCTTGGAGAATGTTAATGGTTTCATTTTGACTTTTGACAAAACAAATATATCTTTCTTCAATTGAGGTGTTTTTTACCAAAGTTTTATTTTATTTTGGGAGCAAAAAAGGGTTACTTTCCATAACGTAAGCCATTTTAGGGAAAGTTGAGTATATACATTTAATTATTTGATTAATTACCAAATTCATAGACAAAATTTATAAATATCACATAGTAATACGTAGTAACTTCCAGGGTGAACTTTTCAAATTGCCCTTTATTACACTCTAACAGATTCTGTGTTGATTTAGCCTTCAGATTGTGCTAAGTTGGGAAACCCAGAAAAACATGAAAAACATTGACTCCTCCACAAACTTTCTTCCAAAGAATAATTAAGTTGTATAGTTTTTGAAAACTCTCTTTCCTCTTATCAGAAAATATTTTTATATTATCTAAATGTCTTTCTCTTCATTAGGATGAGGAAGCAAACTATAATAGCTATTGTGAGAATGACATGAATACTGCAAGTGGAAATTTTGGTGTAAGTATGTTCACGACAGCATTTAGGGTTATTAATATTGACTCCAAAATGTTAAATGTTTTCAGAAGGAAATATCCCAACAACCACTTCCAACCCCGCCAAAAAAACAGAAGCGAAATATTCTCTCATATAAACAGCATGAATCAGCAGAAAATAATAATATAGAGAGGACCATTATAAACTATGGAAAAATAAGTCAGGTAATAGAAAATACTTTTATAATTCGTTTCATCTTATTCAGATCATCATTGTTCAATGTGAAACCACTTGCTACCTGATATGTAAAATGGCTGGCTCTCCTATTTATTTCCACATGATAACCCGCAATTCGAATTGCTCCTACATTTCTCGCCGATGAGGCTCTTCTCTCAATTCAGAGACGTAACCAATTATCCAAGCAAAATGGCTCTGAATTATGAAATTGAGATTAGAGAAACTTTCATATTGAACATGTTTCGAAGGTTCTTGCAACTAGAACTTATGCTCATTAGACGATATGAATTCGATTTCAGAAAAAGCTATATATTTACTTTTCTTGATGCAATACAATTTCTCAATCCTAATAGTTTAAACCATTTAATGAAATGAAATATGTGTTTTATTTTTTTTTCCATGTAGGTATTCAATATGTCAGAACAAGTTTCAAATGCTACAAGCGTAAGACTTGTAGCATTTGGAACATGTTCTGATACCTATGTTGACTTGTGAGTAAAATGAATGCTGGTGCAATTTTTCACCAGAACTTAATTTTTTGTGACATTATCTGTGATACCCTTAAGATGAAGATACCCCTGTATTTTAGTAATTTTGGAAAGTACATATTTGATTTCCGGTACAGGCATAGACCTTCAGTTAGTTGCTCAGAAATAGATTTCAACCTACAAACCAAATTTCAACGAATTTCATATTCAACTACGATTTTCAATTATTGGTTCTAAATAAGAAGCTACGAAAATAATAAATTCGTTATAATGTAGTCATAAGAATCAATAACCTAATACCCATTATCAATACATGTTTTCCATTGATTTAAACTATTTTATCATTTCTGTAGCTTCTCATTCGGAACCATTAATTAAAAATCGGACTTGAATATGAAAATAACAAAAAAATGCAAATTTTTAATGTTGAGTTGAAATTTAATATGTGGGTCAAAAACGATTTCCAAACAACTTTTTTAAATAACTTATCTCGATATCTCCAACGCGAAGCAAAATATCAAGGATTTTTCCTTTTAGCGAGATCGCAGTAGGCTGTCACTCGGGCTAAGTGTTGTGGAAAGTGCGTCCCATGAAGGTCAACTTCTGTACCAAAAAAATACAGGGGTGTCTTTATCTTAAATATGCCACACTGTACATTTTTTATTTTATAGAGAATTTATGATGAACAATAAAAGTTATCTCATTGTATCGTCTCTATATTAATTAGCGATATATTTCAGTCTTCGTTTAACATATAATTATGATTGTAATATCAAATATTTGAGACACACTGACTTCTGCTAAAAAACCATCAGATTTTTTCATAAATTATTATAGTGAACAAAAATTATCCACGAATCTTCGTGTTTGTTTTCAGAATGATGAAGGGTTTGGAATTGACCTGTTACAAAGTAGTAGGACATGGACAAAAAAAATACATGCCCATATTGTTTTCTTGAAGTAACACATTTTCCGAGGCATCTCGAGAGAACCCATAAAAATGAAGTGGCTGTGAAAGAGATCATAGCCTTGCCCCCGAAACACCATAAGAGAAAATTGTTGATAGATACTATTCGTAGACAAGGAAATTTTTCTCTTTATAATCAAGAAAATAAAATTCGCCCTATCAAAAGACCAAGAGCCAACGATCAAGAGGTAGAATAAGTTATATGCGATTTTTGACTCGGGTTCTATAAAAGAAATTATTTGAGGAGGCACAGAAAAAAATGCGATTTAAAATGTGATGAAAACTCAAAACGTGCCAATCATTTATCACAGTCACAAATATTCACTATATGCGAGGGGGTAAATAAAAAATTTTATGATTCTCTCAGACTGAAAAATGTAGTATTCACTTTTATGAGGAAGGATGAGATTTCTAAAACTGCCATGAATGATGTACTCATCTACAGCTATGAAATACACTTACTGTGAAATATTTTCTAAATTAACTTGAGTTTTGGTACCCAGAAATATATTATTTTTTCGAATAAACTTTTTATTTCTAATTGAACACGACTATAATTGGTATTTGTATCATTTTCTCCCGATCATACGTATGCGTTTATTAAGTTGCTGCTGATTGTTCATCGAAACAGTGTTGCTAAATCTAGGGCTCCACAAGGTCGCTTCCATATCACACGTATGTTTCTTGATACAGTTGGGTACAGCGGCGCTTCTACAGTATACTTCTGTGAACTAATTGGTATATAAAACCATTAAATTTGGTCATTTGAAAGCCCAGCCAAAATTTTTTTTGAGAAATACCTACAACATCTGTATACCATTAGCAACGAGATACACATCGATACGTTGTGAAGCCCGAAAACTGGGACACACAACGTAACTGAGGGCTTCATTGCGTACTGTTCGTCTAGTTAACGGGATTCACAATAACCTTATATAATATATATATATATATATATATATATATATATATATATATATATTCGACAGCTGATCGTACTGTCATTTTCTAGGCACTCCTCAAGGAGGAGTGCCTATCGACCTATGGGGGAAGAAACCATGCAGTTCGCTGATTATGATGTCCTTCACCGTATCAAGGTTGTTATTATATATTATTTTTTCAAAAAGTTTGCCAAATACACATAATTTACTGATCGGCCTATAATTCTTTACATTGTGAATGTCGCCGCTCTTGTAGATTGGTGCGATATGCGAAATTTTCCATTTGGCAGGAAAAATTCCACTCTGCAATGATTTATTGAAAATATATAGTAGAGGCGACACAAGGTTGTTCTTGCACTGCTCAACAAAGGAAACGGGTATATCATCAGGACCTCCACATTTTTTTATATCTAACGAGTTAATAGCTGTGAGAAACGGTATATTCATTTATTTCGACGGATTCGACTGGGGAGATGAGGAAAGTTGGATCAAATATGTCAATAGGTTGGATGAAGTTGTTTTTGATATTTTTAGCGAAAAGGTTACAAATTGTGTCCCCGGTATCTGCAGTTTCACTGTCAAGATATAACGAGCTTGGGATACAATTTGTATTTTTTCTCAAATTTTTTATGAATTTCCAAAACATTTTCGAGTTTCTATTGATTTCATCTTCCATATTTTTAGAATACTCTAGGAAATCACGTAGAGTTCCTTAGAACGCGCTCGCAGGTTTTTGAATTTCAGATAGTCGATTTGGTTTTTGTATATTTGAAATTTTTTGTGTACTCGGCTTTTTTTTCATTATGATTTGAATAGTTTCACGTTTGAAATATATGGGAAACCCAGTTTTTGTTCTTGTTTGTCAATAAGATCATAGATTGTCGAGTAGAACTCATTTAGACACGTGTCAACGTCCTTTTCTGAAAATACTCCAGCCCAGTCCTTTCCACTGAGTTCAATGTTCAGAGCATCGTAGTTTGCTTTGGAAAAGTTACGGTATACATTGTGTTTGGAGGTCAATTTATGGAATTATTTTTCCTTTAGTAAAATTTAAACTGCAGGGTGGTGGGGATCTCCATTAAATATTATATCGATAGATTTATCTACATACTGTACGTAATTTAGTTGCAAAAAATGACATATAATATCCTATCATTATTGTTAGTGGCACTATTATATTGTGATAATTCTAATGATAGAAGGGTGTCATTTCGTTCAGAATACCTTCTTTCGACATTTTTGAGTTCAAGATGAGACTCGTTATACACTTGGTAACAACCCTAAAATTTTGACTAGAAAGTGGGGTCGAGTGATATATCGTTTGAAAGGTCACAAAATTCTCTTTCCAATGATACCCAATTTGTTGTATTTACTTGAATAGTTATAAAAAAAGCAAGAACATTTACTCGATATTTTTGGTGTTGATGAAAATGCGGAAAAAACGGCATTTTTATCACTACTACATTCCTCAATTTCTCTCGTGCGTTATTTGGTTCAAATGACAACAGCAGATAAGTGTACAAAAATAATTTAGGCAAACGTTCATTGATTCAGTTCGGTTGCTTTTGAAATTATTTCAACTTTACTGTAAAAATGGTGTATTCCATTCCTGAACGAGAAAAACAAGGTGCATACTTTTCGTTGGACCACTCTGTATATTGAATATCATTTTCAGATATCGACACATTCAGATGATTGCATATTTTATTCATTATTTTATTCAGATTTTCGTTCTCTCTCTCCTGTATTATTTATTCTTGATGTTTGATCAATATCATTCAACTTGGTGCTCAAAGTCTCGATGCTCAGTTTCATTTGAGCATTTTCAGAAGAGAGCTTTTCTACTTTCTCAGCACATTCATTGAATTTTGAAAGATGTTCCTCAAAATCTGTTATTTTGGCACTACAAAAGGACACAGATTCTCTGAGAATTTTCATTTCATCTCGCATCTCATGCATATCATTTCTAAGTGCCTGTAGAATCGATGTGATATTGGGAATGTCATCGTTCCAATCAGTGGTCCGATCAGCGCGGTCGGAACCAGTTGTAGCCGACTGTCGATTAGTACTCACATCCAACGAAGTTCGTAGGTCTGTGTGATCACGTACTTTTTTACGGCAGTTTGGACAATTCCACTGGGTACCCTCGAGCCGCAAAACATCCAGCTGACTCACTGATAGGTTTAGACACTGACCATGGAAAAACTTTTGGCAAAAACCACTACATTGGATCCCCGGCTTTTTACGAATAACAGTCCCGGTAAATATACCACAGAGTTTACTCATTGTAGAAAAGCAATGGTAAAAATGAAACAAAGGTAACTAAATTAATCAGTATGATTGGAAAATCGAAGGTAGTGAAAGAACCATTTTCATGTATTTTGAGGCGGAAGGGCATCATAACTGCAATGTTCTAATAAATAAAGGAGAATTATTCTCAGTATATGTCCCTTATCATTCAGTTGTCTAAAATTAAGAGATTATGGTCCATGCTCGAACTATCTGGGATTTTTCCAAATATACTCAGTATGGCGTCATGTAAAGCATAAGTGTCCAGTGAAAACTGCACTGAAAAACCGCAGACATATAAGACGTGAAAGTGGTGCTCTTCTGAGCCCTTGATCAGGAACCAACACTTCTCATGATTTCCAAAAATATGTATTATCTACTTAATGATCTGATGAGGTATCTCGTGCTTACCAAAATGATATGACAATAGTTAAACCAAGATAGTTTACCAAGATGGTAAATTAGGTGCTCTTTTTTTAAATTAGTGCTGAACAGCATGATTATATTCGACAATACGCTAACTAGGGAGGTTACTATTACAAATGAAATCTTGTGAATAAAAATTATTCTCTTTTAAAAGCAGTTAAATGTCTATACTCATCCTCATTTGATGATCAATTACTTCAAAAATATGGGATACCATCTCTTGCTCTGAAAATGTGCACACATTGTGGGGTTAGAAGCATTGCGCAAGGGAGATTTGAACACAGATAGGGAAATGAAAGGATTTTTGGATATTATGGACCTAGAATGGCGTCAGAAAATATCCTTTATAGCATTGAAAACTCTACGGAGAAAAATTAATTGCACAGAAATGCTTCCGGTAACTTCTGATATTTTGAAGTTGATATATCCCAACACTGGCATAAACTCTCCTCCTCTTAATAAAAGATCAGGTGAATCATCTAGAATGACACTACAACAGTATGCGTATCTCCCGGACTGGAAAGATCAATGTACAACTGAACTCAAAGATTCTCTTACTACCTTAGAAAAAGACCTCGATAATAGGTTAGTGGTGATAGAAGTCCATGGTAAATCCAGAAAAAATTTCAAAGTCTCAATTCTTCTTACTCCAGAATTGAAAAAGGCAGTCAATACATTGAATAAAACAAGGCAATTGGCAAATGTCTATTCAAAAAACGTGTATGTATTTCCAAGATCGGAAACTTCGCTGACAAACCTGAGAGGACACAATTGGTTGAAGAAATTCTCAATAGCTGCAGATCATCAAAGTCCGGGGTTAATTACCAGCACCAAATAGAGGAAGTATGTAGCTACTATGGTTCACGTTTTTAACTTGAAAAAAATCAGTATCGGATTAGCTTGCTCGGCATCTTGGACATGATATACGAATTAATAGAAACTTTTACAGGTTGCATAAATCAGTCGTCGAGCTCACTAAAGTGAGCAGGATTCTTCTAGCCATTGATATCCATACAACAGTAAATTTTGCTGGAAGATATTGGTTTGAGTGGTGATTACTTCCGGGTTTTTTTCTACTAAGTATATACTAGAAAATACGTTAAGACAATCACCCTGAAAACTGCCCACTTAAACATACGCAGTCTGCGAAATAAAGTAGATTAACTTGAATGTCTGTTAGGAACTCCTAATTTCCCTGATATTATTTGCCTAACTGAAATGTAGTGTAAAACATTTGAAATTTTGCAAGTTTCTCTTAATTCTTATACTCTTGCTGACTATTTCTGTAGGAAGAACATTATGGGGGGTGGAGTAGCTATATTCGTGAATGACACTTACGATTTTTCAGTAATGCCTTGTAAAATAAAAAATATGAGAAAATATTCGAGTTTTCCCTCATTGAAATAAGTGCTCAGAATATTGAATTTGATGTGGGTTGCTTTTATAAATCTCCATCCAGTGATCCAAAGTGTGGAATTGACCGCGGTGGTAGTGCGCCTGGCTCACGATCGGAGTTCGAACTGCCTAGACCAGATACTTTCCTCGAGAGAATGTATCTGGTTAAAGCTGGGATGATTCTGCAACCATGTTAGGAATAACACGTTGAAAGGTAAGACCTCGTTAGTCCTTAGCTCACACAAGTTTCTCAACTTCTGGTGGTACCATATTGGGGCGACAACTGATGATTAACGGGAAAAAAGGGCATAACCGAATTCACTAGAATTAGTAAAAATAGCAGTACTGTTATCGATAATATCTTCACGAATATCCATACAGACATCAGTAGTGAAGTAATTCATGTCGATTCAACGTCGATATAAATCCATGTCACCTTGGGTATGAATACAAAAGTGCAACAAACACATGAATTCTGCATTCTCTTCTCTTTTATTTGAAGTGCCACATATAACGATGTGACTCAGTGCCCTATTGGCATCGTCTTCGTTTTTTTTTCTCTGTCGATGAATTCTGCATTCGTTTCCCTTTCATTTGATGTGCTGCACGTTGACATCCAACTATCCTTAACGAAGATGTTGCTTAGTGTCCTTTTGACATACTGCGCCATCTTTGTTTTTCTCTGTCGATGAATTTTGCATTTTTTCACCTTCCATTTGCCGTACGTGACGATTCGAGAATTATAAACGAATATGTGACATTTTGCGTCATATTTGTTTTCTCTTTGTCGATGAACTCTTCAAATCTATTGGCATCGTCTTCGTTTTTTTTCTCTGTCGATGAATTCTGCATTCGTTTCCCTTTCATTTGATGTGCTGCACGTTGACATCCAACTATCCTTAACGAAGATGTTGCTTAGTGTCCTTTTGACATACTGCGCCATCTTTGTTTTTCTCTGTCGATGAATTTTGCATTTTTTCACCTTCCATTTGACGTGCCGTACGTGACGATTCGAGAATTATAAACGAATATGTGACATTTTGCGCCATATTTGTTTTCTCTTTGTCGATGAATTCTTCAAATCTTCTTCTTTTATTTGGCATGCTGTACGTGACGATCCGTTTTTTCAATGATTTCCTTTGCAATTTTTCCTATGCTGTTTCATTAGGCGCTCGATATTTTTTTTGCCTACAAATGAAATCGTTTGAATTGAGTACCCACATCGGTATGTTGCGGGTAGTATAATGAAAATAGGTTATGAGGCCCTTTTGGCTTCAAAAAATTATTATTTAGGTTTCATGACGTATAAACTAGTCCACTGATGACCGGAAGTGAAAACCGAAAGTGGTCGTTTTTGATGGATTCGAAACCTTCTCACCCCAAGGAATCGAAAAATACCATATGTTTCAGTATACGACGATTTTTTCTTTTTTTTGTCGACAAATTCTGCGTTTTGAATAAAACTTCTGCAATTGGATTATACTCGTAGTTGTTCATAACCCAACAACTTTCAATTTCAAGTTTGTTCAATGATTTTCTTTGAGTGTGCAATTCTTCCTATGCATTTCACATTAGACGCTGTATATTATACTTTCCATAATCTACAAATGAAATCATTTGATATATATATATATATATATATATATATATATATATATATATATATATATATATATATATATATATATATATATATATATATATATATATATATATATATATATATATATATATATATATATATATAAAAGGCCCTTTTGGCTTCGAAAAATGATTAATTATGATTCATGACCTGAAAACGAATCAATTGATGTCAAAATCGGACAACAGGAAGTGAAAACCGGAAGTGGTCGTTTTTTGAGGGATTCAAAACCTTCTCACCCTAAGAAATCCAAATATATCATATGTTACAGTATACAATATTTTTTCATTTTCCTATGCTATTTCACATTAGGCGCTGGATATTATATTTGTTACGCTATCTTTGTTGTTTCTCTGTCGGACACTGTATTCAGTTCCCATTCATTTGATGTGCTGCACGTTGAGATTCAACTATCATTAACTTTTTCTTTGTCGATGAATTCTGCATTTCTTATCCTTCCATTTGACGTGAATATACAACTTCTGACAGTTGCGCTATTATTTTTTGTAATAAATCATTAACTTCCACGCATCATCACACACGCCACCACCTCCCATGCTGACTACGTCACTTTCAAAGTTTTAATGTTTCATCACTATTATTATTATTATTCGACCCTCATTATCCAGTTCAATTTCATTCAACATAATCAATCGAGTGATATTTGATTCCTCCATTTTGATTGGCTGACCGACACCACTCTGTAACATAAGTTAGGTTGAGTGTTCCTCAAGGTTCCGTTCAGGAGTCTGAAAATTCGCAAAATGAATCTTCATACGACAAAGCATGGACTTTAGTCATTTTCTTATGATACTTGGTTAGCGGAATTCGTTAAATGATAAAAGACTGTCATATTGAAACACGAAAAACGGTAACGAATAAACGCACGCAAAATGGTCTGAAACACACGCAAAACGCTCGAAAACGTACGCAAACGATCGGAAACGCACGGAAAACGGTCGAAACGCAAGCGAAACGGTTGCATGCAAAACGGTCGAAACGCTTGTCAAACGATCGAATACTAGGCTTTCCCCATTTTCGAATGTCAACTCCACAATACGTAACTCTTCGACAACTTTGGTGCCATCTCCTCCCTCTCCTGATGATGCTAACTTGTTTAACAAAGATACGAGACATAGTTCCCTTCTGACATGTTAGAACGCTAGACTTCTGTTGAACCGACATATTTTTTTCTCCAATGATGTATTTTGAAACACCCTGTATACACATTGATATCATATTTTAAACCGACATGTTTCTTTCTCAAATATATTTTGTTGTACCCTGTACAATGCCACGCCATGTTTGATTTCAATGCTATATTTTGAGACACCTCGAACACATTGAGAGATCGCACGTTGGAAACTTACAGCCTCGTGAAACTGTTGTTTTTCTTCCTAAATGATGTATGTATTTTGATGCACCCTGTACACTTCGACGCCATGTTTTTTTCTTCAATGGTGCATTCTGAGACACCCCATTCACATTGAGGGATCGCACGTTGAACTGTTGGGTTTTTATATTCTTTCTTAAATCTGATTCATTATTATTAATATATCACTTTCGCGCATCCAATTTTCATCGAGTCGTTCAATGATACATTGCCCGATAAACAACTATTTATTTTACAACCGGCAACATCTGCTTGTGCTAGGAACGTAAAACATCGATACCATCTCCATCTCTCTTTGCCTCGATTACGTCACACACGTCTCTCGCTCTTACACACACATACACATCTTTATATGAAATGTTAATCCTTTCCCAAATCTAACTACATTTTCCTATCTTCAACATGATAATGATGATTACAACTTCCCTAACATTCTACGGAAATCAAAAAAATGCGGTCAAGTATATAAAATGAGTCAATTTCGGTCCCGACAAAACTTACGCTATAAATACCCATCATTCACAGTTACTTTCAATATCTTACGTTGGTGTAGAGGCTACGGACAATGCCTACCATGCGGACGTCCTGGGTTCGATTCTCAAAACTATAAACTTTTTTAATATGAATCACGTGACTGGAACGAGACAAGTGGGCCGAGGGGTGAGGCGGAGTCCCAAAGGGGGCCGATCGGTGATGCGGAGTACTAAGGGGGCCGAGTTCCTCGCTTGAATCGCTACGATACTTATTCCATCCTGCGTTGATGACGTCACACGTTTCTCTCTTTCACTCGCTAAAGCTTTTCTCCAAAATACTTACCAGCTACGCACGACCTTGAAGTGTGCCAGAACATACATTGTTCATCTACTATGTTTGGCTAAAGAAAATTATTTCAACCGTAGAATGACTTTTTTGTACTTTGAATGCAGATCTTCGTACAGACAAGTCCTTTAATTTGCAGGAAAATGTAGAGTTCCATAAAGGCATTACTCCACTAGTTCTCTTGAAAATTGGTCTCATTTCATGTTTCCCTTCAGATTATAATGCATTCGGTTTGTTCGGGTGTGGTCAGAAAAATATTATTCATATGGAGAGATACTGGAAGAAGATATGGAATAAAAGTTATTCAAATGAATGAAAACATTAAATCTTCAAATATTTATTGGCCTATGGAGTTTAATAGAAAACCTAGATCACTGTGTGATTTGGAAAATTGGAAAGCAATAGAATTTCGTCAGTTTTTGTTGTATGTTGGTCCAGTAGTGCTACAGGATTCATTACCCGAAAAAATATTTCATAATTTTATGCTACTGAAATACGACATGTCTATTTTACTGAGTCAAAAACTGAATGAACAATATAATGATTATGCTGATAAAATACTACACATTTTTGTAAAACACTCTATCAGTATTTATGGAGAGGAATTTTGTGTTTACAATACCCACTCCCTGATTCACATTGCCACTGTTACAAAACAATTTGGATCCCTTCTCTCGATAAACTGTTTCAAATTTGAATTTTTTTTGGATGGATTAAAAAGAATTCTTCGTAAACCAAATTTACCTTTGGAACAGGTAGTGGGGCGTTACCTGAAAATAAGGAAAAGTACTCAAAGTGAAGATTCCTCCACATCATTTCAATTTTCACATTTAGTACATCCTTCAAAATTATAAAATTCAAATATTATTTTGAATGGCGAAGTTTATTCTAAATTGCACTATAAAAATATAACACTTACTAATAAAACAACAAATAACTATGTAATTCTTCAGAATGGAGATATGATGAAAATAAAATATTTCATAAAAAATTCTGAAACTGTTATTGGAAATGAAATTGAAGTAATTAAACCTTTAATTGATTACCCAACGTGTAGTTCAATTTTTTCTCTATATAAAGTTATTCTTACTGAAACACCTCTTATCTGTAGTAAAGATGAAATATTATATAAAGCTGTATTACTTCTTTTTGGTAATTCATTTGTTTGTTTGCCATTATAACCAGATACATGTGTTCCCACTTTGTATTTTTGTGAGTTATACAGGGTCCTGCAACAGTGGCGCGGTGTTCCATATCTCTATATAGGAAGCAGATAGGAATCTAATTTTCTTTAATATTACCTTATTGCTCGAGCTCGACAAAATAAAAATATTGGCGGTCACACAGGGTGTTCGATTTTTTCTGGGCGGATCCCAACTGTGTCTTTTTAAATGGCAACCTATATTTTTTATCGCTTTTTCGGTTTCTTCATAAAAAATAAAATAAACTTTATGTATATCTGCACTTCGAAAATATTGACGGTTTTCGAGATATCTGGCATGACAGGTTTTTTTTTCCAATATTCGTCACTCAGAATATTTGAAATTATAAAGTGGTGCCAAGTCCAGTTGAAATTTTTTTTTGGTCGAATATTCTACATTGGTAAATCTCTCAAACGATATATTTGAAATCGACCTGTGATATACAGGGTATGAAAAACCGCTTGCCAAATATTGTAAATGAAAATTTGCAAAATCTTCCTTATATTAAATGGAACACCCTGTATATTATTGATCCATAAGAAGCGCCAACGAAACCTCTACAAATTTCATTAAGTATTCCCTATGGCTAAGTTCAATACTTTTTCTTAAATGAGCATTTCTTTCGAAAAATGGTCATTTTTTCAAAGCGAAATCCATTTGACGACTGATAAGAATTTACAAAAAATACCCTTTCCTTAAAATATCGCCCATTCCTAAAATTACCTGTTGCTAGATAAACAAGTTGCGAATTACACCACAAAATGGACGTTCTTGAATAGTTACAATAATTTCAAAAATCTCGGAATTTGTGCCATATTCTTTCGGTCTAAAACAACCTTTCAGCGAATGAAATATTTATTGGAAATCAAGTAGTCTGGCAAATGACAGAACAAAATATTTGGCTGCAAATGAATATTGAAATTTTTAGTCAATCGTGAAGTTGAACTGTCGGTATAATTTCATCAGAATGTTGTTATCAAAAAGTGATTTGATTGATATGATTTTCATATTAGGTGAATCAGACAGGAATTGTTTATTGGCAAGTAGAATTTATTCTCAACGGTATCCAGATAGAAGGCATCCAGATGAAAGATCTTTCCGAAAGGTCTTGGGACGATTCGTTGAAACTGGATCTATTAATTATTCCAAACATGAGCGCATCATGCCAGCTACTAATGAAGATAATGAATTGCAAGTTCTTCTTGCTGTTGAAGAAGATCCTAGTAGGAGTCAACGACAAATTGGGAAAATAGTGGATATAAGTGAGAGATCAGTGCAACGAGTATTGAAGAAACATCGCTTGCATCCATACCACGTTCAGTTACATCAAGAACTACTGTATGCTGATTTCGAGAAAAGAGTGAGATTTTGCAATTGGACCATGAACAAAATTCGTCGAAACGAATATTTTTTCAATAATATTTTATGGTCGGATGAATCGACATTCCATAAAAATGGATTTGTAAATCGACATAATTACCATTATTATGCGACAGAAAATCCTCACTTATTGAGACAGGTGGATTATCAACATAGGTGGTCGATAAATGTCTGGGGAGGCATCATTGGAGAATATGTAATTGGTCCATACTTTTTTGAGGGACATATGAATGGTGCAATGTATCTCAATTTCTTACGAAATGATTTACCAGGTTTGTTAGATGATATTCCTCTTGACCTCCGCAATAGAATGTGGTTACAACATGATGGTGCACCTGCTCACTATTCGGCAGAAGTGAGATATCATCTAAATGAAGTATTTCCCAATAAATGGATAGGACGGAATGGGCCTGTACGGTGGCCCGCTAGATCACCAGATTTGACGAAACTAGATTTTTTCTTATGGGGATACATAAAAAATATGGTTTACGTTGAGCCACCAACTTCTTCCGAAAATATGCGACTTAGAATAACGAATGCTTTTCGCAGCATTACACCAGCTGTCTTGCGCAGGGTAGAACAGTCTTTCAAACATAGACTTCAGCTCTGCATTCAAAAAAATGGAAGACATATTGAACATATTTTATAAAAGTTTCATTATCAACCTTAATTAAACTCTCCCTTTTGTAGTTTTGTAATTTGCCAGTTGACAAATTTGAATATCTAGAACTCAAGCTCTGAATGAATATAATAACATGAAAAAAATAGTTATTTATAATGTTTCTTTCTTTTAACTTGTTTGGTTTGATATTGCACGATTTATGAGTGAAATTCTGCATCCAATGAAAAAAAAATTTTCCATTTAGCAAAAAGTGATAGGTACATACATTTATTTCGTTAAAAAATATTTGTTTGGACACCTTCTAATGTACAAAATTGAAACAAGATGTCTTTCGTATATTTTTATCAGTCGTCAAATGGATTTCGCTTTGAAAAAATGACCATTTTTCGAAAGAAATGCTCATTTAAGAAGAACTATTGAACTTAGCCATAGGGAATACTTGATGAAATTTGTAGAGGTTTCGTTGGCGCTTCTTATGGATCAATAATATATAGGGTGTTCCATTTAATCTAAGGAAGATTTTGCAAATTTTCATTTACAATATTTGGCAAGCGGATTTTCATACCCTGTATATGACAGGTCGATTTCAGATATATCGTTTGAGAGAGTTACCAATGTAGAATATTCGGCCAAAAAAAAATTTCAACTGGACTTGGCACCACTTTATAATTTCAAATATTCTGAGTGACGAATATTGGAAAAAAAAACCTGTCATGCTAGATATCTCGAAAACCGTCAATATTTTCGAAGTGCAGATATACATAAAGTTTATTTTATTTTCTATGAAGAAACCGAAAAAGCGATAAAAAATATAGGTTGCCATTTAAAAAGACACAGTTGGGATCCGCCCAGAAAAAATCGAACACCCTGTGTGACCGCCAATATTTTTATTTTGTCGAGCTCGAGCAATAAGGTAATATTATAGAAAATTAGATTCCTATCTGCTTCCTATATAGAGATATGGAACACCGCGCCACTGTTGCAGGACCCTGTATAAAGAGTTTTGAACTATGTTATTTCTGTATTATTCAATATTATTTAGGTTAGCTGAAATTCATCTTGGTAGTTATTTTATTTAAGCAATTTTTCCTCAGAAGTGATTTTATGTGGGCTAAGCAGGTAATGATTGAAAAAAAATCTAATGATAAAGCTAAATGCTGTTGTAGAATTCGTAGAAGAAATTAATGATGGGGAAATACCGATAGCAGTGGTATCAAATTCTTGGTTAGAAGATTGAAATCATTGTGAAACCTATTGTTTTTGGCCCAGTTATATAAGAAATTCTTATAAAATTAGTAAATTGGCATTAGAGCATGCATCACTGGATTCTGATAGATGCGTAGAATGCCCAGTAAATATAAAATTCTCATCAGGTAAATATATCTGATCTGAAATTTAGTATATTAACAAATCTCATTTTTTAGGTAATTACCAGAAGGCTGTGGCAAAAATGAAACTCTTAGAAAGTCAGTCAAGTGTGACGGAGGAAGAAGAGGTGCATGAGTGTAATAAGAGAGTACCACCAAAAAGCAAGCTGTATGATGAATTTGAGCGCAGCTCAGATTTACAACTGATTCAAAGCCGGTACCATTGTCTTCACATTCCTCAACAGTTCCGCTGCCACCTCTCAAAACAACAGTAGAACAGTTTCAGGATTGTTCAAATAAAGCCTGTTAATTATTGAAAAATGCCAGGAACATTGACAGTTGCTCTACAAACAAGTCTGTTAATTCCACTTCAGTTCCTCTCCATGGGTCAGCTTCCAAAGTGGAATCATCATCATCATCAAATTCACATACAAAGTTTGAATAATCCCTTGGGTTGCAACACTGATGTCGTGTTTGGAGGCAAAAACATCAGGGTTATGCTTTTCAAGTCTGTAATATGGGGATGTGCTGGACAGTTGTCAACTAACAACAGGATTTTTTTGTTCTCTATCGTAAGTTCACGATCCCATGCGCATACCCATTTGGTAAAAATGTCAGCCGTCATCCAGGTTCTTCGATTGCTCTCATAATTCACTGGTTTCATTTGCATTAAAAATTTCATCATCTCTAAATTATACTTATGATGTACTGTTTGGAACCTTTGGTGTAGTGATGAATATTACTGGAGTTTTTTCCCAACACCAAATCGTTATTTTCAACATCTTCCTCTTAGAAGATAATCACTAGGTGATCGAAATACGTGTCGAGGTGTTAAAAATAACGATTTGGTGTTGGGAAAAAACTCCAGTAATATTCATCTCTAAATTACGCACATAGAGTAGGCCAAACTTGTTAAACCAATCGATTACATCACTTTGTTGAACTGACATAGACTCACCAGCAATCTAACCACAGACGATGTTGTGTCTCACTTTAAAACGGTTTATCCAACTCATGGAACATTTGAAATTTTGCATATCTAATTGGCTAACTGGCTAACAAAAAAAGTTTGCTTTCTCTTGTAGCAGAGGTCCATTGAGGGATAATCTCTGTATATATATATATATATATATATATATATATATATATATATATATATATACATATATACATATATATATATATATATATATATATACATATATATACATATATATATATATACATAAAAACTATTGGATAGTGGGGTATTGCAGCAAGTAAATGAGTACTCTATATAACAGCATATAGCATATAACAAAATTTTCCATAGAGTCAAATTAAAGAATATCAATAAAATTAATAGTTTAAAACAAACAAATTTAGATTTAAAATTAAAATCAAATCCTAAATGGATTAAGAACATTTCGAACATACCCATCCCTGATGAGGTATCAAAGTTTCTGGCATTAGGCCCCAAATTTAGTATTGAACCATTAGTAGGTAAGGACATTTCTATCAAGAGGATTTTGGCTGATGTAGATTATATTACATCGAATATCCTAGACCAGTCTCAGAGAAATATCACTATGGCAAGGGCTTCCAACGTTATTACCAATCATATCCATAACACATCTCACCATACAACAGTGTTTCGAAATTTATTATTAAAGTCAAAAAAATTTTTGAAAGAAAACCCAAATTTAATCTTAACTTCTTCAGACAAAGGCAATATCACAGTGGTTATGGAAAAAGAACAGTATATAAATTTGTCAAATGAGATCATCCTAAATAATACATCATATACAGAATTAAATAAAGATCCAACAACCTCCATTCAAAGAAAATGTAATACCTTCATTAAAGAACTTAAAAATAGTAACTATATTGATGAAATAACAAAAAAGAAACTTACTTGCTATAATGGTATCGCTCCGAGGTTCTATGCTTTACCCAAAATACATAAACCTACACTATCGGTGAGACCTATTGTAGCCTCTATAGGTGCGCCTACTGAGGCTCTAGCCTCCCTTTTAACTAGTATTTTGACCAAAGCATATGAATATGACAATGACTACTATATAAAAGATTCATTTGAAGTAACAGAAAAATTTAATAACACTACTTTACCTCCAAACTATATCATAGCTAGTCTGGATGTAGTCTCCTTATTTAGTAACGTCTATTTAGAAGCATGTCTGAGATCAATCCATAAGAATTGGAGCAACATAAGTAATCATTGTAACATTGATGAAGAAACCTTTTCCAAATTATTAACCTTCCTTTTTAACAGCACATACTTTTCCTTCAATAACAAATTTTATAAGCAAACCTTTGGAACTCCCATGGGAGCATCTATTTCTCCAATATTAGCAACATATGTGATGGATGATGTATTGGACACAGTATTACCAGTATTATCCTTTAAACCTCATTTTTTGAAAAAATATGTAGATGATATCATAGTTTCATTGCCTCATGATGGCATCAATGAGATTCTTGACACTCTCAACAGTTACGACCCATACATTCAGTTTACGATAGAAACAGAAGATAACTTGCAGTCAGTACCATTCCTGGATACAAAGTTCATCAGAACAACAGATAACAAAGTCTTAATTGACTGGTACAGAAAACCTTGCAGCTCAGGTAGATACATGAACTACCTATCGTATCATAAACATTCGATGAAAGTGAACTTGGTCAAGCAACTGAAAAATAGAGTGCTAAAAATCTCTGACATAAGCTTCCATAGTAAAAATCTTAAAATTCTTGCTAATCTTTTCATAGAAAATTCTTATCCAATCCGTTTGATAAATAATATTTTTTTCAGTACACCAACATCTCTGGAAAACTATAATTTAACTTCCAATTTAACCCTCCCTGTCAATGACAATATAACTAGTGATGCTCCAACCCAATTCATTTTTACATCCTTACCTTTTATCAAGGAGATCACTCCCAAACTATCTAGGATTTTTCAAAATTTACCTAACATTAAAATAGCCAATAAAACGGTACTTACCATTAAATCAATCCATAGCAAAGTCAAGGACAAGGTCCCTCTAATAAACCAAGTGAATGTTGTGTATAGTATTCCGTGTCAATCATGTGACAGGATATATATTGGCCAAACTTCACGATCATTAGGTGCTAGAATTACTTCGCACAAAAGTGACTGTAGATTACATCCAGAAAGATGCTCTTTAGCAAACCATGTGAATAATTTGGACCACCTTATGAATTATAACGCAATGAAAGTATTAGCCACTGAATCAACCTCAGTTAAGAGGTCCTTTCTAGAAATGTCTTACATTTTTGAAAATAACAATTGTATGAATAAAAAAACAGACATTAATCACTTGAGTGAAATTTATTCCTACTTATTGACTCTAGATAAAAGCTTTTACAAAAACAATATCAATTTAAACAATTCCATTGTATAATATATCTTAAATTTAATCTTTCATAATAATTTTACCAAACATAAATTTTACATTATACACTAGAGTACACTTGGTACTCCTAGTGAGAGCATATAAGTTTTATCAATTGACAGATGTCACTCTGGCATTTTAACGTTCTATTCTCAGACTCGTTCATTTGAATCCTGCACGCATGGTATGAATAACGGTCTGACGAATAACAATATTTTATAAAAAATAATCTCAAGCATTTAGAATTGTGTATCAAGTTTCATCTTCTCCAATGTATCAACATTTTTTCTTTAACATCAATGTAACCATCCTCACATAAGATGTAAGTCATGAACAATTAATATTTTTGATTTTACCTTAAAACTTATATTATTGTAGTTTCCCTGATGATGGAAAGAAAATTTTCCGAAAGCTTGGACTAACTTAAAAGAGTACTCATTTACTTGCTGCAATACCCCACTATCCAATAGTTTTTATTCTTAACTAGTCAGCAACGACTACCCTTCCTCTTATATATACATATATATATATATATATATACATATATATATATATACATATATATACATATATACATATATATATATATATATACATATATACATATATATATATATATATACATATATATACGTATATATATATATATATATATATATATATATATATATATATATATATATATATATATATATATATATATATATATATATATATATATATATATATATATATATATATATATATAACTTTTTTTATGAAAAAAATTGATCAAATTTAACAAAAAGTTACTTGAAAAAGTTGTGTCGACGACAATTTTATATCCATTTGCCAAATTTTATGCAACTAGGATAAAGTTAACGTTTTGCTTATTTTTGACAGATATCCCCTTTATTTTAAAAAACAAGTTCGGGTAATTGTCATCAACTCATGTATACATAACAAACTCATCATGGAGTTTAACTTTTCTGATAAATTTTTACTCATACGGACATTTTTAGAGAGAAATTAAAAATGTACTATAAGATAAAATTGCCTGATCACGATTGGGTAATTGCTGAGCATCATAAATAATTATTATGTGTTTATGCTGGTATCAAAATCACTTCCAATATGCTAGGACAACCGCAAGCCGTTGGATATTCTGGGCCAACATACATCGCTATTCGAAGTGGAAAGCATAGTTCATCTACTGCTAATACTCATACTCAAGATTTCGAGACGCTTATCGAACATGAAGAGTTTCGACCATTAGCTAAAACTGACAATGGACTGATAAAACCAGTGGTAATCATGACGGTTGATGGAGGGCCAGATGAAAATCCGCGTTATCAAAAAGTCATAGGGTTTGCACTTTAAGCGACATAATATCGATGCATTGTTTTTAGCTACCAATGCTCCTGGAAGAAGTGCGTGTAACAGAGTAGAGCGCAGAATGGCTCCTCTTAGTCAGGAACTGGCTGGTTTAATATTGACTCATGACCATTTTGGGCCTCATTTGAATGAATGTGGCGTTAAAATTGATGAACATTTAGAAAGATCTAATTTCGAATTTGCAGGAATCGTATTAGCTGAAGTATGGAGTTCAATGGAAATTGATGGCTATAATGTTAATGCAAAATATGTTGGGGCAGATGAACAAGATCTTCCTGATTTTCCGGACATTAAATGGTATTCAGAAAATGTGCGTGAAAGCCAATACTTGCTTCAAATTGTAAAATGTAGATATACAGAATGCTGTCGTCCAAGATGTGGCCTATTTAGATTACTAGACAACAGGTTTTTTCCACCACCTGTAAAAGTAAAACAAATAGTTGATGACTTGGTTTTGGATGAAGGAGGGCAATTTTTAATCTTCCAGTCAATTTAGCTCTACGCTTTAGTGCTTCACTCAAATATTTCCTGCAAATGTCTCACGATTATTTTTGTCCGACGGTAAAATTGAGGCTATCAAGTCGAACATGCAAAACTTGTGGTCTTCATCATGCTTCCGTCAAGTCACTAAATCGACACATCGAAAAGATCCATAAAAAAGTAAACACGCACACTAATAAGAAAGTTAGACTTGTTAGAGTCGCTGCTCGTCGTGCTAATGAACTGATGTACATTATTCAAAATTTAGAGCACCGTGATGTTGAATGGCTCGATGAGAACGACGTAGACATTCCAAAATCGGATGAAAGCGAGCAGACTCACAACAACGAGCAGTAATCGATGCAATCCAATATCATCGAAAACTCAGAATCGTGGATTCAGATTTCATGGACTGAAGACTGTTAATTTGAAATTAATATGTTTACCAAAAATTTAGAATGAGCTTGTTATGTTAGTAAGATATAATAGTTTTGTCCTTTACTCTATGTTGAATACCGAATCAGTAAAATATAATCTCTATCCTAAATCTATTTTCTTATTTTTCGAATTGTAATTATAAAGTTATAATTATAATATAAAAAAAAACAATACATTGATTGACCAAATGTTTACGTAAGCATGGGGGAAGGAGGTAAGAGCTTTGCTTACTATTGCTGACAAGGGGGATAGGGGGGTAGGTAATTGTAATAAATCTGCTTACGTAATATTTGAACGGCCCCTCAACTACAATATTTCCAATCACAAATTGACTATATGTGGTGTCTCATTGAGTATCATAAATTTACCAATTGATAATATGGATTTGTGCCATACATACTGAATCCTACAAGAATTACATGAAACTAAATCATGCATTGATCACCTTTTCCTTAAAAACCTAATAATAACAAAAAATTAAATTAGAAAAAAATTTACAACAGAAATTGACTTAAAAAAATTAGGGAACCTATTCGGGATTCTCAATTCGGAATTGATCTCTTCTTAAATACATTTAATAATGCAATTGAAAACTCCACACAAGTATAAAATTATGGCACAAGAAACATGTATGAATGAAACCATGGATAACTGAAGGCTCAATTGTATCAATTAGAAATAGGAACAAATTAAAGAATCAACTAAACAAATACTTCACATACGAATTGGAACAAGAATACAAAACTTATAGAAATACACTAAATAAACTACTAAATAAAAATAAATATTATTTCAAACAAATTGAAAACAGTAAATAATAATCTTACAAAAACGTATCAACTGATATCAGAAGCGGTAGAAATCCCTAACATAATAGAAGTACTAGAGATCCATTCAATTTACGAGTCAAAAAACATGGGTTCACTTTCTTTAACACCCTATCAGCTCAAGAAGAAAGCCCACCACCCTGGCTTGTGAAAATTCCTCCCTGTAATACGTCCCTCACAACGTTTCCTAAGTCCACTACCTTCAACCCCGAACTCCTTCAAAAATTTTTCGAGATAGGAACAAAATGTTGAACCCACGAGTCAGTGGGTTCAACATTTTCTACACTGATGCATCTAAGACGTATGAAGATAAAGGAGTTGGTGCATCAGTTATATCAAGGATCAACATCTATAAGTTCAGTATGTCTCCAGAAAGCTCAGTTTATACGGGAGAACTACATGCCATAGCGGAAGCGATTAAACTCTTTACAAATCTCTTCGCTAAAGTTTCGGTAATATTCACTGACTTCCTGAGCTCCTTACAGAGCATTAAACAACCCTACCCAAAACATCCCACACTAAAGAATATCAAGACACAGGTATATGAGATGAGACTCCAAGGAAAAAATATCGATCTGGTGTGGATCCCATCCTATATAGGCATTCCTGGTAATGAAAAGGCCGACGTGGCTGCAAAAGAGCCCAGTGCAGACCCATCTGCCAAAATTATATCAAAAATACTATATGCAGACATGAAGCCCGTTATTAAAACGTACATACGGAATATTTGGCATGACAGATGGCATTAAAATCATATGTGTACTGTAATCAGATGTGTAGAAGGTACCAAGTGATTCTCACCAAGCTCCGCACTGGCCATACCAAGCTAACACATCAACACCTCCTTCAACGAGATGTGGCCAGAAAATGTGGAACCTGCCAAAATTAACCACATTCTTCTGGATTGTCCATTTTACCAACGACGAAGACGTGCTATTGGCTTACCCGGTGACCTACAGCAATCCACAGAACATTGATAGACTTGTTACTTTCCTGAAGTGTATAAATATATTGTGTGACATATAAAATGTATCGAACCCCGCTAATAACCCATATGGTTGATGCGGGTAAACTTGAAATGAAAAAAAAATCAGAAGCTACCAATTAGAAAAAAAAATAACAAAAATATCTTAGAGATTGCTGATGAAAATGGTGTTATATTCAGTGATAACGTATTGATGGCAAATTATTGTGATAATAATTTTAGTAATATCGGCTTGAAAATGGTTAAAGACATTGAAACTACATTAACTTTTCGATACTGACGTCCGGTCTGTCAGACCGATGCATCCGATCGGGTACCAAATAATAGGGGTGGGGTGCAACCGCAGATCTGTAAGACGCAGTACCTCTCGATAGTATCGTGCAGCTTAGGTGTCTCAAGTTTTGTGCGTGTGCTAGAAACCTGTTACAATCTATTTCGATTTTCGGTGCAGGAGACCGACATCAGTATTTGTGATCACGTTTGACCATACATCCAGCGGTAAGATTTTTTCATTTATGGGGTTTGTCATGGTAATTTTGATTCATTTTAGAAATGGAATATGAGGAAGAACAGCAGAGGTTGTTGAAGTTAATGAAAGAAGCGCTCGAGGATGTTGAATATGACGACGAGGCAGAAGAAACTGAGGATAACTTAGAAATTAGGGAGGAAGACAGTGAAAGTGAACAGGATCTGGAGAATGACACTGAAACAAATGAGGTGGAGGACGGACCGTTTTTGTTCGGGAAAGATGGTGTTACTAAATGGCGAAAACATGTTTTACAGAGAAGCAATTGTCGAACCCGGTCTGTGAATCTTGTGAAACACTTGCCGAGAGTAAAATCAAGCTTTCGAAATTTCAAAGAACCCGTTAATAATTGGCAATTATTTTTTACCAAAAAATTTATGAGTATCGTAGTAGATAATACAAACAAATACAGAGAGAAGGTAAAACATAATTATTCCAGAGAAACACATTGCAAGTCTACGAATATCCAAGAAATGAAAGCATTATTTAGTTTGTTGTATAATTCAGCGGCAAGGAAATGCAATCACGTTAACGCCAGTAATTTATTCAAAATAAATGGAACCTCTAAGGAAATTTTTCAACTGGTCATGTCTCTTTACAGGTTTCGTTTCCTACTGGCTCATATTCAGTTGGACGATAAAGATACCCGAGAAGAAAGACAAAGTATTGATAAACTCGCACCAATTCGGGAATTGTTCGAGTGCTTTGTTTTTCAGTGCAAGCAGCGCTATTCTTTATTCGAATATGTAACAATAGACGAAAAGTTAGAAGCGTTCAGAGGGAATTGCCAGTTTCGTCAGTACATTCCGTCTAAACCAAATAAATATGGCATTAAGATTTTTGCTCTAGTAGATGCTAAAATGTTCTACACAGCAAACATGGAGGTATATGTAGGTAGACAGCCACCTGGTTCTTTTGAGGTTGACAATGAACCATTTGCGTTGGTGCAGAGACTATGTGATCCAATTTCAGGCAGTGGACGTAATGTAACAACTGACAACTGGTTCACTAGCGTCGAATTGGTTGACATACTTCATGATAATCACAAGCTCAGTTTGCTAGGAACCATCCGCAAGAACAAAAGACAAATACCACCAATATGTCTGCAAGGGAAACTTCGTCCTGCCGGACGAAGTAGTACGTTTGCTTTCCAACAAAACTCTACATTGGTTTCATATATCCCGAAACCTGGAAATACTGTCCTTCTGCTATCCACTATGCATTTTGATGACAAATTCGATGATGAAACAGGAAAATCAGAAATGATATTGGACTATAATAAGACGAAAGGAGGAGTGGACTTGGTTGATAAGCTAAGTGCAACATTCAACTGTGCGAGGCCAACAAGGCGTTGTCCCATGGTGGTTTTTTACAGTACGATGAACATCTCTGGTATCAATTCTTTCATAATTTATATTGCAAATAACCCAGATAAGAAAACAGTTCGCAAATACTTTTTACTTCGGCTTGGGTTTGATTTAGTCTCTGATCAACTGAAACTACGTGCTGCGTTAGATTACATACCTAGAACTCTGAGAGGCCGCATTTCGGAAGTATGTGGTCTCAGTCAAGAGCCAACTCAAGATGATGGGAAAAGAGTCCAAGTAACCGGCCGTTGTGTTATTTGTAGTTCTAAGAAAAATCGAAAAACACGATTCTCCTGACGGAAATGTAAAAAGTTTTCATGCTTAGATCACATAAAAATATTGTGTGAAACATGTTACAACATCTTGAGTTTTTAATATCTAGTTTCTTTTAACTCTTTAATAAGAATGTATTTTTTTCTTTCTTGATGTATTTTCGAAACGATGAAATATTATTTTTTATACCTCATCGGTATGTTATCTATAAAGTATAGAGTGTTTATTTTATATTTAAGGAGATATTTTATGTCCACGTCATAGATATCTAAACAAGACAGATAAGACTATTTACATAAAGATACGTGCTATGAATACTTCACAATCTAACCGCCAAGAAGCTAGTTGTTCTACCAATCGAAAGACCGTTGCCAAATCTTTCAATAAAATGTATACTACTTTTAAGGTTTTTGTAGGAAATTATTTGATATGATTCTCTTTAAGTATTGATAATTCGTTATGGATATGAAAGTAATTATTTTATATCAGACAAACACTAATACATGTTTTATGAAAAAAATATTGATCAACCGACCATAAAAAACAATATCATGAATCTATAACTTAATAAAATATATGGCAACGTTGAGCAGAATAATCGCCGATTCCCACCCATTCCTTCGAGTGTTTTGAAGATCGTAGTGAAATTTAATAATAGGTAATTGTGTGTTTTTTGTGCGTTTGAGACATTAATTGTGATTGACTTCGTTAAATATGGTTCGACAGTGCCAAGTTTGTAGGAAAATAGACCATCTTAATCCAAATTTGTCCTTTCATCGATAAGTTTAATTTTTAGGTTATGTTTACTACCATAAACGTACCAAAAGGATTTGAAAATTAGATTAATTATTATCAATAATACAATAAAACCATAATGTTACTCAAAAAATGCAATATGGTGTATTTTACTTGAATTTTTTCCCTCATTAAAAGTCCCTATTCTTTCCTACATAATTACAATAATAAAATAATATACGAATACATAATAACTACTTAGTAAGTAATTATTTTATTGCTATTGTCTGATATTTCATTAGAAACCAATATTTTAGATTTCCTGCTAACTTGGATCGCTTAAAATATTGGTATTTGTTGCTGGATTTTTCTGAAGATAAAATACTTCCTAAAACAGCATAAATTTGTTCTGATCATTTTGATGATGACTGCTTTGATTATAAGCCAACTGGAGTGAAATATTTAGGAACTGATGCAAATCCAAAACCAGTACATCCAGAATTATTTGAAGCCAATAATTCAAGGTAAATTCTATTATTAGTATTATTAAATATTGTAAGTAGGTATTTCACGATTTTTTGAGTTTTTAATTTTAGAAAACGTGTAGTTACTTTATTGTAGAATTTAACAAGAACTGTTTGGTATTTTTTCCCAATATGTTTGTTCTTTTTTCCCAATATGTTTGTTCTTTTGCAGTTCTAGAGTAGACTTAAGTTCAACATCTATGAGTTCAACTAATACAGGAAAGAGCTTCGAAAAATAATATCAATATAAATAAATTCATTGACTTCAAGTAGACGGCATAAAAAAATTAAACAATAAATTAAAATATGAAAAATGAGTAACTTGAAGCCAGTTACCAAATATAGAGTATAGTAAAACTTATAACTTTTTGTAAAAAAATATTAACCAGTGCTATTTCTTGTATTTAGGAAATCAACAACTAGCGGACTCTAACAGTCAGTTATCAACTGCTAGTATATTACAAGATATCAGCCCTCTTAGTACAAGGTGAGCAAAGTTTACCTATGTATTTGCATACAATGAGATGATAATGTGATATATCAAATTACGAAGTCATGGATTATTATTTTTTAAATAGATATACTGTTAATAGGTACTAAGAAATTTTTTTTGTTCTTTCATATTATAATATTTCGATTACAATACACTAAGTTACTACCTCGAATTTTCTATTTTAGGACAACAGAATTATGTCGAGTTGAATCAAGTACAACTCTGACTGCTTCTGAAACTGAACACTTGTGCATCAAGGTCAAAGCGTTTCAGATGTAGCAGGGCTATCATCAGGGTTTAGAGGAAAACTTTCCCTATTATCAACACCGAAAAAACGGTAAACTAACATCTATTAATCTTATTTCCACACAAGGAAAATACAAATATTATAATAAAAAAATTAAGGACAATAAATATAAAAAAATCAGCTTAAATAAAGAGAACGGTATATATAACTTTCGTAATTTTACTGGAGTAGATAGAAATATAAATTTCAATAAATGATATTTTAATATTAAATATTTATGAGTTGACTAATTTTGCCTCTTAGACAGCGATGCTACATTGGAGATTTAGAAAGTGAAGATTGTTCTTCACCTAAACGTGCGAAGCAAAATTTTAGAGTAATGAAACGTGCTATATATAACCAAAAGTTGAAAATGAAACGTCTCCATGAAACAGTGAGAAAACTTCGTTTAAAGGTTACTTCAATGCAGAGCTTGATCGGAGTACTCAAGGAGAAGAATCTTATATCAGAAGTCTCTGAAAATTCTATTGAGGTGCCTAAATAATCATTTCATTTAGTCAACAGTGAAACAATTAGAAATTTTTTGTTGTAGGCTTCAATTCTTGGTGTCACAAAAGACATTTTTGAAAGACTCCTAAAAGGACCTTCTTGTCAAAAATATAATGGAAGTTTAAGAACGTTTGCCTTGACACTTTCTTTTTACTCTCCAAGAGCTTACAATTTTGTAAGGAACACTTTTAATCGTTCTTTACCTCATTTAGGAACAATTTCCAAAGGGTATAGATCTGTGGATGGATCACCAGGGTTTATCGAAGAAGCCCTGTATTAAAGTATTACAGTATTACAGTATTAAAATTGAAATCCAACCAATTGAAAGCTGAAGGAAAAAATACTTCCATTTTATGTAACTTGGTAATGGATGAAATGTCGATAAGAAAGCAAATTGAATGGACTGGAAAATCTTTCACAGGTTATGTAGACATCGGCACAGGTTTGGATACAGACACTTTTCCAGAGGCTAGAGAAGTGTTAGTTTTTATGTTAGTTTGCGTGAATAGTTCATGAAAATTCCGGTGGGATATTTTTTATTGAATGGTTTGGCACGTAAAGAGAAGGCAAAATTAGTAAATAAATGTTTGGAATTTTTGCACGAATCTGATATAACAATTACATCTTTAATATTTGATGGTACTCCTGTCAATTTTAGTATGGCGGAAGATCTTGGATGTGATTTTACAGATCCAACTAACTTAAAAACAGATTTTCCACACCCAATTTCAAAGGAGCCCATTTATATTTTTCTAGATCTCTGTCATATGGAAAAACTAATTAGAAATTGTTTAGGAGCACTAAAAGTTTTAAATGATGAGGATGGGGGAATCATCGATTGGGATTTTTTGGAAAAACTTTTTGAACATCAAAATAATCAAGGCCTTCATGCAGCAACAAAATTAAAATTGAGACATTTACAATAGGTTAGGGAAAAAATGAAGGTTTGTCTTGCAACTCAAACCTTGAGTAAAAGTGTGTCAGATGCATTGTTAAATCTTGCTCATGATTTGAAATAGCCTCAATTTAAAGGCGTGGATGTTACAGCAGATTTCATTTTAAAATTTAACAATATTTTCGATATTTTCAATTCACATAGTAGATTTGCTAAATATGTCTATAAAAAACCATTATCTCCTGCTACACAAAAAATATGTTTTGATTATATAAACGAAATTTCGGATTATATTTTATATTCAAATATTGTTGGTGATCTCATACTAGATTCACAGAGACGAACAGGTTTTTTAATAAGTATAAATAGTTTAAAATCATTTTATAATAAATATGTACCTAACAAATTATTATATATTTTAACACATAAAATTTCCCAAGATCATTTGGAAAGTTTTTTTGGAGCGATTAGGGATAAAGGCGGTTTCAATAACAATCCCACTGCCAGGCAATTTGAAGCTGCCTATAAAAGGCTTCTTATTCACTCAGAAATAAGTGGACCTAAAACGGAAAACACAATTGATCTGGAAAACATACCAATATTAACTCGAAGAAGTGACACTAGAATAACCTATAATGAAAATTATGATGATATGCACAAAGGTAAGGATTATGTTTCATTTTTTGAATCACTAAAAATAGAAATGGTTGATAATAATTTTTTAAATTCAACCGCTTGGGACCTAACAGATTATGTAGAGGATATTGTTACTTATATTTCAGGATTTATGATCAAAAGTTTAAAAAAATGCATTACTTGTTCTACATGTTTTGCTCTATTAAAATCTAATATTACCTTTTCTCATTACAAAAAAGAAAGAAATTTGGAAACTCTATCAATGCTTCAAAACTAATTATTGAACTTTGTAAAACTGAAGAAAAATATTTTAGATTTTGTAAAAAAAGTTTAAATATGAGCAAATTCAATTAGAATATTATGAATAATCTCATTATGACTATTATTAAAAACCTAGACAAAAGTATCTACAATTATTTTGGCGATCACTTCTATGAAACTGGCCCTGTCGATTCACATTACATACAGTTAATAAAGCTTTGTCTTAAAAATTATACAAATATCAGGATTTATTATGAAACTAAAAAAAAGTAGATATTTCCAAAGGTAATAGAGTTAGGAGTGTGAATAAAAAAATAATTTTATTCAAAAATACATAATATTTATATTTTTACATTTACCATTAACATTTACTTGTACTTTCCTTTTATTCAATCATTCTCTTTTTATATTATCACTGGTTTTCAGCTGAACTCATGTTTATGTATTTTTTTTTAATTTTTAAATTAGAATAAATATTATGAGAATGCAATTTATTTTGATTCTAGTTTTCTTTAAGAAATTATCTTTTCATCAAAAATTTTGCAATATTTTTCGATTTTTTATTAATTATTATTAAAATCCACTAGTAAGTAGTATATGAATAATGTAAGCATCTTGGGTCATAAGTGACTGTTCTGATTCTAGCTTTATTCTTAAACTGTGCCATTTAGGTACCAGTAAATTTCATTTGGGACCCTTGATCTATGCATTTGATGCACAGAAAACCCTTATTTGTTACAAATTTTATTACCCTCGCGACCCTCTAATGGTACGCTTATGATTCTACCGGCCAAGCAAATATCGTCTTTATTGTCTCTCCGCGCGTCCCGGAATGACGGCTGGTAACTAAACAAATACTATTTATGATTGAATCGCCAGCCCACTGGTCCAAGTAGTGAGAATACATTTTTTCCAATAAAAATCCACCTAGGTTTCATTTTAGTAAGAATACACCATTACACTTTGAAATTTAGCTGATAGTGGAAATGCGGTCTGACAGACCGACGTCAGTATCTTTGTCCAATGTCTATACGTCAGTAACGGAAGGTTAACAATTAATGAAAATATTGAAATAAATCCCAATTCCATGTTTCTCAACCCAATAACAAAAAATGAATTGATAGAGCATATATCTACTTACTACTTAAAATAATATTTTCCCTGGCGTAGACGGAATAACTACTAAATTAATTAAACAGAGCCACCAATATATTCTGCAACCCCTTATATATTTATACTATTTTGTAGCAATTAGATTTTCGCTACTTTACTTTGTTAATTTTAGAAGTTTTTCTGTAGAGACCTATGGTGGTATAGTTGCTTGCCTACCATCAATTCGGACAATTCTCTCAGATCAGATGTCCAACTTTCGGGGCGAAGTTACATTATTCCCGAGCCAACCCTGGACTAACCTGTTTATTTATAGATAACAACCGGTAATTGCTGACATTGCATTCTTGCCGAACTTTATCTCTTAATTGTTTACAACCATTGTTTGATGTTTACAGCCTATAACATATCATAAGCATTTTAACCAAGACTTATCTTTTGATGATTATGAATTCTACCCGGGAATTATCTTGCATAGTAAGACCTTTTCCCGTAAATTATCTTTTTACCTTTACCAATGTCATAGTGTGTCTATATAAGCACATGAATTGTTATTGTACACAATTAGTTTGTGACCAGCTTTCTATTTGAATAAAGCACATAGTGAGGTCTGAATAACTTTTATTTGTGTGAAGTTCAATTAGTCAGAGTTATAAAACTAGTTCAACATTACTGGTGCTTCTACGAACCCCAGACTGCTGGAAGCACAACGTAATTGGCGCAGTCGGTAGGATACCTGTACAGACAGCAAGCAACTTACTGCCTGGTGATTACCAAATCTTCGACAGGAGCTACAAGACCAAACCACAGTGTATCGGGAAGAGGACTGGATATTCTCTTGCGTTGCACGGGGCTGATTCTTGGACCGAATATTCGAGAAGACGCTGACAACCATCTAGGGACCGAATATTCCTGGACCGGTTACCAGAACAAAGAAAAGAAAGACAAACAGAAACAAAAGAAGAGACCCAGAAGCAAGGGTAAGACTCTCAAACAATTCCTTCGAACCTTTTTTTTGCATTTATACCATATATCCTTATTTATCTATATATCCTTAGTATTATAGTGAAGTGAAATAATTATTCTCTCATATTATTATTATTTTTATGTTTCGAGATATTTTAGAGTTGAGAAAAATAAATAGTGACGCTAGACAACAAATAAGAACATTACGAAATAATTCAAATTCAGACTTAGCTAATTTGAGTGAAAGTTTGTCGTCTTTGAGCTTGAACTCTGATAATAATATCATGGCTGAACCAAATTATCAACAATTGAGACTATTTTTGGATATTATTCCTACATTTAACGGAGATCCGTGTGAACTAAATAACTTTATTGCTGTATGTGATGAAACATTTCAGCAATACAACAATGAACCTCAGTTTATAAAAAAATTAATATTTAGAGCTATATTGAGTAAACTTAAAGGAAAAGCTCTCACACTGATAGCCAGCCGTATTGAATTAGACACATGGAACGAAGTGAAAGAGATTTTGAAAATCTCATTCTCTGATCAAAGATCTTTCAATTGTCTATTACAAGAATTACAAAGTTTGAGACCACAACTTAAAGAAAATCCTTACAGCTTTGGTGTTCGTTGCCAATATGTGAGAAGTTTAATTTTTTCTTCTATCAATAATGACTTAAACATGACTAGAGACGCAAAGGTTGCACAGATTGACAACATTGAAAAGCTAGTGTTGATCACATTTTTGAAATATCTTCCATCAAACATTCAAACTAGTGTTCGTTTGAAAAATCCCAATTGCTTAGAGGAAGCTATGAAACAATTTATCGAGGAAGAGAATTTTTTATCCTTGGTAAATGAAGGAAGGAAGAATTATACACAGTCATATACATAGTCACTACCAAATCCAAATTTGAAACCACCCATGGAAAAATCATATCAACCACAACCCAATTATTTACAGAAAAAGATTATTCAACCAACCTTTTCTGCATCAAATAATTTTCAAACACCACAATTCCGAAATTATAACCAACAACAATTTGGTAATACCCAAAGACAATATTTCCCAAGTCAACCAATTCAAATGACACCTCGACAAGTGCCTCAAAAATATTTCTCAAACCAACAAGTATTTGGTAAACCTTCCAATGTAAACGTTTGGAAACCAAAAAATCAACAAGTGAATAATAAACCAACACCAATGTCTACTTCCACCAGACATTTAAATACACAACATAATTTCTTTCAACCACAATCCAAACCTAATTTTCGTGTAGAAGAATTACATCATAATGGGGCTTTATTACCTCATCCTTCTGAAGATAATTTTTATTTTGAACAACCAAATAATGATTCAGAATCAGAAATAGAGTATCAAACAGAGTATCAACAAGAAATAAATGAAGAATTTGAAAATGAAGGCTTAATAATAAATAATGAAGATCCCGAATTTCATGAAAAACAAAATGAAAATTTTATTTTACTAGCCTCTGGAACGGAAAAAACTTAGAAATTAATAATATGGAACAAAGAAAATTACCATATATTAAAATTTTAGGATTTCCAAAACCTCTAAACTTATTAATTGACTCTGGCAGTCATATTTCTTTAATTAATCCAGTAGTAGCTAAAACTTACTTTCCAGAATCTATTGTTATGAAACCAACTGTTATAAAAACCTCTTGTGGACAACAAATAACGAAATACGAAGCTCATATTCCAGCTTTTGCAGAATTTTGCACAAATGAAAAAATTATTTTTACATTATTTGATTTTCATCCATTTTTCGATGGCTTGATAAGCTTCAGAGACCTTCGTAATATGGGTTTCAATTGGAATTTGCAAGAAGGATACCTATATCGGAATGATATAGCTATTCCAGTATATCAGTGTTCACCTTCAGACTGTAACGGTTATACAATAACAGTAAATGAAAATGAAATTTTGAGAACAAAATTACCAACAAATGCTTTGACAGATGGAACTTATTATATTCCAAGAAAAGAAATAAATTCTCACTGTTTTATACCCGAAGGTATCGCAACAGTAGAAAACGGACATACTTTAATTGAAATTCATAATGTAAATATTGAGGACACATATGTTAAACTCAGATGCCCTTTACAAGTTTTTCCAATTGATGAATTTGAAATATGTCAGGCTGAAATAAGAAATTTTCATCCTTACATAAACCAACAAGAAATTGAAAATCTCCTAAGAATCGACCATTTAAACGAAGAAGAAAAATCTAATTTGATTAAATTATGCAAACAATTTTATACAATATTTCAATACCCTGATGAACCTCTATCTGCAACCACACAAACAAAGCATGTTATCAGAACTACTGATAATGAACCAATTTTTACCAAATCATATAGGTTCCCAGAAGTTCATAAGGAAGAAGTACAAAATCAAATTTCTAAAATGTTAGAAGATGGCATAATAAAAGACAGCGTAAGCCCTTGGTCTAGTCCCATATGGATAGTACCAAAGAAATCAGATGCAAGCGGAATAAAAAAATGGAGAATTGTTGTAGATTATAGAAAATTGAATAATAAAACCATTCAAGATCGATTCCCCATACCAAATATTGATGACTTATTGGAAAAATTAGGTAGAGCTCAATACTTTACCACACTAGACTTGGCTAGTGGTTTCCATCAAATAAAAATGCATGAAGATAGCATTGAAAAAACAGCTTTTTCAACAGATTTAGGACATTTTGAATTCATGAGAATGCCCTTTGGCTTAAAAAACGCGCCATCAACATTTCAACGAATGATTAATGAAGTTTTGAAAAATCAAATTAATAAAATATGTCTTGTATACATGGATGATGTTATTATTTTCTCATCAAATCTAGAGGAACATATAATAAATCTCAGAGAAGTTTTCAAGAAATTTCAAGAATATAATTTAAAAGTTCAATTAGATAAGAGTGAATTTTTGAAACGAGAAGTTGAATTTTTAGGACATGTTGTAACAACAGAAGGAATAAAGCCAAACCCAAAGAAAATTGATGCAATTTTAAAATTTCCTATTCCAAAAACACATAAAGACATTAAAAGCTTTTTAGGACTCATTGGATTTTATAGAAAATTCATTGACAACCTAGCCAAAATAACAAAACCACTTACTCTTTGTCTTAAGAAAGGTAAAAAAGTGGAACATACAAAAGAATTCATTGAAGCTTTTGATCTATGCAGACAAATTTTGTGTAATGAACCTATTTTAATCCATCCTGACTTTTCAAAAGTGTTTACTTTAACAACAGACGCAAGTAAGTATGCAATAGGAGCAATACTTTCTCAAGACGGAAAACCTGTATGTTATGCAAGTCGTACTCTCAATCCAAATGAAACAAATTATTCTGTTATCGAAAAAGAATTATTAGCAATTATTTGGTCTGTGAAATACTTTAGACCTTATTTATTCGGAAGATTCTTTAAAATACGATCAGATCACAAACCTCTCAAATGGTTAGATAATCTAAAAGAACCTAATTCAAAATTAGTGAGATGGAAATTATTGTTATCCGAATATAACTATGAAATCGAATATATAAAAGGTAAAGACAATGTTGTCGCGGATGCCTTATCTAGGAATCCACAAGATGATATTTCTATCATAAATGAAGTCGGAGATATAGATGATATCATTAATGAGTTTTTGAAAGATGTCCCTGAGAATCATACTACAACAGCACATTCAGCTGATGAAACTCCCTTACTGACTTTTCCCTATGCAGAGAAACCTTTGAATTTTTACAAACATCAAGTCATAATAAAGATATCAGAAGCATCACCAGTACCTCTTTGTATTAGAGAAAAAGTCTTTGACAATAATAGATATTTTATTAATTTGAGAAAGAAAAATATAGAGGAAGACTTAGAAAATTTTATAGCAGAACTGAATAATGATACAACTTATCATTTATACTTTCCCGACAAAGAACATGAAAAATATTTCCTGAAAATAATTCAAGATAAAATTATTAACTTGCATTCAAAATTGATTATTTGTTCAACAAAAGTGAAGGATGTAACTTTACAAAATGAACAACAAGAAAAAATAAACTATCACCATGTTTATAAAACAGGTCATAGAGGAATTACTACAACCATTGAATCAATTAGAAAAAATTATTATTGGCCAAACATTGTCAAGGATATAACAAATTATATCAACAACTGCAATATTTGTCAAAGATCCAAATATGAAAGAAAACCTAATGAATTTCAATTTCAACCTATTCCTGTAGGTACCAGACCTTTTGAAAGAGTTCATATCGATACATTGTCGATAGCAAAAGAAAAATGTTTAACCATTATTGACACGTTCTCTAAATTTGCCCAAGTATATCCAATAATGGGAGCAAATTCTATAAACATTCTTGATGGATTACTGATTTTTATTTCACATTACGGAATACCTCATACAATTGTGTGTGATGGTGGCAGCGAATTTAATAACAATAACTTTCAAGATTTTTGTAGGCTACATAAGATACAAATTCATGTAACAACTCCAAGAAATCCTAATTCTAACAGCTACATTGAAAGATTTCATTCAACATTTCTTGAACAAGTAAGAATAAAAACAAGACAATACCCAACAGAATCCTTGAATAATTTAATACGATATTCAGTATTACATTATAATAATTCGGTTCATTCATCCACCGAATATACTCCTTTTGAAGTCGTAACTGGACACTTCAATTCAAAAGACCCTTTCGATATAACTGATAAAGATATTGTGACGAAATATGTTCAAGACCATAAAGAAAACTTAAAGAAGTTTTATGACAAAATGAATACAAATTTGGAAGAAAAGAAAACCGATCAATTAAAAAGAATTAATGCTGATCGCAAAGAACCTATGACAATAACACATCAAGATCAAATATATCTCAAAGAAGAAACTAGAGATAAACTCGCACCCAAGTTCATTAAAATTGAGCCAGTAGCTCAAACGAAAAATAAAGTTAAAACTGAAAAATCTAAATATTCTAAACACAACTTGAAGAAACGCAAACAATACTAATATGCTTATTTCTTCATATATTTTCAGATGGACTTAATGTTCATACTCTCGATCCTTTTAATCATTCACCCTATTAATGGATCCATTCAGAAACTTAATAACCCAATCGTACCTATTAATGTAGGAAAAACAAAAATCATTGTGAGCAAGCATACATTTGTCAGTTATTTGAATATTACTGAATTCTTTAAAATGAAACATCATATCGATACCCAACTGAGTTTCATTGCTAATAAGCAAGGCATAAGTAATCAGTCAGACTTACTTTTACGCCAAGCCTTTACTTTATCTAAACAAATTGACCATCTTTTACAGACAATAAATCCACACATTGTTAGTAAACGCGGACTGATAAATATTGGTGGAAAAATATCCAAATGGTTATTTGGAACCCTTGATAATGAAGACGGTAAAAGAATTGATATGATCCTAAATCATATAGAAACAAACAATCACTTACTTAAAGATGCAATAAATAATCAGATATCTATTGCAAAAGAATTTATGACACAAACAAATCGTACTCTACACCAGATAAAATCAAATATAATCATAACTATGAACCTTATTGATAAATTTCAAGAAGAAATTAATGAAATAAATATTTTACATCTGATAATTGATTCCCTTATCAACTTGCAAAGTCATTTAAATCAAATAGTAAACGCAATTACATTTGCAAATTTTCATCGAATACATCCTACATTTCTTTCATTAACAAACTTACGTATTATGATACAAAAATTGAATATGATATATTCTACTGATCAAATAGCTACATTCAAAAATCAACATAGCTACTATGCATTCTTAGGAATACAATTACTTTTCACTAGTGAGAGGATAATATTTCTCATACACTTTCCTATTTTGATGCCCATTGTATTCCAAACGTATTTCCTTTATCCTATACCACTTCTAAATGAAATGATTTCACCTCAGAAACCTTTCCTTACCTTGAATGAGAGTAGTGAACTTTACCAATATCACGATGAACCTTGCCCAGAGATTGAAGATTTGTGTTATTGCAACAATAACCTCCAATCCGAAGAAGATTGTATTGTCATGGTCATTCTGAAGAATGAAGCCGCCAACTGTACTACATTGAATGTCCACTTGGAAAAAGCCATTGCAAACCAAGTCACACCATGGAACGTCTTATTCTCGACACCGAGCAATGTCATTATAACTGAAAGTTGCTCCGTCGAAAACCATCATGAAGTCAAACCTGGGAGTTACCTCATTACAATCCCAGAAAACTGTTATTTTCTCATTGGCAATGAGAAATTTTCTCATGGAAATGATGAGCTGACACCGATGAAAGTCATCCAACTTCCATCATTAAATATTTCCCGATTGTACACTAGACCTGTACCAGTCAAGCTTACCAAGATGAATTTCGAAGAGATCCAACATCTCACAGCGAAAATGAACACCCACCATGAAGTTTTCCTGCCAGCCGAGCCTGTAGCAGCCTATTCCATGCCCATATGGACCATTATCCTCATTTGCCTGGCACTCTGCATAGCTACATAGTTTGGGGTAACATGCTACTACCAATCCTGTTACCCATACAACTTCATTACCTACTTGAGACACCGGAGATCCATTCCTCCACTTGATGACTTCGAGCTGACCAACCAGCAGACCCAGCCTAGTCAGCCCAATCTGCCCTAGGCTTCCCTTTTAGGCGGGAGGAGTTACATTATTCCCGAGCCAACCCTGGACTAACCTGTTTATTTATAGATAACAACCGGTAATTGCTGACATTGCATTCTTGCCGAACTTTATCTCTTAATTGTTTACAACCATTGTTTGATGTTTACAGCCTATAACATATCATAAGCATTTTAACCAAGACTTATCTTTTGATGATTATGAATTCTACCCGGGAATTATCTTGCATAGTAAGACCTTTTCCCGTAAATTATCTTTTTACCTTTACCAATGTCATAGTGTGTCTATATAAGCACATGAATTGTTATTGTACACAATTAGTTTGTGACCAGCTTTCTATTTGAATAAAGCACATAGTGAGGTCTGAATAACTTTTATTTGTGTGAAGTTCAATTAGTCAGAGTTATAAAACTAGTTCAACATTACTGGTGCTTCTACGAACCCCAGACTGCTGGAAGCACAACGTAATTGCGACCCGAGTTCGTTCGTTTGTTTTCGTGTTAGCGTGGTCCTAGATGGCTAACGATGCCAAGAGGCAGTGTAGACACCTCGGTTTCTGACCGAATGTAGCTGAACGCGTTGAGATTTTTACTCATTCAGTCTGGGTGAGTGGCGTGGAACGTGTCAACAATGGCAGTTTGCACCATCTTCACGAATAGGGAGATGGAAAGGGGAAGAATTCTCTGACGGGAAGTTAGTCACTCCGAGTCACTCAGTCGGTGAGGAGGTGTGTTGATTGATGGTGGAGAGCAGCGGTCGTTACGGAAGAAGGGCAGAATTTGTCTGGTTTTGGCTTCCTTCTTCCAAAGTTTTATTTAGACCCACAAGACTCCATCGGACGATCACCCTGACGCCCTTCCCGAACAGGGTTACGCCGTTGAGATCAAGTCCATAGCCTCCCCACGACTTTTGGTAAATAAAAAATAACCTTCGCCAAGAGAAAGTTTTTAGAGAGGACAGATTTTTTTGTTACAAGAATAGTTTTTATGGAAGGATCGTTCTTGAAAAAATAGTTTTTTTCGTTATTTCGGAGGAATGTAAATTGAAGGAGAGACAATTTTTTTGAGGAACCGTTTTTGAAACGGATTATTTTGGGAAGAAAGACAAACCGTCATCGGGATACGCTTCGTATGATTTTTGATGAAATCCAGGAGAATTCCACCGTTGACTCCTACCACGGCTCCAGTGAACAGGTTTTATTAATATTAAGAACCATTTAATTTGTAAAATTAAATGAAGAGCCAAATTTTAATAAAATTGTATGTGTTTATGTTTCATTTATTTGTTGATTCACACTCATTAACTTACGAACATCTTATGGTCAAGTCTCTAACAGTTCTGGGTATACCATCTAAGTAGTCATTATTTGGTTGCTCAACTTTCCAAGTAACTACTCTTTGACTATATATTATAAAAAGTTGTAGTGGCGCCCCTCTCATTTTCCTTTGACCTTTAAATTACTGAAATTTTGCTCGAACCCATAGTGCCAACGAACCCATAGTGCCTACCGACGAAGAGCTGCCGTCTGCATTGTACCATTTAGATAAATTTTTGAAAATTTCCCTTTTGAGTGAAAGTTTGGTACATATTAATCATCCAAAAGGGACATATACCAACTCAGTTCAAATCTTTTATAATCACACCAATTCATAAAACTGGTGACAAAACAAAAATTAGTAATTACAGACCTATCAGCGTAATAAACTGTTTTGGTAAGATCTTTGAGATATGTCTAAAAACTCGATTAGTAGAATTTTCTGATAAACATAAAATTATTCTGATGCTATGTATAATGTCATCAGAAGTATAACACAAAGACTAGATGAAAACCAAAAATGTATTGCAGGGTTCTTAGACTTGGCAAATGCATTCGACACTGTTGATCACGAAATACTTCTTAACGTACTGGAGTGTTTTGGTGTGCGTGGGGCAGTGTTGGATGCATTCGCAATTATTTGACTGATCGGAAACAATGTGTTAAAATTAACGATACATCAAGTGAAACTATGACCATAAGAACAGGGGTCCCCCCAAGGAACCGTTTTTGGTCCAATAAGTTTTCAAACCTACATACATTCTCTACTCTGTTTGAAACTAAAAGCAAGAATTATATCCTATGCTGATGATACGGTTGTTATTTTCAACGAAAATACACGGTCTGAAACCAAAAATTCTGTCCAGTCAAGCATGAAAAAGATTAATAAATGGTTGAGTATGTATGGTATTTCATTAAACGCTAGAAAAACCCACTATCTTGCTTTCTCTATAACATCAGCAAACAGACCTAATTTCTCTAATATTAAAGTTCCAGATATGAGGGAGGAAATCAAAGAAATAAACGAGGTCAAGTATTTGGGCATAATTATTGACAATAATTTAAAATGGAATAATCATGTTGAGTACCTTACAAAATAAGTGAGGAAGCTAATATATAAATTTTACCAGATACGAAAAATATACTCATATTAATTTACAAATCTCTAGCTGAATCACTTTTTCGATATGGTATATTGGTGTGGGGAGCAATAAAAAAAGTTCCTTGCAAAAACTGAACGTAATACAGAACTATATTCTGAAAATAATCTTGAATAAAAAACGATCATATCACACTAATCTTATATGAATCGCTTATTTTTGAAAGGCCTCATGTCACATTTTTTTCGAAATCGACTTTTTTGAAAAAAACAAGTCTTCAGACCTAAACACATCGTTTATTTATTATTAGCCTCATGTCTCCTAACTAATACCGTAGATATAACAAGTTGAAGATTCTACTTATTTATGAAGGGCCTCTTGTCTGTGACTTGAGGCCCTTCATAACTAAACAGATCAATCACACTTGATCAAACCTACTGCGCAACACCTCAAATCAGCTGGTTTATTATTTGTTTTCCATCATTGCCGAGGTCAATCCCAACAACAACATTCAGTGTTTTGGTAGGTAAATCAGAGAAAGATTAAATTGTTTTCATTAAACTTATTCCGAGACCGGTCTTATCTTTTATTCACATTTACTAGAGAAAATAATTTCAAATAATGTCATCTAGTGAAGAAAGTGTTTCAGAAGATGTGTCAGTTACCAGAAAACAAAAAGGTGTCAGGAATCCTGAAAGTTACAAAGTTAATAGAATTGAATTGGCTAGACTTCATGGAAAATCATACACAAATTACAAAGGAGACACTGTGGAAAAATCTTCAACAGGTGATCCATGCTCGTAAGTGCCTTTTTATCTTCATACTTTCCATTTGTCTGCTTGCTTTTCAACAAAGAAGCTTAAATTTGTAAACATAAATGTTTAATTACGATCGTTATGAGCATTACATAGCTAGTTACTCATTGTTCTCACATTTGAGCTCTATTTTATTTTATTATTATATTCTATTTTTATTTTATTTATTATTATTATTATTTTTTTTTCAGGTGCAAAATGAAATGTTTTGACAAATTCACTGAAAACGAACTAAGATCAATTCTTGACAGAAATTCAAATTTCCAAACCAAAAATGAACAAGATTTGCACTTGCAGTCTCTCATTGATGTATACTCAGTTCGGAAAAGGAGATCTAGGTTTAAGTCACCTACACCAACTGATGGTGGTCAAGCCAATGAAGAAAGCTCTAGACCTAGTCATTCTGTTCAACATACAAGGTCCTACAAGTTTCATGTTATGGTCGGGGAAGAGAGGAAACAGGTTTGCAAGCAAGCTTTCTTGAGTATTAATGCTGTTGGTGAAAAGAGAATAAGGAGACTTCAAGAAAATGCTTCTAGGGGTGAAAATCCTGTTGATCGGAGGGGACAACAAACAAACCGTAAGACTTTTCCCTTGGAATTTGTAGAGACTGTCAAGGATCACATCAGATCATTCCCTCTGAAAGTAAGCCACTATGCCTCTAAAGAAATAAAATATTTAGATGCAAGACTTGACATTAAAAAAATGCACACAATGTTCCTGGAGGCAAACCCAGGATCTGAGGTAAAATACAGCTTTTATTACAAAGTGTACAAAGAACACTTCAATTATCGCTTTGGAAGACCTCAAATTGATACGTGTTGCGAATGTGAACGGCTGAATAACAGAATAAAAAATCCTCAACTAAATGAAACAGCAAGAAGAGTAGCACAAGCACAGATGGAAGTACACAAAAGAAGGTCAAACAAATTTTACAAGTCCATTCGTGACGTAACTGAGTATTGCAAGCTTCATGATAATGCAATGATTTTGTGCTTCGATTATATGCAAAATGTATCTTTACCGAACATTCCTGTTCAAGAAACCTATTATCTTAGGCAGTTATCAGTTTTTCCATTTGGGGTACATGATAATAAGAATGACAAAGCTACCTTCTACCTGTACCATGAAGGTATTGCTCAAAAAGGAGGTATGTTCATTTTTAATGAAATATATCAATGACAACATACCTCCTCATGTTGATGAGCTGTACCTCTACAGTGACAACTGCACAGGACAGAACAAAAACCACACGATGATTCGATTTCTAATGGGCTTGACAGACACAGGTCGATTCAAAAAAGTTTTGTTCAGATTACCTATCAGAGGGCATTCATATCTCCCATGTGACAGGGACTTTGGGTTGATAAAGAAGAAAATGAATAAAATTGATCGATATTATTCCACTAAAGAAGTCATGGAAATCTTTTTGACAGCTACACAACAAGGAAAGTTCTATGTGGATCTGATTGGGACCCAAGACATTGTTGATTTCGCAAAATGGTGGCCGCTGGTTTACAAGAAGACTACCAGTTCAGAGGAAACCAAAGTTCAAAAAAGAGGAAAAAAAGAATTCTTTCAAGTCTCAGCTTATCACCAATTCAAGTTTGAGAGTTCACAGGTGGGAGTAGTTGTAACAAACGAGTACATTGATGGGTTGAACGAAAAAACCTTCAAGCTAAAAACCTTCCCAAATGAAATAGCTCAAATTCCAACAACGAAGGCTTACACTGGAAAAAGACCAATAAAAGGAGAGAAGATTGAAGACTTGAAGAAATTGATGCAGTATGTCCCAGAAGAGCATAAGGACTTTTATTCAGGACTCCTTCAATGGCCCACAAAATAGAAGTCAGTCAAAGTTCTGTGGGGAAGTTGATTTTTTTTTTAATAATTTAATTGTTTTGAAAGAATAACAACCAGTGAGTTTCTATTTTTTTTAAATATTGTTACTAAATAAAAATAAAAAAAGATTTTGTCTTGATTTTAATAAGCAATTTTGTCTTTTTATTTCAGTTAATCTAATACAAATCTACCAACAATGTTCACTTATTTATGAAAGGCCTCATGTCAAGTGATTTCAAAGGCCTGTAAAAAGATAATGGTACAAAATATGATGACAAACTTTACACCAGGAAATGCCTTTTTATCATAGGTATCATATAAAGTAATTAGAAAAAAATGAAAAAAATACTTTAAAAAGTTATGCGGTTTTTTTCGTTTCCTGAAACGTTTACTTTTGGTGACATGAGGCCTTTCAAAAATAAGCGATTCATATATTCAGAAGATCTTAGTAATATTCGAACATTATACTTTCATAGTCTATGTATGTATGCGTTCAAAAACAAAATATTTCATAATTATGTTCCCACAGTTTATATTACTAGAAGTACAACATACGAATTGCTACCCACTCCAAAATTCAATAAAAATATTTGTCATCACTAAATTGTTTCCTAATTCTCTATACACAACGGTAATGTTATATTAATTAGTACTACTTTGTAGCATAACACAAGTGTTATTTTATACACAATCTTTACTTTCTGTACTGCAATTACTGTCTTTGTATATGTCTCTTCTTTAGTGTTTTATTTTTATCTTCTGTATCTAATTAAACAAATTGTATTTCAGTATGACCCACGTATTCCATTGTATAGAATCGAGCGTAAGATTTCATAATAAATATAAAATATTACCAATACAACACCTTACACCTGTTTTTCTGAAAGAAAATAAATGTTTCTACCGATATAAAAACACATTCAACTAATTGTATTTCAATATGAACCACATATTCCACTTTAAGAGACACTTTAAGAGGGTTATTTTTCATAACAAACAAACAAACAAAATATTATCAATAACAAGTAGTATCTTGGAATTTGAAGACATAGCAAATATAAAATATCAGCAATACAACACTCCACATCTGTTTTTCTGGAAGAAAATCATGTTTCCTGCGAATTGAAGTCATAACAAACATAGAATTGTAGCAATACAACACTTCACATGTGTTTTTCTGAAAGAAAACCATGTATCGTGCCATTTGAAAACACATTCAACAAATTTTATTTCAGTATGACCCACATATTCTATTTTATAGTATCGACTGTAATATTTCATAATAAATATAAAATATCAGCAAAACAACATTACACATATGTTTTTCTGAAAAATATCATGTATCTTGCGATTTGAAGCCACATTCAACAAATTGTATTCGAGGGTTATATTTCATAACAAATATGAAATATTATCAATAACAATACTTCGCATGTGTTTTTCTGAAAGTAGTATCGTGCAATTTGAAGACATAACAAATATAAAATATCAACAATACAACACTTCACATCTGTTTTTCTGAAAGAAAAACTTAGTATCTTGCCATTTGAAAACACATTCAACAAATTTTATCACAGTATGGCCCACATATTCCATTTTATAAAATCGACGGTTATATTTCATAACAGATGTAAAATATTAGCAATACAACACATCTGTTTCTCTTGAAGAAAATCATGTATGTTGCAATTTGACGACATAACAGTAATATGTGTATGTCAGTCCTAAATTGTATACGTTAGTAAAAAATATCAACCTTATCAGGAAATTTTGTAGTTGTGCGGTTTATGAATTGAAAGAACATTCTGCACGGGAAAGAGAAGACCATGTACATCATATTTCAAAAATCTTATATTGCAATAACAAATCTACTATGATTTACTAGTTTACTGTATGTTTTTATTATATGAAAAACGTATAGATTACCAAGATTTGGGTCCCGAATCAGGGTGGCAGTCTCGGTAAATTTTTGATACGCTATTGTGCATCAGCCCAGTGGGATAGTACCTCAATGCGAACATCCTAGCCCATTTTTTTGTATGCTATTAGAATCACTTGGTATTCTATGATAAAAGAAAACACAGTTATAAAGCTAATTTGGTTTGAATGCATCATTAGAATTGTTTATAAAATTTAGACTAAATGATTCTGATTTTTGTATGATCTTTTATAATTTCAACGAGAATGTAACATTGGAAAGTCGACCAAAGAGATTGTAAGTAGATCGTTTGAATAATTACAAAATGTGATGGTAATATAAAACAATACATATAGAAGGAAAACTCATTAACAGATCAAAACTTCTTCGATATACATCAGAGTAAAATGTTGCTGTTCCCCTCGAAAAAATCAAAAGTTAATATTTTTTAATATTATGTTCCATCTGTCCTACTAATTGAACTAATAATAAAATTATTGAATTGCATGTTTTTTAATTTTATTTCAGATATATATCAATCGTCTTAATTCTGTTTCGATTATAGAGGATATTTAAACCAGATATAAAGTTGGAGAATTTGATTGTGAATGAACGACAAAAAATGTATTCCTCGAGGATAGTTCAAAGTAGATTCGGAGAAACAGACCTCCTTGAACTAAAAAAGACTGTGATGTTTTTATCCCAAAGGGTGACCGGTGATTAAAAACCACATATAACCAATTTTACTCCAGAAAAATATTCTATTGTATTTAGAGGAAACAGAGACATGTGCAAACCTATTCCTGCTGTATCGTTTGAAAGTATTGAATTGTAAAGACGAGTTACTTTTTTTAAAATGATAGTTGATACATTATGAAAACATCATTCAGGGAAAATTGAACGTTAAATTATTCAAAAAAAAATCATCTGAAAAACGTTCTATCGAAGCGATAAGTCCACATATCAGAGTGTGTAATGAGTTTCTGAAAAAATTGAAACTCAAAGTAGGCGTGAAAAGTAAAATCATAACGAAAATTGGTCAATTGAAACGAATGAGATGTTTACTTATGACGATGAATAAAAATGTAGGTTCAAAGAAGGAGCGTAAGGTTTGCTGGAAAGATGGTAATTCTTTGGGAAAGAAAGTTTTTGGCTTTCTACTACTCCATCTTGATACAAAAAAAAAGAAGGATGAGGGAGTCTTCCAAAGAAAGGAAGGAAGTAACTCTATACATGGATGTGTAGATCATGCAAATAAGTAACTTTCAGACACAAACTGAAAGAAAGTCCTCCTGAAACAGCTACTTTCATATAAACATTGAATTATACGAAAGAAAAAATTCTTTCGAAACAAATACTTCTATATGAACACTGAATTATACAGAAGATACTTTTCTCTACTCAGTTTGTATTTCAAATATTCGTTGAGGAATAAAAATCAGATATCATTCACATGAGTTCTACTTTAAATGAATGGTAACCATTCATTTACTTTAAATGAGTAGAGAAAAGTATCTTCTGTATAATTCAGTGTTCATATAGAAGTATTTGTTTCGAAATAATTTTTTCTTTCGTATAATTCAATGTTTATATGAAAGTAGCTGTTTCAGGAGGACTTTCTTTCAGTTTGTGTCTAAAAGTTACTTATTTGCATGATCTACACATCCATGTATAGAGTTACTTCCTTCCTTTCTTTGGAAGACTCCCTCATTCTTCTTTTTTTTTTGTATCAAGATGGAGTAGTAGAAAGCCAAAAACTTTCTTTCCCAAAAATTATTCACTCCTAAAAAAATATAACCCCTTCAATTCGAATGTTAATTCTTATTTCAATAACAGTGTCACCATCAATGTGAAACACAGAAATAAAAGCATTTTTGGCTAACAGAAGTATAAAATCAATGACTTTCTGATTGAGGATCAATGAGATATTTTTTGTAACATCATTTAAATAAGGAAACGTTACTAACTTTATATTTTTGTAGAATATTATAATAGGTACAGATTATTTATATGTTATAACTGAAGGATCGTCGATATATATAAAATAAAATATTTGCAATACAACACCTTTCACCTGTCTTTCTGAAAGAAAATAATGTTTCTCCCAATATAAAAATCCATTCAAGTAAAAAGGCTGCAAGAGTTCTGGCTCATTCCTTATGGAGATAAACATGGGAAATTGCTAAGATCCATTCTGCAATTTTTGGTTCCTTTCAAGGTCATGCGTACGACGGAGAATCGAGCAGAAACGAGTGACGTCATCGACGCAAGATGAAACGAGTATCGTAGCGATTCAAGCGTGGATTCGGCCCCCTTAGTACTCCGTCTCATCCCTTAAGACTCCGCCCCTCGGCCCCCTTGTCACGTGATCCTTTGAAAAAGCATCGGTATGAGAATCGAACTCAGGTTGTCGACGTGATAGACTTCGTCTCTAACCTCGAAGCCAACGTGGAATATTAAAAGCAATAGCGAGTTATATCAGGAACTGATAGTACACCGGTATAACATTACAGATGCATGTTCCCAGACCAGGTCGTTAGCCGATCCAGCCTGCTTACTCAGCATTGCGTCGTTTACGAACTTATTTATACACCTTGTTTTCTCATTCATGTCATTCAATTGTAGTCATTTGCCTTAAATGTACAAATAAAGTTTTTTTAAAAGTCTCAAAGCAAATCCTTCGAAATAATTGACGCAGTCGTTGTAGTATTGTGGAAAAACGACTTTTTTCCTGTCCTTTTATTTGAATTTTGTGGCAAAGTTGACTATTGATTGAATCAATTAGTGCATATAATTTAAGTTTAGCAATAAATACAGAATTGAGTGGAAATCAATTGTGTTTTATAATTAGGGAAAATAATAATCTGAAACATTTAGCATAAGAAGAGAAAGAGGATAATTACAATTTTTCGAAAGTATAGTAATAATTAATAAGTAATAAAAGAAAGAATAGTAATAAAATGAATTTTTACAATCAATCAAAATTGACGAATTAATTGGACAATTAAATAACTTAGTATTAGATAGAGATAATAATATGGTAAATCCTCAAGAAATGGGTATCAACCACCAATTATTGGGACTTTATGTTAATACTATTCCAAATTTTAATGGTGATAAAGAGAGTACCTTGGAAGTATTTATTAAACATTTTGAATGTTTGATTTCTACCTACAAAAATATTCAAAATATTGATGATCCAATCCATAAATTTTCAATCAGAGCTATTATTGGAAAATTTACAGGAAATGCATTAACGTTAGTCGGAAGTAGACCAGAAATTCGAGATTGGGATAGTTTGAAGAATCTGCTTAGGCTTAGTTTCGGAGACCAAAGAAATCTAGATTGCCTTGTTCAAGGAATGATGATAATGAAACCTTTTCGAAATGAAACTTTCTTCTCTTTCGGTCAGAGAAATCAGAAAAGTAGGAGTACAATTGCTTCAAAATTAGTTTCAATGAACCTGAGTGTGGAAGAACGAACTTTCAAATTGCGAAATTACGATTAACTTTCTTTAAAAACTTTTATCCGTGGTTTAACAGGAAGAATACAAGAGATGGTTAGACTACAAAATCCAAACTTTTCAGAACTAGCCATTTCTTATGTTCTAGAACAAAAAAAATTCATTTTAAATCAAAAACAAAATAAATACTTTCAAAATCCTCTTCAACATAATAAAACGATGCCTCCAAGACCATAATAATCTAATCAATTCAAACCGCAATAACCAATTTCAAATTTCCGACAACAAATGCCAGTTCAAAATTTTCAAAGACCAAATTTCAATACCCAAAATTTCCAAAATAAAAACCAACCACCGGTTGAAAATTTGAGATACCAATTTCCATCTCAACCTATCCAGTTACAACCGAGACAAAATACACCTCCTCCAAAATATTTTACTAACCAACAAGTCTTTGGAACACCCCGTAAGGTTTTCAAACCTACCGGACAAGATATACAAAATAAACCAGAACCTATGTCAACATCATCTCGTAACCCCACGATACAACAAAATCGTAATCCTAATAGAAATTATTTTCAAAATTCCGGTCCAAGAAATTTCATGTCAGAGGAACTTCATAAAATAGAGACTAGATACTACCCAAATGATCAGTTAGAATTTGATAATCCCTTCGAAAACCAACCATATGAATGTTCAGGTGTTATAAATGAACAAAATGATTCAAATGCTTATAACGACAATTTTGAAAAGTTTCAGGACACTGTATTTAACCAATACCCTTACGAAAATGTTAACGAAACCGAGAATTTTACTTTTGTAGAAAATTTTCCCCATACCTCGACCCACGACAACACAACATAACAAATATAGACCTCAATCATTTACAGAACAATTTACCATTTTTTTTAATAGATACAGGTAGCTCTCGTAGTCTCGTGAGTCCAAATTTGGCAAATAAATTTTTCCAAAATTATATTTTCAATGAAAATTTCAATATTCAAACCTCTCATAGTATTTCTTTTCACAACGAAGTGGCTGTTATTCCAATATTTGAAATTTTCAATATTGAGAAATGTCACAAATTCTATATTTTTGATTTCAATAAAACATATGACGGACTTATAGGAATGGATCTTTTAAAACAATTACAAGCAATAGTCGATATTCAGAAAAAATTACTGATTACTCCTATTAACCAAATTCCAATTATTTTTGATGAGTCACTAAACACATCAAACAAAACTCCACAAAAATGTTTTCATACTTTGATAATCCCTAGCAGAATGCAGCAAGTTATAAAACTTCCTGTCCTTCAAAAATCTGGTTAAGGAATTTTAAATTATTTAAATTTTGAAAACAATTTAGAATCTCCACAAGTTATCGTTAACATAGAAAATTATTTTGCTTATACAACAATAACAAACTCAAACAAAAAACCATTCAAAATCACGATAACAGAACCTTTTTCATTGAACCTTTCGATTTAAATGAAACCAATTTCGTTGGAAATATCGAGACAAATAGTAAAGTGAACGAACAGGACCTTCTTTTAAAAAATAACTTGAAAAATCTAAGGTTGGAACATTGCAATAAAGGAGAAAAAAAATCAATCACAAAATTGTGCTATGATTATAGAGATATATTTCACTGTGAAAACATTCCTTTGAGTTTCTCTAATGAAATTACTCATAAAATAAAATTAAAAAATGAAACCCCAATTTTTACAAAGACTTATCAAATTCCGGAAATTCACAAAAATGAAGTCAATTCCCAAATCAATAAAATTTTAGAACAGGGTATAATTCAACCTTCTACCTCACCCTGGAACAGCCCGATTTGCGTAGTTCCCAAAACATTAGATCAAAGTGGAAAACAGAAGTGGCGCGTCGTTATAGACTATCGAAAATTGAATGAACGAACAATAGACGATAAATACCCTCTCCCCAACATTACAGACATCTTAGACAAACTTGGTAGGGCAAATTATTTCACAGCTCTCAATTTGGCATCAGGATACCACCAAATCGAAATGGACAAAAATGACATTTCAAAAACAGATTTTTCTACACAAAATGGGCACTACGAATTCAGACGTATGCCTTTTGGGGTAGAAAATGGTACCTCTACTTTTCAGAGGACAATAAATAATGTTCCGAGGGGCTTAAACAACGAAATTTGTTTAGTGTACCTTGACGATATAATAATATTCAGTAGCTCCGTACAAGAACACATCTCTAAAATAAAAAACGTATTCGAGAGACTGAGGAAAGCAAATTTCAATATACAATTGGATAAATCTGAATTTCTTAAAAAAATCAATTGCCTACCTAGGACATTTAATCACCCCTGAGGGAGTGAAACCCAATCCTGATAAAATCTCAGCAATTAAAAAATTTCCTACCCCAAAAACTCAGAGAGAAATCAAATAATTTCAAGGCTTAATGGGATATTATCGAAAATTCATTAAAGATTTTGCGAAAATTACAAAACCTATGGCCGCATGTTTGGAACGAAATGCAAAAATAATACATGACCAAACCTTTATCGAAAGTTTCGAAACATGTTAGAAAATTTTATGTAACGACCCTATACTTCGATACCTCGACTTTGAACGGGAATTTATAGTGACCACAGACGCTTCAAACGTAGCCCTAGGTGCAATCCTTTCACAAGGTAATATTGGCAAAGACAAACCTATCTCATGCTTCGCGAACTTTAAATGAGACTGAACAACGTTATAGCACTATCGAAAGAGAGCTTCTTGTGATAGTTTGGGCTTGCAAACAATTCAGGCCTTACATTTTTGGACGACGCTTTACAATTGTATTGTAACCTTACCAATCGATGACAAGGGTACAAGTCACCTGTCAACTTAACCCGAGACAGGTGGGTATTTGTGACTAGTCTCAGTGAAGACGGGGGGGGGTTTTTGGATGATATTTCAAGATTGAGATTTCAAAAAAGAATAATTGGGCGCCAGGTAAATTGCCTCACAAACACCCTAAATGTGTCAATACCACTAACTTACCAAATGATATGAAACAACAGGTACCGGTTCAAAAATTTATTCCAAACTTGAAACCACTTGTATCTATATAAGGTATAAGTCTAAGCAATCCAGCAAGTAGATTATACACTTTAGACCAGACAAAACAAATCGTATATATATACAGGGTGTCCCTGGACTTCCTCTTTTCCTCTCGGTAATGTATAGATGGGGTCAAAATATCACCAGTACTTCATATAACTTTTTTTCCTAAAAGTCTTCGTAACCAAGTTACGGGCCCTCGAAGTTACAAAATGAAAAATGTTTTTCTTTGATAACTTTTCAAGTGAATATTCAAAATCATCCAAATTTTGGTAATTGACTAAACAAATGAATTCCGTCGATGAGCTTTCATGCAGGAGTCAGTTGTTTTGCTACAAAGTCAGGAACGGACTACCCCCGATGGTTCACACCCCAAAACTTTGAAATGACAGATATTTTTCAATATTTTTCAACAAAATAAGGTTACTTGGACAATTTTGTGAATAAAAGTACTCGTGTGGAAAGTCGATCGGAGCAACGAGTCTTGATAAAAATGTAGTTCTACTCGACGACATCAAACCCGCTCGTCCACCATTATTTGAAATGAATAATTATCAAAGCAGAAATAATAATGATAACGTTAATTCAACAACATTTATAACAGGAATAATACAAAGTATACTAAAATGAAGTCGTAAACAAAAAGTACAGTACCTATATGGAAGTTTAAATCACAATTGTGATAGCAGATATTTTTTCAAAAGAAATATCAAGTTCTGTAGATTCGTGGTGTTTTTAAACTAACAAGCTACTCTACTATGAAATATCGAATTCATTCCATATTTTGTATGTACATGATACGTGTGGAATAATCACGTTTCGTATTGATCAGTTATCTGAATCTCATGAAACTCAACATTCGAATGTTTCAAATTCTTCTTCACAGCTAAACTGTTGAGGAGTTTCACTGATAATTATAATTTTATGGGAGAAATTCTTCAACACGAATCTAAATTTAGCTGAAAAAACGCACATTGGAAAAAATATTTACTATACTAATAAAAAGCAAACGAATGAACTACAAAAACGGCTGCACATGATCAGGTGAAAAATATCCAGGGAATGATTATGTTCCATTTCTTTCACAGATGTTGACAAAAAAACCTTTTAAAAAGTTTTGATAAAAAATGAGAAACTGGAATGCGATTTTGTTTTGTTGAGTGGTGCGTTGTCATATGACTATCATTGTATTGTCAATATTCTATAGGATATTTTGAATTTTTTTGATATGGCCGAACAGTTTACATTCAATGAATTTGCAGATATGCATGTATTTTATGGACGAGCATTTTGTAATGCTGCAGAAGCTCGTCGTCTGTATTCCGAGCATTTTCCCAATCGAACGGTACCGTCAAGAGAAACATTCGAGCGTGTCGATCGCAGCTTGAGGGAGACAGGTATGTAATAATTGATAATTAATTTGAGCACGTTGTTTTATTTCGATATTATTGTAGGTACAGTTTTGCCAAAACGAGGTGGTGAGGGCGCTCCTAGGACTGTACGTACCGTTGTATTGGAGGAAAATATTTTGGAAGCCGTCGCTGATGATCCTTCAATGAGCATCAGAAATCTATCAGAACAGTTCCATACATCCAAGTCCACTATTCATAGAATAATTAGGGAACAACATGCCATGACACCTCAAGATTTTCCAGCACGACTGGAATATGCCAATTGGTTCATGGATAGGCAAAGAGAGGATATGACTTTTATTAATCGAGTTTTATTCACTGATGAAGCAGGTTTCAGTAGAGATGGAGTTATCAACTCTCATAATCTCCATATATGGGCCGAAGAAAATCCCCATGGGATATTGCAAACCAAACACCAACGGAAATTCAACGTGAATGTTTGGGCTGGTATCATAGGAAACCATCTTATAGGACCATTCGTTCTACAGGACCGATTGAATGGAGAACGTTATTTGGAGTTCATTCAGAACGATTTGAATGGACGTTTGGAACATGTTCCATTGCAAACCCGAAGAGATATGTGGTTTATGCATGATGGCGCTCCTCCTCATTTTAGTTTGATTGTGCGTGACCATCTGAACCATATTTTCCACAATAGATGGATTGGTAGAGGTGGGCCATATTCATGGCCATCGCGGTCTCCGGATTTAAATCCATTGGATTTCTTTCTGTGGGGGCATCTAAAAAGCCTTGTTTACGCTACACCTATTCACACAAGAGATGCATTATTGAATACAATAACATTACATTGTGAAGCCATACGAAACGACCCTGGAATGCTATTTCAAGTACAAAGAGGGTGTCTTCGCAGACTAAGAAAATGTATAGAGAGAGAAGGTGGTCATATCGAGGAGTTTCTGTAGCGGATTTTTCATTTCTGTTTGCTCTTGAGGCTCTTGAGTTTCGTTAGTTAAACGTGTTTGCATTATAAAAATTCGTTATGAACATTTTACCTATCATTTCCATTTTCCTTAAAAACTAATATTTTCGAATAATGGTAGACATCTCAGGATAAATGTTGTTGAATTAACGTTATCATTATTATTTCTGCTTTGATAATTATTCATTTCAAATAATGGTGGACGAGCGGGTTTGATGTCGTCGAGTGAAACTACATTTTTATCAAGACTCGTTGCTCCGATCGACTTTCCACACGAGTACTTTTATTCATAAAATTGTCCAAGTAACCTTAATTTGTTGAAAAATATTGAAAAATATCTGTTATTTCAAAGTTTTGGGGTGTGGACCATCGGGGGTAGTCCGTTCCTGACTTTGTAGCAAAATAACTGACTCCTGCATGAAAGCTCATCGAAGGAATTCATTTGTTTAGTCAATTACCAAAATTTGGATGATTTTGAATATTCACTTGAAAAGTTATCAAAGAAAAACATTTTTCATTTTGTAACTTCGAGGGCCCGTTACTTGGTAACGAAGGATTTTAGGAAAAAAAGTTATATGAAGTACTGGTGATATTTTGACCCCATCTATACATTCCCGAGAGGAAAAGAGGAAGTCCAGGGACACCCTGTATATATATATATATATATATATATATATATATATATATATATATATATATATATATATATAGTTCAAAGGATATCGTAGATCAATAATTATTTTTTAGGATTGTAAAATATTATTCTACAAATAGACAAGAACATATATACATATGAGCACCAAACAGTAGGTACCAAGGTAAGAAACGATCGGTAACGGTATAATGCGTCGCGAGAGCTCAAGCGTTTGCGCAATTCAAAAATCATAAAAAAAAACATTAAATTTCCGCCTTACAATAAAAAAAACGAAAGCACTAAAATAAATCATCAGGAAGAACCAATAACTTGCGTGAATTCCCACGGTGGTTGTAGATGAGCAAAATGTTCTTGAATTGTAAGTGGACTAATGATGATATCGAAATCTCCGAGTAGCTTCTTTCCTTTCGTGTTGATGACCATGAACCGTTCCGTATAAAGGTGAGAGTAGCTCTTCGATAACTTCCTATATGGATTGATCTTCGATTACCAAAACGTCAAAAACTCAAGATTGAAGTTCCGTACAAAAAAAAAACCCTAGGAAAATAATCATCTGTCATGAACAAAACTTGGACGATATTCCGATATTCTTTACTATTTAATCCCCGTATAGATAGCTACAGGTAGCACATGAATGAACTAACTTCAGCTATCTTCATTGTAAAATATGTACAACAAAATCATCAACAGTTCAATTTAAGGTGGGACAACCCGTATGTACCATCCTATTATACAAGGACAAAAAACTATGAGACGATTAGCACAATTGAAAAAAATAAGAAAAGTTTCTATCCTTTCTAAACGTTTTTTAAAGCTAATTCACCCTGTATTTACATGACTGTTTTAATTTTTTTTTCCTCTCAGAACGTGGCACCAATACTTGATAAATTATTTGAAAAAGGAAGGAAAAGGAAAATATATATATATATATATATATATATATATATATATATATATATATATATATATATATATATATATATATATATATATATATATATATATAATATATATATATATATATATATATATATATATATATATATATATATATATATATTATTTAGAAGTCATTGATAATAGCCAAAAGAAATTATATGATTAAATCGGCACAACAACGAAATGGTTTATTTTTCATAGTTCAACGTACCTTCTGAGTTGGAAGGGTTTTTTTTCTCCTCTGCAACACGGTTGGCGACAGGAATCGTAGGTTTGACACAAATTTTCCCTTTTTGCTTTCCTTCGATCTCCCAAAAAAACACTGAACAACTACTTTTTCTCTAATTTGGAATCGTTCCAGCAAAAATTCGATGGAATTTCAAGAATGAATTCCGAACTCAAGGAGAAATAAATTATATGAAATCCCATTTCCTGGTGAATAAGTGAACATAATGAAATAAAAGAAATGCCGACTCACATGAAAATTTTCTAATCCTCAATAAGAGAGTGGAATGCCACAACCAACGATATCATAAGTTCATTATACTTCGATAGCCACGTCCTCGAGATCACAAAGGTAGTTGTTCGCGTCAGCCCGATCCTGTGCGTAATGTTTAAAGTCGTGCAAAAACGTATCAGTACCACCCATTGTCTGCTATCCGGGGCCTGTTTTGATTCATTATAGTTCTTACGCTTGAAGTGTGTGTATGTTTAAAAATCGTGTCAAGTGCAAAATGGGAAAACGAAAATTAGAAGCCTTATATTCCCTGAAGAAAAAGATAAAGAAAATGGAAAGAAAACTTCAAGATTTATCTAGCAGTGAGTAATAATTCTCAAATTTTCAGAGGACGAATTTTATTTCGAAAAACATGCCAATTTCATTCCGATTTTGGCAACAAAGTTTCATTTTCATTCCGAAAATGGCCAACTGATTTCATTTTCACTCCGAAAATGATGATAAAAATTCATTTTCACTCCGAAAATGATTGGAAAATTTCATTTTCACTCCGAAAATGATTGATAACTTCCATTTTCACTCCGAAAATTACTGAAAAATTTCATTTTCATTCCGAAAATGATTGAATATTTCCACATCCATTCCATAATTGACTGAAACTGGTTGAATATGTTCGTTTTCATTCCGAAAATGACTGAATTTGTGTATTCGATGAAACACACTTACTTCATAAAAACAGGTAGGTACCTACACACTTTTTTGTCCGCAGCAGTTCGTCCTCAAGCGATATTCAATTGTGTCAGAATCAGGGTCGGACTCCGACATGAATGATATACCGGAAGTGTCTCAATTGACAGAGGTTTTGGGAGTCAACCCTACATCAAAAAATGATGTCGGACCAAATATAGCAGAGGACTTGGCCTCCCGATGGCAACAATATCTAACACTTGGCCTTGATAAAGAAACCCGTCAGGAGCTGTGGAAAAAATGGAATATTCCCGGAAACTGTGGTTCATTGAAAGCTCCGAAACTCAATCCCGAGTTTCAGAGTTTACTTGCTCCAGCAGAACTGAAAAAAGAAACGTTTCTTCAGAACACTCAAGAAATGCTGGGCAGAGGACTGTCAGCACTAGGATGTTCTCTATCACTGGTATTAGCGAACCTGAAAAGTTATGATAATAATCTCGTATCATCCTTGGTCGATGCTGCAAAGTTGATTACAGACACTCATCACACCATCTCAACCCACCGGAGACATCAACTCAAGAACCGACTGAGTCCCCGAATCCAGAAAGTTATCGAAAGTTAAATAATTGATGACTTTCTTTTCGGATCGGACCTGAGTGAAAACTGTAAAGCAGCAAAAGCCCTAGAATGTAATACAAGAGACTGGATTCAGAAACCGCCAACATCTGCATCAAAATCGAAGATCAACCATTTAAACTGGAAACGCCCCTCCTCCAAGGAACCGCAGAGAAAGGGGGAGGGGAGCAGCAAGAGAGAGTGGGAGAAATGGAACAAACGTCCGGAGAGGCGATTTTCACACAGGTCCAGGAACCCCAGGAACAAGTAAAGGTAAAATGCGCTGGCAGAATCACCATGTTTTTCGACAACTGGCAACATATAACCACCGACAAATTAATTCTTAGTTGGGTGCAAGGATACAAACTTTCATTCAAGCAGAAACCAAAGCAAACAAAATGTTTTTCTGCTGGTCGTTGCCCAGAGCTATCTGAGACTATTGACGAGCTGCTAAAAATGTAGGCTATTGTTGAATCAAAACACTGTCGGGAAGAATTTATTTCTTCCTATTTTTTACGGAGAAAACCAAACGGAGACAACAGATTTATTTTAAACTTAAAAGAACTCAATACTTTTTTGACAGTTCCCCATTTCAAAATGGAAGACTATCGAACTGTTAAAAATTTAATATCACAAAACTGCTTTATGTCGAAGCTAGACTTGAAAAATGCCTACTTTTTAATTGCTATAGCAAAAGAACATAGAAAATAACTTAAATTTGAATACGATTTCCATCTATATGAATTTTGTTGTCTCCCATTCGGTTTAAGCCCTGCTCCTTATGTATTCACCAAACTTTTGAAGCCAGTGGTCGCACATTTAAGATCTCAAGGATGTGTTTCTGTAGTTTATCTTGATGACCTACTTCTAATAGGAAAAACATACAATGAATGCTTAAAACATACACAACTTGCTGTTACGATTTTCACTTCATTAGGGTTCATCATTAATAACGAAAAAAGTATTCTCATACCAGTACAAGAAATACAATTTCTTGGGTTTATTTTCAGTAGTATTAGAATGTCAATCAGGTTACCCGAAGAAAAAGTGGAAAGGTGTTTAAATATGATAAAACTATGCTTAAGTAAACATTTTTCTTCCATTCGTTTTTTTGCCAAGTTAATTGGCACCCTCATTTCAATCTGTCCAGCAATAAAATATGGCTGGAGACATACCAAAATATTAGAAAGAAACAAATTTCAAGCATTAAAAATAACAAATGGAAATTTCGACGAGGAAATGAATATATCAAGTTCAAGCAAAAAAGAATTGAAATGGTGGTTATCTATCCCCAGTAATTGTGGAAATGATCTAGGTCAGAAAAATTACGACATGACGATCTTCACGGATGCCTCTAGTACAGGGTGGGGTGCTGTCTGTGATGACAGACCCGCTCGAGGGGCTTGGACCGATATCGAGAGAAATTATCACATCAATTACTTAGAACTATTAGCCGCATACAATGGGCTCAAGTCGTTTACTAAAATTGGTACCGATTACCACGTGTTACTGAGAATAGATAACACAACGGCTTTGGCATATATAAACCGTATGGGTGGAATACTGTTTCCGCACCTGAACGAAATAACACAAAAAATTTGGAATTGGTGTGAGAACAGAAATATAATGATATTTGCTTCATACATCAACTCCAAAGAAAACAGGTTAGCAGATAGAGAATCAAGGGAAAAAATAGAAACAGAGTATAGTTTAGATCAAGGAATTACACAAAAAATTTTTGAACGATTCGGTACTCCCAACATTGACCTATTTGCTTCTTACCTGAATAAAAAATGTGAAAAATTTGTTTCCTGGCACCAAGATCCCGAATCAGAATATACAGATGCTTTCACTTTAAACTGGAAGAATTATCAATTTTATGGCTTTCCACCTTTCTCTATCCTAACTAGAACACTCAACAAGATTATTTCCGATGAAGCCGAAGGCATTTTGGTCTTTCCTATGTGGAAAACACAGCCTTGGTTCCCATTAATCGAGAAGCTCAAAATTTCAAATTTAATGGTAATCGAACCTGCCAAACATTTTCTCCTCTCTCCTTCCAGGACACCCCACCCACTATGGAAAACACTTACCCTGGGTGTTGCCAAATTATCCGGCAAGCGTATTTATTAACCCTTCACTGCGCAATGTAGCAAATATGCTACATGGAGTTCAAAGGAAATATGTAATTACAGAAATCTATAAATCATGTCTCAGAATATGGCATCGTGATCGTTAGGATCTATATCCTTGTATGTTCAGTTTCCAACTCACAGATGTCACTAGAAAATGTATGACGCCTTCGTTATTGTACCGCCAACTGCCAAGATGGACACATGCTAAGTTGCCCATTTTCGTGGTGTGTTTTATGGAAGAAAAATCATAGTGAAGAATCCAAGAAAAATATTAGCCTCTTCCCGAAGGTTTGTAGATTTCCATATTACTTGTAGAATTAGGATACTATGATTATTTGTCAAGAAAGACTCCTTTTTCCTATTTTTGTAGATATGCAACATCTCACAGTTTCATTAAAATTCGTAAGTAGCGTATCTGCAACAATTCTAACTTCGTGAAAAAAAAACACGATCTTTGTCTTTGATATTCCACTGAAATATATATATATATATAGATATATATATATATATATATATATATATATATATATATATATACTGCGCCCCTATCAAGAAGCGAAGTTGAGTATATCGCAGATAATTGGTCAGAAGTAAGTGGTGACTTCGATTCCGAAGACGAGAATATATTAGATGATAGCGACCAGATTCCATTTGAAAATGATGATATAATTCAAAGTGATAAAGATGATGATGAAGAACCATTCGACATAGAGAGTATGCCGATAGTATTTTTAGACGATACAAATATGAATAAGGAAACTGAAGGTCTATCAAATGGGCATAACGAAAATAAAGAGAATTCAGAATCAAATCACAAAGATGAAGTAGAACCCAAGAGAAAACGCCTGAAAATAAATCAGAATAGCACAAATAATAATAATAAAAATAACAAAAAGAAAAATCTGAAAGAAATAAAACAGAAATTAAACAAACTGGAATGGTCGAAAACAAACTTGAATATTTTGGAAGAAGATATAACATTTTCTGGCAATGACACCCTTCCAAATAAAATATTTGAACTTCATACACCCTACGACTTTTTTACATACTTCTTTGATAACTCTTTGGTTAGAATGATTGCTGAACAAACTAATCTTTACTCTACCCAATTATTTCCTGATGCACCCGAAGTTTTTACGGAAACAGACATAAAAAGATATGTTGGAGTTTGTGTGCTGATGTCAGTTATACATCTCCCAAATGTGAGGGATTATTGGTCTACACAACTAGGAAACGAAACGATTAAAAAAACAATGCCCCAAAAACAGTTTGAGAAAATTAGACGACATTTACACTTCAATGATAATTCTACTATGCTTCCCCGTGAAAATCAAGGACATGATAGACTTCACAAAATTCGGCCAATAATTGATCATTTGTTGAAAAATTTCAAAACAATTCCTTACGAACCATGCCTGTCCATAGATGAGCAACTGTGCTCCACAAAGGCAAGGAATTTCATGAAACAGTACATGCCAGCAAAACCCCATAAATGGGGCTACAAGCTTTTTGTTTTATCAGGAGTCTCTGGTTTTTCGTATAATTTTGAAATATTCACAGGACAGGAAAATGATGAAAAAAAATCGTTTAGAAAATGAAGAAGATCTGGGATCAAGTGCAAATGTGGTAGTAAGATTGCTAAGACACATTCCACAATTCAAAAATTATAGAGTCTATTTCGACAATTACTACACGACAATGCCTCTTTTGTCTCAGTTGTCATCTCGTGGAATTCACTCATTAGGAACAGTAAGAATAAACCGTATCCCGAACTGTCCTTTTCCCGCTAAAGAAGAATTACAAAACGCTCCGAGGGGAACGGTCTATGAATATGTCACCAAGTTCGATAATACACCCATTTCTTTTGTTGTTTGGAAGGATAACAAAACTGTTCACCTGCTATCCAGTTATTGTGAAGCCTTACCTGTTTCATCTGTGAAAAGATATGGGGGGAGTAGACCTTCTGGACTCTCTTATTGGTAGATACAAAATTAAAATTCGTTCAAAGAAGTGGTATTTTCGCCTATTTTACCACCTTTTAGATATAACCATCGTTAATGCTTGGCTTCTTTACAAAAGGCAAGCTATTTCATTGGGAAAGACCACAATGTGCCTGGCGGATTTTCGAACAGAATTAGGAACATCCCTTTGTTTAATGGGGGCCTTCAATCATAGGGGCAGAAGATCAGAAGTCGAAAAAGAACTTTCAAAAGTAAAGAGAAAACCATCAACATCACTACCTATAGCAGACGTCAGGAAGGATGAGTTCTCTCATTGGCCTTTATATATGGAAACTAGGCAACGCTGCAAGTACCCGAAATGTAAAGGCTTCACTTTTGTTAAATGTGAAAAGTGCAGTGCCTCATTATGTTTCAACAAGAAAAAAAACTGTTTTAAAAATTTTCATAACAATTAATATTAGGTATTTCATTATTTTAATAAATACAGTATGAATTTCTTTTAACCACATTTTATAACTATAAGTATGTCCCGTTGACAGTTGAATCAAATTTCATTTTCAGTGTGTTTATTGTTTTTTTATAGAGTTAATAGGTAAAGAATAACTTTATAGTTCATAATGAATATGATTTTGACTTTTATATTTTTTTAAATAAAAGTGAAATGTAGCACATATGCATCACTGCCAAAATTTGTAGAATGTGAAATGTAGCATATTTGAAACATGAAAAAAATGGACAAAAACTCAAAAAAATCGTCAAACTGGATTTTTTTGAATATTTTTCCCGCATTTTGGAGAAAAAAGTACATGGAATACTTTTTTTTCAAAAGAAAAGAAGTTGTTGCGCAGTAAAGGGTTAAAAGGAGTACCAGAAAAAGCGACAGGAACGATTCTTGCTTCTCTCAGTCCGGCTACTCAGAAACAGTATAACACCACTTATTCCAAATGGTGGAAATTTTGTAGAGGGGTTGATGTTTTTGATACTTGTGAAAATAAAATTATTCAATTCTTACAAACTGAATTCGATGCAGGAGCCTCATACGCCTCCCTTAACACTCATAAGTCAGCTCTCTGTACGCTACTCAATTTTGAAGCGAAAGTACTTTCTCGATTTCTCAGAGGAATTTTTAGGTCTCGCCCCACATTTCCAAAGTACAACGAAACCTGGGATCCAAATCCAGTTTTGGCCTACTTAAGTACATTATCACCTTTAGAATCGTTAACTTTAAAAAACCTGACAATAAAGTTAGTTGTACTGCTAGCTCTGGCTACAGCACAACGCGTACAAACATTATCAAAAATAAAACTTTCAAATATTTTCAGATTCGATGATCGAATAGAAATAAGAATAACTGATATCCTAAAAACATCAGCCCCGAACAAAGTTCAACCAATACTCATATTGCCATATTTTTTCGAAAAGCCACATCTTTGCGTGGCTTCGGTAATGGATTATTATATGAAAACAACAAATAACCTTAGAAACAATTCGGATCAACTATTGATAACAATTAAAACACCCCACCATCCAGCAACAACCCAAACCATCAATAGGTGGATTGAAAGTGGCCTCAATCAAAGTGGTGTTGATTCGTCAATGTTTACAGGCCACAGCACTCGACATGCTTCTACCTCTTATGCTTTCAAAAAAGGGGTGAACATAGAAACCATAAGAAAAGCCGCTGGATGGTCGAACAAATCAAATACATTTAGTAAATTTTATAATTAGCCTATTCAAAGTGTAAATTTTGCGAAATATATTTTTGAAACAGAGCCTCAATGAGGTCAATTCACTTTACTATTTATTCTGTGTACTATATAGCATAGTTGATTGTCATTATTAATTATTAATTATTTCTTGTTCAAGTGTGTTGAATAAACTGTTGAACTACACTTGTACCTTATATCACTAACTTAAACCTTAGATAGCTACATAATCACTTTAAACATCTACCTTTGTGATCTCGAGGACGTGGCTATCGAAGTATAATTAGAGATTAATCGACTTACCTAAGGAAGTTCAATTCTCAATTATACGAGATAGCCACGTCAGAAGAGATCACAACCCACCCTCCTCGGATATTTAATATTAACCCCTGTATGTACCTATCTAAGGGTAACGAAAAAACTATAATGAATCAAAACAGGCCCCGGATAGCAGACAATGGGTGGTACTGATACGTTTTTGCACGACTTTAAACATTACGCACAGGATCGGGCTGACGCGAACAACTACCTTTGTGATCTCGAGGACGTGGCTATCTCGTATAATTGAGAACTGAACTTCCTTAGGTAAGTCGTTTAATCTCCAAATATAGGGCATAATTTCCACTAATCTCGGGCCCAGGAATATAATCCTCCAACGGAGTTGTTATCACAAACTTTTTATTCCACGAGCCCTAGGAAAATAATCATCTGTCAAGAACAAAACTTCGGCGAAATTCCTTCAATGGCTGCCAGCTACGATCTTCGAGACCAAGGAATTTTGACCTCGACCGGGAGAAGGAATTGCGTTCTTGCCTATTTTGAAAAAGTCTAGTGATAAGCGCGCATGCCCCTCTGACACTTAAGTAGCCTGTTGGCCAATCCGAGATCGAAAATTCATCATTTCAACTAATTACCATAGTCCAGGTAAATTAGTCCAAAAGAAAACATTCGAAATCATGTTCAATATAAATTAGGAAATGTTTTTAACAAATCAGGGTATCATATATCCTCAAGTATTATAGGTTAGCTGGAAAATAAGATTTTCTATACTAAGAATTGGTTTCTTCGAACACTTACTGGGTGAGATGAATGGTCGAATTGATAATTGAAGCGTGATTTCCGATGACGGTATTATTTTCTCAAAGTTTCAAGGAGAAAACATTTACCGTGAATTTAACCCGTTACAGTATGTGACCACCGCCCACTAACATGGCTTTTTAATATTCGAGAATCCAATTTCAAACTATTCCGTTGGCGTTTGAAATTGGAAGAATACAACTACAAAATTGTTTATAAGAAAGGACTTCTAAACTCCAATGCGGACGCACTTTCACGTATTCAACTTAACATGCACGAAACCGACTCCATTGCTAACAATCCAGGTGACATTGACAAAGAAACTTTAGACTTTCGTAGAGAACTAGCAGAAAATCCAGTAAACAATCCAAAACCAGATATATCTAATGATAATCCTGGAAAACAATCAAAAATTAATATTATTTCAGATATAATCCCCCGAATGAACTCACTGATCAAATCGATCAACTACCTATCTCTCAAACCGACGAAACTCCCCATTCTTCTAGCCAATGATGGAATTCCTATTCGAGATGATATAATCAATAATAAAATATATCAAATTTACGTTTTAAAAAATAAACAAAACAAAATATCTCTTCAACAAGAAACATATGGTATTCATAAAATTTCAACAGTAAAACTACCTTCAGAAGAAAATGAACTCTTGATTTTTAATTTCATGAAAGATTATTTGAAACCGAATATTAATTACTTCATATATTTTGAAAACGCTCAACTCATGAAAAATTTCACAAAAGTGTACTCTGAAAATTTTAGCAAACAGACTCTAAAATTAATCAGGTGTACAAAACTTGTCAACACTATAAAAGGTCAGGACGAACGAATCCTCTTGATGAAAAATAAAATCATCACGAAGGAAAAACAAATCATCATGGAATCGAAGAAACTTTACAATATCTAAAAAGAAATTATTATTGGATCAATATGAAACAAACTATTACAAATTACAATAATTCATGTGATATTTGTCGAAGAACAAAGTATTTACTGTCTAGATTATTTCTTCTGTATTTCTTTTTTGTTTGTTGCTTTAGTTTATTTCATAAAATACGTATATTTTTTGATCGAAAATTTTGGCAGTTTCATCGGATACAAGCTCTGCTTTCGCGATGTTCTGTGTTGGTGTTTATTTGTGTTTATTTGTATATTATATATAATATAATCGATGTAAATTAGCATGTGAACAATTGACAAATAAACATATTATTATTATTATATTATATATTCTAGGCAAAATCCATATGTACCTTTAGTTTTGACAGAAACTCCTTCAAAACCTTTTCAAATAATTCACATCCATGCTTTCTTTTTCGACGCCCAAATATATTTGACAATTATTGAGTCTTTTTCCAAATTCGCTCAAGCGATACCAATAGCCGGCAAATCAGCCTTTCACATTTGTAATGCTTTAGTAAGGTATTTTGCTTCTTTTGGCACCCCTCAAAATATAACTGTCGATAGTACTCGAGAATTCAATAACGAAACTGTCAAAATAAAAGTACATTTCACCACCCCTGGACACCATGAATCCAACAGCCCTGTAGAAAGACTTCATTCCACCTCAATCGAACATCTACGAATTTTGAAAGAAATACACCCAAACGAGACAGATCTCATTAATTACGCCTTACTAGGTTACAATACTTCAATTCACAGTTCAACTGGTTTTACTCCATTTGAATTAATATTTGGTCATACAAATTCAAGAAGCCCAGAATAAATTTTCAGCCCCAAAGAATTTTTTTCAACATATGTACAAGAACACAATAAAAAACTAACCCCTATTTATGAAAAAGTTTTGGAAAAATTGAATCTCGCAAAGAAAAATACAAGAAAAAACAAACATTAAAGGTAACACGAACGGGGAATTTGAATTCAATCAAAAAGTTTTCAAGAAAAATCCGAAAAACAGAAATAAAAAAAAAATAAATTTTTAGGACTATTTATCATTACAAAAATCTTAGAACATAACAAAGTAGAAATAAAAAATAAAAAGGGAAAGGTTGACATAATTCACATAAAAGAATTAAGAAAACCACCTTTGTTACAGGCTCAAAATGAACCTGAGAATCCTGAACCTCCCGACAATAGCAATGGTCAGGGCCAATCCAAAAATTGAAATAAAAACAATAAGTCCTTTCCCCGGAATCCTTCCATTTAAACTTGGTTTTTGAAAAATTGTAAACATATTTTTCTCAACGATATTGATTCAAGTATCCTTGAACTTGAAATAAAAAAATGTAATAAAGAACTATAATAAATTAAATGAGATATCAAGTAATAAACAGATGTACTTTAGGAGTTTGGCAAATAAATACGAACATTTAAAACCAGTGGTTTTCGAAATTTCTTATAAACTCAAAAATATTCGAAATACACCCACGATCAGACAAAAACGAGGATTAATAAATGTTGGAGGACCAATCCATAAATGGCTTTTTGGTAACTTAGACGCATCCGATGGAGAGCGATATGATAAGGAAATCGAAACTTTGAAAAGCAATCAACAAAAAATTGTAAAAGAAGTTAATTCACAAATTTCTCTTTCCAAACAAATAATTGATACATTTTCCAAACATATTGAATCTATTATCAAAAATCAGAAAGATATTTCTAAATACATTAAAATCTATAAACCAGCTTTGATCAATATTACTGATCAATTTTATAAATATACTGTGTATTCAAGTATGCTAGATCAAATATTTTTAAATGCAAATGTAATTATCACCTTTCTTGATAACGTCGAAAATGCAATCACTTTTGCAAAATTACATATAGTTCACCCTGATATTTTAACAAGTCAAAATTTGGAAGAAATCATTAGTGAGCTTCACAATCACTATAGTCCTGACGAAATACTTCAATTAGATGTCCATTCATGGTATTGAATTATTCAAACAAACTGTTATTTTTCAAAAAATAAAATTATCTTTGCCATAGAATTTCCTATAGTTTATCCCAAAACCTTTCAATACGTCCATTTGTTTCCTATCCCAACTGAAACAAATACCATAATTATCCCAAAAAAACCTTACTTGGCTCTCGGAGAAGAAACATTCCAATGTATGGATCAACTCTGTAAACAAATCTTGGACATATATCTCTGCAATCAAGAAAACCTGAGTTTCCACCCAGAAAAAGACTGCCTTGCCGCTCTTATTCACGACAAGGATGCTAGGTGCCCCCAGATGCCGATAGAACTACCCACCCAAATATTCAATAAAATCAATGAGGAATATATTATCGTCATCACCTCAGAAGAAATAAAAATAAAATCAAAATGCCCAGAGGACCAATTCTTCACAGTCAAAGGCAGTACGCTTCTACGAATTCCAACCAATTGCAGTTTCGAATTCAAACGATACAAATTCGAAAACCGCCAAATTTCGAATTTTGGAAAACCATTTGTCTTGCCAAAAATCAACAATGAAGTGTTGAGGATTGAGACACTCGAAAGAAAACCTTTAAGGATAGAAAATATACCACTGGAAGATATCCATCAACTTCAGAGACATATCGATGCGACAAATCAACTATCAATAGGAGACATCGATTACTACCAATCAACCGACTGGATTCTATGGATAATTATCTGCTTTATTTTATTCATTTTGGCCTGCTACACCTTCAGGAAAATTCAAAATGCACGGAAGAAACCAAACTCCGAATTGAAAGTGAAATTTGAAGGAAAAGAACTTGAAAATTCGCCTTCAGTCTTGTTCCAGCCGGAAGTTGAAATTTGAGGAGGGTGGAGTTATATCAGGAACTGATAGTACACCGGTATAACATTACAGATGCATGTTTCCAGGCCAGGTCGTTAGCCGATCCAGCCTGCTTACTCAGAATTGCGTCATATGCGAACTTATTTATACACCTTGTTTTCTTATTCATCTTATTCAATTGTAGTCATTTGTCTTAAATGTACAAATAAAGTTTTTTAAAAAGTCTCAAAGCAAATCCTTCGAAATAATTAGCGAACTGATGATAGTGATGGAATTTTGATGTCATCGGGGAACCTCGGGGGGTTCTCGGTCATCAATCTTCGGGATTCTCGATTAGAAGAAGAGCTGTAATTGAAAAGAATTGGTACGACGATATTCAGTTGAATAATATTTCTTGTAGTTATTTGTGTGTGTGTGTGTGTGTGTGTGTGTTATAGCGAGAGGATGAGGTCTTAAAATCGCGTGTTATTTCTTATGGAGGTTTATTTTGACATTTTTTGCTCTCTCCACCAATCAGAGCGCTCCAAATTGTTCCAGCACTAGCCAGCTCCGAAGCAGATGGGTCCTCGCGCTCCATATTAGGACTACCTGAGACATCGTCTCGGAGGTCCTCGCTCTCCGTATTGGGGTTCCCTGAGGCATCGTCTGGGGGATTCCTCGCGTTCCTTATTGGGACATCACCTCGGGGGTCCTCGCGCTCCATATTAGGGCTATCTGGGAGGGCATCGTCTCGGGGACTCTTCAATTGAGTTTCGTTTGGATTGTTGACTTTTGATCATCAGTAACCGCAAGAAGCGTTCGGAAAAAACAAATATTCGATCACGAATGTGAAATAATAATAATGATGATGATGATGAAGTTTAATAATCGAAAAAAAATGTCTACCGTGTTCAGCATTATAGAAAAAAAAATGGCAAAATGGCAAAATGCACTATGTTGTCATCCATCGATGTCATCCGTCTACTAACATCTCACATGCGCTATCAATTTTAGGCACAGGTCCTCGATTTGGGTACAGGTCTTTGATTTTGGACCTCGATTTGAATATAGTCCTTGATTTGGGAGTGGGTCCTCAATTTGGATCCAAGATTTGACTAAATATTTTATATCAAAACTTGATCTACCCTGCATATAAAATGGTTCACATTTCGAATAATTGATAAAATTACCATTGAATTATTTCAGATATCAAACCATCGAAAATATATTATAACATGAAAACTGGATCCACTCTGTATAAATTGTTCAAATTTCCAAAAATAACTGTCAAATCTACTCTACCATTTCAGATATTAAATCGTGCAATTGCAACTATCAAAATCCCAAAATATATTATAGCCTTAAGAACTTGATCCACTTTGTATAAAAAATTGCCTAAAATCATTCTACTATTATTCCATTTAATCCACTCTGCATAAGAATGAATATTTCATTCAAATACATTCATAAATATGTGTGAGCAGTCAGATAATAGGTTTGTTCCAACATATCAAGAAACCGTTCTTGGAACGGTGACGCGCATGTGCAATAGCGAAAATGCGTTCCAAGCACGAGAGAACCGTTTAGTGAACGATAATTGTTTTATTCCAACCCGATGTGGTATCGTTGTGGAACCAGTTCACGAACGTTGATTTCGGTACTTGACTGAAAGCAGGAATCAAGGGAACTGACTTGCGCCGTACATTTATCCATATCTAGGTAGGTAAGTTCTGTGTTAGTTGGCTTGATTTGTTGTTTATATTTGTTTTTAATTTTGTGGAAGCGAAATTATCTATATTTGTGCTATCTGTTCATTTTATAAAAAATGAGTGATAAGGAGATGGAGGACATTTGTGACTCTGATGAAACCAGTGGTAGTGACTTGGAACAGGAAATCATGATAAATGAAGAAATAAAAATTATTTAGGTAAGAAATGGAATCTTCTTAACATCCCTTGTGCCACACGAGTTGAAATTAAAATTTATTTCAGAAGAGACAATACATCAAAACTCCCAAGAAGTGTTCCTTCAACATTTTAGATTATCAAGAAATACTGTTGAAAATATTAGTGAAAGGTATGAAACCAGTCCGTATTATCACAGACAGATGGGTCAGTATGGAAATATGTCTGCTTTACATCAGGTTTGTACGTCATATAGTTGATTAATACAGAGATTTAACTTGGTTTTGTAAGTAACCTAAATGAAGTTCTGTACGTTGTTCAATTTCAGGTGTTAACTTATTTATGGTATGTAGGGCATCAAACTGCAAGTTTTCGAGATGTAGGTGATCGCTTTAATATTACAATTAGCTCAGTCAATAAAGTTATAAGACGTCTTACCTTATTTTTGAGCAATTTATCATCACAAATTATAAAATGGCCAAATAAAAACGAGAAACGTATTGCAGAAGCATATTTTAGAGATAATGGATTTCCTAATGTAATAGGTGCTATAGATGGATGCCACATTAAAATAGATAAGCAAAATATGACATGAAAACAATCTGGAGCAATATAAACGAAATAACTAACACCAAACCAGGAATAAAATTGAAACAGTTTGATATTGTAACTGTCAATGAACTTGAAATTCCATCAGATACAGAGAAAGCCAACTATTTTAATAAGTTTTTTGTTGAAATTGGGGAAGACATGGCCCGAAAAATCGAGAAACCCAAAACGACTATTGTTGAAAACCATGTAAACATGTGCAGCTCATTATTTCTTCAACCGATAACAACTAAAGAACTGATCACTGTTATAGCTGGACTCAAAAATAGCACATTTCCCGGACCTGATGGAATTTCTGTTCATATTATTAAAAAGTATCACACTTACTTTGCTATACTCCTCTGTCATATATTAAATTTAATCTTCGTAGTAGGAGAAATACCAGCCTCCTTCAAAGAATCAATTACAGTACCAATTTTTAAGTCTGGGGATAAAAAACTTGTAACTAATTATAGACCTATAACACTCATAAACAATTTTGCAAAAATTTTGGAAAAATGTATAAAAAAAAAGAATGGTGCATTTCCTAGAGAATAATAATTTTTTTTCTCAATGTCAATTTGGTTTCAGAGAAAACAGGTCCACTGAAAAAGCCATCTTTGAAGTAGTTAATATAGTTAACAATTCTTTTCAAAATCAAGACAAAACTATCACTGTTTTTTTAGATTTAGCTAAGGCCTTTGACACGGTGGATCACAATATACTTCTTCAGCGTTTATATGATTCGGGTATAAGAGGAGTAGCATTAAACATCTTTGAGGATTATTTGTCTAATAGGATTCAGAGACTTAAAATAAATGATTCAATTAGTGAACCTCTATTAATAACCAGGGGCGTACCTCAAGAAACGGTGCTTGGCCCTATCTTATTTCTAATATACATAAATAATATTTTTTCAGTGAGGGACTTCGAAGGTAATATAATTTCTTTTGCGGATGATACAGCATTAACTTTTGTCGGGACCACATGGGAAGAAGCTCATAGAAAGGCGGAGGTAGGCATAATATAATTTTCCACTGGCTAAATAATAATTTATTGAGTGTTAACGTCAAAAAAACTAAATTTATTACATTCTCCTCAACAAAGAAGGATCAGCTCACTATTACAGAGATTAAAATCCATAAACTTACTTGCCAAAACGATAGACTCTCTTGCACTTGTCATTTCATAGAAAAAAATGATACAATAAAATACTTAGGGGTCCTAGTGGATCAGTGCCTTCGTTGGAATGATCATATTGACTATACGGTAAAAAGATTACGTAAGCTCACTTACAAATTTTATCAACTCAGAAATATAGTCAGTAGAAAAATGTTGCTTACTGTATATGATGCCCTGGCCGAGTCCATTTTACGGTATTGTCTAATAATATGGGGCGGAATATTCAAATCTTCCTTACGTAATTTAGAAATGATCCAAAACTCACTCATAAAAATTATGTTCAAAAAGAATAAATTCTATAATACTCGAGCATTATATGAAAGAAAACTGTATACTTTCCGTTGTATATTATGGACAGCCAATGTTATGAGTTTATTTGTTCAGAATATCGTTACCTTATTTCTAATAGGGCGTATCCCACAAAAATCCAGAAATGAGATTTTTGTATAGAATGCACAATAGGGGTCAGCTCCATCCAAATTCAATTTGTCGTAAAGCAAGTGAAACTTTAAATACTTCTTTATGCCGCCTTCTAATAGGTCGTATAAAAATCACCTGATTTTTGTATTTCTAATACGACGTATCTGTCACTTCTCTATGGATGATGATACAGTTCATGTCGTGCATCGAGTGTGGAGTGCAGATTTTGCGTTTCATTCGTTTGTGTTCTTCAATTTAGTTGAGGGTAAGTATGACAAATGTTTATTGATATATTAATGCTTATTGTGATTGATATGTATGTTGGGAAATATTAGTCGATTGAATTTGAAACGTGTTTAAAAATACGATGTTTGATACGTCCTATTGTGAAAATCGCCATGTTATGTGGCATACGTCCTATTAACAGATGTTCCCTGTATCCCTCTCATTGAATTGTTTGATACGTCTTATTCTGTTAATTGATTATTGTGGGATATGACATATTCTTCAACGGGTTTCATTGTTTCAGATGTCAGGGAGAGCAGCAAAAATGGTTGCTCTTGCACTTGCGACAAATAATAATGGTTTGAATATAAATGATATGGAAATTAATGTACCTTATGAAATAGCAGTTTTTGGCGACAACATTAATTATTATATAAAGCCTGACGGTAACTCAGATCTTACTGATGGAAATTCATCAGTAACCCAAAGAACACAAAATGAAAAAAAGTATAATCAATCACAGATCGCACTTACCGAGGCTGTCCCTAATGATTCAGCCTTTGAGCAAATTGGGGAAAACTCCCGCTATTTTAAGATTGAAGTGGATAGTTTGTCAACAATTCATGATGGCATAGAAGATGATCTTTATTGTATTCAGAAAGAAGTAATATCCATCGAAGATGCCAATGAAGTAGATGTTACACAGAATATGCCCATGAAAAATTCGAACGAGGATCCTGACTATATTCTTATTGAACACCAACGAGAGACTGAAGATGAAGAAGATGAAAATAAAGAGAATGAAAGTGAAGATTATGAAAATGAAGAGAATGGAAATAGTGAGAATGAACATGAAGAGAATGAAAATACTTATGAAAATAAAGTTGATAATGAAAATCTCAGAAAAAAACGTAAAAAAGTGGCCGATCCGGAAGCGTGGGAAAAAAACGTGAACAAAAGGAAAAGGATGCTAGGACAAAAATATACTGGATATTCCAGAACTAAAGATGGTATAGTTAAACATGATAAGACAAGGTGTGCACGAGAAACAGGTCCAAGGTGTACCTCTAAGTTTTGTGAAAAGGCTACTAATCGCTACTGAAGAGACAGGAAAGTAAAAACGAAGAAATGGTTCAAAGACGAAGTCATTCAGCAGTATTTGAAGGGTGCAGGAATAAAACAAGGAGTGTCCAAAATATTACGTTTCTTGGTTTTCAGTTCTATCGGGTGCTATTTTCTAAGCTTTCTCTTGTGGCCAACATTAGCGGCATGAAACTTGGAACGTCACGTAGATTGTACATTATGAAGATCGACCGTACACGCATAAAACTAGGAAGGTCCGCGCGCTACACGTTCAAAACAAGAAGGGTCCACGGCTTCCGGTGCCAGCGACTGCCAGCGAGTCTCGTCGATCAAAATGGTCCAGTCTTAATTCAACTTGCATGCAGTACGCATCGTGATTTATGTTATCGTTAATAGGAAGCTTTGTACTATATTTTATGACAAAAATGGAATGCGACAATGTGGCAAAACGGTCAAAAAAGAGGCCTAAAACTGGACGAATTCAAGATATGATGAAGAAAGTTCGATTGGCTTCCCATGAGCAGGGTCCGGCATGTCTTTGTAAGCGTTTGAGATGTTTTGAAGTTACAACAAACGAACAACGTATGACGATTTTGTCACATTTCAACAATTTGCCCACAAACAATGAACAAAATAGTTATTTATGCAGTTTAATTTCGGTTACTCCGGTTCAAAGACGTCGAAATCGGAAATCAGAAGAGGAAGCTGTATTTCATGATAGCGTATTTTCCTATAATATTAGGGTAAAAGAAGACGACCGCATTGTTGAGACATCGGTTTGCTACAAAGCTCTCCAGAGTATCCATGGCATTAGCAAAGGAAAACTAGAGCACTTGCAGAAAGCTTTAAAGAATAGAGGATCGGCCCCGAAAGATAAAAGAGGCTAACATAGTTCCAAGATAAGGAGCTTACCTGATTCTACATATCAACACGTTTTTGACCATATTAGTTCTTTCAAGGGAAGGCTTTCACATTATAGCTTGAACGATTCAAAAAAACTTTACCTACCTGAAGAACTTAACATCACCAAGATGTTCAACATGTTTAAACTGGTACATCCAACAGAAAAAATATCTTACGAAACTTATCGTAATATTTTTAACACTAAATTTACCATCAGTTTCGGATATCCGCGGAGCGATACATGTAGTACATGTGATAGATTTACTGCGGAGGTAAACAGATTGAGAGTCGAAGGGACTCCAGAAGCTGCAGTCGCTATAAGAAGATTGGAAATTCAAAATGAACTCCATAAAAGAAAAGCTGAATCATTTTATAATCAAAAACGATCAGCTAGGCGTCGAGATAGAACCAGCAATGATTTTATCGCCGTTGCAATGGACTATCAGAAAAACGTATACCTTCCAAACATACCGACAAACGACGTGTATTATATGCGTCAACTGTCAATGTATTCTTTTAATATACATGTTTTGGGTACAGCACAGTCACTGTTCTATACATATCCAGAAAATCTTGCAAATAAGGGATCTGATGAAGTCTGCTCTTTTTTGTTCGACTTCTAATGAATCACGCTGAGAGTAGCATCAAACATCTGCACATATTTTGTGACTCTGCTGGAGGACAGAATAAAAATTATTCCGCTTTCCGTTTCATGCATTATATTGTACATTCTGTTCGAAGACTTGATTCCATCCGTATCACATTTCCAATCCGAGGACAATCCTACCTGTAGTGTGACAAGAATATGGGACTGGTTAACCTAAAAACACGAATGGAATTTCCAAAAGATTACTATGAATTACTGGAACAGTCGAGAGCGAAACCAACTCCGTTTTCTGTGATAAGGGTTCAGCAACACATGGTTAAGGACTGGGGAACATTTTTCAAGAATAAGTTCAGAGCAAAATGCCCCTTTGCAATTCAAGAAATTTGCGAAATTTACTGCACCCGAGATCATCCAAAGCTAATGTATTTTCGATCAACTTATAATGGCGCCTTTAGTAACAGTTCTATTATTAATAACAAAAAGAAAAAGTCTGGAAGAATCAAGCTGGGAGAAAACGAGTTTGAACTTCCTAATGCAAAATATACAGGTAAGCTCATAGAGCATCTCAAACATAGAACCCGCACTTTTTTTTTAAATTTTTTCAGAAACATAACCCATTAAAAAGGGGAAGTTTTTAAACTTGCAGAAACTAAAGTTATATTGTGAACAACCAGAAGCAGCAGATTTTTACACAAGACTTGCACACTATCAGTGACATCTTGATTGGCAAGAATAGAGAAAATGTAAATACAGCTATGCCTATCACATTCCTTGCAAGGATATGATGGACATTCCGTGTTTTTTTCCTGTATTTTTGTATATTTGCACACAATTTTGACAAAAACCTAAATTTTAAAGTATTGTTACAAAATTTCATTAAACAGTAAGAAAACTTTGTTTTTTTGTAAGCAATTAACAGCGTATTTATATTAAAATATTAAAATACTTGAAATCTATTTTTTGTAACATTCCTTGTTTTATTCCTGTACCCTTCATTTACAGAACGAGAAAAGAGAAGGAAGCACCTTGAAAACTTTTTCACGGATATGCCTAAAATGGAAAGCCATTATTGCCGTCACAGATGTAGTAAAGTTTATTTGGAGCACGATTTCAAGACCAAAACTGAAGTTTACCATGTTTGTAAAACTTCTTGTTTAGAAAAACAAGTACTGCCTTTGTCGATTTGTTCATTTCTTAAAGTATTTGACGAACTTAATATTGGTATTTTCAAACCTCGGAAGGATCAATGTGACCTTTGCTGGGCTTTCAAAATGAAGCACTTAGATGAAATAACATACAACGCCCACATCATAGTAAAAGATCAAGCTAGGGAAGATAAAAGTGAAGCAGTGAAGTTATGTCCACAAATTCAAGCAAGTTCGTTGTATTATAAAACAAAATTACAAGTTCACAAGTTCACCATTTATAATTTGGAAACTCACGAATGCAAGAATTTTGTTTGGAACGAAACTGAAGGGGAACTTTGTTCATCGGTGTTTGCTACATGCATATTTGAGCACTTACAAGCAGTAGTTGAGAAGGAAAAAAGACCTATTGTGATTTATTCCGATAGTTGTGGATACCAAAATAACCACATTTTGGCAAACGCTCTGTCACTTTTTGCATCAAAATATAATATAGTGATAGAGCAAAAATACTTAAAGAAGGGTCACACTCAAATGAGGCCGCGAGACCCAGAGTAGCCTATCTGAAAAAATCATATTTGGCAATACAACAGAGACTGTGTACCAGTAATTTTCAAAATGTCTTGTTGTCTACAAATATTCACCGTGTATTCCGTTTTCATTAGTATTTTCTCTCAAAATACCTACTTACTCCTTTTGCTATGCGAGAAGTCCTTTTCTTTGTTTTATTCTTAATTTTTTGGCAGATAGGTCACTATGGTTCTGACCAGATGTAACTAAATAAAGAACAAATGTCAGTTACTCCAAATATATTTATTTTATCAATCATGATTACCAATGATTTTTTTACTAAATACTTCATTCACTGTCATTGCTAACATCAATTGTATTCCTAACACTTGCACAGTCTGGAATATTGTTGTAGTACCCATGATAAACCGGTGGTATGTAAGGAAGCAAATCTTTTTTCTTCTCTTTGCTTATTGGCCTGCCATTGGGATAAAGTAATTCCAGAGATAAATCAACAATATCTTTTGTTTTACGTTTTGCAAGGTCTACAGACTCGAATATGACATCCACATGGTTTGAGTATTTATACAATAACCTGAACTTGTCATTTTTGTTGTACTGCAGCCATTGAATGCTTAGCCATTTGACTTTGGATCCCTCAGCTGTAACTTTTCTGTTAGTGATGTTGGCTGTTAACTTCCTTGTGGAAACAAAATGCTCTTTCTTCATTTTCATGATGTTGAAAGGATTTTTAGTCCTAGCTGCCATAATTACTTGATCCCAATCATCAGGAGTGAATATGTTGGTGAAAAATCTTTTTTTCTTTGTGATCAGTCCAAAATCTTGGTCACACGCCAAGTAAGAATGGCCACTCACGAAAAACTTGTGATCTATAGACTCTACTACGAAATCTGGGTGAGCAGTAATATACTGACAGAGAGTAGCCATTTTAATATTTCTGTTCTGCCCACTACATTGATCAGAGTAAAGAATCAACTTTTTAGTGTGCACCTTTTCTTTAATATACCTCAACAAACACGAGCCAATTTCTTCAGGTCCTCTGGATGCAATTGTTTCATTCCATATACACATTGTCACGTCATTAGTAACATCATCATGTATACCAAGGCAATAGGTCCACAGCTGTCTTTTGTAATAAAGTATTCCTGTTGAAATGACAGGTGTGGGCAACGTTTTCATTAAATCAAATACCAAAACTGTTACATCTGCATTGTTTGTGGCATATTCTTTATCTTTCTTATAATTGGTTTTGGCACTGTCAGCTTTGGTCAAATGGAGTTTGTTGTGAGTTTCAAGTTCCTTATTATCCTGTGCAGTTTCGCAAGCTTTGATTTTCACATCCCAGCTATCGCATTTCTTACAGGAATCACTGATGGGAGCATGAAATGAGAGATTAAAATTCTCATTAAAGATTTTCCTGAACATAAAATAAGATACTGATGTTGAATTTTCTTCACAATATAAAGAGTACATTTTTCGGAGATTCAAAACTGGAGCCAGAAACATTCTGTCCATGCTTTTATGCAAAGTATAATGTGACTCATACTTGGGAAATTTTTCAATAAATGCCTTTACATTATGGATTTGCTCATCACTCGTTTTATTTTTTGGTTGGTGTTTTCCTCTTTGGTCTTGAGGTGGAGTAGGTACAGATAGTTTATTCATAAGCAGCCTATTGATCCTGCCATCACTAACTTGAAATAATTTCTTAAAAAATTCTTTGCATACCTTTGTTAGTATTCCGTCACTATTTGGGACATGATACACCCTTGTGTTTGATCGACGAGACTCTTTCCTTCTAGCTATGTTCTGATGTGGAAGTGAACATCTATTTTTAGGAGCAACCCTTATCAGTGAAAATAGGTAGGATGTTTGTAAATCAAAATTTTCAAGATCATAAAATCCCTTGAATAACTTAGATTGTTGTGTGGGACTTAGTCTGGTATGACATTTTTGAGCACAACGGCAGGGTTGATCTGTATCAATTTGTTTTTCTGGAACTGCATTTTTCTTAGTATTTATATAGGCTTCACCTCTGGCTCTCTTCGCCTTCCTCACATTTTTTTCAACTTTGCTGGTTCTCGTTTACATTTCCTAGTCTTCTGTGGACCTTCCCTCACTTCAGCTTCGTCTGTTGTATTTGGAGGTATGTTCTCTTCTCCAATAATATCACTTTGATCCAAATATTGCTGGAGTAGGGCTTCTCGATGGTAAGTACTCAGAACCAGAGTCTTCGAATGGTTCCTCCTCACTACTTTCGAACAAATCTACAAAAAAGAACGAGCGCTTCATTGCAAATAATTATTTTTGTTGAATATTATTTTGTAAAACAAACTGTATTGTCTGACATACCTGCCATTCTTTGTTCCACACTGTGATCATCGTTTTCAACTAGATTATCACTATTCATTATTCGAACAACATTAAACACAACACATAAAAATGGACCTAATCTAACTTCTACCTACTGTCAAAATAGGTGTTATGATTCGAGTTGTTTTCACCAATACCATAGTAGCCTAAGTGATATAGGTCACAGTGGCACCACGATTTAATTCGATTTTCGCAACCAGGGAATCGATGTATGCTGCCATCTATGATACAATATGTGAACAACTTTTAGGCCACTCTGGACACAAACATAAGCAGTACATTTTTGTAAGAACGTCAATTTCGTGAAATCGTCAGTTAGGTCATTCTGGTTCTCGCGGCCTCAAATGGAGTGTGACACTTCTCACACTCCATCTGATAGAAAGACATCTCAAAGGACGAGATATATTTTTACCGACTGACTATATCTCTGTTATTCGCAATGCTAGGCAAAAACCGATGCCTTTAGATGTGGAATATCTGAGTCATAAATATTTCTTGGACTTCGATAATCCTAACATCATGAGATATAAATCTATAAGGCCTGGAAAGCGAAAGAATGACTTGAAAGTGGCAGATATCAGATGCATGAAAAACACTCCAAATGGTGAAATTTTCTACAAGGCAAACTCAAGAGACGTATATTCCCCACTTCCGCAAAGGCAAATGCCAATTGATGCTGATATCAATCCTGGTCCCCTTTACAAGGAAAGACTTCAACTGAAGAAGAAAAAGTGGATGCATCTGCAAGAAATGAAGCCAGTTCTACCATCAGATATCCACTGTTTTTATGACAATATAAAATACGAACAAGACGACTCCGAAGTAGAAACAAATCCTGTGTCAGCTGAAGCAGATGAGTTACAAGGTTCTAAAAAGCAAAAAAAAGGCAGGCACAAAATAAACGGAAGAGAGATCAGAACGCTAGACCAAAGAGCAAAGTTAATAATGGTAAAAAAAAATAAACAAATCAAAACCAGGAAGCTTGAAAAGTAGTTAGAAAATGGTAAAATTGTTGTTTGATGTTCAGTTGAAAAATTAATGTTTTTTATTATTTTTATATTAAATGGAGTTTCTATTTCTATGGTCTTGTTATTCTTCATTAATAATGGGAAAACAATCGTATGATTCAATATTCAAATTATTTCAACAAGATGTCGTATACAATACATTGGTAATCAGCTAATTAGTCGTATGCCACATTCAAACTATATTTTCGATTCCAAATGCTGAAATTAGTATGAGGAGTGTAGAATATATATAACACTTTTGATATATCCATTTTCCACCAGCAAAATATGACTTGAATCTAACATATAACATTATTTCATTGTACTGTAAAATTACGTTTTTGGGGATACGCCCTATTAGAAATAAGGTAACGATATATATAATACTCGTTTACACACTTCTCAGATTGGAAATGTTCCACGATGCCGACTTACAATCAAAAATTTATCACATACATTGGACCAAAAGTCTACAATTCTTTACCACCGTCACTAAAATGTATCAGAAGTTATACTAAATTGAAAATAGAATTGAAAACATTTATTAATCACAACTACCACAGATTGGAAACAATACTGGATAGTTGACTAATTCACCATACTGCAATGACTCAAAAGAATGTCACAAGCTGTTGTTTCTGTTTCTTCTTTCGTATTTGATGCTCTAGTTATGCTAAAAGACTGCTCATCATTTTGGTCGTCCTTCTAGGACTTTCCAGAACTATTTAGTAGGTTCATCGTAGTTTGTAAATGTATTGTTTGTATTGGATTCGTGGCTATAACACAAGCTTAGCTTAGATAGCCACGATCCTTCATAGATGTAAGTTGTAACGGTTTATATTTTATATTAATCTGAATTGAATAAATTTTGATTTGATTTGATTTTGATTTGGTAAATTCGATAGCGATAGCTTGAATGTATTAGAAGAATTTGCGTTTCCCTAATAAAAGTCAAACAATGGTTTTTCATCAAGAGAAATTGTTACTTGAAGGTTACCAAAGAACTATATTTCATCTAGTTATTTCATATATCTTTCACACATCCTTTCAACTAATGATTATTCAAGGCAATTTTTAAAAACTCGAAATTTAGGCATGTGTTGTGTTTCAGTACATCATTTTTCAATGCTTAGTTCTAACATTTTCATTGAATTATTTTCACTCCAACAAGTTTATATGCGTAACTTCACCAAAGTCGTGTTTCCATGTACTTTTTTTTTCACTGCTTCGTTCGAAAATTTCTATTGCTGAATTCCGTTCATATAAAGTTGTTTCAATACATTTTTAAAAAAAGAGTTCAATCTTTCATACCGTAAAATGGGGTTACTTTGATATTACGGGGTTACTTTGATAACAGCTTACTTAGTTTTGAAAAGCGCCAATAACGAGATTACTGAACGCAGCCGAATGTTTTTTTTTCCAGTATTGGCGACACTGATACCGATTTTACAATATGTCGCATTTTATTCACCAACGGCCCACGCTGTGTTATAAAACTATGTGATTTTGTGATTTTGTGATTTTGTGAAAAAATATTGAAATTTCAGGTATGTAAAACTCTTCATGTAGTTTAAAAATTACTAGAATTTCAGTTTTACCGTCTTGGTTCTTGGTGATTACGGTTTCCTGTGAATACTGTTTATGCTTTTAAGTCCTAAAAAACTAATAGAGTCGCCATGTTTTGAACCCAAATGCATATTGGGGTATCTTTGATCAGGTGTACGAGGTTACTTTGATCAAATGATCAAAGTTACCCCGCATTTTGAAGAAACGTTTTCAACAGTATCACCTGTGTTGTTTTTGTTACAGAATAATGCCTAGGACTTATAGGAAGCCGCTTGGAAGTCGACAGTACAGAAATTATTCGGATGCAGTGATTGAAAATGCACTGCAATCTATATTAGACGGACGTTTGACGGTTCGTGGCGCTGCAAAAGAATTTAAAATACCCTATGGAACTTTATACAATAAGTATAATGGACAACACATAAATAGACCTGGAGCCCAAACTGTGTTCACTGACGCTCAAGAAAAGGCTATTCTTAAATCAGCAGCAAAGTGTGCCGAATGGGGGTTTCCCCTAGGTCTGTTTGATTTGCGTATGTTCGCTAAGGCTTGTTTAGACCGAACGGGACGAATAGTTGCAAAATTTTCCAATAATGTGCCGGGTATTGACTGGGCCTACTCGGTTTTACGACGTCATCAGGATTCTTACAGTCAGCGTGTCGCAGCTAATATAAAAAGGGCTCGAGCTGGAGTTTCCAAACAAAATATAGAACAATATTTTAAACATTTGGAAAGTGTTGTTGAAAACGTGCCTAGTAGTAATATTTTCAACTATGATGAGTCAAATTTGAGCGATGACCCGGGCAAGAAACGCTATATATATCGACGAGGAGTCAAATACCCAGAAAAAATAATAAACTTTTCCAAGAGTTGCACGTCCATCATGGTTTGTGGGTCTGCAAATGGTGTTTTATTACCACCTTATGTCATATATAAAAGCACACATCTATATGACACTTGGAAAGAGAGAGGACCGTGTGGCTCACCCTGTTGCGATGAGCCTTGTTGCTCAAGAGGAACTAGATACAACCGAACAGCAAGTGGCTGGATTGACAGCTCCACATTCCGAGATTGGTTTATGTCATGTTTTTTGCCACACGCGAAATGACTAAACGGGCGTAAAGTGTTAATTGGAGACAATTTGTCCTCTCATATCGACGAAGATGTTTTACGACTATGTGAAGAGAACGACATCAACTTTGTTTGCTTGGTACCACACTCAACCCATTTGCTTCAACCTTTGGACGTAGCATTTTTCCGTCCAATGAAAGAGGCATGACGAAGTACATTATCGAAATGGAAAGTTGAAAACTTAAAGCTGACAACAGTTCCAAAAGATGCGTTTCCGAATCTACTCAACAAGACACTAATAAGAATGGACGAAATAAAACCAAAAAAATTTAACAACACTGGTGTGGTACCCCCGTTCAATAATGAAAACGGTGCCATCAAACGAAATCTTATAAGCGCCTTCAATGCAACAGGAATATTGCCGTTTAACCCTGATCAAGTGTACAAGCGCTTACCATCTGATGATAGTAACGTTGAGGCTGAAACTGAGAGCGTTCTGACTGAATTATTAAGAACTCAAAGATTTGGAGACTCCTCCCATACTGTAAAACGAAAGAAAAGGCTGAATGTTGCTCCTGGAAAAAGCATTTCTACAGTGGATGTAGTAGATGAACCTTCGCCAAGTCTAGAAAAAAAGCGGAAGATAAAGAAAACTAATCAGACAACTGACCCACCACTTGAAGAAAACATATCTGATGACAATGAGACTCTGGATGAAATATTTGAAGAAAAGGAAAATGCGAAAGAACATGAAGAGAAAGAAGATAATAGATTGAGCGAAGGTCGTTATGTATTGGTCACATTTAGTTCTCAGCGAGGAAAAAAAACATATCGTTACGTATGTTACATTAACGAAATATCTCCGCTAGTAGTTACCGGCTTAAAATCGTGCCAAAATAAAAAAACCTTCAGATTAATTAAAGACGACATTTCTGAAATTGAACACTCTGCTATTGTTGCATTCCTGCCTATGCCTACCTTTCAAGAAGGGACTGAATTGGTCGTGTTTCCTTATGAAATCAATGTGAATGAGGTTTAGAGCTTAAGAGTTTGAGTTTTTTTGTTTGAAAATGTTAATTTTGAATAAAATTATAACTGAAACATCATTCTTGTCTATATCAAAGTCACCCCAAGTGTTTTAAACAGCTTTATTGAAAAAACTTGCGGACAGATTTCAATTTTTTTTTTTTAATTTTATGTTCTTTTTGGGGTTACTTCCAAATGACATGGAAATAAGCATGGTGATCAAAGTAACCCCGATCATTGTATAAATGTGATCATAAGGATTTTTGTTTTTTTCTCAAAGATTGAATGAATTAGGAGGTTTTTGAGTTTATTATCGGGTAGAAGACGAAAAACCGATATTATGGTTTTTTTATCGTATTTTTCTGCCAATTTATTCAGAAGATACTGAGATCTTAAAATGGAAATTGATCAAAATAACCCCATTTTACGGTACAATATTTTTGTTTGTCCAACTAAAAATTGTGTAGGATGTCACATTGAAGTGTTTGAGAGAAAAATAAATAGCATGACCTTTTGAATAAGTGTATACAGGGTGTTTCATTGAAGTTTGTTATACATGGTGTTTCAAAATACAATACAATAAAATGATAATATAAGGTGACGAGGACCTCAGTTTTCAATGTGCGATCCCTCAATGTGTACATGATGTCTCAAAATACATAATTCCAGAAAAACATGCCTGCATTAACGTGTTTCAAAAAACAAGGCGACTGGAGTGTGACGGGAGCCTCAGTTTTCAACGTGCAATCCCATTTAAAAAACAACGTATACAAGACGTCTCACTGAGAAGAGAATTATATATAGGACGTTCCAAAAAAACAAGGCGCCTGGAGTGTGATGAAAGTCTCAGTTTTCAATGTGCAATCCCATTGAAAAAACAACGTATACAGGACGTCCGCAAAAAAAACATGGCGACTGGAGGATGACGAGGACCTCAGTTTCCAATGTGTGATCCCTCAATGTGTACAAGGTGTATTAGAATACATCTTTTCATCGTTTAGTACGCAAAGAGTTCATTCTCGTATACAATATTTGTTGTCTCTTCAGCTCATTATTCATAGATATGATTCGTATAAAGTACAACATTTTTTCTCTGCTTCATTCAAAATTTCAATTGATATTTTCTATTCAAATCTTTAGTAAGCAAAGAGTTCATTCTTACAAACAATATTTTTTGTTTGTTCAGTTCGGAACATTTTTATTGATATATGTCACTACAAAACTACAAATATACACAACACATTCTCTGAATGGAAACCTTCAACTATAAGGACTGATTGTACTGAATATTAACTAGCGATTTGAAATAGCATTCCCTAATGAGTTTTGAATAATTATGTTAACATACAACGTTGATCAATGATTTTTATATATGATTCAAAAAAGGGGTTGAGTTGGTGAGTGTGCATTTATAAATGTTGAGAAAAGTGAAACGTTTTCTGCTATTCATCCTCATTATTTGAAAAGAGGTTGTTGGTAAAAACTATGATTGGAATAAAACACATTTTAAATGAGCGATATTTAATATCTATTGAATACAAGAAGGCCTCTACATAATCTATGAGTCACGATTATTTAATTTTCTCTTTTGAAACTGTTTGACATCGAATTACCCTGTTGTTGTTCTACGTCATCAACATAATTGTTAGCTTTTATATTAGTATTCTTTATGCGTTGCTCTCTGTGGGTTTTGCGTTGAGTATTCCTTCTTCTTTTTGGAGGAAACAATGATGAAATGATGTTTCGATACTTCCATGAGCGGTTGGCGTTCACTGGTCCCTTGGATTTATATCTTATATATCTTATATTAGTGGGCATTGGTGATTATTAAAATATTTTTGTATACAATCAAGTCTTTAGCTGTATAATGTCGAGGAACACGTTTCAATAATAGTTGAAGTAGTTCTTGCGTAAGATTGAAATGTTCGTTTTTTATAACAAGTTCATCGTTTTCATTTTGTACAGGGGTATCGCCAATAACATTTCCATTTTCGAAACGGAGCCCATATATATCAGATTCGATCGTTCTTTGCTGTTCTGATATTCCCTTTTGTTGGGTAACTACCTCCTGCACCGCGTATACAGTGCTAGTCAAAAGTCCCCTCCCCCCCTCGTATCTTTTGAACGGGTATACTTATAATAATGAAATTTGGAGTGTGGAAATAAACGGATGTAGGCTTCTTAACTGGTCATAACAGGTGACGCAATAGTCATAAATGACGTCACAAGGCCACTGTGACCAAAAATTTTAAATGGGACCCTATGGCAAGTGACAGCTCGTTTGAAAGGTATTGAAAATACCTATTCAGTCATACCAATTTTGTTTGGGTTTCGGCTGATTTTGATTGATAAATTGAAGAAATACGAAAATTATAGTTTCGCATTTAATTAATAAAGATTTAAGAACCAGTTCTTATAATAAGTGTTCAAAATGTGCTCCATCTACTTCCTGGCAGTAATGCATCCTATTGCTAAACTCTTGTCGTACTCGTCCCAGTGTGTCAGCGGAAATTGCCCTACATTCTTCAACAATTCGTTGTTTCAGAATGGCAATACTGTCAGGTGCTGTAGCGTAAACCTTAGATTTCAAGTACCCCCATAGAAAAAATCTAATGGTGTAAGGTCCGGTGACCGAGCTGGCCATTCGATCGAACCTCGTCGTCCAATCCATCTACCACGATATTCTTCATCTAGGTAACGTCTTACTGCACCGTAATAGTGTGCAGGAGCACCATCTTGTTAAAACGTTATTTCCAAGTTGTCGAATTCATCTGGATTATCTTCTAGAATTTCAAGAATTAACGCCTCTATATCAGTTTGTAACATCTCCAGATACAATTCACCGGTTAAGTTAGCATTGAGAAAAAGAGGCCCAACTATGTGGTTTCCCAAAATACCTGCCCAAACATTTACTTTTTCTGGAAATTGAGTATGTTTTTCACGAAAGATGTGAGGATTTGTGTCACTCCAATACCTCACATTTTGAGTGTTAACATTTCCATTGAGAAAGAAAGTACTTTCGTCACTAAAACAAATTGTCTGTATGTAGCCTGGTTGTTGGTTCATTTTATCGGACATAGTTTCACAGAATTCTAGTCTTCGGTCGGGGTCATCATCTGAAAGTTGGTGCACCATTTTTAATTTGTATGGATGAAATTTGTTTTTAGCCAACACCCTATGTACTGTCCTTTGACTGACTTCACAGATAGACGCAACTTGGGCTATGGAAGAAGTAGGGTTCACTACCATTTCTCCAAGTATGTCAATTTTTTTGTCATCACTAATTGTTGGTCGACCAGATCGTTTGGCATCTTGAACACTACCTGATGCTTCAAACTTCCGAAGAAGCTCCCTCAAATAAACCCTCGATATAGGGCGATCGGGGTACCTCTCATTAAACAGTCGTTCCGCTGCATGGAAATTGTTTCTACATTCACCAATTATTAAGATAGTTGCTACTTTGTCGGCTACAGTACGTACCATTTTGCCTATGTAAACACTTAAACGTCTCGTTAAACAATAGCTTAGGTAAATTTTCAAGGTATAAACACTTTTGACAAGTAGATAATTCAAACACGTCAACCTTTTTGACAATGAACCAGAGGCGTACTTTAAAATCTTTATTAATTAAATGCCAAACAATAATTTTCGTATTTCTTCAATTTATCAATCAAAATCAGCCGAAACCCAAACAAAATTGGTATGACTGAATAGATATTTTCAATACCTTTCAAACGAGCTGTCACTTGCCATAGGGTCCCATTTAAAATTTTTGGTCACAGTGGCCTTGTGACGTCATTTATGACTATTGCGTCACCTGTTATGACCAGTTAAGAAGCCTACATCCGTTTATTTCCACTCTCCAAATTTCATTATTATAAGTATACCCGTTCCAAAGATACGAGGGGGGGAGGGGACTTTTGACTAGCACTGTATATTGAATGTCGTGTTATTAGACATATTGACTGCAACTAAATTATTTTCATTAAAACAAGTCTATATATGCATAACCGTAACATACTTGACCAACTGTGCTTAGCGAAACTGATACATAGTCCGCCGAACCAAGCCATACTGCGCAAAGCGCAACACCAAACTATACCGTGCTCGTTGAGGGTAGTCATTGGCCGTTTAATCTCGACAATTTCAGAATATCACATTGGACACCATTACACTCCAATATATACAACCACATTTTTCAAATAACAATTCAGATTCCTTATTACTGCAAAAAGCTGTAAATTCTTCGTGATTCTCAATGTGAGCGATGAGTTTTGTAGCATATCCGTTTCTGCGGTACTCCTCCAACGTATGAATATAACCAAGAGTTTTCGGGTTAGAATGTTTTTTCAAAAGGTCAAAATCCATGGTTGGCAGCAGCGCAAATGCTGTTGGTTTATCGTAAATAATGTAACAAGAGATTGTTTTATCACAATACCACTATTGAATCAAATCACTTTCAATATTCAACTGTCTAATTTTCTTAGCAGCTTGATATCTCCAGCATTTGCATGACAAACATAAAGATCTACCATTTTGTCCGGAACATATATGTTCTAAGACGAGAAAACCTCTAGTAAAAGCTGAACAGCTTTCAAATTTGATGGCTACTTTACAGCCGAAGGAGAAATATATTATACACTACAGAGAATTGAAGCAAGCATTGAAACATGGATTGATCATGACAAAAGTGCATCGTGTTTTGGAATTCAAGCAGTCTCCATTGTTAAAACCATATATAGATCTGAATACTAATTTACGGAAGGCAGCGAAGAATGAGTTTGAGAAGAACCTGTTCAAGCTAATGAACAATGCAGTATTTGGTCAGTTTATTCGATGAAAATATGAATTTTGTTCTCATGAATAACTTTTTTTTGTAGGTAAAACGATGAAAAATATTATAAAAAGGGTCAACATTAATCTCCTTACCAAATGGTCTGATCGCTACGGAGCCGAGGCCTATATTGCTGAACCAGAATTTAAAAATTGCACGATATTCAATGGGAATCTGGTGGTAGTGGAATTGAGGAAATTGCAAATTTGGCTCAATAAACCAATCTATGAGGGACAGGTTATATTGGATTTAGCTAAGACAACAATATATGATTTTCACTATGGGTATATGACTGAACGCTTTGGAGAGGACTGTACCGTTATGTATACTGATACGGATTCTCTCATTTACGAGTTGCATCAGGACCCTTATGTAATTATGAAGGAGGATTGTCACAAATTTTTCGATACCTCAGACTATCGCGATAACAATAAATACAACATTCCTCAAGTCAACAAGAAAGTCCTAGGCATGATGAAGGATGAAAACAATGGAGTGCCAATGACTGATTATGTTGGACTTCGTTCCAAATGATATGCCACAAAAGTGTTAACAACTGAAGCTGACATTATGAAACTGAAGAGGAAGTTGGAACTTGATGAATATGAAGAGGACGAAATTCAAAATATAATCTCCAACTACGGCATCACTAAGAAGGCAAAGGGTATTAAAACGTTGGTGGTCGCCAGTCTACAATTGATTTCATGTCCTTTATTTTCAATTTCAATTGTTATGTGAGAAAAACACTTTTGATTGCTTTTCATGTGTTCTATTTATGTATTTTGTAATACTGTTTTCATATATATTATTTTACCATTGACGATTCCTATATATATATATATATATATATATATATATATATATATATATATATATATATATATATATATATATATATATATATAAAATCTAGAAAGGTTAATGCAGTCAAGCTGCTGGAAAATAATTCCATGAAAATCAAAAAATAAATAAATAAGTACTCTTTGATCATTCCCATATTGATTTCAATTTAAGAGCCACCGGTATACAGCTGTTTCAGCCTATTGGGCATCGTCAGTACCGGGCAGGCGGTCCTCGATTGAAGACAAAATGAGAAAAAACCAAGAAAGTACTTGATAAAAATAGCTGCGTAAATGCAAGCGAAACATAAGTGGAACCACCTATTGGTGTGACACCCAAGTCAACTTGCCAAGTTTTTATGTCAGTGTTGGTGGTTTGACCAATCAACCGACAACTGCGGTAGCAGAAATTTAGCTTCCCAAATTTCTGCTACCGCAGTTGTCGGTTGATTGGTCAAACCACCAACACTGACATAAAAACTTGGCAAGTTGACTTGGGTGTCACACCAATAGGTGGTTCCACTTATGTTTCGCTTGCATTTACGCAGCTATTTTTATCAAGTACTTTCTTGGTTTTTTCTCATTTTGTCTTCAATCGAGGACCGCCTGCCCGGTACTGACGATGCCCAATAGGCTGAAACAGCTGTATACCGGTGGCTCTTAAATTGAAATCAATATGGGAATGATCAAAGAGTACTTATATTATTTATTTTTTATATATATATATATATATATATATATATATATATATATATATATATATATATATATATATATATATATATATATATATATATATATATATATATATTGTATTGTATTGTATTGTATTGTATACTAAAACTCAAATCGATCTCTTGGCTCATTAAAAGATGATGAATAATGACCTAACTCCCAATCTACCCCATCCTTATATTCGATAACAAAATAGTAAAATCGCTTGTTTAGATTTTTTTGACATGGGTAAGAAAAACACCTCCCAATTGACTTTAGGAATCTGTGTGTCTTCTCCTTGTTTATGTTTTACAAGTAAAGAAAGACATCCCCCCATTAACTTTTGGAATATGTATGTTTACTCCTTGTGATAATGAGTTTTTCATTATTTTGTTATTGAATTTCCTATTCTCCCGAGGGAGTTGAGCTATCTACATGCTTGTAAAAGTGCATGCCTTCTCGTGGACTCTCTTGGACAGCTTTCATGCTGACTAATATGCACATTTTCATTTTTACATTTTTTCTCAGTCATTGCCATAATTTTTTCTTTAATGCCACAGGTAAATATTTTTTCACCCTGTATATCCCCACGGTAGATTTTTCTTAAACGTCGACGCTATACTTTTCTACACCCTGTATATTTTTTTCTTTAATGTTGCCTACCCTGTATAGCCATAAATGAGAGAATATAGATTAGAGTTAGATTGCTAAGGGAACTGGAATTGATGGAACGAATAGGATAGTTGTTCCCCAATATTGTACTATTTTTTCCTAAACCAATTTTTCCTTAGAAATTAAAGAATCATGGGATATGAATAATTATACCACCTACACTCCAAAACTGGAGCAAATGAATATAATCAGGATGCTGCCGATCAGGAAGGGCGTTCAATGGCCAAGAGAGAGCGTCACCGGAGGCAGTTGCAATGGTGACTGAGCCGACGGCGGCAGTGGCTGGGGGCGTCGGCTGATGCCGCTGAGACGGCGGTGGCAAACAATTGATCGATTTAACGACTTTTTGGTGCGATAACGATTTTCGGTGCGTTTTTCGTAATAGTTTTTGCAACTTTTTTTTGACATCTTACAATGTAAATCATATGGGTTTTTTGTAAAAATGGGACTTGAAAAAAATGTGTTTTTTTCGATGCGATTAAAGTGACAAAAATGGGCGTTTTATCGCATGATGATTTTCAACTTTTTTTGGTGCGTTTTTCATAACAGTTTTGCAACTTTTTTTGTGACATCTAACAATGTAAATATGAGTTTTTGCAAAAAATGGGGTTTGAAAAAAATGTGTTTTTTTTCGATGCGACTGAAGTGATAAAAATGAACGTTTTATCGCATGGTATTTTTTGATTTTTTTTTGGTGCGTTTTTCGTAACAGTTTTGCACCTTTTTATGTTGTGGATCCAGTTTTCATGTTATATATTTTCGATGGTTTGATACCTGAAATAAATCAATGGTAATTTTATCAATTATTCGAAATTTGAAACATTTTATATGCAGGGTGGATCAAGTTTTGATATAAAATATATAGTCAAATCTTGGAACCAAATTGAGGACCCACTCCCAAATCAAGGACTATTTCTAAATCGAGGTCCAAAATCAAGGACCTGTGCCTGAAGATGATAGCGCATGTGAGATGTTATTAGACGGATGACAACATAGTGCATATGATAGACATTTTTCTCAGTTTTTTTCGCCATATTTTTTTTCTATAATGGTGAACACGATAGACATATTTTTTTCGATTATTAAACTACATCATCATCATTATTATTATTTCACATTAGTGATCGAATATTTGTTTTCGCCGAACGCTTCTTGCGCAAAAGATAAACGGTGATTGAAAGTCAACAATCCAAACGAAACTCAATTGAAGAGTCCCCGAGACGATGCCCTCACAGATAGCCCTAATACGGAGCGCGAGGACCCCCGAGGTGATGTCCCTATACGGAACGCGAGGACCCCCCGAAACGCTGCCTCAGGGAGCCCCAATACGGAGCGCGAGGACCTCCGAGACGATGCCTCAGGTAGTCCTAATACGGAGGGCGTGGACTCCCCCGAGACGATGCCTCAGGGAGCCCCAATACGGAGCGCATCAGCTTCGGAGCTGGCTAGTGCTGGAACAATTTGGAGCGCTCTGATAGGTCGAGAGAGCAATCAGAATGAACCTCCATAAGAAATAACACGCGATTTTTAGAACTTATCCTCTCGATGTAACACACACAAATAACTACAAGAAATATTATTCAACTGAATATCATCGTACCAATTCTTTTCAATTACAGCTCTTTCAATTGTGTTGATGTATCTTCTAATCGAGAATCCCGAAGATTGATGACCGAGGTTCCCCGATGACATCAAAACTCCATCACTATCATCAGTTCGCTATTGCTTTTAATATTCCACGTTGGCTTCGAGGTTGGAGACGAAGTCTTTCACGCCGACGTCCTGGGTTCGATTCTCATGCCAGACGTTTTTTTAAAGGATCAGGTGACAACGGGACCGAGGGGCGGAGTCTTAAGGGGGCCAAGGGGTGGAGTACTAAGGGGGGCCGACAGGTGAGGCGGAGTACTAAAGGGGCCGAGTCCACGCTTGAATCGCTACGATACTCTTGCCATCCTGCGTCGATGACGTCACACGTTTCTGCTCGATTCTCCGTCGTACGCGTGACCTTGAAAGGAACCAAAACTTGCAGAATGGACCTTAGCGATTTCCCAATTCCTCCATAAGGAATGAGCCAGAACTCTTGCAGCCTTTTTATTCATTCAACTAATTGTATTTCAATATGACCCACATATTCCACTTCAAAAGATAGGGGAATATTTTTCATAACAAACAAAAAAATATTATCAATAACAACACTCCACATGTGTTTTTCTGAAAGTAGTATCTTGGAATTTGAAGACATAACAAATATAAAATATCAGCAATACAACACTTCACTTCTGTTTTTCAAAAGAAAATCATGATTCCTGCGAATTGAAGTCATAACAAACTTATAATAGTAGCAATATAACATTTCACATGTGTTTTTCTGAAATAAAACCATATATCTTGCCATTTGAAGACATATTCAACAAATTGTATTTCAGTATGACCCACATATTCCATTTTATAGCCCTGTTATATTTCATAACAAATATAAAATATCAGCAAAACAACATTACACCTCTGTTTTTCTGAAAAAAATCATGTATCTTGCGATTTGAGGCCACATTCAACAAATTTTATTTCAGTATGACCCACATATTCCATTTTATAAAATCGAGGGTTATGTTTCATAACAAATATGAAATATTAGCAATAACAATACTTCGCATGTGTTTTTCTGAAAGTGGTATCTTGCAACTTGAAGACATAAATATGAAATATCAGCAATACAACACTTCACATCTGTTTTTCTGATAGAAAAACCAAGTATCTTGCCATTTGAAGACACATTCAACAAATTTTATCACAGTATGACCCACATATTCCATTTTATAAGACATAAAGTAATATTTCATAAAAAATATAAAATATTATCAATACAACACCCATCACGTGTGTTTTTCTGAAAGAAGTATCTTGCGATTTGAAAACGAAACAAATATAAAATATCTGCAAAACAACACTACACATCTGATTCTCTGAGAAAAAATCCTGTATCTTGCTATTTGAAGCCACATTAAACAAATTGGATTTAATATGACCTACATATTCCATTTTATGAGATTGAGGGTGATATTTCATAACAAATAAAAAATATTAGCAATACAACACTTCACACCTGTTTTTCTGAAAGAAAATCATGTATATGCAGATTTGAAGACACATTCGACAAATTGTATTTCAGTATGACCCACATATTCCATTTTATGATATCACAGGTTCTATTTCAAAACAAATATAAAATATTGGCGATACAATACTTCACACTGTTTTTCTGAAAAAAACAAACATGTATCTTGTGATTTGAAGGTACAGTCAACAAATTATATTTCAGTATGACCCACAAACCTATTCCATTTTATAAGACCGAGGGTTATATTTCATAACATATGTAAAATGATAGCAATACAACACATCTGTTCCTCTTAAAGAAAATCATGTATGTTGCGATTTGAAGACATAACAGTAGTATGTGTATGTCAGTCCTAAATTGTAAGTATACGCTAGTAATAAATATCAACCTTATCAGGAAATTTTGTCGTTGTGCGGTTTATGAATTGAAAGAACATTCTGCACTGGAAAGAGAAGACCATGTACATCATATTTTAAAAATCTTATATTGCAATAACAAATCTACTATGATTTACTAGTTTACTGTATGTTTTTATTATATGAAAAAAGTATAGATTACCAAGATTTGGGTCCCGAATCAGGGTGGCAGTCTCGGTAAATTTTTGATACGCTATTGTGCATCAGCCCAGTGGGATAGTACCTCAATGCGAACATCCTAGCCCATTTTTTGTATACTATTACAATCACTTGGTATTCTATGATAAAAGAAAACACAGTTATAAAGCTAATTTGGTTTGAATGCATCATAAGAATTGTTTATAAAATTTAAACTAAATGATTCTGATTTTTGTATGACCTTTTATAATTTCAACGAGAATGTAACATTGGAAAATCGACCAAAGAGATTGTAAGTAGATCGTTTGAATAATTACAAAAATGTGATGGTAATATAAAACACTACATATAGAAGGGAAACTCATTAACAGATCAAAACTTCTTCGATATACATCAGAGTAAAATGTTGCTGTTCCCCCCGAAAAAAACAAAAGCGAATATTTTTTAATAGTATGTTCTATGTATCCTACCAATTGAACTAATAATAAAATAATTGAACTGCATGTTTTTTAATTTTATTTTAGATATATATCAATCCTCTTAATTCTGTTTCGATTATAGAGGATATTTAAACCGGATATAAAGTTGGAGAATTTGATTGTGAATGAACAGCAAAAAATGTATTCCTCGAGAAAAGTAGATTCTGAGAAACAGACCTCCTTGAACTTTAACTTTTTTTTATAATGATAGTTGATACATTATGGAAACATTATTCAGGGAAATATTATCTAAAATTGGTTAAACGTTGAAATTAATCAAAGAAAATTCAGCCGGAAAACATTCAATCGAAGCGATAAGTCAACATATCAGATTGTGTAACGTGAAGCTCTGAAAAAATTGAATCTCAAAGTAGGTGTGTAAAGTAAAATCATAACAAAAATTGTCAATTGAAACGAATGAGATGTTTACTTATGACGATAAACAAAAATGTAGGTTCAAAGAAGGACAGTAAGGTTTGCTGGAAAGATGTTAATTCTTGTTTCAATAACAGTGTCACCATCAATGTGAAACAAAGAAATGACAGCATTTTTGGATAACAGAAGTATAAAATCAATGACTTTCTGATTAGGGATCAATGAGATATTTTTTGTAACATCATTTAAATAAGGAAACGTTACTAACTTTATATTTTTGTAGAATATTATTATAGGTACAGATTATATATATGTTATAACTGAAGGATCGTCGATATATATAATATAAAATATTTGCAATACCTTACACCGGTTTTTCTGAAAGAAAATAATGTTTCTCCCGATATAAAAACACATTCAACTAATTGTATTTCAATATGACCCACATATTCCACTTTAAGAGATAGAGGGTTGTTTTTCATAACAAACAAATAATATATTATCAATAACAACACTTCACATGTGTTTTTCTGAAAGTAGTATCTTGGATTTTAAAGACATAACAAATATAAACTATCAGCAATACAACACTTCACATCTGTTTTCCTGAAAGAAAATCATGTTTCCTGCGAATTGAAGTCATAACAAACTTATAATAGTAGCAATACAACACTTCACATGTGTTTTTCTGAAAGAAAACCATATCGTCGGTTTGGAAGAAGACTATTACATCTCAAAAATGTGATTTTTATGTTTTATCGATAGAATAACTCAAAATCGTGTGAGAAATTATGTGGAACACGGTTCTAACTTGTACTTTTATTCAAACCGCCAGGGCGCTCTGCTTAAAACTATGACATCTCCCCTCCCTTTTGACAAGTTTTGAGAAAGACCATTACATGTCAGTTAGCATTGTGAAGTCGCTTCAGAAAGTTCGTTTGTTTTGTGAAAGACTATTATATCTCAAAAAGTGGACAGTGAAGAAAAGAGTTTCATCGCACTTTTCTGAGCAAAACTATTACAAACCAAAATATAACTGTCTTCCCGAAAAAGGTAAGCAGTCTGTAATATTGACTGTACTCGAGAATGAGTCAGTAACGTAGTTTTTTTTTTCTCCTCTCTGAATGAATCCAGATTAGCAATTTTTGTAAGCTACTGAGAACTGTTTTTTCTTTGGTTTCATTCTATGTTCTATTGTTCCGTATTTTCAGCTATAAAATTTTACTATGTTTACATCTCAAATGAATTCGTATTTTCAAGGACAAACAATAATTTCTTTTCGAATTTTTGCCATTTTAGTGTACTTGCATGAAACTAACGTATAATTTTTTTTCTTCTTATAAATACTAGACCCGTATTTTACTTGTGACTAACGAATTTTCTCACTAAACACGTTAAGATTACTTAAATTTATACACTACATAATAGTTGTAATTTACGTAATTAAGTTTAACTCTTTAACGTTCCGTACAGTTCTTTGTATTTTGTAGCCGTATTTTTTTTACTTTCCTTATTTTCACAACAATAATCCACGATAAAACATCTTTTCTTTTCGTCCTTTAACATTGAAAATTGCTTTTTTGAACTGTTTGAAACAAAATTTTATTAGGTTTAGACGCATTTTTTTTTTCTCTCCACAAGTAAATAGTGTTCGTATTAATCGGATTTTCGGATTAGCGCGACTCTGCTGTATTTTTTTTCAATTTTTTTTCCATCTTTTTTTTTTCTTTTTCTTTTAGAAATGGGATTCCAATGTTGTAATGATATAAATGCACCTACCTAGGAGTCCCCAAATTAAAAATTAACAAATCTCATAATTTTAGGATTAGTTTAATCTTCACCCCAGTAAGCAAATATTGGTACTTTTTTCAGGAAATGAAGGGAAGCCGCGGATCATGATCGGATCGCGGATTATGATCAAGTTCATGACTGTCCTTCCGTCAAAAATATAGAAAATGAGAATGTGAAACTGCCATTTCCTATTGACGACAACAGTCATCAAGAAGTTGTGGATCGACCCACAACATGCGGCTACGGAAAACGCATTACTGAGGATGACACAGCAATCCCTACGATCAAAAAAGCAAAGAACAACATTTCTTTACCTGATCTTGAATCTGAAAAGGAGAATAATCAAGCGCTAATTAATCCTACAGAGGTAAGCAACAGCTCCCAACAAAAAACAATTCCCCTATCCCTAGTGTTGACGAAGCGAAGCAGATCAAAAACAGAAGCTTATCAAGTTCTTCGTCTTCTTCCTGCTCGACATGTTCATCTTGTAGTAGCTCAAGTAATTCTTCCCTAAGTTCTGTAGATGATACTGAAAGAAAATCATGTTTCCTGCGAATTGAAGTCATAACAAACTTATAATAGTAGCAATACAACACTTCACATGTGTTTTTCTCAAAGAAAACCATGTATCTTGCCATTTGAAGACACATTCAACAAATTGTCTTTCAGTATGACCCACATATTCCATTTTATAGGATCGAGGGTTATATAACAAATATAAAATGTTATCAACACAACACTTCACGTATGTTTTTCTGATAGAAGTATCTTGCGATTTGAAGGCATAACAAATGAAGGGTATAGGGGAAAAACCGGCTAAGTCAGTCATTTGCGAATTTTGAGATAGAGCGCGCAGATTGTAACCCATCAAAAGATCTTTCGTTTCAGTAAATCAAACAGGGAAAAAAGCGGTTTAGTCTGCTGTAACAAACGACCAAAAATAACCCATGCAGAGGAAAAACAGGCTAAGTCCATGCGGTACAGGAAAAGAATCGGCTAAGTCACGTCTACGTATCGCGATACGACACTCAGGATCGGCAGTCGAGTTCCAACCTGTTCGAACAACAAAGGGTTCAATAATATTCCGAATTTCTTTAGTTTGAGTGCCTTGAATTCATTTGAGAATGGAAAATACTGATAACAGTGATATTGAATTTAGTACCAATATACCGAAAACTTCAAAAAAGAGACCGAAACATGGAAGGTTGACAGAGGTTAGTAAGAAGTTACGCATGAAACGCATGAAATTGGGAAAGAATGTAACTGCAAGAGATTTAAGTGCGCGGAAATAATTCCAGTCGTAGCCAAAAAAAAAATATAATAAAGCATTTCAATAGCCTTCAGTCTGTTAGCGTCCAAAATTCTCATCTATGCGGATTGATGAGCATTTTACCAGTTGCACAAAGACGGCCTCGTAAACCTGAAGAGGAAGCATCTCTGAGAGATTGTGCAATTGCGTACAAAGTGAGATACACCATTGATAATGCTATCACAGAGCAAACTATTTGCAGACAAGAATTCATTGCTTTGCATGGAATTACGAAAGGTAAGGTTGAATATCTTGTAAAAGCTTTGAAGTATACTAGTGTGCCTCCCAAAGATCGTAGAGTGTGCCATACTAATAGACCTAACAAATTATCGCAGAAAACAACTGAGCTCGTTAACCAGCACATTGCATCATTCAAAGGACGAGCTAGTCACTACAGTTTGGCCGATTCGAGGAAAACTTACTTACCTGAGGACTTGAACCTCAAAAAAATGTTTGGAATGTTCAAGCAGCTTCACCCAGATTGTTCAACAATATCTTAGACATATTCTGTTTATTTGATGAATCGGTACATCTTTAATTCTGTGAAGTATTTTATTGAAATCTGAAATACATATCTGAGGTTTATAGGAAGTGACAAAGCACTTTTGTTGTTCTTCTTTCGTTATTATGTTTCAACAAAATGAAATCTGTTCATTTCATGAATCGATATATTTTTCAAATTGACTAAATTCATTATAATCCGAAATACATATTCACAGAATTCAATTGAATACCTTCATTGTTTCATTGCTCTCAGTTCAATATGGTTAATGATACCTAATATTGTCAATTGTCATTTGTTTTTGGCCTTCTGATTGATGATATATCGATATATTTTTCAATTTCTGAAGTATTATTATATTCTTGGCATAACGATGCATAGTTGCGAATTGCAGTGACCTATGAAATTGATATGTGTATATAACGACCAAGAGAGGGCCCAATATTGAGCATTGAGAAACATCGTTTTTACTTTGTATCAAATCAGATTTTTCGTTATTATACACAACTCTTTGAGAAAGATTACGAAGGTAACTTTTAAGTAGTGCTACAGCATGTATTTAAAACCCTAGGTATCCCAAAATAGCAAAGAGGAGGTCATGGTGTATGCGATCTGATGCCTTGGAATAGTCCAAGAAAATCAATAGACGAGGTTTGTTATTATCAATAGATATACAGTGACTGAATATATGAGTGATATATGTAAGGATTGTGGGGCAGCAGTACCGCAACATTTTAATGCTTATCTCACCAGATCCTACAACATTCTACTTCATGTTCAGAATAAACTTATAGATTTCATCGTCATCAGTGGCTTCACAGGAGAAGTTGGGATTGTTTATATTATTACTCAAAAAAAATCCATAATTTCATCATCAGGGAAAGAGTTGCAGTTGGATATACTTACAAAAAAATTGTTGATATCTTCAATGTTCAATAAGTGGTCTGGAATGGATTTGAGATTTCTTACATGGTGAATATTCAAATCGGATTAATACTACCATTTCTGCTTACTTCTTGTAAGCTTATGATTGAGATATGCTCTTGTCTTCAATCTTGCTGTAGCTCTTGTAAGCAGTATCTTTTATCATTCAGTGCCAATTCATTATATCTCATGGATGCTTTGATTCATAGGGGACAATGCCAAAGATCAGGCAATCAGTATGAGAATGAGGATACAGTATGAACAGCAGAAAAAATACGACAGAACGAAAAGGAATCGTAAGAAATCTGGTTCAACACTTGATATGGTTACCCAATCTAACAAATTCAATGACGCTAGGAGTCTTTTCCAGTTTTGTTCGAAAAGTAATGGGGAGATATTAATGAAAGTAACAAAGCACGTTTGTTGGTTTTCTTTCATTATTATGTTTCAACAAAATGCAGTCTGTTCATTTAATGAGTCAATATATTTTTCAATTCCTGACTCAATTCATTATAATCCGAAACACATATTCACAGAATTTGATTGGGTACCTTTATTGTTTAATGGATTTCAGTTCAAAGAGGTTAATGATACCTGATATCATCAATTGTCATTTGTTTTTGACCTTCTGATTGATAATAAATCTATATATTTTTTAAATTCGGAAGTACTTTCTTGTAATATGTAACACATATTCACAGGATTTGATCGAAATCTTTTATTGTTTTCGATTTCATGGTGTTGATGTTACCTGTAATCATTGAATGACATTCGTTTTCGGTCATCTGCTTGGTTAGTGTTGATGAATCGATATATTCTTTCGTTTTTGAAGTACCTAGGTATATACATCTGCAAAATTTGATTGAAATCCTTTATTGTTTCATTGCTTTCAATTTCATGGGGTAATGTTACCTGTTATCATTAAATTTAATTTGTTTTCAGCCATCTGATTGGTTGAATGTTGAAGAGTTTCACTATTCATTTGGTATATATACAGCATCACCTCTGAGATGATAATATTATTAGTGCTGACGTGAGGGTTCTTGAACATAGAGGAGTTTTGGTGAAAGCTGAATTTTGTTGACAGATATTGACAAGAATGGATCGTGAGTACCTTGAAATTGGTGATAAGTTGGAAGAAATTCAATCATTTGACTATTTGAGGATACGGGAATCACAAAGAGCACCGATTACGACAAAGCAAAATTCAATCCAAGATTTATTCAGTGACATATCTGAGGACGAGGATGAAGAATTTACGAAAACAAAAGGAGCATCAGCCTCAATGAGCCAAAAGTCATGCACAAGACAGGAATTATACAGCGATATATCCGAAGATGAGAATGGAGAGCTTTCAGACTCACCAGGAGTATCAGGCACAAGGAAGCAGTGTGGAATCCGTAAGTCTCCCAGAAATATCTCCAATTATGACGATAAGGAAATTTTAGAAATATGCAGCGAAGTTGGAATAGAGGTTATTCCTCAAATATCTAATGAAAATATTTCCACTGACGAAGAATATTCCAGAGGCATCGACAATACGAAATTTGTGAATGGATCAGCAGCTTTTCAGGAAATGTCAAATTCTGCAAATACCAATCGGGTGCCCAAATCGAAGCCAGAAACACTTCCACGTACTTCAAGAATGGACGATATTTCATCTTCACGACGCAGGAGTTTCTGCCGACAGTCATCGATAGTACGGAGTACCTCTCCCGAACCTTACTGCAGGAAGTATACTCACACAAAACCAAACGATTGGACGAAGAAGTCAGGAAAAGTCAAGGCATCGGGATTTATAGCTTCAGCATCATCGACAATGCCGAGTCAATTGGTGAATTCCACTGGGATTCACGATTCCTCCCCTAGTAATCCCAAAAGAAGGATATCAAACGTCAAGACGGCTCACTATTCTATAGTGGACAATGCCAAAGAGCAAACAACCAGCATGAGAATGAGGATACAGTTCGAAGAGCAGAAAAAAAATACGGCAAAAAAGAGAACGAAAAGGGAACGTAAGAAATCTGGTTCAACACTTGATATGGATACCCAATCTGACACATTCAATGACGCTAGGAGTCTTTCCCAGTTTTGTTCGAAAAGTAATAGCGAGATATCAATGTCGGCTGAAAATAGGCAGTATAAAATGAAGCGTATCGAATTTGACAGTTCGGGGAAAAACGAAGAAGTTGTTCGAATCAAGAATTCAAAAAGGAAGAGGAAAGAACTCGATTCCGATGGGGTACAGCCTAAAAAACGGTTCAAATTGATTCTCACAAAACTACGAGCACATAATCCTTGCCCTTCCCTATACAGGAGTCACAGAAATCGTTGAAATCTTTAATAGTTATGACCCCTATATAAAATTTACCATCGAAAAGGAAGACGATGAACAAAGTGTTCCATTTTTAGACACTAAACTCATTCGCACCTCCACTAATACCGTACTTATTGACTGGTACAGAAAACCAATAAGTTCAGGTAGATACATGAACTATTGGTCACTACATAAACAATCAATAAAAGTCAATTTGGTCAAACAGATGAAACAAAGAGAATTTCGGACTCGTCCTTTCATTAAAAAAATTTCAAAATCCTTTTAAACCTCTTTGTACAAAATTCATATCCTAAAACCTTATTAAACAAGATATTGTTTAACACGTCCCCAAATGAAATAGATCATAACGTTCGTCCTTCAATCTCTCCAAGTCAGGACAATGATATCAATAATAATAATAATAATGAAATTCAGATTAATAATTATCTTTTTACTCCCTTACCATATACCAGTGAAATTACACCCAAACTCACACGAATTTTCAAAAATATTGATAATATAAAAATTGCATACAAACCTATATTAACAATTAATTCCCTTTTTTCAAACTTAAAAGATAAAATCCCAAAAAAATTTCAATCTCAAGTGGTTTATAGTATCCCTTGTATAAGTTGCAGTGCTGAATACATTGGTCAGACTGCCAGATTATTAAAAGACAGAATATCTGCACACAAAAGTGACTGTAGACTTCATCCAGAAAGGTGTGCCCTTAGTGAACATGTTTATAATAATGGACATGTAATGGACTTTAACTCAGTAAAAATTTTGACCAAAGAGAGGAATGTTTCTAAAAGAGTATTCCTTGAAATGACTTACATTTCGCAATCACAAAATTGTCTGAATAAAAAAACAGACTTACAACATTTAAGTGAAATATATTCCTATTTACTTTTTATAGACAAAAATTGGAATTCCATCAAAGAAGACTCATTTGACATTACTTAAATTCATTTATCAACTTATTAACAAAAATTATACAACAAAACTCTTTCTTCTGGAGGCAACTGTAACTCTTTGATTAATTGCACCAGCGGCAAATGCCAAGTCTACTTCTTCAAAATTTAATAAATTGACAAGTGATGTGTTTCTAACCTAAGATCACCACGTTCATTCTCAAATTTAAAAAAACACAATTTTATGAATATTCCTCATTTAACGTATATATTTTGTAGCTTTCACTTACTTCATATGTCTTGTAATTTTACAGTTGTTACGTGTTTTTATCATGATCACAACGTTCATATTTTAATTTTAACTCAACTCAATTGCGACCAATCTCACTAACATTGTAAGTATCTGTCTGTTAACTTAAGTTTTGTATTAATTCAAAATCTATCATCTTAGCTCCCTGATGATGACAATAACCATTGTCGAAATATTGGAAATATAATGTTATAAGAGTACACTTGCGCTTCGCTGCTGTATATATATATATATATATATATATATATATATATATATATATATATATATATATATATATATGGGCTTTTGGCCCATCATCAGTATGGTGCAGCCAAGTGTAAGGATAGGCAACACTTGGTTACCAGAAGAAATAAATACAAATGCACGGAGCCACCAGCAGGAATGGCTCCTGCTGGTGGCTCCATATATATTATATATTCAATATGTATCCGATTATATGAGTAGGCAATATGGTGAGTGAAAGATCTGCGAAATAGAGATGGTTAAGATGGTATACGTCGGTTCTAAAGGATATTGTTTCGAAAAGATAGGAGAGGTTTTTGTTTTGAAGAGTTTTTAAAAAAAATGTCGCAGAATGAAATGTACGTCTGGATTCCATATTCAACCATCCCACATCTCCGAACAGATGGGACATGTGTTCTCGTTTCCTCGTAACCGTATTGAATCTAATGTATGCATTCAGGAGCTTTTGGATTCTAAAACTGTCACTCTTCAAAATTCCCGGACCATACACCGTGTCTGCGTTGTTGGCATGTGAAAGAACTTAAGTATCGCAGAGTATAATTTCACTTTTCATATTCAAAATTCTCTGTTGGAATATGTTATTTTCAAATGTATGTAACCTCGTTTTAGAATTTGCGAAATGTACGTTCTAAAACGAAGACTGTTGTCAAGATATAGGCCCAAGTTTTTTGTAACTGCTTTCAAGGGAAGTTCTGTTCCATCGCTTACAATATTTATGAGGCCAGAACAACGATTTCTCGCCGCTGTTCTACCAAAGAGCATGAAATTAGATTTGGATGCATTATTCAATTGACAAAGATAATAACTTATCGAGATCGGTTCTCGTCGAATTCCATTATAGCTCAGTATTCTCGCCATAACGATGCATAGTTGCGAATTGCAGTGACCTATGAGATGTGTATAAAACGACCAAGAGACGGCCCAATATTGAACATTGAGGAGCATCGTTTTAACTTTGTATCAAATCAGATTTTTTGTTATTATACACAAATTTTTGAAAACGATTGCGAAGGTAACTTTTAAGTAGTGGTACAGCATGTATTCAAAACCCTAGTTATCCCAAAATAGCAAAGAGGAGGTCATGGTGTATGCGATCGAACGCCTTGGAATAGTCCAATAACATCAAAAGACGAGGTTTGTTATTATCGATAGATCTGTGCACATCATCCACAACTTTCAAGAGGGCAGTCGTACAACTGTGGTCAGGTCTGAACCCTGGTTTGTCGATATACAGTGATTGAATATGTGAGTGATATATGTGGAGCAGCAGTACCGCAACATTTTAATGCGTATATCATCAGGTCCTACAGCATTCTACTTTATGTTCAGAATAATTTTATTAGATATCATCGTCATCAGTGGCTTCACAGGAGAAGTTGGGATTGTTTATATGATTACTCAAAAAAAAAATTCATGACTTCATCATCAGGGAAAGAGTTGCAGTTGGATATACTTCTAAAAAAATTGTTGATATCTCCAATGTTCAATAAGTGGTCTGGAATGGATTTGAGATTTCTTTCATGGTGAATAATCAAATCGGATTAAAATTTCCACTTCTGCTTACTTTTTGTAAGCCTATGATTGAGATATGCTTTTTTTCTCCAGGTTCACAGTACGATTGGTTAAATTCCTCAACTGTTCGTAATAATCCCAGTGATGCTGTAACTTTGTCTTTCTGAATCTCGTAAGAGCTCTATCTCTTTTTTCAAACATAAGATTCAGATTGTCTGTGATCCAAGGGACCCTTTTCATGAAAATTTTAACAGTTTTGATAGGAGAATGTTTTTCAAATAGATCGATCAATATTCCATTGAAAGGAGCCAATTTGTCATTGATATTTTCAATGTGGTGAAGATAACTAAAATCCGCTGCATGTAGATAATAATGATAATAATAACGTTGATTCAAATAGAAATCAATCAAAATAGAAATGCACAGATATACATATGTGGTGTTTACATCGTAATAATCTTATGAATAAACAGACAAGATGGCCCATTCCAGTCTAATATAATTTATAATTTTATTCATGAGCCTTTCATTTCTATCAGCTTGAGTATTGGTATTTGTGCATTCGTATTAAATTTTCAATAATGTTGCTTTGTGATCTGTTATCATTGATTCAAAGGAAGCAGCAATGCATTTGCTTTTCCCTAACTGATTCATGCATTTAACAAATATATGATCAATGCAACTTCCGGAGTCTCGCTGTACCCGGGTGTTTTTATTAATGAAGGATTCGTATTCATAAAATAAGTCTAAATATTCTGATGTTATATCGCTTTCATCATTCAAATTCAGGTTAATGTCTCCAAGAAAAACATAATTTCTGATTGCTTTGTTTCGGGAATAATTGTAGACCTTGTATAAATTCAGTTGCGTCTGACGATGGGGGCCTATAAACTGATGTTGAGAGAATGCTCTTTTTCTTTCCTATATCTGCTTTGAGTTGCAATGCCATACATTGACCTATTTGCACTATCTGTTAAACGCAATTAATTCTGTTATGTCTAAGATTGATTACCACACCGTCATTTTTGTTTATATCACCTTCATTATAAAACATTGCATAGTTATCTGGAATTAACAGGTTTTTATCCGATATTTCAGAAGTTTCCGGTGATACTATGCAGTTAAAATGAAAGGAAAAAAGATCCAAATTAAATTTGCTGAAGTCTTTATAGGTGTGCATGAAACCCTTATCTACTATTTTGATTAAGTCCACCTTGTAAAACACTAAAAAATGATCAGAAAATGAACCACAGTCGGTCGTAGTACAGACGGATATAGTTAATAATTCTGAACAGAGCAAAACGTCTAATATACTTTCAAATATGGGATAGATTGAAGATAAACTATCCTCTGAGGCAGGTAAGAATATTGTGGGAGAGATTCGGAAGTCTGCACATAAAAGCAACAGCGTAACTTTTTTTGTCAATGGTGAATATTACCCAGATTTGTTCAATTGTTTGATTGAGGATGTTCTGTATTGAAGTAGCTCTGAAAATTTTCCTGATAAAAATTGCAACACCCCTCCCCTTCCTTCACCTCTATCTTTACGAAACATTTGGTAACCATCAAAACAGATATCGTCATTTGTTGTATATCAAGTGAGCTATGTTTCTTCAGAGATGGTAATGATATCAAACTTTGAATATTCCGCCTCCTTGAATCCTACGAATCCTTTCAAAATGAATCTCGTGTTTATGTGACAAACCGTTGTGTTCCGCATATTTCATCAATCTCACTCCCAAGCCCATACAATATAAAATATATTTAATAGAAAATAACAATTCGAATCAATGAAAATTTCAAGGCACAACTATTACTGAAATATAGTAAAAAAAATAGAAGAACAAATGAAATATATATACATCAAATCAATTGGTTTTCACTCCTTTTGCAGCACGACGCGGATTATCCCTCAGTGTTTTCTTGGAAGCTGTTTTTCTTAAGGAGCAGTGAGCTCATCTAAGATTGAAAAATCTTGCTGTAGCTCTTCTAAGCAGTATCTTTTATCATTCAGTGCCAATTCATTATGTCTCATAGATGCTTTGATTCCATTTTGTTTCACATCATTTAGGTACTGGCGCAAAGATTTATTCACCTTCTGGCCATCAACACTCAAGTCGTCCACTACATATACAGGGATTTTCATGATGAGCGTTAATTAACCGTTTCTAACAAACTATTTAACGGATCAACCTGAAAATTTAACAGTATGCATAAATCAATATGACCTTCAGACGAAGCGGCGTTGTCGCTTCTACTATAAAGTAGCGGCTTCTTTGATTTTTCAAATGGAACACCCCGTATATATCATATTATGATTCATTATCACTTTGTCAACAAATTCATATACTGTTTCCCTATACCAATCTTACCGTTTAGAAGATATAAATTAATTTCGATATTTTTTTTACCAAACATGAACTTTTATAAATGCTGATAATCTTGAACTCTCTTGCACTAAAACGATTAAATTTGAAATGGAGTGGAGTGGTAATATTAGGATCTTTACTCCGAGTCATATTTTCATTTGCCTCATACAGGGTCTTTAAAAAATGCAGATACTTTGATCTCATGATAAAATGAGTGGAACTCAATTTTTTCAAATGGAACACCCTGTATATTTCAACATTTTTGAGCTCTATATCCAATTTTAGATTAACTTTGTTCATATAATACTATTTCTATTTTGAACCGTTTTCGAGATAAACTGTTTCAAACGGAAACTGACGCGGTTTTCTTGCTCGTTTTATTGAATTCATCACTTGTTTTGGATATTCAACATTTTTTTTATACTTAATAATATTTCTTTTCGATCCAGTTTTTTAACTGTCTCAGATCAGTCAATTCGAAATTGGTATGTACCTACCTTACAAAAAGTTACAATTTGTATACATTGAGGTATTGGTATCTAATAGTGTGCTAGTGTGCTTTGGAAAAGTAAATAAACCAATTATTTAACTTATTAGTGCATATGGTCCTTTTAAAAGGATGTCGATATTTTAATTGTCAATGCTGTACCTCCAGCTTTGCTCGACCGCAAAACATCGCCAATGCCTTCCAGTTGCTCACTGTTATTGCATGAAGTAACAAGTTCCGTCCGTAGAGCGCTATAAGTGTTGAAATTTTCTATTATGGATCCAAGTTTATATTCGAATAAAAATGGAGGGTGAGTACTCAATATTTTCATCTAATAATCAATTCCATTATCATGAAAACCAAGATATTCTATATAATAACCTCTTTTCTAACACCTAATGACGTTTCTTTCGCATTCGCATGTTATACCTAATGAATATAGTAGTATTTTTGACAGATCCCATAAAAAGGACTCCATGCATGATGTACAATTTTTCCTGTTATTTTCAGATTATCACTTCATGAGTTACTTCAATATTTAGAAGAGAATGATGAACAAGAAACAAATGTTTCTAATAGCGCTAGCATATATATCCAACTACCTGAAAATACTAGGGCAGAAACAAACGAAGATAGTGACTTATCTGACCAAGAAGAAGGTAATATAAATCACTTACCTCGTGGTATCCTCAATCAACCATGTGAAATAGGTCATGGAAATAATGACATCGAAAGTGATGATGATGATGATGAATCAAATATTCCATTATCCCTTCTAAAAGAACAATTATTATCACAAATGCCCTCTACATCTCAACGACCAACCTCTATACTACAAAATCAATCGAGCAAGAAAAGGAACAAGTCACATAATTGGTCCACGAATACCCCAGATTACGATATGAATATCCACTGCGAACCTAAGCTACCATCAAATAAGGCCCGAATGGCAGAGACACCAGAAGATTTTTTCAAACTATTTTTTGATGACAATATTCTGGAGAATATTGTGGATCAAACTGAAATATATGGACAGCATAAGAATATAACTCTCAACTTTTCCAAAAAGGAGTTATATGTTCTACTAGGGGCAATTTTACTTTCTGGGTATGCTAAGTATCCCAACAAGAGGATGTTCTGGAATAGTGGAGAAGATACTCCTAAAATACTTCTGAATTCCATGAGATTGAATCGTTTTGAACAACTCATTAGACACATGCATTTCAATGATAATCTCCGAAATGACTCCACTGACAAACTCTATAAACTGCGTCCCCTTATTGATGATTTGAACAAAAATTTCAGAGAACATGGAGGTCTAGATGAATACCTTTCTATTGACGAGAGCATAATACCTTACTATGGGAAGCTTCATGCGAAGCAGTATATAAAGGGAAAACCAATCAGATTCTGCTATAAAAACTGGGCCCTCTGTAGTAATACTGGCTATATGGTTAGTTTCGATATTTATACTGGTAAATCCACCAATGAGAAACAATTTGGCTTAGGAGGAGATGTTGTGATATCGCTGGTGAACTCAGCAGGAATACCTTCGAATAAGGGTTTCAAATTATACTTTGATAATTACTTCACCAGCATTACTTTTGACTCATTTAGCAGGAAATAATATATGTGCAACAGGTACCATTAGAGCTAATAGGATGGAGGGTTGTCCATTTCTTGATAAGGAATTCTGGAACAAATCAGAGAGAGGTACCTATAAATTTTTATCAAACGGTAAACTTTCACTAACACAGTGGAAAGATAACAAAGTGGTTACCATGGCTACCAATTTCGAAGACACAAGTGTTACATCTGCGAAAAGATGGTGCAGGGAAACAAAATCTAAAAAGAATATTTCCCAACCGAAAATTATTCACAACTATAATCAGAGGATGGGTGGTGTCGATAAAATGGATGGGCTCGTGGCGGTATATCGATCTAGAATTAGACAAAGGAAGTGGAAAGTTACCGTACTATATTCAATGGCAACTTTAATATCTCATTCGGTTACCCACGAACTGACACGTGTAGTACTTGTGACCAGTACTCATTAAAAATTAAAAGCCTGGAACATAAACTGTCTAGTACAAATGTTGCAGACGAACAGAAACGCTTAAAAACAACTACTGAGATTCGTAATTTAAATACAGAAAATATGGTTCACAAGGCGAGAGCGCAAGAATTTTACAACCGTAAGAAGAGGTCTAAATTCGCCAGCCGTAAAGACAAAAGTCAGGAGTCCATATGCATGGACTTTGGAAAAAATTTTCCATTGCCTAACATTTCAACAAATGATGTTTATTATAAGCGCCAACTTTCGATATATCTTTTTAATATACACACACTCTACATCCGAAAGTGTGTTTTACGTATACCCAGAAAGTATTGGAAAAAAGGGCAGTGATGATATCTGTTCTTTACTCTTCAACTTCCTCTATAACCAACTGGATCCACAGGTTAGGAAACTAGAAATATTTTGCGATTCGTGCGGATAGCAAAACAAGAACTACAACGTTTTCCGATTTTTACATCATGTCGTTCAGTATCGAAAACGTCTTGATTACGTAAAAGTTACCTGTCCGATCAGGGGACATTCGTACATGGAAAATGACAAAAACATGGGCCTTATAAACACTAAGGCCAGAGTAGAGACACTTGAAGAAATGTGTGAACTACTGCAGTCATCTAGATGCAAGCCGTCACCATTCGTTGTCGTAAAAATTAATGAACAAAATCAAACAATTTTCCGCCAGTGGTCCCAGCAATTAACTGCTCTTTATCAAAAGAAAAAATGCCCTTTACCCACTCGGCCAATAAGGTAACTGGAGATTACAAAGGAACATCCACGACTTATGAGGTATCGATGCTCATTCAATGGAATGTGGGAAACAGCTATATTAACGGAGAAGAAGCAGAAGCGCGTGCAGCGACGTCTGAATGGGAACGAACTCATATTGCCTGAACCAAGTTACGAAAGTAACAAGATAGTTGCAAAAATTATTCTGTTTTTCGTTATATTCAACTTTCAGGGATGCTGCCAATATCTGCCGAAAAATATGCTGACCTCCAGTGCCTAAAAGAGTTTTGTGGGCCCATAGCACAAGACTATTTTGAAAATATTCCACACCGTCAAGCTAAAAAATAAATTCAATTACATTGTTCACATTAAACATTTCTTTAAATATACTTTGTAACAAAATGTGTGATAATATTATTTATGATATGCTGATAATCAGCATATATAGACGAAATTGGCCGGATCTGCGAGTAATATTGTGGGGAAAACAAGCTAAGTCAGGGTTTCATTATCATATTTTTCAAAAATTTGTGCGTTGGGGATATTTTTTTTTTATTACGCATGAGCGTACACACGTAAAACCTTTTGACAAGTCGACATACCTTAATAGTTCATCAATCTACCAGCACATGTCCTCACAAAAGTGAATATAACCTTAAAAATGCCTCTAGATTGAATGTAACAAAAAGTGACTTAGCCGATTTCTCCCCTGTACCCTTCAAATACAAAATATCAGCAAAAAAAACACCACACACCTATTTTTCGGAAAGAAAATCATGTATCTTGCGATTTGAAGTCACATTAAAAAAAAAGGATTCATTATGACCTACATATTCCATGTATGGAGATTGAGGGTGATATTTCATAACAAATATAAAAATTAGCAATACAACACTTCACACCTGATTCTTTGAAAGAAAATCATTGATATAGAGATTTGAAGACACCTTCAACAAATTGTATTTCAGTATGACCCACATATTCCATTTTATAAGATCAAGAGTTATTTTATAACAAATATGAAATATTGGCAATAACAACACTTCACATGTGTTTTTGCGAAAGTAGTATCTTGCAATTTACAAACACAACAAATATAAAATATTAGCAATACAACACTTCACATTTGTTTTTCTGAAAGAAAATCATGTTTTCCGTGAATTGAATTCATAACAAACATAAAATAGTAGCAATACAACACTTCACATGTGTTTTTCTGAAAGAAAACCAAGTATCTTGCCATTTGAAGATAAATTCAACAAATTGTATTTCAGTATGGCCCACATGTTCCATTTTATAGAATCGCGGGTTATATTTTATAACAAATATAAAATATTATCAATACAATACATAACCAATATAAAATATCAGCAAAACAACACTACACACCTATTTTTCTGAAAGAAAAAATCATGTATCTTGCGATTTAAATTCACACTCAACAAATTGGATTTATTATGACCTACATATTCCATTTTATGAGATTGGGGGTGATATTTCATAACAAATAAAAAATATTAGCAATACAACACTTCACACCTGTTTTTCTGAAAGAAAATCATGTATATGGAGATTTGAAGACACATTCAGCAAATTGTATTTCAGTATGACCCACATATTCCATTTTATAATTCACAGGCTATATTTCAAAACAAATATGAAATATCAGCAATACAACACTTCACATCTGTTTATCTCAAAGAAAATCATATTTCCCGCAAACTGAAATCAAAACAAACATGAAATAGTAGCAATACAACACTTCACATGTGTTTTTCTGAAAGAAAACCAAGTATCTTGCCATTTGAAGACACATTCAACAAATTGTATTTCAGTATGACCCACATATTCCATTTTATACAATCGAGGGTTATATTTCATACTACACTTCACGTGTGTTTTTCTGAAAGAAGTATCTTGCGATTTGAAGACATAACAAATATAAAGTTCTGTATATATAAAATATAGAGTTTATTGTATTAGTTTGAGAATGTCCATATAGGACGAAACTGCAGTAACGTTAGTTACAATTAAAAGTGGTAAAAAAACAGAAATTTTCATTTCTCTATCTATTATGATCTCCTACCACATAGTAACTGCTACATCCATCAATTTATAAAATATCAGAAAAAACACTACACATCTGTTTTTCTGAAAGAAAATCATGTATCTTGCGATTTGAAGCCACATTCAACAAAATGGATTTAGTATGACCATATTCCATGTTATGAGATTGAAAGTATATTTCATAACAAATATAAAAATTAGCAATACAACACTTCACACCTGTTTTTCTGAAAAAAACTATGTGTCTTGCCATTTGAAGACACATTCAACAAATTCTATTTCAGTATGACCCACATATTCCATTTTATAAGACAGAAAGTTATAATTCATAACAGATATGAAATATTACCAATGACAACACTTCACATGTGTTTTTTCTGAAAGTAGTATTTTGCAATTTGAAGACATAACAAATATAAAATATCTGCAATACAACACTTCACATCTGTTTTTCTGAAAGAAAATCATGTATTTCGCGATTTGAAGCCACATTCAACAAAATGGATTCATTATGACCAAATTCCATGTTATGAGATTGAGGGTATATTTCATAACAAATATAAAAATTAGCATTACAACACTTCACACCTGTATTTCTGAAAAAAAAAACATGTATCTTGCCATTTGAAGACACATTCAACAAATTCTATTTCAGTATGACCCACATATTCCATTTTATAAGACAGAAAGTTATAATTCATAACAAATATGAAATATTAGCAATAACAAAACTTCATATCTGTTTTTCTGAAAGAAAATCGTGTATCTTGCGATTTGAAAACACATTCAACAAATCGTGTGTCACTATGAGAGCAATTTGAAGTTTGTGATTTTTATAGTCGAAGACAATGCCACGACGTGGCTATACATGAAATATGATCATATAAAGGATTTCAGTTATTTTGATGAGTATTCAGAGGGATGTGGGGGTCTATTCATGAGTAAAGTTGAGCAAAGCAAACAAGTACTACGATGTCTGTCGTCAACCATATCGACCGTACGTCGATACAAGTAATACAACACTCCACATCTGTTTTTCTGAAAGAAAATTATGTATCTTGCGATTTGAAGACACATCCAACAAACTGTATTTCAGTATGACCCACATATTACATTTCATAAAATGGCATTGTCGTGAAACAAAACTGTTTGCTTTTGTTTCCCGATTCTCAGTGCGAACTCCGCCTACACTGAGAACACAACTGGAAACTTGGAAAAAATGATACTTTTCTATGATATTTCAGCTTAGTTTATGAGAATTAAGTTATGGGATATCATTAAGTTATGGGATATCATTTCCTATCTGTTAGGGACAATCTTTTACAAGATTAGTAGTTTTCGCTAATTTTAAATAGGGAAAAAGTTGATTTTTCTGAAAATGGCTTTGTCAGTTATTTAGATAGGGAAATCGTGCTTTCTTCAAAGAAGCATCGATAGACTTCTCAATTAACTTTCGTTTGACACCTGAATCACGTCTCTAGCGTGAAGGAGTCAGATTTTATGTCGCTTTGAAAACGAGAAAAATATCACACTTTCAAACGCATTTTTCAGCCAGAAGGAATGAGAATATCGAAAAATGTTATTTGACTTCTCGATTCGGATCGATGAATATTACTCGAAAATGAAATAAAATTTGTCCAACCAATAACCCCACGCCGTTAATAAGAATCATAACCAACGACAAGGACCACTACTCCAAAAGCCTCACCCACGGAATTAGTATCTACGGAAGGATACACGAAGGCGAAGCATCAAATCTGAATCCAGTACCCCCAATACCGAAGTACTGCAGCATCTGCAGCACTACAGGATACCAAGCACAGTCACACAAGCCAAAATGCCCACACTGCGGAGAAGCGCACTCGTCGGCAAAGTGTGCGAAAACAAATAAACCCACCTGCCCAAACAGTGAAGGAGAACACAAACCAACCACCACAGCCGTCCTAACTAAACAGATTGAAGCCGTAATAAAATTACAAACCACGCTACTCCTGAACATCCTCCCAGCCATGAGAACGGAAATTCTCACGATAACCAACGAACTATGCAAGACCATACTGGAACACATGATATTCGCCACAGCAAACGGAAATAAAATCGACTACGTATTCACCGAAATTACACCCAATATAATATAATGGTGTGATTTAGAAGTAACCCTCAGTTTACGCTTGAAGAAGTCATTGTATAGCGAAACACGTGTCGCGGTTTTAGTAAAACCCTTATAGTGAAAATCATACAAATAAACTGTATTGATTAGTTGTGGAGCACACTTGCAAGAAAGGATGTTCTAAAAAATGCACCCAAATGATCGATGCTGGTTTACGCCAAGACATACATAATCATTATTGGTCTATGGAAAATGAGGAACGAAGGAACTTTATTCTTCGTGCAACACGACCCATAACCAATAGAAAGACGACAGGAAGACCAGATTCGCGTCAATCAAACGCCTTCACGTACAGTTTAAGGAATCGTGAAGATTTTAGGCAACAAGTTTGTAAGTGGTTTGCAATGTGTGTGGCTACTACGCCACTGGTATGCGGCCAAGGGCGCATGCTCGGAAAAGTCTCCAGATCAGGAAACGGTAGGGTCAGTTAGTATCGATCCGCGGCCGTGGTTATATCTAAGAAATGTATGAAACAATGAATGTATACGTGGTCGTACCTGATGTGTATATATGTGCTGAGAATTTGTACTTACTGACGGTAGGAAGCGAAGAAACAATTGGATTTTTGACAAAAATGATATATTCGCTATACTGAAATGTAAGCATGGCACAGAAAATTTAACATAAACCAACCTGCTAGAAAATGAAGTTGTATGCAGTTATGCCTAATTCAATTAACACAGCAGTACTATTGATTGATCCAATTTTTGACCAATATCCTTCTTTGTAGGATGTACTGACTTCCAAACAATTTGGTGTACTTTTATTTCAATCATTTACATGGAAAAATATGTCGTACTAACGTCGAGATAGCATATTTACATCAATGAAAATAGAAATTACATTCCAAGTGACTCATCTGCATCTTTGCTATACTCCCACCTACAGCATCCAGAATTGTATCTCCATGTAGTTGTTTCATTCTGTATTATAGGCCGATAATCTCATCAGTTCTTGTGCAGAAATTCTGAAAAAACAAAATTCAATTCAATTTACTCCACTAAATATAAGTCCTATATGCATTTTTGAATTTTCACTCCCCCCCCTCCTCCACTTAAATGAATATCACAGATAAAACTTTTATGAGGGGGAAATACTAAATTTGAATAGGAATGTTACTGTTTTAACACAGACAGAAAAATCCGGGCTAGTAGGTCGTAATCAAATGAAACCTAAAGTACTTTCCGAGTCTACCAGTCCGGATTTTGTTTGTTCCTAAATATTTCATAAAACAGGGATTACATTCGTTTCGAATCACTTACTTTCCCTTCATTGAACTGGTAAAAACACTATGAAATCGCAATCAGTTAAGAAAGACTTCAATTCAAAAAATTTCAATATTTTTTTTCTTTGTTTCTCCATAAGAACTTCAGGGATATTTTTTTAGGAGATATTAGTGCTTCATCTTTCAATATTATTCAGATTGATGTTGAAGAGGCAATAAGACAAGTATTCTTTGAAAGACATTTCTTGTAATTTAGAACAATATATAATATGATTCAACATCTCCTTCCATTATGATTACCTCTATAATTGCATTCAGAAATATTATATTCATTTGTACATCAGAAACAGAATCCATATTTGAATATTCTATAAGCTATTTGAAGAGAAACAAAAGTTTTTTTGGATATGCGAAGAAAACATTCGTGAAAGAACCGGTGGTGAATTTGTCTTCTAGAGAATTAAATATGAACAAACAACTCGTATTAGTAAAAGGATTCAATTTTGCAGTTGCTCCAAAAATAGTTCCAACTTCGGAATTGGTTACCGCAATAGTATTGTTACGGTTTTACCCGTGGGTTCACCAATAATTGACTACTCTGAATAATCAAACAACTTTATTTCACTTCAATACAACAAACATTTCAACAAAAACTTCAACTATTATTTGAATGTCTATCGCCTTACTAGATCACTTCGCGTACAGCACTGTAACGTCCACTTAACTGTACTCGATTGTCCCAATATCCCCGTGGATAGCCTTTAAATATCGCAATTGAATGTCGTCGAAATTTCTCCGATAATCTGTCGAAGTCGGTAACATTTTTCTAGCTGCTTTTCGATTGGCTCGCGCGCTCTTAGCCACGTCACGCCTGGTTTATAGCTACCAGTGGCCCCCTTCCCTAAGCTTGTTCGCCCCGAACAACATTCCAAGAGAGTACATCACGACCCATGTAAGGACTCAGCATCTCTATGTGGACAACTTTAGGCTTGCTTCTGGGTGACAATTGGATTCTGTACACCAGATCGTATCTGGTATACAGAAGTAAGGTCCAAGTAAGGTCCTTACCATGGTCTCTGCAACTTGGGACATAAAACTTTCCGACGTTGGGATTGGTAGAGCCACACTGCATCGCCCTCCTTGAAGCTCACTGGTAGTTCTATTTACATAGAAATGCCCTCCAGTGCGACCATTGTGAAGCTGTTCGACGATACTCGGGATACACGTCTTGGAAAGGATCATTTGGAATTTGTGGGTTCTTCCATCCGGGATTTCCCATTTCCGAGTGAGTAGGTCACCTGGAATGCTTATGGAGTCCCATTGTAGCCAGTAACCCTTTTCCTGCTGGCCGTGCTTGGAAATATCTTGGCATTCCAGCCTCACTCCTTTGGCAATCCATTCTCGCACAGTTTTCAAGACGGGAGCCTTCTTCTGCGCTACGATGATTCTTGCCTCGTCAGGAAGGTAGTGTCACCCTCATAGTCTCTTAACGACCGTACCACACCATGGTCAGGTGATTACTCAAATTGTCTGTCCGTATCCCTGGACAAAGGACTCTCCGGGTCAGAGGGAACCTGAAGCGGCGGGAGGTGGGGGAGCTTATCTCCCTATCAGAGCTGTCCATAAAGGAATCTCTGTCCGCTACCTTATCACATCTGGTGGGAAGTTCTTCTTCTGGTAGCCTGGTGTTGGCAAAATTTGCATCCGGATGTCAGGCATGGTCTTCTTGAGAGGCTATCTGTATATCCGGGACTCTTTCCTTTCCGATATTGAATTTCATAATGGAAAGTTTGTAACTTTTCGATCCGCTTAGCTATTTGTCCTTCTGGTGTTCTGAAGTTGAAGAGCCAGCGAAGTGCTGAGTTGTCTGACCTGAAAAAAAATTACGGTCATATAAAAAGGAGTGGTAGTGAGTGATTCACCGCTTTGACTACTAGGAGTTCTTTTCTAGTAACGCAGTAATTTCTTTCGGACGTTCCCAGACTTACTAAAATAGCTGATGAAGACTTCTTCTTATACCTGGGAAAGTACTGCTCCTATTCCATGTTGGGATGCATCCGTGTCAAGTATAAACAAGCCTTCGGGTATGCCAGGATCGGTGCGCTGGTCAAATGACTCTTCAGGGCAGCAAATGCTTGCTGGCAGTATGGAGACCAAACGAAAGGTGCTCTCTTTTCAGTTAAGTCATGCAGCGGTCTGGCAATTTTCCCAAAGTACTTCACAAAACGCCGGTAATAGCTATAGATTCCAAGGAAGATTCTTACGTCGTGCTTGCTCGTCGGTGTTGGTCATTCTTGCACTGCCTTGATTTTCTCTCTCTCAAAACTTTTTTTCGGTGACTATGATGTCATCAAGATAGACCAAGCATGTTTTCCAGGTAAGTCCTCTCAACACCAACTAAAACTTCAACTATTATTTGAATGTCTACGGTTTTCGCCTTCTTTGGAGCCGGTTTTCGCCTTCTTTGGAGCCGGTTATCCCTTTTGAGTCCACTGTTTTGATTGTTCTTTTGTCTCTTGTATAAAGTGATGGACCCATGTTTCATCCATGGTTATGAAACGACGCAAGAATTTTGCTTTGTTGCTGTGAAACTTCGCTAAACACTCAATTGAAACATCTTCACGACACTGTTTTTGTTCGAGTGTGAGCAAACGCGGCACCCATCTTGCACATAACTTTCTCATGTCCAAATTGTCAGATAATATGCGATGTACCGTACTTTTTGAATTGCCCACTAAGCCTGCTAGCTCGCGCACTTTCAGTCAAAGATCATTCAGTAGCTTTTGGTGGATTTTCTTTACCGCTTTGTGGATTTTGTTCAGATTCTACGAAGCTCGTCTTGGCAGCTCGTACGGCCTCGTTTAGACGCTGCTACCCAATATTTTACTGTTGTAAACGAAGGAGCAGACTCACCCAAGGTAGAATACAATTCATCTTTTATATTGGTTGGGCTGAGGTCTTTCAATCGATACATCGATATGTATTGTACCACATATCGATATCCAATTTTCTTCATTTTCACAAATCAAACGAAAACGTTCGCTATTGATGGCTGTCAAACAAATACTAAACAACGCAGCGTCTTCAAACTTGAAATATATGCTTAATAGATTGTGTACTTTCTAATACAATGATATTTTTCAAACTGCCGCCATCTCCAAGTCAGACCAGGTACTTCTGGGACCACCCTCATATGTTTATGATGTTATTCGCTACCTGAGACAATAACCCAGATGATATCAACGTTTTCTTGAAATATATGAACTCAAAGAGCCCAAAATTAAATTTACACTAGAATCGACTTCCTTTTCTCGATGTTATGATAAAAAAATCGATAAATACTCTTGATATGAGTGTTTATTAAAAAAACTCTCAAAAACAGATGTCTTCACTATAAATTCAATCATCAAGTTAGCGTCAAGAAAGGTATAGTCAGATGTTTGTATGATAGGGCGAAGACAGTTTGCAATTCAGTTCATAAAATGAAAGACGAAATAACTAACACTAAAACACTGTTGGAGCAAAACGTATATCCGGAAAAGTTTGTGGGAAGAGCTCTTAATAAATTTGGTAAACGTAATACACAACATATACAGATCCCACAATCATCACAAATCCAACAATACACATACCTCACAACTAACATCATACATTATCTTCCTGGTTTGTCTGAGAAAATGAGACGCATCCGTTATAGATATTATGTAAGAACAACTTTTAGAAAAGAAAGTTTTTGGCTTTCTACTACTCCATCTGATACAAAAAAAAGGGATGAGAGAATCTTTCAAAGAAAGGAAGGAAGTAATCAATTTGAAACTCTATACATGAATGTGTAGATCATGCAAAGAAGTAACTTTCAGACACAAATTGAAAGAAAGTCCTTCTGAAACAGCTACTTTCATATAAACATTGAATTACACGAAAGAAAATAATTCTTTCGAAACAAATACTTCTATATGAACACTGAATTATACAGAAGATACTTTTCTCTACTCAGTTTGTATTTCAAACATTTGTTGTGGAATAAGAATCAGATATCATTCACATGAGTTCTACTTTGAATGAATGGTAATAAATTGTACTCACATAGAACACTGTCACCCTCACTGGTATACACCGATGTTTCGCCTCAAGACACTTGCCCTAAGGCTCTTCCAAATTGGATAACATTATAGAAAATACACATAATGTTATCCAATTTGGTACTGAAGAGCCTTAGGGCAAGTGTTTTAAGGCGAAACATCGGTGTATACCAGTGAGGGTGACAGTGTTCTATGTGAGTACAATTTATTACCATTCATTCAAAGTAGAACTCATGTGAATGATATCTGATTCTTATTCCACAACAAATGTTTGAAATACAAACTGAGTAGAGAAAAGTATCTTCTGTATAATTCAGTGTTCATATAGAAGTATTTGTTTCGAAAGAATTATTTTCTTTCGTGTAATTCAATGTTTATATGAAAGTAGCTGTTTCAGGAGGACTTTCTTTCAGTTTGTGTCTGAAAGTTACTTCTTTGCATGATCTACACATTCATGTATAGAGTTTCAAATTGATTACTTCCTTCCTTTCTTTGGAAGATTCTCTCATCCCTTTTTTTGTATCAGATGGAGTAGTAGAAAGCCAAAAACTTTCTTTCCCAAAAAAAAAATTAATCACTCCTAAAAATATAACCCCTTCAATTCAACTTTTAGAACTACTAACACATTGAGATCTCTTTTGACACAAGCTACAGCTGAAAATAAGGTTGAAAAAACGAAAGATTGTATTTACAATACCTTGTTCCTATTGAAAAAGTTATATAGGTGAAACCTCACGGGGATAACGAAGCATATTCTCAAATCAACTGGTTATCACGCTGTAGAATGAAGTGAAACAAAAATTATCACCAAAGAAACTCATGAAAACATTAGAATACTCAAAGAATTCACATACATTCTTTTAGCAGGTAACAAGTGTATTTCAAATAACTCTGTGGAATTGGATCGTACCTTGCCTTTACAAAGAAGAGAGGTTGAAAACGAAAATATGAGCCTTGACTGAATTCTCAAGAAGCATCCAATATATGTATTCATGTATACTAAATTTCCCTAATAGTAGGCACTAAATTCTCAAAAATATTGCATTGAAACGACATCGTTGTCAGGTTGTGACTCCATATTTTTCATCATCTACTATTTAAATCCTACACACGCATCTAAATAGTCATAGAATAACGGACAACGTGTTTAATTCGTTGAAGAAACTGCCTGCTAATGAATTGTATTCAACAGCATCAATGTATATTAAATCAATATGAAACATTTTAATTATATTCTATGACTAAAATTTATAAATGGCAACGTTGCGTGTACAGAGGTGTTTATGAGACGGAAAAAAAACGGCAGATTAAATTTGACGTAAGATAGAGAAAGATATGAATATTGTGCCCCATCAGCTGGGTGCGGTTAGGTTAACATTCATGAGCGTAACATTGAATAATACTTGGAGTAACTTCATTTTCTTTGATATGTTGTCATAATTTAGTTATAAAGATTTATGTCTGTTTCAACACTTATTACCTCTATGTGATATTTTTTTTATGACGATCGAATGAAAGTCCACGGCTAATAGAGAATTTCAAAAAAAGGTAACAAGTTGCTAACGGCAGTCAATATATTGGGAGAGCAGTGGTCGTGGGTTTTTTATTTTGTGGAACAACCTTTTTTTGGGTGGGGCGTCACTTGATTTGATTTTGCTAAAATCAAGAAATAAAAATATGCATAGTCAGAAAATTATTTAATAGTTGCTGCAGACTAAACCAAAATATGGTAGAGAAAAAAGCGGTTATTGTTTTCATTACAAAAAGGATGTGATCCAGTAACACAACAAATGAAATAATACGACGCCGCTGCAGCTGCAGTAGGATCTTACAAAACAACGTTATAAAGTAAATTCATATGACTTTCATTACGTCTACACAAAATAATTATTGAAACGTTGGAAATAATTTTTGAAACGTTACATGCATGTAGGCACATATAATTCAAAAAGGAAACACCAGGTATATAGTTGGTTTCTAAAAATAGGTTGTCTGTGTAGTGGAAATCAACTCCGATGTAAAAAATTGGAAATTCCTCACCAAATGAGTTCCTTCTTTTCTGGATGTTATCAGCAACAGGCTGTCTGAGAGGTCGAGTAGATTCTGGATGTAGTCTGGAGGGTTAAAAAACGAAACAGTTCAGTTTTCAGGCGATACTATAAACATCCTGGATTCGAAAGATATATGTCGAACTGGAGCAATTCGACTTTTCTTTTTTTTTTCAAAACTGGTCGACAGCAAAAGACGGTATTTGGGGATCCAAACGGTTCAAAACCAGAACAAAAACGTTCGAGATGGTTGGACGACCCACGCTTCTTGGAAAATACCAAAGGCTGTACTTGTCCGTAGATTCATGGAAACCGGCAGATCTACAAAAAGTGATCTCGGTTGTGATATTGGTTCCAGAAATCAAATGGTTGAAAAACTCACCTCCTCTAAGGGAAAGGCTTCCACTAAAATAATGCCCAACACAAAAATGGTAACTGACGTGACACACTCTACTTTCGTTTCTCAACCGTCACCCAAAATCCTTTCAGGTTGACCTCCGACCAGAAGTATTAACACAAACTCGTCCTTTGCGCCGTGACGTACACGTTGACGAAATTTGGTGTACTCCAATGGCAATACTTCTTTGTATGAAGTATTCATTGAGCATTCCTTCTTTTTGAGAATTTTATTTCATTAATAATAATTCGTTTTTTTTTTCTCTTCCCCAGACTACATCAACTATGCAATGAAATACAGAGTTATCAAGAAAATAAAATAGCTGATGTTTACTAGATTGGAACTCTGAAATTGTATACATGTATTTTATGATTTCCACAATTAAATGATACATTTCGTAACAAGTGCTTTGGATTGTTGATAAAAGTCAACTGATGACAGTTTTGGAATTTCTTTTCAATAATATAATAAATAATGATATTTATGTATAATATCTACCCTAGATAAACATTAACGAGAAATAATACACTTTCTATAGATTTAATCCATTCTCAAGAAGTTATAATGTAGTCGACATCACAATATTCTATACCTACATTTCTAGGAAACGGATTAACAGTAAATAAAAAAGTCAAAGCAAACGCAGACGTCCGAATTTATCTGATGGAGAAAAAACTATTATATACAATGTGTATTGTGGGCTCCGTGAACGGAATGAAAATATGTTGAATAACGACTCAGTTAATATTTGAATTGATTTAACTAAAGTGTCGACGAGAAGCGTTCTCAGAATTCTCAAAACCTTTGTAGAATATGAATATAAATGTGAAATTAGAGGAAGATAACAAGTTAAGCTTGATTATTGCACAAAAAATGCTATTCATGCAAATTCCGTTTGTTATTTATCAGAAATGAAATCGATGCCCAAAACATGTTTTATTATGCACATTTAATCAAATGAACATCAAATTTATGAAATGAGGTAGGAAAAGTGCTTTTATAGAAAGAGAAGATTTTTTTTCGTGTCGGAAAAATACTTGAAAAAAATTCGAGATTATCGTCTTTAAAGGTTTATAAGCAAAATGTATGAATCTTGACTAATTGGTTTATATCATGCAGTAACTTTTCAGGGTGAACTTTTCAATTTGTCCTTTATTACACTTTAGTAGATTCTCCGGTTTTATTGGTAATAGTATGCCTGACGTTTCATCTTCAACTACTGTAGACATTATAAAAGGCGATGAGGCCTATTTTGATATCTACCGTCGTTGTAGATGAAACGTCCGGTAAACCACGTCCACCAAACCCGAAAAATTGCTTCGACATAATTGTCCCCAGTTACCTTTGAGGTAACACAATGTCTAATTGTGTTAAAACATTTAGAACTGAGAAATTATGATATTCATAATGTATTTATTCAACTTTTTCAATGACAGAGAAAACAAAAGTCTATTTGTATTCATATTTAATGTAGGCATTGTTTGAAACAAAAATATTTTCGATAAGTCATATAAATTTATTCATTTGCAAATGACACATTTATTTATCGGATATGTAATCAATCTTTTCGAAGAGTGAGCAGATATAGACTTCAAGCATCTCTAATGCTTTGTAATGAAATCACTACAAACAAGTTAGTTCATGTTCACTCGAGATGCAGGCACTGTGTGAAACAAACCAGTCACTCAAAATGTGAAAAATTTGATGGTAGATGTCTTACTGATTTCAAAAATTGTTTAGTCATTTCATTTGAAAAAAACAAATTCCTTTTGTTGAAATTTGTGAACAAAAAAATGGACAAATAAAGCTCATGTGTAAAAATTTGTACAAATTCTGGATTCAATATTCTGGATTCATCATAAAAATTCCATTGCATTTCAAAGAGTGCATTTTTGTCTAATTTCACCAACATCGTATCTTCTTCTACTGTTAACAAGATAGCAATAGTAGGCAATTAAATTTTTGCCATCCAATATACAACATAGATACGTACAATTTTTCTGGCATTAACCTTTCATACCGTTAAGAAAATAACATCTTTTAATTTAGAAACAATCACAATATGCAGCTGCGAGAAATCTTTCGTCCTAACAACACAGATAGATGTTTCATTGGAAAAAAATGAAATGTCATGTCATAATGACACAATGGCATAAAAGCAAAAACTGAAAATGAAAAACAAGAAAAAATCAAAGAAAATTAGAAAACAGTATGATCGGAAATGAAACAGTTGAAGAATTCTGCAAAACTAAAGAAATGAAATTTAAACATTCAATCCAGTCTCGATATATCTACACAGTAGGTTGAATGGACTGACGCCTATCAGAAAACAACTACTTCCCTGGCTAATACCACGAAGGGTGTTGGATTATATCCGACAGGCCTCAGTGCAGGAGTCTTCACAGAAAATGTCCTGCATATGTAATTGGCAATACAACTGAGTCGACCATCAATTTTGTAACGGGCACACTTGCACACCGGTTTCGAGCACATTAGCCACTCGTCAGTGCAAGATAGTGACCATCATTGACCTAAAGTCAATGATATTCCATAATTGAAAATCGGAATTCTTGCAGAGTATTTCATTCCTCTTCCGAAGTTGGAGCGAACATCACAAAATGTCACTCCATCTAGCGGACGAGGTACTAACCAACTGCATATCCGTTATTTGTCCGATTCCTCTGAATAAGGAAGAAAAACTTTCTCATTAGTCAGTGGGCTATGCTTGAAGACTAGCAATAAACAAATCTAAAGAAATGATTTAAACGTTCAAGCCAGTCTCGATATACTTACACAGTAGGTTGAATGGACTGGCGCCTATCAGAAAACAACTACTCCCCTGGCTAATACCACGAAGGGCGTTAGATTATATCCGACAGGGGTCAGTGCAGGCATCTTCACAGAAAATGTCTTGCATATGTAATTGGCAATACAACTGAAAGAGTCGACCTTCAATTTTGAAACGGGCACACTTGCAGACCGGTTTCTGGCTCATTAGCCACTCGTCAGTGCAAGATAGTGACCATCATCGACCTAAAGTCGATGCACTTTGTTGCTAAAAATGCGTTTGTTAATTAACAATCGTTTTTTGCAACTAAATATTAAAATTAAGGAACCGTTTTTTTTTTAATCATAAATTCTATTGTTCTTTAAGGTTTTGAAAAAACTCTTTTTTTTATTCTTTTTTTAATTGTTCATTTAAAAAAAATTGTTATAAACAACTAAAGTTGTGAGCATCGGAAATTTAAAGAAGGTTAATGAGTAAACTCATTAAAATTAAATTAACAGAATGACTGATTGCTTCATTTAATTTTCTCAAACTCCATAAAAATATGACAATAAGTGAATGTTAATGATCCTACAACTACTAAAAGTGCAAGTAATAAAATCCTTATGATTTATTGTTACATGACAGGAAGTTGATGTTGAAAAAACTAAAACATTTTTTCTTTTTTTGATAAATAACGATCAATAATTAAATGAATAATAGGACTACAACTTTAGTAAAAGGCTTAAATTGTTAATTAATTCATAATGAACAAAAAAGGCTTGAAGTATATTTATCATAACTGCAATAGTTTGAAAGTTATTATAATTATAAAAGCGAAGGAGCGAATGAAAAAGACAATTATCAAGGTATTACAATATTGAAAGTTTTATAAAAAATAGAATAAATTTTTAAAAAAACACAGTTACTTTTATATTATAGAACAAAGTATTAAAAAAAATTTTTGTTTATAACAATATTTTTTTAAATAAACAATTAAAAAAATAATAAAAACAAAAGTTTTTTGAAAACCTTAAAGAACAATAGAATTTATGATTGAAAAAAAACTGTTCCTTAATTTTAATATTTAGTTGCAAAAAACGATTGTTAATTAACAAACGCATCAACAAAGAAATTTTTTTAAGAAATCATTTTTTTTCTAAAAATCATGATTTTTTCCATTAACATAATGCAAAAAAAAATTCGAATTGCTTATAAACAATGTATTTGTTTATAATAAATACATTAACAATAGCTGTAAAAAAAATTAAAAAAATATTATTAATTAGTTTTTAGCCATGAGACATTGAAAAAATAAAAAATTTAAAAAAAATTGTAATGTATTTTTTATAAAATTATAATTTTCAATTGTCAATAAAAAAATAGAAAATATTTTTTTTTTTTATTTTGGCAACGGTAATCTATTTTTTTGTCTATTAAGGATAACTTCACCAAAGGGAAAAAATGCCAGGGTTTCAGTTTAATAATTATAGGGATTTTTATATTAACTTTCAATTCGGAACAAGTTATTAATTAACAAATTTATAATTAATGTTAAAATTGGGATAAACATTTTTTGACTGCGGATTATTGTTTATTGATGTATCCCAACATTACAAGAATTTTTTCATTTCTTAATATTTACATTTAATATGTTTAAACAATTTTATTTGTTTTTATGTCAGAGTGACGAAAGGCGCGCGGAAGCCAGACTACCCGCTTTTGACTCTATTTTCAGGGCTCTGTGAAAATTATAAATAATTAGATACAGTTTCGGGAGTCGGGACTTCTTTTTACGCAAATTCGTTGATCTTTTCAAATCTTTTTTTAAATTTCCAAAATTTTGAAAATTTTTCGAGATATTAACAAAAAACCAAAGCCCCATTTTTTTTCACTTTATTGTTTATAACTTTTGTAATTTTTATCGGCGCGTTTTCGGACCTCTCCTTAAATTTTCTAGGCAAATATACGAATCGAATGACACCTTGGTCGTAATTTTTGGACAGAGCTGAAAAATGTTACAAAAAAAAGTACATGTGAACTAGACTAATATGGGAGGAGGGAGGAATAGCATAATTAATCTAAGTTGTACGCGGTCTTTTAAAAAAAATAAGGCGAATTTTCATTTTTTTCAAAAATTATTTATCTATTCATCAATTTCTATTTTATCCCCTTCGACATAATACAAATGTGCCAGCGTTTTTTCCAATCCTCGAAGCACCTCTTGGATATGCACCTCTTGGGTATATCCTTGAGCTCTCTCAGTGATTCGGTTTTCATGTCCTCAATCGTCGCAAAACGCCGTCCTTCAATGGGTCTCTTCAATCTTGTTACCAGGAAAGTCACAGGGGGGCAAATCTGGTGAATACCATGGCTGAGGCATGATAACGGTGTTGTTTTTGGGCCAATAAATTACGAACAAGCAATAACGAGTGAGCAGGTGCCTTATCGTAATGCAGAAGCTATGAATCATTTTTCCAAAATACTGGACGTTTTCTTCGTATTGCTTCCAGGGCTGGCAAAAACCCGGGATTTTAAACAAAAACCCGACCCACTGGTTATAATCGGACACAAACAGTTATAACCGGGCATAGAACCCATCTCAAAGGATATGCCAGATACATATATCCTACAGTGACGACATCTAATATTGAGGAGATTAAATAGTACACATAACAATTCTGTTCGTTACCGAAAATTATAAAAAATGTTTTCCATTCACATACCAGAATTTGCATTATGAGCAGCATAAACAAATAACCCACGAAAACGTTGTCGACTTTTTTGTTGTTTTGTAAATGCAATTATTACATTTTAAAAACCATGAACAAAGGCGGTAGGAAGTTCTCACGGGAATGAGAATATGTCATTAGGGAAAATGGCATGGTGACCTGCAAATTTTGTAATACCAAACTAAGCCCAAAAATCGAAAGAATTCGAAAACATTCATCAGTGTGCTTTGGGATAAAAAACAAGACGACTCCAAATGATAGTATTGGTAGTTCCAGTTCAGGTTCTGATTCACAGTTGCCTTCACCATCAATAGTCTCCAAGAAATGTAATGAACAATATGAACAAGGTAAGTTAAAATGAAAACAAGTATTTTGTTTGTTATGCCTGTATTGTATTGGGAAGTGGCATGTGCATGCATTTGTTAATTTTAAATATTCAATATGCTAATTTGGTTAGTGTTTTGTACCGCTGGCAGCATATTCCTAACATCCCAAGGCAAAGGAATTTTTCTGATACTGAATATAGAATTGATTGATTGATATATTTAGGTTCTTTTCTTTTCCTTGCAGCTGATTTATCAGGCACTCTACAAGAAAATAGATTTTCTATATCAGAATATCCCAGTGAAAAAAGGATAAAAATGGAAGATTTATCAAAATTTGTCGTGGAAACATCAGAAAGAGAAATTAACAAACTGAATGAAGCTATAGCGGCGTATTTCTTTGCTGCAAATATAGGCTTTGAATATATTGAAAGTCATTCTTTCATACGAATGATTAACTTACTTCGACCTGATTATCGACCACCTAATATACGAGAGACAAAAAAGAATGAACAATGTTATGATATTCAATCTAGCAGAAGGTAATTCTTACAGCTCAGACTTGAATACTGTTGAAGAAATAGTTAAAGAAGTAACTCATGAGGATTTACATATTAAACAGATATTCAGAGTTAGACAGAAGAATAAAAGTGGTAACCGTGCGTTGAAAGTTATTTTTACCAGAAGATGCAAACAAGTTAATTAAATCAAAAGAAAAAAGAGATGTACTCAAGGAAAAAAAAATTCATAAATGCTGATCTAACTCCACCACAAGTAAAAAACTGGCAAAATATGAAGAAAGAAGTCGATGATAGAAAGCAGAGGGGAAAAAAGTTACAATAAGATATGTGAATGGAGTACCTCATATCACTGAAGCGGCTGTAAAAAAGTAAAACCCAATCAGTTTTCTGTGTATTTTCAAAATGTCGGCGGTATGACAACAAAATTATTAGAATTTCAACCAAGTGTTATGTCTTCAAACTCTGATATAATTTTTTAGAAACATGACTTAATAGAGACTTTTCCGATAGTGAACTGGGTTCAAAAGGTTTAAACATATATAGATTAGATAGAGACCAAACAAATAGCGATAAAAAAGAGGAGGAATACTAATAGCCATTAGATAATCTTTAATAACTGAGTTAATCGACATATCTCCTGACAATATAGAACATATGTATGTTAAATTATCAATAGGTGCTTCAACAATCATTATCGGTGGTGTATATATTCCTCCTTCTTCTGAGTGAATACTTATATGGAGCATACTGCTACCGTTGATTATATTTTAGAAAAATACTGTACTAGCAAGATTATCCTTTGTGGTGACTGTAATATACCCGACGCATTTTGGTTTAATGGAGAGCTTGGTCTGAATGTTGATTGTCCAGAAAACTCACCTGCCCTAGCTTTATTACATTCATTTAGTTTCCATAATTTATATCAAATCAATAATATTCCAAATTCAAGAAAAGTTTACTTAGATTTAATTTTTTCATCATTCATAAATATGTCTGTACAAAATCCATCGGACCCAATTTTTCAAAATACATTACATCATTCTTCGGTATGTTTTGATTTAAAAAATGATACAAAGGAATATCTAAAATATGATGAATACTTTTATGACTTTGTAAATGGAGATTATATGGGCATGAATGATTTTTTGGCAAGTATCAACTGGGATACCGAAATACTGAAGGATGAGGATTTAAATATTGTAGTTACACATTTTTACAATATTCTCTATACAGCTCTTGAGTACTTTGTTCCACTAAAAAAATATAAAGCTTCTACTTTCCCAATATGGATCAATTCTGAGCTGTAAAAATCAGTTTTCAAGAAGAAATCGGTTCACAGAATACAAAAATGGAAATTTTTATAAATATGAAGAATTTTGTTATTTGAGAGATAAGTGCAAAACTTTGAGAAACACTTGCCATCAAGCATACATAAATAAAATAGAGAATAACATCAACAATAATCCTAGAAGCTTCTGGAATTATATTAATAATAAAAAAAATCACACTCCTTACCATCTAAAATATATTATGATGACTCTGTCAGTGAAAATAGTGATGATATTGTGAATCTTTTTGCAGAATATTTCTCATCAGAGTACAGTGATGAAACAGTTAACCAAATTCCAGAATATAAATTTAGTAAGACGGTTGATATATGTAGTTATAGCGTTGATATTAAAGAAATAATCGATCTAGTCATGTCATTACCTGAGAAATTGTCTACAGGTCCTGATGGAATTCTGCTATTCCTAATCAAAAAATGTATTTTTACCCTGATCAAACCAATTCACATGATATTCAATATTTCCTTGAAATCGTCGATCTTTCCAGATTATTGGAAAAACAGTTTTTTGAAACTTATCTATAAAAGTGGATCACATAATGATATAAAAAAATTATCGAGCAGTCTGCAATCAATCAGAATTACCCAAATTGTTAGACAGCCTAATTACAAAAAAACTAACATGGGATTGTAGACATATAATCATTAATCAACAACATGGATTCAGTAGTGGTAGATCTACCAGCACAAATCTGCTAATTTATTAACACTGTATAATAAATGCCTTCGAAAATAGACACCAGGTAGATTCTATTTACATAGATTTTTCAAAGGCATTTGACCGAGTAAACCACAATTAGTTGTTGCATAAACTAAACGCTTTGGGTATTCAAGAAAACATTCTGAAATGGATTGAAAATTATCTAGCCTGCAGAGTACAATTTGTAAAATATGGTAACTCAGTATCTTCCTCAATCACAGTTTCATCGGGTGTACCACAGAGTTCTCATTTAAGGCCATTGCTTTTCAACTTATTTGTCAATGACTTGAAAGATGTAATTCTTTATAGTGAATTGTTTTTGTTTGCTGATGACCTGAAGTTGTTTAAATTTATTCATGACTCAACTGATACACAATTATTACAGTACGATTTTTCTAACTTTGTTTGCTAGTGTGATATAAATCTATTGCAATTAAATAAAGACAAACGTCAAAAATTTACTTTTTTTTCAAAACAAAAATCCCATTAACTGGCCATACAAAATCAATCAATCTGAAAACAAATAACACAATCAGAGATTAAGGAATCACTCTCGACCCAAAAATGTCATTTAAACCCCATATTGCAAATACTACTTCTAAAGCTTTAAAAATGTTAGGTTTCATTCTTAGATCTGCAAATGATTCATCTCTCACTTCAATAAAAATCATATGTTGTTCAATTGTTAGATCAATAATGGAATACAATTCCACAATTTGATGTCCTTCATATCATGTGGATATTGATATGCTAGAAAGTGTTCAAAATAAATTTTTGAAGTACTCTGCATATAAACTGGGATATCATATTGGTGAATATGACTATAAAATTATATTGGACATTCTTAACTTGAATACTCTGGCTCATAAAAGATTAGAAGCAGACCTTACACTAATTCATAAAATAATCAATGGTAGCATCAATTCCCCGGAACTTGTCGAACTTATAACTTTAAATATGAATCCAAGGAGAACAAGAAATTCGGATATCTTCAAAGTACCCTTTTGTCGCACCAACTATGGCCAGAATGAATCTGTAGGTAGAATTTTGAGAATTGCAAATACATACAATGTAGATTTAGAATTTTTAATTCTTCTTTGTAAACATTTAACAAGACTGCGAAAAGATTGTAATCCATTATTTTTACAATTTTTTCATTTTATTTTATATATTTTTTCCTTAAACCTAGCTTATATTACTGTTAAATGCATATGTGTGAACTTGTTAATTATCTTGTAAAAAATAGGCATTGCCGTAAATAAATAAATAAATGATAGAAAAATTTTGGCAAATAAACTATTAGATCAAATATCTAAGTTGATAAACAAATAACATCAGAATTATCACGCGACAACTTCACTGGAGTCAATATATCTATCACACTGCTTCAGAATGGTTGGTTTAGTGTGTTGAATGATCCAATTATTGCCACCACAATACACACTGGAAAAGAATAACTTTTACTGTCAGCTCAGGACTGTGAGGCCGAATAGAAAACAGCAGAATTTTGTTTCAAAGCAGCAGAAGAAAATTTGAAGAAATGCAAAGAAAATTTCAACAAAGATGTATTTGCTTTCTGTAGCGATAATGAAAACCATTTTGAAACTCATGATGCAGAATTAAAATCAATAAAATTATTAAATATGAGCATATATACAAACGCAATTGATTTACAAAAACAAGTCGTCTATAGATTTTGCTCTTGATAAACTGCAAAGTGACTCAGAAACGTTGTCTGAAGCATTACTTATTTCGCTTGGTCTCCTAAATGATGAAGTCTTAGAACCTTACCACAATATAATCAAAAAAAAAGTTTGAACAAGCAAGTACTCCATATCATTATTTGGCTTACACAATGGATCCTAAACACATACATGTTTTATCTTTCAGATCAAAATATGACACTACATATCCATCTATAATTTTCAAGAATGACATGATAAACAGTATTTCTACTTACAAATGGTGGCAGATTGTTGGAAATAAATCAAGTGAGAACTTTTGAGTCGTCAAATTCTTCACTGAAGTTTTGTTTGTTCATTACAAACCTCCACAGCATACCTGTAAGCTCTGCTGCTATTGAGCAAGTGTTCTCTTCATTGTTGAAAACCAATATTGATATAGTAACTATATATAATATACATATTTTCCAACTAACTAACGCTCTAGATATTCCAATAATTTACTTTTAAACCCTCTTACAGTATTTTCCTCTTCAATGGCATTTGGTAAATTGTTAAATTCCCGTAGTCCCTTGTAGAATAAGTTTTTCGGGAAAGAAAGTTTTTGGCTTTCTACTACTCCATCTGATACAAAAAAAATGGATGAGAGAATCTTCCAAAGAAAGGAAGGAAGTAATCAATTTGAAAATAAGTAACGCTATACATGGATGTGTAGATCATGCAAAAAAGTAACTTTCAGACACAAACTTAAAGAAAGTCCTCCTGAAACAGCTACTTTCATATAAACATTGAATTATAATTCAGTGTTCATATAGAAGTATTTGTTTCGAAAGAATTTTTTTCTTTCGTGTAATTCAATGTTTATATGAAAGTAGCTGTTTCAGGAGGACTTTCTTTCAGTTTGTGTCTGAAAGTTACTTCTTTGCATGATCTACACATCCATGTATAGCATTACTTATTTTCAAATTGATTACTTCCTTCCTTTTTTTGGAAGATTTTTTCATCCATTTTTTTTTTTGTATCAGATGGAGTAGTAGAAAGCCATAAACTTTCTTTCCCAAAAATCAATCACTCCTAAAAATATAACCCTTTCAATTCAAATAAGTTTTTCGTTCCGCCACCAGTGTGAGTTCTATATATATATGAAAATTATTATAAGATCTTGTCTCATGTTCATGTATTTGATTATTAAAAACCAAAAATTCATTAAAATACGTTGATTGGAGACTTTTGGTTATTTTAAATATAAAAAGCATCATTGAGTTCTGTATTCGAGTTATAAACTAATGTATCGTCTGCAAACAGATTAAGTTCACGTAGCCCAGGAACAAAATAAATGTCATTTTGGTATATAATAAATGAAAGTGGACCAAGTACACTTCCCTGGGGAACACCAATGTTGATATCTATCTCATCAGATATTTTTGAACCAATTATTGTTTTCTGTTTTCTTTCACTAAGATAACTAAGAAACCATGCCAGCACAGAGCCTGTTAACCCATAATAATTTAATTTTTTTATCAAAATGTTTCTGTCAATAGTTTCAAATGCGCACTTGAAGTCAAGAAAGACAGCTACAGTGTAAGCAGTGGACTAAGCTGCACAATGAAGTGGAAAATTTGGCAAAAATTTGATTTTCTCAAGAACTCAGAAAAAATGAATAAGCTATAACCGGCGGGTTTTTCACTGTGGTTGTAACCGGTTACAACCCCCGGTTATAACCGGGTGGGTTTTAACCGTGCCATCCCTAACTGCTTCTCGCAAGCGGCGTCTAACTTCAAGATAATACTCCCTATACACTATGCCATGGTAATCACAGAAAACACTAAGCAAACCATTGATATTTGCTTTTTTGGTCTTGCCTGTCCTGGGCTCTTCCATTGGTTTCAATGTCATAACCATATACCTATGATTTGTCACCAGTTAAGACCCTTTCAAGAGTCGCCGTTGACGTCATTCAACAATTCCTACGCGATGCACACGACATGGCCTTTTTAATCAGTACACCTCGAACTTCACTGTTTGAAAACTCTCTCAGTTGAAGAACTGCGTTTATGTGGAATAAACTTCCTGAGAACGTTTTTCTAAATTATTATAAGGATTTTTCTGTAATGCTTGTGTTTTATCCTTGAAAAAAAATTCAACAATTTTGAAACAAACGCTTCATGTGCCTCCAGGGTGAGAATCAACATTCACACCTTCTCAACCTTCTGTGAAAAGCTTGTACCACTTGCAAACATTTTTATGGCTCGGAGTACAATCACCGTATGGTACTGTCAACATTTCCATTCAGTTCTATTTTTTTACACAAAATTTGATGCAAATCCTTTGATCCATTTTTTTCGATGGCAGAAAATCGTCGAACACGAAAAACACTTCTAAATTTCATGCCTCTCACCAACAAACTAAACATTCCAAACAACTGAAACTGTGAACACATGTTCGAGACACGTGTACCAACATAAAAAAAAAAGTAAAACCAATGTACGTATCCCGAGAAATTTGAACATTAACCTTATTTTTTTAACAGACTTTGTATAGTAATTTCATGGAACTAGGAAAATTCAAATAACAATGAGAACTGATATCTTCGGTCCAATGCCAAAGTCACGAATGTGCCAATTTGCACATTTTCACCTATGTGCAGCAAAATGTCGGAATTTAATTCATAGTAGCAATGCCAAAAGCGCGAAAGTATTTGCTCATCCCTTCTCTCCCTTTTAGTTGGGACGTATTCCACGAAAGCGTCAGTTGGAGATTTGCTGCAATAACGAAAAGACGAATGTACCACGTTTGTGCTTTTGCCGTTGCAAATTATTTTACCATTTAATCCAAATTCACGAATGTGCCACATTCGTTATTTTGGCAGTGTAAACAATTGTGCTTTAAGATATTCGTGATTATAGTGATCTAGGTAAAATATGAGTTCCCGAACAGCAAGAATAATGAGAAATTGCCAAAAATTACAAGCTCAAGGTAAGAAAATATTAATTGTTGAATGAAAAGAAAATAATAGGATTTATAGTCAAAAATCTTCACTTTTTGTAACAAGCTTTTAGGTTATGTTTCTTAGTATTTTCTTTTTCTGTTTTCAGATGATACTATGCGTAACGAGCTGTCCTCAACAAACACCATCGAGCATCCAGATACACAGCAACAATGCAGTGAATTAAATCAGTACCCGTCAACATCTCGCCTGGTTGTCCAACCTGATGATCTGCCTCCAGCTTTACCAGGAACACTGGAAGAAGATTACTCGTATGTTTCTAGATCTTCTTCGGATCTCTATGAACCTTCAGGTTCGTCAGATATAGGAGAGAGCTCATGGGAAAGTGATGTTGAGGATTTTCCTGACCGTGAAAAGGTATCTACTAAAAAAAGAGAAACGAGAAATTATGGAAGAAAAATGTAAGGAAGGTTAAAAGGCTCAGAGGGGAGTCTTACATTGGTCATAGGGGAATCGAGAACCTACACGTCCTCTTTTGCCGGTAGCTTGTCTCAATAAACCAAAACATAAATGTGCAGCTTCAGTTACCGAGCCAAATCGAATAAGGGTTTATAATGATTTTTGCAATTTGAGCTGCATTGACGATCAACGTCAATTTCTGTATAATCACATTGAAAAAAAAACAAAGAAACGGACGACAAGAGGTATCGAAAATTCCAGGAAAAACTACACCTGTGTGTATAGTCTTACGGTTGATGGAAATAAACTTACAGTGTGTAGAGCATTTTTATGGCCACATTAAATGTGACAGACGCCTTTATGCGAAGTGCCGCAAACAAGCACTCTTCCAATGGAGCTTTAGAACCAGATAAACGCGGGAAACATCAACCATCAAACAAATTACCACAGAATGTTGAAACATTTATACGAAACCAGATTCTATCCTTTCCAGCGGTAGAATCGCATTATTGTCGTCAATCTAGTAAAAAGAAGTACCTTGACCCATCTCTTAATGTATCAATTATGTACAGGATGTACAAAGAGTGAAAATGTGAAAATTGTTACATTTGAGAAATATCGCCAGATATTTTCCGAATACAACGTAGGCTTCTTTAAGCCAAAAAAATACCAATGTAAGAAAGGTTTGGCATACAAAAGTATGTCTGAAGAAGAGAAAAGGGTAGAAGACGAAACGTATCAAAAACATCTCAATAGAAAAAATGAAGCTAGACAAGCCCGCGATGTGGACAAGTTAATAGCAAAAGAGAATCCCAAGGTCTTGGCTTTAAATTTTGATTTGCAGGCAGTGTTAACAACTCCCAAAGGATGCGGTGGACAAATATTTTATTTAAGGAAACTAGCGGTGTATAATTTCACAATCTATAATTTAGGAAACCAAAATGTTATGTGCTACTTGTGGGACGAAACAAAGGGAAAAAGAGGGGTTAACGAAATTTCATCCTGTGTTTATGATTATATTATGAGCCATTCTGAGATCGAAGCAGTGCATATGATGTCTGACGGCTGTGGAGACCAGCAAAAAAATTCAATATTTGCAGCCATGTGCATCCAACTTCTGGCGGAACATCCATCATTGAAAGTAATTGATCATCGGTTTTTCGAAACAGGGCACACTGAAATGGAGTGTGACTCCATTCACTCGAAAATAGAGAAGAAGGCAAGATATGTACCCGTTTATACCCCTGAGGGTGGCGCAACTTATAAGAGATGCACGTTTCACACCATGTCATTTTACTCTAAAGTTTTTGACGTTTGATGAATTTTTAGATTTCAAAGGATTTTCAAATAATATTAATTTCCTTAATTTCAATAACATTCCCTGGAGAAAAATTTACTGCCTTCGGTATATTACAGAGAATAATTGCATAAAAGTTCTTTACAAAATAGACTTTACCAATGTTTTTATTGAAGTGACCTGCAAAAAAAACAGAGGCCGTCAAAAACAAGCCCACTTAAAAAAGGCCTATCAAAATGACTTGCCCATCAGCGAGACAAAATGGAAAGACCTGGATAAAATGTGTGAGGATTTAACAATACCGAAAGCATACCATGATTTTTACAGGTCCCTAAAAACAAATCCCAAGGTAAGGGACAATTTACCGGAACCAGAATTTGGTGAAGAGTCCGATACTGACAAAGACTAAACGTTAATTTTTTAGGATTTTATTGTTGTTTTTTATTTTGTTTACTCCGATACTGACGAATACAAAATGTTGATGTTTCATTTATTTTTTTACAGAGAAATTTTATGTTAGTTTTTGTTCAGTTCGCGACGAACGATTATGTTTTATTTAAGTTTTTTCTGTAAAGGAATTTTATGTTTGTTTCTTTTGTTTAGATGTTCAAAACGTTGTTTTTAATAAAACTATTGTTAATTTTCCTAATATTATGGGTTTTATTTGTTTTAACGAAACATAATATGTCGTAAATTTTGCAGAACCGAAACAACGAATGTGCATTTTATTGAAAAATATTACAAAAATTTAAAATTTTCAACTGACATTATTTTTTGTTTTGCAAAAGTAAAGCTGTCAATAGTGGTTAAGTGCCACAAAATGAAATCTCTATTTTTAGCAATGTCGTCAATATTTAAAATGCGTTTTTCTCAAAACATCAATTATGCACATTCGTGACTTTGGCATTGGACCGACGATATATTCAAACTGTCAATTCATTATTGAAATATTTCAAACAAAACTTACTCCATTCAATTGAAGATGGTGGAACCAACAGTTCTCCTCCTCCTTTGGAGTGGATTTCAAGTTTAGTGGATTTCATATGAAAGAGCTAAACATTGTAAGACAGCCATAGTGATGAACAGAAAAGATCAGAAAAACGCCAATCATCGGCTTGTGGAGCTCGTGGTCTCTATAAATTGCTGTATGAATGTATCTCTGTCTAATTTTGTATGTCCTCTCTGTAGAAAGATATTGAGCAGAAATCACCTGAAAATCAAAAATAATAGAAAATAAATACATACAATACAATCTTACTAAACTAGTAAATGAATAGTTGTATGTACTTAAATATGGAATTAAGTCAAATGGAATATATTCATCAAAATCGATAAAAAAAATCTCGTCAAATAGCGCATCAATTATTTGTAGCTTGCATAAACTTACCTCGTTTAATTGAAGACGGTGCAACAGATCGCCTCCTATTTCTCTTCAAAAATAATGAAACCATCCATCAATATTTAGATGTCTTAATGATGAGCAGACAACCTGGAACCAAAAATTTAAAAAAATAAATAAAAATCATTCAGAAATACATGTTTTTAATTGAAAATAAAAATGCATCAAAATATATACAGACTGACACAAGAGATATCCAGATCATGTGGGTCTTTGTGACATTCAAACTTGAGATTTCAAAGATTTTTTGTCACAGCCAAGCTACTGTAGAAGTCGGAAGTCGGTTATATGTTTCTAGATAAGAGTGATGATTTTTTTAATTTGTAAGCCAGGGCACAAGTCTATAAAAAAGACAAGGAGTGGAATGTACAAAACAATAACGGATTCAGAATATACTTCAACACATGATGTACTCATTAGTAAAGAAAGTTAAATATTTACAGTAAACTTGTATAGAATTCACTAAATAAATGAATATCAATAAAAAATATAGTAGAACTAATGACTTGTTATAACAATGAAAGAACAAATAAATAGTACGGGTGCTTAGAACAAGATATTGTTGTTTAACAAAATGGAATGTTATGCATGCAAATTATCAACTGGTGACCATATTATACAATGTGATAGCTGTCAAAGATCTACGCATAGAGAATGTTCCGGACTTACTGCCAGCGAACTCAAACATGGATCTAAAAGGCTGAAAGAGTAGCTGAAGACTCAGAGCTTGTCAAAAATGTTCTTAGTGTATTTGATACACAAATATATAATAATTAAAAAGTATTCAGATCAGGAAAATATGGCCCAAATAAAAATAGACCCATTGAAGTTGTTTTAAAATCTGCTGATGATGCAAAATATATATTAAAAAATAAAACAAAAAATATTGTACCAAGTATTAGAATTAACAATGACCAGACAAAAGCACAATAAGATTACTTTAAATTCATCAAAGCTGAGCTACAGAAATTAATTGAAAATGGCGATAATAACAAAATAATTCAAAGTATTAGTTGGTGTTGAAGTCAAATGATAAGAATTCATCGATAATATAAAAAGCGTTTTCCAGACAGATATTCTTCATAGAATTTGAAAACGAGGCTGTATTTAAGTTTTTTATATCTTCTGGTAGTTTATTAAATAAAATAGGACCTTAATAATCTGCTTAATATTCCATAAGACTTGTTCGATTTTAATCCATGTACATCATCTGGTACCAATTCTACAAGGAGTTTTAAAAAGTTAGATTTTTGCAACAATTTTTTTCTCAAAATCTGTATGGGTGACAAGAAAATGGTTTTCACTACGTCAATTTACCCAACATTTTGAAAGAGTTGTGTTATTTTCTTGAACGTACATCATCTGGTTCCAATTCTACAAGGAATCTCAAAAATGAGTCTGATTGTTTCAACTTTTTCTTTTTGAAATCTTTTTGCGTGACAAGAAAACTGTTGTCACCAAGTTGATCCTAGAAAGAAACTATGGAAGTTTTTTGATTTTGATGGACACACATCATCGGGTATCATTTCTACATGAGGTATTGGAAAGTAAGGCTGATATTTTCAATATTATCCTTCTCTAAATCTGTATTGTTGATGAGATAACGGTTATCAACATGTCAATCTACTCAAGATTCTATAAAAGAAGACCAAATGGTCTTACTAATTCCATGTTCAACCCATAGTAAATAGGTATTTCCAGCCACAAGTATTAGTACGGGTGTTAATAATTTCGTATCCCAGCCACAGTTTTTTCTTTCACTACGTCAGCATATAGGGCCAGAATCTGTGAATAACGTCACGCCAATGGAAAAATTATACATCTGATACCATGACCTTTTTTTGACATACATGACGTTAAAGTGGAAAATTACACAAATAACAACGATTTATTGAACCAAATTGATCAGATTTTTTCTTTATTGAAAAGCTGAATTGATTTAAGTTGCACTCATGAGTTTAAATGTAAGTTGTGTTCAGAAGTACAAGAAAATGTTCGGCTAAAAGGCTAATGTTATGTTTATATCACATCAGCGTACAAAGTTGGATAATTTGCACTGTAATAATTCAGTATCAGATGAGTCACATCAAACTGTAACATTCAACTGCAGAACAAGATTCTTCCTCGTTTACTTCGAGGCAACTGGTTGAAACCAGAATTCAAAAACAAAGCATTCATGACCCAATACCAGAAGTTACTGTTTCGACCCGTACGAATATCATCGGTTGTGCTGAGAGTTGAAACACAATTGCATTTCTGGACTCAACTCTTCAGTAAAGGCGCTTACATCTCGCCTGCTTTGTTTTTGAACTCAGCTTTCAACTAGTTGACTTGCCATGAAAGACAGAACAAATATTGTTCAGCAATCAATGTTGAATCTTTGCTTCACAACTGACCAACTTGACGAGTATTTCTTACTTCAGTCCAGCACAAGAATCCTGGATTCTTCTATTATTATCATTATCTTACGTACAAATTTGTATTTTTATAGTCTTTGAGCAATGTACTTGTATCAGATGAGCTATAATTCAAAAGCTGTGGAGCTAAAAATACAAATTCAATCTTAAAAAAATCAGTGTTATATTATAAAACATCAGATTTTTTTCTGTTGAAAACAAAAAGTGGCTAATGAAATGTGTGAAGTATAACCAGTAGATCATTTTTGATTTTCAACAGTACATCTTTTCAAGGTAAATTTTCGTTATCTGGACACCCGGCGATTTTGAAAAAATTTTTGACTGTACTTACGTATTTTGATGCGTAGATTACGAATCCGAAAGAAAAAAGCGGCGCTCTCCCTTATTTAAAAAGTTACGGCCCTTCAAAGTTCAGAAAAGGGCAACTTTTCAGCCTTCTTTTTCACTAAATAAACTATTAAAAAACACAAGCATTTATTCACTAGGTCACCTTTACACCTTATTCCTCCTTTTTTAACACTTTTCACTTCAATAATCAACATTTTTCTTATAAAAAACTTAATTTAAAAACGAATGCTTCTCCTGGTGACATTATTCTATTTTTAGGTTAGTTACTAGTGACATTTCAGAAAAAAGCGGTTGGTATTTGTCGTCGCCTACTATTTCAAATTCGTAATACACCACCAAAAACCAATTTACGATCTAAAAAATGAAGGTAAAAAACATTTGAATTACTTCAGGAATATGGACTGCATCAGTCGTACCAACCATATCATTAACCTTAAAAACGTAAAATACAGTGATATGTAACCAAAAAGCAGCTCCGTACATTTTTTAACATTTTTGTAAGAAAAATGTTAATTATTGAAGTGAAAAGTGTTAAAGAAGGAGGAATAAGGTGTAAAGGTGACCTAGTGAATAAATGCTTGTGTTTTTAAATAGTTCATTTAGTGAAAAAGAAGGCTGAAAAGTTGCCCTTTTCTGAACTTTGAAGGGCCGTAACTTTTTAAATAAGGGAGAGCGCCGCTTTTTTCTTTCGGATTCGTAATCTACGCATCAAAATACGTAAGTACAGTCAAAAATTTTTTCGAAATCGCCGGGTGTCCAGATAACGAAAATTTACCCTTTTCAAATACTCTGCACCTTTGGAGAGAATGGGATTTTATGTAACCACCTTCAAACCCAACATAGGAAGAACAATCCATACATATCGTTTTTGGCATGCAAAAACAAATTTTAGATGGATTGTTCAAAAGTAAATGAAAAATGAATACAATACACTTTGAACATTTTCCTCTTAGCCGCTTTTTGTATTCAAATCAAATATAACCTCAAGTCACTGAAAAAGATACTTCATCTTACCTCTGGATGAAATTCCATGGCTGAAGTTGCTGTGAAATTTCACAAAAGAACTGCTAATCTTCCAGAAGAAGCAGTGATCCCAGCCCGTACATTCTATTTTCACTTATCAACAAAAAATTAAAGAACAGGAATGGTGAAAATGGAACTTTCTTTGGAAGTCATAATGCACTTTCACGGAAACTCAAAAACTAAAATGTCTGTAATCTTCAACTGTATACCTGACACAATTCTTCTTCTTCTCGTTTTTTATGGTCTTTATTGTTTACTAATCTGTGACAGAGTGCTTACCGTGCGTTCCGCAAAGCGCCCACAACGACCAAAATGCTTCTTTAGCCGCGATCGACCGCGGTCAACGATTATGGACATACAGGATTGCTTACTTACATATATCGTCACGTTAAACAAGCGCCGGCAGATGTGACGTAATACTGGTGACACTTTTAGTAGCTGCCATAAGACTGTGTGTAATTTTAACATTTTTTGAGGATTATTTTCGAACAGTACTATATTGTTTTTGTTTATTTTGATTACATTTTCATTCAACTATACCAATTAGGTTTCTGAAACATTGAGTTTGTTATTGTGCTTTTGGACATTTTATAAACTGGTGTAACGAGTAGACGCCGTATAAGACTCTGTTATTTTCTTCCGTTTTGAGGTTTGTTTTTTGCCATTGTGGAACTTTTTTTTTTGAACATTTTTAAATTAAATTAAGGTGAAAATTGGAAATATTCACACTTTTGTAAACAATTTATTACTCATATAGTTTTGATTATCAAGCGTTTATTATCAAAGTTGGAACAAAAAGTTATAAAATTTTTTTTAGATAATACTATTATCTAAAACAATGTTCATTACAAAATTTTTGGGGGAGGTACAGTTTTCAGAAAATAATAAAAAACTGATGAAACCTTTTACTTTTGAAAAGGACAAAATAGCTCGCCCTATCATCCACAAAAGAAAAATTTTTACTTAGTAATAATCCATTTATATTAAGTATTTAATTCTATATAAAAATTATATTCTAATAAGGGATTTACATAAAATTTGTTTATTTTAATTCAAAAGTGCAGTACCGAATCAATTCAGAGTCACCACTGTTACGTCACGAGATCATGTGACGTGTCTAACCAAATCGCAAAAGTAAGCAATCCTGTATCTCCATAATATAATCGTTGGACCGCGTTCACTCACGACGCATTACTTTCGCTCACGGCAAGCTCAAAACAACCAAACTGAATAGTTAGGTCAAAGTGGAAGTTGAGAATATTTCGGCGCAATTTTTGTAATTGTTTTTGAAATATAACATTCAAAGCCTAAAGATATCGATAATGAAAATCAACTTATTTGTATCAGAAAGATAAAATCTAGTGGAAGCTATTGCTTCTGAAGCCTATGCTACTCATGCGATAACAGGTAAATATAATTATGTAAGATATGTTAACAAAATTCATTTTAATTCATATTCAACAGTTTTTTCAATAAGCAAATTATCATTAGGATAATTGAAAAACAAATGACACATTCAGAAATTTTGAAAAACTACTTCTGTTATTTTCAAAAACGTTTTCAAGTTGAAACCTATTCAATAAATCATTCCAAAATATTATTAGATTTCCGATTTCTATAATATTGAATTCTATAATCATCTTGCCAGAAATTCACTTCACTGAAATTATGTATAAAAATTTCATTTATACTTCTTTTTTGATATAAACATAAAGTCAGCTTGCAATTATCGAAACTCATTGTTAATACATGGCTAACCTCCTCAAAACTTCTACTTTATTTTTTCAGTATCAACGCCCAAAACGTTCCATAATTCTACTTTAATTAACAACAGTAACGCTTGCAAGTAATTGGAACGGGAAAAAGAGCGGCCGAGAGCATGATCGTTGTGAACGTTTAGTGGAACGCACCGTTAATATTATAAGGTTTGTTCCAACAAACGATTGCAAACAGTTTGCAAACCGTTTGATGAACTGCTTTATTGCGCATACTCGATCAGAAACCAGTTGGGAACTAATCCGTGATTCTGGACTGTTGGAACGCAACCAGAACCAAACTATCAAATCACATTGTCAAACGTCAGACCGGTTAAACTGAATTTGTGAACTTTAATAAGATTACCTAGGTGTTGAATTGTGATTTTCTGTCGATCAACTAGGAAAATTTGGAAATGAGTGAACAACTAGACGGTAAGATAACAAAAAATTGTAATTTGTCGTAATATAAGTAATTAATAATTTCAGATTTATCAGAATTCATAATTCTGAGAAATATAACAAATAGTGCTTCTTCGCCTCCTTTTCAAGCAGTAACAGTAAATGAGGAAAAGTCGAAAGACCCGCAGATTTATATATGGACACGCTCGTTCACATTAAATTTAATAGAGATTTTTCAAGAAAATCGAAAGAAAGTGGGCACCCTGGAAGTTAAGAGCTTACGGAGGCTATGGCAGTTGTTAGCTGAATTAATGAAGAGTAAATATGGAGTGAACGTAACCCCATCACAGTGTGAAAACAGGTGGAGGGTTCTAGAAAGAAATTATAAAAAATTAATTGACAATAACAACAAGACTGGAAGGGGAAGGATTCACTTCGAATTTGAAAAAGAGATGGAGGAAATATTAGGACACAAAAAAAGTGTAAAACCACTAATGCTGTTATCATCAGAAAGTGTCTGCGGACTGATAGAAACAAACAAAGAGGAAAAACAAGCAGGTGAAGTTTCAATGCAAACTATAGATAACGAAGAAGAATCTATGAACACTTGTCAAGATCAATCTGACAAACAAGGAAACAGTCCAAACCCTCAAACCAAAGAAAAACGCTTCGAAATAAAAAGGCATAAAGTGAAGTTCACTAGAAATGATATTTTAGAAAAAATTAGATGTGATAAACTAAAATATAATACTGAACGATTAAGTATAGAAAAGGAGAAAATATTACTAGAGAAACAAAAATTTGAAGAAAAGAAACGTAAAAATGATCTAATAGGGGAAAGGAATGCTTTAATTAGACGATTTATCGAAAAAAACATTCCTTTCCCCAATGAGAATATATGAATAGATTTTGTAGGGGTTTAGGAAGACTATCTCTCAGTAATGTTAATTTGTTTCCAGGTTCATTCCAATTGTTGGTATTGAAATGTGATTTTGTTTTGTAGTTCCTATGAATTGTATTATGTTCAATGTAGTTATTTATTCTTACTAAGATTGCTGTGAACCTAATTATTTTTCATTCAAGTTAAAAATGTTATATTTCTTATTTTGGGATCAATTCCAATTGTTATTATTTTCAATAGTTATTTATTTGTATTGAAGAGTATATTCATGTGTTAATTCTTACTTAAATAAATAGTGTTCAGTACAGTGGGTTGGTATATTTTTTAATTTCATTAGTAACTTGTGCCAAATACGATATTTATTCAATAGATGTTTCTTCAAATAAAACAATCCTTTTCTTAGTGTTACCCATAGAGAATTTTGTCTTTGGTGTTACCCCAGTATACCATAGCCATACACTACCGTGTTTCTACTGTATGGCTATGGTATACCATTGTGTTGTCTTTATTTCAAAGTATATCATACATTAATTGATTTCGAAATAAAACTCCATTGATATCGTCTCTAATCACTTCCTCTTCTTCAATATCTGGTATATTTACGTTTTCTTCCAATATTGGAATATCGGCTGCACCTAGAGGTTCCCCGGCATCTTCAAAACCATCATCCAGTGCAAGGTTATGCAGCACGCAACATGCTCGAATGGAATGAACAATGTTATCTATTTTTCTCAGCTTAATATGGTATAATTGTCTGAATTTTTGTTTGAGTATGCCAAAACAATGCTCTATCACATATCTGTTTGTTGAAATTCTACTATTGAAGGCCTTCTGTGCTCTAGTTAGGTGGCCTCTATCTTTGAATGGAGTTATCAGATGCCGTTGACATGGGTATCCACTGTCTCCCAATATGAAATAATTGTTACCACATTTTTAAGGCAAGGAGTCGGCAAGTGTTGATGTTCGGAAAACTCTGCTATCGTGAACAGATCCTAGGTATCCTATAAATATATCTCTAATTTTCATTTTATTGTCACAAACAGCTTGCATCTGAAAAGAAAATACAATCAGAAGTGAAAAAATATATTTCTGTTGAAAGTTCTGAAGAACTTTTGTTTTTTCTTCCCCAATAAACCAGTATAAAAAAAATTGCTTCTTAAAAAAATAGAACTATTAATATTAATAACACTCTCAGGGGGATTTTTATATCAATCACAGACAGTTCATTCATACCCAAATGGGACAAGTATATTTATTGCATGTCTGGCGTTGAATAATGGAAAAGTCACTACAGAAGTTTGTTTAATATTATTTTCGAAAAGGAAAAACTCAAATAATGTCTTCAGAACGATGAAATATTCATATAATTGAATACTGAACTTACGTGTAACGAATAATATTTTTTTCTATTTGAATAAGAATCAGGATCGATTTCGGGTTTATCAATCCGAATATGTGTTCCATCAATAGCCCCAATAACACCTGGGAAGTGTTTTTCATGAAAAAACATCTCAATTTCTCGTTTCTCTTCATGAGATGGTCATGTTATAATTTGGGGAGATAGATTACTTAAAACATGGATAACTCTTTTTATGATACGGAATAAGCTGTTTATAGAAATGTTTAACCGATCTGCAACGTCTCAAAAAGAAGCTGTGGCATGACCAGAGAACCATAAGAAAATTAAAATTTGGCTTGATGCACTGATTTTACCATAAATTCCAGAGTGATGTTTATATGAATCTGCATTTTGGTACTGCTCCACAATTTGAGCCATCAGCCTTCTACTAATTCTGAAATGTTCCATGAATTCTTGATTATTATATTGTGGAACTGTTTGTTCCAAAAAGTCCTGGTTTTTGGGCCTTGCCCTATTTTCCACCAACATAATTTCATCGTCGGATGAATCCGTCCATTCATTGAGATCTTCACTGGAACCAGAGCTTGATGATATATCTACCATTCTGACAGATACACTTCTAACCACTGACCACTGTGTATAGAAACTTTAGAAACACCTAACCTAAACCTAACCCAAACAAAACCCGCTGTTTTCATACCATCACATTTTGAATTTAGCTCAGCTTTGCCGTAACAAAGCAACTGCGCAAGTCCGTCAGCAGCAATCCGAGAAAAATCTTCGGACTGATCAAGCGGTTGGAAATCAGTTGCAAATCGATCAGAGTTTTAGTTGGAACATGACATTCCTAGTCAGAATTTCGGAATCGACTCTTGTTGGAACGGAATATTTGTTGTGCGCATGCTTCTGACAGTTTATGACCGATCAGATGTGTTGTTGGAACAAACCTATTTTGTTCACTTGTACCAGACAAAATGTTTCCGGCAAAACCAAAAAATATCGTCGCGGAGATTATAAAATCGGTCGGACGGTAGACGGGTCGAAACCTGTCTGCTTGGAAACTGTTCGGCAACAGATAAATGTGAACGCCGGTGGCATATTTCTATTAAAGAATATTTTTTATGACGGATTGTTCCGTTCGGCGCCGGAACTATGACGTGACGAGACCTTAACTCAGATGGAAATTTTGGTTCATAATCAACGGATCTTACAGAATAATCAGATGATATAGGAGTACTATCTGCGGGGTTATCTGTGACCAACTTTTCTTTCAAAGCAGTTCGTTTTATTGGTGAAGTTCCGATATTGTGTGATGAAAGAGAAAACGTTGACAGTTCTTCATTTCTCTTTTCAGTCGGTATATTTACATTGATACCTTTACTTCTGTAATTCGGTTCAATGTTGACTTGCATAGCTTTGTAGTACTAATAATAATAATAATAATAATAAGTCTTTATTCCTAGAATGATACAATAAATAAGTGTGAACATTTACTGAAACGAAAAAGGCTGAAAATCAGTTGGTCGCATCAAAAGATGCAACCAACTGATCTTCAGAAGAAAAAGATAAAAATATTCAAAACCAATAACAAATTGGTGAATGAAAGTACTAAATATATGATTACCACAATAGTATATTAGACATAAATATAAATGGTCAGAAAAAAAAATAGTGTTACGAACCACCCTTCTTATTGACAATGGGTGTGAATGAGATTTCGTTCAAATATTTCCGTTTCAATGCTCTTTTGAATTTTTTCAAAGATATCAGTTTAAATTCATCAGAGATTGAGTTGTACACTCGTGTGATCTGGTATGAAAAAGATTTTTTAAATAATTTGAAACCTCAACACTGAGCCGTATTAGTGTGTAGATTTCTCGACCACAGGTGTCGGATGACAAGTGGGCATTTGCATTTAGCTTCAATGATGAAGGGGTGGTTCGATAAGATGTCACTAAATTTAAAGTTATTTATGGGCGCCAGGTAAATTAAATTTACAAATACCCGATTTCGCACTCAATCTTCCAATTTACCAACTCTGATTGAAACAACAAACTGTAGTTCTAAACCAATTTATTAATAATAATAATCATAGTTTTTCATGTAGTAAAGGCCGAAAGGAGGTTTCCACAAACTGCGATTTCCATAAAAGCTGGTTACTTAGATGGTGGACATACCTTAAGGGAATTTCAGCCTTATCGCATCTAACAATGAGAAAAAGATTTAGTAACCATCAAAACTACGAATAAATTCGTGAAAACAAAACTTGGACGAATGATGATGCACTCGATCATAAAAAATACATATACTTACCTGATAAATGATTCCGATGGAAACGCTTTCACTTTCAAGATTAGGTGAGACTCTCTAAAAATCCTCCAACGAGTATAGCTGTGGTTATGTAACAAAATTATGCCAAATTGTAACATCAGTATAACCTCAGCTTGAAAATTTGTCTCGTAAAATATAACCCTATGGAGGATGATTGAAATATCATGTAATTTTACGAGTCAACGAATACCGACACCTTTCTTTACTCGCTCAGCGCACTGAACTGTATATATAAATGGAATGTTAATGCATTTGAACATTTTTACGCCTAATTGATTTCGCGCAGAGTCGTTTATACTCATGCGCAGTAGGAATTTATCAGAAATCAATAAGTGACATGTAAACACGATACAGATCCGGCTCAATGTATTTGATAAATATATTTTTTTTTGAAAAAATCTGTATGCATCAATTTCATTTTGTTGTGAGGTGAGCTAAAGCCATAGTTTCAATGGGCATTATTCTTTGCATAGTCCAATAATTATATGATTGATGAAAGATGCTTAGCTTTCCAGTCATTTTAGGATAAGTGAATTCTGCAGAATAGGCAACTAAATGTTTGAAATCGTGTACTCTCATTTGCCTACATTACATGACTCTACTATTTATCCTGAAGTATATTTTGCGATTTGTGGTGAATTTTTTGCTTTCTTAGCTGATTCTTTAGACACTGATATCGATTTTTTCCAAGAATTGCAAGCGCACAGTCGACATGTATCTAAAGATTTATATTTACTAGGTTATTTAATATTTTCCAATTTGGTAGTCGGTAATCACTCTCAAGCAACGTGATTTAGAAGTTTAATATAACATATGTATATCTGGATGAAATCTGGTGTTTGATCATTTCTTGGTTCAATTTCTGCCGAAACCAGTTGTTTGTCGAAGATATAACAGGATACCTTCGTTTTTGGAATTTCTGATGTGCTTGCAGATACTCTAACCGTTTCTACTGAATAACCAAGAGAGAATAAAATTTGTAGGTTTCTACAATGACTTCTCTCAATGACCATGAGCCTTCAATAATAATAATAATGTTTATTCACCTTGAAAAAAAAATACATATTACAAAAGTTACATACAATGTTGGTGTAGAATTAGAAGTTACCCACAAAAATTACAGATTGCGCTAAACTAAAAAGGGCGACTTACAAAACTGTCACTTACCAAATTTCATTATAATACAAGAAAAATTAAAAAAATTGGGAATTTATTTCCTTACCCCGTTTTTAGCAAAAAAAACCTCAAACTGACTCTAATAATACGCATTCACACTACTCACAGATGATTTTGTAATACCTTGCACACCTCTTCTGATTTTAGGAAACTTTGGAAAATGTTTGAATTATATTAAGGAGTGTAAGGAAATTTGTGTCTTGAATACACTATACTTTTAGGTCATTAACAGAAAAATATACCAGAAATACGATTGGAGAAAAAACATCTTTTTATTTCATAAAACAGGAAATATGGAATATTTTAAAATGTCAGACAACTTAACAACAGCATTTATATGCATGCACTTTATCAGGACATCAAGTCCAAAAAAATAAATGAAAGACAGTATACAAAAATTTTACAAAATTCTACCAGATAAATGTGACAAAGTATGACAATTTAAATGATTCTCCCTAATGAAAATTCATATTCAATACAAAATTCTAGTTTATTGTACAATACTCACTACAAATAGGTTTACAACACCGCGACACTTGTTTCTCTATAAAATAGCTTTCTCAAGCAGGATACATTAATCACTCCTTTTCTCTCAAATTACAGAAATCAATGTAATGAAGAAATAATATACAATTTATGAAAATCTAAATGAGGGTAAAATAATACTAGTTAATTTTTAATGTGAAATACACATTACTGTCGCTTATTGGTGAGAGAATATTACCATCCCACTCAATTTTTTTCTAAGAATTGTACCTTTCAACTTTTCATTTTGCTTTTTACCAATAACATGAAACCTGATTTCAACATAAATTTGGACAGCTGTTTTTATCAATCTCAACTTATGGCTATTCAATATAGGATCGTCAAAAGTATGATTGTCCAGATTTATAAATAATATATGTTCATATAATTCGGAGCAGATTTGATTTATGAAAATATCAAAGAAATTATCAAAAAAAATCGCAGTGTTTTTTCGGAAAATAGACAAATTTTCACTAGATCTGGAGATGGTTTAATGAGACCCCCTCGATTTTTGCGATTTAGCAGCATGAAGTGCTCACCGTCTAAACTTGAGTTTTGCAAATGCTCTACCTCTGTTATACATTCAGGACATTTGATAACAACCTTTATTTTTTTCGCTACAAAACCAGATATATATGTCACAACATTTTCACTTAACATAGTAAGAGTAGACAAATTTTCAAAGACATATTCAATGCTGTTGTCAATTATTACAGTCATATCGGAAACATCTAAGTTATATTTTTTGATTAGAGAAATTTCGTCTGTTGTTATTTCTGCTTCGAGTTTCTACATGTTACCAGATGTTGTTGTCAAAATAGATGTTTCATCCGAAATACAATTTCCATTTACAGCTTTTATATCATGCCGCGAAGCCAACCTTTTATATGTTGAGTGGAATTCACAGGCATATCTTCAGAAATATTCTCCTTATATTCGACTGATGGAATTTGATCATAACCTGATGATATGTTAGGCATATTGAGATTGAGACGAAGGTTTTCGAGGACCTACATTGAGAGATGGAACAGCATTGGGCTTGAGCCGTTTTTTCCCTTTTACGTGAAGAAAATCATCATCAGTGAAGTGTTTGCTGCAAACAACGTTTCTGCCACTCAATTTTTCGATGTTTACATCTCTTCCAAAGGCTATCATCCAAGTAGTATACTCTTTCTTCGATAAACTACAAAATGAAAATATATATCTATTATTCTCTGGTCTCAAATTCTTACAGCTGAATCATTCTCATACCGAATATATATATTGAATACTTACTAGAAAAATGATACACCCTCCATGGTGTCTCGACTCTTGCAAAAAAGAACCATGCATATTCTCATATTGCATGCAATTAAATGTCATGGTTTAATAGATGAAATCAATGAAAATAAATACAATACCAAGAATATTTGGAAAACCATTGATGAAATTGTTCCATCAAAGAATGAACATGAGATTAAACAAATACGGCTAACCGATGGAAGATATGTAGACAAAGATTTAGATATCGCAAACTCGCTAAATAATAATTACGTCAATGTAGGTATAGAGATGGCCAATAACATAACTTCTCAAGAAGAAATAATACACAGACCTGACCCCGCGCTCCAATCCTTTTTTCTAGAACCAACAAATCATACAGAAATTGGAACAATAATATCAAATCTGAAAATTAACAAGGCCCCTGGCTGCGACCTCATCCAAACCGAAACACTAAAGCTTATTTCTGAAAAAATATCTCATCAGTGAGCACATCTATTTAACTTAATAATACAAGAGGGCTATGTCCCAAATGAATTGAAACTGGCGATAGTCAAACCTGTATAAAAAAGGGGACAAAACCCTACCGATCAACCACAGGCCTAACTTGCTGATTACTACCCTAACAAAAATTTTCGAAAAAGTTATAAAACTGAGACTAGAAATATATTTAAATAAATTTAAACTATTATCTGAAGAGCAATTTGGGTTCAGGGAAGGAAAATCAACAAATGACGCCATCAGAAATCTTCTAAAGAGAGTCTATGAAGCTGTCGATGATGGGTACCCAGCCCTGTGCATCTTCCTAGATCTCTCCAAAGCCTTCGACACAGTGGATCATACCTTACTACTAGAAGCATTGGAGAGAATAGGTATACGAGGAACCCCCCACAGGCTCTTCTCAAGCTATCTATCAGGGAGAAAAGAAATAGTAAGAATAAATGAAACCTATAGCAATGAGAGAAAGATTCTGTGTGGTGTACTCCAAGGCGCAGTACTTGGACCAGTTCTATTAATAATATACCTCAACGAGTTAATGGCGCTGAATACAACTGGTGAAGTAATCAGTTCTGCTGATGATACTATTTCACACAGACACGAGTTGGATGAACCTCAAATCCAAATCTGAGGGTATTATGGAAAAAATCCTGAACTGGTTCAGTACGAAAAAACGAAATACATGTCTTACACCTGCTATAAAAAGCGACACCCAGAATTCAACTGCTCATCCATCAAACATAAAAACGAGTCCATAAATATACATGCAAATTATGACATCAAATACCTGGGTATAACGATTGATCAACACCTCAGATGGGATAGGCACGTACGGAATGTTGTGAACACTATCAGGAGCATGCTCTACAGATTCAAATATTTTTCAAATATATTAGATACTAACCATATGAGAATATTGTACTATGCCCTTATCGAGTCGAGACTGCACTATGGAATCCTGGTTTGGGGAAGTGCCTTAGAAGTACACCTGAAACAGTTGATAATATTGCAAAAATACTTCCGAAAAATTATTCATAAAAAAGTGAGGAATTACCCATCTGAAAGACTATTCACTGAAACAAAGATTTTTGACTTGAGGCAACTCCACTTTTTCAACATTATGATACATACCTACAAAAACAAAAATAACATGCTACAAAAATTAGACCACACTTACCAAACTAGACAAAAAACAAATTCGTATACGAAAATCTGGGCCAGAGAAATCACTATTACTTATGATAAAGAGTATTCAACCATGTACCTGAAAACTTGAAAAATAAATAATCATGACGAATTCTATCAGTGTTATCAAAAAAAAGATAAAACAATATATATTGAGTTCGCAGAGGAATAATATACATGACTTCCTGAATTTTAAATGAGAAATAGGCATTATATTTGAATTCTTGTTAGCAAATAAATTAATCAATTAGGGTATGCACAAGGAATAATTATTTACTTGCCAACTGACATGGAAATAGCATTTTATGGCTATGATACATGTGTACTTATCGGATTCCCATGTACAACCTCGAGTTTCTGTTTATTGTAGGTTTATTCTGTAAACTTCACCATATTCATGCACTTGGTAACTAAACATTATTATTACTAATTCTATCGTACTCTTTCTTTTCAATGATCTATAATATGCTTTTAGTATTGTAATGATTTATATTTACTATTGTTATATTTTTATCTTGTTTTACAAATTTTACTGCATCAATTTTATCTATGTTGAAAATTTGCAACCTACATTGTATTACATAATTTAAATTTGAAATACTTAAGGAAGAAATAACTATTGATAAACCACCCTCACCGCGGACAACCAATGGCTTTGCGGTTTCCCTCCTTGTTTATTTGGTTTACATAGTTTATAAGATATAATGTTGAATTTTATCCGAATGAACCTCATTATTATTATTATTATAACTGGGAAGCAAACTCACTGTTTGAGTTTATGTGATATATGTTGGCCACCTTTGATGCCGTGTATTAGACGTAAACAATTGTATTGAACAACCTGAATTCTTCGTTCATCTTCATAATCAATGCATGGCCCATAGTTTGCGCTTCCAAAATTAAATCTGGATAATTCAAGAGATTCACAGAGTATGGTTTTCACTTTTTTGCTGAAACTTTGTCCCTCTGTAATTTATCTTCAACATGAGAAGGGCAGTGCTCATCTTGATGATCATCAATACGGAAAGTACTGGGTTCTGCATGATTAATGTCAGAGACAATTGTATGGGAAGTACTAGGACTTATTTCACTTCTTTGAAGTGAACTTCTTTAAAGAAGTTTTTAAAACATTACTACTTTTGATGGAAAACTCTGAAAGGGCTTCATTCACTAGTAGTAATATTTGCCTTTCAACAACACCCATTTTCTAAACTCGTTTTTTCAACAAACTCTCTACAAATTGTAGTATTGACTTCAATCAATCTGAAAGTTCTCAGAATAATTTTAATTTTTTGTTCAAAAACTTCGGAAGCGTCATCTAAAAATGGTTCTGAATGCTTATGGTATGAATTTATCATCATTTCTCTCCGAATCCCAAAAACTGACGTAACATTTTTCCATTTGACTCTTCTCCGTGAATTGAATCCCAATCCATGTTTCATGAAATTTGAAATATTTTTTTTCAAGTTTTTGAAATGTCCTACATTAGAGTCTCATTTTCATGTTGAGCCGCTAGGTAACTCATTTGCTTAAATAATTGTATTGAAGTTTGTAACTGTGATATCGTGGAGTTTCATCATTTGGATGGAGCCTGCCGGTTTATTTTTTAGAATGTTGTTTTACTTGCAACGCATTAAAATGCTAAATTATTACAGTTATTTGCTTTAACCTACGTATTATTGTAATCAGATTTGATTCGTTGCTTGTCTTGTGAAACAGGAGTTTAATTTTCGAGAATGAGTTCAATAAATATCCCTTATCGAAAGTAATGCTAGTTTGTGAGATTTTTGAGTTATCCAATGAGTCCATCAAAAATATTGTGAAAAGAAAAAAGAGTAACTTCATGGGTCTTGGCAAATTGAATAATTTCTTTTCTAGTTTGGAAAAAATTCGAATGCAATTTCGGGATAGATGAATGACTTTGTGGAGCTAGAGTTGATCAAAATTTTAATAGTATTTGAATTAAAACGGTATTGTACGCTGTCTGTTCAAAAAATAAGGTGAATTTTCATTTATCTCGAAAAATATTTATTCATGCATCAATTTCTATATTACCATTCAAAGTAGGTTACCTCAGTTATAATACACTAGTACTGGCCTTTTTTCAATCTTCGAAGCAGATCTGATATGCGCTTTCTGAGATGTCCTTCAGCTTTCTCATCGATTCGATTTTTATCTTCTCAATGTCGCAAAACGCTGTCTTTTTAAGGGTCTTTTCAATATTGGAAAAATAAAAGTCCTGTTGAAGACAACATGCAGTAGCGATACGTTATAACTCGCAATAGCCACGGAAGTGTCCCGAAACGGCGTATCTCTCATAGGGACTATATCTAGTGGTATAGTCTAGTGCAGCTCTTTGAAGTAAGAATACGTCTTTTTCCAATATTGAATTGTCGTTGTTTGATTATCCTCTTCAGGCTCTTATCCAGTAGTTTCAATAATTACTTTCATTAGGTAGATAAAAAAATCATCTGTTGAACTTCAAACTCCATTTCTTCACGAAACTGATCTTTGAGGTCTGCTGAACTGAGACCTAACTAAACTTATCAATTCCCTCATCTCAACACTATACAGCTAGTCTTCTCGAAACCTAAAAATAAAAACATAATATATCTAGACTGACTTTTCATTCATTCCATACAGCTCTTCCGTTTTACCAACTAACTATTCCATTAACTATTCCATCAACATTATATTGACTATTTATAACATTAGCATGAATTAGCAATCGGATACCAGTAAACTTACTTGTCAATACTTCAGCGCCCTTATTCTTATAGAATCATTTATACTTACCTCTGTCATAGTCTCTTCTATTTACTTTCTGCAATAACGTGGCAACGAATGTTTCCGGAAAATACAAATTCATTTGCAGTCCGTTATAATCAATTCTATTCCTGTATTTCAGTATAAACTCCTTTGATAGATTTTGAAACATCGACACATTATACCAATCAAGTAAGTGCGAATATCGCTCCATAATATTTTCAAAGTCTGGTACTCACACACGACTGACCAATCCAGTTTTTCTGCGAATTCGTAAATGAAATCATCAAATAATATGAAGTTGGAGCAAATGTGACCCCAGAGAAATTGATTGGGTTTGATGATATTATTATGTAATAATTTCTTCAATAAATTATATGGGACCAAACTGCATTCAAGAACTACATTCCAATGAACCTTATGTCTGAACTCCCAAAAAAAATCATCAGTGAAGTTGTATCCTGACGAAGTCTCATACCAATCTAAATACTCTTGATAATCCCTCAGCAAGCTTTGAGATAAATTTGTTTGCTTTGAAATATAGCCCCAGTCAACATTATTACAATTAATATATTTTTGAAAGATATCTAAACTATCGGCATGTGTGATAACAAGAAATCGTGGTCTGGGATATTGTTATAATTTCATCCTGATGCCTTTGATCCGTTATTGGTAATGAGGTTCTTGTTATGTGGAGAAATATAGTATCCATAACTCCGAAGGTTCCCATATTGATGATAAGTTGTAGATCAATCATAACAGTTACAGGGTTGATAGTACTTCTTAACTATAAAACAACGTCAACTCATGCTAGGCCATATTTCAAAGCCGTATCGTAAATACGTCGAAAGAGGCCTCTTTTCTCGATGACGTCAACGACGAACGCTGTAGAACTGAAAAGTTCAATTGTTTTTCCATTCGCCTTGAAAAAAGCGGATTTGTTATGAACACCTCACATATGTCTCGAATTCATTTGGGTAGGTGAATTTATTTGTAAATCGCTTCCCAAAACACTCCTTTCAAATAGCTGGACAACTTGCCTCCACAATACTAGCATCCACCGATATCCAATTTGAAATGAAATCATGCAACTCATCCTCGAATATGATTTTTCAATTCCCAGCCTCCAAAGGTTGTATTCCAATTCAGCAATCGGTTTCCACCGAATACCATAAGTTCTGGTTCTTTCAATCTGGAATTTCGCTTCCAGAAGTTATACCTTTCTGCACACAACAATCACTTCGATAATACTGTACTCATTTTATACCAATGAAAATGACGGCTAACCTGATTGATGGTTTCCTCCACCCCTGGGTGGCCGCCTTCATCATGGTATTTCTGAATGATTACATTCCAACAATGTCTTGGAACAAGTAATCGTTTATGTTCTATTGTCGGCCCCACATAGTAAAGCAGATCTTCTTCCATGCGAAAATCTTGCAGTCCGCAATTCCGTGAGCGTTTCTGCATTCCCGTGTAGGGACACCATGTCGCAAAGATTGAATATGACGCCCACTTCATCTAGGAGGCACGTATGTCCTCACTGAACTCTTCCTCGACGTCCTTCTCCTTATGGGGAAAGAACATCTGTTCGGATCTCTTTTCCAAATCGGCTCTAGTACCTTTTTTCTCAGGGTTCCTTGGGAGAAAGTCTGGAAGTTCGTTCAGTCTCCCAGGTATGTGGGTAAGCTTTTAATTTTAATCAAGAATATTTCTTTTGAAGGGCATTCATATTGAATATCAAAGATTCAGTAATAGAAACCATAAAAAAATTGGAAAAGCCTGAAAGTAAAGTTTAATTTTCATTGAGATGACTGATTGAAAGGAGAAGAATATTTTGATAGACAAAAATATAATGGAGGTCTGTGTATAGTGAGATGCCATTCTGTATCATGAATATGTTACGAATGCTTTCTGGTGAGTACATATTTTGAACAGGCGCGGTCACAGACCGAGATTTTGGGGTTGGCAACATCCAAAAATGTCATTGAATTCCTATTTAATTCTATTTTTACGAAAGATTCCTAATCTCAGACCTCTCCATTCCCCACATACCAATTTTGAATCGAATCTAACCATAATCACAAAACTCGTCCGCCATTTTTAATTTGAGAATTGTCTAAAAATTCACAATCCCAGATCCCTAAAACCCCCACATATAAGTTTTCAATCGAATCGGATCAAAATCACTAAACTCGTAGGTAGCCATCTTCGAGCCGCCATCTTAATTTTAGTAATCTTGACTATTAACTCATAATATCTGGCTCTAAAAACACTCACAAACCAATTTTTAATAGAATCAGACCATAATCATATATCACGTCCATTTTGTTTTCTTTTTCTGTAACAAAAATTTCATAATGCATTGTCACGGAAATTATGAACATCTGCCAAATTTCAACAAGAAGCTGAACAAATTTCACTTCATAAGATTTGTATAGAACAAACAGACAAGAAAGCGAATCAATAAAAACGTAATAAAAAATCATGGCCCAAAAAGCACCAATTTTAAATGGAATCAGACCATAAATCGCCTAGTTTATCCGCCATCTTGAATCTTGTAACAATATCCAATCTTTGACTTCAAAATACCAATTTTTAATAGAATCGGAATTAAATTACGAAACTCTTCATCTATCATGAATGTTGATAAAAATCTTTCAATTCACCAAACTCAACCTCTATGTTTCTCCTATTGTAAATGTCATTAATGCATTGTCACTCGAATGATATATATCCCTGCCAAATTTCATAATAATTGGATAATTCGGGTCAACATCATTTCATTCATAATTATTTATTACACTTTCTTCAATGAAAGTTTTGCTTTCCTTCCGATGAAGGCGCCACATTACGGGATACAATTTCAGAATTTCTAGTTGGCTCTGGCAACCTCCATCCAATGTTTTTTACATTGTGGTTGACCGACTATAAATCCTTAGACAATGTCACAGCCCTTTGAAGGCAGTAGCTGACGTTTATTACCTGACATCCGCTGATATCTTGGTAACGTCATACTGACTTATATGACGTCTTAGCAACGTCGCACTTACGAATATGTCACTCTGACGTATAGTTTTAGTAATATTTTTGTTTTTTACACTGCACTGTTTGGAACCTTTTGTGTAGTAATGAATACACTGGAGTTTTATCCCAACACCAAACCGCTATTTTTAACACGTGTCAAGGTGTTAAAAATTGTGTTTGTATATAACTCCAGTGTACTCATATATATGATGATATCAGGGCTCCCGTACTTTTGTTCAGCTAAAGATAAGTGAAAATTGGAAAACAAAAAGTATGGATTACATTATGAAACATGCTAAATGATATGTCAGATGTCGAAATTAATATTAAATTTTATTGTCTTCATATGTGACAGTTCAAGCTTTTGATGGAATAAAAATCATACTAATGACATGAATTTTTATTAGAATGCCAATAATATCATACAAAGTATTCAATAAGTAATACAAATATACATTTATTTATTAAAAAAACATTTTCAGTGGTATCCAATTATTTTGTTTTTTATATAGCATTACTGCCACATTTTAGGTATTAACATTGTGTGAATGTAATAAGGGAAAAGATACAAACGATTCTGTATTTTCCATAGGAAATAGCAAACATTTAGCTTGAATTTGTTTTAAAGGCCAACACTGTAAAGCAGAAAGTTTACTAATAATGTATATATTCAACTTTTTTGAATCAAAATGATATTTATGTAAAGAGTTGTAGGTTTCAAAGGTTTTTTTCAATTAAAAATATGTCATATTTTTTTTCTAATATATTATGTATATGTAGTACCATATTTTCAAATGTTGAACAATAACAATCTGGAACTGAATATTCTTTATAATCCTTGTCAAAGAATAAGCGAAGACCTGAAAAGTGCTCTCAAATACACACTGCACTTTTTCTGTTTGTGAAGTATTCTTCACAAAATTTATATTTGATTCAATTATTCGACAGTAAGCTCGTTGAAGAGGATTTGTTAGAGATTTTATTAATCTTTTCAATTGCCCCAAAAAATTTTCAAAGGGGAATGCTGAAAATGAATCTAATGTACTGTACTTTTTTGAATCGTCAGTTGAATGAGACAAAATATGAACATTATAAATTAAAAACTGTGCCCCATATATTTTGTTGAAATGTGATACAAATGTCAACAATAATTCACTCGCCAAATCATGTCCATACCTGTTTGTCAAGAAAGATGAACAGAGAATAAATATTCCAGTATGTTATAAAAGGAATGTTCATAAATTCCAATATTTATATTTTTTTGAACAAGTGGTCCTAGATATAGTAAGAAATTAGAAGTTCTGTAACTTTTCATCGAGCCAATTCTGAAAGACTTCTAGGTTTTCTGTTGATTTCCATGAAACGACGCAGTGCCAGTAAGCTTTGAGATAATAACTCAACAGTTCTAGCTCTGAGTCGAATAGTCAAATTTTCACCAATCCACGTGTGTGACAATTTTCCCATTACACTGCATGCATGTAATCTATGGAAAAATCAGATACAAGACCGACATTTAATTGTAGTAATGGTGAAATACCGATGTGATTATCTTCATCCATTTGCGAAATAAAACTTTCATTTGTCCTTTTGTCTGATGAGCACGAATTGAAAATAACTCTGCCATCAATGTAACTACCATGTTCAACACATTTTTCGCATGATGAATAACCAGAATAAGATTTTATGCATTTGACAAATGCTCTAGCTGATGCATCACATATGAAATTGTAGATTATCACTTCATAAACTGTATATTAGACAATGTGGCCTCTAATTTGGCCATTACATAATTATTTCACATTTATTGTTCTGGGAGTTTTAAGAAAAGTTCTATAATCTAATGGCAACTTTTTATGGTAAGGTTTTAGTAAATGTAGTAATTTCGTAACAGAAGAATGTGCTATATTTTCAGTAGTTGCTCAATTTTTCAATTCAGAATACAGCTCACCGTTACTTAAATTAGATTCAGTTGATTCTAAATTGTGCCAATCTGCAAAATCCTCATTATTTTCTGTATGACAATTGGCAACAATTTCACCCGGTAGTTCACCACAGTGGTCAAAATCAATTTCCAGTGTGTCCTCGGTGATTATTTCATCAATTTTGTTTACAGTATTGGAAATAGGACCGAAATCTGAATATTTCGTATCTATTCCCCTATTTTACAAATAAAAAAACTTTTTCCATTTCGGTTGAAACAAGTTCAGAAACTCGTCGATAATTTTGCCTCGTTCCGAATTTATTTTTAGATTCACTGTTTTGAACATTTTCTCTCAGTTTCGTCAATATACAGAGTAAAACAGATAAAACTTGAAACAAGTAAGTGCCATTTTCAATTTCATAAAACACAGAATAATTGGACTTATTTGAAATAAATGATGAGTGACTTCTATTTATGACATCAAAATAGAGAACTCGTAACACTTATCATTGCATTTTTGGAACTTCCATCTAAATAGTTCAGTTTTGGGCCTTCTTCATCCTTTGAGGGGCATGCTTCAACCATACTTTGACCACTTCCTCGATTTTATAGTCAGTACAGTTTTTAATGCCTCTTTTAGGTGAATCTTGAAAGAGAACAGAAACATGAGTTATTAATATGAAAATTAACAAGTGATGTTGGTTCAAAGTTTCACTTTATTCAACACGAAGCATTATCTGAATAGGCATTAAATGTATGTATTAACAAATGTCCATGAAAACACATGATAAATTTTTATTTATTAACCCTCTTAATATTTATACAGTACGATGCAAATGTATGGAATAAATTCGATATTCACAAAAGGAGCGTCTTTCGGAAGAAATCCAAAAACAGGTCAACTTTAATTTTTGACGGCCCATCTCAAGATATTCATATGAAAGACGTTTCGTCACCAGTGTTGGCGTGATGACGTAATCGACAATTTTTTTAGATGCAAACAGGGGTCATGTGGCACCCCATTCAAAAGGTCTACTAGTCGTCTATTCAACGGTATAATGGTTTCAATATGTATTAATACAGGGTCAACCGAAATCATGTATTCAGAATACTGGAATTACAAATAATAGTGATTCGTTGAACCAAATAATGCTATGCACCGCCACTGAGAATAAAGTATCGTACTGTCTTCTATTGTTTTTGTTGATTAGAAAAAAGAAATGGTGATAAAAGTCCTACACTCTACTTGAGATTAGTCAATGTCATTGAAGTGAAGTATCATTGAAGCGGTTGACATTATTTCTAGAAAAATATTTAAATCACTTATAATCTGGCAATGAAAGTAACAGAAACCCAAAGAATCGAAATTTCAATTATGATTGGCTGTGGAGATAAAGTAAGGACTCAGGCAGAAGTTCGTGATTTATTCAATGCGAAATACCCCAACCGAGAACCCGTTTCTCAATCAACAATAAGTAAAATTGAGAAAAAGTTTAGAGAAACGGGCCATGTTAAAGATCTCCCTAAAAGTGGTAGAAAATCAATTTCAGAAGTCCAAAAACTTGATGTGGTACTTGCGTTCCAAGAAAACCCCCATACCAGCACGAGGCAAGTCGCACTGGATAATAATTTACACCAATCGACTGTTGTTAGAGTGTTGAAAAACGAAAAGTGGCATCCGTATAAAGTTCAGCTGGTCCAAGAACTGTTAGAAGATGACTTTGACAGAAGAGTCGAATTTTGCGAAATCATGATGGAGCGCTCGCACAGATGAAGCTACTTTTATGCTCAACGGTCACGTAAACCGTCAGACTTATCGATACTGGGCAAGAGAAAATCCACATTGGATGGAGGAGCATAGCACACAATATCCACAAAAAGTGAATGTTTGGGCCGGAATTTTGAACAACCAGATAATAGGACCATACTTTTTTGAGGAAAGCGTAACTGGTGCTCGGTATCTACACTTTCTTCAAGATTATCTGATGCCACAACGGAATCAGCTATTCCCAAATAGAAATGATTTGTGGTTCCAGCAGGATGGGGCGCCCCCACACTACGCCGTTGATGTACGAACCTACCTGGATACTGTTTTCCGAGGAAAGTGGATAGGAAGAAGAGGGCCGATCGAATGGCCACCAAGGTCTCCGGATTTGACCCCGTAAGACTTTTTTTATGGGGATACTTGAAGAGTAAAGTTTACCAAAATCGACCAAATGATTCAGAAGAGTTGAAGGAACGCATCAGAGCGGAGATTGCACAAATAACACCCGAAGTTCTCGGAAACGTTAGAAATGAATTCAGTGCCCGGCTTTCACATTGCATCATAGCTGAAGGTTATCAATTATTATAATTTTATTGTACTTTAATAAATAACATGTTTTGGTTCATCTTGTATAAATGAATATTGGCATGGTTATACCGTTGAATAGATGATTAGTAGACCTTTTGAATGAGGTGCCACATGACCCCTGTTTGCATTTAAAAAAATTGTCGATTACGTCATCACGCCAACACTGGTGACGAAACGTCTTTCATATGAATATCTTGAGATGGGCCGTCAAAAATTAAAGTTGTAAAGTTATAATCATTTAATTCTGGGTAATTGAAAATATGAATTCTTATGAAGCACTGAAATCATTTGCCTATGATGTATTGGGACACCCTGGGTAACTTATTCAGATATGCAACTCAAGGTAGAAATAAAGTTACATACCTCGTATCTGAATAAGTTTAGTTTTCCAAATTCCCTCTTTTCTCGGTTTCCAAAAACTTTGCCACCAATTTATCTTATATCATATATTTCAAAATCCTGTTGATTTTCACAACAACATTTTCTCCACCAATTCTTGATAAATAAGTTATCTACAAATTTGGGATTATCAATTAGGTGCAGCTTAGTAGTATGGTTCCTAAAATTACCACAATGTTTTCATTACTGCTTAAAAAGGGTTCTAAGATACATAGATCCTCTTGGGATTGAAGAGGAATTGCGACAGGGAAATCTGGAACCTCGGCATCATTCACTCCAGGGGTATTGTATTGCTCCAAGAGAGCTGAAATTTGGACATCTTGCTGTTGAAGGGTGATCAACTTCTGTAATGCCTGATAGCCTGTAAACAAATATATAATTATGCAAATAAGTTGTTTGAATATTTGGCAATTCACCTTTTGCATCGATTTGAATACTTTTGCAAGATTTAGAAGTCAACTTCAGTGGCTGGTGACTTGTTGCAATTATTGGTGACTCTGAAGGTGTTTGAAGAAATAAGGATGATGGTGTAGATAATATCTGATAATTTTGCAGTATGTTTCCAACCTGACTTGCAGCAACAGTATGCTCAGTTTGTTGAACCAACGAAGACCCCACTGTAAAACAATGTTATTTGGAAATTTGAAACCTCAACACTGAGCCGTATCAGGGTAGGTTTCTCAAACACAGGTGTCGAATGACAAGTGGGCATTTGCCGTTAGCTTCAGTGAAGAAGTGGTTCGATAAGATGTCACTGAATTTAAAGTTATTTATGGGCGCCATATAAATACCCGATTTCGCAAACTCAATCTTCCAATTTACCAACTCTGATTGAAACAACAACCGTAGTAGTAAACTGTAATATATGCTACGTACGTTGTGAATGCACCGTAACAGGATCCTGACAATTGACAGTGCCTAGAGGGGTACTGGCAATTGAGGTTCTAGAGTTAGGGTTTTTTCACGAATAAGATGTCGGGTAATGGCGTGGGCCAAATTTTGTATTGTGATATGAATTTTGATAATAAATAATTATTTATAAATTACACCTTTTGTTGTGTGAATATACAATAGTTTGGCGACGAGTCAGGAGTCTGCCATAAGTCAGGTCAGTGAAAAAGAAAATTGTCGGTTGAAAGTAAAAAAAAAAAAGATGTCATTAGTGGGATCTATAGAGCATTTCAATGTCAATGGAGGCGATTTCGAATCGTACAAGGAGCGAATGGAACAGCTTTTCAAAGTAAATGGCACAAAGGAAGAAGAAAAAGGTCCCTTATTTATAACATTAATTGGTCCGGAGGCATACAAATTGTTGAAAAATCTTATGCGTCCTGAAAATCCGACGACGAAAGCTTATAAAGATATGGTGAGCGTGTTAGAAAAGCATTTTACACCAGAAGTATCAATAATTGCTGAAAGGTATAAGTTTAATAGTAGAAATCAACAACCAGATGAATCCATATCTGAAGGGATAGGGATAATTTTGAATGCTTACCTCTAATTGTTGTTAAAACTAGTGAATCTTTCAAACCATTGTTAGGTAGAAACTGGTTGGATGAGCTTAAACCAGCTTGGAGATCAATGTTTAATTTTGGTCAAATTGTCAAAAATAACATAATGCCTAATGTTGAGAAAGAAAATAATCATTGTAAGTGTTTTAGGTCGAATTATAAGTCAATCCCAAATGTCAATAATGATTATAATCGGTCGTCAGTTGCAAAAAGTCAAGGTCTCAGCCAGGGAACAGAGCCAATGTGTCAGGGAGGTTGGAAAAGGAACAATATGTCATTAAAGTCATTAAATTTACCTGCAATATGTCAAGTTAGGGAAAATGATAACCCTACAACAGGCAATAATCCTAGTTCCCCAAACAGTCTAAAATTGTCAACTAATAAGTCAAGTTATGTTCTGAGTCATGTTGAAGTTCAAAGTATGTTAAAAAAGTTTAAGAAGTTATATCCAAATATTTTCAATAAGGATAGAAAAACACATATTAAAGGTTTTGAAGCTAATTTAGTAGTCAAAGAAAATGCAAATAAGATTTTTCATAAAGCTTATTCCGTACCTTATTCATTAAGAGAAAAAGTAAAAGTTGAACTTGAAAGTTTAGTGTCAGAAGGTATTCTTATTCCTGTTAGTCATGCAGATATAGCTAGTCCTATAGTGGTAGTCCCAAAGAAAAACAATACTATCAGAATTTGTGGGGATTTTAAAAAAACTGTTAACCCAATTTTAAAAATGGATCACTACCCTCTTCCAACTCTGAATCATTTGTTTTTCTCAGTATCAGGTGGAGTTATGTTTAGTGTGTTAGATTTATCCAATGCTTATTTACAATTGTCAGTTAGCAAACAAAGTCAAGAGTTATTAACAATTAATACTCACATTGGATTATTTCAATACACTAGATTACCTTATGGTATCTCAAGTAGTCCAGCTATATTTCAGTCAACGATGGAACAAATTTTGAAAGGGTTGGAATTTGTAGGTGTCTATTTAGATGATTGTGTAATTTCAGGAAGAAATTTAGAAGAATGTATTAAGAATGTTGAACTAGTATTACAACGCTTTGAAAAACATAATATCAAATTAAATTGTAACAAAAGTATATTTTTTCAGTCAGAAATTGAATTTTTAGGACACACTTTGAGTAAAGAAGGTATAAAACCATTAAAGTCAAAAGTAAAAGAAATTATGGATGCGCCTGTCCCCACTAACTTAACTCAGCTTAAAAGTTTTCTTGGGTTGTTGAATTTTTATTCTAAATTTTTACCTCATTGTTCAGATATCTTGAGTCCACTGAATGACCTACTAAGGAAAAGCCAACCTTTTAAATGGGGAAAGTCTCAACAGGCAGCATTTGAAAAATGTAAAGGCATGATTAAGAACTGTGTTACTTTAACACACTACGACCCTAATAAGGAACTTATAGTGGCTGCAGATGCAAGTCCATATGGGTTGGGAGCAATTTTAAGCTTGGTAGAAGACGGTGTTTGTAAGCCAATCCAGTTTGCATCTTGTACGCTGTCACCATCAGAAAGAAATTATGCTCAAGTACAGAGAGAAGCGTATGCAGTCGTGTTTGCAGTTCGCAAGTTTCACAAGTTTTTGTATGGAAGAAAGTTTACCATTTTGTCTGATCACCAGCCATTAAAAACCATTTTTGGAGAAAAACAGGGGTTGCCTACTTTAGCTCATGCTAGAATTCAGCGATGGGCGGTGACATTATCGGCTTATAACTATGAGATTAAATACAAAAAAGCTAGTGAGATGTCAAATGTTGATTGTCTTTCGAGATTGCCGCTTTCTGAGATGTTCGAAGACAGTAAGGTAGAGGACCAAGTTTTTGCTTTCACATATGAAGATAACCTGCCTATTACGGCAGAGCTGATTCGTGAAGAGACAAAGAAAGACAAATGTGTGAGTGAAGTCATTGAAAACATTAAACATGGGTGGTCTTACTGCAACAATGAAGAATTGAAGCCCTATTTTCAAAGAAGAAATGAGCTGAGTGTAGAATGTGATTGCCTAACTTGGGGAAATCGAGTGGTAATACCAGAATCCCTAAGAGGTGCACTGTTGGAAATTTTACATGAAAGTCACCCCGGAATTGTAAGAATGAAACTGAGAGCTAGAAGCGATTTTTGGTGGCCAAATATCCACGACCATATTGAGCAATTTGTTAATCAATGTCAAGCATGCCAAATATTGAGTAACCGTGAAAAAAATGTCAGCATATCAGCTTGGGAAAAAAGTGAGAGAAACTTTTCGAGAATTCATGTTGATTTTTTTGATTTGGAAGGCTACAAATTCTTTTTGATGATAGATACCACGTCAAAATGGTTAGAGATTTTTCGAATGAATGGAACAAATGCTCTAAAGACAATTGTAAGACTTCGTGAAGTTTTTAGTAGATTCGGTCTACCTGAAGTTTTGGTGGCAGACAATAACCCCCTTTTAACAGTGACGAATTTCATCAATTCTGTAGATCCAATGGAATACATGTAATTAACACACCACCGTATCACCCAGAATCTAATGGCAGTGCAGAGAAATGCGTTTCGACAGCAACAAAATCTTTGAAAAAAGTATTTTTACAGGATGAATTGTCAGTATTGAACATTAAAAAAGCTATGGAAAATGATATTTTCAACCGAAATTTGTATGAGAAATGCGATTCAATTGAGCATAAGTTGGATAATTTCTTGTTTAATTACAGGAACACTCCAAGTACCGTCACAATGAAGTCACCGGCCGAACTGCTATTTAAACAAGTTCCCCGAACTAAACTAAACATGTTTCATCCAAAATATTTAAAAGGGAAGGTAGAAAGGAAAAGAGAACAAGTCGTAGCCCAGAGACAAAACAAGGGAAGACGTGAAAATATAATGTATTTAGTGAATCAGTCAGTGATGCTATATATGACACAGCTGAAGAAGTGGGTTACAGCTAAAGTTTTAAAAGCAGTTGGTATAAATTCTTACTTAGTTATGACCTCAGAAGGAAGAGTTCGGTATGTTCACGCGGATCATTTGAAACCAACTTTTCTACAATTTCCAGAAATAGATGTTTCCGTAGATGGATCAGGTAAAACAGATAAGTCGGCGGTAGAAAACTTCCAAAAGTCGGATAGGCCTGAGAGTAATAGTGAAAACCTTCATGAGCAGAAATCTATAGAAAATCAAGGTTTAAAAAATAATGAGGTTCCCCCCTCAGTTGAAGTAGTTGACCCAAAGAGTTCTGTTAATCCTATTACACCTATACCTAAATCTCTTGCTAAAAATGATAGGGTCAGGGTTTCCTCCCCCAAGTATTCAAAGACATCTCCATCATTGGTTCGTAAATCTCAAAGAGTTAGTAAGGCTCCTGACAGGTTGGATTTGTAACCGTGGCTGGGATCTTGGAAACAAGCTAAGTGGGAAGGAGTGTAATATATGCTACGTACGTTGTGAATGCACCGTAACAGGATCCTGACAATTGACAGTGCCTAGAGGGGTACTGGCAATTGAGGTTCTAGAGTTAGGGTTTTTTCACGAATAAGATGTCGGGTAATGGCGTGGGCCAGATTTTGTATTGTGATATGAATTTTGATAATAAATAATTATTTATAAATTACACCTTTTGTTGTGTGAATATACAATATAAACCAATTTGTCAACAACAATAATCATAGTTTTTCATGTAGTACAGGATCTTCAAACATTACCCTATAAAAAAATTAACCACTGGACTGAAAGCGTAAGTATTAAAGTATTAAGAAGGCATTGAATATTCAGCAAAAAAAAACAATAAGCTTTCTCAATTCAACGAATTGATATACTGGCATATAAATGAGAGTAGCAAGCAAATATATAACGTATGACGCAAGTAAGCAACCGTTATCTAACTCTACTGATACTATAAGCAAAACTAAGTAGGCTCTATTTGGCAACTATAAATGAATCAATATCGAGCAGAAAAGGAAGGAGAATGCATAAATACCATTTCCAATAAGGGGAGCAGTTCCGCTAAAAAACGTAGCTGATATAGCTAAATTATTCAAAAATATGCAATTATATACAAATGGCGATATTACCAAATTATATGCATTTACATCTCTAACAATTATGAAATATAAGTTAGCCACAAAGCAACGTGATATCTCAGCAATAAGCAATCAATAAAAAAATTACATTCAAACTTGCGTGCTCCTCGAAGAGTATGGCACACACCAATTCGGTACGATTATCTGTAGTGCCCTGTAAATTGGTAATATTGGAACGCCCTGTATATTCCACGGATGAGCGATAGCCCCTTTTAGATATTGTACATAGCCTCTCAATGTGTTCAGAATTCCAGGGATTATTGGACTCCAAAGACCAATAGGAAAAAACTGCCCGAAGAGGAAGTTCAAATTGTAGAACTCTACAAAACTGAAAAATGAAATACCCTTTTGACTTACCCGGTAAAAGCAAGTAAAAGTACAAACCCCCAATGAAACATTGAAAGACAAAAAAAGATGTTTTATCCACTACGAAACATATAGTCACTCCCTGTATAAGTGCAGCACCCTCTTCAAAGGAGGCAGCAGTTTCATTGTCTTCCAAGCCAGTATAGTCAGGAATTCAGACCAGAGACAATCTGTTAAGTCTTCCTATCGAGGAGAATAGTTTTTGACAATTTGCTACCAATTTAGACGTTGTTCGGTTGGAGCTAAAGAGCTTTCAACGCCGCTCGACTGTCCGAAAATATTTTCATTGACTTGTGCATGCGGTTATATTTTTCCAACATCTCCGCACACAATTCAGTAGCGTAAGTTCTCGATTGAAATACAGTCGCATAGGTTCCTAGGCAGGTTAATATCTCTGTCCTGGGTCTGCGACTGAAAACACCTGCACCAGAACCGGAAGGTGTTTTTGATCCATCTGTGAACCAACAACTAGCTGCTCTTAATATTTCCTTCTCCCGGAGGATCCAGTCGTCTCTACTCCTTGTTTCGAAATAATCAACCTGCATTACGAATTGATATAGCCTACTTCCTATTAATGCTGCTAATAATTCCAATCGTGGTAAAGTAACACTTTTTATGGGACTTATCCTCCATTTAGCTTGTATTAGATGACATACGCCAACTTACTTGCATCACAAAAAATATGCATGCATGAAGCATTTCGCTGGGATAATTTCCTCAGATTGTTTAGAATCACAATATATTTTTTCAACTTCCACGTTTCTTGTAATAGTAACTTTACAGGGCAAGTGAACCCAATTGGGTCAAAAATGCGTTTTGCTGCTGATAATAAAGCCCTCTCTGTAGTTGGAATGTTTATTAATTAATTTGTCACCTCACAAACCACAAGAGGAGACTAAATCATCTGTCGGTAACAAATAAGACAGATGGGTATCCGCGGCTAAGCTAAACAGTGGAGACGGGAGTGGGTTAAACAACTTAGCAAATTTCAAGTAGATCTTAATGGGCGCCAGGTTAATTTAATCCTCCAGATACCCTAAGTAACTCACAATATCAATAACTTACCAATTAATATTGGAAATAAAAGATAAAGATCCCCAATATGATTTATTCAGTAATCCTAACTTACATGGATTAACCAACAACGCTTCTAAGACAACAATGCAATATTCACACTACTACGCGATGTTCAAATGTCCATACAAGAGCGCGGTGTATCTAACCACGAATTCAATCAGCCATAAATTACGGTAGTAACGACGCTCAAAAAAAACTACAATACGTCGAGTAAAACTACCACGAAAATTGAGTAGGTGAAATCGTAAATACTAGTATCGGATGGTAAGACAAACTCGTTTGCGTCGCGTGAGCTCAGGCGTAGGCGCATCGGTGTCAATCAGCAATCGTGAAAGGAAGAATATACCTCAATTTCCGTTTCACAAATATCTATGTCAATCAGGTATCAATAAACAAACTCTTAATCAATAAACGATAAACAAACACTATATCAAACAGGTATCAATAAACAGAAGGGCAAACAATTATTTAAATATCTCAGTATAGCACAAATTTTCAAATAAATCAATTATAACTTGCGTGCTCCTTTTGGGCCACCCGGTATATGGTGTTAGGCTACCCTGTAGTTCGGCGGAGGTGGATCACCCTGTAGCACCGGAGATGGATCACCCTGTAGCACCACCAAGATAGATCACCCTGTAGCACCGGTGGATCACCCTGTAGTACGGCGGAGATGGATCACCCTGTAGCACCACCAAGATAGATCACCCTGTAGGGCACGACAAGCTGGACCAGTAATGGATCACCAAATAAGATCCAGAAAGAAAATAGGGAAAAAAAAAACAGGAAAACAGGAACCCTTAACGAAGACAAAAAAAAGCAGGAAGAAAAACCCCTGGCCAAGGGGTTTTCTATACGATTCTTCGTGTGCGGTGTTCTGCACGGAAGTCCTGCTGGGACTTGATGAGTGACTGAGGGCCTTCTGTTTCTTATGAATCTAATTTCGGAAATCCTTCCACCTGGCACGAGTTCGGTAACCACCACAAATCCTCAAAAGAGCTTAAGTTTCAGACTGCAAATATCCACACCAAAATGACCAATCAGTCTTCCACTATACAATCCTGACTTGTAGAAATAATCCCCGTGAAGGATGGCACAAATACAACCAAATATATCCTACAATCAGTCTGATGGTACCCTTTGAACTCCGAACCAAGCTCACCGAAGGCTAACTTCCAAATACTAAGCGACTGCCACATCTGACAGCTAACCAGTTGTTGCCACAGTGCATCCAATCTACACTACAAGCACCAAGGGGGCGCTGTGCACAACATCATACATCTATCAATTCCTCCACAGCTACTTGAGACAATATCAACAAGTCCATGACCCATCAAAACTCCTTCTCAAAGCAATGCAACCCTTAAACAACCCTTGACAACTTGAGTAACCGATCAATCCCTCACCCGTGAACAACTGTAGAACTAGTTCGGTGTAAGTCGACGGAACGACACTACGAAAGTTCGGCAGATGTCAACCAACAGCTGTCTCTTAACCTTGTTTACGAATATTTACAAAATATATTGTTCCAACCTATTTTCAACTATTTACCAATCCTTATTCATGCGATGGAATAGAAACATACAAGGTAAGTCGCCACATCCTTCCCTTTCAGTACAAATATTAGAGCATTCGTATTATTCAGATTATTTACCGAAAATATCAAACAGTATTCAGAAACCAGAGCTAACTAATATTGTTTTTCAGGCGATATGGCTCTAATATGTAGTAATCCTTCTGGAAGTGATGAATAACAATCTATGCAAGAAATATTCTCGGAAAGGTATAGAGAATAAGGCAGGCAGCGGCTGAAAAATGATAGGCGAAGTAAACTGAGAAACAAACAATAACAACTATTTCAACCTAGCGAGGAATTTCGGATCTCCAACGTCGATTGGCAAAAGGAGAATGCGTAAGTACTGGTCAAGCAGTTAGTCAGGGAGCATACATTTATTCTTATACATTTCAGGTATGGTTTTCTATGGAACGGAAGATTCCCATTACTATGATGTTAAATGAATAAAATGAACTTGTAACTGAATTACATTGTTAATATCCTCTGAATAAAGATCTTAAAAGGTAAGGTAGTGTTTTTGAAAGGTCACATAAGAGCAGTTTGATCTAGTGCTAAATTGAAACGTAACAACTTCTTTGAAAATGTAGGTTGGGCACACTGACAAACCAGATGTGTCCCTAGCTGTGACGAAAAGTTCGTCATCAATAAATGACAATTCTGTCGATTCCATAGTAAATAAACGAACAAGATCTACAATATTTACAAGTAAATTTAGACCGTTACAAATTTAATACATGGACATCGCATGACAACGTATCATTTTCAAAATTCCATTGTAACCTCAGTACCGAAGTTATGTTCCCTTTTATGGGTAATTCTTCATAATTTTTTAGAAAAATCTGTGGGCCATTGTGAAGCCATCCCCTTAAATTCACCAGATGACATCAATATTCTAGCTTCTGAAATGAATTTTTCAAATTCCTCTCTAGTATCAACACTAGTTACACAATTATCTATATAAAAGGAGTCCATGAGTTTCAAAGCTGTTTCTTTTAAATTTTCAGGGGACATTTTTAAATGGACTTGATGATATACCAAAAACTACTCTAGTGTGGCGATAAAATTCCATTATTTTTAATGAAGAATCTTCCCAGCAGAGAAATACAAGCATATTTCTATCTTCTTCAGCTATACTTATTTGCAAAAATGCCTTTTTGATGTCAGAAATTACTCCAATCATCCCAAGATGAGATGATCCCAATTTGAGAAGAATTATTGGAATGAGTTCAATCATTTTTTATCGACCTTTTTTTTGGGTAATGGTTACCTTCCACAATCTGAAAAAATATAAAAATTATAATGGAGAACTTTATACAAGTGTAGAAGGGCAAACTTTTTAGTTTACCCGATAAGTTACTGCGTAAAAATCAAAGTATTTTTCACAAAGAAAAATCTTCTATTTATCAGTAACTTGTCGTATTTCACAATTTTGCCTATCAAAAAAATATTAAGAAATTATACTTATCTTTTACGTTTCGGAGGCCAAAATCTGCCTCCGTCTTCAGAAATGGATAAAAAATCGAATTGATATGCAGTTATTCCTTTTTTGAGAGCTTATTTCTTTACTTCTTCGACAGATGTCAAAGAAGTTTTGAAATATGAAATTATGTCAATGTTGTTGATTGACAACTGAAATATTTGATGTAATACAAGGTACTCTCCGATATCAGTTTGTTGCCATTTCGTCACTATCCAAAGTTTTCTTCAAGATGGGTAGCCAAGTACGATCTATTTCTAAGGAGCTATTCGAGATACAATTCTCTCCAGACATGAGAATATACGCTGATTCTTTTAGCTTACGTCTCTTAGAATGAGGCTCATTGGTAATCTTTCTTGTCCTATTCCATTCCACCCGATGTTCACCGTCTGATTTTAAAATGTGTTCTGATAATTTTGATCCTGTCAATTGTCTATTTTTTATATAATCTCGATGTTCATTCTCACGCACTTTCAATGGTCTTGAGGTTTCACCAATGTAACTTTTACCACAAGAACAAGGTATTTTATAAATACAATTTTTTGTTTTTTCTTCAGTGTTGTTGGGTTTTGTATGTGTGAGTATAGATCTCAGTGTATTTTTTGTTCTGAAAGTAGTTCTAACATCATATCTATTTCCAATTCGTCTTATTTTTTCAGATATTCTTGGAATGTAAGGTATAACGTTAGTTGTAAAAGGTGTCGTTGGATGTTGAGTCGGTAATTGTTGAGTTGGATGTTGTTGAATTTGTGAAGCTGTTTGTATGTTCGTTTGGTTTTTAATTGACTCTTTATTTTCTATTGAATTTATTGTTGAATTTATGAAAGAATCTGGATAAGCGTTATCTTTCAAAACAGATTTAATTAATGATATTTCTTTATTGAGATTTTCAGTTGAGTTGCATATCATTTTAGCTCTTTTGTAAAGGCAATTTATTATACCTTTTTTAACACTCGCATGATGATTTGATGTATAGTGGAGATATCTATTTGTATGTGTTTTCTTCCGATAAACATTTGTATCAAGTTGATCTGATGACTTCTCCAACATTACATCAAGGAAAGGGAGTCGACCATCTTGTTCAATCTCTATTGTGAATTTTATTGTCGGCTCCCGCTCGTTGATATAATTCAAAAAAGTATTCAGGTCATCGTTGTTTCTATTCCAAATAGCAAAAATATCGTCAACGTATCTCCACCAAACTTTGGGACCATTCTGATAAGTTTCAACAAAAGATTCTTCAAAATACTCCATATATATGTTACTTAAGATGGGAGATAAAGGGGAACCCATAGCCATGCCAAATTCTTGTTGATAGAAATCATCTCTATATTGAAAATAGGTTTTGTCTATACATAATTTTAAAAATTCTAATATAGAATTAACATCCAACTTCGTTCGATGTTTTAAAGTTGAGTCATTTTCCAACCTGGATTTGACAATTTGAAGAGTTTTATCAACAGGAACATTCGTGAAAAGACTTTCAACATCAAAGCTCATCAGAACATCACCATCACTGAGTGTTATGTCTTTAAGTTTATCTATGAAATGGGTTGTATTTTTTAGGAAACTATTACTGTTTCCTGAAATTGGTTTCAAAATTTCCAAAAGGTATCTTGCTAATTTCTGACAGGGAGATGCAATGGAACTTACAATTGGTCTTAAAGGAACATTAGGTTTATGTATTTTTGGTAAACCATAGAAATGAGGAGGTTTACTAAAATGAGAAATTAGTTGAGTGCGTTCTGTTTTGGTTAGCATGTCTTTATATTTAGCCAATGTTCTATAAATTTTTTGTTCAATTGATTTTGTTGGATCATCCTTTAGTTTTTTGTAAACGTTTTTTGTTATATTATGTGTTCGGTATGTTGTGTTCGAAATCAACTGAGATAATTTATTTTCATAATCGAGGGTATCCATTATCACTGTGGCATTACCTTTATCAGCTGGAAGTATTTTGATATTAGTATCTGAACGAAGGGATGTTATTGTAATTCTCTCATACTTATTCAAGTTACTTCTAATATGATGGGGTCGTGACAAAATGTTTTTACATTCAGATCTGTAATCACCAGATATTTCAGGTGGTAAATTTAGGGCTGTTTCTTCTATAGCAGTAACTAATTCAAATGTTGGTACTATTTTTGGAGTTACTGAGAAATTCAGTCCTTTGCCCAGTAGTGATTTTTCATGAATATTGAGAATTTTGGATGACAAGTTAATTACAGTTTTTTCTGTAAATTGTTGGTTATTTTCTTTATTACTGAAAAAACTTGTTTGTTTTTCTTCCAGTAGTTTTTTAAATTTATTTATGTGAGTTCTATTTCTACTTTGATTGAAAGAGTTGAAAGATTGTTGAATGCAATAATAAATAAATAATAAATAAATAAATAAATAAATAAATAATAATAAAAAGTTTGCCCTTCTACACTTGTATAAAGTTCTCCATTATAATTTTTATATTTTTTCAGATTGTGGAAGGTAACCATTACCCAAAAAAAGGTCGATAAAAAACCGATTTTTTCCTCCACAAAAAATGACTTTCGTTGAATATTTAAGAGTTCAATCATGTTTTGTCCCTTCATCAGACAACTATTTGAAAAATTTCCGTTTTTATCTTTAGATAATGCATCAAACACAGGTCTAATTTTTGTTGTGGAACTTGAATCTTTCATAACTGGATGATGCGGAATATAATATTCTCCTTTATTCTGTATATCAGTATGTATTTGTTCAATAATGCCTAACTTTTCCCACTCCTTAAAAACTTGGTTATACTCCTGATATTTTGCTAAATTATTTAACCGTTTAGTAGTAGAAAAAAGCCTACTCTCTGCAATTTCTCTATTATCTAATAATTTTGTGTGATTATCGATCCACGGTAACTTTATTTCATACCTATTTTCTTCATGACGTTGTACTGTTTTTCAAAATATTCAATTGCCTCCTTTTTTATATAAACTGGATCCCTCATCCCCGAAACATCTAAACTCCACAAATCAGAAAGTGTACTATCATTAAAGCAACAAAGAGTTTCTGTTGTGGGCAAGTCACGATGGATTTGCACTAAATGTAAGTACATTTGTGCCATTAACTACTGATGTCTACAATTGTAGACAATTTTTTTTTCGTACTACCAGGGGTGTGAATTCTAAACAAATGTTTGAAGTGTTTACAAATATCATATTTGGACAATATATTACCAGAAAATAATGTTTATCTCTTGAAACCAAAACTCGTGAGTCAAAGGGATATGGAAAGATTTATCCGATTTGAATATTCACCATAAAAGAAACCTCAAATCCATTCCAGACCACTTATTGAACGTTATCAAAAAATTTTTGGAAGTATATCCAACTGCAACTCTTCCCCTGATGATGAAATTATGGATTTTTTCTCGAGTAATAATATAAACAATCACAACTTCTCCCATAAAGCTACTGATGATGATGAAATCTATAAGTTTATTCTGAACATGAAGTCAGATGATGTAGGACCTGATGAGATAAGCATTGAAATGTTGCTGTACTGCTGCCCCACAATCCTTCCACATATCACTCAATTATTCAATCACTGCATATCGACTAATTCCTATCCATCCATCTGGAAGCAAATATTCTTTCGTTGGCCAAAAATTCTAACCCCGAAAACTTAGGTGATCTCCGACCAATTAGCATCTTATGTGCGCTCTCAAAAGTTTATGAAAAAATATTGAACTTGCAGATGCGTGATTATCTGAATGACTTCGATATATTACCGGAATGTCAATCAGGGTTCAGACCTGACCACAGTTGTACGACTGCTCTCCTGAAAGTTGTGGAAAATGTGCACAGATCTATTCATAATACTAAACTATGTCTTCAGATATTATTGGACTATTCTAAGGCATTCTATCGCATACACCATGACCTCCTCTTTGCTATTTTGGGCTACCTAGGGTTTTCAATACATGCTGTAGCACTACTTGAAAGTTACCTTCGCAATCGTTCTCAAAGAGTTGTGTATAATAACGAAAAATCTGATTTAATATAATTGCTGCTGTAGTATAAACTGACCGTAGAAAACGAAACTGAAAATAGAAACCATGTCACAAACTGAGCCCACTCCCATGGAAAGAACTGATCCACAACCACAAGCAGCAGGCCCCAGTGAAACCAAGAAAAGAAAGAGAGGAGAGATTGAACCTACTATCATAGTGGACCCAGACGACAAAACGATTGAGCTAGGCACGACGAAAAAAGCAAGAGTAGAACTAAACGAAGAGTTGAAGAAGAGAGTAATATAGCCTCTACTTTCCTAGCTTTTTTTGAGAAATTCAAACTGCCCAAAGAGCTCTTCACAAACTTCGATGTCAGTTCCCAGATTGTAAATGCGGTGTTCACTTGCTAGAGTATTGCTAGACAGGAAGCCAATGAAACAGGGGATGCCACAAAGAAGAAGGCTAGTGCAAGTAGTTTTAAAGTGACAGTGAATCACAAATCAGTGGCAGCAATGGAGATGGAAAAAGGACTCGAGCTAATCAGTGAAACGTTCGGAAAGTACACCCTCACATTTGAAAAGTTTGGTCCCAAAGAAAAAAACAACTGGTATGGGATAGCAGGATCTTATTTGAACATTTTCGTCGGTTATGGATTGAGATGGAAAGAACGAAGATTGGGACACGGGCATATGTCAATAGGAAAGGAGGAAGGGAAATCAGTTACGTTCACCGTAGACAAGTATCGATTGCATGGGGGCTATCACATCCCATTGGAGGGCTGCACTTTCCCACTTGAGAAGAGGTCCTCTATGGTTCAATCGCTCGGCCCAATGACTGTCTTGATCTGGCAACAGGGAAATTCATGGACAAGTGGAAATAAGCGGCCAAGCGCATCTTTGCATTCATTCCTGACATTGACCATATCCTGAATGGGATACATGGGAAAGAGTCACACATAATCAAACCGCTGCTATCAACCCTGGCCGATATTTGCAGGATCACCACTACTTGGCAAGCCACTAGAACCTTCTTACCATTAAATATGGTGGCCCAAGCTAACCCTGAAAAAAGCAGGAATTGATAGGCCTGACAAACTGATTATAGACGGAAGAGATCACAAACTCGACCCTAGACTGATGAAAGTCATAAATTTCTCTGGGCACGGTGCATTCTATATCTACAGGCTAGCGCAAACCGCTACTAGATGATCAATGAATGGAGAGTGGACACCAGAAGAAGACTCTCAAGTTGCATACCACTGCATCTTTGGGAGTTTCAAAGAAGACTTGGGAATTCTCGCTTTCATAACTGACCATTTGAGGTGGTTCAGAAGAGAGGAATTAGGTGCCAAATTCAAGAAGCACATAACATCGGGGAAAACAGTATATTTCCAGTTAACTCTCCAAAAGTTTTGGTCCAACCTCACAAACGCATCTCAGACCACTTTACTAAGGGGAGCTAATTTCCAGGACTCATCCCTTCCTTGCTCCAGTGGGAAAAGAGCAGTGAGTTTCACGAATTAATTCTTTGACAACTTAGACAAAAGAAGTGGAAGGGCGGTGGAGGAAAAACCCTGAATCAGCTCACCATTACGCTATCTGACTTGCTCTCAGTACTAGTGAAGGAGATCCGGGGAACAGGGTGGCCGCTGGAGATAGGAACAACTTCCTGATTTACTATAGAGGACATAACTAAGACATTCAGAGGGGCCGAACAACCTAATTTGGTCTTGGAAACTCTAGGCTTACATTTCTTGGGCACTGCTCGAAAATGACATGGCATGACCTTTGATTTCGAAAAAGCAGACTGCAGCAGCTTGACTGCATTAACTTTTCTCGATAACCTCGAACCTAACCTCTTAGGATAATTCGTGATTAGATATATTAAACGAAGAACAGTATTTTGGGGTTGCAGTCAGGTTTTGGAGGCTATTCAAAGAAAACTCTTTGTTTTTGTCAAGATCTATGAATAAAAGAACTGATTTGAGCAATCTTAGTCAAATCTATACTGTCCCTATGTGACTCTTTAGTGTTATCCTTGTATAGACTCCATTGATATCAAACGAATTCAAAAGCTCCAAAATAGTTGCTTGAGGTTAATCTATGGCATCAAAAATACTATAGGATTTCATACACACTGAAAACAAACAAAGGACTTAATATGAGTGATCGAAGAACTTTGTGAAAGAAGCAGGCAGGGTGAGCGTGCTTCTCTCACAGAGTTTTAAAATACCAACACCGTATGGTGTTGGTATTTCTTGATATGTTTTAAATTCTGTTCATTTTTCCCATTCTTCATCTTCAGTTCGATCTGAGAATTAATTATTAGTTCGATCTGAGAATTATTGATATACCACTTACAATGTTAAAAAAATTATGTATGTTTCTTTGATCAATCTTTATTTTAAATTTGAACTGTGATTTATTGATTTAGTATGTATGAATATAACTGAAAATCAATGAAAGACTTTTATTATTATTATTATTATTATTATTATTATTATTGATTATTATAATAGTCCCTATTAAATCAACTCGGGTGTCTCACAGGGACCTTTGCTGTATGTTTTATTCATCAATAATCTAACATCATGTTGACATTTTTCTAAAGGGCACCTTTTTGCAGGTGATTTCAAATGCTTCAAAGAAATTGAAACTGTCAGAGATTTTGTTGCACTACGATTTATTATAACATCTAGCTATTTGTTTGCGAACGTAGCCATGATAAAATATCTTTATATCACACTTGTAAGACCAATATTGAAATTTGGTTCACTAATTTGAAAATTCAAACCACAGATGCATTAAAACATGAAAAAAATACAAAATAGGTTACTGAGATATTTGATTGAAGGTGGTTGACAATGTTTCGTGGTGTATTTCATCAGTTCGGACTTCCATTGTCAAATATAATATAAATTATTTGATAACCCTGAAAAAAATCAAAAAGATTAACCGAAAATAACAATTTTATTAAACAAAAAAACTGAAATTACAAAGAAATAACATACAACAACAACCAAACAAATGAAAATTGAAATATTGATAAAAGCATCATCAAAAATGACCTTCAACGGAATGATTACTCCAAAGTGATGGTAGACAAGGCCTTAGCTATGAGACAGCAAGAACTCCACAAGGAGGAGAAGCCGCCACAACCAGTACTTGTACTTCCCTACATCAGAGGATTATCGGAAAGGATAAGACGGATTGGGTCCAAGTATAACATCAGGACCTGCTTCAGATTTGGGAACACTATCCGTAGCAACCTCACGAAAACCAGGCCACCAAACGCGGACTGCGATTCCAAGAATTTCATTTACCGGATACCCTGCGAGTGCCGAGAATCATACATCGGTGAAACTGAGAGGCCATTGAAAGTTCGCATTGCTGAGCACAAGAAACACACACAGCGAGGAGAAACCAGCAAATCCGGAATAGCAGAGCATGTTTGGACTCATCAACATACTATCAAATGGGCTCAAGCTGAAATCATCCACAAAGAGGAACACTGGTTTAGGTGAAAATTCAAGGAAGTCGCGTATATGTTGTCCAACAACGCATTTAGTCAAGCTAGCGTAGAGGTACGTAACATATGGAAACCTCTAATCAAGCGAAAAACGACCAACTCCCGCCGAAACCAATTAAGCGGAAAAAATGAAGAGGGGATAGGTGAAAGCACTCGAATGACCTATAAATAGTCAGATCTCGGAGGCCCCACAATCCTTCCACATATCACTCAATTATTCAATCACTGCATATCGACTATATAATTCCTATCCACTTTCGGAGATTTCACCGTTCTCTGTAACGGTCTGTTTGAAACTTTTTTCCAATTTAGTGATTGGTGTGATTCTTTAAACTCTACCTCGGTAAAACAAGTTGAAAATTTAAGAGCTTTTAGTTTTGAGATAGGTAGGACTTTATAATTAAAAGCAGTAGTACATGATTTATAATCTTTAAAGTTTTCTGCGCACATCTGTATAATCTTGTAAGGCCGAACAGAATTAATCTTTAAAAGAATTCTTAAGAGCGATAGTGGTGAAAAATATTCAACTTTGTCTAGAACCCTTTCAATGCAGCTATGGACTGAATCTATCTCCTGAACACATGAATGTCCTGGAGTTCAGAATTTCATAGTTATACTCTCGATTGAAGGGTTCAGTTGTAAGAAATATGCTATTGCATAGGACATAAGAGAATTGCGATTTTGTGGAACGCAACTATCGCTCCAGAGAATTAGGTTTTTCAAACTTTTATTGTCAGCAAAAACAGCTTCCAAAATTTTAACCAAAGCACTGGCTAAATCGTTGCCAGCTCTACCCATTAACATTTCATGCCACTCAGTACAGTAGACTTGTTTTGTAGTTGACAATATAGCCGTTAAATTATATAAATTAAGTTTGCTTTTGTAATAGTAGTTACTAATTTCTGCTTTGGGACACGGCAGAACATTTTGCAAGTCAACGGACATTCTTTGTTTTCTCTATCTTTCGCTTTCTCATTTCTAGTTGCAGTTTTTTCTTTTATGTGGTTCTCATATTCTTCAGTCTTTTCTCTAGTTAGCGTATTCTCCTTTTTCTTTAATTTTACCTCTTCACAGACGTCACACCTGTCTTTTTTTGGAACATGAAAGGATAAATTATAGTGTGTACAAAAAATTTGTCTATAAAAAGACTCTTTTACAGGTTTCGTTTGAGCATTATTACAAAATTCAACGTATAGACTGTACATTTTCTTTATACTGAGGGTAGCATCTAGGTACTCCCTTTGTGTATTTGTCCTACAGTAGTGCGATTCAATCTTGGAGAAAGATTTTATGTGCTCTTTTACGAAATTGACATCTTCATCCGGTATTCTATGTTTAATATGCTTGCCAACCTGCCAACTGATAGCTAGAGTTCTCAGATAAAATACTTTGCATATTTGAATTTCATTACTTCCAATTTGAAAATAATACGCAAATGAGAACTTTCTTCTACTGTTTTTATTAGTTTTGTATTTTCTGTGACGGTCAACCTGAAACTTTTTTGTTGTAGACAATATAAAAAGTCTTTTTGCGTGGTCGCTTAAAGTATAATATCCATCAAAAATTGCTTTTCTTTCATCTTCACTGGTTTTAGTTTGGCACTCAACCCTTTCAGACCCGAATTTTGGTTTGAGTTCAAAAAATTATTTTTAGGGGTTTTCCAACAGAATAATGATCCATAAGGGTGTTTATTCACTTTTTTATTTTATTTTTACATTTTTTCAAGAAAAAAAACCATGTCCATTATAATGGACATGTAGACCCAATACTAAATAGGGATATCATTGGATTGAATAGTTTATTGGTGATTATTTCTGAAACAATTTCTATCTTTGACAAAACAGAGATGAATTTTACATTTGATACAGTAAACATGAGTTTTCCCTTTACAACCAGGATATTTGCATCTTGTTGCTTCTTTATTTTGGTCCATTTCTGGCATATGATCCTTGTGGTCTGTCTGAATTTCGCGTAGGGGCCTCACTTCAGTATTTGCCCTTTTGGGTAGGACAGGGGAAACTGGTGGACTGGAAGAACGTCGCCCAACTTTTCTTTTCAGATTTACAGGACGATTTTGCCTCATCAAACACTCTGCTATCCGCATTTTGAAGTGTAAGGAATCCATTATTTCATTTTTGGCTACACCCATAGCTTGAGCGTCTTTTTTATACTCTAACCAGCTGTTAGTGGAAACTAAATCTACTGCATGAAATATCATGCGTAGAGTCCATTTTCTAGACTTTATAAAAATTCGATAATGACTATCCATCTGATCCAATTTATCCACCCCGCCCATGCAACTATTATAGAGCTTGACTACCTCTGGACGCTGTATTTCTACACACGTCTTTCCCGCTTTATCCCAACATTTTACCTTATCTTCATCTCCCTTGCCTACAAAATTAGATCCCATGACCACAGACCTATTATCCAGCCATTTACATAAAACTATGCCATCTTCACTTACGACCTCTTCACTGTATCCTCTGTGTTTTTTGTAAAAATATTATCTTGGCTTAGTGGTGGTTTACTGAAACGATTGACTCTCACAGTTCCGACCGCATGTATATGTTTCTGACGTAGAATTTCCAGCAAATTGTAACTGGTAAAGTAATTATCAAAATATAAAAAACTTCCCGCTTGAATACGATCAGATAGTTTTAGAACAATTGTAGCTCCTAGACCAAACTTTTCTAACATTTGTTTGTCAAGTTCGGTTGTAGATCCCTGATAGATAACAAAGTCATAAGCAAGACCACTGCTACCACACAATACAAATATTTTTATACCCCACGGGCAAGGTTTACCTTTTACGTATTGTATAATAGAGTTTTCCAGTAAATGGTACCATTTGCTAGTCAACACACATATTTTTTTCCAATTCCAGCTCAAGACATCTTTTTTCTAATGCTATCAAATAAAGGTCTTACTTTGAACATTCTATCGTCGTTGCTAGCTGGTCTTTCTAAATTATTGACAACATGTAGGTATATGTAGGTTAGTACGCAGTTGGAAAAAACGGTCTCTGCTCATGGTGTCATAAAAAAAACTCTGTCGCAGCGTTTTATCCCAGTACATACGTACCCTTGGGTATCCCAGACAAGACATCATAAAGTGTAGGCCAAAAAGACTTTTTATTTCTTCAGTATCGCCTGGTTTGAAGTGTTTACCTTGTTGGAGGGCGTAGATGTTCGTCATTTCGGAAATTTTTGAAAATATACTATCGGGTAAATATCGAAAAGAATATTCAATTGGATATTTTACCAAATCGTTTTCAGAATTGTCATTATTTTCTGTTCCTATGTTTCCTGTTATAAATTTGTACTTTAGAAAAGATGCTTTCTTTCAGTTTATATCCAATTTCTTGGTAACTTTCATTTCTTTGCTGCTTTCGTTCTGTTCTCTTTCTGATTACGCAATTGTCTTGGGTATAAGCTCAATATCGCTTCCTACCACCCTTGAAATAGCTGGTATGTCATTGAACGTTGTTTCAATTTCCTGGTCACTGTCAGCTTCGGTGTCGGAAAACTGACCTAAAGAGCTCAAAACCTCACATTCCAAAAGTGATAATAATATATCCGCATCCTTTGGATTTTCAGGGTCAAAGAAAGCTGAAAAAATATTGTACTTTAGACCAAATGTCCATTCTAATGGACAATAACACGTATAAAGCTCTAATAATGTCTATTCTATAGCTGGACACTCGGAAATCATCAAAACCTATTTTATACACATTCATCTATCTCTATGGAACGTTTTTAGGTTGAAAAATTTAAAAAAGCGCCAAAAAATCGAATTTTACTTACCTTTGGTGGAGCGTGATGTTCCCGCCATGATAATCATGATATATTTCAAAAAAACATTCATAGATGGTGCTTAATTTAGACTAATAAAGGATACAGTGGCGTAGTCGAGCCTTCAGACAATTAAATAAATTATTGTCTGTCCGTATTATAAATAATGAAATATATGTCCATTATAATGGACGCCGGGTCTGAAAGGGTCAAACAAACAATTATTCCTGCAGTCTTTCAGTGTCTCTATACGTTTCTCAGGAACTACTTTATTTCTAATCGAGACATATTCTTTACCAGCACTGTGGGCATTTTTTCTAACATTACATTTCCAAGTTTCTGGTTTTCTTACTCTCTTTCGTTTCAATGATTTAGGCAATGTAACAGTTTGGGTAAGTTCAACTGCATTATCAGAATCTGCATAACTAGGCAAGGTAATTTGGGCAAGTTCAACTGCATTATCTTGGGACGACTCATCGGTAGATTCGCTCTCAGACGTGTCTTCTGGTGGTAAATATTCTTTGTCTATGTCTAAATCATATCCATCAAACCCATTGAAAACTTCTGGGTAGTTTTTTAGGCTTCTTGAAGCTGCAGCAGCCTCATTTTTGTTAATCTTGGCCCTAAAACGTAACAAAATGCATACATTATAAACCTAAAATTAAAATATATTAACAAGCATTATTACCTTAAATTAGCGAGTGGTTCGTTATCAGATTCAGAATCTCTTGAATGTCTATAAGATCTCGTCTCTAAAATATAACAATAAACTTTCAGTACAAAACTTTATTATCAGTAAATGTAACCTAACCTCACTCTTTTTATTTCCAATGATATATCCTCTACATCTTCTTAGCACTTAAGACTTTACAGAATATATCTTCAACTCTTATCACAACTTATTTACAGCGGCACAATGCTATTTAATCTATTTTTAGTCTATTAATTTCACAATGTTTATTTTTGCACGATATGCTGAAAGTCTAGTTATAGAATAAAATTGTATGTAGTATCCTATTAACATATTTCTCATTTCTTACTGTTACAAAATGGTATGTGTCACATACCACTTTGTAATTCTGATAAGTAATCTATACAACTATGTATTTCTGGTTGCATTCGTTTAAGGATGTGAGTTGGAATTGTGAAACTCTGTAGGGCCGCGGTCCAATGCACATACAACTATTTAATACTAAATACTCAAAATCAAGAAAAATGCGACATACAACGATGTAACTCTAAGGTGACGATGTGTGAAGGAAAGTTACAGAACAACTTATTATTATTGACAGTTATCTACCTGTCTTTCTTACAAATCTATTGAAAAAAACCAGGTGTGCCAAAAATAGCAAATATAAAATAAAAAAAATTTGATGTAATAGTAGCAAGTAAAATGTACATACCATCAAGTAAATATTTCCATACTAAATAGGACAAGTTCACACTTCATGGGCCACAAGAAAAATTAGATTCCTGAATAAGAACACCTAATGTTATTGATGTAATTTGAGGAACATAAGGTAACACAACGATATTAAAACTTTTATTAAAAGCAGACGTTTAGTTTTATTAGCTACAATATACTTTTTATTTGCAGTGGATGCTGAGTCTGATAGCCATTAGTAACAGGTTAATTTACTATTAACGAAAAATGGTTTACTCTCAAATAACTTATATACTCTAATCTGCAAAACAAGTTATAACAGCATATTCTACTGTAGCAATATTTTCATATTTATTCATATTATTATAGTAATTTTGGTTTACTTGGCCTTATCAAATGATCCACTTCTGGGTAGTTTATATTGTATTACCTTCAATGTAGCTTTCATTCCATCTTTGGTATCAGGATTCATCTGCCTCAATAAAAATATTTACCTGCCCTTAGTTAAATTTATCATAGTTATTCAAAAAAGGATTATTTGTAATTTATAATGCCTTTTTTTCAATACATTCATTTCAGTCTTAAATTACCAATGAAATGAATGATTTGGTTGCAACAAGGAATCAATGGTTCAGTTTATATCCTTACAGAGTATCAGCGGCTACATATTGAAATACACTACTCGAGAAGAACTGGAAGGAGGTTGCATTTTTTGTGAGAATCTTATTTACTTGAGATGCACTGTTCAGAACCTTTGGTGTAGTAATGAATACTACTGTAGTTTTTTCCCAACAGCAAACCGTTATTTTAACATCTCGACACGTGTTTCAATCACCAAGTGATCATCTTCAAGAGGAAGATCAAATAGTTTGATCTTCCTCTTGAATTATCGGAAAAACAGCTTTCAGCACGGAGAATCGTCACTACGAGTACAAGAGGATGCCATTAGGGCTCAAAAATGTATACAGAACGAGAAATGTCTTGTGTATCTCGACGATATCATAATTTTCTCCACATCCTTGGAGGAACATCCGAAAGATCTCAGAGAAGTTTTTGAACGACTGAGGATATCCAAATTAAAAATTTAGTTGTACAAAAATGAATTTCTGCAAAAAGAAGTCGCTAATTTCAAACATACAGTGTGACCCATTTAAAATGGAACCACCCCTGTAGAATGTGCATTTTTCAATCAATCTCAATTTTTTTTTATTGAAATATCAAGCATGAAAAACTGTATCTTGACACTAACTTTCACAATTTTAGTTTCATTTCCAAGGCACTCTATGGTTTTTTTTGTTTGTCAAAAACGGCAAAAGTTTATTAGGCAATTTTTGTTTTCAAATTTGACTACACCACTGGATTCGTAGTCGTTATAAATCAAAACTGTCAAATTTTCATTGAAAAATATTTGTTAACAAGGAAGTTACAACAACTTCAATTTTGGAAACAAAGTATTTGTTTGTAATTTTTATTCAGATTATAGACATATTTGAGATCTGACAACACTGTCATCACCAAGTAGAACACCAGTGAATTTGTACAGTGAAAATCCGAAGTCAACAGCTCAATGCGTTCTACAGTTATAATTCCTGAAAATATGGTAATGTGAGAGATTTGTGGTGCAAGCGTTTTGTAATAAAAATCTGACTACGCCACTGGATTTGTGGATAATATTCCTTTAAAATCATTCATTTGAGTGTAGGTTACGAGAAGTGTATTCTAGAATAACAGAAAATTAAAAATTCATTTTCAAGTTATGCAGTACTTAGTACATTCTTCCGCATAGCCGCTAAAATAAAATTGATTTAAAGCATGGAAATCATTTATTCAATAATAAAACAGAGAGCAGGACAAAAATTGTTCCCTGTAAATTCTTCATAACTCAGCTAAAACAATCTTTTAGAGGAGATATCAATAATTTGAGGAAGCTGAACTCATTATGCAAAGGTTTTATAATAAATCAACAGTAGGCTGTGATTTTGACAGTTAATCATAAATAAAATAATAGTTGTTAGTTACGTGCATTTAATAATGGCTTTGCAATTATCATTAGAAGAAAGAATTGAAATTGTGAGAATTTCTGGGGACAATTATCATAGTGAAAGAGAAGCAGCTAGGATATTTAATCACAGACATCCAAATCGACTTCCCATTGACAGAAGCATCGTCAGTAAAATTAACAAAACATTTAAAGAAACCGGTGCAGTCAGCAAACATATTTTAAAAAATAATCACCGAAGAAGAAATTTAAACGAAGGTGCTGTTTTAGATTATTTTAGAAACCACCCAAACAGAAGTTTACGAGTCGCCAGTTTGGATTTAAACTTACCGAGAGAGACTATTCGACGATGTCTTAAACAAAACAAAATGAGAGCATTCAAACCTAAATTTCTTCACTCTTTAAAGGCAGGTGATGAAGTGAAACGTATGGAATTTTGTTTGTGGGCACAAGGCGAGTACCTGAATACAAGAAATTATTTAAACTGCATAATGTTTAGTGATGAAGCTTCTTTCAGCACCAATGGGGTAGTTTCATCGCAAAATGCTCGGTATTGGGCTACGGAAAATCCGCACTGGATCATAAATTGTAAAAGTCAATATTCCGAAAAAGTTAACGTTTGGTGTGGTATAGTACAAAATATAATAATAAGTCCATATTTTTTTGATGGAAACATAAACGGGCAAAATTTTTTGTAATTTCTAAATAACCAATTATCGGACGAAATAGATGAAATGCCTCTTGCGGAACAAGTAAATTTATATTTTCAGCTCGACGGCTGTTCCGTGCACAATTCGAGGATTGTTAAAGAGTGGCTAAATAACCAGTTTCCAAATCATTGGATAGGACGAGGTAGTGACTTAATTGAATGGCCACCTAGATCGCCTGATCTAACAATATTAGACTTTTTTCTGTGGGGTATTCTGACACAAAAAGTATACATAACAAGACCAACGAATCGAGCTGAACTCATGCAAAGGATACGACAAGCTTGTGCCGAAATTACAGTTCAACAAATAAGAAATAGTGTAAACAATATTCGGAAGAGATACGATAAATGTATTGAACTTAATGGAGGTTTGGTAGAAGCCACAAAAATTTGAATGTTTAGTTTTAAATCAATGTTTATTTTAGTATCGGTTTTTTCTTAATGGCAATTAATTGTTGAATAAATACTTTGAAACTTGTTTGTATACATTTTGTTTTCATCAGCTATAGAAGAAGGTAGAGTAAGTTCAGAATCTCATAAAATGTGATTTTCCAGGTGCGCTGTTACAAAAGTACTATTATTTATTATTGGGAAACTTCCAAAAAGCTTACAAGTATGACCATTAATACTTCAAGATTCTATCAAGATTTGGTAAAAGCGCAATTGGGAGATCCCATGACATGAGATTCTGAACTTGGTCTACTACTGCGTAACTTGAAAATGAACTTTTAATTTTCTGTTATTCAATTATTCAATTTTTATTTTAATTTTCACTTCTCGTAACCTACACTCAAATGAATGATTTTAAGGGAATATTATCCACAAATCCAGTGGCGTAGTCAGATTTTTATTACAAACCGCTTGCACCACAAATCTCTCACATTACCATATTTTCAGGAGTTATAACTGTAGAACGCATTGAGCTGTTGACTTCGGATTTTCACTGTACAAATTCACTGGTGTTCTACTTGGTGATGACAGTGTTGTCAGATCTCAAATATGTCTATAATCTGAATAAAAATTACAAACAAATACTTTGTTTCCAAAATTGAAGTTGTTGTAACTTCCTTGTTAACAAATATTTTTTAATGAAAATTTGACAGTTTTGATTTATAACGACTACGAATCCAGTGGTGTAGTCAAATTTGAAAACAAAAATTGCCTAATAAACTTTTGCCGTTTTTGGCAAACAAAAAAACCATATAGTGCCTTGGAAATGAAACTAAAATTGTGAAAGTTAGTGTCAAGATACAGTTTTTCATGCTTGATATTTCAATAAAAAAAAATTGAGATTGATTGAAAAATGCACATTCTACAGGGGTGGTTCCATTTTAAATGGGTCACACTGTATAATAACGCCAGATGGAGTGAAACCAAATCCCGCTAAAGTGTAGTTTAAAAATTGTCGATACCAAAAAATCAGAAGGAATTCAAAGCATTCTTTGGATTACTACAAAAGATTCATGAAACAACTCAATCCATTCTGCGACAGAATACACGCCTTTGGAACAAGTGTATGGACACACATCTTCCAGAAATCCCTACGACATATTTCATGACCGTCAATATTACCAACAATATGTCGAAGAATCACAAGAAAATATCACAAACATACGAAAAGGTCAAGGAAAAACTTCAAAATAATAAAATTCTCATTATTTCAAGCCGAAATAAAAACCAAAACGATCAAAACACTTTCAAAGTAGAATATCAAGTCTTTGAAAGAAACCCAGAAAGTGAAAGAAACAAATCGAAAACCTGGTACTTAGAACATTTTACTATCAACCAAATCAATTCAGATAACACCTCAATTATATAATTATATGCCTGAAAAACTTGGCATAGCCCAAAATATCATAGATTATTGGACCTTCATCAGAGTCTTTGATCTCCATCAGAGTCGTTGATCTCCAGCACCTGATTCAAGAATTTCAGTTGATAAAGGATGTTACCAGTCATATAAACTTCGGTTTTTCAAAACATGGTCCTAATTCTTGCAAGGATATGAAAAACTACATTCACATAATGGATCAACAACTACAAGAAAGCGAAGCTAAATTGACACAATTGTTTCCCACACTAATATTGACTCGAATAAAACGAGGACTGATAACCAATAACCGGCAATTTAGATGCGGAAGATGGGCAACGCTATGAAGATGTAATTAAAAAAAAACCAAAGTCATGAAAATGGACAAAAAATGATACTAGATGAACAGATTTTTCTTACCTCAAATGCAATCGAAAAATTCAATTCCACAATACACACACTAGCGAGAGTGTCCAACTGACACTTGAACAACTAGGAGGCGCAATCAAGAAACAAATAACATCGTATGCTGAAATATACGAACGACTGAATATGAATGCAGTATTCACACAATTGATAGGTACCACCAATATGATCCTGAGGGAACTGGAAGATCTGGAAACTGCCACTGCCTTTGTCAAAACAACGGTTCTACACCTATCCATTATTCAGGGTGTAACTAAATAAGTGTAAAACATTTAAGGAGGTGATTCCTCAAGATTCATAGAAAGAAACTTCATTGGAGCATAAAATTTGTATAACAATTTTTTTCACATGCACTGAAAAAGTTACAATATTGAAATTAATCTGACATTTTGTACTACCAAAAAGACACTTAGTCAGTAATTCATTTGGTTTACCCCATGGTTGTAAGGGGTGGAAAACGCAACCCCTAAAATTTATTTCCAATGTAACTTTTTTTTTCTTATTATTTGTTTACCATTTAAAAATTTATTTCCGATAGCCTGTTTCATTCTAAATAAAAAATGTCTCTTGGGTGTTTTGCCCAAAATAAACCAGTTCGCAGCGAGATACATCGTCATAAATCGAACTGGATTTATTGTTATTTTGTAGTTAGTATCTGCATTAATAAACAAAACTAATTTATTATTAACAAAACACCCAACTTGTAGAAATCATAGTAAATGTTCAATATGTCTACCTTCAGACATTACGCATGCGTCTAGATGTCGGCGCTTCGAGCCACGTATTCGCTCAAATATTTCTGGAGTCTCTCTGATTACCCTGCACGCATCGATGATGCGGTTTCTTGTCTTTTACATCGTGAACAGGAGTACGATAAACCAAATGCTGTAAATGGCCTCAAATAGAAAAATCGAGAGGATTGAGATCCGGAGATCAAGCGGGCCAGTTATGTGGTCCTCCTCGACCTATCCACTGATTTGCATATGTTTCAGTTGAATGCTGACGTGCTACTTGACTAAAATAGGCGGGAGCCCCATCATGTATGAAAATCATATCCCTTCTGACGCCCAAAAGAACTTCCTCCAGCAGTACTGGATGCACTTCTCTTAAAAATTGAACGTATGCCTCACCACTCAATCGAGGAGGTAGAAAATGAGGCCCAATTAAATCATCCCCAATAACTCCGAGCCACACGTTAAGAGAAAACTGTTCTTGATGGTTAGTTTCGACAATAGCGTGAGGGTTTTCATCAGCCCATATGTGGAAATTATGAAAATTAATAATCTTGCCCGAGAAAAACATTTGTTTGTGGATTCTATCGTCTTCAGAAAGTCATAATTTCTTCTAATCATCTCCAGCATCCAATTGCAAAATTCAAGACGGTGCGGAAAGTCTTGCGGTAACAGTACCTGTACTCGTTGCAGATGGTAAGGGTATAAGAGTTGTTCCTTTAAAATTCGAAATACCGTCATATGATCAACATTTAGCTGGAAAGCAATCTTTCTAGTACTGGTATTAGGTTGTTCATCAATCAAATTAAGTAGTGCTTCCTTAAGCTGTAGTGTTCGTACTTCTCAATGGCGACCACAACTCTGCGTTCTTTTATCGAATGAACCATATTCTCGTAATGGGTGATGAAGTCGAGCAAATATTCTATGTGAAGGATGCTGCCATTGAGGATACATTTCAGCCTATCTTCTAGAAGCTTCTAACCCATTCCCCTGCGACAGACCGTAAACGTAATGCATGTCAGCCATTTCTTCATTTGTGTATGCCATTTTAATAACAAGTGAATTATTAAAGTAACCAATTAAGAACAGAACAACAACACACAATTAGTATTAATTTAATTTCGAAAATTCACAAACTAACAGCGTCATACCAATTTAATTGTCACTATCGCCTTAGCGACCTACTAGATAGATTAGTTTCGTATTTTCGCATTCATGACGATGTGTATCTGTAGTTGTTCGTAAAATAATTTTTTTGCTGCGAACTGGTTTATTTTGGGCAAAAAACCCATGAGACATTTTTTGTTTAAAATGAAACAGGCTTTCGGAAATAAATTTTAGTGGTTGAGTTTTCACCCCTTACAACCATGGGGTAAATCAACGAAATTTCTGGCTGTGTCTTTTTGGTAGTACAAAACGTCAGGTCAATTTCAATATCATAACTTTTTTAGTGCTTGTGAAAAAAATTCTTATACAAATTTTATGTACCCACTTCATGGGGCTGTATCTTAACAAGGGATACTCCAATAAAATTTCTTTATATGAAAGATCGATGAGGAATCACCCCCCTGAATGTTTTACACTTATTTAATTACACCCTGTAGAAGCCGATGATTTTCTCGAGGAAGATCAAACAGTTTTATGTTTCTCTTGAAGATGATCACTTGGTGATCGAAATACGTGTCGACGTCTCGTGTAATGTTTGGTATAGGAAAAAACTCCAGTATTATTCAGAATCTCATTTCTTGAACTATTTGTTGATATGTAAAGAATAATGAACCATTTTGATGGTTCCTTACTGGATTACCTAGTACAATCTGTTCAAAAATCATGACTTTCAGAACATTATTGAATCGGTTTGTATTCAGTTAATCAAGATTGGGAGCTTGCGAAATCAGTTTTCAAAAATGAAATAAAAACTCAAACTATTTCAAAATCTGTTTTTCCGTTAATCAGTTGAGTTACAATTACATTTTATCAGCAATGTCAAAACCCAAGGTACAATTATAACTGAACTAAAACTAAGAAAAACTTATATTTATAATATCGGGTTAACTTGGGTAGAACAGCAGCGCCTATTGAATTCCTGGTATCCATCGTGAGATACTTAATGTAAATGCACTCCGGGAAATGGAATTGGCTATATCTATAACATGAGTTGTCCATACATAATAATACCTCCCCTCGTTGTTCAGAAATTAGAGTTGATTTATCAAACCCGATTTCTATTCCTAATGTCTTCAATAGGTATGTACCGATTTTCTGTATCGGGGTCCCGTTTGGTTCTTCTGGATCGTCCAAATTTCTTAATTAGTTGAACTGATATCAGGTATGTTACGTTATGTTACGAGACAGATCATAACGATGAACAGGAATATTGTCCACAAACTAGTACCTGACGAATCGATGAGTTCTTCTTCGTGAAGTTTGTTCTGTGCATGTTCCATTTGATTTTGGATGCTTTTCAAATCATCAAGATTCGAGTCGAAATGGAGGTGTTTCTTACATGTTAATGTTTTTCAATAGGTTCTCTTCGGGCTTGATATCCAGATGGGTTACTTTTGAAACTTTTGTTTCAATATAAGGGTTCTTGTGAGTTTGTAGAATGGTGGTGCTACTTTTTAGTTTACAAGTTTCTGGAATCTCGATCACATAGGGGCCTTTGAGAGATGACGTTTCTTCTTCGTTGTTACACTCTGACGAAGCCGTTGTTTCATTTGGAAATATTGCGATCCACTAGTTGAAATGTATCTAATGAATTTTGTTGTCACCTAGTTACGGGTTCTGGATGGAAATTTTCATATGTTTACATGAATGGGATGAGATGCACTTCACATGGAGATTTTGCGTCCGCTGGGTTTGCCTCTGGTAGGGTGACCAGGCTTCACCTGGAATGGTTTGTTGACATGATTCGTTAGAAAATATATAGTGATGCTCATTGAAAAAAAGGAATGTATTTTCTGGGACAATACTTTGGTAAAGATTTGGTTTGGTCTCAATAAGAAGAGGGTAGAGGTGATAATAGGTATAGTTGTTCGGTTCGGCTACTGGAACTTCCAAAGTGAATACTACTTTTGTTTCTCCATACTCTTTGATAGTTATTATTTTTTCGAAATTAATTATATTTTTCCTGTTTGGAATATACGGAAGAACAGATTCATTCATCGATTTGAAAGCTCGCAAACTTAATTAACTGAATACAAATCGATTTAATAATGTTCTGAAAGTCATGATTTTTGAACAGATTGTACTAGATAATCCAGTAAGGAACCATCAAAATGGTTCCTTGTTTTTTACATATCAACAAATAGTTCAAGAAATAAGATTCGGAATAATACTGGAGTTTATCCCACACCAAACGTTATTTTGAAACCTCGACACGTGTTTCGATCACCAAGTGATCATCTTCAAGAGAAAACTGTTTGATCTTCCTCGAGAAAATCATCGGCTTCTATGATAGATGGGTGTAGCATCGCTATTTTGGCAAAGGTAGTGGCAGTTTCCAGATTTTGCAGTATCCTCAGGATCATATTGGTGGTAGCTATCAATTGTGTAAATACTGCATTCACATTCAGTCGTTCAAATATTTCAGCATACGATGTTATTTCTTTCTTAATTGCGTTTTCTAGTTATTCGCGTTTCAGTTAGATTGTTAGTTTATTTCCCGCTAGTGTGTGTTTTGTAGACTTGAATTTTTCGATTACTTCCATGGTAAGAGACATCTGTTCATCTAGTAACATTTTTTGTTAATTTTGTTGACTTTGGATTTTTTGAATTACATCTTCATAGCGTTGTCCATCTTCCGCATCTAAATTGCCGGTTATCACTTTCACGAAACTGTCGAGAACATTGATCAGTCCTCGTTTTATTCGAGTCAATATTAGTGTGGGAAACAATTCTGTCAATTCAGCTTCGATTTCTTGTAGTTGTTGATCCATTATGTGAAGGTAGTTTTTCATATCCTTGCTAGAATTAGAACGATGTTCTGGAAAACCGGAGTTTAATGACTGGTAACATCCTATATCAATTGAAATTCATGAATCAGGTGCTGAAGGTCAAATACTCTGATGGAGGTCAAAGCCTCTGATGAAGGTCCAATTATCTATGATATTTTGGGCTGTGCCAAGTTTTTCAGGCAGTAGTCCCGGATTTTCGGTTATTTTTGTTGTGGTTATTGTTAAGATTATCCAGCAGATTGTTTTGAAACAACAGGGTGTCTTAAGTTATCAAAATATACCCTGCGTTTTTGATTGTTACTATTTTATATAATTTAGGTGTTATCTGAATTGATTTGGTAGATAGTAAAATGTTCTAAGTACCGGGTTTTCAATTGTTCCTTTCGCTTTCTGGGTTTCTTTTGAATACTTGATATCCTACTTTGAAATAATACGGATTTTATCTTTATGGAGTTTTTCCTTGACCTTTTCGTATGTTAGTGATATTTTTTTGCGATGGTCTTATGACATATTGTTGGTAATATTGACGGTCATAAAATATGTCGAATGGATTTCTGGAAGCTGTATATCCATACACCAGTCAAAGGCGTGTATTCTATCGCAGAATGGATTGAGTTGTTTCATGAATCTTTTGTAGTAATCCAAGGAATGCTTTGATTTCCTTCTGATTTTTTGGTATCGAAAATATTTGAATGGCACTAACTTTATTGGGATTTGGTTTCACTCCATCTGGCGTTATTATATGTCCGAGGTGAGCGACTTCTTTTGGTAGAAATACATTTTTGTCCAACTGGATTTTTAAGTTGGATGTCCTCAGTCGTTCAAAAACTTCTTTTTGATGTTTCGGATGTTCCTGCAAGGATGTGAAGACAATTATGATATTGTCGAGATTCACAAGACATTTCTCGTTTTGTATACCTGTAATCCATGACGCTTTGAAACGTCGCTGGAGCATTTTTGAGCCCAAATGGCACCCTCTTGTACTCGTAGTGAACATTCTCCGTGCTAAAGGCTGGTTTTTCGATGTCTCGTTGGTCCATCTGAACTTGGTGGAACCCTGAAACGAGATCCAAAGTGGTAAAATTTTGACTACTGTCTAGCTTATCCAAAATATCGGTGATATTAGAAGGTGATTTATCATCCGCTGCCTTTTAATTGAGTTTCCCATAGTTAATTACTAGTCTCCACTTCTTCTTTGCTGTCGCATCCGGTTTTTTCGGTACGATTCACAATGGTGAACTCCAAGGTTATGTAGACGGCTGTATGATTCCTTGCTGTAACATTGATTTTATTTGGTTATGAACTTCCTGCTGGTGAACTTGAGGATATATGTATGATATATTGAATATCGGAGTTTCTTCCGTTAGCTTATGGTATGCTTCATTTTATTATTGAACGTCAGAGGAATCTGCTCACAGATGATGAATTCGGAACGAAGTTTTCGAATTTTCCTTCTCTCTTCTTCATTCATGTGATCTAGCCGTAAAGTTTTCAAATCCAAATTTTGTAGTTCTTCATAAGATTCTTCATTTTCTGTAAATTTTAAGGCTTCAAAATTGTTCACTTCGTAAATTTCCATAGGCTAGATGTTAATTGGTTCAAGGTCTAGAATCAATTCCTCATTTGTTGGGTTTATTATTGTTGTTGAAGCCTTTTCGTCATCAACTGTAACGTATGCTGCTAGCATTTCCAAATCTTTTTGTAGCTGATAATTCCTTTTTTTAATGGTTTGTTGACTGGTATCTCCACATTGTGTTCAATTCGGGGAAGAAGTTCCATATGGAAAATTGATGTTTTCTTGGTGTTTTCTTTGGTTCTCTTATTCTCTTTCGGAATGAAGTGCAATGATTGCTTCTTTTGTTAGGACCTCGTTCCTGTCTAATTCAATTGATGCTTCAATATTTCGCAGCAAGTCGATTTCAATGAGTCTTTCGTATTTAGGGTTGAAATCAAAAATGAACAATTTTTGGCAAAAATCGGGTCTTCTGAAAATTTTTGATAGAAATATAATTATGCTATATGTGCATGTTTGTTCAGTTCTTAAAAGTAATTGGAAATAACTCCGACGATTTTGTTCGGTTTGCGGATATAGCAATGGATTAGGGTCGATTTTTAGATCACTTCGGGCAACTTTTATCCTACAACGGCTGCGCCAATTAAATTTGGGAGCTTTCGAAATAGATTTTCAAAGATAAAACTTTTTTTGAAAAACTCAAAGTTGAGTTACAGTTATATTTTATCAGCAATATCAAAGCCGAAGGTATAATTAGGAATTAGAATATGAGAATATAATTTATTCGCAAAATATGTAGAACATACAAGAATAGACACCAGTGAAACACTTGTGTTAATAAATAACTCAATTTAAAATATAAAAGATTTGACAATTATTGGTGTATATATAAAGTGTAAAGTATAAATTATAAATTAAAAATAAGGTCGATATAACCAACCACAAAACAATACAACAACGAAACAAAACAAAAACGACCAAAATAACAGTTCAGTGTGGTAGTTATATCTATGGATTCTCAGTTTTGATTTCAAAACAGATGATATAATTCATGTCTATCTGAATTGAATAAGTAGAATCTCAATTGAATAAATCTATGTTTATAGTTTTTATAGGAACATACTCGCAATAGCGGATGTAAGAATCCATTTTCCTTTTTCACTTTGCCAAATTTTTCCCATTTGTTGCCTGGGTGATTTTTGAGATCTTCAGTGGAATTTGTAACTGATGGCTGTTGGGTTTTGATACCTTCTTTACCTGCTTCGGTTTGTCCAAAACTGGTGGATTTTCGAATATTTTCGAACCTAGATTACCTTTTCCAATTCCAGCCTGCTTATTGTTTCCCTCAATAGACTATTCTTCTGAGTTTTCCAGATTTTTTTCTATCTCTCTCCTTAGTAATGGCATAGTTGTTTCAATGTCACTTCTTACTTGCTCGTCAGATTCATCGAATTCTTCAATGAGGTGGTTTCCAGCTCGCAGTTCATCTAGAATATACAGTTTATTACCAATTGCCAATTCATTTCCACGAATTGAAGCTTTATGACTCTGTTGTCTGGCTTCTCTACGAAGAGGAGAAGTTCAAGTTCTTCTTTCTGCAAGCCTTTGTTCACAAATATATTCGAGCCTCGTAATTTTCTGCAATTTTTAACCATCTCAATTTTTCTTAATTCAGACTTAAGTCTACACGTTAACAAACCAACCAAACCAAAACAAATCAAAACTATTCCTACTTAAAAAAAACAATGATTTAATTCTTTTTATTTGAATATCTGCACAAAACGGCAAGTGGAAAGTAATCAATTTCAAGAGTATTGATGACAATTTTAGATATTTACGCATATCATTGTTCAATTCTCTTCTGCTCAACAAAACCATTTTTCATCAGGCGACTGAGGGCCGGTTTATCAATCGCCAGCTAACCTCATTTGAATAATGGTTTTGTCTTAGCTCCTAGTCATACTGTTTTTCGTTATTTATTCATTTATTTGTATCCAAACAGACCAAAGGTCTAATTACATGGATAATTAGTATTGAATAATCTTCACATTTCAATAATTATAAATCATGAGAGTCAGTTGTGTACCTACTCAAAAACTTTGAGGTTGAATAGCAATGAACTATTATACTCTGTTATTGAATATAGTTGTGCAATAAAATCGATAATGGTAATATATGTAAATTAGCTTATCAATAGAAAATCATATTCGTGCACAGATGGAAATACTACATATAATAAATTTGTATGCGTATCAAACAGATGTAGTCAAGAAATAGTCTAATATTGCTCTACGAAATACTCCCTGAGGTAGAGTCCAATCTAAATCTACTAGCACACTACATGTATTGGCCAGTCGTAGCATGGTCACGAGAGGGGATCTGTACGTTGTAACTACCAACGGAATATTGAATGGATAAGTTCTCCGAGTTCTACGGGAAGGGCCATTGAATCTCAGTAATGATAGGATTCCTGGTGCATTTATCCTGTTGTTTATCACATTATACAAAAAAATACATCATGCTGGGGGATCTCCTAGTTTCTGAAGAGAGAATTTTGAAGTCATGTCTAAGTTGATTGGATCTGATAATTTCATAGTCAGCTCAAATACGGTACTGTTTATAATATAGATACCTGAGCAATTTATTTTGTATTTTCTCCACTGCATTAATTGTGGACCGATATTCACCTGACCATATTATACTTGCAAATTCCAATTTATTTCTTACAAGTGAGTAGTATAATAATTTTATGGTATTGTTATTCGTAAAGTCCCGAGTTTGTCTAATAAAGAATCCCAACATTCGATTTGACGATTTAACAATATTTTGAATATGTTTGGCAACCGATAAAGTACTGTTGTAAGTTACCCCAAGATCTCTAACCTCAGAACATCTGTGGAGGACTTTCTCACCCATCATATAATCAAAATTAACAGGATCCTTCAAACGAGTTATTGTGATGATGCTACATTTGTTAATATTGAATTTCAATTCATTTGTGATGCTCCACTCATAAATACTGTCGATGTCCCTTTGCAGATTAACACAATCCCTAACTGTTTGAATCTGTTTATATATTTTCAGATCATCGGCTAAAAGCAAACATTCAGAAAATTTCAAAATGGAAGGGAGATCATTTATGAATAGAACAAATAATAGTGGTCCAAGGTTAGACCCTTGAGGAACACCAGAGCTGGCATGAAATTTACCTGATGTGTTACCTTTGTGTTTAACACAGAAGTATCTATTTTGTAAATAACTTTTTAATAATTTCAATAAATTCTCAGAAAATCTAATTTTATTTAGTTTATATAACAAAACATCGTGGTCAACTTTATCAAACGCTTTTCTGAATTCCGTGAATACAGTATCGAGTTGATAATTCTAGTGTATTATATGCATAATTAGTAAAAATAAATAGATTGGTATTGATTGATTTATTGTTAACAAACCCGTGCTGTTTTTCCGTGATATATATTTTTGCGTAGTTGAATATTCGTGTATAAATAATTTGCTCAAATAACTTGACTGGAGCACACATTATGGAGATTGTCCGATAATTTTCAACGTCACATTTTTTACCACTCTTATAAATAGGTGTTGTTATAGCAGTTTTCCACAAATCTGGAAAAACATTTGTTATCATGTTACCATCAACCGGTAGCCTAAGTCTCAGTGACCGTAACAGTCGCTAGAAAGTGATAGTGTTTTATTTAAGCTGACAGTTATGTCACATAATATCAGTCCCGATATTCTGAAGTTATGTGGTCGCGCATGAGAAATTAGGTTATTTATGTTTTTTGTGATAAAAATGTTATTTGAAAAATACTTTTTGCAAGTAAAGAGTTAATTACTATAATTGTTCAATTATGGAAGTTTTCCGTTTATTGAATGACGAAGATGAGGATATAGTGGAGTTCATTGAAACACAAAGAAGACCTTACATTGTTAATGAACGTAATGATGCTCTCAATGAATTAGATGAGGTGGAGTTTGTGAAAAGATTCAGATTGGAGAAAAATACAGTATTATTCATATTGGAACAAATAGAGCAAGTACTTGAAACAACAACAAATAGGTAAGAGTGATTGGATCTTTGTCATAGCAGATTCAAATTTTATGTTAATTTCAGGAATTCTTTCATCAGTCTAATTAACCAATTGTTACTGACATTGAGGTTCTATGCAACAGGAAGTTTTTTAATAACTGTTGGTGATTACATGCATGTTAGTAAAAGTTCAGCTAGTAGCTTGATAAAAAAGGTTTCGTTAGCTCTGGCATCGCTTGCCTTAAGGTTCATAATAATGCCAAGAAATGAAAATGAAGTGTCATTTAAGCGTATGCAATTTTATAATAAAGCAAGCCTTCCTAGAGTTATTGGCTCACTAGATTGCACACATATAAAAATTCAGTCTCCTAGATAGATAGATAAGATAATATCTTATCAAAATGGAGGGATAAATGAATCATTTATTGTTTTAGGTAAGGATAATGCTGAACTCTACAGAAAAAAAAGGATATTTTTCAACACATGTTCAAACTGTCAGTTCAACAAATTTGAATATCATGCATCTAGTTGCCCGTTGGCCAGGTTCCATTGCCCATGACCAAAACATCTTTGATAATTCCAATTTCAAACGTAGAATGGAAAATGGTGAATTTAGTAATGGCTTATTGGTGGCATATAGTGGTTATGCCAATACTAAAACATATTATCACACTATTGTTAACCCCGAGTAATGAAGTAGAGCAGTTGTATAATGAATCAGATGATTGTTCATTTCATATTGAGTTATCTCAGCTGAAAAAAATTGTATTTAAATTTCATACAATATTTCAAAAAGTAATTTTTATAGTAAATTTTTCCACTGAAATGATATTTCAAGCTAATGAGTTCAATGATATAATTTAAAACTGTATACGCAGTTTATATTTCATGTTTCTTAGAATTTTTCTGTAATTATTTTTTTTTTAGTAACACGAACTAGGAATCCAGTAGAACGTCAATATGGCGTGTGGAAAAGGAGGTTTCCCGTTTTAGCATTAGGGCTTCGACTTAAATTAGAAACTGCACAGTCATTGTTGCTGTAAGAGTGTTGCATAATATTGCCATAGATAAAAGAGAACAAGAACCACCCCTGGATCAAGAAGTCAATTTAGCTAATATAAATTATGTTGAAGACATTAAAGCTGATCCTCCATATCATAATATCAACAATGCTAGAGAAATTTTATTGAATGAATATTTTCCAGCTTTAGTTCGAGAAAGAAGAGAAATATAAAGATATTATATTCTAATTCATATCAGAAACAGTAAATCCAATTTCAAAAATAATGTAAGTTATGAACCCGAGTTCGCTGACCGAGCATCACTCAGGGATAGAATTACATCCGCTGTTCCAGACGCGACTACATGCTAAGTCGACAAAACGTAACTTATAGATTATTGTTAATTTAATAATCATGCATTCTTGTTACTTGGCCTGAACTGTTACTTTGCATTTGTTTGAAATAAAGTCTTTTTAAAAAAGTATTTTCGTATATCGCATACGTAACTGACGCAGTCGGTAGGATGAGTGCAGTTTTTTCGTCGGAAATACTCGGCATCGAAACCGATTTCGGACTAAAAAAACGTAGGTTTTTACTCTTCGGCACTTATCGAGACTTTTAGTGACTTTCTTAGTTCCTGTGCACCAAAAAGAGTTAACCTGAGGGCCTAAGGACGAGTCCAGACATTTCAAACAAAGCAGATAAGCTGGTAACAGAATCACCAGAAGATTAAAATACATTGGTGAGTCCAAGTATCCTTTCTTTCCTTCCCGAATTTTTTCCCTGGATAGGAAAATTGGAATTATTTATTTTTAGTTAAACAATTGATAGTTTTAGAGAAACTTTATGAATAATAATCAAACAAATTCAGACGAGTTAATAGAAAGCTTCAACAGTTCTTCAAATGTGTCTATTTCCATATCTGAAATCATGGTGAATAATAATTCAAGTCAAACTCCGCCTGCTCAAACGGTAAACCCAACAGTTACACTGAGCATGTTGAAAATGTTTGTCGATACGATACCTAATTATGATGGTGATATGAATACTTTGACTAGCTTTATATCAGCTCGTGATATTCTTTTTGAAACATATAGTAATACAAAATTAATCAACAGAGCTCAATTATTAGTAGGTTGTAGAAGTGAATTAACTACTTGGGATTCAATAAATTCCGCTCTTGTTCAATGTTTTGATGATAAACGAAATCTTGAATGTCTAGAACAAGATTTACTCATATGTAGACCTCTGAGAAATGAATCCACTTTGGATTTTGGTAAAAGGTTACAAATTTTGAGAAGCACTCTTATACAAAGAATGAATTCATTTCTTGACACAGAAATGGAAGCTGTTACTAAATTAATTTACTTAAGACAATACCAACAAATTTGTTTAAGAACTTTTATTAGAGGTATATCAGGTCCATTACAGAGCTTGATTAGAATAAAGAATTCAGATTCTTTAGAAGCCGCTATGATTTACATTATAGAAGAAGAACATTTTCAATATACGCAAAATCTTTTTGCAACTTCCATAATGCCTCAACATACGAAAGTTGTCACAAGACCACAAATTCAAAACACGCAAATTTCAAGATTTGCAAGCACACAAAACATTCCTCAAAATTTTGAAAATAATCAACAATTGTCATAAAACACTCCAAATTTTAACTATGACACCCCCCAAAGACCAAAATCCGAAACGAGACATTCAGCACCTCAGTCATTTTCTGCAAACTCATTTCCCAGACAACCTATCAATGTTCAGCCACGACCTGTCCACAGAAACTTTCCAACAAACAGACAAGTCTTTGGTCCACCCCCAAATGTCTTCAAACTTACAGGGAGGACACCTCCAAATCAACCAGAACCAATGTCAGTCACATCCAGAAACACATTCCATAGGCAATCGAATAACCCCCAAAATAAATTCGCACCATCAGGTCCTTGTAACTTTACGTCTCAGGAAATTTACCAAATTGATGAAGAGTCACCCGATCTTCTAGAAAATACTAATGCCCCGAAAGACTCTGACAATATTCCTGATAACTATGACTCAGAATTTAAACATGACTATTACACTTACGACCACAATTCGGATGTAAATCCCCAAACTGAAGTTCATGAAAACCCTGGAGATTTTCCAGAAACTCTTGAAAATTTTCAGCAGTTTGGCCACACCAACCACGGGACATAACCACTGAAATGTACACCGAAATAAACAATAATCTACCCTATATAGAATTACTTGACCCACCTATGAAATTGTTAATTGATACAGGGTCTTATCATTCGTTGATGCGGCCTTTTATTGCCGAAAATTTCTTTCCAGAAAGTATTTATCATAGCCCCTCTGAAATTAAAACAGGTATAGGTGAAAAGGAAGTTAGATTCAAATTTGATGTTAGGTCTTTTAATGAACTCAATTCAGACCAAATAATAAAATTCATTCTATTTGATTTTCATTTCATTCATTAAAATAAAGTCTTTTTAAAAAAGTATTTTCGTATATTGCATACGTAACTTGTATTTTATTTATATTCATCTGATGAAAATTAAATAGTTTTGAGTTACATGAGAACAGCACTTGGAAAGTGCACATCAGGAAATGAAAAAATCAACATATAAATTATTATGTCTTGATTATACAATTATGCATTTTTTTTTTCAGCTAGCAACCCAAATTTGGCTCCAGCCGGACATACATTTTTTTTCAGAGAAACAGACCTCCTTCGGCTGTACCAACTTCCTGAAATGATATCTGAATCAAATCTACAATTTTTCAATAATTTATGTTTTCCAGCTACTTGAAACATTTTGGCATGCACTTCAGAAACATCAAATAAAACAAGAATATAATCAGCTCAAAAAACATTACTTGATCATAAAGATTATAATTGAATCATGAAAAGTAAACTATTAATTTTTTGAAGATACCTGGCAATTTAAAAACGGCTAATTTCATTCTGATACTATTAAAAAAAATTATATATTTCAAGTCAATCTGAAAAAACTCACTTCTGGCTGATTCTGCATGCTTATGAATTTCTTCCTCATTAATGTTTGGAGTTTTACCATAAGATTGGTCAGAGCCCTAGTCAAAATATACATTTTTTTGTCTGCCATTGTTATAGTACTTATATCACATTCAGTTTCTATAACATTCCCATCTTCAGTAACGGAGTTTTCATGCGGTTTCAATTTGGGATTGATATGTGTTTTCAAAAGCCTATTATTTGGTGGAGTCCAATTATAAGTACACCTTCAGTTTGACTTTCCTCAACTTGGGTATCTTCATAAGAGAGTCCCGATATACCTGGAAGACATCAATAGAGAAAAATGAATAGGTGTATTACTTGATACAATAATCCCAAGTATTTTCAAAAAATACTTGTACCTACCAGCCACACCATCTGAATCAAAAGCATTTTGAAGGCCCTGAATACTGAAACTGATTGTGGAAAAATTTTATTTCATGTAATACTCACGGATTTTCGTGATTTTTTCTGTGATGATACTATGTAATGGTAGGAATTCAGAACACTTTTTATTTTTTGTCGTACTCAATTAGTTTTCGAGATATAGCCTGTCAAAGTGTGTATGATGTCATATTTTACCTTTTTTCATTAAGCAATAAACGATTGCAATGATTCAAGAGACATTGTATCATTATGTGCTCTACAAAAAAGTTTGGTATCGTTCAGAAACTATATGTGTGATTGATTAATTGATTACCTGGGTGCTCAGACAGCTACATTTCAGTTTGGTACAATTTGAATATATTTCTGAAAATAAAGCGAGGACCACTCATTTTGAATATTAATTCAATCGTGTGGTCGTCAAAGGAATTCAAAATCAAATAACAAAGCATCAGATTGGGGCATTGGTTAGCACTATGCCGGTTAAAGATTGAATCATTATTCATGAAGAAAATGAACAAATGAATAAAAAGTCTTCAACGTTTCTAAAACGATATGAATGCTTTGCATAGAAAAATTGTACAGGCTTTAGATTCAAAAATATGAGAAATGGTCAGATACGCTTTTCCCCAAAATAAAATTGGGTTGCACTTTCGGCTTGTTTCTAAAAGCAGATTATTAGAAGTATATTTCGACTAGTTTGAATTTGCCGCCCAGAAATATTAATAAAGGAGCCATATTTCAAATGAAAGTAATGGAAATTCAACTCCAAAAGATCAAAGGGTCGCCTTTACTGGACCCTTCTCTGTAGGTTAGGTATTTCGTGATTATCATTAAATGTAATCACCATCATTAACACACCAGTGGAGTATTATGTATCTACCTTCAAACTCTCAAAAATAATTCGCCAATCCCCATTAGTCCAATAGAGCGTGGAAATGTGCCATATCTCTCTTAAGTACCACTATTTAATATCAAAAATGACAACAGTAGCAACATACATCAATAAAATACCGGCGCTAAAACTATATATTTCACAATTCCAGCACAATAAACCACATCCACAGTCCGCGCTATCCTAACGCATATTCTGAAAAGACGCCGGTTTGGCTTTGGCCGGAGACAAACGCTATGTTCAAAGCGATTATTCCCAATTGCTCCTAAATTGGTCAAAAACCAACAAGCAGGTGAACACGTTACATTTCCGTAGGGATACCAAGTTCTGGTATCAAAACCGACGACTGGTGATCTTCTACTCCGACTTCTCTGATCCAGGTGATCCGGGATTGCGGCAGTCTCCTGTAGCTACCCTAGTCACTCCCTTAAAGGTTTCTCCCACTTCTCATATATTGGTGCTCTTAGCTCAACCGATTTTGGTCTCGTCCTTTCAATAGTTTTTAGAATTGTTCTACTACGCTTCACTTTTGCCTGAAAAACATTCAGGTTTAGTTTTTTGTTTGCCGATTCTAATTTGGTTTTTTATATTCAGTTTCAATTTCCAATTCAATTTTATATGTTCAGTTCATTAGGTTTCAGTTTCAATTTTACTTGGCAGAACTAGAATAAAAAAAACTACTGTCAAAAAAATTTCAGAAAAGACCGTTTCACAATTTTCTTCTTCTACACCGAATCGGTATCAGATCAAAGATCAAACTCTTCTCTCATCTAATAAAATAGACATTTAAACAAAGTCCACCGATTCTAAGACTGACATAAAAATAGAGATCTCTCTCTGTGTCTACCTTCTAATTTGACCCTACACGGTAAAAGTGAATTTCCTGACTCAATGACATTACTCTTGAAAATTATTATGTAACTGAACAAAACAAGAAGAAGATTTAACTGACGTCTATTTGCCTACCAAACCGTGATACGGAATAAAATAATCAAAACAAATAATATGGCTTTTGAATGTCAATATTCCGATTTATATTTGTTTGGTAGCGCTACCGAAGACTGCTCAGAAGAATCCCAGATATGTGAAAATAAAAATAAGAATTTTGATAAAAGGTTTATTTTGTGTTCAGATTGTGTCACAAACCTTATGAAATCAATGGAAAAACGGAATGTTACATGGCATTATACAAAGTGAATTATCTAGTGTTCGAACTACTCGCTGTAGGTACACAATATCATAGCTCATTTTTCTCGAGACAAAATCCTTTTTTATTGAATGTATGTATTAATTAACTCAGCACAATATAAACAAAATGTCAGGAGAAAGTTTTACTTAGACCATTTTTCCGTGTTGAGTTGATGAATCAACAACTTTTTCAACAAAATATAATTGGTTATGGTGGCTAGAGTTCTTTCGGAGTACAGTTCATGAAGCTAATGTCTCATTTATTTAATTGATGAAAAAATTAATATAATAGGGCTTGCCGCTGATGAGGTAAAAAGGTAACGTCCAGTCATTAACAGTTCTTTCGAAACAAGACATTCCACATGGCATCTTAATCTTGTGAATTGATAGTTTACAATTATTTCAAGAATAGTGTCAGAAGAAACAACCAGCTGAAATAATTTCAGGAATTTGTTATTGCTGAGTCTCACAAAATTTTGTATCTTTGCAAAACCAAATGGCGTTCTCTAATGAGTTTTGTTGAAAGAGTATTGAAATAGTACGAAGTATTAAATTCATATTTCAATAATTTGAAAAATCCGAAACAGAAGTATGCCGAAGTCAGTGCAAGTTTCAAGGAAATTTTCACATGAAACGATAGTTCTCAACGTTTTGAATAATACCTTTACAGTTCTCGATTTTGTCGCGGAAAAAACATTTTTTGTAACTCCTTCCATCATCAGTTTGATTAAAAAAATCATATCTTTTGAAAAATTTGTAATGGATCGTATGGTATCTCAGGGTTGTAGTGGATCAAACCTGGCTCTTTATAGTGAAAAGCAGAAATGTGGTAGACTGTTTATTCTCAGATGACTTGACAAAATTAAAATAGTACACGTTTAGATTTACACTTGAATTTTATATCCTTACCTACCTAAAATAGTGCAGGCACCAACCAAATATCAAAAGGATAATATTATGAGTTTTATTCAACCAAAAGCACGAAAACAGTTTCATCAATGTGTCGATCTTTTCTGACTTTTAAATGGCCTTTGCAGTATCCACGATCGAAATAGCCGTTGCCGTTTTTATGTGGAACTAAAAAAACTCGCCTTGAAAAACCTTTCTCGAGCTGCTAATCGTAGCCCTGCCTAGAGCACATAGAAATGTATTGTGGGTTCTATAACGAAGTGGCGCTGTGGAAATCACGTTTCGCTACAAATTTGTGCTGCTGAGAATATTTTCACATAAACCGGAGGTATTCGGCGAATTATATACCTTTATGGTTCTCGATTTTGTCGCGGAAAAATACACACCCTGCAATCCCTTCAATTATTTTGATACAAAAAATCATATCTTTTGAAAAGTTTGTGCTGCCAGGGTTATTTTCACATAAAACGAAAGTATTCGGCGTATTCTATGATACCTTTATGGTCCTGCCTGAAATATTTTTACGTGAAACTGTCATAGTCAGCGTATTCTGTAACAACGATACTGTCGTCTTCCGTTTAACAAATAGGATTCAAAACAATTATTGTAAATCTTGTTAGTTTACTTTTTTCCCCACCACCTTGCGGTGGGGAACGTGGTTTCCACATGAGGCCTAATCCACTTTGAATAAATGTCAACAAGTCAAAATATTTGTTGAATAAAAGAAATATTTCCATAACAATAAATAAATGAACAAATATTTTCTATAATTAGTAAAACGTATCCGTATTGATAGAAAAATAAAAAATAGATATTTAAATAAATAACAGTATGCATTAGAAAATAAAAATAACTCCGTATAAATGAAACAAATACTCGAAATTGGAAATTGATTCATTGTATTTCCATTTGAAGCAAATAATTGAGTACATAAATGAATGTATTCAATATAAACATTCCGGAAATGAACTAAATACTTGTACTTTCGGAAAAAAAAATATAATGAAATTTTCTATTACATATTCTGCAACTATTGTAAGAAACTTCAACGGTTTCATTTACGTAAATGAGGCAAATATTTCTGTGATCACAGTCAGACTGTTCTAAAATATTATTCATTAAAACTATTCTGAAATCATCTATGTTTGCCGGTTCCAACAAAGAGTTTCCTCTCAAAAGCTGCAAAAAAGGGAATTTAAGGTGGTGATTCAGAGTTGTTATGAATGATTCGAATCTGTTTTTGCATCCTTCGAAAAACTGATATACCTTGGGTCAATGCAGAAAAACTGTTTTTTCTCTAAATCACCAATAGCAAGTACCCAGTGGTCGCGATTTGAGACAGTGCCAACGATGATGGGAAATACCAAAATTGAATTTCTTGTTATTTCAGGTAATTCCGGAAAGAATGAACTTTCAAGTCTACTTCCACAGTGCATGATGGCATATGCTTGATTTGTAGTAAATGAAACAAATCGTTCGTTTCTATATAATTTAGAAAGAGATAATAAAGGAAAATTCAGTGAGAAATCTGTGAGCAATTCTTTGTCATTTAAAGTTCGAAAATCATCAATTCTCAATTCAGGTGTGAAAAACTTATTATATTTTACCACAAGGTAATTGCCATATTGTTCACATTCTTCATAATAATGTATATTTTTGACAAGATCGTTCTTAAAAAGGTTTGAAGGGTGTGCCAGATCCGATTTCTTACTCTTTGTGGGATCATTTCTACCGAAATAAATTAATTTTCTTTCTTTAATATTGTGAGGATTCGGATCAACCAGATCGGGTAAAATAAAATATAAATAAAATTCGCATTAAGGTTTGACCATTTGTTGCTCTCAAAATTTGATGGCTCGTGATAAAACTACCTACCTGCAAATGTCCAAATTATTAGATCATAACTGAAAGAAAGTGGTGTTTCATTCAGTTATGTTCAATAAACCCTGAATTTGATAATATTAGTCATGATTTTGTTTCACTTGATAATTTCGGTCAAAATATTTCAATTTATTTTTGGTGAGACTTGCGGATCTTCAAATCTGATGCTGAATGGACATTTAACCTCAACGATACCATCAGAATCAATCAAACCATCAGGTGAACAGGCAAGGTATGAAATATTTTTATGTATAATCAGACCAATATTTTTGACTGTGAACTTAGTTTAAATTCATAGTTGATTCCGTGAATTATTGCGTCAACTGGGGGAATGCCTTTATATAAAAGGGATTTTACTAATGATATTCTTGTCTTTTCAGAAGTTGATTTGACAATTTCTCCAAAATTATATGATGTAAGGCGAATTTTTCTGTGATAATTCCATGAGTCCGATTTTTGTTTTGAATTTTGAACGTTTGATGGATCATAATTACCGATTTTTTTCCAAAATTCTTCACATTTTTCCGTTAGTGTCATTATTTCAAGCTCTTTTAAGGATCATTTTTTATTGCTCATCAGTATGTTATCTACAATTTCTTGGTGCAATGAATCGTTCTTTTCCATTTCACTCAGAGTTTGCTTTGAATTTGTCTTCAAAAAATTCGAATTTTTTGGTTTATTATTCTTTCCCCACTGTTCATTTGGTATATATTTATCGTTTTCTCTTTTATCAGCTATTTTAGGATCCTCATTTTTTGTGATTTTAGAAGTACATTTTGTTTTTGGAATATCCTTATGTATAAACAAAATATTTTGGCGCAAAACCCTGACTACTCGACTACACTTTCTATTTAGGTAGTTTCCATTCAATAAATAATTCTTTACTTGAGAAAACCAGTTTTCAACGTTAGCATTACTAAATCTGTTAAAGTTTTTATCTTTGTATAAAATTCCCGTCCAAATATGGAGGAAAGGAATATATTTCTTTAGAACAATTTGAACAAAGTCTACATTATAATAAATATTTTTCTCTTCCAATTCAAAATCTATTCGAGCAATTATTGGTTCATAGTTTATGAGGAACATTTTATAAAGAGGACTAGCAGAATATAAAACTTCGGAAGAAGGTGACGTTTCTTGCTCGGAAATTGATGAATGATCAATGCAAAAATGTATTAGATATTTGAAGGCTGATTCCATAGCTCTAGATTTTTGTTTTGAACAAAGTATTATGATAATGTTTTCGAACCAATGGACGACGTATTTTAAATTATTCAAATTGAAAGATACTGCCATTATTTCTTTGAGTTGTTTTTGTATACCTTCATTTACCTTCGTTTTTTTATATCATTACATATAATTTTGAAGAAGTCTGCGCTACAGATATGAACTGGTATGATGTCAAAATTGTCCACATTGATTATCCCACCATAATAAAATACGCGTGTTTCGGTAAAAGGCGGTTTTCAATGATACTGCCAGTTGCATCCAAATGCAAAATTGGTTTTGATTCACATCTCTCTAGTATTTGAAGCTGTTTGACACTAAACAAATAAACATGGAGTGGCTGGCCAACACATCAACTGAGTGCGGTGTGGACGTGATAATTTTGTCTTCAAAATTAAGATCACTCACTGTCACTGAATGCTTTGTTTGAAAATTTCCAATAGGTTTATTGTGACTGGAATGATCGAGAGGAGGAGAAGCAGAATGGAATGTAGTTTTCCGTCTGATTTCCTATCGGTCTGAATAACATTAACATTTCCAGATGTTTGTAACTTTGACTTTCAGTGCCAACCATCAGTTTGTTGCACTCTGCATTAAATTAATTTGTGCAATTGGCAATTTGCGCAAGTCTACATATATGCAGTTCATCTAAGCGCCCTTTCCAGAAAAATTTGGAGAGGAGATAGACCTCGAAGGATCTCTATGGTCGCTGACGGTGAGGTTCTGATGGCACCACTGATGGCCAGACAAGCCTGTCCCTGTAAGTCAGAGAGCTTCACCTGAGCCGTTTTCTGTAAAGCCTGCGGCCACCAGGTAATTGATCCATAAATGATCATTGGTCTGACAATCATCACATGAATCCAATAGATTTGTCGAAACCCCACGTTTTACCACGAATCCTTCGACATGTCCATAGAGACTCAGGGTACGCTTCACTTGCATTGTGAACGCTTAGTTCCAGTTCCACGTTCTTGCGAACTTTACTGTCGTAAACTCAAGTGGAATGGATTATGGAGCGTTTCGGGCGTTCATGTTGAAATTACTCATATCGAGGTGAAAAAATAAAGTGGAAGATTTAAGGAGGTTAGAAAAGCCTAGGATAACCGTTTCATATGGGAGAAAGCTTGAAAATATGTCCAACTTTCAGAAGTAAATAACGGTTCAAAAACCTTCCGATGTGCCTATGCCACAGCATAGGCACATCGCGATCGCGATCGCGAGGCACGTCTCGCGATCCGATGCCGTCCGTTGTAACTGCCTACCCTTGACTCAGTTCGACCCGATAGGTTTGTCGTGAAACAAAACTAGTTTGGAATTTCACCAGCTCCAGTACAAGGACCGCCCACTCAGATTGAACATTGAGAAAACGTGGAAAAACATTGGTTTTCCCAAGATATTTCAGCTTAGTTTAGAAAATCAAGATGTGAAATGTCGTTTCTTAAGTGTTAGAAAAATCTCTTGCAAGATTAATAGCATTCGTTAATTTTAAATAGGGGAAACGGCGATTTTCTGGAAAATGCCATTTTCATTCAGTTAGATAGGGAAATCATGTTTTCTTCGAAGAAACATTGATAGAACTTTTAACTAGCTTTCGTTTGATACCAGAACCATTTTTGTAGTGCGAAAGGTTCGGATTTCATTTAGATTTTTATCCGGCGCGAAATTATAATCTTCAAAGGAATTTCGCCAAAATCTTCGAGCAAATTGTAAAATTGCATGTAACTTTTTTCGACTCGAAAAGCATTTTTGTGCAAGAAAAAATGGGAATATCGAGACGCGGCATAAGACTTTTTGTCTTAGGATGCTGAGTTCTATATGAAATCGAGGAAAACGAAAATTCAGAATTTTCGTGATTTTCCAAAGATTTCCGAGTAAGGCCGAAGACTGTGAGATTTCATTTATCGAAGAACGCAAATTGAGGAAGCGAAACGATACACGAAAGGAATGAGACAGAAACAGCGGCATAAAGACGTTAATGGAAAGTATCAAGCGGTATTCCTACTTCAAAGCCCAGCGCCTGTAGAAAAACGGGTCGTAAACGCTTACAAATCCATACGAAATGAGTTTTTTTTCGTTGTGTAAATATTGAATCTAGGTCAGGCAGGATCGCACGGCTTTTGCGACCGCCGATTGGCCGAAAGTGGCGCGGAAGAGAGCCCGTTTATTTAGCATGAATATACGGATTCCCAAGCCACGATAGTTAGTCGAAGTTTGAACATCGAGCGAGTAGCAGTCATCTTAAAAATCTGAAGATTTTTCGAAAGTTTGAAGCTGCGGTTGGGATTTATTGAATGAATTCGAGTCTCTGTTTTTTTTCAGAACTCAATAGAGGCAAAGCATATCACAGGAGTCTTTAGGGATCTGCGGTTACCATTAATTAGTGGAAATGGAAGAATTTTTACTGGAATCAGGAATCTCTAGGACCAATTGAGATTAAATTGAAGCAGATTAGTGGCTGGATATTTATTCGAGAAATTCTAGGATTGTGGAAACTCTGGGATTCAACAGAGCTTATACTGGAGCAGATAACTTATTACAGTGCATAATCATACCTTACGTTTGTCCAGGTTCCTTTTGGCACTCCGCCAGAGGAAAGCAGCCCAAATCCTGCAAAGGAAGAGCAGGACCCTACTAAAGTTGCCCGGTCTCACTCCACCCGATCACCTTGCGGTGTTAACGATCGAGGTGTTTCGAGATTAAACTCGGGAGAGTCAAGACATCATTAGTTACGTCCTTCGGGCGAACGACTCAACCTAACCGTTGGGACCTTCCAGGTTTACGATACCTTTCTACCTTATCCTGCGAGCGGCCCTAATCCTAGGGCGTTCCTAGGGCGTTGTTCAACCGTTAGGCTCCTTGTTCCTAAATCACTAGCTCAATTCACCCTGTAGGCCTTGGATAGGAAAGTAGCTTTCGCGATCCAAGGGTGAACTTAAAAATATTAGATTTCCGTGAATCCTTCCCTCTGACTATTTCCTCGTCAGAGTCATTTTAGGGAAATTTAGAAATCGAAATGCAGACTAGAGCAAGACAAGCGCGAGCGCAGCTTGCAGAAAATACACCAGTGCCAAACCGCGAGACCACAAGCTTCGGTCAATCTAGTTCCTTGTCAGACACGCTTAGCCGCCTGAGTGCGACTTCTACAAGCAGACGCGGAACCCCCCAGGACTCTGTTTCCACAGGAAACAGTATTCCAAGAACTCCGGTAGAGATGGCCAGTCTGAGGGCACCCTCTACTCAACGTAGACCTTCTGCGCACGAGGACACCAGTGCCTCTCCCGTGGTCGCAAAGCGACAAACCTTGGGCATTGGTGGTTTTTCAGCAAGTCGAGCAGCTAGAGAACTCGACATGACACAAAGGATAGAGTCCTCAAATCGCGAAAAAACTCCGTGAAATAGTGAAATTGTATTAAACCGTTTTAGGGCATTAAATACACCGAACACGTTACAAATGGATCGAGAAACATTTGCATGAGAACGTCAGGAGACGTTACTCCGAGAAAATGGACATCGTCTCCGAGGAGAGGTGTTGTCCAGGACCAGGAGCATGCACCAGGCCAGTCTTCGTCAATTGCTCGACATTCGAGCCGAATTGACAACGCCAAGAACGGTCTCTACTAGAAAACATCTAAAGAGCGAACCCCAATTAGGGCTTCGCGAGATGGTAAATATGAAAACGCGATCTCCTATGCTGATCTCCAAAAACGAACCAACAGCGTTTTTCATCAGAACCGAAACAATTTGAAATTTTTAACCGGCGGCAACAACCGGAGGGTTGTCTGCCTCTAAACTTGAGAGTTTTCCCCAAACGAAAGGTTTTGAGTGAAAACATTGAGGCGGTGTTACCTACTTATGTAGTAGAGTCACCAAGGGTAATGTTTCACAGGGTGTACATCCACCCTGTGACAACAGTAATTAGTGAAATGTCGAAGCCATTGTCAAACACGACAAGAGAATCATGCCATCATGGACAGGACTTTCGAAACAGCGAATGTTTCGAAAGAAGAACCACCGGACAGGACTTTCGAAACAAGGAAAGTTTCGAGAGGCGCGGTGAAAGACAGCATTTCCAAAGCAAAGAAGGCTTTGGAAATGCTGTGGAATGCCAGGGAGTTACCCTGAAGCCGAGAGAGGCTTGAGGGTGGCCTTATGCCGGGGTCAGTACCTAAACGCATCCCGATTTCCAGAACATGAGCGAACCGAAGCACACCAACCTCTCGTTGCACCCAGGCGAGAGCTGAGTCCTGAAATCCCAAGGGTTCAGGTCTGGGAGGCCAGCCGGCCGTTGCGACGAAGGGTAAATGCGCTCCCTCAACGGAAGCCGACTATTACCCCGTCGGAGGACAGGTTAACAGTGGAAGTTGTGTTTTAGGGGTAATTATGAGTGACTCTGAAGATGATTTTTTGTGGCGGCTTATACAAGAGAAGAATTTTTTTATATAGGAGACGAAGGAAAAAGGTATTGGTACATCAGTTTAATGAAGATAAATCAGAAGGGGAATTTTTTAAAACTTCCCCACTTATAAGAAACTACCCGGATAAATTTAAGGACTACCATCGTATGACTATGGAAACGTTTAACTATATTCTTGAAGGCATAAAAAACGACATAACTGGCCAGTCTAACTTCAGAGCATGCATCAGCCCCGAAGAAAAACTTACTATAACAATAAGGTAAATGAACACAATTAACTTTAATTTATCAAAAATTTTTCACTGTAATATTTGATACTATTGATAAATCAAATTCCAAATGAATGTAACATTACAAGTCAAGTATTGGATAACTATTTAATCCGAGCTCCAAGCTGCTATGTTGCTGGACAGTTTGTATCAGAGGCTAAGGTCCTTGATTTACAGTGGTAAAAGAAGGTGAATCCCGTACGTAATCGAATTTACCTGGTGACAGATGAGGAGATGATTGCAATGATGACAATTGAGAATCAGAAGGTGATGAAATGGCTTGCACTAGCAACCGGTAAAACCTCGATCTCCATCTCTCTTTGCATCGATTACGTCACACGCGCCTCTCGCTCTTACACACACATACACATCTTTACATGAAATATTAATTATTTCCCAAATCTAAGTATATTTTCCTATCTTCAATATGATAATGACGATTACATTCTACGGACAGTCCCGACAGAACTAACGCTATAAATACCCAACATTCGCAGTTAACTTCAATATCTTACGATGGTGTAGAGGCTAAGGACAATGTCTACGGCGCGGACGACCCAGGTTCGAATCTCATAACTATAAACTTTTTTTAATTAAAATCACGTGACAAGGAGGTCTGAGCGCTGATGCGGAATCCCAAGGGGACCGAGGGGTGAGGAAGGGCCTGAGCGGTGATGTGGAGTACTAAGGGGGCCGCGAATGCTTGAATCGCTACGAAACTCGTTCCATCCTGCGTCGATGACGTCACACGTTTACCCCACTCCTGTTTGAACCAAAAGTTGCAGAAAGTTTAGCTCCATAAGAAAATACATGAGATTTTGGTCCAGAATCCGCCTTGTTCATCTACTGAACTCATTCCACTTGTAATATAGCTTTCAATGCTATAGTAACGTCTCCCAAAATTTTCATTCTGAGTTCCATTTTTCCTAGTTAATTGGGTTGTTGGGATCAAAAATCATTTTGGTAGTTATTTGTTTTTCGAGAAATATGTTGTTGAATCAAGTCTACCTTTTTTTTCAATTTCAAGCGCCTGTGAATCGTAATCAATATTTTTTAATTACATTTTGGTTCGTATGTTGGAGGTTTGGCGAATAAAGTGGATGTCTCTGGTTCTGTTGGAAAAGGATCAATATCTGGTTGATTTGTACTTTTCTCGTCCATGGTGGAAGAGCTTCGATCACGAAAACAAGGTTCACTTTCTGTTGCGGAATTGATTGAGTTTGATATGTATCCCCAAATGTCGGATTGAATCGTCAAAGGTTTTCACCTTACCTGCTCTTACTCTGCAGCTTCCGGGTGAAGGGGATGCATCCGCCTAATCAGTAGCTAATAGTGGACTGTAAGGGGTTGATTGCTTTGTGAGTATGAGTGAGTACACGTAAATCGGCACCTTAATCTATCGATACACTGTAGCACACCGTTTTCTCATTCGTACTATCACTGTCCTTTTTTTGTCCGTCCATCGCGGGGAGCAATATTTGGCTAGTCCCCTTGACGATCGGCGCGAGCAACAATATATATACGGGGTGGTGCAAACAAGAGAACTACAATTTGATATATGCTTAGTTAATAACTATATACATAGGGGAAATCCGAGAACTTAACATTTCCCCCCACCAAAATATGGCGTAGTAAATATATTTTTTTTTGTTAAGAGGGAAGTTGTGAAGGTATGAGACATAACTTCACAAGTGGTCTTTGTAAAAGACCTTGCGCGGTACGGACACTAGCCACTCTGGCTATTCCATCAAGCCCTGGAAATATTTTAACTACCTTACCCATTCTCCAGTTCAATGGAGGGACGTTTTCATTCTTTATTATGACGAGATCTCCCGGGCTGAGAATATTCGTTTTATTTAACCACTTCTGGCGTTGCTGCAGGGTATGCAAGTATTCGTTGTGCCATCGTTTCCATATGTCTTGATGCAATTTTTGTAGCAATTGCCAGCGATCCAATTGGTTGAGCCGTAAGTGTGAAAGGTCAGGGTCAGGTAAGACAGTTAAAGGTTCCTGAGTTAAAAAATGACCGGGAGTCAAAACTGACAAATCGTGTGGATCTGAGCTCATCGAATACAAAGGACGCGAATTTAGTATAGCTTCCACCTGAGTCAAGAGGGTATAAAATTCTTCGAAGGTGAGAATTTGGGAACCAATGATGCGAATAAGGTGTGACTTTACTGACTTAATCCCTGCTTCACTTAACCCATTAAAATGAGGTGCAGCTGGAGCTTGAAAGGACCAAGTAATTTGTTGTATATCACAAGCCTCTTTGAAAAGTTTGGTGAGAATTCGAGAAGCTCCTACAAAATTAGTTCCGTGATCAGACAATATTCGAGAACATCTACCTCGTCGAGCGATAAATCTGCGGAGCGCAGCGAGAAATGCTTGTGTCGTCAGATCCGACACTAACTCGAGATGGATAGCTTTAGTAGTGGCACATATAAAAAGACAAATATAAGCCTTCTGGGATTTGATACCTCTTCCCTTGGACGGCGTGACGAAAAATGGACCTCCGAAGTCGACTCCAACACATGAAAAGGGTTTTAACTGGTTTATACGGAAACTCGGTAGATTTCCCATGAAAGGTTCGAGTGGAGTAGGATTAACTCGAAAGCAGCGGAGGCATTTCGAAAGTACGTGGCGGATGGCCCTTTTTGGGGATAAAATCCAAAAGTTTTGAGACAACAAAAAATGTAAGGATTGGAGCCCAGGATGAAAATATTCCCTATGGGTATCTTCAATTATTAATTCGGTCAATCTATGAGATCGGGGAAGAATAGCAGGGTATTTGTGCTCGTATGCCAATCCAGAATGTTGCAATCGCCCTCCGACCCTAAGTAGCCCATCTGTACCAAGAAATGGATTCAATTTACGGAATATCTTAGGTAGAGGGAGTTTATTTTCTAACTGATTTATTTCATGACTGAAAGACGTGTGTTGAACTCTTTTCACCATGACAAGCAACGAGTTATGTAATTCGGACTGATTGAATGGTGCAGTCAACTTATTATGCGGGTGTTTGGAGTTATAGATAAAACGCAACACATACCCAACAATGCGTTTTATTTTACCAAGAGACGAGTATTTTTTCAAGAGAGTGTCTAAGGATTCAAGAGAGATGAAGGTCGTAAGAACAATCTCTTTTCTTTCTAAATCTGTGGGAGGCAAAGTGAGAGAAAGTTCGACAGGCCATTCATCAACTGAAGTTTTCAACCAAGGGGGACCAGAGAACCACAGAGGGTGTCTCAGTAATTCCAAGGGTAAGAGACCTCGAGATGCACAATCAGCAGGGTTATATTTGGTGTTAATATAATACCAACTTTTCGGGGAAACATTTTCTTGTATATGACTCACCCGATTACATACAAAAGTTTTCCATCTATATGAGGAAGACTTAATCCATGATAGGGCCACCATGGAGTCAGTCCAAGCAAACACTCTATCGATAACGAGGTTATTCACATAGGTCTCAGATACACATTTAATTAGGTCAGCTAACAATACTGCCCCACAGAGTTCTGAACGAGCTATACTTAGAAATTTCATAGGAGCTACTTCAGACTTGGCACAAATAAGAAATACCTTATGGGTTTCATCAGAGTATGATAGCCGTAGATAGACAACACCTGAGTAGCCTTTCTCTGAGCTGTCTGAGAATCCATGGAGTTGACAGTATGTGAAAGTCTTTGGAATATGCCTAGGAATTTTTATTTCGGACAATAAAGAGAGTTCTTGCTTGTATTGTGACCACCTTTCTACAACTTCGGGAGGAGGGAGTTGATCCCATTCAAGACCTAGAATCCATAAATATTTTATGAGATGTTTTGCGAAAAAAGACAATGGGGCTAGAAATCCGAGGGGGTCGAAAATTTTAGAAATTTCCGATAAGATTATTCGTTTCGAACAACCTCTATCGAGAGAAATTACATCATACAAAAATACATCCAATGTGGGATTCCATTTTAAACCGAGAATTTTTACAGCAAAGTCATGAGTTGCGAATGAGAGAGTAGATTGTTGGCAATCTTTGGGAGGAAGATGGTTCAAGAGAGAAGGGTGGTTGCTCGTCCACTTACATAATTCGAACCCACCTTTCTTTAACAACGAAATCAATTCAGCTTGTAGAGACTTGGCATTGTTCAGAGAATCTGCACCCGTGATTATATCGTCGACATACATGTCTCGCATAAGTACTGCGCAGGCGTTAGGAAACTCCTTACCTTCATCCTCACAAAGCTGGGATAATGTTCTTATAGCAAGAAACGGAGATGAGCAAACACCCAAAGTTACAGTTTTCAATTTAAAATCTTGAATTTGATCTCGAGGAGAAAACCTCCAGAGAATACGCTGATAATCCTGTTGATCTTCTTGTACTAATATTCTTCGAAACATTTGCTTCAAATCGCTAGTGAATGCGTAGGGGTGCAAACGAAAATTCAACAGAATTACCATTATATCTTTTTGGAGTTTCCTGCCGATGTAAAGTATATCATTGAGAGAGGGTCCGGCAGGAGATTTCACCGAGGCATCGAATACCACCCTTAACTTAGTGGTAGAACTATTAGGGTTGAAAACACAATGATGTGGAATATAGAAGATTTTTTCAAATGAGTTGGGAAGGTCCACTGCCTCCATGTAGTTATTTGTTATGTAGTCTTTCATGAATTCGCTATATTGGGAGTAAAGTAAAGGATTTTTCAATAATTTTTTTCCAAGGAGTTGAAACGTGATAATGCTTGAGAGCGCGTGTCTCCAAAAAAGAGTTCTTGCATTCGAAAAGGTAAGGGCACAACATATCTACCACCGGGAAGTCTAGAGTAACCTTGCTTGAATAAAACTTCACAGTTTTCATCATCTGGAGAAATTGGATATTTATCTGGGATATTTTCTATCTCTCAAAATTTTTTCAACGTTTCTTATATAGGGGAATTACTAATGGACAAAAAGGAATTGACGGATGACGGAGTGGCTGACTCATATTTTCCCATTATTATCCATCCAAACTCGGTATCAACTGCTATGGGCTCGTTGATTTTACCAGAGACTTTACCCTGTTTCAAAATCATAGAAAATACATCTGCACCCAGCAGCATATCTATTTGACTGGAAATATTGAACTTATTGTCAGCTAACTTAAGGTTCGCAAGGTATGAGAGAGATCTTGCAGAAAAGGTGCGCATAGGAGTGTTGGCACAAATTTTTGTCAAAATCACAGCATTAATATCAAAAGTGGGGCTTGCTTTTTGATGAGGTCTTATTGAAACTGATATAGAGCTAGAAGCTGATGAACGCATATATGATAAACCATTGATATCGAGAGAAATTTCAGATTGAGGTAGTGCTAACCTTTTAGCACATTCTTCGGTTATGAATGACGCTTGACTTCCGGAATCTAAGAGTATGCGTACACAGATAGCTTTTCCATGCACATCGAGAACATCAACTAGAGCAGTTGACAAAATAACGGTAGAAGTCAGCGGCACTAAATTTGTGAGAACTTGGGAAGTAGAGGGTTGAACAGAAGTTACGTCGCCATGAGGCAAGGAGGGGATGGTATCAGTTTCCATAGATTCTTGTGGTTTTGGGTTATTGTCAGTGAAATGGAGTAAGGTGTGATGCCTTTTATCTTAACATACCCTACAGCACGCCGACGAAGTACAGGTTTTGGCAAAATGTTTACTTCCCAAACAATTGGTACACCAGTTGTTTTTCTTACAAATTTCATACCTTTCTTTTGGAGTTTTTTCTGAGAATACTGGACATTTGTAAATTGAATGACTGTCTTTACAAAGAGAACATGCATTAGTTTCATTTGCATTTGTGAAAAATGAAGAAGTATTAAATTTATTTCCGTTAGATTTTTTGTAACTAGAGGTTTTAGAAGATTGCTCAAAAGCAGTATGTTTTTTGCTAGATTGAACAAGAGAAACGGAATCGTTTGCAATACACTGCTTGTTCAGAAATGTGAACAAATCTTTATACTTTGGTATTTCCGTAGAGGCATGTACCAACTCGAAATTTTTAAGAGTATTCGCATCAATTTTTTTGCTGAGAATATGAAATAGTACAAAATCCCATTGATCTATTGGAAGTCCAAGATTTTGAAGAGCGGCCAGATTATCAGAAAAAATATCCAAAATATGTCTTAAAGGCTTCGAAGATTCTATGGTTATTTTTGGGGCATTATTGATTTGTTCCCAATAGACTATTGCAAGTAAGCGTTTGTTCTGATAACGTTCTTCTAAGTTTATGAAGACTTTATCATAATTATCATCAGTTAACGGAAGATTTTTTGCTATCAAGAGTGGTTCTCCCGACAAGCTCAAGAGTAGATACTGAAACTTTTCAATTTTAGAGAGAGAGTTGTTATTATGTATCATACTTGTATACAGGTCCCAGAACGTAGGCCAAGCTTTCAAGTCTCCATTGAACTGGGGAAGGTTTAATCGTGGCAGCTTTACATTACTCTGAGTCAAATTTACATTAGATGAGGTAGGAACTTGTGAAAAGAGATCATGAAAAATTGTTTTGATTGAATAATATTTTTTATCAGTTTCAGTTTTTATATTATTCTCCTCTTCTTTAACCGTGGCAGTAGTATCGTCTTGAAGAGCGAGATATTGCATAACTGCAGAGTGAGTTTCATTAAATTCATTGTAAATATCTTCCAATTTTTCATGCCTAATTTTAAAAGCTGTATGATACGTAATATCACTCCTTGCATTATGAGCGCAAGTATATATATCTAAAATCCTATCTATGGAAATTTGCCTGAGAGCCTTCTGTTGTTTCATTTTATTTGCCATCGCAATTTGTAACAATAAAGATAAATGTTCAACTTCTATTGAGAGAATGTGTTTTTATTTCGATAAATGACCTTGACAGAGTCTGAATAAACGAGATTTTGAAATTGTTTCAGTCAAAACTATTTCACCTATTTTTTTCAAGAAAAAATATCAAAATGTGCTTTGATAACCGTAATTCAAAGTGATAATAAATGAAATTTGCGAATATTTACCAAAGAACGCAAATATTCTGGGAGATTCCTTTTTTATTCCCAGAGCGGGACAAAAAGGAGGTAAAAATAAAAAACGTAACGAGAGTGGCCGGTGATAATTATATTTACATGTCAATATGAACGAATTTCAATGTCACGAATAAGAGTGAATGAAGATTATAAAGCATATATCAAAATTGCATCCGCATCGAAGAGACCAAAATGTTGCGGAATTGATTGAGTTTGATATGTATCCCCAAATGTCTGATTGAATCGTCAAAGGTTTTCACCTTACCTGCTCTTACTCTGCAGCTTCCGGGTAAAGGGGATGCATCCTCCCAATCAGTAGCTAATAGTGGACTGTAAGGGGTTGATTGCTTTGTGGGTATGAGTGAGTACACGTAAATCGGCACCTTAATCTCTCGATACACTGTAGCACACCGTTTTCTCATTCGTACTATCACTGTCCTTTTTTTGTCCGTCCATCGCGGAGAGCAATATTTGGCTAGTCCCCTTGACGATCGGCGCGAGCAACTATATATATATACGGGGTGATGCAAACAAGAGAACTACAATTTAATATATGCTTAATTAATAACTATATACATAGGGGAAATCCGAGAACTTAACACTTTCTTTTATTTTGCCAGGCAAATTTCCTGAGCTATCTCTAGGAGTCATAATGTTCTTCAAAAACAGCATATTCCTAAAATAATGCCATTTATCTGTAGCAGACGCTTCTTGATCGCTCTTGGTTTCATGGTGTACTTTGCATTTTCTTCGAAAAGTGTCTCTTGAATTTTCCTATGTTTTTCGAGCTTGTTCTCCTGAAAAAAAAAAGTATAAAAAAGATCTGACAATAATTATCTTTTATATACAGGTTAACTTTAAAGTACAAAATAATATCCCTACGAAACCGTCCCCTAATTGTGGTAAATATAGAAATTTGGTTTTACTGTTTTATATACTCAGCGACGGAAATGTCATTTCGGTTTCTAGGTTTACCATTTCGAATGAATGACAGTTGGCCAATGTATCTCGTCAGTCGTGGATGCAATATGGAAAAATTTTTATTAGCAACACCTACCTATTCCTGACCAGAACAAATTTGAAGAAATAGCGGCAGGATTCCATGAGCGGTGGAATTTTATTCGTGCCTTTGGATGTATTGATAGCAAGCATATTAAAATTAAATGTCCAATTTTCCTATTTTAATTACAAAAAGTTGTTTTCAATAGTTCTACAAGCTGTTGCAGATTACCGTTGTCGCTTTATTTTTGTAGATGTAGGAGGGTATGGAAAACAGAGTGACGGAGGAACTTTTTTCACTTCTACTTTGTCTACGTTCTTGGAGAACTGTCATGCTACTTTACCTGTCGAAGGAATTGCTAGAGATATACCATATGTGATGCTTGGAGATGATGCCTATCCTTTTATAACTTATCTAATGAATGAAACCTTACTCAAAATGACATCTCTCATACGAAGAGGAGGTTTTTAATTATCGGCTATCAAGAGCTAGAAGATGCGTAGAGTGTGCCTTTAGAATTATAACCGCTAAGTGGCGTTTACTAGGAAAATGTATTGAATTATCAAAAACTCTTTATCAATTTTATTATTCATTATTATACCACTCCTTTGGAATGAAAGATCGGACTAAAAACAAAACACTGTTGATTTGACTACTCGTTGGTCAGTAATCGATAGTGATCGTTTATTGTCGTATCGGACTACCCTTTACAATGAAGGCACCTACTTTAAATAAAACTTAAGTGTTTGTTTTCCTTCCGATGTCGTCCGATGGTCATCCTACATCGGGTCGGGAGAAATATGGATTCAGGATTCAATATAGTTGCAGCCTTATTCAGCACATTTTAACGGACACTTTTCCACACACAGAGACGTTCTTCTCACCTCTACCCTCCATAGATAAGCGTCAATAATAAGTTCCAATAATTGCAGGCTAAATTAATTTATATTAAAAACGAAGTGTAATTGTATTTTTCATATGAATTCTTAGTAAAGTTATGAATTAAATTATCGCATAATACATAAAAAGCAAGATGATTATAGAAATTGATATTATAGTAGATTTCACATTTTTGAGTTTCAATGTTGAGATCGTCGGGTCACCACTATCAAGTCTTTCTTCGTCAATGACACTCTCTGGAGTTTCTTTGTCGTATAATTCAGCTTACTTGTGTTCAACATCAGCAGATGTGGAAGCTTGAGGTTCTTGATAAACGATGTTTCTCAACAGCTCTGTTGCAAGAAACATGTCAACAAGAAAAATAAATTTGTCATGGAATAAATATATTCTTAATGATAATTGACACTGTTTATTATTATTGTGAAGGAAGCGGACATCTAGGAATATTTTATAATAATTGTTCTAACTTGACAATTGAAAGGGGTATAGGAAGGAATAATTTGTGGGAGATTCACACATTTTTCTCGTGTAAAGATGGAGAAGTAGAAAGCTACAACCTTCCTTTGTCAAAATTTTTAATGTTTTCAAGAAATTACACTAGTAATTTTTTAAGATTTTTGAGTGTGACTTTTTTAATTTTTCTTATTATAATCTAGTCATTAGCGAACCTTTTGATTTGTCTGATATCTGCTTCTGCTAATTTCTGTATCATTGTTTATTTATTAGGTTGGATTATGTTATTGATTGGTAAAGAAGAATGTGTACTGAAATGAATCTTACTTGAACATATTTTGCACAATTATATTTACCTGTTTTCGCACGAGCACCATCAGCTTCAGAAACAATAGCTTCCATAAGAATTTCTCTTTCTGAATAAAATAAGTTGATTTTTCGTGTCGCCATCTCTGACCCACCTCTTCTTGCGACCACAACGACCGCGTTGGAGCATTTCGATCGTTGTGAGCGCATAGTGGAACGCACGGGAAACATTGTTCTGTACCACGTATGCATATTGGATTGCACCGATTCCGGACATTTTAGTTTTTGATTTTCCGTGAAAGTGCATGATGACTTCCAAAGAAAATTTCATATTGAAAATTTCCGTTCCTTAATTTTTTTAAGTGGAAATAAAATTTATGGGCTGGGATCACTGTTTCTTCTGGAAGATGAAATTTCACAGCCTCTTGTGCAATGGAATTTTACCCAGAGGTAAGATGAGGTATGTTTCTCAGTAACTTGGCATTATTTTTGTTTTCAGCTATGCTTTTTTTCAAAAACGTAGAACAAAGCTTTTTTGAAATGATTTAGGAATAACACATTATAAATAGTATCAAAACGAAAAGGATTTGATGCTTCCATATATGCTTGACTTTCTTGAAATAATTGAAAAATTCGAGTGCTGGATAGTGTACGACACTTCATTATACACATTATTGTAGTGACATAGCATAACATTATCAGGACATCGAATTCTGATATGCTTTCCGTCAATTGCCCCACAGCAGTTCGGAAAGTTCCACATGGTGTAGTAATCCTCTGCATTTCTTTGCATACTTTCCTTCGTGGGTTTTGGTATATAGATCCTAAGCATACGATGTTTTATACTCTCTAGTACCTCTTTTACTATTCTGCTAACTCAGCTATGCTGAATTCGAAACTGAAATGCCAAAGATCGGAAGGATTCTCCTGTGGCCATATATCTGGAAATAATAAATACATAAATAGAAGAACCAGTACGTTCTGAAGAACAAATGCCACCGTTAAAGGCTACCGAAACAAGTTGAGGCAATGTACAAAATATAAAGTGAACGTGTCGGAAGAGTGACAGTGTGAGAGAGGAAAAAATAACAAGCGCGAAAAAGAAAACCCGTTTAAGCAGGGAAAATCATTTTAAGGAGGAATGTAGAAAAAATCGCGAGGGAAGGGAAGCTCTTATAAAAGAATTATGCAAACCTTCTATTCTGCACAATAATTCGTTAGTTGATCCTGCTCTTTCTACGTTTTTTCATAGTATGGCTTTCACCGTAAATAAATTTACTCCAGCACTACAAGCAAAGGCCAAAGCTGAGGTTATGAATATCGTAAGTCGTCTTGAGAGTTTGAATATAACGGAGCAGCAAAATCGAAATTTACGATATCAGTCAGCCGCCCACTATTTCTAACTTAAATTCACCAACATATACAGACATTCATCTCAACCACCTTCTCATAATTCCAGTACTTGTGTTGATTCAGATTTCCCAGATAATATTTGGTTCTGTTAAAAATATTTTAAATTATATTTAATCCCTAAATAAAAACTGAACTTTTTTTATTGATGTTTGCTTAAGTTTTCAATAAATTTAATAATTTTCTGTATCGTGTTTTTTTAACTAGGTAAATGAATTTCCAAAATCTGATAAATTATAATGCTTACCTTAATGTAATGCAAAGTTTCTCCTTAGGTGATATAGGAAAATGCTGCCTCTTATATGGATTCTTTGCAATAACACATTCTATGTAAAACAGAACTGTTCTCTAAATTTGTTATCGTCGACAGATAACCGTGGTTCGATTAACAATTCAAATGCGTCTTCTTGTCTTCTTTTTAAAAACATTTCGTCTACTTTTCGTCTTTCGCGATACTTAAGTAAATGAAGGGCGCAATATTCTTCTTTTGCTTCTTCTTCAAGCAGGAGTAGGACACACATTTTTCTTTTTAATGTGTCCTCCATGGCCACAAAACGTCAACAAACTGCTGCGGAAATATTTAAAACTGCAACGCAAGGATTAATATACGGGGTGTTCCATTAAAAAAATATAATTGCTAGGACTTTTTGATAGAAGTGGCAACGACGCAATGCTGAAAATATTTTAGATCGATAGAACAGGTAAGGAAATGTGATAGGTGAAATTTTCAGAAAAATCATGCTTTGCGTTTTCCAGAAACGTCTAACCTACCATCGACCGTGAGTCACGCTGTATACTACAGTTCAGAAGATGAAGATGATAGTAAAAATGATGAAACAAATGACCCTGAGGAAAGTATGGAAATAGACTTTTCAAAGATGTGCGAAGGAAAAAGAAACATTGAGAGAACAACAGTACCAGCACTATTCTATAGAAATGATGAGAAAATGAACGATAAAATATGAACAGAAAATGGGTTACAGAAAACGCTCAAAAAAGAAGTTTACAGTTTTCGGAAACACAGCAAAGAAATCACGATTATGGTGGACGTATTCGTTGGACTAAAGAAGAAAAAGAAATCGTTTTGCGATACTTTGAAAAACATATTCATTTGAAGGTAACCCCCAAAAAACATTAGTGTCAACAACTCATTCAGCAGAATATATGTAAACTTCATAATAAGGACTGGGTGAGAGTAAAACCTTTGGTTTGTAATACATTCAGGAAGAAATGAGGATTGTCAAAAGTAGAACTCATCACGTGGAAAAACTTTTCATGTTTTCATGTATATGCTCACATGTCCTACCTCATCACTTTATTTTCCCCTGTTTTGCATTATTTTAAACGTTTTAAATATATTATATGAGAGAAAAAAAAATCGTCTTTTTGTATCATTATAATATTTCCAAATCAAAATATGTCCCTCTGTTTTGATAAACTCACATGACTTACAGTTTCTTGAAAAATATATAATTTTCAGTCATCATAGCTTCTTTGCAACAGCTTGAAGATTAGAATAATTCTAATCAAAATGTATCTCGATTTGTTTTAAATATTTGTGACAAAATGTGTTTTTGTCAAGAATCCAAGTCTTTCTCACCAGTAAGTATCAAATATTCGGGCGTGAATGAATAACTTCATCTCAAGAGTGGAATATTTCACTTTTCATCAGATGTCTAGCTTCCTAAAATCGGTATTATATATCAAGTGTATATACATTTCAGTAACACGCTAACTAGCGGCAATAACGATGAACTAAACATGTCCTGAAGACATGTTTTTTGGGACATCTATGTGATTTATAAAGAATCTTTCACTGTAGAGTGGAAGAATGGCATATTATGTGCTGAGTTAACTATACATCTGTGAGATGTCTATATATATATATATGTCTATATATATATATATATACAGAGTGACCCATTTGAAAGCGGGCCACCTCTCTAAAACTGTTATTTATTATCCGATTCAGAAGTTTTTTTTTCAATAGATAGAGCGTCAATAGTTCTATTAGAGTGCTGTGAAGTCGAAATATAAATAAAATTTTCAAGGCCTACTTCGAATTTTTTTCAAGGTCAAAAATCCAAAAAACATACTAGCGATTTTTTATATGAAATTTGACGACGCCACTGGATTTGTGATGCTTTCAAATGGTTGTGACTGAAATTTCAAGATGAAATATGTTTTTTTAACAGAAATATAGCATAAGTAAAATTTTTATCACTTTATCTAAATATTTCGAATTGTCGTCATATTAAATCACAATATTATTAATAATATCGTTTAAAATGCTCTTTCACGTCGTTAGCAGTCGAGCTTGTAAACAGCAGTTATTCAAAATGGTGTCAAATTATGTTTCTTTCAAACAGAACTCCATAAAGTATAGAAGATAGTTATGTCCATCAAAACACTGCAGTTTTTTTGTCATCAGAGAAATGAAATATACATCTTTACATCAAATAGTAATCAATATTCAATAATCAATAATAACCAATACTGATGAAATAAATGAACTACAACAAAAAAATGGATTGAGATGAGAGTGCCCAGACATTAATTTCCGTACTTTGTAACTAATTTCCGATTTAATTCGATACGTTTATTCTACCATTTTCTAATGCTAACTAATCATAAGATTCGATCAAAATTCGATCATTGGTTTGGGGTAACATTTATGCAAGCCTGGTCTTATTCTTTCACGCAGTTCCTCTTTGGTGGTTGTCAGTTATTCCGAATATCTACATATCTTGGTTTCATTCAAACATGTTTGGGATGCCACATTTCGAAAATATTATTTCTATTAGAAGGCTTTGAAAGTTAAGTTGCCGTGGAGATGACAAGTCATTAAAATAAAAGACGAAAAGACACAAATTTGTCAGTATTAATAGTGAAGTTTATAACTCTTCAAGTACCTACACTAATAAAGAAGTATGGCAGATAATTTGACTTTGCAGGAGAAAATTGAAATAGTAAAACTTCGTGGTAACAACGACAGATCCGAAAGGGAAGTATGTAGAATTTTCAATAACATGCATCCGGAGCGTCGAAATATTAGCAGAGCTACAGTTGGAAGAGTAAACAAAATTTTCAATCAGTATGGAGCTGTTAGTAAACATATCCTGAAGAATATTAATACTGTACAAAGGCAGAGACGAAATAATTCTGAACGAATTCGAAATTATTTTAATAATAATCCGAAAACAAGTGTGAGAATTGCAAGTTTGGACATCAACTTACCGCGTGAAACAATAAGGAGAAATCTTAGGAAATATAATAATATGAAGCCCTTTAAACCAAAGTTTCTTCACACCTTAGAAGAAGGCGATAATGAAAAGAGGATGGAGTATAGTTTATGGGCTCAAGGAGAATATCTAAATAACAGGAATTTTCTGAAAAAAATTTTGTTCAGTGACGAGGCAACATTCACAACCAATGGAACAGTTAATTCTCAAAATTCAAGGTACTGGACGGAAGAAAATCCACATTGGATAATAAATTGCAGAAGACAGTACTCCCAAAAAATAAATGTTTGGTGCGGAATATTACATACCAGAATAATTGGCCCCTTTTTTTTTGAAAACAATTTGAATGGTCAAATTTTTTTGAATTTTTTGAAAAACGAGTTTTCCAACGCTATGGATGAACTTCCACTAGCAGAAGAGGCCCATATTCTATTTCAATTAGATGGCTGTTCCATCCACAATAGCAGGATTGTTAGAGATTGGCTGGAAGAAAATTTTCCTAATCGGTGGATAGGGCGAAATAGTTCACTGATTGAGTTTCCCCCCAGATCCCCGGACTTGACTCCACTTGATTTTTTTTATGGGGCACCGTTAAGGAAAAAGTATACAAAACTCGCCCAACGAGCAAAGAGGAACTGCGTGAAAGAATAAGACAGGCTTGCAGAGATATCACCCCAAATCAATTATTGAATGTTTTGGTTAACATTAGAAAACGATATGATAAATGTATCGAATTGAATGGAGATTTGGTGGAACAGTCCAAAATTTAATGTGTGGGCATTGTCATGTTAATACATTCTTTTGTAGTGGTTCATTTATGGTTTTAATATTGATAATTATATTATGATATAAAGATGTGTATTTCTATTCTTTGACAACAAACTGCAGTGTGCTAATAAAGATAACTATATCGCACATAAAGTTGTTATGTTCTGAAGAAGTATTTCAAACCATATTATTTACAAAATTGTTATTTAATATACAACTATTTGAATTATTTTGACAGTGATTGGTATATTTTACTTATGCCATATTTCTGTTAAAAAACATTATTTTATCTTGAAATTTCAGTCACAACCATTTGAAAGCATCACAAATCCAGTGGCGTCGTCAAATTTCATATAAAAAAATCGCTAGTATGTTTTTTGGATTTTTGACCTTGAAAAAAATTCGAAGTAGGCCTTGAAAATTTTATTTATATTTCGACTTCACAGCACTCTAATAGAACTATTGACGCTCTATCTATTGAAAAAAAAAACTTCTGAATCGGATAATAAATAACAGTTTTAGAGAGGTGGCCCGCTTTCAAATGGGTCACTCTGTATATATATATATATATATATATATATATATATATATATATATATATATATATATATATATATATATATATTGTTATAAAAATATAAAATTAGAAGAGTATTTATAATTTAATGAATTTGACTCTTGATTGTTATTCTGATAGTTCAAATAATTTGAAAATTTCTGTGATATCAAAATTCTTAGTGCTCCGGCAGATACCTGTCCTTACCTCTAAATCTTACCTCTATTCTTCAAGGTTGCTCAGCTCAATCGAAGCTCATGCAGCTCTCTTTCTCAGAGTAGAGTTCTTGGAAAGGTGTTATAAATAAAATTTTGTAAGTCTGTGTTTTTGAAAATCAAACTTTGTCTCAAAGTTAAAAAAAAATATAATGAATGTAAAATTTTGTAAATGTTTTGTCAAACCAAACTTAAATTACCCTAAAACTGCGCCAAAATACCTTATGCTAAGAAATGTTCCAGTAAATGTTAAATTTGAAACAAAAATATTCTTAGAATTGTGTTCCGTACAGTTAAATTTACGTGTAACGGCAAATTAGTTACTTGAAAACTTAAGATGTCTGTGATTCGTGCGTGGGAAACGATTCTAAAAATATCTGTGCTAAATGTCAGTGAATTTTTCAAATTTTCCTAATATTAAATCCAATAATAGTCCTTGTAAATAAAATGATGAAGTTCGTTGATAAATAAAAGTTCAGAAGTTGTGATTTTCACACTGGAAGTTCCTTGTGACTGGAAAACTTTTGATTCGATTTGGAGGTTATGAATTGTTCAAGATTTTCAAAAAATGTATTCTTCTTATGGATTGGGAATTATAAATGATATTGTAATACCTCAAAACTGGTACAGCTTCCTTGGATTGGTTTTCCCCTGATTGGAATTTTGAATTCTTCCAGACACTCTAAAATCTCCAGTAAGTATCCTTTCTCGTTATTATTATTTATACTCTGGCTTCTATTGATGGATTTATATTGATAAGAACATGCAAAACGGCCTTTTCTCTTTCTTTTCCCTTTTTTAATTTCTAACAGCTCTTCAAAAAAATTCGCGTCTGGACAATTCAAAAGCTTCTCTCCTACCTCTTATTGATTCACCCCGGGCAACCAGACAAAATTTTCCTGCCTGCTGCTCTTCCTCACAATAATTTTGAAATTTCTTCAATTTTGACACTTTTCACTGTTCACACATATTATATTTACGATTTCTGTTACCCAATTTTCACTAATACTAATAATTTTGAATCCAAAATTCATCATTTTCAGAAGTTAACACCTCCTTTTCAATTTATCAGTCTGATTGGCTACTCTTTAGTTGCATCCAAATCATGTACTGAGTGTTCTTACCATTCTTCAGATAAAATTCCTAATGTCAGTGTTAATTGAATTTTTGTTATTAATTTGTAGTGTAAATCTGTTTTATTGTATGTTATTATGTTGTATTAATGTCTTTACTGTTTTCAGTGTATTTTTCCCGATGATTGATGGTTTCTGATTAGTTGTGCTGTTTGGAAATGATCTGAAATACTCTAATACTGATAAGTCACAACTTTGCCTGATCTGGGCATGAACATTACTCCAAATTATACAGATAAGAATTTGAATAAAGGTAAAGTATCTGGCTTTCTAATAAAATTAAACATTTAAGAATAACTTTGATTTTCACAAACTTTCAACACTGAACTAACAAAATATGTGAACTTTTAATATCAAATCAATAATAATATGAAAAACTTTTAACATCGAACTATCAAAATAAATACAAACTTTTAACTTTTAACTACTAAAATAAATGCAAACTTTTAACATTTAACTAATTAAAATATGAAAATCTTTAACTTTTAAAACAGAATAATCTTATAAAAAAACTTATCATAACTATATATATATATATATATATATATATATATATATATATATAATGAAATCTAGAAAGGTTAATGCAGTCAAGCTGCTGGAAAATAATTCCATGAAAATCAAAAAATAAATAGATAAGTACTCTTTGATCATTCCCATATTGATTTCAATTTAAGAGCCACCGGTATACAGCTGTTTCAGCCTATTGGGCATCGTCAGTACCGGGCAGGCGGTCCTCGATTGAAGACAAAATGAGAAAAAACCAAGAAAGTACTTGATAAAAATAGCTGCGTAAACGCAAGCGAAACATAAGTGGAACCACCTATTGGTGTGACACCCAAGTCAACTTGCCAAGTTTTTATGTCAGTGTTGGTGGTTTGACCAATCAACCGACAACTGCGGTAGCAGAAATTTGGGAAGCTAACCTGAAATGCCATCGGAAAACGAATCCACATGTTTCTAGAAATGATATGAAATCTAGAAAGGTTAATGCAGTCAAGCTGCTGGAAAATAATTCCATGAAAATCAAAAAATAAATAGATAAGTACTCTTTGATCATTCCCATATTGATTTCAATTTAAGAGCCACAGGTATACAGTACTTGATAAGAATCAAGTACTTTCTTGGTTTTTTCTCATTTTGTCTTCAATCGAGGATCGCCTGCCCGGTACTGACGATGCCCAATAGGCTGAAACAGCTGTATACCGGTGGCTCTTAAATTTAAATCAATATGGGAATGATCAAAGAGTACTTATCTATTTATTTTTTGATTTTCATGGAATTATTTTCCAGCAGCTTGACTGCATTAACCTTTCTAGATTTCATATCATTTCTAGAAACATGTGGATTCGTTTTCCGATGGCATTTCAGGTTAGCTTCCCAAATTTCTGCTACCGCAGTTGTCGGTTGATTGGTCAAACCACCAACACTGACATAAAAACTTGGCAAGTTGACTTGGGTGTCACACCAATAGGTGGTTCCACTTATGTTTCGCTTGCGTTTACGCAGCTATTTTTATCAAGTACTTTCTTGGTTTTTTCTCATTTTGTCTTCAATCGAGGACCGCCTGCCCGGTACTGACGATGCCCAATAGGCTGAAACAGCTGTATACCGGTGGCTCTTAAATTGAAATCAATATGGGAATGATCAAAGAGTACTTATCTATTTATTTTATATATATATATATATATATATATATATATATATATATATATATATATATATACAATTCCTTGGAGTTATTTGGGATAGCAGCGAAGCGCAAGTGTACTCTTACATTATATTTCCAATATTTCGACAATGGTTATTGTCATCATCAGGGAGCTAAGATGATAGATTTTGAATTAATACAGAACTTAAGTTAACAGAACGGATACTTACAATGTTAGTGAGATTGGTAGCAATTGAGTTGAGTTAAAATTAAAATATGAACGTTGTGATCATGATAAAAACACATAACAACTGTAAAATTACAAGACATATGAAGTAAGTGAAAGCTACAAAATATATACGTTAAATTCATAAAATGTTTTTTTAAATTTGAGGATGAACGTGGTGATTTTAGGTTAGAAACACACACATATATATATATATATATATATATATATATATATATATATATATATATATATATATATATATATATATATATATATATATATATATATATATATATATATATATATATATATATATATATATATATATATATATATATATAATAAAGTCGGGCCAGAATATGTGGCTCATATTTGTTTCTGGTATCTTTCTAACATAATACAAGGCAAACTCCAAGACACCAAATGACATTCGATGAAGTCCAAATCGATGAATTGAATCACGCTGTAACATTTTATTAATACCTTGTCTTTGAACACTTATTTGAATTGTGCAAGTGGTTCAACTTCGTATCATTACTTTATTTCGTAATGTTCAAAACTGCCGTTTGAGGTCGCCAATTTCATGTTTTGTATATATAGAGCATTTAACAACCCTAAGCCAGAAATTTAGGTAATAGCGCATGTCATTTTCTCTATGGGATATACACATTTCGATGCGAAAGTTTTCCTGTTTTGTGGCTGTCATTCAAAATACTCTTGTGTGGGAAACCCATCGTATTGATTATTGAAGTATTGAAAATGACAGAAAGAGCTTAAATTATTTTATCAATGTGCAATAAAAAAAAGAGAGGTAAGTTATGTTTGATATTTTGTTTGATTACTGTTATATTTACTCTTTAGTTTTACTTATTACTTATATGTCAGCAAATACTTTTGAGTAAGAACAAATCTGTTTAAAATCTGTTTTTCCGTTAATCACAAGAACAAAGAATCTTAAAAAGTCGTTAAATGCGTATTTTTTTCAGTAATGGATAAAACAGAAGACAATAACTTTTCACTTAAATATGAATATTTAAGTAAATGTCAATATGTAAAAGAATGGGTAAATAAAAGTGGCACACAGGGTGTATTACATAATTATTCAGATAATTCGAAATACCATCGTCCACCACCCTTTTCCCATCGTCCACCAATGTGGACGATGGGAAAAGGGTGAAGAGTGCGGGAGGTAAGCGAACGGGCAGACACCGGAGAGTCCTCGGTTAGCTCTTGACTGTGTAGGACATGTTAGTTAGGAGAACGCATGTTAGTTTTTTAGTTTATATAGTGACAACCAAATATTATATTGGTAGTAACCAGCTATTGAAAAGTGTATTTATGTTCACGAGTTGCATTAAACATTGATAATCGCACTGTCTTCAGCACTAAAGCTCTGAACCTACATTGTATCCCCGAGTCTCATCGAACCGCGGCATGATCCATCATATATTCCTTCTAAGTGTGAGGATTCAGGCGAAATACAGACGAAATAAAAAGTTTTGTGGGATATAGTTCCTCAATTATCTAAACTCTTTTAATTTTTATGTTTTTGATTGGTGTTGATAAAAAACTGTTTAATTCAAAAACTTTGGATCAAGAAATGCCATTAGAATTTAATAACTAATGAAGGTCTTTTTCATTGAAAAATTTGATATAGTTCTATTGTATACACATTTTTAGTGATAATTCAGCAAAAAATCAGTAATTTATTATCATTTTAAAAGGAGTTCCGCAAATATGAAGTACAATGCAAAATACCTCCTATGGATTCGAATAGTTACCAGATAAATTATTTATTATTTAAGCTTACTAATGAAATGTAGGAATAATTTTTTTAGGTGGCAGTAAATCTTGTAGAAATGGTAAAGAAGAAGAATTATGCTGATAAATTAAATTACTGTTTCTTTTGTGGTGAAGATGTAACCCATTTTGTGAGGCATATTTTAACCTGGCACTCAAGGGAAAGAAGGAAATATTATTGCAAGTTTACGTAAAAAAGGCAATTATGTTGTTAACAGAACAAGTGATTCATTAAGGCCTGTAAAAAGACTGAAAACTGGTGATGTTTCAAATACTGATGATTTTTTCCTTGTTTCTACTGTTTAGGATACCACAAAAATCTTTATATAGATATACAAAAAGATGTTCGGATAATACCGTAAGAAGTGATCGCAGACAGACGGCTCAAAGTGACGGTCAATTGATATTACTAGCGGGAGACTTATTGAAATATGATCAGTTATTAACTAAAGAACTATTTTCCCGTATGAGAGCTGACCGAATAAATTTTCTTGAAAAAAAAAGATATGTTAATATGCCAGTGTGCATATTCCTACATGAAAGGTCGTAAAAGCGAAGGAAATATAGATTTTGTTCGCCAGAACATGCAACGTTTAGCTAAATTATTAGATTTCTGTCGACAAAAATACCAGAAAATCAAAAACTTAATTGATATTGACCTACGCCTGCTATAAACTTTGGTACTTTGCTGAAGAAATGCTGTGATTTAGCTTCTATACAATTAATACAATTAGAAAATACTACTGATCAACTGAAAGATTTGAAAATATTGGAAAAGTTAATTCAATCACAATGGGATGACGAAATATTTGCTCAGGCAGGACTTAATCTAAATGAAAGTGGAACAAAGATGAACTTGTACCTCTCACAAGTGATCTCAAGAAGCTGAATACCTTCTTAACGAATTTGGCTGATACAGTTTTCAATGAGTTACACTCAAATGAAAACAATTATGCTGCATACAATTGTAACGAAATTACTTGATTAGTGATTGGGTATACGGTATCATTACATTATACATTAAATTATATTATACATTATCATTATACATTATCATTATTATTGCTATCACTATTTGTGTTGTTATTCAAGCTGTTATTATTTAGAACGACGGAAGACCCTGTATATTTTATTCTACTCCAGTTGATTAGTCATTTAGGGTTGAGTCAGACATACGCTTTGTTTCTTTGTGTTTAGATTCTTATGTAAACCTGAGTAATAGAAAGAATGATTAGAAAATATATTTGAGGAGAATAAAGCATACTTTTGAACAGTGAACATCGTTTAATTTATTTTCCGCTGTTACATTTCAGAAGTGAAATTTAAATTTATTTTTTTTGTAATCCACGTGTTGTGTGACTTCAGTGGAAAGTGATATTGGGAGTGATGAATCTCCGAAGCGACGTCGCCTCCACCACAACGATTACATGGAGAGAGGTACGACGGCTAAATCACGCAGACAAGAGGTGACTGAAGATTCTTCAAGCTTATCGGAGGATGAACGAGTTGATCGGAGAAAAGCGGCTGAAAAGCGCAGAATAGAGGAACTAATTACCGCAAAAGTGAGTGAAATTTTGAGTCAAATGCAGCCCACAATTAATAGTGGCGTTACAAATGATCCTGTGCATCAACTTAAATCGAGTAGTATCAGTGGAAAAAGCGATATTGTGCCCACTTTTGACCCTGAAGTCGGGGATATGAATTCAAGAAATTGGCTCAACAAAATCGAACAACTCGCCACAATTCATCACTGGGACGATGCTACAAAATCATTTTTATGCAATCTAAGCTTTTTGGAATTGCCCAACTCGTGGGAAGAGTGGAAAGCTGAATTGTTGAGTGCTTTTCCATCGCATAAGAACTTCGTCGATAATTTGAAGCAGTTGGATAGAAAAAAACAGAAAACTGAAACGATGCTACATTAATATGTAGCATGTATTCTGATAAGGAAATGTGATATATCGGATCTGAACGCAACTTCCTGCATAATAGATGGACTTCCACAAGAGTATCAAGGAACCGCAAAATCTGCAAGCTTCAAAACACCGGAAGAACTCTTTCAAGGATTTTTGTGCAAACTAGACACTAGTACATCTGAGCCACAAAAACGTGAGAAACCTACAAAAGACATTTCAATCACATGTTTGATTTGTAAAAAAGGTGGCCATATCGCAAGGGACTGTTTCTTCAGAGATGCCAGGGGAATAACGACTATGGTGCCAAACCCAAATTGAAGGAGTGTACTCACTGCAACCGAAAAGGTCACGTGAAGAAGGAATGTTGGCATTTGAATCCTGCTGAAGTACGACTATTACAAAGGCAAGTACCAAATAATAGTTAAATTGTGAATGTTGACTTAAATAATATTAGCTGTGGAGGATATTTGGACACCGGAAGCCAAATAAATGTAGCGAATGTTTCATTGATTAAATAACTGAATATATGTCCAAGTCAAAAAAATATATATTGGCAAAATGAGTCATGGAAACACTTCTTCATTAATGTTAGACGAGGATGTCACAATTGAGCCTCACTGTACCTCTTTAGTACCTATAAGCTCGAAAAGAAACAAATGTTTGCTAGTGCCCTTCGGGCTTTCGAACGCTCCAGCGACATTTCAAAGATTTTTGAATGATTTGTTTTCCGAACTGCGTCACGAAAATATTACTATATATTTGGACGACATTCTCATTTCTTCAAAAACAATCGATGGAGGTCTCCATTTGCTAGAAACTGTATTCATAATATTGAAAAATGCCAATTTAAAACTAAACATAGATAAATGCTTCTTCTTTGAAACCACTATTAATTACCTGGGATACAAAATAGCACAAAAGCCAGCACAAAATAACAGCTGTTCAAAATTTCCTATTTCCAAAAATCTTCACGAATTACGACAATTCTTGGGTCTTAGTTCTTATTTCCGAAAATTTATAAAAAACCATGCACTCATTGTAGCCCCCCTAACAAAACTTTAAAAAAAAATCAGTGCCATGGAAATGGACTTCGGAAGAAGATTTTGCTTTCGGTGAAATTAAGAAACGTTTTACGTCTAGACCTTCACCTAGTATTTATAATCCAGATCTCGAAACTGAGTTGCATACGGACGCCAGTAGTGAAGGAATAGCCGGCACTTTGTTACAAAAACATAAGGGGCATTCCAAACCAGTGATGTACTACAGTCGAATGACTTCTAAGGATGAGACAGTCTATCACTCTTACGAACTAGATACCCTTGCAATTGTGGAGTCAATTAAGAGATTTCGTGTTTATTTAATGGGAATACATTTCGTTATTGTAACTGATTGTGCTGCTGTACGTTCTACTTTTACAAAACGTGATCTTGTACCCCGCGTTGCAAGATGGTGGCTTGCAATTCAAGATTTTGATATCAAACACAGACCGGGAGACAAAATGAAACATGTAGATGCCCTAAGCAGAAATCCACCCTCGTATACTGTTTCAAAAATTAATAGTTTTGATGGCTGGATATTGTGCATTCAACTCCAAGATCTTACCTTGAAAGCAATTTTTGACAAAGTCAAACAAAAAAATTTCGATGTAGAATTGAAAAATACATATATTATTAAAGACAATAGATTATACAGGAAAACCGCCGACAACAAGGATGAATTAGTTGTACCTAAATTTGCAAGGTTTTATAAGAAAATATGTGTATTCGTGTATTGAATGTTCGTACAAAAAAGACCAATATGGTAAGAAACACGGTTTCTTGTATCCTATCGATAAGCCCTCAAAGCCCCTGCACACCTGGCATGTTGACTATTTGGGTCCATATGTCTAGAGTGTTGGCGGATACTTTTACATATTTATGATCGTTGACTCTTTTTCTAAATTTTTATTTGCCAGGCTAAAAAAAACTACTAAATCAAAAGAAGTGATACATATTTTGAAAGATTTTTTTAGCATATTTGCGGTACCCAAAAGAATTATATCTGATCGTGGTAAAGCTTTTACGAGTAAAAGTTTTAAAGATTTCTCTATCAAATACCAATTCAAACACGTTTTAAACAGTGTTGCATCACCTAGGTTAAATGGCCAGGTTGAAAGATATGACTTAACATTAAAATCGGCAATTGACACTAGTACAAGTGCCGAATGCGAGTGGTATTCTGTGCTTCCGGATGCAGTATGGGGCATAAACAATACAGCTAATACTAGCACAGGATTCACACCTCATAAACTTATGTTTGGTTTTGATCAAGCAAGACATGTGGACTTAGATCAAGACAATAGTATTGCAGCAGATAGAGATCGTGACAGAGTAATAGCCAAAACGAAACTGGACAGACAAGCAAAGAAAACAAGAAAGTTGTTTGACAAAAAAAGAAAGCAAGCACCGAATTTATCGGTTGGTGATCTGGTAATGTGGAAAGGCAGCGAAACTTCTCAGTAAGAAGCCTCGAGAAAAACAGGTGTCAAATTAGGTGGGCCCTATAGAATATCTAAAGTAAAGGAGAATGATCGATATAAGATAACTTCTTTAAAGGACATGAAAGGGTATGAGAAATACACAGCAACAGTACCCGTTGACCAACTGAAGAAGTACAAAGGAGGAGTGATAACAGACAGCGAGTCTGACAGTGAGATGAACAGTACTGATGAACTGTTAGACTTACTTGAAGGATAACACGAAGAACAAAGAGATATGTAGAGCTCTGAGGAGCATATCATAAAATGATCATTTGAATGCGCTTGAAAGCATAAAAACATGAAAGTAACTGGCAAAAGAGCTCTAAAGAGCATAAAAAAATTAATTAGTGGATAAAATGATATCTGTTGAGAATCATCAAAATTACCCATTCTAATGATCTGTTGTTGCTACAACTACTTTTTTCTTTCATTTTTCCAGGACAGCAGGACGTAAACTACATGAAAACAAGCCAAGGACGGCTAATTATTAGGATGGCCGAATGTAAAGAAATTACTTGATTAGTGATTGGGTATACGGTATCATTACATTATACATTACATTATACATTACATTATACATTATCATTATTATTGTTATCACTATTTTTGTTGTTATTCAAGCTGTTATAAATTAGAACAACGGAAGATCCTGTATATTTTATTCTACTCCAGTTGATTAGAAAATATATTTGAGGAGAATAAAGCATACTTTTGAACAGTGAACATCGTTTAATTTGAATTTCACTAGTTCGGACTTCCATTGTCTACTATATAAAATGATTTGAAATCCCAGTTATCACCCGAAGACGATTGTAGATACTAACAATCGAAACGTCGTGAACTAACGTGACTTGGAATCGCTCCACTTTTTATTTTTATTTTCTTTCTATTTTTACTTGTATTTTATTTCACTATTATTTCATTTCAGGTTTATTTTGGTTAATATAATTCTTATTTTCAGCTATTCATTTTTAATTCTTCTTTTTAGTTGTTTCAGGGATTTCAATACATTTTATATAGTAGACAAATGAAGTCTGAACTAGTGAAATTCATCATGAAACATTGTCAATCACCTTCAAACAATCGTTTAATTTATTTTCCGCTGTTACAATACATTAAAAGAAGTAGTATATATCAAAATAATAGTACTAAATAGAAGGCGGCCTGCTGAGGTTGCACAACTAAATATTGAGAAATATAATGCAATAAATAATCTCTCTGATCGACGTGCACACACCGAGTTCGAAAATTGACTAACTGAAACGGAAAAAATCCTTTTGAATTCTTACAGTAGAATTGTTATCAGGGGAAAACGAATATATATATTAATATTAAATTTCACAATAAGGATTTGAAGCTTTATATCTTCTATTAATTATCTGCGAGCGCTTTCGACAGCTGGTCGTGTTGTCATCTTCTAGGCACTCCTCAAACTGAACTTGTCATCCTGTCGTCTGCCTCTTTATACGGTCCTAACGTCTCAACTCAGGTATTTCAGGTACTTTAGGTAAATTTGCCTGTATTTCTACTGCATCAGGTACTATTCTTTGTGTTAGATCTGCTCTAGGAATGTGTATGGTTTTGTTTAATATATTGAATCGAGGTCTTGTTGTGTTTTGATTCAATATATTGATATATTCTTCGATGTTCCAGACGGAGCTCCGTACATGAGAACAATACTCCAAAGATGGTCTGATCTGAGCTTTATAAAGCATGTTACACTTCGTTTTTGACGTTACGAAAATACTGCAAGGAAATAAAATTTTGGATAGTACCGCGGCGACTACGTACTTAAGTGATTTGTTTCATTGAGCCATTCATCATTGATATTTTATGTTGTCAATTTACTTGGTTTTGTCTCGTTAATTTTCCTCGATTGTTACCGTAATTCACCTCGGTGCACCTCAATCAAATATGGAACCCCATTTTAAGGAATTCAATAATAACGAACAGGACAACAGACAGCAAGATTGTTGATGTTCCAAGTTCAAGTGCAGGAACGAATACAGGTACAAATGCAGGTACAAATACAGGTACAAATACAACTGATTACCTGACGAGGCATAAATACGCTTTACGAAGCCGAAAAGGTAGTCATCGAACAGCAAGCCATGATGGTTAAACCTCTGAAGAAGCTAGCCACTCCGACTGCGAAACGTCAGGAAGAAATTCCAAAAATCCACGACGTTCAAACTCGAAAAGAAATGACACTGAAAACCTCAGCCGTGAAAGTCTAAACCATTTTGTCAATTGAAGTTTCAAATCAAAACAACGATTTCGAACTGTCATTAATTATTATTTGGAATGAACTTTTGTTAAAAATCCAATTATTATCGTATTACATCGATATTTGTTGTATTACCTACCTTAACCAGAGTTATGAAAAAAGAAGAAGAGTTTTTGACGATTGACATATGTTCTGGGAATATAATGATGACTGATAAATTGTAACAACATATAATGTTTTTATTAAAATAAAACTATATAAAGTAGTCAAAACTTCTATAAAGAGTTAATCCGTAGAACGAATAAAACAATATTGGATGCTGTTTTCATCATTTTGGGGTGTTTAACATCATATACTGAGTGTAAGTTCGAATGGCTCCTGCCATATAGGTGGTGATCTGTGATTTATGCTATGCGGGGGAGTATGCAAGAGGATCTTCCGGTGATATTTCGGGTGTGGTAAGACTTATCCGACAACCATTTTTATGGAAAGCAACAAGAGGTCCATCTCGGTGACAAAAGTGAGCCAGAGATCTTTTTCTCATTATACATAGTTTGAGATTTCATTTTCCACTAGTGTTGGAATTAAGAGAAGTTCTCCTATTTTTGGATTGGTATCCTACCTCTTCTGAGGGATCAAAAGTGGATGAAAATCATGTGGCTGTCACTGTAAATTCTCATAGAGAACTCGTAAAACAACACAGGTATTATATCTTTTTGAGTAAAGAAAAAGGAATAAAATACAATGATCTACCTTCTATAGGGTTCGTAGTCAGAGATTTAGTTGTAACTAGTGTCCGACCGAAAGTTGGGATTCGGTCGAGTTTCGGCAAAAAACGGGTTTCGGTTTCGGCGCCAAACCTGCCGAAACTACGACCGAAACCGAAACTGCATTCGGGAGTTCCCGCGCTGTGATCGGTCATGTTCGGCGCATTGAATTTTATAGAATCGACGAAGAATTTTGCCGCTTCCACGTGCCTAATCATGTCGTGACTATTGTGATATTATGTATCAACTCAAATAAGTAATTTTGTGTTTAATATTTTTGAAAACCCATCAATAATATTCAAAAGAAAAATCTTTTGATTTTTCAAAATCAAATGAACACCTCACCTATTTTAAGTATTTTTAAGGTACAATTAATATTTTTTCATGAATAAGGGTTTTTTATGTTGATTTTCAATAAGTAAAGACTGACTGATTATAATAACGTTTTCTTTATTTTTCCCTCAAAACATAATTCTTGTAGGGAAGTTTCGGTATCGGTTTCGGCCGAAACTGAGACCGTTGCCGAAATTCGTTTTCGGTTTCGGTCGCAAAAACCAGTTTCACTCGGACACTAGTTGTAACCACGTGTAGTTTCTTCTGAGGCTTCTTTCATATGCTGAAGCTCTAGAGTCCCTACAGTTTCTATCATCTGAGGCCAATTTATACTTTCCGGATGCTTCTCAGCTGAGGAGGCACCAGCAGAACTGTTTTGTTAAAGACACCACTGTTGCCCTGTATACAAGCCTGAGAAGTTCTTTGAGCTGAGAGTTTATAAACCTGCCCACACCATATAGCAGAGAGCGTATTTCATCAATCCCGGTGAGTCCGTTCCATGTAACCATATGTATTGAAGAATACCACCAAGAATTCAATTTCCAGTCAATTATTATTAGTATTCATATCCATCTAATAGTGTAGTAATCACCTTTCATTCAATTTACCTCATCACAATATCATCATTAAATATAAAACCGAACATAGACCAGTTCATTGAAAACCAAAGTACACTGCGATATTGTTATCCTTATTATGTCACATTTAGTTTCATTGAGGTTAGTTATTCAGGTAGTTACTGAGACAAAAAGGTGATTTTGGTCAGTAATTATTCATTTTGAAGTTGAAGTTATTGTTTACCAATATAAGATTTGATTACAGTATTGGTTGCCTCTTCGATATTCATGTATGTATATTATTGGGAAATTTTAAGTGAAATAGTGATCGTCATTTGGTATTTTTGAGATGATTGAACATACTAATTTATCCTTGTTTGAACGTACCCACCCATCTGTCCCACTGAGATACCGGTGTCTAGTTTCTACGGTTTCGAACTGGGCACTTAAAACACTTATTTTCTGTGGTCAACAACTTTTGAGATTTAAAACATCAAGTAAATCTTAGGCAGTAACATCAAGCCAAATTCAGGGGAAAATCTTTTATTGATCTTCTAACTATCCTCTGAACAGTTTAAAAAGGCTAACAAGTATCAAAAGTTGCTGAGGTGTCTACAGTTTTCTGGTTCGGAACAGTGTTTCAAGCTTTTGAGAAGCATCCTTTGCAATTTCAGAGACATGATTGTAACTCAACATATTGGTGTCTATTTCAACCCACAATGAACGTATCGAAGCAGAAAGCGGAATTGTCTATGCTGACATTTTTATATCCGGTTCGCAGACATTTATCTTTTTGGAGTAAACCGACGCTTGGGTTTTCGTGAACCTAGTTAGTTTCACCCCAATTCGAAATCACTTCTAGATCCTCATTAAGATATGCAACCTTCTGCTGCTGATGAAGATGTGCATCCGCAGCTGTTGTCTTGGAATTGAAATGGAATGATGAGACAAGTGTACTGTAGTCAGCAAAGCAATATATCGGATTCTTCGTTTTTTGATATACAATAGAAAAAGGATTGGAAATAATATATATTCTTGGAGAACATCAGCGTTGTGTGATCTTTCAAGCCATAGCATCGACGTTTGACCAGCAAACCCTCATGATGACCCATTAAAATCAATACTCTCGTCAGGAAAAATACTAATTTATTGTATTGAAAAATTTTTATTTTCTGAAAACCAGCAAAAATCCGTATAAATTCCGGAGATAAAATTATTTGTTTCAATTCCATGGTCGTGATTCATACTGCATTTCCATATTGCATATCAAATTTTATCGTATATGACGTAAATAACTAAAATCATTTTGAATATCGAACGCTAATTCTCCTTACATCAGTTTCCATTTCAAAATTATGCCATCAAAAAATTTCCATATTAATTATGAGCAGTTGATACACGTCCTTCCTTCCAAAAGCACTTTACCCAAACAATATCAAATTGTATTACGGTGAGGGTCCCTGGATAGATGAAAAAAAATATTTGTTGAGTAGGCATAATTTCTCGATTTTTTGGTATTTTATGACAAATTTTGTCTTGTATTAATGAATAATATTACAGTTTACACCTGATAAATCGAATACGGCGGTAGGCCAAGGGTAAATTGCTCTGTTTTGCTCAGTAGATGTCGCTTGCGCCTTCATCGATATTTTAATTTGGAAGTTTGCTAATGATTTTCGTTACGATTTGGATGAATGATTTTGTTTCAGTTTGATTGACTCATTGGGATTACGATTTGATTTTATAACTCAGATAAGTTATTCTAGAAATTGTATTAGTTCATAATATCTTTTTTTCAGTATTTCGGACTGGAAATATTCTACATTTTGCTCCAATTTAAGATGCCGAAATATAAAAAGTTTATGGTTACCCCACATATTTTCTGTAATTTGGTACGCGACGTTAAGGTAGCTATTGAAGATATTAGAGAGTCTATCAGTTCTCCAAATTTTTGACATTCAATTCGTAAGAGTCTACAAATAAAATTAGGCATAAATAATAGGTATCGGCTTTGGAAATGCTGGAAAAAGTATGAACATTAACTATCAAATGAATTCGTTTCGACAGATACTGGGCTTGATAAAATAACAAATGAAAAAATACAAGATAAACTTACCAAGTCCAGTCAAATACCTGATGAAAAAGCACCTCAAGAAAAATTCGATGAATGCATGAACCATACAATTTTACTCATCGTAAAAAATCTTTTGACTTTATCATTTAAAGATCGCTAACGTAAAATGGTATATTACGATATTTATTTTGTGATCTGTTTCAAAAGAAATCATCTTCGGAGGAATATTAATGGGCCTGTTTTCGTAGAATATGCAATATGCAATCATCGTGGGTCAGAAAATTCCGCTTCGAATTTAATAAAACAGAAAATATAAATATTTATAGAGCCATCATCAGATTTCATGAAGAACAAGAGAATGGTGGTTCTCAACAATTCTCGTACCAAGTGAGAGGTTTTCAACGAAAACTTCTGAATAAGGATCTTTTGCGAAATACTCCTCTACACAAAAGAGAAGAATATATTCAGAAAAGCGAAAAAAAATAATTGCAGCGTGGTAACTGGCAAGACATACGATCCTTATCAGTATATCAAAGAGTCAAGTCAGAAGGTAAACCTAATTCTGATTTACACAAGGACCCTTATTTCGATCCAGTCTTACGTTCCATCGCAGATCCGGGGGAAATGAAATATATCCAATGACCATCAACTGATATCATGGTATACTTGTACAGCAAATCAATTAGATATTTTGGTGTCCAAAGGTCAAAAAGCAACAGCATATCGTCGTTGTCACTGCAATATCTGCTATGTGAGTTTTTGGCCAATTTGACCTGTTTATCATATAGAAATATATGCTGTTTTCTATAAAACGAAAATATGCCATGTGCATATTTCTCTCCAGAAGACCGGTAAACAGGTAAACATTGTTATTTAATATCTGCTATGCGAAGCACTGGAATGTAATTAATTTTATGTGCTAAAACTAACACATGGCATAAATTTTTACCAAGAATTTACCACGTGACTGCCAGAATTTTTTCACATAGCAGAGATTGCATAACCTCAAAAAGTCCGCGTCATTGGCATTGTTCTCAGTTCAATAATAAGGTCTTGTTTATTACGAATGAAAAATGTGTTTTCGTGGTATATTAATGGTACAAATGGCATTAAAACGTAATAAGGCTCCAAATGATCGCCAATCTGGTAAGTTGCACGTTTTGTCATTTTTGTTGGTTTTGAGTAATGTGGTGTTTCGGTTTTCTCTTTAAGCACCAACTAGCAAGGCTTTTGAAGCTGATTTATCGGATTCAGATGAGGATAATGAACCTCTAAGCAAATTATTGAGGATCAAGGCCCCTGAAAACGGGAGTAGTAGCATGTCTCAAGCTGCCCATGATAATTTATCGGATTCAGAGGAGAACAATGAACTATTAAGCAAATTATTATTCAAGAGCTCTAATGAAACTAACCCTCGCAATGTAACTAGTCGTAAGTAGTACCTATTTTTTGTTAGTGCTTTTGTGGGTATACAGTATGTCCGGCAATAGGGTAGACAAGAGGGCAAACTGACCAAAAATTTCATTTTTCGAGGAAAAGTACTTCTTTATAAAAAGTTTTGGTTGTTGAGAAAATACGATTGTCGATATGGAAGTAATTAAAATTTATAATTATACAGGTTGTCCCAAAAGTTGAAAATTCAATTTTTTACAAGAATAAAGTAACCTAATTTTTTAATTTTTGCGACATCCTGTATACAATTTTTAATTTTCTTCATTGACAATCGTATTCTCTCGCAAGCAAAACTTTTTATAAAAAATGACTTTTCCTTGAAAAATGAAAATTTAGGTCTGTTTGCCCTTTTATCTGCCCCATCGCCGGACATACTGTACAAGGATGTAATACTTACCTACATTACTTTCAACTCGACTTTTAATTAGAACTATTAACTTCACAATAATACGTGTTTTATATTATAGATGAATCAACTTCTGAGGTAGCCAATGCAGATGCCCAGCCGATTATATCATTTCAGGTCCCAGTTAATGAAAATTTTACGCTGCCTCCTGATATTATACTACATGAAATTAAAAGTCAGAACCTAATAATCCCAACCAATGACAAAGAAGTATTGGACAGCTCAGGACATGACGAAAATATTTCCAATCATGACTTTAATGCCGAAATGGAAATATTAGACGAAGAAATTCAAGATAATCTGCAAAATACTGAAAGGGGAATCATTACAGAAGCTAGCAGCAATGTAAACAGGCTGCGTAGATCTCGAGAAGTAACTAAATTGAAAAGGCTAAGAGGTGAGAGCTACATAGGGTACACCCGGTCAAAAAAGGGAATTATAAGGCACGACAAAGAAAGGGAGAAGATACGTATGAAAGGTAGATGCTGTCACAATGAAGCATCAAGAAAAAAGACAAGCAAAAGTTTTCTTTGTCACCAAGTAACGGAAGGACTAAGAAAGAAATCATTCGATTATTTTTGGAGTTTTCAAAACTGGGATTTAAGAAAATCTTACCTTAGGGGCTTAGTTTCGACGACACACATAAAAAGAAGAAGAAAGGAAAATAGCAATAAAACTGACAATCGCAAGAAGCAGTCTCATTCCTGTTATCTACCACTGGAAACTGGTAATATCTTGTTTATATCAATAAAATGACTTCATCTCTTATCTGTTATGTTGTTACAGGTGAAAAAGTGTTAGTATGTAGAACTATGCTACTCCATACTTTTGATTTGGGGCGAAATATGTTTGACCGATGGACTAGCAATTTTCATCATACCCAAGTCTCAAGCAACAACCAAGAGAATAAAGACAATGATGAAGAGTATGTTACAAACCACGCTAAATTGAATGTAACAAAATCTATGAAAATGCAAGCTCGTCAGTGGTTGAAAGACCTGCCAAAGGTCCCGAGCCATTATTGTCGGAGCTCTTCAACGAAAATGTACCTTGAATCTGTATTTAGATCAACCCTCCATATTTACAAAGTATACGTTAATTTTTGCACAGAAAGGAACACAAAACCAGTATCACGTACACTATTTACAACGATATTAAAGTCTGAAAAAATTGCTATTCACCAACCTAGGAAGGATCAGTGTGATCTATGTTGCTCGTGGAAAACAGGCAATATTCCAGAAAATGTATACAGTGACCACTTGAGGAAAAAAAACGAGGCCGAGCAAGCTAAAAAAGACGCAAAAGAATCTGCCTCAGATGAAAAGCTAATCATAACAATGGACTTGCAAAGTGTCCTTTTGGCACCTAAGTTAGAAGCTTCTGCTGTTTATTACAAACAGAAATTGCAAATCCATAACTTCACAGTTTACGCACTTAACGACAAAACTGTGGATCTTTGTTTGGCACGAAAGCAATGGAGGTGTAACATCAAACGAATTCACAACTTGCATAGTTCATTATATAGAACAAACTTTTGAAGAGAAAATCTACAAACATGTTGTTTTAATATCCGATGGATGCGGGTATCAGAACCGCAATAAGATACTTTCAAGTGCACTTAATAATTTAGCCAAAAATTTAAATATTACCTTAGAGCAGCTGATCTTGGAACGTGGACATACTATGATGGAGGCTGATTCCGTTCATTCATCGCTTGAAGCATATTTTAAGCCACCAATTTACGCACCATGTGACTACATTAGTAGAATGAGGCGGGCAAGGGATCATCATCCATACAGGGTACATAACTTGAACTTTACTTTTTTCAAAAACTACGATAATGTTAAGGGCAATTTCGGTTCAATAAGACCTGAAAGAGAGGCAAAAGTAACGGACATACGTGCATTATTATATCTGCCATCCGGCATCATGAAGTACAAATTAAATCACAGCGATGATTGGATTGAATTCGAAAAACCTCGTCAAAGTCGCAATAAAATACAATCTGCAGAGATTCCATCTGTACCACAGCAACTATATTCAGCTCCAATAAAAATAACAAAGCAAAAATTTGATCACTTACAAGAGTTAAAGAAGGTAATGGAAAGTGACTATCATGCCATTTATGATGCATTGCCGCATCTTTGAATATTATTTTGTAATTTTGAAATAAAAATTTAGTTTCTAATCCTTTTCTATTGCTTCATTTAAATTTTAAAGCAAAACATGATAATATTATTTTCAAAAAGACAACTAGCAACATCTGCTATGTACATAGTAATGACAATTAATCCCTGCTATGTGTAAGTAACGAGCAATATTACAAATTACGAAAAAACCTCACTTTATTTTATGATTTTTGCTTTCAAAATACATTCCAAAACTATTGTGTCAAAATTTCATTGTTTCAAAAAGAATTTAAACTTATATTTATCACAAAGGTCTAGTTTTTTCTTTCTACTGAAAAAAATAGTTTTTTCACATAGCAGATATTGCAGTGACAACGACGATATGGAAGTGTTATGAAGATCATCAAAACAGGTAGTGTGTATTAATATGATTTAGTTGTGAATATGGCTGGAAATATTATTCCAATTGCGGAAATAATAAGTTTGTTGCTTGATGCTGCTACTATTGCTTGTTTTTTTTTGGTGAAAATTCAAGAGATTTGTAACAGTATAAGTTCAAAGATCTTGGCCAGTATTTGGCGTCATTGTATGTGATTGGAGTTTTGCGAATATCAGAGGAATCTATTTGGGACTGAATGAAATGACTTTATTATCATAATTCTGAAATGTTGCTCACATTTTCTCAAGATGATGAGTTCTATTTTAGAAAGAAATTAGTGGCAAAAGAAATATCACAAATTATAATGGAGATGATTGAAGTTCTAATAGATTCCACGTCCTTAAACGAACTGAGTTTTTTTTTTCAATGAAATGTGTATCATTCACGGAAGCCAAAAAAGGTCGGATAAAGTAGAAGAAGCGTTGAAATATTCTTGGAAAAATATTGAAGACTTACATTCCATGACAATGGAATGTGATATGTCAGACGATGCGTTGGTAAGTGGTGCATATAAAGAATCACCTTTTCATCAATATTTTACCGAGGTTCATAAGAAAACTATGGAAAACAATGATTCCGTGGATGATGAATCTGAAAACGATTCATTCAATAATCCACTAGTACATAAAACTTTGTTGGATTACATTCTTAAACATTATATGTCATTCGTTTCTCTGTGGACAGGTATCATGAACACGTTTCTGACAAAAATTAAAGAAGAGAAAAGACACAGTGATGCAAATGTCGAAGGTGGGTGAGACTATTGAAACATTACGTTTTAAAGGGTGAAATGAACATGAAAGTAGAAAGATTTGTAGAGAAAGTCCGCAAAAAAAATCAAACTCGATTTTTATACTTCTCAAATAAATTTAGGGAAACTCCTAAAAATTTTCGTGATGAAAAAAGAATTAGACGACTGGAACAAATGGTAGATCGACTGTTAGATATTGAATCTTTGAAGCAAAAAAAATAAAAAAAAGAACAACATATTTCAACTCCAAATTAAATATAATCGAACACGTTGAAAAATTAAAAAAAAAAACATTTTTGAATGTAGAAAAGTTGTGAGATCTTCATTTTCTGACGAATCATTGGAAACCCATGATACAGATTTTGCCACATTACTATCGCTTTATGATCCAGGCATAAAGCTATTTGACAATATTGGTGTCACTCATAAATGGTTGACGGATTATTGCATAGATGGGATATCCTTCTCCTGGATGTCACATTGTCCGGATATACAGGGTGTCCCTGGACTTCCTCTTTTCCTCTCGGGAATGTATAGATGGGGTCAAAATATCACCAGTACTTCATATAACTTTTTTTCCTAAAATCCTTCGTTACCAAGTAACGGGCCCTCGAAGTTACAAAATGAAAAATGTTTTTCTTTGATAACTTTTCAAGTGAATATTCAAAATCATCCAAATTTTGGTAATTGACTAAACAAATGAATTCCTTCGATGAGCTTTCATGCAGGAGTCAGTTGTTTTGCTACAAAGTCAGGAACGGACTACCCCCGATGGTCCACACCCCAAAACTTTGAAATGACAGATATTTTTCAATATTTTTCAACAAATTAAGGTTACTTGGACAATTTTATGAATAAAAGTACTCGTGTGGAAAGTCGATCGGAGCAACGAGTCTTGATAAAAATGTAGTTTCACTCGACATCAAACCCGCTCGTCCACCATTATTTGAAATTAATAATTATCAAAGCAGAAATAATAATGATAACGTTAATTCAACAACATTTATCCTGAGATGTCTATCATTATTCGAAAATATTAGTTTTTAAGGAAAATGGAAATGATATGTAAAATGTTCATAACGAATTTTTATAATGCAAACACGTTTAACTAACGAAACTCAAGAGCCTCAAGAGCAAACAGAAATGAAAAATCCGCTACAGAAACTGCTCGATATGACCACCTTCTCTCTCTATACATTTTCTTAATCTGCGAAGACACCCTCTCTGTACTTGAAATAGCATTCCAGGGTCGTTTCGTATAGCTTCACAATGTAATGTTATTCTATTCAACAATGCATCTCTTGTGTGAATAGGTGTAGCGTAAACAAGGCTTTTTAGATGCCCCCACAGAAAGAAATCCAATGGATTAAAATCCGGAGACCGCGATGGCCATGAATATGGCCCACCTCTACCAATCCATCTATTGTGGAAAATAGGGTTCAGATGGTCACGCACAATCAAACTAAAATGAGGAGGAGCGCCATCATGCATAAACCACATATCTCTTCGAGTTTGCAATGGAACATGTTCCAAAAGTCCATTCAAATCGTTCTGAATGAACTCCAAATAACGTTCTCCATTCAATCGGTCCTGTAGAACGAATGGTCCTATAAGATGGTTTCCTATGATACCAGCCCAAACATTCACGTTGAATTTCCGTTGGTGTTTGGTTTGCAATATCCCATGGGGATTTTCTTCGGCCCATATATGGAGATTATGAGAGTTGATAACTCCATCTCTACTGAAACCTGCTTCATCAGTGAATAAAACTCGATTAATAAAAGTCATATCCTCTCTTTGCCTATCCATGAACCAATTGGCATATTCCAGTCGTGCTGGAAAATCTTGAGGTGTCATGGCATGTACCTTCTGGATGTGAAATGGGTGGAGCAGTTGTTCCCTAATTATTCTATGAATAGTGGACTTGGATGTATGGAACTGTTCTGATAGATTTTTGATGCTCATTGAAGGATCATCAGCGACGGCTTCCAAAATATTTTCCTCCAATACAACGGTACGTACAGTCCTAGGAGCGCCCTCACCACCTCGTTTTGGCAAAACTGTACCTACAATAATATCGAAATAAAACAACGTGCTCAAATTAATTATCAATTATTATATACCTATCTCCCTCAAGCTGCGATCGACACGCTCGAATGTTTCTCTTGATGGTACCGTTCGATTGGGAAAATGCTCGGAATACAGACGACGAGCTTCTGCAGCATTACAAAATGCTCGTCCATAAAATACATGCATATCTGCATATTCATTGATTGTAAACTGTTCGGCCATATCAAAAAAATTCAAAATATCCTATAGAATATTGACAATACAATGATAGTCATATGACAACGCTCCACTCAACAAAACAAAATCGCATTCCAGTTTCTCATTTTTTATCAAAACTTTCTAAAAGGTTTTTTTGTCAACATCTGTGAAAGAAATGGAACAAAATTATTCCCTGGATATTTTTCACCTGATCATGTGCAGCCGTTTTTGTAGTTCATTCGTTTGCTTTTTATTAGTATAGTAAATATTTTTTCCGATGTGCGTTTTTTCAGCTAAATTTAGATTCGTGTTAAAGAATTTCTCCCATAAAATTATAATTATCAGTGAAACTCCTCAACAGTTTAGCTGTGAAGAAGAATTTGAAACATTCGAATGTTGAGTTTCATGAGATTCAGATAACTGATCAACACGAAACGTGATTATTCCACACGTATTATGTACATACAAAATATGAAATGAATTCGATATTTCATAGTAGAGTAGCTTGTTAGTTTAAAAACACCACGAATCTACAGAACTTGATATTTCTTTTGAAAAAATATCTGCTATCACAATTGTGACTTAAACTTCCATATAGGTACTGTACTTTTTGTTTACGACTTCATTTTAGCATACTTTGTATTATTCCTGTTATAAATGTTGTTGAATTAACGTTATCATTATTATTTCTGCTTTGATAATTATTCATTTCAAATAATGGTGGACGAGCGGGTTTGACGTCGTCGAGTAGAACTACATTTTTATCAAGACTCGTTGCTCCGATCGACTTTCCACACGAGTACTTTTATTCATAAAATTGTCCAAGGAACCTTATTTTGTTGAAAAATATCTGTCATTTCAAAGTTTTGGGGTGTGGACCATCGGGGGTAGTCCGTTCCTGACTTTGTAGCAAAACAACTGACTCCTGCATGAAAGCTCATCGACGGAATTCATTTGTTTAGTCAATTACCAAAATTTGGATGATTTTGAATATTCACTTGAAAAGTTATCAAAGAAAAACATTTTTCATTTTGTAACTTCGAGGGCCCGTAACTTGGTTACGAAGACTTTTAGGAAAAAAAGTTATATGAAGTAATGGTGATATTTTGACCCCATCTATACATTCCCGAGAGGAAAAGAGGAAGTCCAGGGACACCCTGTATATTGTATAGATACAATTTTTACTCAATTATATATATATATATATATATATATATATATATATATATATATATATATATATATATATACATATATATATATATATATATATATATATATATATATATATATATATATATATATATATATAGGTTGACGGTTAGCACGACTGGCTAAGTTAAGAAACAGCAGCCTAGTATTTCTAATCACTGAAAAATTAATCTTCAAACTTTTCTGGACTTAATCCATTTTCTCTTTGAAACCACAGTTTTTTCATACTCCAACAATTGTTACAAGCAAATACTCGGCATGCCTATGGGAAGCCCAGTGTCCCCTATCCTAGCCCAGTACGTGATGAATGACTTAGTCAATTCATGTTTAAATATCATACAATTTCAAATACCGTTTTTAAAAAAATATGTCGATGACTTAATACTCAGTGTTCCGAATGATGGAATAGAAGAGGTCCTCCGAATTTTCAACAACTATGACCCACATCTTCAATTTACCATCGAAAATGAGGATGAGAACTTCAGTGTTCCATTTCTCGATACCAAACTCATAAGGAGACATGACAATTCATTAATCACGACTTGGTACACCAAACCTGGCGCTTCAGGTAGATTCCTGCATTACCAATCATTTCACGATAACAAACAAAAAATCAATCTGGTCTTACGAATGAAAAACAGAGTGATCCTCACAAGCCACTCCACCCTTCGGAATCATAATCTCAAAAAACCTACAAACTTACTTATCACCAGTGGATATCCACCCAAATTAATCAACAGTTTAATCTTCAGTCGTTCCACCACTCTTACTGAACCCAGTGGGGTTGATGCTCCCCTTCCCATACACAATGCTGTGACTTCCAAATATTTTTCCATTCCTCATATCGAAGGATTATCTTATATAATTAAAAAAAATTTCAAACCTTTCCAAAACATTACAATTTCATTAAAAAATACAGTGATAGTAAAAAACATTTTTTCTAAATTAAAAGATAAAACTCCAACGCTACACAACTCAGGCATAGTTTATGGAATTCCTTGTGCAGAATGTAACCAAATATACATAGGCCAAACTGGCAGACTCCTCAAAGATAGAATCACAGCCCACAAAAGTAATATGAAAAACAACAAAAATTGTTGCACTTTAGCCCAACATTCCATCAACCATGACCACAAAATTGCATATGACAATGTCAAAATATTAGACCAATCCAACAACGTACACAAAAGAATATTCCTAGAAATGACAAACATTTTCAAAAATCCTCTCAGTATGAATTCTAGAAGAAACATAGAAGGACTTAGTATAATCTATACTTACCTACTTCACTTAGACAATCAAAACAGATGCACCAACCATCCTGCTACCAATCCAATATAATAAAAGTCAATCTGCACATCACAATGATTGGAACTTTCATTCAATCAACCTCTTTCAAACTCTTTCAACTTAATCAAAAAATAAAATTACATTCAACCATTCATCTATCAATTTCAATATGTGCTGTAAATGACAAGACAACTGTTCACTCTTCCAAGATGTTAACCAAAACAAAATTCTATTCAATTTATTTTAGAAAATTCATCACAAATTTCAATTGCACTTTATTCCTGTCTGATGATAAACTTAGTCACTTTTGCATTTCATACCATAGACATGGATCTTTTCTCCTTTTCCAATATTTTAAAAAATATTTTTTGACAAGACAATTGACTTGGACATGTCCCTTTCACAAGATGTATAAAAATTTTAAACAATTTTATTTTACAACAATCTAATGTTATTAGTGCCATCCACATTTTATTATAATGTTCTGTTTTAACCAGTTATCCAGTATCATGAGTGTTCATCAATCATCACATTTTCAAAGTGTTTTAAGAAAACAATTCTTCTCATGCTTGCTTCATATACATAACCTCAATTTTCGTAAGTAATGTACAACAAATTTTGACAATTGTTAAATTTTCATCTTATCATCTAGAGTTCCTGAAGAAGAGTCAATAAAGTCTCGAAAGCTTGAACAGAAAAAAGAGTTCTCATTTTTCTCTGTCTCCGACTGCACACCAGTTCAAATCCCCGTGCTGTTTCTTAACTTAGCCAGTCGTGCTAACCGTCAACCTCTATATATATATATATATATATATATATATATATATATATATATATATATATATATATATATATATATATATATATATATATATATATATATATATATATATATACATATATATATATATATATATATATAGTTTCATTAAATGCGGCAAAAGGTGGGTACATTTTGATGAATGTGCTGATTTAACTGGCCTCCAGAATGATGTAATATGGTCTGACGAAGCCAGTGACATAGATTTCAGTATCTTCTGCCATCTATGTCGAATCCAGAGATACCCTTTCCAAACCTCCAAAAAGTCTAAGAAGATTATCATTGCAGAGCCAGAGTTGAGATAATTCGTTTGGATTTACAATACTTTTGTACATGTTATTAGTACACGAGAAATAAATGAAGAGAGTCGCAGATTTCGAGATACAATTGATTATCGTCAGCATCTCAGATAGCATTATACCACTGCATTCATCAGTTCACAAATGAGTATATGGATAGTTCAAATCTCCCAAAAGAATTGGATTTTCACGATTTGGATTACATAGTTTACGTACCAGTACGTAAGCTAATAAGCTTCTTTTCCGAATTGTATATGGCATTTCCGATGATGAGTCAATCAACTATATTGAGAAATATAGAATTGTCAATGAAATGGAAGACCTCGATGAATCAGACTATCCTGTTGATTATACGCTTGACATGGTCTTTGATGAATTAATAAAGTATTCACATTTGCTGACCTCTTATTTTAATGATCCTCAATTACTCACCCCAATTTTACGTAACGTGACTCAAACAGTGTTGATTGTAACTTTGGTTATATAACAATTCTCATACTGAAACGCAACCTTAATTTTTCTGTTCTGTTTCAAGTAGTGCTATGCTGATACTTTTTTTTGTTCTGTACATTTTGACAGAAGGCAAATACTTGTTCGAAGGACAGTGGACGCTACAACGTCAATCTATGTAACAACAAACACAAGTAGCTTTGGAATGAAAAGTAATTTATTAACTCTGCGAAGTCTGGGTTATGGGCCCAGTTACGTTCTAACAGCAGGCAGTCAAAGAAACGAGTGATTTCAAACCTGAGAAGTTTGTGAGGTTAGGCAGTCAAGTAAGGTGGTATAGACATTGGCGGGAACTGTGGAAAAACTGGAAAAATGTTGAGGGAGAACTCGATCGAAGTAAAAATTTTCGACGGCACAGGGTATGGAAATAAGGAATTTCCTGTCAAGCTGCTTCTAGAGCATCATGAAGTGCTACATATAATTTCTGGCGAAGCCCCAACCGATGCAACACTAGTAAGTGCATGGAAAAAGAACGGTTTGCGTGCAAGGAGTCTGATTGTACAATGCCTGTATGACAATGTACTCAAGATGATCAAATGTAAAACAACAGCCAAAGACATTATAGGTACACCGAAAAGTATATACAAGAAAAGTGATGTTGCGTCTTAACCCTTTCAGACCCGGCGTCCATTATAATGGACATACATTTCATTATTTATAATAAGGACAGACAATAATTTATTTAATTGTCTGAAGGCTCGACTACGCCACTGTATCCTTTATTAGTCTAAATTAAGCACGCAGCACCATCTATGAATGTTTGTGTGAAATATATGATGATTATAATACGACAGTTATCATGGCGGGAACATCACGCTCCGCCAAAGGTAAGTAAAGTTCGATTTTTTGGCGCTTTTTCAAATTTTTTCTCCCAAAAACGTTCCATAGAGATAGATGAATGTGTATAAAATAGGTTTTGATGATTTCCGAGTGTCCAGCTATAGAATAGACATTATTAGAGCTGTATACGTGTTATTGTCCATTAGAATGGACATCTGGTCTAAAGTACAATATTTTTTCAGCTTTCTTTGACCCTGAAAATCCAAAGGATGCGGATATATTATTATTACTTTTAGATGATGACGATCTGGAAAGGGAATCTGAGAAGGTTTTGAGCTCTTTAGGTCAGTTTTCCGACACCGAAGCTGACAGTGACCAGGAAATTGAAACAACGTTCAATGACATACCAGCTATTTCAAGGGTGGTAGGAAGAGATATTGAGCTTATACCCGAGACAATTGCGTTACCAGAAAGAGAACAGAACGAGAGCAGCAAAGAAATGAAAGTTACCAAGAAATTGGATATAAACTGGAAGAAAGGATCTTTTCTAAAGTACAAATTTATAACAGGAAACATAGGAACAGAAAATAATGACAATTCTGAAAAAAATTTCGTTTCAGTAGTACACCACCAAGCCAAGATAATATTTTTACAAAAAAAGACAGAGGATACAGTGAAGAGGTCGTAAGTGAAGATGGCATAGTTTTATGTAAATGGCTGGATAATAGGTCTGTGGTCATGGGATCTAATTTTGTAGGCAAAGGAGATGAAGATAAGGTAAAACGTTGGGATAAAGCGGGGAAGACTTATGTAGAAATACAGCGTCCAGATGGTTAGTCATTATCGAATTTTTATAAAGTCTAGAAAATGGACTCTACGCATGATATTTCATGCAGTAGATTTAGTTTGCACTAACAGCTGGTTAGAGTATAAAAAAGACGCTCAAGCTATGGGTGTAGCCAAAAATGAAATCATGGATTCCTTACACTTCAAAATGCGGATAGCAGAGTGTTTGATGAGGCAAAATCGTCCTGTAAATCTGAAAAGAAAAGTTGGGCGACCTTCTTCCAGTCCACCAGTTTTCCATGTCCTACCCAAAAAGGCAAATACTGAAGTGAGGCCCCTACGCGAAATTCAGACAGACCACAAGGATCATATGCCAGAAATGGACCAAAATAAAGAAGCAATAAGATGCAAATATCCTGGTTGTAAAGGGAAAACTCATGTTTACTGTATCAAATGTAAAATTCATCTCTGTTTTGTCAAAGTTAGAAATTGTTTCAGAAATAATCACCAATAAACTATTCAATCCAATGATATCCGTATTTAGTATTGGGTCTACATGTCCATTATAATGGACATGTTTTTTTTTTGAAAAAATGTAAAATAAAAATAAAAAAGTGAATAAACACCCTTATGGATCATTATTCTGTTGGAAAACCCCTAAAAATAATTTTTTTGAACTCAAACCAAAATTCGGGTCTGAAAGGGTTAAGTTCAGTTGCAGCAGAAATTACGCAATATGAGGTACAGTGCAACCAGTTCGCTGAATGAATATATTGTGGAATTTGAGAGGACAGTGGACTCAAGAATGCCGGTGGAAACATAAATGACATGGAAGTAATATCACAGCTCCTGGCGTCCATATCAAGACTTCAGTATCAAAGTGTCGTCACAGCAATAGACATTCTATTCTTTCGAAGTAGGAGTGTAATTACGTTGGATTTTGTAAAAAGCAAGCTAGTTGCTGAAGAGCTCAGGCATAAAACAAGCTGCACAGAGACAAGTGGCGAAGGAACAAGTGCGGCATTTTACAGTGGGCAGAAACAACTCACGAAACAGTTTTCATTCAAGTGTTATTTTTATGTTTTACGTGGGCACAAAAAATCTGTGTCCCACAAGGAAAAATGAAACCAAGAAAGCAAACGCGAGGGTAAACACAGCTGAAGTATCTTTCATCACATGCTTGTCCAATGAAAAACTAGAAAATAAGGCGAGCATGGTAAAATTTGTGGTGGATTCAGGCTGTTTACAATAAGTAATAAGTTTACAATAAAATTATCACAAGTGTAGATGCAAATGACGGTTGAATATTCTTCTTGGACGCTCCAGGTGGAACTGGTAAAACCTTCCTTATTAATTTACTTTTGGCGAAAGTAGGAAGTACTCTCGGCATTGCCCTGTCTGTTGCGTCGTTCGGCAAAGCTGCTACATTACCGAAGGTGGTCGAATTGCTCATGGTACTTTCAAGTTATCACTGAATTTAATCACTGCCGAGACTCCCTTTTACAACATCTCCAAACAAAGTAATTTTGCTGAAGTTTTAAAAAGTTCAAAAATAATCTTGTGGGACGAAATAACGATGGCTCATAAAGGTGGTATTGAAGCCTTAAACAGATCACTAGGGGATATTAGGGGTAATACAAAATTAATGGGCAGCGTAACAGTTTTGCTGGCCGGAGACTTTCGGCAGACTCTACCAGTGGTGCCAAAGGAAACCAGAGCTGACGAAGTAAAGTCGTGCATTAAGAAATCTAATTTGTGGCCCCAGGTTAATATTCTTAAGCTCTTTAAAAATATGAGAGCACATTTGGGCGGGGATGAGTCTGCTGGTAGATTTTCAGATCTTCTTCTTAATGGTGATTTTTCATCGTTTGATGGAATGATAACCATCCCGGAAGAATTGTGCACAGTTGTTACTATGGTTCAAGAATTGCTGTCTAAAGTTTATCCAGACATTATTCATATACTTGACAAGCCTATTGGATGGTTATGTGAGCGTACCATACTTACTCCAAAGAACGATCAAACAGCAGCTATCAATGATATTCTGCTCATGTCGTTTGAGGGCGAAGAAAAGGTCTATACTTCGATTGATACTGTGGTTAATACGGATGACGCTACTAATTACCCTGTAGAATTTTTAAATTCATTGAAACCGCCAGGTTAGCCTTGTCATAAGCTTATTCTGCGTGTGGGCACTTCAGTTATGTTGTTGCGAAATTTAAAACCACCAAAACTTTGTAACGGTACGAGACTGCAAGTGAAAGCGTAACATCGCAATATAGTGGAAGCCACTATATTAACTGGGTGTGCGAAAGCTGAAACTGTATTCATACCACGAATCCCATTAATACCTAATGGTATCCCGTTCGAATTTAAACGATTACAGTTTCCCCTAAAAGTCTGCTTTGCCATGACAATACACAAGTCTCAGGGACAAACTATCAAATTTGCGGATATTGAGTTGGGAGAACATTGCTTCTCTCATGGACAGTTTTATGTTGCTTGCTCACGAGTAAGTTCACCCAATAGCTTGATAGTTTCAGCGCCCAATGACAAATTAGTTAAGAATGTTGTGTACGAAGAAATTTTGTAGACCCTAATTTTTTACACACGCTAAACAAAATTAAGGCCGCAAAAACTATACTCAATTAATAATAATACTTCTTAATGCGAGCGAAGTCGCGGGCAAAAGCTAGTTAGAATATAAATTGATCAATATATCCTTAGAAAGTGGCACAGCAAAGGTATATTTCAAGGCTTTTACAAAGTGAAAGAGCAAAGTCGAAACAAAAGCACAAGATATTACTTCCGGAAGAAAAAGAACCCACGTAGAAGGAATGTTGAAGTCTCTTGTAGGATGGACATGTGTCACTGGGGATGAGGCACCAGAAATAGGTTTGGTGAGCATTACAAAATTTTGCATACGTTTAATGAATCAATGTAGTAATTTCACATATTTCTTGGTTTTTGTAGGAAACAAGTGTCATCATGGCTCCAGAAAATCCAATAGAGAATACAGGAATGTCTTCATCAGCATATTTTAGTAATATTCCCGAAACTGAGAAGACTTTACAAAAAACTTCAGATGCCTATCAGGAAAAAATTAGAATTGCAAAAGAATAAAATGAAAAGATGTAGACGATTGGAACCCAGTAGAGAAATTGTTACGTTGGCAACAGTAAGTATTGAAACAATTTCATAGGAAATAAATAGTAATGTAGCTCGATTGCCAGACAATATTCGTCACTCAGAATATTTGAAATTATAAAGTGGTGCCAAGTCCAGTTGAAATTTTTTTTGGTCGAATATTCTACATTGGTAACTCTCTCAAACGATATATCTGAAATCGACCTGTGATATACAGGGTATAAAAAACCGCTTGCCAAATATTGTAAATGAAAATTTGCAAAATCTTCCTTATATTAAATGGAACACCCTGTATATTATTGATCCATAAGAAGCGCCAACGAAACCTCTACAAATTTCATTAAGTATTCCCTATGGCTAAGTTCAATAGTCTTTCTTAAATAAGCATTTCTTTCGAAAAATGGTCATTTTTTCAAAGCGAAATCCATTTGACGACTGATAAGAATATACAAAAAATACCCTTTCCTTAAAATATCGCCCATTCCTAAAATTACCTGTTGCTAGATAAACAAGTTGCGAATTACACCACAAAATAGACGTTCTTGAATAGTTACAATAATTTCAAAAATCTCGGAATTTGTGCCATATTCTTTCGGTCTAAAACAACCTTTCAGCGAATGAAATATTTATTGAAAATCAAGTAGTCTGGCAAATGACAGAACAAAATATTTGGCTGCAAATGAATATTGAAATTTTTAGTCAATCGTGAAGTTGAACTGTCGGTATAATTTCATCAGAATGTTGTTATCAAAAAGTGATTTGATTGATATGATTTTCATATTAGGTGAATCAGACAGGAATTGTTTATTGGCAAGTAGAATTTATTCTCAACGGTATCCAGATAGAAGGCATCCAGATGAAAGATCTTTCCGAAAGGTCTTGGGACGATTCGTTGAAACTGGATCTATTAATTATTCCAAACATGAGCGCATCAAGCCAGCTACTAATGAAGAAAATGAATTGCAAGTTCTTCTTGCTGTTGAAGAAGATCCTAGTAGGAGTCAACGACAAATTGGGGAAATAGTGGATATAAGTGAGAGATCAGTGCAACGAGTATTGAAGAAACATCGCTTGCATCCATACCACGTTCAGTTACATCAAGAACTACTGTATGCTGATTTCGAGAAAAGAGTGAGATTTTGCAATTGGGTGATGAACAAAATTCGTCGAAACGAATATTTTTTCAATAATATTTTATGGTCGGATGAATCGACATTCCATAAAAATGGATTTGTAAATCGACATAATTACCATTATTATGCGACAGAAAATCCTCACTTATTGAGACAGGTGGATTATCAACATAGGTGGTCGATAAATGTCTGGGGAGGCATCATTGGAGAATATGTAATTGGTCCATACTTTTTTGAGGGACATATGAATGGTGCAATGTATCTCAATTTCTTACGAAATGATTTACCAGGTTTGTTAGATGATATTCCTCTTGACCTTCGCAATAGAATGTGGTTACAACATGATGGTGCACCTGCTCACTATTCGGCAGAAGTGAGAGATCATCTAAATGAAGTATTTCCCAATAAATGGATAGGACGGAATGGGCCTGTACGGTGGCCCGCTAGATCACCAGATTTGACGAAACTAGATTTTTTCTTATGGGGATACATAAAAAATATGGTTTACGTTGAGCCACCAACTTCTCCCGAAAATATGCGACTTAGAATAACGAATGCTTTTCGCAGCATTACACCAGCTGTCTTGCGCAGGGTAGAACAGTCTTTCAAACATAGACTTCAGCTCTGCATTCAAGAAAATGGAAGACATGTTGAACATATTTTATAAAAGTTTCATTATCAACCTTAATTAAACTCTCCCTTTTGTAGTTTTGTAATTTGCCAGTTGACAAATTTGAATATCTAGAACTCAAGCTCTGAATGAATATAATAACATGAAAAAAATAGTTATTTATAATGTTTCTTTCTTTTAACTTGTTTGGTTTGATATTGCACGATTTATGAGTGAAATTCTGCATCCAATGAAAAAATAATTTTCCATTTAGCAAAAAGTGATAGGTACATACATTTATTTCGTTAAAAAATATTTGTTTGGACACCTTCTAATGTACAAAATTGAAACAAGATATCTTTCGTATATTTTTATCAGTCGTCAAATGGATTTCGCTTTGAAAAAATGACCATTTTTCGAAAGAAATGCTCATTTAAGAAAAACTATTGAACTTAGCCATAGGGAATACTTAATGAAATTTGTAGAGGTTTCGTTGGCGCTTCTTATGGATCAATAATATACAGGGTGTTCCATTTAATATAAGGAAGATTTTGCAAATTTTCATTTACAATATTTGGCAAGCGGTTTTTCATACCCTGTATATCACAGGTCGATTTCAGATATATCGTTTGAGAGAGTTACCAATGTAGAATATTCGACCAAAAAAAAATTTCAACTGGACTTGGCACCACTTTATAATTTCAAATATTCTGAGTGACGAATATTGGAAAAAAAAACCTGTCATGCTAGATATCTCGAAAACCGTCAATATTTTCGAAGTGCAGATATACATAAAGTTTATTTTATTTTCTATGAAGAAACCGAAAAAGCGATAAAAAATATAGGTTGCCATTTAAAAAGACACAGTTGGGATCCGCCCAGAAAAAATCGAACACCCTGTGTGACCGCCAATATTTTTATTTTGTCGAGCTCGAGCAATAAGGTGATATTATAGAAAATTAGATTCCTATCTGCTTCCTATATAGAGATATGGAACACCGCGCCACTGTTGCAGGACCCTGTATATATATATATATATATATATATATATATATATATATATATATATATATATATATATATATATATATATATATATATGTATATATATATATATATATATTAAATTCTACAAAAAGGATTTGAAGCTTTATATCTTCTATTAATTATCTGCATATATATATATATATACATATATATATATACACACATATATATATATATATATATATATATATATATAAGAAGTTCGACATATTAAAATTTCGAATTCATCAAATGAGTAGGATAAATTTTATTACAATTTCTACATCATTCGAATCGATAGTTCTTTTTTGCCACCGAGGCAGACTCGAAGGTATTTTCTTTTTCTCCAGATTAAATATGTCGAAGAAGAAAGCGAATTATCTCTGAATAAATTCGAAGCTTCTGCGAGTTCTGAAGATGATGTTACCTTCACTCCTCAAGGATTACTGGAGAGTTCGGATTCCACCTACGACTCAATCAATGAAGCGGGATATGTAGAAATAACTCCTGAAAATCTTTTAAAGACTAAAAATACATCTCTCTCAGCTGTTCCTGAAACTGGAAGTGTTTCGAACATAATACGACGCACCATATATTCAGAGTATTGCATTCACGAATCGGGAGGTGGTGTTTTGGTTTCGGAAAAGGTACGAGTAGTTTAAGAGTTTGTATTCAGAAATAAATCAACTTCAAAATGTTTTTGATTTTTCACCTCATGAGATAATTGACTACATTTCAGGTGGCTGAGGCTATGTGTGAAACACAAGGGTCTTCTGACTGAATGAGCGGTTCTCCTAAAGAACTGACGATGTTACGCAATGTTGAATGGGTGAGTTCACCTTGCAAATTATAATTATAATAATTTCGACTGTACAAGTACAGAAGGTTGTCAGTCTCAGCTAAACACATCTACTCAGGGCACAATGTTTCTGTATCCAATGATTACATTTTCTACGATATGCGAATTGAATCAGTTTGCTTTCATAAATTGTTTTGAAAAAAAAGCGATGGAACTGAAAATGACAACAATGAGACTATATACTATTACTTCGTTCAATTAGATCTTGCAAAAATCTCCCCCATTTTGAAGTGAGTTCACAACTGATATTACTCTTTTCTTGTTATGACTCACAATGCACATTACTCAAACCATTCATCTTTATCGGCCATTCATTTTCTGTTTTTATTTCTATCTAGTGAAATTTCAAAAATTCATTTGTTACTTTGAACGTATTCAAAAACGTATTCATCTCACAATGAAGTGTTTTTTGTATACGTTAGTTATGGATTTACATCAAGTATCGGCCAATTCCATCAATGATGTTACTTTGAAATGGATTTGACGAGTAATAGAATTTTAAACTTCAAGCATAACGACGTGAAATGCTATAGTGACATCGAAAGTGACATGAGAAATATGAGTAACAAATTTTGTTATGATCTCAACGCGGCCACGGCTATTGATTTTATCATCTTTCATTTGTTGTGTAATATCAGTTTGTTGTTTTTCCTGGGTTTTTTAAACTTCTATAATCTGAAAAATAAACAAAGCTAAATCACCACAGTCTGTTGGAAGTGTAAGAAAAGCACCCCGAGAAATTACTAAGTAATATAAACCACTGAAGAGTCCAATTAGTCGGAAACTTATATTTATGATTTTTTTTATTGATTTGAATAATCAAAATGAATTAATATTCTCAGCTCACTTCAATGTTATCCACGGTTTGATAATTTTTTTCCGTTCTCAAATTCGAGAAAATAACAAATATCAAATCAATAAAATGTCCAAATATCATATTCGATAGTCTACGTCTACGAGATTGCACAGACATGTTGGCGAATTCTGTTTAGGTTCATATTTCCATCTTACCTTAGCAACGGTAAGCAGGTACGGGAGTGGTTGAAATAGTTATCATCTGCCGAAAGGATTCTCATTTTTTCGTGAGGTTCTTTAATGATGAGTTTTGTTCACTCAAGTTCACTCAAGTCTTGAAGTTTCATCTAAACATATTTTCCACGGGAATAAGGTGTACTGTTTCATGTTTTCATTTATATTTTCTGGTTTTGTTCGTATAAGAAGACACGAACAAAACCTGAAAAGTCGGATGAAAACAGTATATTGGTAGCTTCAGAAGTTATTCTTACATTATCGTTTGTAAACAAGATTAATGATTAGTTTTTGAGGAAAAATTCGAAAGTTGAAATTTGTCAGCAATTCATGTACATTTTATAATTTGTTTTGAAATGCCAATTTTCACTTAATCCATCACGATAATCTTGATGGAAAGTGATATTTTTCAAACATCGAAATATATCTATTCGTGAGATACAATGTAAAAGAGAGGTACTATGTAATTAATTTCTCTATGCCAGTGAAAAAGTAAAAGTTTCGAAGATACTCTATGTCTTTGTGAGTTGATAATTACTTGAAAAATAACATACAATTCATTTTATTTGAACTTTTACAACATTCTAAAAAATAAAAAAAATTGAATCTTTACGGTTGGTATTTTTTATTTTATACAATAACCCATGTATAAAATGAGATAGTATATGGAGCTTTGAAACTTACAATTGTCCATTAGCACAGAAAAATAGACTGCACTTTATCTTTGAAAGTACAAGAATTATAATGAATAAAATGTACATGAATTTGTGAAAAACTTTTTTGTTGCTCACTACATCAAGTCTCTTGACCAAAATTTCGTAGATGACGTCATATTGCCGCCATACGGAATTTGTAAAAAATAAAGGGTTCTGTTCAGAATTCTTGATTTGATTTCATTTTCGGTTAAACCGGAATTGAATTCTCGATGGCTTTATCGAACACATTTTGGCTTCAATGAAACATCTGATTGGAGCTGTGTAAAATGTTTTCGTTGTCACTCGTTATTCTTTCTACAGAAAAACAAGTATAATCCATCATACTCTATGAAAATGTATCATGCATGATTACCATTGCTAAGGCGAGAAGTTAAAGATGGAAATAAGAACTGGAAGTGAATTCTTGGAGAATGCTAATGGTTTCTTTTTGACTTTTGACAAAACAAATATATCTTTCTTCAATTGAGGTGTTTTTTACCAAAGTTTTATTTTATTTTGAGAGCAAAAAAGGGTTACTTTCCATAACGTAAGCCATTTTAGGGAAAGTTGAGTATATACATTTAATTATTTGATTAATTACCAAATTCATAGACAAAATTTATAAATATCACATAGTAATACGTAGTAACTTCCAGGGTGAACTTTTCAAATTGCCCTTTATTACACTCTAACAGATTCTGTGTTGATTTAGCCTTCAGATTGTGCTAAGTTGAGAAACCCAGAAAAACATAAAAAACATTGACTCCTCCACAAACTTTCTTCCAAAGAATAATTAAGTTGTATAGTTTTTGAAAACTCTCTTTCCTCTTATCAGAAAATATTTTTATATTAACAAAATGTCTTTCTCTTCATTAGGATGAGGAAGCAAACTATAATAGCTATTGTGAGAATGACATGAATACTGCAAGCGAAAATTTTGGTGTAAGTATGTTCACGACAGCATTTAGGGTTATTAATATTGACTCCAAAATGTTAAATGTTTTCAGAAGGAAATATCCCAACAACCACTTCCAACCCCGCCAAAAAAACAGAAGCGAAATATTCTCTCATATAAACAGCATGAATCAGCAGAAAATAATAATATAGAGAGGACCATTATAAACTATGGCAAAATAAGTCAGGTAATAGAAAATACTTTTATAATTCATTTCATCTTATTCAGATCATCATTGTTCAATGTGAAACCACTTGCTACCTGATATGTAAAATGGCTGGCTCTCATATTTATTTCCACATGATAACCCGCAATTCGAATTGCTCCTACATTTCTCGCCGATGAGGCTCTTCTCTCAATTCAGAGACGTAACCAATTATCCAAGCAAAATGGCTCTGAATTATAAAATTGAGATTAGAAAAACTTTCATATTGAACATGTTTCGAAGGTTCTTGCAACTAGAACTTATGCTCATTAGACGATATGAATTCGACTTCAGAAAAAGCTATATACTTTTCTTGATGCAATACAATTTCTCAATCCTAATAGTTTAAACCATTTAATGAAATGAAATATGTGTTTTATTTTTTTTCCATGTAGGTATTCAATATGTCAGAACAAGTTTCAAATGCTACAAGCGTAAGACTTGTAGCATTTGGAACATGTTCTGATACCTATGTTGACTTGTGAGTAAAATGAATGCTGGTGCAATTTTTCACCAGAACTTAATTTTTTGTGATATTATCTGTGATACCCTTAAGATGAAGATACCCCTGTATTTTAGTAATTTTGGAAAGTACATATTTGATTTCCGGTACAGGCATAGACCTACATGAGCCGCACTTTTTGCAATAGGTACTTAGCTCAAACCCAGCCTACTGCAAAAAATCCTCGATATTTTTCTCTTCGCGTTGATGAAACCGTAATGAGTTATTTAAAAAAGTTGCTCAGAAATAGATTTCAACCTACAAACCAAATTTCAACGAATTTCATATTCAACTACGATTTTCAATTATTGGTTCTAAATAAGAAGCTACGAAAATAATAAATTCGTTATAATGTAGTCATTCAATCAATAACCTAATACCCATCATCAATACATGTTTTCCATTGATTTAAACTATTTTATCATTTCTGTAGCTTCTCATTCGGAATCATTAATTAAAAATCGGACTTGAATATTACAATAACAAAAAAATGCAAATTTTTAATGTTGAGTTGAAATTTAAAATGTGGGTCAAAAACGATTTCCAAACAACTTTTTCAAATAACTTATCTCGATATCTCCAACGCGAAGCAAAATATCAAGGATTTTTCCTTTTAGCGGGATCGCAGTAGGCTGTCACTCGGGCTAAGTGTTGTGGAAAGTGCGTCCCATGAAGGTCAACCCCTGTACCAAAAAAATACAGGGGTGTCTTTATCTTATATATGCCACACTGTACATTTTTCATTTTATAGAGAATTTATGATGAACAATAAAAGTTATCTCATTGTATCGTCTCTATATTAATTAGCGATATGTTTCAGTCTTCGTTTAACATATAATTATGATTGTAATCTCAAATATATGGATCACTTTCATCCCTCATGACTCTTTTATGGATACGAAGCTCCAAATGTATATAGTGGTCTTCCTCCTGATTCATAAGAATTCTTTGGGCGGGCAGCATTCTGTAATTTCAATTCGTTTTCTTGTATTTCAATTATTGAATTTTGAAAAATTTGTAGGTTATAATCACAGAACACACTGTTTATTGCAGTTAAATCAATAATTTACTGGTCCACCATCAATTAAGCAATGTTTTCACATAGATTATACCTATTTTCTACGGAGCACCGAAAATAAACAAATACAATTCGTGAGAAATAAAGACATTCTTACAGAATTCCACACTGAAAGAGAGATAGCGGCTTTGTCTCTTCTCTTTATTTTTGCCTATCGCTATGCTTTTGCTTTGATAATATGGTACAGAGTTCCTCTCCTGCTGAGAAACGGCTTTATAACAAAAAACATGTTTGTTACTATTGTAAAAATTGATTGGTAGTTACCAAGCATCTCAAGCTTGGTAAAAATGAAACAAAGGTAACTAAATTAATCAGTATAATTGGAAAATCGAAGGAAGTGAAAGAACCATTTTCATGTATTTTGAGGCGGAAGGGCATCATAACTGCAATGTTCTAATAAATAAAGGAGAATTATTCTCAGTATATGTCCCTTATCATTCAGTTGTCTAAAATTAAGAGATTATGGTCCATGCCCGAACTATCTGGGATTTTTCCAAATATACTCAGTATTGGGTCATGTAAAGCATAAGTGTCCAGTGAAAACTGCACTGAAAAACCGCAGACATATAAGACGTGAAAGTGGTGCTCTTCTGAGCCCTTGATCAGGAACCAACACTTCTCATGATTTCCAAAAATATGTATTATCTACTTAATGATCTGATGAGGTATCTCGTGCTTACCAAAATGATATGACAATAGTTAAACCAAGATAGTTTACCAAGATGGTAAATTAGGTGCTCTTTTTTTTTAAATTAGTGCTGAACAGCATGGTTATATTCGACAATACGCTAACTAGGGAGGTTACTATTACAAATGAAATCTTGTGAATAAAAATTATTCTCTTTCAAAAGCAGTTAAATGCCTATACTCATCCTCATTTGATGATCAATTACTTCAAAAATATGGGATACCATCTCTTGCTCTGAAAATGTGCACACATTGTGGGGTTAGAAGCATTGCGCAAGGGAGATTTGAACACAGATAGGGAAATGAAAGGATTTTTGGATATTATGGACCTAGACTGGCGTCAGAAAATATCCTCTATAGCATTGAAAACTCTACGGAGAAAAATTAACTGCACAGAAATGCTTCCGGTAACTTCTGATAATTTGAAGTTGACATATCCCAACACTGGCATAAACTCTCCTCCTCTTAATAAAAGAAGATCAGGTGAAGCATCTAGAATGACACTACAACAGTATGCGTATCTCCCGGACTGGAAAGATCAATGTACAACTGAACTCAAAGATTCTCTTACTACCTTAGAAAAAGACCTCGATAATAGGTTAGTGGTGATAGAAGTCCATGGTAAATCCAGAAAAAATTTCAAAGTCTCAATTCTTCTTACTCCAGAATTGAAAAAGGCAGTCAATACATTGAATAAAACAAGGCAATTGGCAAATGTCTATTCAAAAAACGTGTATGTATTTCCAAGATCGAAAACTTCGCTGACAAACCTGAGAGAACACAATTGTTTGAAGCAATTCTCAATAGATGCAGATCATCAAAGTCCGGGGTTAATTACCAGCACCAAATTGAGGAAGTATGTAGCTACTATGGTTCACGTTTTTAACTTGAAAAAAATCAGAATCGGATTAGCTTGCTAGGCATCTTGGACATGATATACGAATTAATAGAAACTTTTACAGGTTGCATAAATCAGCCGTCGAGCTCACTGAAGTGAGCAGGATTCTTCTAGCCATTGATATCCATACAACAGTAAATTTTGCTGGAAGATATTGGTTTGAGTGGTGATTACTTCCGGGTTTTTTTCTACTAAGTATATACTAGAAAATACTGACAATTGAAGTGACTCAGCTTGAAATCTCTTAATTTTTGTTCAACTGTTTTATTTTATATTTTTATCGAAAAATCTAACAATAAACCAAAATAAAGCGATCGATACAGTGATATCTACCAACAGAGATAAAAACTGGGTGATAGTTAATAAGGCTTCGTTATCGGCAGCACACAAACGTAAACTAAAGACATAGCATCAAAAAAACACACTTCTCCGATTCGGGAGACTGAACCGTCCAACATAAACGAATAGAATGCAGACACCAGTGATCGTCGACAACCCACCGCAAACGCACGAAGAGAAAAATCACGAATACTGAAAATGGGTTCAAATACAAATAAAAATTTGAAAATTCAGGTTGCCGCAAAAGATTTGGAGTGGTTGTGCATTGGCAAAATATCAGGTCATGTTGAAAATGAGGTAATGCAGGCATTCCTGCAGGAATTCTTCCCCAATCAAAGTATGAAATGTTACAGGTTGAACTCCAAAGATAATAATAGTTCATTTGAAGTGGGTGTCACAAAGGAGTGCAAAGAGCTCATGATCAAGAGTGATCTTTGGCCGAACAATGTACTTATTGAAGAATTTGAATTTTTTCGTAATTATTGTCAATACCTCTTGTGAAGATTATATTCAGGTGATCCCTCAACGTTAAGACAATCACCCTGAAAACTGCCCACTTAAACATACGCAGTCTGCGAAATAAAGTAGATTAACTTGAATGTCTGTTAGGAACTCCTAATTTCCCTGATATTATTTGCCTAACTGAAATGTAGTGTAAAACATTTGAAATTTTGCAAGTTTCTCTTAATTCTTATACTCTTGCTGACTATTTCTGTAGGAAGAACATTATGGGGGGTGGAGTAGCTATATTCGTGAATGACACTTACGATTTTTCAGTAATGCCTTGTAAAATAAAAAATATGAGAAAATATTCGAGTTTTCCCTCATTGAAATAAGTGCTCAGAATATTGAATTTGATGTGGGTTGCTTTTATAAATCTCCATCCAGTGATCCAAAGTGTGGAATTGACCGCGGTGGTAGTGCGCCTGGCTCACGATCGGAGTTCGAACTGCCTAGACCAGATACTTTCCTCGAGAGAATGTATCTGGTTAAAGCTGGGATGATTCTGCAACCATGTTAGGAATAACACGTTGAAAGGTAAGACCTCGTTAGTCCTTAGCTCACACAAGTTTCTCAACTTCTGGTGGTACCATATTGGGGCGACAACTGATGATTAACGGGAAAAAAGGGCATAACCGAATTCACTAGAATTAGTAAAAATAGCAGTACTGTTATCGATAATATCTTCACGAATATTCATACAGACATCAGTAGTGAAGTAATTCATGTCGATTCAACGTCGATATAAATCCATGTCACCTTGGGTATGAATACAAAAGTGCAACAAACACATGAATTCTGCATTCTTTTCTCTTTTATTTGAAGTGCCACATATAACGATGCGACTCAGTGCCCTATTGGCATCGTCTTCGTTTTTTTTCTCTGTCGATGAATTCTGCATTCGTTTCCCTTTCATTTGATGTGCTGCACGTTGACATCCAACTATCCTTAACGAAGATGTTGCTTAGTGTCCTTTTGACATACTGCGCCATCTTTGTTTTTCTCTGTCGATGAATTTTGCATTTTTTCACCTTCCATTTGACGTGCCGTACGTGACGATTCGAAAATTATAAACGAATATGTGACATTTTGCGTCATATTTGTTTTCTCTTTGTCGATGAATTCTTCAAATCTATTGGCATCGTCTTCGTTTTTTTTCTCTGTCGATGAATTCTGCATTCGTTTCCCTTTCATTTGATGTGCTGCACGTTGACATCCAACTATCCTTAACGAAGATGTTGCTTAGTGTCCTTTTGACATACTGCGCCATCTTTGTTTTTCTCTGTCGATGAATTTTGCATTTTTTCACCTTCCATTTGACGTGCCGTACGTGACGATTCGAGAATTATAAACGAATATGTGACATTTTGCGCCATATTTGTTTTCTCTTTGTCGATGAATTCTTCAAATCTTCTTCTTTTATTTGGCATGCTGTACGTGACGATCCGTTTTTTCAATGATTTCCTTTGCAATTTTTCCTATGCTGTTTCATTAGGCGCTCGATATTTTTTTTGCCTACAAATGAAATCGTTTGAATTGAGTACCCACATCGGTATGTTGCGGGTAGTATAATGAAAATAGGTTATGAGGCCCCGTTGGCTTCGAAAAATTATTATTTAGGTTTCATGACGTATAAACTAGTCCACTGATGACCGGAAGTGAAAACCGAAAGTGGTCGTTTTTGATGGATTCGAAACCTTCTCACCCCAAGGAATCGAAAAATACCATATGTTTCAGTATACGACGATTTTTTCTTTTTTTTTGTCGACAAATTCTGCGTTTTGAATAAAACTTCTGCAATTGGATTATACTCGTAGTTGTTCATAACCCAACAACTTTCAATTTCAAGTTTGTTCAATGATTTTCTTTGAGTGTGCAATTCTTCCTATGCTATTTCACATTAGACGCTGTATATTATACTTTCCATAATCTACAAATGAAATCATTTGAAATGAGTACCCACGTCGGTCTGTTGCGGCTGGTATATATATATATATATATATATATATATATATATATATATATATATATATATATATATATATATTGGCTTCGAAAAATGATTAATTATGATTCATGACCTGAAAACGAATCAATTGATGTCAAAATCGGACAACAGGAAGTGGTCTTTTTTTGAGGGATTCAAAACCTTCTCACCCTAAGAAATCCAAATATATCATATGTTACAGTATACAATATTTTTTCATTTTCCTATGCTATTTCACATTAGGCGCTGGATATTATATTTGTTACGCTATCTTTGTTGTTTCTTTGTCGGACACTGTATTCAGTTCCCATTCATTTGATGTGCTGCACGTTGAGATTCAACTATCATTAACTTTTTCTTTGTCGATGAATTCTGCATTTCTTATCCTTTCATTTGACGTGAATATACAACTTCTGACAGTTGCGCTATTATTTTTTGTAATAAATCATTAACTTCCACGCATCATCACACACGCCACCACCTCCCATGCTGACTACGTCACTTTCAAAGTTTTAATGTTTCATCACTATTATTATTATTATTCGACCCTCATTATCCAGTTCAATTTCATTCAACATAATCAATCGAGTGATATTTGATTCCTCCATTTTGATTGGCTGACCGACACCACTCTGTAACATAAGTTAGGTTGAGTGTTCCTCAAGGTTCCGTTAAGGAGTCTGAAAATTCGCAAAATGAATCTTCATACGACAAAGCATGGACTTTAGTCATTTTCTTATGATACTTACTTGGTTAGCGGAATTCGTTAAATGATAAAAGACTGTCATATTGAAACACGAAAAACGGTAACGAATAAACGCACGCAAAATGGTATGAAACACACGCAAAACGCTCGAAAACGTACGCAAACGATCGGAAACGCACGGAAAACGGTCGAAACGCAAGCGAAACGGTTGCATGCAAAACGGTCGAAACGCTTGTCAAACGATCGAATACTAGGCTTTCCCCATTTTCGAATGTCAACTCCACAATACGTAACTCTTCGACAACTTTGGTGCCATCTCCTCCCTCTCCTGATGATGCTAACTTGTTTAACAAAGATACGAGACATAGTTCCCTTCTGACATGTTAGAACGCTAGACTTCTGTTGAACCGACATATTTTTTTCTCCAATGATGTATTTTGAAACACCCTGTATACACATTGATATCATATTTTAAACCGACATGTTTCTTTCTCAAATATATTTTGTTGTACCCTGTACAATGCCACGCCATGTTTGATTTCAATGCTATATTTTGAGACACCTCGAACACATTGAGAGATCGCACGTTGGAAACTTACAGCCTCGTGAAACTGTTGTTTTTCTTCCTAAATGATGTATGTATTTTGATGCACCCTGTACACTTCGACGCCATGTTTTTTTCTTCAATGGTGCATTCTGAGACACCCCATTCACATTGAGGGATCGCACGTTGAACTGTTGGGTTTTTATATTCTTTCTTAAATCTGATTCATTATTATTAATATATCACTTTCGCGCATCCAATTTTCATCGAGTCGTTCAGGCTTAATTTGGAAACCGGCAATGATACATTGCCCGATAAACAACTATTTATTTTACAACCGGCAACACCTGCTTGTGCTAGGAACGTAAAACATCGATACCATCTCCATCTCTCTTTGCCTCGATTACGTCACACACGTCTCTCGCTCTTACACACACATACACATCTTTAAATGAAATGTTAATCCTTTCCCAAATCTAACTACATTTTCCTATCTTCAACATGATAATGATGATTACAACTTCCCTAACATTCTACGGAAATCAAAAAAATGCGGTCAAGTATATAAAATGAGTCAATTTCGGTCCCGACAAAACTTACGCTATAAATACCCATCATTCACAGTTACTTTCAATATCTTACGTTGGTGTAGAGGCTACGGACAATGCCTACCATGCGGACGTCCTGGGTTCGATTCTCAAAACTATAAACTTTTTTAATATGAATCACGTGACTGGAACGAGACAAGTGGGCCGAGGGGTGAGGCGGAGTCCCAAAGGGGGCCGATCGGTGATGCGGAGTACTAAGGGGGCCGAGTTCCTCGCTTGAATCGCTACGATACTTATTCCATCCTGCGTTGATGACGTCACACGTTTCTCTCTTTCACTCGCTAAAGCTTTTCTCCGAAATACTTACCAGCTACGCACGACCTTGAAGTGTGCCAGAACATACATTGTTCATCTACTATGTTTGGCTAAAGAAAATTATTTCAACCGTAGAATGACTTGTTTGTACTTTGAATGCAGATCTTCGTACAGACAAGTCCTTTAATTTGCAGGAAAATGTAGAGTTCCATAAAGGCATTACTCCACTAGTTCTCTTGAAAATTGGTCTCATTTCATGTTTCCCTTCAGATTATAATGCATTCGGTTTGTTCGGGTGTGGTCAGAAAAATATTATTCATATGGAGAGATACTGGAAGAAGATATGGAATAAAAGTTATTCAAATGAATGAAAACATTAAATCTTCAAATATTTATTGGCCTATGGAGTTTAATAGAAAACCTAGATCACTGTGTGATTTGGAAAATTGGAAAGCAATAGAATTTCGTCAGTTTTTGTTGTATGTTGGTCCAGTAGTGCTACAGGATTCATTACCCGAAAAAATATTTCATAATTTTATGCTACTGAAATACGACATGTCTATTTTACTGAGTCAAAAACTGAATGAACAATATAATGATTATGCTGATAAAATACTACACATTTTTGTAAAACACTCTATCAGTATTTATGGAGAGGAATTTTGTGTTTACAATACCCACTCCCTGATTCACATTGCCACTGTTACAAAACAATTTGGATCCCTTCTCTCGATAAACTGTTTCAAATTTGAATTTTTTTTGGATGGATTAAAAAGAATTCTTCGTAAACCAAATTTACCTTTGGAACAGGTAGTGGGGCGTTACCTGAAAATAAGGAAAAGTACTCAAAGTGAAGATTCCTCCACATCATTTCAATTTTCACATTTAGTACATCCTTCAAAATTATAAAATTCAAATATTATTTTGAATGGCGAAGTTTATTCTAAATTGCACTATAAAAATATAACACTTACTAATAAAACAACAAATAACTATGTAATTCTTCAGAATGGAGATATGATGAAAATAAAATATTTCATAAAAAATTCTGAAACTGTTATTGGAAATGAAATTGAAGTAATTAAACCTTTAATTGATTACCCAACGTGTAGTTCAATTTTTTCTCTATATAAAGTTATTCTTACTGAAACACCTCTTATCTGTAGTAAAGATGAAATATTATATAAAGCTGTATTACTTCTTTTTGGTAATTCATTTGTTTGTTTGCCATTATAACCAGATACATGTGTTCCCACTTTGTATTTTTGTGAGTTATACAGGGTCCTGCAACAGTGGCGCGGTGTTCCATATCTCTATATAGGAAGCAGATAGGAATCTAATTTTCTTTAATATTACCTTATTGCTCGAGCTCGACAAAATAAAAATATTGGCGGTCACACAGGGTGTTCGATTTTTTCTGGGCGGATCCCAACTGTGTCTTTTTAAATGGCAACCTATATTTTTTATCGCTTTTTCGGTTTCTTCATAGAAAATAAAATAAACTTTATGTATATCTGCACTTCGAAAATATTGACGGTTTTCGAGATATCTAGCATGACAGGTTTTTTTTTCCAATATTCGTCACTCAGAATATTTGAAATTATAAAGTGGTGCCAAGTCCAGTTGAAATTTTTTTTTGGTCGAATATTCTACATTGGTAACTCTCTCAAACGATATATTTGAAATCGACCTGTGATATACAGGGTATGAAAAACCGCTTGCCAAATATTGTAAATGAAAATTTGCAAAATCTTCCTTATATTAAATGGAACACCCTGTATATTATTGATCCATAAGAAGCGCCAACGAAACCTCTACAAATTTCATTAAGTATTCCCTATGGCTAAGTTCAATACTTTTTCTTAAATGAGCATTTCTTTCGAAAAATGGTCATTTTTTCAAAGCGAAATCCATTTGACGACTGATAAGAATATACAAAAAATACCCTTTCCTTAAAATATCGCCCATTCCTAAAATTACCTGTTGCTAGATAAACAAGTTGCGAATTACACCACAAAATGGACGTTCTTGAATAGTTACAATAATTTCAAAAATCTCGGAATTTGTGCCATATTCTTTCGGTCTAAAACAACCTTTCAGCGAATGAAATATTTATTGGAAATCAAGTAGTCTGGCAAATGACAGAACAAAATATTTGGCTGCAAATGAATATTGAAATTTTTAGTCAATCGTGAAGTTGAACTGTCGGTATAATTTCATCAGAATGTTGTTATCAAAAAGTGATTTGATTGATATGATTTTCATATTAGGTGAATCAGACAGGAATTGTTTATTGGCAAGTAGAATTTATTCTCAACGGTATCCAGATAGAAGGCATCCAGATGAAAGATCTTTCCGAAAGGTCTTGGGACGATTCGTTGAAACTGGATCTATTAATTATTCCAAACATGAGCGCATCATGCCAGCTACTAATGAAGATAATGAATTGCAAGTTCTTCTTGCTGTTGAAGAAGATCCTAGTAGGAGTCAACGACAAATTGGGAAAATAGTGGATATAAGTGAGAGATCAGTGCAACGAGTATTGAAGAAACATCGCTTGCATCCATACCACGTTCAGTTACATCAAGAACTACTGTATGCTGATTTCGAGAAAAGAGTGAGATTTTGCAATTGGGCCATGAACAAAATTCGTCGAAACGAATATTTTTTCAATAATATTTTATGGTCGGATGAATCGACATTCCATAAAAATGGATTTGTAAATCGACATAATTACCATTATTATGCGACTCACTTATTGAGACAGGTGGATTATCAACATAGGTGGTCGATAAATGTCTGGGGAGGCATCATTGGAGAATATGTAATTGGTCCATACTTTTTTGAGGGACATATGAATGGTGCAATGTATCTCAATTTCTTACGAAATGATTTACCAGGTTTGTTAGATGATATTCCTCTTGACCTCCGCAATAGAATGTGGTTACAACATGATGGTGCACCTGCTCACTATTCGGCAGAAGTGAGATATTATCTAAATGAAGTATTTCCCAATAAATGGATAGGACGGAATGGGCCTGTACGGTGGCCCGCTAGATCACCAGATTTGACGAAACTAGATTTTTTCTTATGGGGATACATAAAAAATATGGTTTACGTTGAGCCACCAACTTCTTCCGAAAATATGCGACTTAGAATAACGAATGCTTTTCGCAGCATTACACCAGCTGTCTTGCGCAGGGTAGAACAGTCTTTCAAACATAGACTTCAGCTCTGCATTCAAAAAAATGGAAGACATATTGAACATATTTTATAAAAGTTTCATTATCAACCTTAATTAAACTCTCCCTTTTGTAGTTTTGTAATTTGCCAGTTGACAAATTTGAATATCTAGAACTCAAGCTCTGAATGAATATAATAACATGAAAAAAATAGTTATTTATAATGTTTCTTTCTTTTAACTTGTTTGGTTTGATATTGCACGATTTATGAGTGAAATTCTGCATCCAATGAAAAAAAAAATTTCCATTTAGCAAAAAGTGATAGGTACATACATTTATTTTGTTAAAAAATATTTGTTTGGACACCTTCTAATGTACAAAATTGAAACAAGATGTCTTTCGTATATTTTTATCAGTCGTCAAATGGATTTCGCTTTGAAAAAATGACCATTTTTCGAAAGAAATGCTCATTTAAGAAAAACTATTGAACTTAGCCATAGGGAATACTTGATGAAATTTGTAGAGGTTTCGTTGGCGCTTCTTATGGATCAATAATATATAGGGTGTTCCATTTAATCTAAGGAAGATTTTGCAAATTTTCATTTACAATATTTGGCAAGCGGATTTTCATACCCTGTATATGACAGGTCGATTTCAGATATATCGTTTGAGAGAGTTACCAATGTAGAATATTCGGCCAAAAAAAAATTTCAACTGGACTTGGCACCACTTTATAATTTCAAATATTCTGAGTGACGAATATTGGAAAAAAAAAACCTGTCATGCTAGATATCTCGAAAACCGTCAATATTTTCGAAGTGCAGATATACATAAAGTTTATTTTATTTTCTATGAAGAAACCGAAAAAGCGATAAAAAATATAGGTTGCCATTTAAAAAGACACAGTTGGGATCCGCCCAGAAAAAATCGAACACCCTGTGTGACCGCCAATATTTTTATTTTGTCGAGCTCGAGCAATAAGGTAATATTATAGAAAATTAGATTCCTATCTGCTTCCTACATAGAGATATGGAACACCGCGCCACTGTTGCAGGACCCTGTATAAAGAGTTTTGAACTATGTTATTTCTGTATTATTCAATATTATTTAGGTTAGCTGAAATTCATCTTGGTAGTTATTTTATTTAAGCAATTTTTCCTCAGAAGTGATTTTATGTGGGCTAAGCAGGTAATGATTGAAAAAAAATCTAATGATAAAGCTAAATGCTGTTGTAGAATTCGTAGAAGAAATTAATGATGGGGAAATACCGATAGCAGTGGTATCAAATTCTTGGTTAGAAGATTGAAATCATTGTGAAACCTATTGTTTTTGGCCCAGTTATATAAGAAATTCTTATAAAATTAGTAAATTGGCATTAGAGCATGCATCACTGGATTCTGATAGATGCGTAGAATGCCCAGTAAATATAAAATTCTCTTCAGGTAAATATATCTGTGTCACCTCACAAACCACAAGAGGAGACTAAATCATCTGTCGGTAACAAATAAGACAGATGGGTATCCGCGGCTAAGCTAAACAGTGGAGACGGGAGTGGGTTAAACAACTTAGCAAATTTCAAATAGATCTTAATGGGCGCCAGGTAAATTTAATCCTCCAGATACCCTAAGTAACTCACAATATCAATAACTTACCAATTAATATTGGAAATAAAAGATAAAGGTCCCCAATATGATTTATTCAGTAATCCTAACTTACATGGATTAACCAACAACGCTTCTAAGACAACAATGCAATATTCACACTACTACGCGATGTTCAAATGTCCATACAAGAGCGCGGTGTATATACCACGAATTCAATCAGCCATAAATTACGGTAGTAACGACGCTCAAAAAAACTACAATACGTCGAGTAAAACTACCACGAAAATTGAGTAGGTGAAATCGTAAATACTAGTATCGGATGGTAAGACAAACTCGTTTGCGTCGCGTGAGCTCAGGCGTAGGCGCATCGGTGTCAATCAGCAATCGTGAAAGGAAGAATATACCTCAATTTCCGTTTCACAAATATCTATGTCAATCAGGTATCAATAAACAAACTCTTAATCAATAAACGATAAACAAACACTATATCAAACAGGTATCAATAAACAGAAGGGCAAACAATTATTTAAGTATCTCAGTATAGCACAAATTTTCAAATAAATCAATTATAACTTGCGTGCTCCTTTTGGGCCACCCGGTATATGGTGTTAGGCTACCCTGTAGTATGGCGGAGATGGATCACCCTGTAGCACCGGTGGATCACCCTGTAGTACGGCGGAGATGGATCCCCCTGTAGGGCACGACAAGCTGGACCAGTAGTGGATCACCAAATAAGATCCAGAAAGAAAATAGGGGAAAAAAAAAGACAGGAAAAGAAAAAGGAAACAGGAACGAAGACAAAAAAAAAACAGGAAAAGAAAAGCAGGAAGAAAAACCCTACGGAAGAAAATTCTCAATCAGAATCAGATGAAACAAGGTGAGATTCAACCCCCATTCAATAGGACTATTTGACTAATCAATACCCCTGGTATATTTTCATCAAGCAAAGTAGCAAGATAACAAGAGTATATTTTTGGGTGCCCTGTATAACCATATGACCCGTAAAAATCAAGAAAATTGAATGAGTGTTGAAACCTCTCTTCAACACTAATATTCAGTTGAGATGTAACGATGGAACCAGAAATTACTAAAATCATTTAAAACACATTTAATGGTAAAATTCTTACCCTGGCCAAGGGGTTTTCTATACGATTCTTCGTGTGCGGTGTTCTGCACGGAAGTCCTGCTGGGACTTGATGAGTGACTGAGGGCCTTCTGTTTCTTATGAATCTAGAGACGAGAAACGAAGGTTGTAGAATTGAAGAAGTGATATCATAGCTAAGATCACATGAGAGATGCGACAGTGATTCAGACATACCTAATTTCGGAAATCCTTCCACCTGGCACGAGTTCGGTAACCACCACAAATCCTCAAAAGAGCTTAAGTTTCAGACTGCAAATATCCACACCAAAATGACCAATCAGTCTTCCACTATACAATCCTGACTTGTAGAAATAATCCCCGTGAAGGATGGCACAAATACAACCAAATATATCCTACAATCAGTCTGATGGTACCCTTTGAACTCCGAACCAAGCTCACCGAAGGCTAACTTCCAAATACTAAGCGACTGCCACATCTGACAGCTAACCAGTTGTTGCCACAGTGCATCCAATCTACACTACAAGCACCAAGGGGGCGCTGTGCACAACATCATACATCTATCAATTCCTCCACAGCCACTTGAGACAATATCAACAAGTCCATGACCCATCAAAACTCCTTCTCAAAGCAATGCAACCCTTAAACAACCCTTGACAACTTGAGTAACCGATCAATCCCTCACCCGTGAACAACTGTAGAACTAGTTCGGTGTAAGTCGACGGAACGACACTACGAAAGTTCGGCAGATGTCAACCAACAGCTGTCTCTTAACCTTGTTTACGAATATTTACAAAATATCTTGTTCCAACCTATTTTCAACTATTTACCAATCCTTATTCATGCGATGGAATAGAAACATACAAGGTAAGTCGCCACATCCTTCCCTTTCAGTACAAATATTAGAGCATTCGTATTATTCAGATTATTTACCGAAAATATCAAACAGTATTCAGAAACCAGAGCTAACTAATATTGTTTTTCAGGCGATATGGCTCTAATATGTAGTAATCCTTCTGGAAGTGATGAATAACAATCTATGCAAGAAATATTCTCGGAAAGGTATAGAGAATAAGGCAGGCAGCGGCTGAAAAATGATAGGCGAAGTAAACTGAGAAACAAACAATAACAACTATTTCAACCTAGCGAGGAATTTCGGATCTCCAACGTCGATTGGCAAAAGGAGAATGCGTAAGTACTGGTCAAAGCAGTTAGTCAGGGAGCATACATTTATTCTTGTACATTTCAGGTATGGTTTTCTATGGAACGGAAGATTCCCATTACTATGATATTAAATGAATAAAATGAACTTGTAACTGAATTACATTGTTAATATCCTCTGAATAAAGATCTTAAAAGGTAAGGTAGTGTTTTTGAAAGGTCACATAAGAGCAGTTTGATCTAGTGCTAAATTGAAACGTAACAACTTCTTTGAAAATGTAGGTTGGGCACCCTGACAAACCAGATGTGTCCCTAGCTGTGACGAAAAGTTCGTCATCAATAAATGACAATTCTGTCGATTCCATAGGAAATAAACGAACAATATCTACAATATTTACAAGTAAATTTAGACCGTTACATCTGATCTGAAATTTAGTATATTAACAAATCTCATTTTTCAGGTAATTACCAGAAGGCTGTGGCAAAAATGAAACTCTTAGAAAGTCAGTCAAGTGTGACGGAGGAAGAAGAGGTGCATGAGTGTAATAAGAGAGTACCACCAAAAAGCAAGCTGTATGATGAATTTGAGCGCAGCTCAGATTTACAACTGATTCAAAGCCGGTACCATTGTCTTCACATTCCTCAACAGTTCCGCTGCCACCTCTCAAAACAACAGTAGAACAGTTTCAGGATTGTTCAAATAAAGCCTGTTATTTATTGAAAAATGCCAGGAACATTGACAGTTGCTCTACAAACAAGTCTGTTAATTCCACTTCAGTTCCTCTCCATGGGTCAGCTTCCAAAGTGGAATCATCATCATCATCAAATTCACATACAAAGTTTGAATAATCCCTTGGGTTGCAACACTGATGTCGTGTTTGGAGGCAAAAACATCAGGGTTATGCTTTTCAAGTCTGTAATATGGGGATGTGCTGGACAGTTGTCAACTAACAACAGGATTTTTTTGTTCTCTATCGTAAGTTCACGATCCCATGCGCATACCCATTTGGTAAAAATGTCAGCCGTCATCCAGGTTCTTCGATTGCTCTCATAATTCACTGGTTTCATTTGCATTAAAAATTTCATCATCTCTAAATTATACTTATGATGCACTGTTTGGAACCTTTGGTGTAGTGATGAATATTACTGGAGTTTTTTCCCAACACCAAATCGTTATTTTCAACATCTTCCTCTTAGAAGATAATCACTAGGTGATCGAAATACGTGTCGAGGTGTTAAAAATAACGATTTGGTGTTGGGAAAAAACTCCAGTAATATTCATCTCTAAATTACGCACATAGAGTAGGCCAAACTTGTTAAACCAATCGATTACATCACTTTGTTGAACTGACATAGACTCACCAGCAATCTAACCACAGACGATGTTGTGTCTCACTTTAAAACGGTTTATCCAACTCATGGAACATTTGAAATTTTGCATATCTAATTGGCTAACTGGCTAACAAAAAAAGTTTGCTTTCTCTTGTAGCAGAGGTCCATTGAGGGATAATCTCTGTATATATATATATATATATATATATATATATATATATATATATATATATATATATATATACATATATATATACATATATATATACATATATATATACATATATATATATATATATATATATATATATATATATATATATATACCTACCTACCTACTTTACACGTGAGTTTCGTTCGGAGGTTTAATTTCGACTTTCGGTGGGTTAAACAAAACTTTAAATATTGAAATTGATATCATTAGAAAGGTAACATTCCCAGATTTATTATGATGTTATAAAATGCAGAAATTATAAAGTAACATTTGCATAACAAGCAGTTGGAAATACTCATTTTAACCTCTTTTGGATAAAAAGTGTATGCATAAAAAAATAACAAAAACTACAGCAGTTAAAGTGTTTACCAGTGCCGTGCTTCATCAACAAGTTAGGTTATTAAATATAAACAGTAAAAGACAATATGGATGAATCGATTTGTACCAAATGTAAAAAAAATATTACCGATGAAGAGGAATATATAATGTGTGATTGTTGCAACGACATGATTCATGAAAGTTGTACTAAGCTTTCAACAACTCAAATAAGAGCAGTAACCCTAAAAAAGGAACGACTTGTGATGTATTTTTGTCCTGAATGTAAAACCAACTTCAAACAAATACCAATGCTAATGAAAAATATGAATGAGATTATTGCAGTTAATAAGTCTCTTCAAGAAGAAAATAACTTGCTCAGAAAAAAAATAGAGGAGTTTACAACACAAGTTCAAGCATCAGGAGTAAGCAACACTGAAGAAATAATTGCGGAATTGGCTGAAAGACAGAAACGTGCTTCTAATATAATAATATACAATGTCAATGAATCAAGAGCCAATACAAATAGTGAGAGGTCTTCACAAGATAAAGCAGCTGTTGAAAATATTCTACAAGTGTTTGAAGTGAAAAAAGAAGAAATAAAATGTTTCCGTCTAGGAAAAGTAATAATGAATAAAAATAGACCAATTAAAATTATTTTAAGATCTCCAGATGAAGCAATAAAAATTTTGAAAAATAAATCACTTGTCAGTATACCCAGTATCAGAATTTCAGCAGATCAGACCTTTGCACAAAGGGAGTATTTTCGTAAAATCAAATCAGAACTGGAAGAAATTATGGCAAATGGTGATAACTCCAAAACCATCAAATATATTAACAATAAACCAACAATCGTTAATAAGGATAAATTTGAAAGAAGAAAAAACATTTAAAGTACCCTGATATACAACTCAATAGTGATATTATATATATGAATGCTCAAAGTCTTTTAAAGCATAAGGATGAAATTGAAGAGAGCATTCTATGCTACAATCCTAAAGTAATTTTACTATCAGAAACCAGGACAACTGCAGACATTGAGGACGCTGAATTACGAATAGAAAATTATTCTACCATTCGTTGTAATTCATCAAACCGCCATACTGGAGGCGTAGTGATTTATATTCAAAAAGAGTTTGAATTTTCAGTTTATAAAACGTTTGTTCTAGAAGGTAATTATTGGTGTAAGGTGGTTAAAATTAATTTAGGATCTAGTATTTGGTTGGTTGGAAATATGTACCACTCTCCTTCAAGTTCTGATGCTAAATTTTTGGAAGATTTTGATGATTTATGTGATACTTTGGTGACATCTAATAAGAAATTTATTTTAGTAGGTGATTTCAACTTGAATTATCTTGATAATACTTTTTATGTCAGAAAAATTAAAAAACTACTTGAAATATATGGATTAAAGCAAACTATCACTGATCCCACCCGTATTACATTACAATCCAAAACTCTAATAGACTATGTAATATCAAATGAAAATAATTATGTGTCAAATGTACATTTATATCCGAGTATAACAGATCATTTACTGATATCAGTAAATTTTTCGTCAGTTAAAACAAATAGCAATTATATAACAAAACAATACAGAAATTTTAGTGACCGTAATCTTGATCTTATTAAAAATAGTCTTATATCATGTAATTGGTCATTGGATTCTATTGATATTGAGGTGATATATCATGAAATAATGGAAAAATGTTCTCTCATAGTCGAAAATGTTGCTCCTCTTAGAATTTGTCAGTATAAGACACATCTCCCATGGTTTAGTTATGAAGTTCTAATCAAAATCAAAGAGAGAGACAATACATATATTTCCTTTGTAAAAGCTAACGAAATTGAAAAAGATTATTTATGGGAAAAATTCAAAAAGCTTAGAAATGAAGTAGTTAATCTATTAAAAAAAAATAAACAGAACTACTACCATGAGAAAGTAGATAATTATAAAAATAACTCAAAAATGATGTGGAAAACACTGAAACAGTTGGTCAATAACAAAGAACAAGAAATGCCCAGACATATAAAATTTGAAAAAAATGGTTATCACATAATAATAAAAAATGAAACTGAAATTGCCCAAGAGTTCAATGAATATTTTGTTAATAGTGTTAATCTAATAACGGATAGCATTGAAACCCAAGAGTTATGGTCAAACCTAGATCACAACCTATACAGACCATTTAAAAAATTTAGAGCAATCACTTTAAAGGAGAGGAGGAGAGAGAAATTATTAATTCTTTGGATAATAAACACAGTATTCATGAAATACTAAGTTGTAAAATACTTAAACAAATATTTGAAACGGCTGGTCATGCTATACTTAATTTTATTAATACTTCTTTACGAACGGGAAAAATTCCACAGGGACTTAAAACCAGTACTATTATTCCAATCCAAAAAATCAGTAATACTATAAAAGCTGATGAATTCAGACCTATTAATACACTACCAGCCCTAGAAAAAATTTTAGAAATTACTGTTTATAACCAATTGTTGGAATTTATCAATGACAATCAAATCTTATTCGAAAGACAGTCAGGGTTTCGAAAAAACCATTCCTGTGAGTCAGCACTGCAGTTGTCATTAAGTAAATTTAATAATGAACTAGAGCACAACAAATATGTTGTTTCTGTGTTTCTCGATTTGAAAAGGGCTTTTGAGACAATTGATAGAAATATTCTTCTTGCTAAGCTCAAGAGATATGGTGTAGGCGGTCAGACCTTCAATTGGTTTTATGATTATTTGTCTAATAGAAAGCAGAGGGTAAGAATTAACAATACATTTTCAAATGAAATCACAAATGACAAGGGTGTTCCTCAAGGTAGTGTTTTAGGTCCACTGCTTTTCATAATATATCTTAATGATATTAACTTATTTGTGGACTGTGAATTCATAAATCTGTTCGCAGATGATACATTATTAGCATGTAGTGATACAGACTTGGATAGAGCTATTCACAAAATGAATTCCATCTTAGTCAGTGTTAAAAGATATCTCGATATCAATAAATTGAAATTAAATGTAACTAAAACCAAAGCCATGATAATTACTAATAAATTTAAATACAACAAAATTGGGATAAATAATTTAGACATAAATATTGATAACAAGAAAATTGAGATCGTCACAAATATAAAATACTTAGGAGTCCAACTCGACAATACACTTTCTTTTGATAGCCATTTCGACTATATTCATAAAAAAATTTCAAAAAAATTATACTTTTTTTCAAGAATTGCTAGTAATTTATCAACAGCCACTAAAATAACAGTTTATAAAGCAATTATTCTGCCTCATTTTGACTATTGTGCATCAATCATATACTCTATGAACTTAAATAAAATTAATCAACTGCAGAAATTGCAAAATAGAGGCATGAGAATTATTCTGAGATGTAATAGATACACACCAATAAATTCAATGTTATCCACCCTTCAGTGGCTGCCCGTATTACAAAGGTTACTGTACTTCGCAATGATATTTATTTATAAGATAATAAATAATTTGTCTCCTTCTTATTTCATGAATATGGTCAACTACAATTATGAAATCCATGAACACTATACTCGCAATAACTGCAATCTACATATTGTCAGAACAAATTTTAAAAGTAGTATGAATTCAGTATTTTTTAAAGGCTTCATTAAATTTAATGACCTACCAACTGACGTAAAAGACTGTTTATCAATAAATGTCTTCAAAAGACATTTGTTAAAATATATAAAAGAAACATAACTTACATTTGGATAAAGTTGTAAATCTATGTTTTATATGTTAGTTTTGATTGTGAAATATTTGAATTGTTTCGGTATAAATCTTCTAATGTTACCTATATAACTAGCATTACTAAGTAGAAATAATAAATATTATTTGTAAAATAATAGCACGGAGCGATAGAACTATTTATTGTTACTTGTAATAGTTTTAAAATTACTGAATAGCATATATTAGTTACTTTTTCTGTTCTATCTTTTCCTATTTTTTTTATTGTATATTAGGGAAACCTATTTCTGAAAATAAAGAAAGATTATTATATATATATATATATATATATATATATATATATATATATATATATATACATATATATACATATATATATATATATATATATATATATATATATATATATATATATATATATATATATGAAGAGTTTCAATGAAGTTCAACTTCGGCACTTGTTTGTGTTTTAAATTTAACTTAAAATGATGCGGCCAACTGCGACCCACTGAAGTTCAGTGTTTGTCAAATTCAACTTTTTTTATGAAAAAAATTGATCAAATTTAACAAAAAGTTACTTGAAAAAGTTGTGTCGACGACAATTTTATATCCATTTGCCAAATTTTATGCAACTAGGATAAAGTTAACGTTTTGCTTATTTTTGACAGATATCCCCTTTATTTTAAAAAACAAGTTCGGGTAATTGTCATCAACTCATGTATACATAACAAACTCATCATGGAGTTTAACTTTTCTGATAAATTTTTACTCATACGGACATTTTTAGAGAGAAATTAAAAATGTACTATAAGATAAAATTGCCTGATCACGATTGGGTAATTGCTGAGCATCATAAATAATTATTATGTGTTTATGCTGGTATCAAAATCACTTCCAATATGCTAGGACAACCGCAAGCCGTTGGATATTCTGGGCCAACATACATCGCTATTCGAAGTGGAAAGCATAGTTCATCTACTGCTAATACTCATACTCAAGATTTCGAGACGCTTATCGAACATGAAGAGTTTCGACCATTAGCTAAAACTGACAATGGACTGATAAAACCAGTGGTAATCATGACGGTTGATGGAGGGCCAGATGAAAATCCGCGTTATCAAAAAGTCATAGGGTTTGCACTTTAAGCGATATAATATCGATGCATTGTTTTTAGCTACCAATGCTCCTGGAAGAAGTGCGTGTAACAGAGTAGAGCGCAGAATGGCTCCTCTTAGTCAGGAACTGGCTGGTTTAATATTGACTCATGACCATTTTGGGCCTCATTTGAATGAATGTGGCGTTAAAATTGATGAACATTTAGAAAGATCTAATTTCGAATTTGCAGGAATCGTATTAGCTGAAGTATGGAGTTCAATGGAAATTGATGGCTATAATGTTAATGCAAAATATGTTGGGGCAGATGAACAAGATCTTCCTGATTTTCCGGACATTAAATGGTATTCAGAAAATGTGCGTGAAAGCCAATACTTGCTTCAAATTGTAAAATGTAGATATACAGAATGCTGTCGTCCAAGATGTGGCCTATTTGGATTACTAGACAACAGGTTTTTTCCACCACCTGTAAAAGTAAAACAAATAGTTGATGACTTGGTTTTGGATGAAGGAGGGCAATTTTTAATCTTCCAGTCAATTTAGCTCTACGCTTTAGTGCTTCACTCAAATATTTCCTGCAAAAATGTCCCACGATTATTTTTGTCCGACGGTAAAATTGAGGCTATCAAGTCGAACATGCAAAACTTGTGGTCTTCATCATGCTTCCGTCAAGTCACTAAATCGACACATCGAAAAGATCCATAAAAAAGTAAACACGCACACTAATAAGAAAGTTAGACTTGTTAGAGTCGCTGCTCGTCGTGCTAATGAACTGATGTACATTCAAAATTTAGAGCACCGTGATGTTGAATGGCTCGATGAGAACGACGTAGACATTCCAAAATCGGATGAAAGCGAGCAGACTCACAACAACGAGCAGTAATCGATGCAATCCAATATCATCGAAAACTCAGAATCGTGGATTCAGATTTCATGGACTGAAGACTGTTAATTTGAAATTAATATGTTTACCAAAAATTTAGAATGAGCTTGTTATGTTAGTAAGATATAATAGTTTTGTCCTTTACTCTATGTTGAATACCGAATCAGTAAAATATAATCTCTATCCTAAATCTATTTTCTTATTTTTCGAATTGTAATTATAAAGTTATAATTATAATATAAAAAAAAACAATACATTGATTGACCAAATGTTTACGTAAGCATGGGGGAAGGAGGTAAGAGCTTTGCTTACTATTGCTGACAAGGGGGATAGGGGGGTAGGTAATTGTAATAAATCTGCTTACGTAATATTTGAACGGCCCCTCAACTACAATATTTCCAATCACAAATTGACTATATGTGGTGTCTCATTGAGTATCATAAATTTACCAATTGATAATATGGATTTGTGCCATACATACTGAATCCTACAAGAATTACATGAAACTAAATCATGCATTGATCACTTTTTCCTTAAAAACCTAATAATAACAAAATATTAAATTAGAAAAAAATTTACAACAGAAATTGACTTAAAAAAATTTGGGAACCTATTCGGGACTCTCAATTCGGAATTGATCTCTTCTTAAATACATTTAATAATGCAATTGAAAACTCCACAAAAGGTTAAAATTATGGCACAAATGTATGAATGAAACCATGGATAACTGAAGGCTCAATTGTATCAATTAGAAATAGGAACAAATTAAAGAATCAAGTAAACAAATACTTCACATACGAATTGGAACAAGAATGCAAGAATGCAAGAATGCAGAAGCGGTAGAAATCCCTAACATAATAGAAGTACTAGAGATCCATTCAATGTACGAGTCAAAAAACATGGGTTCACTTTCTCTAACACCCTATCAGCTCAAGAAGAAAGTCCACCACCCTGGCTTCCCTCACAACGTTTCCTAAGTCCACTACCTTCAACCCCGAACTCCTTCAAAAAAATTTCGAGATAGGAACTAAGTCAGTGGGTTTAACATTTTCTACACTGATGCATCTAAGACGTATGAAGATGAAGGAGTCGGTGCATCAGTTATATCAAGGATCAACATCTATAAGTTCAGTATGTCTCCAGAAAGCTCAGTTTATACGGGAGAACTACATGCCATAGCGGAAGCGATTAAACTCTTTACAAATCTCTTCGCTAAAGTTTCGGTAATATTCACTGACTTCCTGAGCTCCTTACAGAGCATTAAACAGCCCTACCCAAAACATCCCATACTAAAGAGTATCAAGACACAGGTATATGAGATGAGACTCCAAGGAAAAAATATCGAACTGGTGTGCATCCCATCCCATATAGGCATTCCTGGTAATGAAAAGGCCGACGTGGCTGCAAAAGAGCCCAGTGCAGACCCATCTGCCATGTGTGGTCCAACGAAAACTTAACACCTCGATTTTCCGGCGTTAACATGAAAATGTGGAAAATCGCTCGAACCCGTCAATTGCTGATTCGAGGGGGAACAACTTTTCCGCTGTTTTCATCCCCGTGACTTCAACCCCCTAACGGGGGTGAGCACAACCCCTTGATTTTGAATAGGGATGAGGGGTGTTGAGATACCTCATTTTGAAGATCTTATCGTGTACTATCTGCCCGTAAAATTTCACTTCAAAATATCCATCGATAATGAAATAACAGCGAAAATAGTGAAAGAGGCAATATGGAATTTATCTCGAGAATATTATTCGTATCCGACGCATTTCAAAGGTATTGAGTGGTTAATTTTTTGTCCAAAAAAGTAGACGGACCTTGTTTTTGTACCTTAGTCTATCGTGAATTGTTAAGAACGGTACAAGTGTGTACAAGCGATTGTAAATTTGTAGTGGAATTAAAATGGTGTATTCCGTAGAAGAAAGGGTGGAAATGATAAAATTATTTTTCCGAAATAACGACTCTGCGCGCACAACAGCGGCTTTATTTAACGAACGACATCCTGGAAAAAATGTATCCGCTGCTTACGTTGTGCAACTGGTTGCCAAATTTGACGCTACTGGGTCAGTTGGAAACAAAAAGAGGGTGCATGAAAGAGACGAAGCGAGGGACGTGGCTGTCTTAGGTCATATAGCAATGGATCCGACCGTTAGTACTAGGAAATTGTCCGAGGTATCTGGTGTTTCACGCACAACAATCATGAGAATCCTGAAACAACATAAATTCCATCCGTATAAGATACGATTGGTTCAGGAACTGAATGAGGATGATCCCGATCGCCGACTCCAGTTCTGTGAAGTGATCAGTGAAATAATTAACTGCAATCAAAACTACATGTTCGATATCTGTTTTTCGGACGAGTGTTCATTTTACCTTAACGGCATTGTAAACCGGCATAACTGTCGGTATTGGTCAGATGAAAATCCACGATTATTTCGTGAGGTGTATACACAGCGCCCCCAAAAATTAAATGTTTGGGCGGGTATTTATGGAAATCACATAATCGGCACTTTTTTTCTACCCGGTAATCTCACAGGCCAACTTTATCTCGATCTATTGGAGAACGCTATTTATCCAGCCCTCGTGCAAGTATTGGAGAATGCAGAAGACCATCAAACGATCATTTTCCAACAAGATGGCGCACCACCTCACTTTGTTCAACCGGTGCGTCAGTTTTTAGATGACAATTTTCCTCACGCCTGGATTGGAAGAAGGGGACATATTGAGTGGCCACCCAGATCACCGGATCTGGCTCCACTGGACTTTTTTCTATGGGGTCACCTGAAATCCAAGATTTACGCTACCCAGCCTGAGTCACTGGATGATTTGCGAACTCGGATCATTAATGAATGCCGTCAAATTACACCAGACATCTTGAGTAATGTACGTGAACGTTTTCAGCAAAACTTATATTACTGCATGGAAGTGGATGGTGCCCATTTCGAACATTTAATAAAGTAATCACAAAAGTACGTACTCTTCCACTCTTTTACCTGTCATGTCGTTATCGATGGATATTTTGGAGCGAAATTTTACGGTCAGATAGTACACGATAAGATCTTCAAAATGAGGTATCTCAACACCCCTCATCCCTATTCAAAATCAAGGGGTTGTGCTCACCCCCGTTAGGGGGTTGAAGTCACGGGGATGAAAACAGTGGAACAGTTGTTCCCCCTCGAATCAGAAATTGACGGGTTCGAGCGATTTTCCACATTTTCATGTTAACGCCGGAAACTCGAGGTGTTAAGTTTTCGTTGGACCACACTGTATATCAAAAATACTATATACAGACATGAAGCCCGTTATTAAAACGTACATACGGAATATTTGGCATGACAGATGGCATTAAAATCATATGTGTACTGTAATCAGATGTGTAGAAGGTACCAAGTGATTCTCACCAAGCTCAGCACTGGCCATACCAAGCTAACACATCAACACCTCCTTCAACGAGATGTGGCCAGAAAATGTGGAACCTGCCAAAACAAACCACATTCTTCTGGATTGTCCATTTTACCAACGACGAAGACGTGCTATTGGCTTACCCGGTGACCTACAGCAATCCTCACCCCACAGAACATTGATAGACTTGTTACTTTCCTGAAGTGTATAAATATATTGTGTGACATATAAAATGTATCGAACCCCGCTAATAACCCATATGGTTGATGCAGGTAAACTTGAAATGAAAAAAAAATCAGAAGCTACCAATTAGAAAAAAAATAACAAAAATATCTCACAGATTGCTGATGAAAATGGTGTTATATTCAGTGATAACGTATTGATGGCAAATTATTGTGATAATAATTTTAGTAATATCGGCTTGAAAATGGTTAAAGATATTGATACTGCATTAACTTTTCGATACTGACGTCCGGTCTGTCAGACCGATGCATCCGATCGGGTACCAAATAATAGGGGTGGGTTCAACCGCAGATCTGTAAGACGCAGTACCTCTCGATAGTATCGTGCAGCTTAGGTGTCTCAAGTTTTGTGCGTGTGCTAGAAACCTGTTACAATCTATTTCGATTTTCGGTGCAGGAGACCGACGTCAGTATTTGTGATCACGTTTGACCATACATCCAGCGGTAATATTTTTTCATTTATGGGAATTGCCATGGTAATTTTGATTCATTTTAGAAATGGAATATAAGGAAGAACAGCAGAGGTTGTTGAAGTTGATGAAAGAAGCGCTCGAGGATGTTGAATATGACGACGAGGCAGAAGAAACTGAGGATAACTTAGAAATTAGGGAGGAAGACAGTGAAAGTGAACAGGATCTGGAGAATGACACTGAAACAAATGAGGTGGAGGACGGACCGTTTTTGTTCGGGAAAGATGGTGTTACTAAATGGCGAAAACATGTTTTACAGAGAAGCAATTGTCGAACCCGGTCTGTGAATCTTGTGAAACACTTGCCGGGAATAAAATCAAGCTTTCGAAATTTCAAAGAACCGGTTAATATTTGGCAATTATTTTTTACCAAAAAATTTATGAGTATCGTAGTAGATAATACAAACAAATACAGAGAGAAGGTAAAACATAATTATTTCAGAGAAACACATTGCAAGTCTACGAATATCCAAGAAATGAAAGCATTATTTAGTTTGTTGTATAATTCAGCGGCAAGGAAATGCAATCACGTTAACGCCAGTAATTTATTCAAAATAAATGGAACCTCTAAGGAAATTTTTCAACTGGTCATGTCTCTTTACAGGTTTCGTTTCCTACTGGCTCATATTCGGTTGGACGATAAAGATACCCGAGAAGAAAGACAAAGTATTGATAAACTCGCACCAATTCGGGAATTGTTCGAGTGCTTTGTTTTTCAGTGCAAGCAGCGCTATTCTTTATCCGAATATGTAACAATAGACGAAAAGTTAGAAGCGTTCAGAGGGAATTGCCAGTTTCGTCAGTACATTCCGTCTAAACCAAATAAATATGGCATTAAGATTTTTGCTCTAGTAGATGCTAAAATGTTCTACACAGCAAACATGTAGGTATATGTAGGTAGACAGCCACCTGGTCCTTTTGAGGTTGACAATAAACCATTTGCGTTGGTGCAGAGACTATGTGATCCAATTTCAGGCAGTGGACGTAATGTAACAACTGACAACTGGTTCACTAGCGTCAAATTGGCTGACATACTTCGTGATAATCACAAGCTCAGTTTGCTAGGAACCATCCGCAAGAACAAAAGACAAATACCACCAATATTTCTGCAAGGGAAACTTCGTCCTGTCGGAGTTAGTACGTTTGCTTTCCAACAAAACTCTACATTGGTTTCATATATCCCGAAACCTGGAAAGACTGTCCTTCTGCTATCTACTATGCATTTTGATGACAAATTCGATGAAGAAACAGGAAAACCAGAAATGATAGTGGACTATAATAAGACGAAAGGAGGAGTGGACTTGGTTGATGAGCTAAGTGCAACATTCAACTGTGCGAGACCAACAAGGCGTTGGCCCATGGTGGTTTTTTACAGTATGATGAACATCTCTGGTATCAATTCTTTCATAATTCATACTGCAAATAACCCAGATAAGAAAACAGTTCGCAAATACTTTTTACTTCGGCTTGGGTTCGATTTAGTCTCTGATCAACTGAAACTACGTGCTGCGTCAGATTACATACCTAGAACTCTGAGAGGCCGCATTTCGGAAGTATGTGGTCTCGGTCAAGAGCCAACTCAAGATGATGGGAAAAGAGTCCAAGTAACCGGCCGTTGTGTTATTTGTAGTTCTAAGAAAAATCGAAAAACACGATTCTCCTGACGGAAATGTAAAAAGTTTTCATGCTTAGATCACATAAAAATATTGTGTGAAATATATTACAACATCTTGAGTTTTTAATATCTCGTTTCTTTTAACTCTTTAATAAGAATGTATTTTTTTCTTTCTTGATGTATTTTCGAAACGATGAAATATTATTTTTTATACCTCATCAGTATGTTATCTATAAAGTATAGAGTGTTTATTTTATATTTAAGGAGATATTTTATGTCCACGTCATAGATATATAAACAAGACAGATAAGACTATTTACATAAAGATACGTGCTATGAATACTTTACAATCTAACCGCCAAGAAGCTAGTTGTTCTACCAACCGAAAGACCGTTGCCAAATCTTTCAATAAAATGTATACTACTTTTAAGGTTTTTGTAGGAAATTATTTGATATGATTCTCTTTAAGTATTGATAATTCGTTATGAATATGAAAGTAATTATTTTATATCAGACAAACACTAATACATGTTTTATGAAAAAAATATTGATCAACCAACCATAAAAAACATAATCATGAATCTATAACTTAATAAAATATATGGCAACGTTGAGCAGAATAATCGCCGATTCCCACCCATTCCTTCGAGTGTTTTGAAGATCGTAGTGAAATTTAATAATAGGTAATTGTGTGTTTTTTGTGCGTTTGAGACATTAATTGTGATTGACTTCGTTAAATATGGTTCGACAGTGCCAAGTTTGTAGGAAAATAGACCATCTTAATCCAAATTTGTCCTTTCATCGATAAGTTTAATTTTTAGGTTATGTTTACTACCATAAACGTACCAAAAGGATTTGAAAATTAGATTAATTATTAACAATAATACAATAAAACCATAATGTTACTCAAAAAATACAATATGGTGTATTTTACTTGAATTTTTTCCCTCATTAAAAGTCCCTATTCTTTCCTACATAATTACAATAATAAAATAATATACGAATACATAATAACTACTTAGTAAGTAATTATTTTATTGCTATTGTCTGATATTTCATTAGAAACCAATATTTTAGATTTCCTGCTAACTTGGATCGCTTAAAATATTGGTATTTGTTGCTGGATTTTTCTGAAGATAAAATACTTCCTAAAACAGCATAAATTTGTTCTGATCATTTTGATGATGACTGCTTTGATTATAAGCCAACTGAAGTGGAATATTTAGGAACTGATGCAAATCCAAAACCAGTACATCCAGAATTATTTGAAGCCAATAATTCAAGGTAAATTCTATTATTAGTATTATTAAATATTGTAAGTATTTCACGATTTTTTGAGTTTTTAATTTTAGAAAACGTGTAGTTACTTTATTGTAGAATTTAACAAGAACTGTTTGGTATTTTTTCTCAATATGTTTGTTCTTTTGCAGTTCTCGAGTAGACTCAAGTTCAACATCTATGAGTTCAACTGATACAGGAAAGAGCTTCGAAAAGTAATATCAATATAAATAAATTCATTGACTTCAAGTAGACGGCATAAAAAAATTAAACAATAAATTAAAATATGAAAAATGAGTAACTTGAAGCCAGTTACCAAATATAGAGTATAGTAAAACTTATAACTTTTTGTAAAAAAATATTAACCAGTGCTATTTCTTGTATTTAGGAAATCAACAACTAGCGGGTCAGACTCTAACAGTCAGTTATCAACTGCTAGTATATTACAAGATCTCAGCCCTCTTAATACAAGGTGAGCAAAGTTTACCTATGTATTTGCATACAATGAGATTGAAGCAACTTTAAATGTGATATATCAAATTACGAAGTCATGGATTATTATTTTTTAAATAGATATACTGTTAATAGGTACTATGAAAATATTTTTTTGTTCTTTCATATTATAATATTTCGATTACAATACACTAAGTTACTATCTCGAATTTTCTATTTTAGGACAACAGAATTATGTCGAGTTGAATCAAGTACAACTCTGACTGCTTCTGAAACAGAACAGAATATAATATCACTTGTGCATCAAGGTCAAAGAGTTTCAGATGTAGCAGGGCCATCATCAGGGTTTAGAGGAAAACTTTCCCTATTATCAACACCGAAAAAACGGTAAACTAACATCTATTAATCTTATTTCCACACAAGGAAAATACAAATGATAAAATAAAAAAATTAAGGACAATAAATATAAAAAAATCAGCTCAAATAAAGAGAACGGTATATATAACTTTCGTAATTTTACTGGTGTAGATAGAAATATAAATTTCAATAAATGATATTTTAATATTAAATATTTATGAGTTAACTAATTTTGCCTTTTAGACAGCGATGCTACATTGGAGATTTAGAAAGTGAAGATTGTTCTTCACCTAAACGTGCGAAGCAAAATTTTAGAGTAATGAAACGTGCTATATATAACCAAAAGTTGAAAATAAAACGTCTCCATGAAACAGTGAGAAAACTTCGTTTAAAGGTTACTTCAATGCAGAGCTTGATCGGAGTACTCAAGGAGAAGAATCTTATATCAGAAGTCTCTGAAAATTCTATTGAGGTACCTAAATAATTATTTCATTTAGTCAACAGTAAAACAATTAGAAATTTTTTGTTGTAGGCTTCAATTCTTGGTGTCACAAAAGACATTTTTGAAAGACTCCTAAAAGGACCTTCTTGTCAAAAATATAATGGAAGTTTAAGAACGTTTGCCTTGACACTTTCTTTTTACTCTCCAAGAGCTTACAATTTTGTAAGGAACACTTTTAATCGTTCTTTACCTCATTTAGGAACAATTTCCAAAGGGTATAGATCTGTGGATGGATCACCAGGGTTTATAGAAGAAGCCCTCACAGTATTAAAATTGAAATCCAACCAATTGAAAGCTGAAGGAAAAAATACTACCATTTTATGTAACTTGGTAATGGATGAAATGTCGATAAGAAAGCAAATTGAATGGACTGGAAAATCTTTCACAGGTTATGTAGACATCGGCACAGGTTTGGATACAGACACTCTTCCAGAGGCTAGAGAAGTGTTAGTTTTTATGTTAGTTTGCGTGAATAGTTCATGAAAATTCCGGTGGGATATTTTTTATTGAATGGTTTGGCACATAAAGAGAAGGCAAAATTAGTAAATGAATGTTTGGAATTTTTGCACGAATCTGATATAACAATTACATCTTTAATATTTGATGGTGCTCCTGTCAATTTTAGTATGGCGGAAGGTCTTGGATGTGATTTTACAGATCCAACTAACTTAAAAACAGATTTTCCACACCCAATTCCAAAGGAGCCCATTTATATGTTTCTAGATCCCTGTCATATGGAAAAACTAATTAGAAATTGTTTAGGAGCACTAAAAGTTTTAAATGATGGGGATGGGGGAGTCATCGATTGGGATTTTTTGGAAAACCTTTTTGAACATCAAAATAATGAAGGCCTTCATGCAGCAACAAAATTAAAATTGAGACATTTACAATACGTTGCTCATGATTTGAAATAGCCTCAATTTAAAGGCATGGATGTTACAGCAAATTTCATTTTAAAATTTAAAAATATTTTCAATTCACATAGTAGATTTGCTAAATATGTCTATAAAAAACCATTATCTCCTGCTACACAAAAAATATGTTTTGATTATATGAACGAAATTTCGGATTATATTTTATATTCAAATATTGCTGGTGATCTCATACTAGATTCACAGAGACGAACAGGTTTTTTAGGTTTTTTAATAAGTATAAATAGTTTAAAATCATTTTATAATAAATATGTACCTAACAAATTATTATATATTTTAACACATAAAATTTCCCAAGATCATTTGGAAAGTTTTTTTGGAGCGATTAGGAGTAAAGGCGGTTTCAATAACAATCCCACTGCCAGGCAATTTAAAGCTGCCTATAAAAGGCTTCTTATTCACTCAGAAATAAGTGGACCTAAAACGGGAAACACAAGATCTGGAAAACATATCAATATTAACTCGAGGAAGTGACAATAACCTATAATGAAAATTATGATGATATGCACAAAGGTAAGGATTATGTTTCATTTTTTGAATCACTAATAATAGAAATGGTTGATAATAATTTTTTAAATTCAACCGCTTGGGACCTAACAGATTATGTAGAGGATATTGTTACTTATATTTCAGGATTTGTTGTCAAAAGTTTAAAAAAATGCATTACTTGTTCTACATGTTTTGCTCTATTAGAATCTAATATTACCTATTCCTCATTACAAAAAAGAAAGAAATTTGGAAACTTAATCAATGCTTCAAAACTAATTATTGAACTTTGTAAAACTGGAGAAAAATATTTTAGATTTTGTAAAAAAAGTTTAAATATGAGCAAATTCAATTAGAATATTATGAATAATCTCATTATGACTATTATTAAAAACCTAGACAAAAGTATCTACAATTATTTTGGCGATCACTTCTATGAAACTGGACCTGTCGATTCACATTACATACAGTTAATAAAGCTTTGTTTTAAAAATTATATAAATAATAGGATTTATTATGAAACTAAAAAAAAAGTAGATATTTCCAAAGGTAATAAAGTTAGGAGTGTGAATAAAAAAATAATTTTATTCAAAAATCAATAATATTTATATTTTTACATTTACCATTAACATTTACTTGTACTTTCCTTTTATTCAATTATTCTCTTTTTATGTTATCACTGGTTTTCAGCTGAACTCATGTTTATGTATTTTTTTTTAATTTTTAAATTAGAATAAATATTATGAGAATGCAATTTATTTTGGTTCTATTTTTCTTTAAGAAACTATCTTTTCATCAAGAATTTTGAAATATTTTTCGATTTTTTGATAATTATTATTAAAATTCACTAGTAAGTAGTATATGAATAATGTAAGCATCTTGGGTCATAAGTGACTGTTCTGATTCTAGCTTTATTCTTAAATGGTGCCATTTAGGTACCAGTAAATGTCATTTGGAACCCGATAATCTTCGAGTGGCAGATTATCCACGAAACTGTCTACAGTATTCTCCAAAATATTCAGGTAGCTTCTGGATGTTAATGACTCCTCGTATATCACGTACCTCAATTTGTTGTCCATCAACATGCAGAAGACATTAAAACTAAATTTTTCTTGAAATCCGGCTTCTTTTGTGACGTGAGGATTTTCACTGGACCAATAATGACGTTTTTTTCTATTGAAAATCCCTTCTCTCGAAAATTTCGATTCATCAGTCCAAATAATTTTATTTAAAAAAAGTGGATCTTCTTGAATGCGTGTAAACAACATTTCACAAAATTCTACTCTCTGTTGAGGATCTTGAGGCTTCATTGCTTGAATTTTGGTGAATTTATAATCATGCATTTTATGTCTTCGCAAGATTCTTTGAACCGATGAATATTTTATACCCAAATCTTCTTCAGCACTTCTTATCGATGACTCGGGAAATGCGTGAAAATATGTTAAGACATTGATCTGGTTGTCTTCGAAAGTTACGGGTCGAGGCAAGTTTCTTGGTGCTTTTTAAGTTGATCCAAATGCATTGAAGTTGTTCTGAATTCGTATAAATTTCTTGAGGTTCATTGGCGATAGATTCGGATACATTTCATTGAACTTTCTACATGTTCTGCTGATAATTTTGTCACACTGTCCAAAAATAATAAACAAATTCATAAGAACTTCGTTGAATAGTTTTGTTCCATCGTTTTGAAGGTATTTGCAACTTCTGAAGTGACGAAAATGTCGATATTATTAGGAGAATGTCACAACGCTACTGTCAAATAGTAATCATGGCCTGCTTACCAAATACCGAATGGAAATACCATTCTGAAGGGACATTTTCACAAATAAATGTTCATAAGTCCGAAACTTGACTAGTTAGGTATAGGTATGATATACATAGAAAGAAAGCAAATTTCAGCAGCTTTCCGAATTTTTAATAATATATAGGGTGTTCCATTTGAAATAATCAAATTTCAGCAACTTTTTCAAGCAAACGAAAAAACTGTATTTTTTTACCACCCTGTATTGAAGTAACGGAGATTAGGCTGACGTGTGGGAAGTATCCAAGTATCACCTAACTCCAAACCAAATTTCGATATCATAGTACTTCCTAACTAAAAGATATCGGTAACTAAACAAATACTATTTATGATTGAATCGCCAGCCCACTGGTCCAAGTAGTGAGAATACATTTTTTCCAATAAAAATCCACCTAGGTTTCATTTTAGTAAGAATATACCATTACACTTTGAAATGTAGCTGATAGTGGAAATGCGGTCTGACAGACCGACTTCAGTATCTTTGTCCAATGTCTATACGTCAGTAACGGAAGGTTAACAATTAATGAAAATATTGAAATAAATCCCAATTCCATGTTTCTCAACCCAATAACAGAAAATGAATTGATAAAGCATATATCTACTTACTACTTAAAATAACACTTTCCCTGGCGTAGACGAAATAACTACTAAATTAATTAAACAGAGCCACCAATATATTCTGCAACCCCTTAAATATTTATACTTTTTAATCATCCAAAAGGGACATATACCAACTCAGTTCAAATCTTTTATAATCACACCAATTCATAAAACTGGTGACCAAAACAAAAATTAGTAATTACAGACCTATCAGCGTAATAAACTGTTTTGGTAAGATCTTTGAGATATGTCTAAAAACTCGATTAGTAGAATTTTCTGATAAACATAAAATTATTCTGATGCTATGTATAATGTCATCAGAAGTATAACACAAAGACTAGATGAAAACCAAAAATTTATTGCAGGGTTCCTAGACTTGGCAAATGCATTCGACACTGTTGATCATGAAATACTTCTTAACGTACTGAAGTGTTTTGGTGTGCGTGGGGCAGTGTTGGATGCATTCGCAATTATTTGACTGATCGGAAACAATGTGTTAAAATTAACGATACATCAAGTGAAACTATTACCATAAGAACAGGGGTCCCCCAAGGAACCGTTTTTGGTCCAATAAGTTTTCAAACCTACATAAATTCTCTACTCTGTTTGAAACTAAAAGCAAGAATTATATCCTATGCTGATGATACGGTTGTTATTTTAAACGAAAATACACGGTCTGAAACCAAAAATTCTGTCCAGTCAAGCATGAAAAAGATTAATAAATGGTTGAGTATGTATGGTATTTCATTAAACGCTAGAAAAACCCACTATCTTGCTTTCTCTATAACATCAGCAAACAGACCTAATTTCTCTAATATTACAGTTCCAGATATGAGGGAGGAAATCAAAGAATTAAACGAGGTCAAGTATTTGGACATAATTATTGACAATAATTTAAAATGGAACAATCATGTTGATTACCTGACAAAAAAAGTGAGGAAGCTAATATATAAATTTACCCAGATACGAAAAATATACTCACATTAATTTACAAATCTCTAGCTGATCACTTTTTCGATATGGTATATTGGTGTGGGGAGCAATATACAAAAGTTCCTTGCAAAAACTGAACGCATACAGAACTATATTCTGAAAATAATCTTGAATAAAAAACGATCATATCACACTAATCTTATATATTCAGAAGATCTTAGTAATATTCTAACATTATACTTTCATAGTCTATGTATGTATGCGTTCAAAAACAAAATATTTCATAATTATGTTCCCACAGTTTATATTACTAGAAGTACAACATACGAATTGCTACCCACTCCAAAATTCAATAAAAATATTTGTCATCACTAAATTGTTTCCTAATTCTCTATACACAACGGTAATGTTATATTAATTAGTACTACTTTGTAGCATAACACAAGTGTTATTTTATACACAATCTTTACTTTCTGTACTGCAATTACTGTCTTTGTATATGTCTCTTCTTTAGTGTTTTATTTTTATCTTCTGTATCTAATTAAACAAATTGTATTTCAGTATGACCCACGTATTCCATTGTATAGAATCGAGCGTAAGATTTCATAATAAATATAAAATATTACCAATACAACACCTTACACCTGTTTTTCTGAAAGAAAATAAATGTTTCTACCGATATAAAAACACATTCAACTAATTGTATTTCAATATGAACAACATATTCCACTTTAAGAGACACTTTAAGAGGGTTATTTTTCATAACAAACAAACAAAATATTATCAATAACAACACTTCACATGTGTTTTTCTGAAAGTAATATCTTGGAATTTGAAGACATAGCAAATATAAAATATCAGCAATACAACACTCCACATCTGTTTTTCTGGAAGAAAATCATGTTTCCTGCGAATTGAAGTCATAACAAACATAGAATTGTAGCAATACAACACTTCACATGTGTTTTTCTGAAAGAAAACCATGTATCGTGCCATTTGAAAACACATTCAACAAATTTTATTTCAGTATGACCCACATATTCTATTTTATAGTATCGACTGTTATATTTCATAATAAATATAAAATATCAGCAAAACAACATTACACATATGTTTTTCTGAAAAATATCATGTATCTTGCGATTTGAAGCCACATTCAACAAATTGTATTTCAGTATGACCCACATATTCCATTTTATAAAATCGAGGGTTATATTTCATAACAAATATGAAATATTATCAATAACAATACTTCGCATGTGTTTTTCTGAAAGTAGTATCTTGCAATTTTAAGACATAACAAATATAAAATATCAACAATACAACACTTCACATCTGTTTTTCTGAAAGAAAAACTAAGTATCTTGCCATTTGAAAACACATTCAACAAATTTTATCACAGTATGGCCCACATATTCCATTTTATAAAATCGACGGTTATATTTCATAACAGATGTAAAATATTAGCAATACAACACATCTGTTTCTCTTGAAGAAAATCATGTATGTTGCAATTTGAAGACATAACAGTAATATGTGTATGTCAGTCCTAAATTGTATACGTTAGTAAAAAATATCAACCTTATCAGGAAATTTTGTAGTTGTGCGGTTTATGAATTGAAAGAACATTCTGCACGGGAAAGAGAAGACCATGTACATCATATTTCAAAAATCTTATATTGCAATAACAAATCTACTATGATTTACTAGTTTACTGTATGTTTTTATTATATGAAAAACGTATAGATTACCAAGATTTGGGTCCCGAATCAGGGTGGCAGTCTCGGTAAATTTTTGATACGCTATTGTGCATCAGCCCAGTGGGATAGTACCTCATTGCGAACATCCTAGCCCATTTTTTGTATACTATTAGAATCACTTGGTATTCTATGATAAAAGAAAACACAGTTATAAAGCTAATTTGGTTTGAATGCATCATAAGAATTGTTTATAAAATTTAAACTAAATGATTCTGATTTTTGTATGATCTTTTATAATTTCAACGAGAATGTAACATTGGAAAGTCGACCAAAGAGATTGTGAGTAGATCGTTTGAATAATTACAAAATGTGACGGTAATATAAAACAATACATATACAGTGTGACCCATTTAAAATGGAACCACCCCTGTAGAATGTGCATTTTTCAATCAATCTCAATTTTTTTTTATTGAAATATTAAGCATGAAAAACTGTATCTTGACACTAACTTTCACAATTTTAGTTTCATTTCCAAGGCACTCTATGGTTTTTTTTGTTTGTCAAAAACGGCAAAAGTTTATTAGGCAATTTTTGTTTTCAAATTTGACTACACCACTGGATTCGTAGTCGTTATAAATCAAAACTGTCAAATTTTCATTAAAAAATATTTGTTAACAACGAAGTTACAACAACTTCAATTTTGGAAACAAAGTATTTGTTTGTAATTTTTATTCAGATTATAGACATATTTGAGATCTGACAACACTGTCATCACCAAGTAGAACACCAGTGAATTTGTACAGTGAAAATCCGAAGTCAACAGCTCAATGCGTTCTACAGTTATAACTCCTGAAAATATGGTAATGTGAGAGATTTGTGGTGCAAGCGTTTTGTAATAAAAATTTGACTACGCCACTGGATTTGTGGATAATATTCCCTTAAAATCATTCATTTGAGTGTAGGTTACGAGAAGTGTATTCTAGAATAACAGAAAATTAAAAATTCATTTTCAAGTTATGCAGTACTTAGTACATTCTTCCGCATAGCCGCTAAAATCAAATCGATTTAAAGCATGGAAATCATTTATTCAATAATAAAACAGAGAGCAGGACAAAAATTGTTCCCTGTAAATTCTTCATAACTCAGCTAAAACAATCTTTTAGAGGAGATATCAATAATTTGAGGAAGCTGAACTCATTATGCAAAGGTTTTATAATAAATCAACAGTAGGCTGTGATTTTGACAGTTAATCATAAATAAAATAATAGTTGTTAGTTACGTGCATTTAATAATGGCTTTGCAATTATCATTAGAAGAAAGAATTGAAATTGTGAGAATTTCTGGGGACAATTATCATAGTGAAAGAGAAGCAGCTAGGATATTTAATCACAGACATCCAAATCGACTTCCCATTGACAGAAGCACCGTCAGTAAAATTAACAAAACATTTAAAGAAACCGGTGCAGTCAGCAAACATATTTTAAAAAATAATCACCGAAGAAGAAATTTAAACGAAGGTGCTGTTTTAGATTATTTTAGAAACCACCCAAACAGAAGTTTACGAGTCGCCAGTTTGGATTTAAACTTACCGAGAGAGACTATTCGACGATGTCTTAAACAAAACAAAATGAGAGCATTTAAACCTAAATTTCTTCACTCTTTAAAGGCAGGTGATGAAGTGAAACGTATGGAATTTTGTTTGTGGGCACAAGGCGAGTACCTGAATACAAGAAATTTTTTAAACTGCATAATGTTTAGTGATGAAGCTTCTTTCAGCACCAATGGGGTAGTTTCATCGCAAAATGCTCGGTATTGGGCTACGGAAAATCCGCACTGGATCATAAATTGTAAAAGTCAATATTCCGAAAAAGTTAACGTTTGGTGTGGTATAGTACAAAGTAGAATAATAGGTCCATATTTTTTTGATGGAAACATAAACGGGCAAAATTTTTTGGAATTTCTAAATAACCAATTATCGGACGAAATAGATGAAATGCCTCTTGCGGAACAAGTAAATTTATATTTTCAGCTCGACGGCTGTTCCGTGCACAATTCGAGGATTGTTAAAGAGTGGCTAAATAACCAGTTTCCAAATCATTGGATAGGACGAGGTAGTGACTTAATTGAATGGCCACCTAGATCGCCTGATCTAACAATATTAGACTTTTTTTCTGAGGGGTATTCTGACACAAAAAGTATACAGAACAAGACCAACGAATCGAGCTGAACTCATGCAAAGGATTCGACAAGCTTGTGCCGAAATTACAGTTCAACAAATAAGAAATAGTGTAAACAATATTCGGAAGAGATACGATAAATGTATTGAACTTAATGGAGGTTTGGTAGAAGCCACAAAAATTTGAATGTTTAGTTTTAAATCAATGTTTATTTTAGTATCAGTTTTTTCTTAATGGCAATTAATTGTTGAATAAATACTTTGAAACTTGTTTGTATACATTTTGTTTTCATCAGCTATAGAAGAAGGTAGAGTAAGTTCAGAATCTCATAAAATGTGATTTTCCAGGTGCGCTGTTACAAAAGTACTATTATTTATTATTGGGAAACTTCCAAAAAGCTTACAAGTATGACCATTAATACTTCAAGATTCTATCAAGATTTGGTAAAAGCGCAATTGGGAGATCCCATGACATGAGATTCTGAACTTGGTCTACTACTGCGTAACTTGAAAATGAACTTTTAATTTTCTGTTATTCAATTATTCAATTTTTATTTTTATTTTCACTTCTCGTAACCTACACTCAAATGAATGATTTTAAGGGAATATTATCCACAAATCCAGTGGCGTAGTCAGATTTTTATTACAAAACGCTTGCACCACAAATCTCTCACATTACCATATTTTCAGGAGTTATAACTGTAGAACGCATTGAGCTGTTGACTTCGGATTTTCACTGTACAAATTCACTGGTGTTCTACTTGGTGATGACAGTGTTGTCAGATCTCAAATATGTCTATAATCTGAATAAAAATTACAAACAAATACTTTGTTTCCAAAATTGAAGTTGTTGTAACTTCGTTGTTAACAAATATTTTTTAATGAAAATTTTACAGTTTTGATTTATAACGACTACGAATCCAGTGGTGTAGTCAAATTTGAAAACAAAAATTGCCTAATAAACTTTTGCCGTTTTTGACAAACAAAAAAAACCATAGAGTGCCTTGGAAATGAAACTAAAATTGTGAAAGTTAGTGTCAAGATACAGTTTTTCATGCTTAATATTTCAATAAAAAAAATTGAGATTGATTGAAAAATGCACATTCTACAGGGGTGGTTCCATTTTAAATGGGTCAAACTGTAGAAGGAAAACTCATTAACAGATCAAAACTTCTTCGATATACATCAGAGTAAAATGTTGCTGTTCCCTCGAAAAAATCAAAAGTTAATATTTTTTAATATTATGTTCCATGTGTCCTACTAATTGGACTAATAATAAAATTATTGAATTGCATGTTTTTTAATTTTATTTCAGATATATCAACCCTCTTAATTCTGTTTCGATTATAGAGGATATTTAAACCAGATATAAAGTTGGAGAATTTGATTGTGAATGAACGACAAAAAATGTATTCCTCGAGGATAGTTCAAAGTAGATTCGGAGAAACAGACCTCCTTGAACTAAAAAAGACTGTGATGTTTTTATCCAAAGGGTGACCGGTGATTACAAACCACATATAACCAATTTTACTCCAGAAAAATATTCTATTGTATTTAGAGGAAACAGAGACATGGGCAAACCTATTCCTGCTGTATCGTTTGAAAGTATTGAATTGTAAAGACGAGTTACTTTTTTTAAAATGATAGTTGATACATTATGAAAACATCATTCAGGGAAAATTAAACGTTGAAATTATTCAAAAAAAATTCAGCTGAAAAACGTTTTATCGAAGCGATAAGTCAATATATCAGAGTGTGTAATGAATTTCTGAAAAAATTGAAACTCAAAGTAGGTGTGAAAAGTAAAATCATAACAAAAATTGGTCAATTGAAACGAATGAGATGTTTACTTATGACGATGAATGAAAATGTAGGTTCAAAGAAGGAGCGTAAGGTTTGCTGGAAAGATGTTAATTCTTTGGGGAAGAAAGTTTTTGGCTTTCTACTACTCCATCTTGATACAAAAAAAAAGAAGGATGAGGGAGTCTTCCAAAGAAAGGAAGGAGAAGTAACTCTATACATGGATGTGTAGATCATGCAAAGAAGTAACTTTCAGACACAAACTTAAAGAGAGTCCTCCTGAAACAGCTACTTTCATATAAACATTGAATTATACGAAAGAAAAAATTCTTTCGAAACAAATACTTCTATATGAACACTGAATTATACAGAAGATACTTTTCTCTACTCAGTTTGTATTTCAAATATTCGTTGTGGAATAAAAATCAGATATCATTCACATGAGTTCTACTTTAAATGAATGGTAACCATTCATTCACTTTAAATGAGTAGAGAAAAGTATCTTCTGTATAATTCAGTGTTCATATAGAAGTATTTGTTTCGAAATAATTTTTTCTTTCGTATAATTCAATGTTTATATGAAAGTAGCTGTTTCAGGAGGACTTTCTTTCAGTTTGTGTCTGAAAGTTACTTATTTGCATGATCTACACATCCATGTATAGAGTTACTTCCTTCCTTTCTTTGGAAGACTCCCTCATCCTTCTTTTTTTTTGTATCAAGATGGAGTAGTAGAAAGCCAAAAACTTTCTTTCCCAAAAATTATTCACTCCTAAAAAAATATAACCCCTTCAATTCAAATGTTAATTCTTATTTCAATAACAGTGTCACCATCAATGTGAAACACAGAAATAAAAGCATTTTTGGCTAACAGAAGTATAAAATCAATGACTTTCTGATTGAGGATCAATGAGATATTTTTTGTAACATCATTTAAATAAGGAAACGTTACTAACTTTATATTTTTGTAGAATATTATTATAGGTACAGATTATTTATATGTTATAACTGAAGGATCGTCGATATATATAAAATAAAATATTTGCAATACAACACCTTTCACCTGTCTTTCTGAAAGAAAATAATGTTTCTCCCAATATAAAAATCCATTCAAGTAAAAAGGCTGCAAGAGTTCTGGCTCATTCCTTATGGAGATAAACATGGGAAATTGCTAAGATCCATTCTGCAATTTTTGGTTCCTTTCAAGGTCATGCGTACGACGGAGAATCGAGCAGAAACGAGTGACGTCATCGACGCAAGATGAAACGAGTATCGTAGCGATTCAAGCGTGGATTCGGCCCCCTTAGTACTCCGCCTCACCCCTTAAGACTCCGCCCCTCGGCCCCCTTGTCACGTGATCCTTTGAAAAAGCATCGGTATGAGAATCGAACTCAGGTTGTCGACGTGATAGACTTCGTCTCTAACCTCGAAGCCAACGTGGAATATTAAAAGCAATAGCGAGTTATATCAGGAACTGATAGTACACCGGTATAACATTACAGATGCATGTTCCCAGACCAAGTCGTTAGCCGATCCAGCCTGCTTATTCAGCATTGCGTCGTTTACGAACTTATTTATACTCCTTGTTTTCTTATTCATGTCATTCAATTGTAGTCATTTGCCTTAAATGTACAAATAAAGTTTTTTAAAAGTCTCAAAGCAAATCCTTCGAAATAATTGGCGCAGTCGTTGTAGGATTGTGGGAAAACGACTCATTGCGAATTCGTTTGTGAGCTTCAACTCTTAACGGACAAGAAACCGAAAATTTGGAAAACGAGCCAGAGACCCAGAAAAACACAGTGAGCCAGAAAAGTGGACGAAAGCCAGGAATCGGTGAGCCATCAATTTTTCCTCCCCTTTTATTTAAATTTTGTGGCAAAGTTGACTATTGATTGAATCAATTAGTGCATATAATTTAAGTTTAGCAATAAATACAGAATTCAGTGGAAATCAATTGTGTTTTATAATTAGCGAAAATAATAATCTGAAACATTTAGCATAAGAAGAGAAAGAGGATAATTACAATTTTTCGAAAGTATAGTAATAATTAATAAGTAAAAGTAATAAAAGAAAGAATAGTAATAAAATGAATTTTATTTACAATCGATCAAAATTGACGAATTAATTGGACAATTAAATAACTTAGTATTAGATAGAGATAATAATATGGTAAATCCTCAAGAAATGGGTATCAACCACCAATTATTGAGACTTAATGTTAATACTATTCCAAATTTTAATGGTGATAGAGTACCTTGGAAGTATTTATTAAACATTTTGAATATTTGATTTCTACCTACAAAAATATTCAAAATATTGATGATCCAATCCATAAATTTTCAATCAGAGCTATTATTGGAAAATTATCAGGAAATGCATTAACGTTAGTCGGAAGTAGACCAGAAATTCGAGATTGGGATAATTTGAAGAATCTGCTTAGGCTTAGTTTCGGAGACCAAAGAAATCTAGATTGCCTTGTTCAAGGAATGATGATAATGAAACCTTTTCGAAATGAAACTTTCTTCTCTTTCGGTCAGAGAAATCAGAAAAGTAGGAGTACAATTGCTTCAAAATTAGTTTCAATGAACCTGAGTGTGGAAGAACGAACTTTCAAATTGCGAAATTACGATTAACTTTCTTTAAAAACCTTTATCCGTGGTTTAACAGGAAAAATACAAGACATTGTTAGACTACGAAATCCAAACTTTTCAGAACTAGCCATTTCTTATGTTCTAGAACAAAAAAATTTCATTTTAAATCCAAAACAAAATAAATACATTCAAAATCCTCTTCAACATCATAAAACTATGCCTCCAAGACCACAATCATCTAATCAATTCAAACCGCAACAACCAATTTCAAATTTCCGACAACAAATGCCAGTTCAAAATTCTCAAAGACCAAATTTCAATACCCAAAATTTCCAAAATAAAAACCAACCACCGGTTGAAAATTTGAGATACCAATTTCCATCTCAACCTATCCAGTTACAACCGAGACAAAATACGCCTCCTCCAAAATATTTTACTAACCAACAAGTCTTTGGAACACCCCGTAACGTTTTCAAACACTGGACAAGTAATACAAAATAAACCAGAGCCTATGTCAACATCATCTCGTAACCCACACTGTATTTAACCAGTATCCTTACGAAAATGTTAACGAAACCGAGAATTTTACTTTCGAAGAAAATTTTCCCCATACCTCTACCCAGGACAACACAACATAACAAATATAGACCTCAATCATTTACAGAACAATTTACCATATATATTCGTTCCCAAATTGAAAGTAAAATTTTTAATAGATACAGGTAGCTCTCGAAGTCTCGTGAGTCCAAATTTGGCAAATAAATTTTTCCAAAATTATATTTTTAATGAAAATTTCAATATTCAAACCTCTCATAGTATTTCTTTTCACAACGAAGTGGCTGTTATTCCAATATTTGAAATTATCAATATTGAAAAATGTCACAAATTCTATATTTTTGATTTTAATCAAAAATGTGACGGACTTATAGGAATGGATATTTTAAAACAATTACAAGCAATAGTCGATATTCATAAAAAATTACTGATTACTCCTATTAACCAAATTCCAATTATTTTTGATGAGTCAATAAACACATCAAATAAAACTCCACAAAAATGTTTTCATACTTTGATAATCCCTGGCAGAATGCAGCAAGTTATAAAACTTCCTGTCCTTCAAAAATCTGGTTTAGGAATTTTAAATTAATTAAATTTTGGAAACAATTTAGAATCTCCACAAGTTATCGTTAACATAGAAAATTATTTTGCTTATATAACAATAACAAACTCAAACAAAAAGCCATTCAAAATCACGATAACAGAACCTTTTGAGATTGAACCCTTCGATTTAAATGAAACTAATTTCGTTGTAAATATCGAGACAAATAGTAAAGTGAACGAACAACAGGACCTTCTTTTAAAAAATAACTTGGAACATTGCAATAAAGAAGAAAAAGAAGCAATCACAAAATTGTGCTATGATTATAGAGATATATTTCACTGTGAAAACATTCCTTTGAGTTTCTCTAATGAAATTACTCATAAAATAAAATTAAAAAATGAAACCCCAATTTTTACAAAGACTTATCGAATTCCGGAAATTCACAAAAATGAAGTAAATTCCGAAATCAATGAAATTTTAGAACAGGGTATAATTCAACCTTCTACCTCACCCTGGAACAGTCCGATTTGGGTAGTTCCCAAAAAATTAGATCAAAGTGGAAAACAGAAGTGGCGCGTCGTTAAAGACTATCGAAAATTGAATGAACGAACAATAGACGATAAATATCCTCTCCCCAACATTACAGACATCTTAGACAAACTTGGTAGGGAAAATTATTTCACAACTCTCAATTTGGCATCAAGATACCACCAAATCGAAATGGACAAAAATGACATTTCAAAAACAGATTTTTTTTCTACACAAAATGGGCACTACGAATTCAGACGTATGTCTTTTGGGGTAGAAAATGGTACCTCTACTTTTCAGAGGACAATAAATAATGTTCCGAGGGGCTCAAACAACGAAATTTGTTTAGTGTACCTTGACGATATAATAATATTCAGTAGCTCCTTACAAGAACACATCTCTAAAATAAAAAACGTATTCGAGAGACTGAGGAAAGCAAATTTCAATATACAATTGGATAAATCTGAATTTCTTAAAAAAATCAGTTGCCTACCTAGGACATTTAATCACCCCTGAGAGAGTGAAACCCAATCCTGATAAAATCTCAGCAATTAAAAAATTCCCTACCCCAAAAACTCAGAGAGAAATCAAATAATTTTAAGGCTTAATGGGATATTATCGAAAATTCATTAAAGATTTTGCGAAAATTGCAAAACCTATGGCCGCATGTTTGGAACGTAATGCAAAAATAATACATGCCCAAACCTTTATCGAAAGTTCCGAAACATGTTAGAAAATTTTATGTAACGACCCTATACTTCGATACCTCGACTTTGAACGGGAATTTATAGTGACCACAGACGCTTCAAACGTAGCCCTAGGCGCAATCCTTTCACAAGGTAATATTGGCAAAGACAAACCTATCGCTCATGCTTCGCGAACTTTAAATGAGACTGAACAACGTTATAGCACTATCGAAAGAGAGCTTCTTGCGATAGTTTGGGCTTGCAAACAATTCAGGCCTTACATTTTTGGACGACGCTTTACAATTGTATTGTAACCTTACCAATCGATGACAAGGGTACAAGTCACCTGTCGACTTAACCCGAAACAGGTGGGTATTTGTGACTAGTCTCAGTGAAGACGGGGGGGTTCTTGGATGATATTTCAAGATTTAGATTTCAAAAAAAAATAAATGGGCGCCAGGTAAATTGCCTCACAAACACCCTAAATGTGTCAATACCACTAACTTACCAAATGATATGAAACAACAGGTACCGGTTTAAAAATTTATTCCAAACTTGAAACCACTTGTATCTATATGAGGTATAAGTCTAAGCAATCCAGCAAGTAGATTATACACTTTAGACCAGACAAAACAAATCATATATATATATATATATATATATATATATATATATATATATATATATATATATATATATATATATATAGTTCAAAGGATATCGTAGATCAATAATTATTTTTTAGGATTGTAAAAGATTATTCTACAAATAGACAAGTACATATCGCTCACCGAATGCAATAGTGACACAACTCAAAAAATATCGATTTTGAGATATCGTTGTGCGGGAATTGAAAATTACACCACCTACCTACAACAATACCGGCATAACTCAAAATGCAGAAATATGCCGGAGGTGGCAGAAGTGTCGCTATAGACCGTTACCATTACTCTAATATATTGTGATGCAATACTGGCTCATTTTCAGTATGCCGCCAGGGACCAAGGCGTATGTATAGAAAATGTTTGTGCATTAGTGACACATTTTGATTTGGGTCAGTATTGCATTCTTCTACAAATCAATTGTGAGTTGGACCCAAATGATATAACTCGAAATTGATCATAGGAAGCTGATTTATTATGGAGCCAAAGAATAGAGTTAATGGCAGAGGTGCCCAAATACTAGCCAAGGTTGGAATAAGGCAAGTTAATGACATTATTACAATGCACATTGATTTTATTAAATAATTTTTGTAGATTAGAAAAAAATGACAGTGGCTCATGGAGAGTCCACAATAATGCTGCATCCACTTCTACGTATGAGGAGACACCTGTTGCATTTAATGATGAATCTTTGTTGGACCAACCAAGTGGTTCACGATTATTATCAGCATATGATGCGAGTGACGATAGCGTTTCATCACAGTTTGATGATTCGGATGCCGACAAAGATTATTTGTTGTCCTCAGAATCAACTAGTGATTCGAGTTCTACCTCGGCTGAAGAAGTCGACAACCAAGCTGAAATGGAAAAAGAAAACGAAGTCGAAAAAAAAAATTATAAGAAGAAAGAGACGAGCAAATCCGTCACAATGGAAAAGAAATAAAAAGAAGTTCCTACGAAACTGTGGGCAAGAATATAAATCAGAGAAAAATAATATAGTTAGTGCGCGACACCTACGGTCTCCTTGTGGAGAAACTTGCAGACTGAAATGTTCCAGTAAATTTACAGAAAATGAACATCTGAAAATATTTGAAAAATTTTGGGATTTAGGGGATATCAACAAACAAAGAATTTTTATTATGAATTCTATTGAAATACTTACGCCGAGATACAGATATCCCGTTTTGAAGGAAGGAACGAATCGTCAAAATAATCATTCTTTTTTTTTGGAAAAAGATAACGTAAAAATGAGGGTTTGTAAGACTTTTTTCATGGCAACTCTGGACATTTCTATTCGATGTATCCGAACCGTTCTCAGTAAATCTAAAGATGGTTTCATTGAAAATGACAGGAGAGGAAAACACCTCAACCATCTCACAGTTCCCGAAGATATTAAGGCAGATGTTCGTTCACATATTTCTAGTATACCTGTGGTGGAGAGCCACTATACACGTGCTAATTCTTCAAAATCTTACATAGAAGGAGGAAAAACACTAGCACAGTTACACAGAGATTATAGGTCTGAATGTGAAGCACAAAATAGAACACCTGCAAAATTTTCCACGTACAGAGAGATATTTAACTATGAATTTAATCTTGAGTTCTTCAAACCAAAAAAAGATTTATGTGAGACCTGTGAGGCATACAAAAATTTGATATGCGATGAAAAAATGAAACTTGAACTCAAATACCAAACTCATCTTGAAGAAAAGGAGTTAAGCAGAATTGAAAAAGATAATGATAAGAAATGTATTGATAAGTTACACATTGTTGCTTGCTTTGATCTGCAGGCTGCACTACCAACACCAAAGGGAGAAATTTCCACATTCTACTATAAAAGTAAATTATCTACTTATAACTTCACTGTATGCAGCCTTCAGATAAAAGGATTGGACGAAGTTCATAGTTATCTTTGGCACGAGGGAGAGGGTAAGAAGGGAGCAACTGAAATAGGTTCCTGTTTACTCAAATATCTAGAAGAAGCAGCTGCTTCTACTGACGATGAAAATCTTGAAATAACTTTCTACTCCGACAATTGTGGTTGACAGGGGAAAAACAAATACATTATAATTGCATATCTTTACGCAGTTACCCACTTTAAAATCAAATCTATTTGTCACAAGTTTTTAGTTGTGGGACACACACAAAATGAGGGTGATTGTTGTCACTCTTTAATTGAGAAAAACATCAAATTGGCTTTGAGAGCGGGACCTATTTATGTACCAACACAATTTGCTGCTATCATTAAAACTGCAAAAAAAATTGGAAAACCTATTAAAGTTCATGAATTAGCCCATGATTTCTTCCTTGACATCAAAAAATTAACTGATAAAACTTCTGTCAATTTTAATATTGACAAGGATGGTAAGAAATTCAACTTTAATGATATCTGTGTCATTAAAGTTGAGAAAACAAATCCGCACGAATTTCTGTTTAAGACATCATACAAGCAAGCACATTTCAACTCTGTTAACATTAACGAAAAAAAAACAAGAAAATCATTGAAGCCAGTACAGACTGTGAAGTTGCAGAAGGCCTATCAAGAACCTCAAAATATAAAAAAAAAAAATTGACGATCTACAATCTATGGTACATGCTGGAACAATACCTACTTGTCATAGACAGTTTTTTAATGGTTTAAATTATGAATGAGTGCACTCAATATTAAACGTTGTAAAAATGTATTTTTAGTTTGTTATAGGTACGCAATAAATGTATATCAGTTGGTAGTATTTCTTCTATAAACTTCCATTGGTGATGGCAATGATTTGCCTACTTATTATTTGATTTTTTCAATACTAACAATAGAAAAATTCAAAGTGAAGTATTTACAGGCTATTATTTCAATGACTACACAATACGAATATTATTATTTTTACATCCAAAAGGCCGATAATTTTTGAGTTGTGCCACTATTTATTGAAAATTGTTTGAGCAATAAAGAACTTTCTTTCAAATTCATAAGAAGACAAATTTTTATTGGAGACTCTGATATTAAAATAACTAGTTAGTAGTGGGTTCAATACAACACCGAATGAAAATAAACAAATATATATCGTAGTCTTAGATAATAGATGAAATATGTTTCACCTAATTTATTTTCTTCATTTCCCACAAACTACACTTTTTGAGTTGTGCCACTACTGTATTCGGTGAGCGATATATACATATAGTACGATGCAAATGTATGGAATAAATTCGATATTCACAAAAGGAGCGTCTTTCGGAAGAAATCCAAAAACAGGTCAACTTTAATTTTTGACGGCCCATCTCATGATATTCATATGAAAGACGTTTCGTCACCAGTGTTGGCGTGATGACGTATTCGACAATTTTTTTAAATGCAAACAGGGTTCATGTGGCACCCCATTCAAAAGGTCTACTAGTCGTCTATTCAACGGTATAATGGTTTCAATATGTATTAATACAGGGTCAACCGAAATTATGTATTCAGAAGACTGGAATTACAAATAATAGTAATTCGTTGAACCAAATAATGCTATGCACCGCCACTGAGAATAAAGTGTCGTACTGTCTTCTATTGTTTTTGTTGATAAGAAAAAAGAAATGGTGATAAAAGTCCTACACTCTACTTGAGATTAGTCAATGTCATTGAAGTGAAGTATCATTGAAGCGGTTGACATTATTTCTAGAAAAATATTTAAATCACTTATAATCTGGCAATGAAAGTAACAGAAACCCAAAGAATCGAAATTTTAATTATGATTGGCTGTGGAAATAAAGTAAGGACTCAGGCAGAAGTTCGTGATTTATTCAATGCGAAATACCCCAACCGAGAACCCGTTTCTTAATCAACAATAAGTAAAATTGAGAAAAAGTTTCGAGAAACGGGCCATGTTAAAGATCTCCCTAAAAGTGGTAGAAAATCAATTTCAGAAGTCCAAAAACTTGATGTGGTACTTGCGTTCCAAGAAAACCCCCATACCAGCACGAGGCAAGTCGCACTGGATAATAATTTACACCAATCGATTGTTGTTAGAGTGTTGAAAAAAGAAAAGTGGCATCCGTATAAAGTTCAGCTGGTCCAAGAACTGTTAGAAGATGACTTTGACAGAAGAGTCGGATTTTGCGAAATCATACAAAGTTTCATACAAAATATAATATTTTCAGATGAAGCTACTTTTATGCTCAACGGTCACGTAAACCGTCAGACTTATCGATACTGGGCAAGAGAAAATCCACATTGGATGGAGGAGCATAGCACACAATATCCACAAAAAGTGAATGTTTGGGCCGGAATTTTGAACAACCAGATAATAGGACCATACTTTTTTGAGGAAAGCGTAACTGGTGCTCGGTATCTACACTTTCTTCAAGATTATCTGATGCCACAACTGAATCAGCTATTTCCAAATAAAAATGATTTGTGGTTCCAGCAGGATGGGGCGCCCCCACACTACGCCGTTGATGTACGAACCTACATGGATACTGTTTTCCGAGGAAAGTGGATAGGAAGAAGAGGGCCGATCGAATGGCCACCAAGGTCTCCGGATTTGACCCCGTTAGACTTTTTTTTATGGGGATACTTGAAGAGTAAAGTTTACCAAAATCGACCAAATGATTTAGAAGAGTTGAAGGATCGCATCAGAGCGGAGATTGCACAAATAACCCCCGAAGTTCTCGGAAACGTTAGAAATGAATTCAGTGCCCGGATTTCACATTGCATCATAGCTGAAGGTCATCAATTTGAACATTTATTATAATTTTATTGTACTTCAATAAATAACATGTTTTGGTTCATCTTGTATAAATGAATATTGCCATGGTTATACCGTTGAATAGATGATTAGTAAACCTTTTGAATGAGGTGCCACATGACCCCTGTTTGCATTTAAAAAAATTGTCGATTACGTCATCACGCCAACACCGGTGACGAAACGTCTTTCATATGAATATCATGAGATGGGCCGTCAAAAATTAAAGTTGACCTGTTTTTGGATTTCTTCCGAAAGACGCTCATTTTGTAAATATCGAATTTATTTCATACATTTGCATCGTACTGTATAAGCACCAAACAGTAGGTACCAAGGTAAGAAACGATCGGTAACTGAATATGGATTCAGCAAAAAAAGGCATGTATCACAACCTCTTCAAAATAACACACCAACCCGAATTTGATGCAGAAATTCAAATGTCGACAAGTTATAATGCGCCGCGAGAGCTCAAGCGTATGCGCAATTCAAAAATCATTAAAAAAAACATTAAATTTCCGCCTTACAATAAAAAAAAACGAAAGCACTAAAATAAATCATCAGGAAGAAGCAATAACTTGCGTGAATTCCCACGGTGGTTGTAGATGAGCAAAATGTTCTTGAATTGTAAGTGGACTAATGATGATATCGAAATCTCCGAGTAGCTTCTTTCCTTTCGTGCTGATGACCATGAACCGTTCCGTATGAAGGTGAGAGTAACTCTTCGATAACTTCCTATATGGATTGATCTTCGATTACCAAAACGTCAAAAACTCAAGATATTGAAGTTCCGTACAAAAAAAACCCTAGGAAAATGATCATCTGTCAAGAACAAAACTTGGACGATATTCCGATATTCTTTACTATTTAATCCCCGTATGGATAGCTATAGGTAGCACACGGATGAACTAACTTCAGCTATCTTCATTGTAAAATATGTACAACAAAATCATCAACAGTTTAATTTAAGGTGGGACAACCCGTATGTACCATCCTATTATACAAGGACAAAAAACTATGAGACGATTAGCACAATTGAAAAAAATAAGAAAAGTTTCTATCCTTTCTAAACGTTTTTTAAAGCTAATTTACCCTGTATTTACATGACTGTTTTAATTTTTTTTCCTCTCAGAACGTGGCACCAATACTTGATAAATTATTTGAAAAAGGAACCACCTATATCATTCTCTTTGATTTTCAGTATCACGTTCAGTTTTCTTCCTAATTAGAAGAATTAAAAAACTATCTACAATATTACAATAAAAAAATTATCCATGAGAACATTCCAGAGATCCAAGAAATTATAGAGCCAACTCGTTTGAATTAATTTCTTTCGAGTCGAAATTCAGTATTTCGACTGGAAGTAAAAAGAAATATAAAAATACGCCACAAAAACATTACGTGACATTTGCTATATTTTGTTTCTGAAAAATCAAATCTCATGACGGACTTTTCTAGTGTCTCCACACACACACACACACACACACACACACACACACACACATATATATATATATATATATATATATATATATATATATATATATATATATATACAGGGTGTTCATTTGAAAACTTCCCACCACGGATTTATCGAAAACTACTGATTGAAAGAAAAAACGCCGAGACACGTCAGAAGATACATCAAAGGAGACAACTTTTTAACCAATAACTACTTCACCCCCTTTCACCCTCTGCACCCCAGGATCATTTCCTTGAAAATTTTAAATGACAAGGGGTATCGAGTGATAGCTGTTTGAAAAGTCTTCCGAAGTCCTTCATTTTGACGTTTATTTTTTTCAAATCGGTCGATTCGTTTTCCAGAAAATTAGAAAAATCTGCATAATTTTTATTTGTTCCGATAGAAAACAAAAACACACGAAAATATCACTTTTCATTTCAATTACATTTAAGGTTTGCCAAATCCACAATTCGTTTATAATTCAAAACGAAAACTACCAACATAAACAGCAGTTCGAATGATTAGACGTGGCAATAACCAAATACCAATCCCAATTTTTTCCGCGATTTTTTCATCAACACAGATATCCTAGGCGAACTGTTTTTATTGTTTACATGTGTAGTTATTCTCAGTTGCTAGGTGAAAGAAGGAATTGAATTTCCTGTCAGTTACCTCTGTCACAGTTTTCAGATCGTGAAAAGTAAATCATTGATTCAGAATCTATTTCGAAAATGGTTTACACACTAGCCGAAAGAGTGGAAATTATTCTGATTTATGGTGCCCAAAATCAATGTGCTCGGCAAACTGCCGTCACGTTTAATGCCAGACATCCGGATAAGTTAACTTCGCATAGGTATGTTTTGGACCTAGTTACTAAATTTACTCAAACTGGATCGGTTGCAAATAAAAAACGTGATAATAGAAGAGTTTTGGATGAAGCCGCTCAAATTGAAGTTTTAGGTCATTTTGGAATAAATCCTAATACTTCGTTACGCAAAATTGCTGCTGCGACTCATATTTCATTAGGCTCTGTACACACAGTTACTAAACTCCATAAATTTCATCCATTCAAAATGAAAATATTGCAAGAGTTAACCGAAGATGATTTTGATAGGCGAGTGGAGTTTTGTGAAATAATGACTGCAGCGATTAATGATAATACCATTCGTGTGAAGAATGTCTGCTTCACTGATGAATGCACATTTTATCTAAATGGATTTGTTAATAAGCATAACTGTAGGTATTGGAGCAATGAAAATCCGCATGCTTTTGTGGAAGGGCACACCCAGTACCCTCAAAAAATTAATGTATGGGCAGGCATTTTAGGAAACAAAGTGCTTGGGCCATTGTTCATTGATAGAAATTTAAATGGAGACATTTATTTGGATATGTTGGAAACTACTATCAATCCGCTTATCACTGAAACCATTGAAAACCAAATCGAAGAGGATGGAAACCCTACACTTGATGAGGCTCAGATATATTTCCAGCAAGACGGTGCTCCTCCTCACTATGTTCTTCCGGTTCGACAATGGCTAGACAACGAGTTTCCCGATAAATGGATAGGGCGAAGAGGGCCTATAGAATGGCCTGCTAGGTCCCCGGATTTGACGCCATTAGACTTTGACACAGACACAATGGACTTTGAAGTCCATTGTGTTCACTCCCCAACCTGCAAATTTGAATGAACTTCGTCAACGCATTATCGACAGCTGCCATGATATCCAACAACATGTATTTGAAAATGTCCGTCAGGAATTTGAACATCGCCTATATCATTGTTTGGCCACCAACGGGCAACATTTTGAACAATTATTGAAATAAAATGTAATATTTTTGTATGTATTGTTTCGAAAATTCCCAAATTAGGATCAATAATATTTTTCTAATTTTCTGGAAAACGAATCGACCGATTTGAAAAAATTAAACGTCATAATGAAGGACTTCGGAAGACTTTTCAAACAAGCTATCACTCGATACCCATTGTCATTTAAAATTTTCAAGGAAATGATCCTGGGGTGCAGAGGGTGAAAGGGGGTGAAGTAGTTATTGGTTAAAAAGTTGTCCCCTTTGATGTATCTTCTGACGTGTCTCGGCGTTTTTTCTTTCAATCAGTAGTTTTCGATAAATCCGTATATATATATATATATATATATATATATATATATATATATATATATACGGGTTTCTTTTCTCCTCTGCAACACGGTTGGCGACAGGAATCGTAGGTTTGACACAAATTTTCCCTTTTTGCTTTCCTTCGATCTCCCAAAAAAACACTGAACAACTACTTTTTCTCTAATTTGGAATCGTTCCAGCAAAAAATTCGATGGAATTTCAAGAATGAATTCCAAACTCTACAAGAAATAAATTATATGAAATCCCATTTCCTGGTGAATAAGTGAACATAATGAAATAAAAGAAATGCCGACTCACATGAAAATTTTCTAATCCTCAATAAGAGAGTGGAATGCCACAACCAACGATATCATAAGTTCATTATACTTCGATAGCCACGTCCTCGAGATCACAAAGGTAGTTGTTCGCGTCAGCCCGATCCTGTGCGTAATGTTTAAAGTCGTGCAAAAACGTATCAGTACCACCCATTGTCTGCTATCCGGGGCCTGTTTTGATTCATTATAGTTCTTACGCTTGAAGTGTGTGTATGTTTAAAAATCGTGTCAAGTGCAAAATGGGAAAACGAAAATTAGAAGCCTTATATTCCCTGAAGAAGAAGATAAAGAAAATGGAAAGAAAACTTCAAGATTTATCTAGCAGTGAGTAATAATTCTCAAATTTTCAGAGGACGAATTTTATTTCGAAAAACATGCCAATTTCATTCCGATTTTGGCAACAAAGTTTCATTTTCATTCCGAAAATGACCAACTGATTTCATTTTCACTCCGAAAATGATGATAAAAATTCATTTTCACTCCGAAAATGATTGGAAAATTTCATTTTCACTCCGAAAATGATTGATAACTTCCATTTTCACTCCGAAAATGACTGAAAAATTTCATTTTCATTCCGAAAATGATTGAATATTCCTCATCCATTCCATAATTGACTGAAACTGGTTGAATATGTTCGTTTTCATTCCGAAAATGACTGAATTTGTGTATTCGATGAAACACACTTACTTCATAAAAACAGGTAGGTACCTACACACTTTTTTGTCCGCAGGCAGTTCGTCCTCAAGCGATATTCAATCGTGTTCGGAATCAGGGTCGGACTCCGACATGAATGATATACCGGAAGTGTCTCAATTGACAGAGGTTTTGGGAGTCAACCCTACATCAAAAAATGATGTCGGACCAAATATAGCAGAGGACTTAGCCTCCCGATGGCAACAATATCTAACACTTGGCCTTGATAAAGAAACCCGTCAGGAGCTGTGGAAAAAATGGAACATTCCCGGAAACTGTGGTTCATTGAAAGCTCCAAAACTCAATCCCGAGTTTCAGAGTTGACTTGCTCCAGCAGAACTGAAAAAAGAAACGTTTCTTCAGAACACTCAAGAAATGCTGGGCAGAGGCCTGTCAGCACTAGGATGTTCTCTATCACTGGTATTAGTGAACCTGAAAAGTTATGATAATAATCTCGTATCATCCTTGGTCGATGCTGCAAAGTTGATTACAGACACTCATCACACCATCTCAACCCACCGGCGACATCAACTCAAGAACCGACTGAGTCCCCGAATCCAGAAAGTTATCGAAAGTCAAATAATTGATGACTTTCTTTTCGGATCGGACCTGAGTGAATACTGTAAAGCAGCAAAAGCCCTAGAATGTAATACAAGAGACTGGATTCAGAAACCGCCAACATCTGCATCAAAATCGAAGATCAACCATTTAAACTGAAAATGCCCCTCCTCCAAGGAACCGCAGAGAAAGGGGGAGGGGAGCAGCAAGAGAGAGTGGGAGAAATGGAACAAACGTCCGGAGAGGCGATTTTCACACAGGTCCAGGAACCCCAGGAACAAGTAAAGGTAAAATGCGCTGGCAGAATCACCATGTTTTTCGACAACTGGCAACATATAACCACCGACAAATTAATTCTTAGTTGGGTGCAAGGATACAAACTTTCATTCAAGCAGAAACCAAAGCAAACAAAATGTTTTTCTGCTGGTCGTTGCCCAGAGCTATCTGAGACTATTGACGAGCTGCTAAAAATGGGGGCTATTGTTGAATCAAAACACTGTCGGGAAGAGTTTATTTCTTCCTATTTTTTACGGAGAAAACCAAACGGAGACAACAGATTTATTTTAAACTTAAAAGAACTCAATACTTTTTTGACAGTTCCCCATTTCAAAATGGAAGACTATCGAACTGTTAAAAATTTAATATCACAAAACTGCTTTATGTCGAAGCTAGACTTGAAAAATGCCTACTTTTTAATTGCTATAGCAAAAGAACATAGAAAATATCTTGAATTTGAATACGATATCCATCTATATGAATTTTGTTGTTTCCCATTCGGTTTAAGCCCTGCTCTTTATGTATTCACCAAACTTTTGAAGCCAGTGGTCGCACATTTAAGATCTCAAGGATGTGTTTCTTTAGTTTATCTTGATGATCTACTTCTAATAGGAAAAACATACAATGAATGCTTAAAACATACACAACTTGCTGTTACGATTTTCACTTCATTAGGGTTCATCATTAATAACGAAAAAAGTATTCTCATACCAGTACAAGAAATACAATTTCTTGGGTTTATTTTCAGTAGTATTAGAATGTCAATCAGGTTACCCGAAGAAAAAGTGGAAAGGTGTTTAAATATGATAAAACTATGCTTAAGTAAACATTTTTCTTCCATTCGTTTTTTTGCCAAGTTAATTGGCACCCTCATTTCAATCTGTCCAGCAATAAAATATGGCTGGAGACAAACCAAAATATTAGAAAGAAACAAATTTCAAGCATCGAAAATAACAAATGGAAATTTCGACGAGGAAATGAACATATCAAGTTCAAGCAAAAAAGAATTGAAATGGTGGTTATCTATCCCCAGTAATTGTGGAAATGATCTAGGTCAGAAAAATTACGACATGACGATCTTCACGGATGCCTCTAGTACAGGGTGGGGTGCTGTCTGTGATGACAGAACCGCTCGAGGGGCTTGGACCGATATCGAGAGAAATTATCACATCAATTACTTAGAACTATTAGCCGCATACAATGGGCTCAAGTCGTTTACTAAAATTGGTACCGATTACCACGTGTTACTGAGAATAGATAACACAACGGCTTTGGCATATATAAACCGTATGGGTGGAATACTGTTTCCGCACCTGAACGAAATAACACAAAAAATTTGGAACTGGTGTGAGAACAGAAATATAATGATATTTGCTTCATACATCAACTCCAAAGAAAACAGGTTAGCAGATAGAGAATCAAGGGAAAAAATAGAAACAGAGTATAGTTTAGATCAAGGAATTACACAAAAAATTTTGGAACGATTCGGTACTCCCAACATTGACCTATTTGCTTCTTACCTGAATAAAAATTGTGAAAAATTTGTTTCCTGGCACCAAGATCCCGAATCAGAATATACAGATGCTTTCACTTTAAACTGGAAGAATTATCAATTTTATGCCTTTCCACCTTTCTCTATCCTAACTAGAACACTCAACAAGATTATTTCCGATGAAGCCGAAGGCATTTTGGTCTTTCCTATGTGGAAAACACAGCCTTGGTTCCCATTAATCGAGAAGCTCAAAATTTCAAATTTAATGGTAATCGAACCTGCCAAACATTTACTCCTCTCTCCTTCCAGGACACCCCACCCACTATTGAAAACACTTACCCTGGGTGTTGCCAAATTATCCGGCAAGCGTATTTATTAAAAGGAGTACCAGAAAAAGCGACAGGAACGATTCTTGCTTCTCTCAGTCCGGCTACTCAGAAACAGTATAACACCACTTATTCCAAATGGTGGAAATTTTGTAGAGGGGTTGATGTTTTTGATACTTGTGAAAATAAAATTATTCAATTCTTACAAACTGAATTCGATGCAGGAGCCTCATACGCCTCCCTTAACACTCATAAGTCAGCTCTCTGTACGCTACTCAATTTTGAAGCGAAAGTACTTTCTCGATTTCTCAGAGGAATTTTTAGGTCTCGACCCACATTTCCAAAGTACAACGAAACCTGGGATCCAAATCCAGTTTTGGCCTACTTAAGTACATTATCACCTTTAGAATCGTTAACTTTAAAAAACCTAACAATAAAGTTAGTTGTACTGCTAGCTCTGGCTACAGCACAACGCGTACAAACATTATCAAAAATAAAACTTTCAAATATTTCCAGATTCGATGATCGAATAGAAATAAGAATAACTGATATCCTAAAAACATCAGCCTCGAACAAAGTTCAACCAATACTCATATTGCCATATTTTTTTGAAAAGCCACATCTTTGCGTGGCTTCGGTAATGGATTATTATATGAAAACAACAAATAACCTTGGAAACAATTCGGATCAACTATTGATAACAATTAAAACACCCCACCATCCAGCAACAACCCAAACCATCAGTAGGTGGATTAAAAGTGGCCTCAATCAAAGTGGTGTTGATTCATCAATGTTTACAGGCCACAGCACTCGACATGCTTCTACCTCTTATGCTTTTAAAAAAGGGGTGAACATAGAAACCATAAGAAAAGCCGCTGGATGGTCGAACAAATCAAATACATTTAGTAAATTTTATAATAAGCCTATTCAAAGTGGAAATTTTGCGAAATATATTTTTGAAACAGAGCCTCAATGAGGTCAATTCACTTTACTATTTATTCTGTGTACTACATAGCATAGTTGATTGTCATTATTAATTATTAATTATTTCTTGTTCAAGTGTGTTGAATAAACTGTTGAACTACACTTGTACCTTATATCACTAACTTAAACCTTAGATAGCTACATAATCACTTTAAACATCTACCTTTGTGATCTCGAGGACGTGGCTATCGAAGTATAATTAGAGATTAAACGACTTACCTAAGGAAGTTCAATTCTCAATTATACGAGATAGCCACGTCCGAAGAGATCACAACCCACCCTCCTCGGATATTTAATATTAACCCCTGTATGTACCTATCTAAGGGTAACGAAAAAACTATAATGAATCAAAACAGGCCCCGGATAGCAGACAATGGGTGGTACTGATACGTTTTTGCACGACTTTAAACATTACGCACAGGATCGGGCTGACGCGAACAACTACCTTTGTGATCTCTTCGGACGTGGCTATCTCGTATAATTGAGAATTGAACTTCCTTAGGTAAGTCGTTTAATCTCTAAATATACGGCATAATTTCTCCACTAATCTCGGGCCCAGGAATATAATCCTCCAACGGAGTTGTTATCACAAACTTTTTATTCCACGAGCCCTAGGAAAATAATCATCTGTCAAGAACAAAACTTGGGCGATATTCCTTCAATGGCTGCCAGCTACGATCTTCGAGACCAAGGAATTTTGACCTCGACCGGGAGAAGGAATTGCGTTCTTGCCTATTTTGAAAAAGTCTAGTGATAAGCGCGCATGCCCCTCTGACACTTAAGTAGCCCGTTGGCCAATCCGAGATCGAAAATTCATCATTTCAACTAATTACCATAGTCCAGGTAAATTAGTCCAAAAGAAAACATTCGAAACCATGTTCAATATAAATTAGGAAATGTTTTTAACAAATCAGGGTATCATATATCCTCAAGTATTATAGGTTAGCTGGAAAATAAGATTTTCTATACTAAGAATTGGTTTCTTCGAATACTTACTGGGTGAGATGATATGGTCGAATTGATAATTGAAGCGTGATTTCCGATGACGGTATTATTTTCTCAAAGTTTCAAGGAGAAAACATTTACTGTGAATTTAACCCGTTACAGTATGTGACCACCGCCCACTAACATGGCTTTTTAATATTTGAGAATCCAATTCCAAACTATTCCGTTGGCGTTTGAAATTGGAAGAATACAACTACAAAATTGTTTATAAGAAAGGACTTCTAAACTCCAATGCGGACGCACTTTCACGTATTCAACTTAACATGCACGAAACCGACTCCATTGCTAACAATCCAGGTGACATTGACAAAGAAACTTTAGACTTTCTTAGAGAACTAGCAGAAAATCCAGTAAACAATCCAAAACCAGATATATCTAATGATAATCCTGGAAAACAATCAAAAATTAATATTATTTCAGATATAATCCCCCGAATGAACTCACTGATCAAATCGATCAACTACCTATCTCTCAAACCGACGAAACTCCCCATTCTTCTAGCCAATGATGGAATTCCTATTCGAGATGATATAATCAATAATAAAATATATCAAATTTACGTTTTAAAAAATAAACAAAACAAAATATCTCTTCAACAAGAAACATATGGTATTCATAAAATTTCAACAGTAAAACTACCTTCAGAAGAAAATGAACTCTTGATTTTTAATTTCATGAAAGATTATTTGAAACCGAATATTAATTACTTCATATATTTTGAAAACGCTCAACTCATGAAAAATTTCACAAAAGTGTACTCTGAAAATTTTAGCAAACAAACTCTAAAATTAATCAGGTGTACAAAACTTGTCAACACTATAAAAGGTCAGGACGAACGAATCCTCTTGATGAAAAATAAAATCATCACGAAGGAAAAACAAATCATCATGGAATCGAAGAAACTTTACAATATCTAAAAAGAAATTATTATTGGATCAATATGAAACAAACTATTACAAATTACATTAATTCATGTGATATTTGTCGAAGAACAAAGTATTTACTGTCTAGATTATTTCTTCTGTATTTCTTTTTTGTTTGTTGCTTTAGTTTATTTCATAAAATACGTATATTTTTTGATCGAAAATTTTGGCAGTTTCATCGCATACAAGCTCTGCTTTCGCGATGTTCTGTGTTGGTGTTTATTTGTGTTTATTTGTATATTATATATAATATAATCGATGTAAATTAGCATGTGAACAATTGACAAATAAACATATTATTATTATTATATTATATATTCTAGGCAAAATCCATATGTACCTTTAGTTTTGACAGAAACTCCTTCAAAACCTTTTCAAATAATTCACATCCATGCTTTCTTTTTCGACGCCCAAATATATTTGACAATTATTGAGTCTTTTTCCAAATTCGCTCAAGCGATACCAATAGCCGGCAAATCAGCCTTTCACATTTGTAATGCTTTAGTAAGGTATTTTGCTTCTTTTGGCACCCCTCAAAATATAACTGTCGATAGTACTCGAGAATTCAATAACGAAACTGTCAAAATAAAAGTACATTTCACCACCCCTGGACACCATGAATCCAACAGCCCTGTAGAAAGACTTCATTCCACCTCAATCGAACATCTACGAATTTTGAAAGAAATACACCCAAACGAGACAGATCTCATTAATTACGCCTTACTAGGTTACAATACTTCAATTCACAGTTCAACTGGTTTTACTACATTTGAATTAATATTTGGTCATACAAATTCAAGAAGCCCAGAATAAATTTTCAGCCCCAAAGAATTTTTTTCAACATATGTACAAGAACACAATAAAAAACTAACCCCTATTTATGAAAAAGTTTTGGAAAAATTTAATCTCGCAAAGAAAAATACAAGAAAAAACAAACATTAAAGGTAACACGAACGGGGAATTTGAATTCAATCAAAAAGTTTTCAAGAAAAATCCGAAAAACAGAAATAAAAAAAAAATAAATTTTTAGGACTATTTATCATTACAAAAATCTTAGAATATAACAAAGTAGAAATAAAAAATAAAAAGGGAAAGGTTGACATAATTCACATAAAAGAATTAAGAAAACCACCTTTGTTACAGGCTCAAAATGAACCTGAGAATCCTGAACCTCCCGACAATAGCAATGGTCAGGGCCAATCCAAAAATTGAAATAAAAACAATAAGTCCTTTCCCCGGAATCCTTCCATTTAAACTTGGTTTTTGAAAAATTGTAAACATATGTAAACATATTTTTCTCAACGATATTGATTCAAGTATCCTTGAACTTGAAATAAAAAAATGTAATAAAGAACTATAATAAATTAAATGAGATATCAAGTAATACACAGATGTACTTTAGGAGTTTGGCAAATCAATACGAACATTTAAAACCAGTGGTTTTCGAAATTTCTTATAAACTCAAAAATATTCGAAATACACCCACGATCAGACAAAAACGAGGATTAATAAATGTTGGAGGACCAATCCATAAATGGCTTTTTGGTAACTTAGACGCATCCGATGGAGAGCGATATGATAAGGCAATCGAAACTTTGAAAAGCAATCAACAAAAAATTGTAAAAGAAGTTAATTCACAAATTTCTCTTTCCAAACAAATAATTGATACATTTTCCAAACATATTGAATCTATTATCAAAAATCAGAAAGATATTTCTAAATACATTAAAATCTATAAACCAGCTTTGATCAATATAACTGATCAATTTTATAAATATACTGTGTATTCAAGTATGCTAGATCAAATATTTTTAAATGCAAATGTAATTATCACCTTTCTTGATAACGTCGAAAATGCAATCACTTTTGCAAAATTACATATAGTTCACCCTGATATTTTAACAAGTCAAAATTTGGAAGAAATCATTAGTGAGCTTCACAATCACTATAGTCCTGACTAAATACTTCAATTAGATGTCCATTCATGGTATTCAATTATTCAAACAAACTGTTATTTTTAAAAATAAAATTATCTTTGCCATAGAATTTCCTATAGTTTATCCCAAAACCTTTCAATACGTCCATTTGTTTCCTATCCCAACTGAAACAAATACCATAATTATCCCAAAAAAACCTTACTTGGCTCTCGGAGAAGAAACATTCCAATGTATGGATCAACTCTGTAAACAAATCTTGGACATATATCTCTGCAATCAAGAAAACCTGAGTTTCCACCCAGAAAAAGACTGCCTTGCCGCTCTTATTCACGACAAGGATGCTAGGTGCCCCCAGATGCCGATAGAACTACCCACCCAAATATTCAATAAAATCAATGAGGAATATATTATCGTCATCACCTCAGAAGAAATAAAAATAAAATCAAAATGCCCAGAGGACCAATTCTTCACAGTCAAAGGCAGTACGCTTCTACGAATTCCAACCAATTGCAGTTTCGAATTCAAACGATACAAATTCGAAAACCGCCAAATTTCGAATTTTGGAAAACCATTTGTCTTGCCAAAAATCAACAATGAAGTGTTGAGGATTGAGACACTCGAAAGAAAACCTTTAAGGATAGAAAATATACCACTGGAAGATATCCATCAACTTCAGAGACATATCGATGCGACAAATCAACTATCAATAGGAGACATCGATTACTACCAATCAACCGACTGGATTCTATGGATAATTATCTGCTTTATTTTATTCATTTTGGCCTGCTACACCTTCAGGAAAATTCAAAATGCACGGAAGAAACCAAACTCCGAATTGAAAGTGAAATTTGAAGGAAAAGAACTTGAAAATTCGCCTTCAGTCTTGTTCCAGCCGGAAGTTGAAATTTGAGGAGGGTGGAGTTATATCAGGAACTGATAGTACACCGGTATAACATTACAGATGCATGTTTCCAGGCCAGGTCGTTAGCCGATCCAGCCTGCTTACTCAGCATTGCGTCATATGCGAACTTATTTATACACCTTGTTTTCTTATTCATCTTATTCAATTGTAGTCATTTGCCTTAAATGTACAAATAAAGTTTTTTAAAAAGTCTCAAAGCAAATCCTTCGAAATAATTAGCGAACTGATGATAGTGATGGAATTTTGATGTCATCGGGGAACCTCGGGGGGTTCTCGGCCATCAATCTTCGGGATTCTCGATTAGAAGAAGAGCTGTAATTGAAAAGAATTGGTACGACGATATTCAGTTGAATAATATTTCTTGTAGTTATTTGTGTGTGTGTGTGTGTGTGTGTTATAGCGAGAGGATGAGGTCTTAAAATCGCGTGTTATTTCTTATGGAGGTTTATTTTGACATTTTTTGTTCTCTCCACCAATCAGAGCACTCCAAATTGTTCCAGCACTAGCCAGCTCCGAAGCAGATGGGTCCTCGCGCTCCGTATTAGGACTACCTGAGACATCGTCTCGGAGGTCCTCGCTCTCCGTATTGGGGTTCCCTGAGGCATCGTCTGGGGGATTCCTCGCGTTCCGTATTGGGACATCACCTCGGGGGTCCTCGCGCTCCATATTAGGGCTATCTGGGAGGGCATCGTCTCGGGGACTCTTCAATTGAGTTTCGTTTGGATTGTTGACTTTTGATCATCAGTAACCGCAAGAAGCGTCCGGCAAAAACAAATATTCGATCACGAATGTGAAATAATAATAATGATGATGATGATGAAGTTTAATAATCGAAAAAAAATGTCTACCGTGTTCAGCATTATAGAAAAAAAAATGGCAAAATGGCAAAATGCACTATGTTGTCATCCATCGATGTCATCCGTCTACTAACATCTCACATGCGCTATCAATTTTAGGCACAGGTCCTCGATTTGGGTACAGGTCTTTGATTTTGGACCTCGATTTGAATATAGTCCTTGATTTGGGAGTGGGTCCTCAATTTGGATCCAAGATTTGACTAAATATTTTATATCAAAACTTGATCTACCCTGCATATAAAATGTTCACATTTCGAATAATTGATAAAATTACCATTGAATTATTTCAGATATCAAACCATCGAAAATATATTATAACATGAAAACTGGATCCACTCTGTATAAATTGTTCAAATTTCCAAAAATAACTGTCAAATCTACTCTACCATTTCAGATATTAAATCGTGCAATTGCAACTATCAAAATCCCAAAATATATTATAGCCTTAAGAACTTGATCCACTTTGTATTAAAAATTGCCTAAAATCATTCTACTATTATTCCATTTAATCCACTCTGCATAAGAATGAATATTTCATTCAAATACATTCATAAATATGTGTGAGCAGTCAGATAACAGGTTTGTTCCAACATATCAAGAAACCGTTCTTGGAACGGTGACGCGCATGTGCAATAGCGAAAATGCGTTCCAAGCACGAGAGAACCGTTTAGTAAACGATAATTGTTTTATTCCAACCCGATGTGGTATCGTCACAGCTTACTTACTATACAGCTAAAACACTCTCTTGGCGGGAACGGTTTGCGTCGATCCCCTTGCGCAGGCTTTATGCCCCGCCTCTTAGGGGAAAAGACGTCTATGGCGTGCAGTCGGGAGATCAGTATTACTTATTATACGTTTAGCCGTCATAGGCGGGTGTATAATTTTGTGCATTTTGTTTGTGATTCTTTTGAACATAGTGTTTTATTTTTTAATTTTTAACTGTAGTAAAATGAGTGACAAAAAACCATCAGGACATCATCATGTTTGTGCAGTGCAAAACTGTTATATTAAAGGTTATAACTCGAAGAAGAAATTCTATCGTTTTCCTAAGGATGCGAATCGGTAAGTTCTTACATCATATTTTTTTGCATATTTGAGTAAATAAACAGTAAACTTTTGATTATACCGTGCTGTCGTAAAATTGTTTAGGAATATATAAGATAAATTACCGTCAAAGCTGGTCAAAGCGTCAACTTCCAAAACCTTAAATATCACCCAGCTCTCGAAATAAGTACCTGCCTCTTCTTAAAATAGATCCACGTTCAAGTGGTCGAAAGATGCCCTTATATCCAAGAAAAAGTGGTATGCATTTCTTATGCGAAGACACATTATGCAGTATGTATATTTTTTCTGGGGAATTTACAGTATGCAAAAGCGTAGTGTTCTTTTAATGGGGTATTTTTTTTTGTTTTTTTTTCGGGGGGTTTTTGTATGATATTTTTTCTATGGTGTTTTTCCTTGTTTTTCCTACATTACTATTTTTATATATATCAACGACTATTAATTGTAATGAAGCAAATAGGAATACAGGTTGTCCCTGACAAGAATGAACTCTACAGGGATCTCGTAAACCATTAGGGCTACAAAGTTGTTTAAGTTAGGAAAAAGTTGGGCCCCACTAAACCCTGCAGTATGATTTCGAATACTTCCGAAAATATTTTGGGAAAAACCGAATATTTGATGATGACTGCGGAGGAAGAAAACGTTGGGTTAAAAAGTGGCTATGAAACGTGAAATTTATTTTGTTTTATTGTTTTAAATTATCAGAAAAAGATAATAATGAAATTGGAATTTTCGGTTTTTCCCAAATATCTTCGGAAGTAATGAGAATTTTCCAAATTTTAAAACATCATCCGGCAGGGTTCAGTGAGGCGCAACTTTTCCTAATTTGAACATCTCTTTAGCTCTAATCGTTTATGAGATCCCTGTAGAGTTCATTCTTATCTGGGACACCCTAAATAGAGGTGTTGTTTAAAAATGTTTTTATTTATTTACAGAGCCAGAATATGGGCAATGAAAGCCAATCGCGAGGACCTGTTCGGAAAACTAATCGACTTACATCGAAGTTACTCGATATGTGAAATCCATTTTGAAGAGAGGATGTTCACTAGTCACTTTCATACACGATTTCCAAAAAATGAAGGTAAAACTTGCCACCCAAGTATTTAGTTACTCAGTTCATGTAGGTATGAGTTTTTATATTAGATTTGGTTCCCTTCCCGCAGAAGCGACTCAAACTGTTCAATTTGTTAATAGAGTAGATCAACTATTTGATATTTTAAATTCCTCACAAATCTTTAACCCAAAAAAATATAATGCTGCTTTTAAAGCAAACTCATTTCAATTAGAGTTTCTAATGGATTGTTTGTCGTTCTTTAAAAGTCTTGAAATTCGAGACAAAAATAATATGAGCATTACCAAAAAAATTAAATTCATCAAAAGCCTTATAATTTCAATCAACAGTATTATTCAGTTATTTTACTATCTTCGGGAAAATGCAGGATTTGATTATATACTTACACGAAGATTAAACCAAGACTGTCTGGAGAACCATTTCGGTAAAATCAGAAGTGAAAATGGGAACTGCATTAACCCAACAGCAATACAGTTCCACAGAACATTTAGAAAGTTGCAATGCGTCAACTTGCTTAATTCAGGTACAGAAAACTGTGAGGCAGATTCTGATCAGATGCTTTTAAGGCTTTCTGACTGCAAACACGATTTTGTATCTCAGGAAACGGATAAAGTACCCGAACAAACAGACGCAATAAATAGCATGCATTATTCAAATAATGAAATGTTGCAAAAAAATTTTATACGGTACGTGTGTGGGTACCTTTTAAATAAAGCGTTAAAAATCCACTCTTGTGATATTTGCAATACTTATAGTAAAGACCATGATGAACTAGATGATTCATCTTTTTACTGTTTTCTTAAGGCATATGAAAATGCGAATAAGGACACCTTCGGAAATTTGCAAATGCCTAATGACGAGTTTCTGGAACTAATTTGTAAAATAGAGCAAATATTTCAAGAAAACTTTGAAAAATTCGCAACTAAAAGTAATATTTGCAATACTCTTTTAGATATAAGTAACCATTTGTCTTTTAACCATCCCTGTAAATATTTCCCCAAAGAATTTGTAGTAAGATTATATTTACGAGTTAGAATATATTACACTTTAAAAACAATAAATGGTAATTTTAGAAATATCAACAAAAATAAACTAATAATATGGAGAAATTTGTAACATATCTGTAGGTACTTTTATTGCTACAAAATATATTATAATTTGTTGTCGTAAGTTGTAATTAAATTTTTGATTTTATTTTTTGTCTATTGAGTTTTTTTTTTATGTATTAATGAATGTTGTATTCTTTATTACTGTTAATAAATCATTAGTATTATTAATAGGTAAGCATTTTTTATTTACTTTCTTTTCCACCTGTTAGTTTTCAATTATTGGGCAATACAACTTATTAAAAACTTAACCTACACAACTTCATTTTATTATTATTTTGACCTTCTCCCTAAAAAACTGAGATTATATTGACTGCATCACTGTGCGCCTGTCACAAGCAATAAATGCAAAATTGTAAGTACTCTGTCGAACATTAAAATTCAGACGCGAAAATCTTAATTATTTTGCTAGCTGAGAAAGGACCTTAATAATGACCTAGCATTCAAGAAGAATAGCTAAAGCTAAATCCTTAGGAACAACATTATTGCACAATCAACGACTTTCATAAATCACTATTCTTTTCGTAAAGTTACAGATAACAACTCTAATATCGTAATTATTCTGACCATAATTTTATAAATCGCTCCTTGTCGGCCCACACCAGATCTTTTAATCTATAACAACGAAATTTTATTATTTTCCAAATCAGTTTGAGTAATGTATTTTTTAATAATCCTTATTAACTCCAAATACAAACCTAGTTTTATCGTAATATTAAAATTAAGATTCAAAAAATCATAATCCGATCCTGTCAGGCAGAAATTAAAAATTTTACTTAAATAAATAATCGTTTTAATCAGGCCCTGACTTTTCCCCTCTGTGCGACAGAGAAAGCAATACTTCTGTCTCGCTTACTCGTAGGCTGCGACTTCAAAGGTGCCGCCGAGAGTGTTTCAGCTGTATAGTAAGTAAGCTGTGGTATCGTTGTGGAACCAGTTCAAGAACGATGATTTCGGTACTTGACTGAAAGCAGGAATCAAGGGAACTGACTTGCGCCGTACATTTATCCATATCTAGGTAGGTAAGTTCTGTGTTAGTTGGCTTGATTTGTTGTTTATATTTGTTTTTAATTTTGTGGAAGCGAAATTATCTATATTTGTGCTATCTGTTCATTTTATAAACAAGGAGTGATAAGGAGATGGAGGACATTTGTGACTCTGATGGAACCAGTGGTAGTGACTTGGAACAGGAAATTATGATAAATGAAGAAATAAAAATTATTTAGGCAAGAAATGGAATCTTCTTAACATCCCTTGTGCCACACGAGTTAAAATTAAAATTTATTTCAGAAGAGACAATACATCAATACTCCCAAGAAGTGTTCCTTCAACATTTTAGATTATCAAGAAATACTGTTGAAAATATTAGTGAAAGGTATGAAACCAGTCCGTATTATCACAGACAGATGGGTCAGTATGGAAATATGTCTGCTTTACATCAGGTTTGTACGTCATATAGTTGATTAATACAGCCATTTAACTTGGTTTTGTAAGTAACCTAAATGAAGTTCTGTACGTTGTTCAATTTCAGGTGTTAACTTATTTATGGTATGTAGGGCATCAAACTGCAAGTTTTCGAGATGTAGGTGATCGCTTTAATATTACAATTAGCTCAGTCAATAGAGTTATAAGACGTCTTACCTTATTTTTGAGCAATTTATCATCACAAATTATAAAATGGCCAAATGAAAACGAGAAACGTATTGCAGAAGCATATTGTAGAGATAATGGATTTCCTAATGTAATAGGTGCTATAGATGGATGCCACATTAAAATAGATAAGCAAAATATGACATGAAAACAATCTGGAGCAATATAAACGAAATAACTAACACCAAACCAGGAATAAAATTGAAACAGTTTGATATTGTAACTGTCAATGAACTTGAAATTCCATCAGATACAGAGAAAGCCAACTATTTTAATAAGTTTTTTGTTGAAATTGGGGAAGACATGGCCCGAAAAATCGAGAAACCCAAAACGACTATTGTTGAAAACCATGTAAACATGTGCAGCTCATTATTTCTTCAACCGATAACAACTAAAGAACTGATCACTGTTATAGCTGGACTCAAAAATAGCACATTTCCTGGACCTGATGGAATTTCTGTTCATATTATTAAAAAGTATCACACTTACTTTGCTATACTCCTCTGTCATATATTAAATTTAATCTTCGTAGTAGGAGAAATACCAGCCTCCTTCAAAGAATCAATTACAGTACCAATTTTTAAGTCTGGGGATAAAAAACTTGTAACTAATTATAGACCTATAACACTCATAAACAATTTTGCAAAAATTTTGGAAAAATGTATAAAAAAAAAGAATGGTGCATTTCCCAGAAAATAATAATTTTTTTTCTCAATGTCAATTTGGTTTCAGAGAAAACAGGTCCACTGAAAAAGCCATCTTTGAAGTAGTTAATATAGTTAACAATTATTTTCAAAATCAAGACAAAACTATCACTGTTTTTTTAGATTTAGCTAAGGCCTTTGACACGGTGGATCACAATATACTTCTTCAGTGTTTATATGATTCGGGTATAAGAGGAGTAGCATTAAACATCTTTGAGGATTATTTGTCTAATAGGATTCAGAGAGTTAAAATAAATGATTCAATTAGTGAACCTCTATTAATAACCAGGGGCGTACCTCAAGAAACGGTGCTTGGCCCTATCTTATTTCTAATATACATAAATAATATTTTTTCAGTGAGGGACTTCGAAGGTAATATAATTTCTTTTGCGGATGATACAGCATTAACTTTTGTCGGGACCACATGGGAAGAAGCTCATAGAAAGGCGGAGGTAGGCATAATATAATTTTCCACTGGCTAAATAATAATTTATTGAGTTTTAACGTCAAAAAAACTAAATTTATTACATTCTCCTCAACAAAGAAGGATCAGCTCACTATTACAGAGATTAAAATCCATAAACTTACTTGCCAAAACGATAGACTCTCTTGCACTTGTCATTTCATAGAAAAAAATGATACAATAAAATACTTAGGGGTCCTAGTGGATCAGTGCCTTCGTTGGAATGATCATATTGACTATACGGTAAAAAGATTACGTAAGCTCACTTACAAATTTTATCAACTCAGAAATATAGTCAGTAGAAAAATGTTGCTTACTGTATATGATGCCCTGGCCGAGTCCATTTTACGGTATTGTCTAATAATATGGGGCGGAATATTCAAATCTTCCTTACGTAATTTAGAAATGATCCAAAACTCACTCATAAAAATCATGTTCAAAAAGAATAAATTCTATAATACTCGAGCATTATATGAAGAGAGTGTAATACATAGTGTAAGAAAACTGTATACTTTCCGTTGTATATTATGGACAGCCAATGTTACGAGTTTATTTGTTCAGAATATCGTTACCTTATTTCTAATAGGGCGTATCCCACAAAAATCTAGAAATGAGATTTTTGTATAGAATGCACAATAGGGGTCAACTCCATCCAAATTCAATTTGTCGTAAAGCAAGTGAAACTTTAAATACTTCTTTATGCCGCCTTCTAATAGGTCGTATAAAAATCACCTGATTTTTGTATTTCTAATACGACGTATCTGTCACTTCTCTATGGATGATGATACAGTTCATGTCGTGCATCGAGTGTGGAGTGCAGATTTTGCGTTTCATTCGTTTGTGTTCTTCAATTTAGTTGAGGGTAAGTATGACAAATGTTTATTGATATATTAATGCTTATTGTGATTGATATGTATGTTGGGAAATATTAGTCGATTGAATTTGAAACGTGTTTAAAAATACGATGTTTGATACGTCCTATTGTGAAAATCGCCATGTTATGTGGCATACGTCCTATTAACAGATGTTCCCTGTATCCCTCTCATTGAATTGTTTGATACGTCTTATTCTGTTAATTGATTATTGTGGGATATGACATATTCTTCAACGGGTTTCATTGTTTCAGATGTCAGGGAGAGCAGCAAAAATGGTTGCTCTTGCACTTGCGACAAATAATAATGGTTTGAATATAAATGATATGGAAATTAATGTACCTTATGAAATAGCAGTTTTTGGCGACAACATTAATTATTATATAAAGCCTGACGGTAACTCAGATCTTACTGATGGAAATTCATCAGTAACCCAAAGAACACAAAATGAAAAAAAGTATAATCAATCACAGATCGCACTTACCGAGGCTGTCCCTGATGATTCAGCCTTTGAGCAAATTGGGGAAAACTCCCGCTATTTTAAGATTGAAGTGGATAGTTTGTCAACAATTCATGATGGCATAGAAGATGATCTTTATTGTATTCAGAAAGAAGCAATATCCATCGAAGATGCCAATGAAGTAGATGTTACACAGAATATGCCTATGAAAAATTCGAACGAGGATCCTGACTATATTCTTATTGAACACCAACGAGAGACTGAAGATGAAGAAGATGAAAATAAAGAGAATGAAAGTGAAGATTATGAAAATGAAGAGAATGGAAATAGTGAGAATGAACATGAAGAGAATGAAAATACTTATGAAAATAAAGTTGATAATGAAAATCTCAGAAAAAAACGTAAAAAAGTGGCCGATTCGGAAGCGTGGGAAAAAAACGTGAACAAAAGGAAAAGGATGCTAGGACAAAAATATACTGGATATTCCAGAACTAAAGATGGTATAGTTAAACATGATAAGACAAGGTGTGCACGAGAAACAGGTCCAAGGTGTACCTCTAAGTTTTGTGAAAAGGCTACTAATCGCTACTGAAGAGACAGGAAAGTAAAAACGAAGAAATGGTTCAAAGACGAAGTCATTCAGCAGTATTTGAAGGGTGCAGGAATAAAACAAGGAGTGTCCAAAATATTACGTTTCTTGGTTTTCAGTTCTATCGGGTGCTATTTTCTAAGCTTTCTCTTGTGGCCAACATTAGCGGCATGAAACTTGGAACGTCACGTAGATTGTACATTATGAAGATCTACCGTACACGCATAAAACTAGGAAGGTCCGCGCGATACACGTTCAAAACAAGGAGGGTCTACGGCTTCCGGTGCCAGCGACTGCCAGCGAGTCTCGTCGATCAAAATGGTCCAGTCGTAATTCAACTTGCATGCAGTACGCATCGTGATTTATGTTATCGTTAATAGGAAGCTTTGTACTATATTTTATGACAAAAATGGAATGCGACAATGTGGCAAAACGGTCAAAAAAGAGGCCTAAAACTGGACGAATTCAAGATATGATGAAGAAAGTTCGATTGGCTTCCCATGAGCAGGGTCCGGCATGTCTTTGTAAGCGTTTGAGATGTTTTGAAGTTACAACAAACGAACAACGTATGACGATTTTGTCACATTTCAACAATTTGCCCACAAACAATGAACAAAATAGTTATTTATGCAGTTTAATTTCGGTTACTCCGGTTCAAAGACGTCGAAATCGGAAATCAGAAGAGAAAGCTGTATTTCATGATAGCGTATTTTCCTTTAATATTAGGGTAAAAGAAGACGACCGCATTGTTGAGACATCGGTTTGCTACGAAGCTTTCCTGAGTATCCATGGCATTAGCAAAGGAAAACTAGAGCACTTGCAGAAAGCTTTAAAGAATAGAGGAACGGCCCCGAAAGATAAAAGAGGCCAACATAGTTCCAAGATAAGGAGCTTACCTGATTCTACATATCAACACGTTTTTGACCATATTAGTTCTTTCAAGGGAAGGCTTTCACATTATAGCTTGAACGATTCAAAAAAACTTTACCTACCTGAAGAACTTAACATCACCAAGATGTTCAACATGTTTAAACTGGTACATCCAACAGAAAAAATATCTTACGAAACTTATCGTAATATTTTTAACACTAAATTTACCATCAGTTTCGGATATCCGCGGAGCGATACATGTAGTACATGTGATAGATTTACTGCGGAAGTAAACAGATTGAGAGTCGAAGGGACTCCAGAAGCTGCAGTCGCTATAAGAAGATTGGAAATTCAAAATGAACTGCATAAAAGAAAAGCTGAATCATTTTATAATCAAAAACGATCAGCTAGGCGTCGAGATAGAACCAGCAATGATTTTATCGCCGTTGCAATGGACTATCAGAAAAACGTATACCTTCCAAACATACCGACAAACGACGTGTATTATATGCGTCAACTGTCAATGTATTCTTTTAATATACATGTTTTGGGTACAGCACAGTCACTGTTCTATACATATCCAGAAAATCTTGCAAATAAGGGATCTGATGAAGTCTGCTCTTTTTTGTTCGACTTCTTAATGAATCACGCTGAGAGTAGCATCAAACATCTGCACATATTTTGTGACTCTGCTGGAGGACAGAATAAAAATTATTCCGCTTTCCGTTTCATGCATTATATTGTACATTCTGTTCGAAGACTTGATTCCATCCGTATCACATTTCCAATCCGAGGACAATCCTACCTGTAGTGTAACAAGAATATGGGACTGGTTAACCTAAAAACACGAATGGAATTGCCAAAAGATTACTATGAATTACTGGAACAGTCGAGAGCGAAACCAACTCCGTTTTCTGTGATAAGGGTTCAGCAACACATGGTTAAGGACTGGGGAACATTTTTCAAGAATAAGTTCAGAGCAAAATGCCCCTTTGCAATTCAAGAAATTCGCGAAATTTACTGCACCCGAGATCATCCAAAGCTAATGTATTTTCGATCAACTTATAATGGCGCCTTTAGTAACAGTTCTATTATTAATAACAAAAAGAAAAAGTCTGGAAGAATCAAGCTGGGAGAAAACGAGTTTGAACTTCCTAATGCAAAATGTACAGGTAAGCTCATAGAGCATCTCAAACATAGAACCCGCACTTTTTTTTTAAATTTTTTCAGAAACATAACCCATTAAAAAGGGGAAGTTTTTAAACTTGCAGAAACTAAAGTTATATTGTGAACAACCAGAAGCAGCAGATTTTTACACAAGACTTGCACACTATCAGTGACATCTTGATTGGCAAGAATAGAGAAAATGTAAATACAGCTATGCCTATCACATTCCTTGCAAGGATATGATGGACATTCCGTGTTTTTTTCCTGTATTTTTGTATATTTGCACACAATTTTGACAACAAACCTAAATTTTAAAGTATTGTTACAAAATTTCATTAAACAGTAAGAAAACTTTGTTTCATTTTGTAAGCAATTAACAGCGTATTTATATTAAAATATTAAAATACTTGAAATCTATTTTTTGTGACATTCCTTGTTTTATTCCTGTACCCTTCATTTACAGAACAAGAAAAGAGAAGGAAGCGCCTTGAAAACTTTTTCACGGATATGCCTAAAATGGAAAGCCATTATTGCCGTCACAGATCTAGTAAAGTTTATTTGGAGCACGATTTCAAGACCAAAACTGAAGTTTACCATGTTTGTAAAACTTCTTGTTTAGAAAAACAAGTACTGCCTTTGTCGATTTGTTCATTTCTTAAAGTATTTGACGAACTTAATATTGGTATTTTCAAACCTCGGAAGGATCAATGTGACCTTTGCTGGGCTTTCAAAATGAAGCACTTAGATGAAATAACATACAACGCCCACATCATAGCAAAAGATCAAGCTAGGGAAGATAAAAGTGAAGCAGTGAAGTTATGTCCACAAATTCAAGCAAGTTCGTTGTATTATAAAACAAAATTACAAGTTCACAAGTTCACCATTTATAATTTGGAAACTCACGAATGCAAGAATTTTGTTTGGAACGAAACTGAAGGGGAACTTTGTTCATCGGTGTTTGCTACATGCATATTTGAGCACTTACAAGCAGTAGTTGAGAAGGAAAAAAGACCTATTGTGATTTATTCCGATAGTTGTGGATACCAAAATAAAAACCACATTTTGGCAAACGCTCTGTCACTTTTTGCATCAAAATATAATATAGTGATAGAGCAAAAATACTTAAAGAAGGGTCACACTCAAATGAGGCCGCGAGACCCAGAGTAGCCTATCTGAAAAAATCATATTTGGCAATACAACAGAGACTGTGTACCAGTAATTTTCAAAATGTCTTGTTGTCTACAAATATTCACCGTGTATTCCGTTTTCATTAGAATTTACTCTCAAAATACCTACTTACTCCTTTTGCTATGCGAGAAGTCCTTTTCTTTGTTTTATTCTTAATTTTTTGGCAGATAGGTCACTATGGTTCTGACCAGATGTAACTAAATAAAGAACAAATGTCAGTTACTCCAAATATATTTATTTTATCAATCATGATTACCAATGATTTTTTTACTAAATACTTCATTCACTGTCATTGCTAACATCAATTGTATTCCTAACACTTGCACAGTCTGGAATATTGTTGTAGTACCCATGATAAACCGGTGGTATGTAAGGAAGCAAATCTTGCAAATCTTTTTTCTTCTCTTTGCTTATTGGCCTGCCATTGGGATAAAGTAATTCCAGAGATAAATCAACACTATCTTTTGTTTTACGTTTTGCAAGGTCTACAGACTCGAATATGACATCCACATGGTTTGAGTATTTATACAATAACCTGAACTTGTCATTTTTGTTGTACTGCAGCCATTGAATGCTTAGCCATTTGACTTTGGATCCCTCAGCTGTAACTTTTCTGTTAGTGATGTTGGCTGTTAACTTCCTTGTGGAAACAAAATGCTCTTTCTTCATTTTCATGATGTTGAAAGGATTTTTAGTCCTAGCTGCCATAATTACTTGATCCCAATCATCAGGAGTGAATATGTTGGTGAAAAATCTTTTTTTCTTTGTGATCAGTCCAAAATCTTGGTCACACGCCAAGTAAGAATGGCCACTCACGAAGAACTTGTGATCTATAGACTCTACTACGAAATCTGGGTGAGCAGTAATATACCGACAGAGAGTAGCCATTTTAATATTTCTGTTCTGCCCACTACATTGATCAGAGTAAAGAATCAACTTTTTAGTGTGCACCTTTTCTTTAATATACCTCAACAAACACGAGCCAATTTCTTCAGGTCCTCTGGATGCAATTGTTTCATTCCATATACACATTGTCATGTCATTAGTAACAGCATCATGTATACCAAGGCAATAGGTCCACAGCTGTCTTTTGTAATAAAGTATTCCTGTTGAAATGACAGGTGTGGGCAACGTTTTCATTAAATCAAATACCAAAACTGTTACATCTGCATTGTTTGTGGCATATTCTTTATCTTTCTTATAATTGGTTTTGGCACTGTCAGCTTTAGTCAAATGGAGTTTTTTGTGAGTTTCAAGTTCCTTTTTATCCTGTGCAGTTTCGCAAGCTTTGATTTTCACATCCCAGCTATCGCATTTCTTACAGGAATCACTGATGGGAGCATGAAATGAGAGATTAAAATTCTCATTAAAGATTTTCCTGAACATAAAATAAGATACTGATGTTGAATTTTCTTCACAATATGAAGAGTACATTTTTCGGAGATTCAAAACTGGAGCCAGGAACATTCTGTCCATGCTTTTATGCAAAGTATAATGTGACTCATACTTGGGAAATTTTTCAATAAATGCCTTTACATTATGGATTTGCTCATCACTCGTTTTATTTTTTGGTTGGTGTTATCCTCTTTGGTCTTGAGGTGGAGTAGGTACAGATAGTTTATTCATAAGCAGCCTATTGATCCTGCCATCACTAACTTGAAATAATTTCTTAAAAAATTCTTTGCATACCTTTGTTAGTATTCCGTCACTATTTGGGACATGATACACCCTTGTGTTTGATCGACGAGACTCTTTCCTTCTAGCTATGTTCTGATGTGGAAGTGAACATCTATTTTTAGGAGCAACCCTTATCAGTGAAAATAGGTAGGATGTTTGTAAATCAAAATTTCCAAGTTCATAAAATCCCTTGAATAACTTAGATTGTTGTGTGGGACTTAGTCTGGTATGACATTTTTGAGCACAAGGGCAGGGTTGATCTGTATCAATTTGTTTTTCTGGAACTGCATTTTTCTTAGTATTTATATAGGCTTCACCTCTGGCTCTCTTCGCCTTCCTCACATTTTTTTCCACTTTGCTGGTTCTCGTTTACGTTTCCTAGTCTTTTGTGGACCTTCCCTCACTTCAGCTTCGTCTGTTGTATTTGGAGGTATGTTCTCTTCTCTAATAATATCACTTTGATCCAATATTGCTGGAGTAGGGCTTCTCGATGGTAAGTACTCAGAACCAGAGTCTTCGAATGGTTTCTCCTCACTACTTTCGAACAAATCTACAAAAAAGAACGAGCACTTCATTGCAAATAATTATTTTTGTTGAATATTATTTTTTAAAACAAACTGTATTGTCTGACATACCTGCCATTCTTTGTTCCACACTGTGATCATCGTTTTCAACTAGATTATCACTATTCATTATTCGAACAACAATAAACACAACACATAAAAATGGACCTAATCTAACTTCTACCTACTGTCAAAATAGGTGTTATGATTCGAGTTGTTTTCACCAATACCATAGTAGCCTAAGTGATATAGGTCACTGTGGCACCACGATTTAATTCGATTTTCGCAACCAGGGAATCGATATAATGCTGCCATCTATGATACAATATGTGAACAAGTTTTAGGCCACTCTGGACACAAACATAATACTATAAGCAGTACATTTTTGTAAGAACGTCAATTTCGTGAAATCGTCAGTTAGGCCATTCTGGTTCTCGCGGCCTCAAATGGAGTGTGACACTTCTCACACTCCATCTGATAGAAAGACATCTCAAAGGACGAGATATATTTTTACCGACTGACTATATCTCTGTTATTCGCAATGCTAGGCAAAAACCGATGCCTTTAGATGTGGAATATCTGAGTCATAAATATTTCTTGGACTTCGATAATCCTAACATCATGAGATATAAATCTATAAGGCCTGGAAAGCGAAAGAATGACTTGAAAGTGGCAGATATCAGATGCATGAAAAACACTCCAAATGGTGAAATTTTCTACAAGGCAAACTCAAGAGACGTATATTCCCCCCTTCCGCAAAGGCAAATGCCAATTGATGCTGATATCAATCCTGGTCCCCTTTACAAGGAAAGACTTCAACTGAAGAAGAAAAAGTGGATGCATCTGCAAGAAATGAAGCCAGTTTTACCATCAGATATCCACTGTTTTTATGACAATATAAAATACGAACAAGACGACTCCGAAGTAGAAACAAATTCTGTGTCAGCTGAAGCAGATGAGTTACAAGGTTCTAAAAAGCAAAAAAAAGGCAGGCACAAAATAAACGGAAGAGAGATCAGAACGCTAGACCAAAGAACAAAGTTAATAATGGTAAAAAAAATAAACAAAGCAAAACCAGGAAGCTTGAAAAGTAGTTAGAAAATGGTAAAATTGTTGTTTGATGTTCAGTTGAAAAATTAATGTTTTTTATTATTTTTATATTAAATGGAGTTTCTATTTCTATGGTCTTGTTATTCTTCATTAATAATGGGAAAACAATCGTATGATTCAATATTCAAATTATTTCAACAAGATGTCGTATACAATACATTGGTAATCAGCTAATTAGTCGTATGCCACATTCAAACTATATTTTCGATTCCAAATGCTGAAATTAGTATGAGGAGTGTAGAATATATATAACACTTTTGATATATCCATTTTCCACCAGCAAAATATGACTTGAATCTAACATATAACATTATTTCATTGTACTGTAAAATTACGTTTTTGGGGATACGCCCTATTAGAAATAAGGTAACGATATATATAATACTCGTTTACACACTTCTCAGATTGGAAAGGTTCCACGATGCCGACTTACAATCAAAAATTTATCACATACATTGGACCAAAAGTCTACAATTCTTTACCACCGTCACTAAAATGTATCAGAAGTTATACTAAATTGAAAATAGAATTGAAAACATTTATTAATCACAACTACCACAGATTGGAAACAATACTGGATAGTTGACTAATTCACCATACTGCAATGACTCAAAAGAATGTCACAAGCTGTTGTTTCTGTTTCTTCTTTCGTATTTGATGCTCTAGTTATGCTAAAAGACTGCTCATCATTTTGGTCGTCCTTCTAGGACTTTCCAGAACTATTTAGTAGGTTCATCGTAGTTTGTAAATGTATTGTTTGTATTGGATTCGTGGCTATAACACAAGCTTAGCTTAGATAGCCACGATCCTTCATAGATGTAAGTTGTAACGGTTTATATTTTATATTAATCTGAATTGAATAAATTTTGATTTGATTTGATTTTGATTTGGTAAATTCGATAGCGATAGCTTGAATGTATTAGAAGAATTTGCGTTTCCCTAATAAAAGTCAAACAATGGTTTTTCATCAAGAGAAATTGTTACTTGAAGGTTACCAAAGAACTATATTTCATCTAGTTATTTCATATATCTTTCACACATCCTTTCAACTAATGATTATTCAAGGCAATTTTTAAAAACTCGAAATTTAGGCATGTGTTGTGTTTCAGTACATCATTTTTCAATGCTTAGTTCTAACATTTTCATTGAATTATTTTCACTCCAACAAGTTTATATGCGTAACTTCACCAAAGTCGTGTTTCCATGTACTTTTTTTTTCACTGCTTCGTTCGAAAATTTCTATTGCTGAATTCCGTTCATATAAAGTTGTTTCAATACATTTTTAAAAAAAGAGTTCAATCTTTCATACAATATTTTTGTTTGTCCAACTAAAAATTGTGTAGGATGTCACATTGAAGTGTTTGAGAGAAAAATAAATAGCATGACCTTATGAAAAAGTGTATACAGGGTGTTTCATTGAAGTTTGTTATACATGGTGTTTCAAAATACAATACAATAAAATGATAATATAAGGTGACGAGGACCTCAGTTTTCAATGTGCGATCCCTCAATGTGTACATGATGTCTCAAAATACATAATTCCAGAAAAACATGCCTGCATTAACGTGTTTCAAAAAACAAGGCGACTGGAGTGTGACGGGAGCCTCAGTTTTCAACGTGCAATCCCATTTAAAAAACAACGTATACAAGACGTCTCACTGAGAAGAGAATTATATATAGGACGTTCCAAAAAACAAGGCGCCTGGAGTGTGATGAAAGTCTCAGTTTTCAATGTGCAATCCCATTGAAAAAACAACGTATACAGGACGTCCGCAAAAAAAACATGGCGACTGGAGGATGACGAGGACCTCAGTTTCCAATGTGTGATCCCTCAATGTGTACAAGGTGTATTAGAATACATCTTTTCATCGTTTAGTACGCAAAGAGTTCATTCTCGTATACAATATTTGTTGTCTCTTCAGCTCATTATTCATAGATATGATTCGTATAAAGTACAACATTTTTTCTCTGCTTCATTCAAAATTTCAATTGATATTTTCTATTCAAATCTTTAGTAAGCAAAGAGTTCATTCTTACAAACAATATTTTTTGTTTGTTCAGTTCAGAACATTTTTATTGATATATGTCACTACAAAACTACAAATATACACAACACATTCTCTGAATGGAAACCTTCAACTATAAGGACTGATTGTACTGAATATTAACTAGCGATTTGAAATAGCATTCCCTAATGAGTTTTGAATAATTATGTTAACATACAACGTTGATCAATGATTTTTATATATGATTCAAAAAAGGGGTTGAGTTGGTGAGTGTGCATTTATAAATGTTGAGAAAAGTGAAACGTTTTCTGCTATTCATCCTCATTATTTGAAAAGAGGTTGTTGGTAAAAACTATGATTGGAATAAAACACATTTTAAATGAGCGATATTTAATATCTATTGAATACAAGAAGGCCTCTACATAATCTATGAGTCACGATTATTTAATTTTCTCTCTTGAAACTGTTTGACATCGAATTACCCTGTTGTTGTTCTACGTCATCAACATAATTGTTAGCTTTTATATTAGTATTCTTTATGCGTTGCTCTCTGTGGGTTTTGCGTTGAGTATTCCTTCTTCTTTTTGGAGGAAACAATGATGAAATGATTTTTCGATACTTCCATGAGTGGTTGGCGTTCACTGGTCCATTGGATTTAAATCTTATATTATATCTTATATATCTTATATTAGTGGGCATTGGTGATTATTAAAATATTTTTGTATACAATCAAGTCTTTAGCTGTATAATGTCGAGGAACACGTTTCAATAATAGTTGAAGTAGTCCTTGCGTAAGATTGAAATGTTCGTTTTTTATAACAAGTTCATCGTTTTCATATTGTACAGGGGTATCGCCAATAACATATCCATTTTCGAAACGGAGCCCATATATATCAGATTCGATCGTTCTTTGCTGTTCTGAAATTCCCTTTTGTTGGGTAACTACCTCCTTCACCGCGTATATATTGAATGTCGTGTTATTAGACATATTGACTGCAACTAAATTATTTTCATTAAAACAAGTCTATATATGCATAACCGTAACATACTTGACCAACTGTGCTTAGCGAAACTGATACATGGTCCGCCGAACCAAGCCATACTGCGCAAAGCGCAACACCAAACTATACCGCGCTCGTTGAGGGTAGTCATTGGCCGTTTAATCTCGACAATTTCAGAATATCACATTGGACACCATTATACTCCAATATATACAACCACATTTTTCAAATAACAATTCAGATTCCTTATTACTGCAAAAAGCTGTAAATTCTTCGTGATTCTCAATGTGAGCGATGAGTTTTGTAGCATATTCATTTCTGCGGTACTCCTCCAACGTATGAATATAACCAAGAGTTTTCGGGTTAGAATGTTTTTTCAAAAGGTCAAAATCCATGTTTGGCAGCAGCGCAAATGCTGTTGGTTTATCGTTGACGTAAATAATGTAACAAGAGATTGTTTTATCACAATACCACTATTGAATCAAATCACTTTCAATATTCAACTGTCTAATTTTCTTAGCAGCTTGATGACCGAAAAATAACCGTATTGCTTCCATCTTCGATAATAGCTGGGTATGAACTGAGTGATGATAAAAGATAAAAAGGGAATGAACACCCTTATAGATCATTATTCTGTTGGAAAACCCCTAAAAATAATTTTTTTGAACTCAAACCAAAATTCGGGTCTGAAAGGGTTAAGTATACTGTGATTAAGTTGGAACGTCTTACCGATGTTGATATGTTCCTCTTTGTTGAGCGTGGAATACGAGGTGGGCTCAGCCAAGTTTGCTCAAAAAGGAGATCGCGTGCAAATAACAAGTACATCAACAATTATGATCCTTTCAAACCAACAGCATTCGTGATGTACTATGATGTCAACAATCAGTGTGGGTGGGCAATGAGCCAATATCTTCCATATGGAGACTTTGAGTGGACAGATTCCAACATAGATATCACTCAAATTCCTGATGATGCCGATAAAGGATACATTCTGGAAGTGGACTTGGAATATCTCCAGCATTTGCATGACAAACATAAAGATCTACCATTTTGCCCGGAACATATATGTCCTAAGACGAGAAAACCTCCAGTAAAAGCTGAACAGCTTTCAAATTTGATGGCTACTTTACAGCCGAAGGAGAAATATATTATACATTACAGAGAATTGAAGCAAGCATTGAAACATGGATTGATCATGACAAAAGTGCATCGTGTTTTGGAATTCAAGCAGTCTCTATGGTTAAAACCATATATAGATTTGAATACTAATTTACGGAAGGCAGCGAAGAATGAGTTTGAGAAGAACCTGTTCAAGCTAATGAACAATGCAGTATTTGGTCAGTTTATTCGATGAAAATATGAATTTTGTTCTCATGAAGAACTTTTTTTTTGTAGGTAAAACGATGAAAAATATTATAAAAAGGGTCAACATTAAACTCCTTACCAAATGGTCTGATCGCTACGGAGCCGAGGCCTATATTGCTGAACCAGAATTTAAAAATTGCACGATATTCAATGGGAATCTGGTGGTAGTGGAATTGAGGAAATTGCAAATTTGGCTCAATGAGCCAATCTATGTGGGACAGGTTATATTGAATTTAGCTAAGACAACAATATATGATTTTCACTATGGGTATATGACTGAACGCTTTGGAGAGGACTGTACCGTTATGTATACTGATACGGATTCTCTCATTTACGAGTTGCATCAGGACCCTTATGTAATTATGAAGGAGGATTGTCACAAATTTTTCGATACCTCAGACTATCGCGATAACAATAAATACAACATTCCTCAAGTCAACAAGAAAGTCCTAGGCATGATGAAGGATGAAAACAATGGAGTGCCAATGACTGATTATGTTGGACTTCGTTCCAAATGATATGCCACAAAAGTGTTAACAACTGAAGCTGACATTATGAAACTGAAGAGGAAGTTGGAACTTGATGAATATGAAGAGGACGAAATTCAAAATATAATCTCCAACTACGGCATCACTAAGAAGGCAAAGGGTATTAAAACGTTGGTGGTCGCCAGTCTACAATTGATTTCATGTCCTTTATTTTCAATTTCAATTGTTATGTGAGAAAAACACTTTTGATTGCTTTTCATGTGTTCTATTTATGTATTTTGTAATACTGTTTTCATATATATTATTTTACCATTGACGATTCCTATATCATTGTAAAATGATCATTTTGAAGAATATATATATATATATATATATATATATATATATATATATATATATTGTATTGTATTGTATACTAAAACTCAAATCGATCTCTTGGCTCATTAAAAGATGATGAATAATGACCTAACTCCCAATCTACCCCATCCTTATATTCGATAACAAAATAGTAAAATCGCTTGTTTAGATTTTTTTGACATGGGTAAGAAAAACACCTCCCAATTGACTTTGGGAATCTGTGTGTCTTCTCCTTGTTTATGTTTTACAAGTAAAGAAAGACATCCCCCCATTAACTTTTGGAATATGTATGTTTACTCCTTGTGATAATGAGTTTTTCATTATTTTGTTATTGAATTTCCTATTCTCCCGAGGGAGTTGAGCTATCTACATGCTTGTAAAAGTGCATGCCTTCTCGTGGACTCTCTTGGACAGCTTTCATGCTGACTAATATGCACATTTTCATTTTTACATTTTTTCTCAGTCATTGCCATAATTTTTTCTTTAATGCCACAGGTAAATATTTTTTCACCCTGTATATCCCCACGGTAGATTTTTCTTAAACGTCGACGATATACTTTTCTACACCCTGTATATTTTTTTCTTTAATGTTGCCTACCCTGTATAGCCATAAATGAGAGAATATAGATTAGAGTTAGATTGCTAAGGGAACTGGAATTGATGGAACGAATAGGATAGTTGTTCCCCAATATTGTACTATTTTTTCCTAAACCAATTTTTCCTTAGAAATTAAAGAATCATGGGATATGAATAATTATACCACCTACACTCCAAAACTGGAGCAAATGAATATAATCAGGATGCTGCCGATCAGGAAGGGCGTTCAAAATGGCCAAGAGAGAGCGTCACCGGCGGCTCATAGATGAGGCAGTTGCAATGGTGACTGAGCCGACGGCGGCAGTGGCTGGGGGCGTCGGCTGATGCCGCTGAGACGGCGGTGGCAAACAATTGATGGATTTAACGACTTTTTGGTGCGATAACGATTTTCGGTGCGTTTTTCGTAATAGTTTTTGCAACTTTTTTTTTGACATCTTACAATGTAAATCATATGGGTTTTTTGTAAAAATGGGACTTGAAAAAATGTGTTTTTTTCGATACGATTAAAGTGACAAAAATGGGCGTTTTATCGCATGATGATTTTCAACTTTTTTTGGTGCGTTTTTCATAACAGTTTTGCAACTTTTCTTGTGACATCTAACAATGTAAATATGGGTTTTTGCAAAAAATGGGGTTTGAAAAAAATGTGTTTTTTTCGATGCGACTGAAGTGATAAAAATGAACGTTTTATCGCATGGTATTTTTTGATTTTTTTTTGGTGCGTTTTTCGTAACAGTTTTGCACCTTTTTCTACCAGTATCTTTTATTATTCAGTGCCAATTCATTATATCTCATGGATGCTTTGATTCATAGGGGACAATCCCAAAGATCAGGCAATCAGCATGAGTTCAATTCAATAATACCAAAAAAAAATAATTAAACAATTATTTTATAATTTAGGCTTCACTATCAGGGCCAGCACTTGAAATATTTGAAAGAATGTTATGTGGATCATCCTCTCACAAATACAATCCAGCTCTTCGCTCGTTTGCATTGACGCTTTCATTTTATTCTGCCAGTGCTTACAACTTTGTGAGAAACACCTTTAACCAGTCTTTGCCGCATCTTAAAACAATTTCAAAATGGTTTAGATCAGTAGATGGATCTCCAGGATTTACCCGAGAATCGTTGCAGGTAATGATATTCAACATTTGGCAAAACCAAAAATCTAGTCTATCTGTTTCACTATTTTACAACAAACAATAACAATTAATAACAAACCTTGTTTTATTTAATAATAATTTTTCTCTTTTGTTATTTTTCAGGCATTGAAAATAAAAAAAGAAAATGCTTCTAGAGTAGACAAGCCTATACTTTGCAACCTTGTACTTGACGAAATGTCAATACGAAAACAAGTAGAGTGGACAGGATCAAAATTCACAGGGTATATTGATATAGGATCAAAGATTGATGCAGATACACTTCCAGAAGCCAAAGAAGCCCTTGTGTTTATGCTTGTATGTCTTAATGATTCATGGAAAATTCCTGTCGGATATTTTCTTTTAGATGGTTTAGGTGCAACAGAAAAAGCTAATTTATTATTAAAATGTTTGGAATTTATTCACGACAGTGGTGTGATTGTCACATCTGTAACATTTGATGGAGCGGCAATTAATTTAAGTATGGTTCAAAAATTAGGTGCTGATTTAAGCGATCCAACTAATTTAATTACCAGTTTCAAACACCCGATGACGGATGAAAACGTTTATATTTATTTGGATCCTTGTCATATGATAAAGCTTATAAGAAATTGCTTTGGTTCACAATATATCACAGATAAAGAGGGAAATGTAATAGATTGGAGTTTAATAACAAAACTCGTTGAAAAACAAAACATAGAAGGATTACATGCGGCAACAAAAATCAGACTAAGACATCTCCAGTGGACTCGCGAAAAAATGAAGGTTCGAATTGCGACCCAAACTTTAAGTAAAAGTGTTGCTGATGCCCTTCTATTTTTGAAAGAGAAGGACAAAACATTTTTGTCAGCAGAGCCTACATCAAATTTTATTTTAAAATTCAATAATATATTTGATATATTTAACTCTAAAACAAGGATGGCAAAATACTTTTTTAAAAAGCCATTATCTTTAGCAACATCAGATTTTTTTTTAATTACCTTAAAGAAGTTGAAAATTATATATTAGGTTAAAAAATAGGAAATGTACCAGTTATTCAATCAAGAAGAAAAACTGGTTTTCTGGGCTTCTTAATTTGCATGAAAAGTATAAGAAATATGTATGAAGAACATGTCTGCAATAAAAAAAATTTACTATATATAACGACTTACAAACTGTCACAAGACCATCTCGAGCTGTTTTTTGGTGCCATAAGAAGGCGGGGTGGTTATAATAATAATCCTTCAGCAAGGCAATTTGAAACTGCATACAAAAGACTTATTGTCCATAGTGAGATAAGAGCATCTGACACAGGAAATGCTATAAATTTAGAAAAAATTTCAATTCTAACTTGTGGTAGTGGAAATTTAACAGTTAATGATGATGGTGATAATCTCTTGGATTCTGAGGAGTTCAAAAAAGTGGAGGAAGTGGTAAATAATACAATTATCAATTATCCACATTATAATGATGCCAGTTGGAATTTAACAGATTTTGTGGAAGATGTGGTAACATATATTGCAGGTTTTGTAGTGAAAATGTTAAAAAATGCATTACTTGTTTGAAATGTCAAGAATTATTAGAATGTAATAATTCTTACTCTCAGCTACAAAATAAAAAAATATATGGAAATTTAATAAATGCATCTACTTTTATAATGAAAGTTTGCAAAGGAGCAGAAAAATACTTTAGATATTTTAATAAAACCACTGGAATATTTAATAAAAACATTAAATACTTGATAAATATATTATCAGTGAATACGATGAAAACATTACCAGCCAACATATATGATTATATGGGAGATCATATATTTGAAGAAACACCACTTGATGGTCACTGCCACCAACTAATTAGGCTGGTGTTGGAAAATTATTTTAAAATTCGCATTCATCACGAAGTTAATAAAAAAATGGATTCAATGAAAGTGAATAGAATAAGAAGTGTTCATACAAAAACAATTCTGGTTTGCAATCAGTAATAACTGATGTAATATATAATATGATGTTATATATATGTAATCACTTCCTCTTTGACTATTTTATTTCCCTTTATATCACAAGAAGATACTTCATCTGTAAAACTTAATTAATTTCCGTTTACTACTTTTTCTTTCTTTTAAGTTATTTCTATGTTTTTTAACGTTTTTTATCCAATCAAATTTTAATTTTACTTTATGATGTCACATTTTTTATATACTCTTATTCATATTTCATTTAACACCTACATGTAAGCAACTTGGATCTTTATTTTTGTATAAGTTTAATGTTCATATTTAAATTTACTTCAGGTATGTTATTTAATTTTTTACTTTTTTTTCATTATTACAATTGTTTTTTAGCCTGATGATGGCTCCTTAAGAGCCGAAACTAGCCGCTGTTACCACCTTTATATAACCTAATTGATAATAAAATTCTGTGACGTTAACTGTGAATTTTTACTTCCTTACAGTCATATTTGTTATATGGATGATTTACTTCATTTAAATAGATTTTTATTTTTTAAAATGTTTTTATTTAATAAACCTCACCAGATTTTGTATTGCATAAAAGAGCATAATTACTAACTAAACTATAAAATACATTACTTTTACTAACAATTTTAAAGTTTTAATAAAAACATTGTGTTTTCCTCCTTGGAGTAATAAATGTTTGAATTTGATAGTTAAATAAATCATATTTTTTTAATAGTAGCAATAGATTACAAATTATTATCTACCTTCTTTTAAAAATCGAGAATATTGTGAAGAAATTTCCAAATGTAACCAATGCAATAATTCGCCCCCCTTATTTCTCCGTCTATGTTGTACTGTCGGCAGCCATATTCCAACAATAGTCATATGCTTTACCTCCTCACCTCCCTTGACCCTAACAATGTTGGAATGTAAACATTTCGGATTTTATGAATGAATAGCTCTGTCTATTGTTTTTTATATGTCTGTGGCTTGGTTAGTGTTGATGAATCGATATATTCTTTCGTTTTTGAAGTACCTAGGTATATACATCTGCAAAATTTGATTGAAATCCTTTATTGTTTCATTGCTTTCAATTTCATGGGGTAATGTTACCTGTTATCATTAAATTTGATTTGTTTTCAGCCATCTGATTGGTTGAATGTTGAAGAGTTTCACTATTCATTTGGTATATATACAGCATCACCTCTGAGATGATAATATTATTAGTGCTGACGTAAGGGTTCTTGAACATAGAGGAGTTTTGGTGAAAGCTGAATTTTGTTGACAGATATTGACAAGAATGGATCGTGAGTACCTTGAAATTGGTGATAAGTTGGAAGAAATTCAATCATTTGACTATTTGAGGATTCCGGAATCACAAAGAGCACCGATTACGACAAAGCAAAATTCAATCCAAAATTTATTCAGTGACATATCTGACGACGAGGATGAAGAATGTACGAAAACAAAAGGAGCATCAGCCTCAATGAGCCAAAAGTCATGCACAAGACAGGAATTATACAGCGATATATCCGAAGATGAGAATGGAGAGCTTTCAGACTCACCAGGAGTATCAGGCAAAAGGAAGCAGTGTGGAATCCGTAAGTCTCCCAGAAATATCTCCAATTATGACGATAAGGAAATTTTAGAAATATGCAGCGAAGTTGGAATAGAGGTTATTCCTCAAATATCTAATGAAAATATTTCCACTGACGAAGAATATTCCAGAGGCATCGACAGTACGAAATTTGTGAATGGATCAGCAGCTTTTCAGGAAATGTCAAATTCTGCAAATACCAATCGGGTGCCCAAATCGAAGCCAGAAACACTTCCACGTACTTCAAGAATGGACGATATTTCATCTTCACGACGCAGGAGTTTCTGCCGACAGTCATCGATAGTACGGAGTACCTCTCCCGAACCTTACTGCAGGAAGTATACTCACACAAAACCAAACGATTGGACGAAGAAGTCAGGAAAAGTCAAGGCATCGGGATTTATAGCTTCAGCATCATCGACAATGCCGAGTCAATTGGTGAATTCCACTGGGATTCACGATTCCTCCCCTAGTAATCCCAAAAGAAGGATATCAAACGTCAAGACGGCTCACTATTCTATAGTGGACAATGCCAAAGAGCAAACAACCAGCATGAGAATGAGGATACAGTTCGAAGAGCAGAAAAAAAATACGGCAAAAAAGAGAACGAAAAGGGAACGTAAGAAATCTGGTTCAACACTTGATATGGATACCCAATCTGACACATTCAATGACGCTAGGAGTCTTTCCCAGTTTTGTTCGAGAAGTAATAGCGAGATATCAATGTCGGCTGAAAATAGGCAGTATAAAATGAAGCGTATCGAATTTGACAGTTCGGGGAAAAACGAAGAAGTTGTTCGAATCAAGAATTCAAAAAGGAAGAGGAAAGAACTCGATTCCGATGGGGTACAGCCTAAAAAACGGTTCAAATTGATTCTCACAAAACTACGAGCGTTTGACAGCGATGAACTGCAGTGGTCATCCAGACTAGTCGAAATCTAACTGATGTTGCCTACTACTTCCCCTTCTATATTTTGCGGCAAAAAATTGCCTGGAATGTGACAAATTCAATGTTGTTTTATTCTTCAAATTGTTCATCAATTACATGAAATAAAATCTCTGTTAGTGAGATTGGTCGCAATTGAGTTGAGTTAAAATTAAAATATGAACGTTGTGATCATGATAAAAAGACGTAACAACTGTAAAATTACAAGACATATGAAGTAAGTGAAAGCTACAAAATATATACGTTAAATGAGGAATATTCTAAATGTCCTTCCTTACCATGTTTTTTTCTTAAAAAAATATGTCGAGTACATAATCCTTGCCCTTCCCTATACAGGAGTCACAGAAATCGTTGAAATCTTTAATAGTTATGACCCCTATATAAAATTTACCATCGAAAAGGAAGACGATGAACAAAGTGTTCCATTTTTAGACACTAAACTCATTCGCACCTCCACTAATACCGTACTTATTGACTGGTACAGAAAACCAATAAGTTCAGGTAGATACATGAACTATTGGTCACTACATAAACAATCAATAAAAGTCAATTTGGTCAAACAGATGAAACAAAGAGAATTTCGGACTCGTCCTTTCATTAAAAAAATTTCAAAATCCTTTTAAACCTCTTTGTACAAAATTCATATCCTAAAACCTTATTAAACAAGATATTGTTTAACACGTCCCCAAATGAAATAGATCATAACGTTAGTCCTTCAATCTCTCCAAGTCAGGACAATGATATCAATAATAATAATTATGAAATTCAGATTAATAATTATCTTTTTACTTCCTTACCATATACCAGTGAAATTACACCCAAACTCACACGAATTTTCAAAAATATTGATAATATAAAAATTGCACACAAACCTATATTAACAATTAATTCCCTTTTTTCAAACTTAAAAGATAAAATCCCAAAAAAATTTCAATCCCAAGTGGTTTATAGTATCCCTTGTATAAGTTGCAGTGCTGAATACATTGGTCAGACTGCCAGATTATTAAAAGACAGAATATCTGCACACAAAAGTGACTGTAGACTTCATCCAGAAAGGTGTGCCCTTAGTGAACATGTTTATAATAATGGACATGTAATGGACTTTAACTCAGTAAAAATTTTGACCAAAGAGAGGAATGTTTCTAAAAGATTATTCCTTGAAATGACTTACATTTCGCAATCACAAAATTGTCTGAATAAAAAAACAGACTTACAACATTTAAGTGAAATATATTCCTATTTACTTTTTATAGACAAAAATTGGAATTCCTTCAAAGACAACTCATTTGACATTACTTAAATTCATTTATCAACTTATTAACAAAAATTATACAACAAAACTCTTTCTTCTGGAGGCAACTGTAACTCTTTGATTAATTGCACCAGCGGCAAATGCCAAGTCTACTTCTTCTTGAAAATTTAATAAATTGACAAGTGATGTGTTTCTAACCTAAGATCACCACGTTCATTCTCAAATTTAAAAAAACACAATTTTATGAATATTCCTCATTTAACGTATATATTTTGTAGCTTTCACTTACTTCATATGTCTTGTAATTTTACAGTTGTTACGTGTTTTTATCATGATCACAACGTTCATATTTTAATTTTAACTCAACTCAATTGCGACCAATCTCACTAATATTGTAAGTATCTGTCTGTTAACTTGAGTTCTGTATTAATTCAAAATCTATCATCTTATCTCCCTGATGATGACAATAACCATTGTCGAAATATTGGAAATATAATGTTATAACAAATAACTCCAAGGAATTGTTCGTAACTAGTCAGCAAAGACTACCTCTCTCTCTCTCTCTCTCTCTCTCTATATATATATATATATATATATATATATATATATATATATATATATATATATATTTGATATATATGATATATATAATATATATATATATATATATATATATATATATATATATATATATATATATATATATATATATATATATATATGATATATATGATATATATAATATATATATATAATATATATATATATATATATATATATATATATGATATATATAATATATATATATAATATATATATATATATATATATATATATATATATATATATATATCAAATATATTATATATTCAATATGTATCCGATTATATGCGTAGGCAATATGGTGAGTGAAAGATCTGCGAAATAGAGATGGTTAAGATGGTATACGTCGGTTTTAAAGGATATTGTTTCGAAAAGATAGGAGAGGTTTTTGTTTTGAGGAGTTTAAAAAAAAAATGTCGCAGAATGAAATGTACGTCTGGATTCCATATTCAACCATCCCACATCCCCGAACAGATGGGACATGTGTTCTCGTTTCCTCGTAACCGTATTGAATCTAATGTATGCATTCAGGAGCTTTTGGATTCTAAAACTGTCACTCTTCAAAATTCCCGGACCATACACCGTGTCTGCGTTGTTGGCATGTGAAAGAACTTAAGTATCGTAGAGTATAATTTCACTTTTCATATTCAAAATTCTCTGTTGGAATATGTTATTTTCAAATGTGTGTAACCTCGTTTTAGAATTTGCGAAATGTACGTTCTAAAACGAAGACTGTTGTCAAGATATAGGCCCAAGTTTTTTGTAACTACTTTCAAGGGAAGTTCTGTTCCATCGCTTACAATATTTATGAGGCCAGAACAACGATTTCTCGCCGCTGTTCTACCAAAGAGCATGAAATTAGATTTGGATGCATTATTCAATTGACAAAGATAATAACTTATCGAGATCGGTTCTCGTCGAATTCCATTATAGCTCAGTATTCTCGCCATAACGATGCATAGTTGCGAATTGCAGTGACCTATGAGATGTGTATAAAACGACCAAGAGACGGCCCAATATTGAACATTGAGGAGCATCATTTTAACTTTGTATCAAATCAGATTTTTTGTTATTATACACAAATTTTTGAAAACGATTGCGAAGGTAACTTTTAAGTAGTGGTACAGCATGTATTCAAAACCCTAGTTATCCCAAAATAGCAAAGAGGAGGTCATGGTGCATGCGATCGAATGCCTTGGAATAATCCAATAACATCAAAAGACGAGGTTTGTTATTATCGATAGATCTGTGCACATCATCCACAACTTTCAAGAGGGCAGTCGTACAACTGTGGTCAGGTCTGAACCCTGATTTGTCGATATACAGTGATTGAATATGTGAGTGATATATGTGGAGCAGCAGTACCGCAACATTTTAATGATTATATCATCAGGTCCTACAGCATTCTACTTTATGTTCAGAATAATTTTATAGATATCATCGTCATCAGTGGCTTCACAGAAGTTGGGATTGTTTATATGACTATACAAAAAAAAATCCATGACTTCATCATCAGGGAAAGAGTTGCAGTTGGATATACTTCAAAAACAATTGTTGATATTTCCAATGTTCAATAAGTGGTCTGGAATGGATTTGAGATTTCTTTCATGGTGAATAATCAAATCGGATTAAAATTTCCACTTCTGCTTACTTTTTGTAAGCCTATGATTGAGATATGCTTTTTTTTCTCCAGGTTCACAGTACGATTGGTTAAATTCCTCAACTGTTCATAATAATCCCAGTGATGCTGTAACTTTGTCTTTCTGAATCTCGTAAGAGCTCTATCTCTTTTTTCAAACATGAGTTTCAGATTGTCTGTGATCCAAGGGACCCTTTTCATGAAAATTTTAACAGTTTTGATAGGAGAATGTTTTTCAAATAGATCGATCAATATTCCATTGAAAGGAGCCAATTTGTCATTGATATTTTCAATGTGGTGAAGATAACTAAAATCCGATGCATGTAGATAATAATGATAATAATAACGTTGATTCAAATAGAAATCAATCAAAATAGAAATGCACAGATATCATATGTGGTGTTTACATCGTAATAATCTTATGAATAAACAGACAAGATGGCCCATTTCAGTCTAATATAATTTATAATTTTATTCATGAGCCTTTCATTTCTATCAGCTTGAGTATTGGTATTTGTGCATTCGTATTAAATTTTCAATAATGTTGCTTTGTGATCTGTTATCATTGATTGAAAGGAAGCAGCAATGCATTTGCTTGTCCCTAACTGATTCATGCATTTAACAAATATATGATCAATGCAACTTCCGGAGTCTCGCTGTACCCGGGTGTTTTTATTAATGAAGGATTCGAACTTGTATTCATAAAATAAGTCTAAATATTCTTCATCATTCATCATCATCCCATATTTAGATACGTAAAATATATGAGAACGCAAATTAGAGCTCGCTGCATACCTTAGCCGATTGGCAACACACCACTAAAGAATAAAATCATAATAGTTGAGCGGTGGTGGCGCCATTGGAAAAAAGTGGACAGTTATTATCAGCTGGCCACCGACTCGAGCACATGGTTTTGTTTCATAAAATTGAATATTCAGTTGTTTTGCTTCAGTGCCTTTATGAGAATTGCAAAATTGTGTTTCCAAGTCTTCAAGGTATGTATTACACTTTGATACTCATATAGATTACTCAGTTGTTTTTTTTTTTGAAAAATTGTGAATTTGTTTTGATGCCGATTGGCAACATCATGCATTTGGGGTATAGTTGTAAGTGCTGGTGTTGTTTCAGAATGAGTAATGCAAAGCGAATTCTATCAGAAGCAGAGCTGATAGAATATTGGGAAAACCAGAAAAAAGCCAGAGAGGCCTACTGTCTTTACAGATATTGATATAAAACAATATATTGGTATAGTAACGTACATGTCCTTAGTCAATATGCCAAACACCCGATCTTTCTGGAGTGATGATCTTCGATTCTCGAACATAGCTGATGTTATGCCAGTAAACAAGTTCGAGAAAATCAGGCAGTACATTCACTTCAATGATAATGATGCTTTCATTCCTCCTGATCGTCCTGGACACGATAGGCTGCACAAAATAAGACCCCTGGTCGATCATTTGAATAAAAAATGTTCGTCAGTTGCTTTGGAGCAACATCTTAGTATAGACGAACAAATGTGCTCGACCAAAGTGAGACACTATATGAAACAAACATGCCGATGAAACCCCATAAGTGGGGTTTCAAGTTCTTTGTTTTAGCGGGTGTGTCTGGTTTTGCATATAAATTTGAGATCTATACTAGTCAGGAAAAGTTTGAAAACACAGAAGATAATGAGCCCAATTTTAGAGTTACTTCAAATATAGTATTACGATTAGCAAGGATCATACCAAGGATGAAAAATTATAGATTATATCATGATAATTACTACACAGCTGTTCCACTCATGGTGCATCTCGCAAAACAAGGAATTTTCTCTTTGGGTACTATACGTCGCAACAGATTACCAAATTGTCAATTACCTACTGAATTATCATTGAAAAAAGTATCTCGTGGTACTCGCCATGAATATGTAGCCACAGTTGATGGTGTGGACATATCTTCATTGATTTAGAAAGACAACAAATATGTTACGCTCATATCATTATTTGCTGGGAAAACCCCAATTTCAAAAGTAAAAAGACTCGGTCGAAAGAAAAAGGAAAAGATTGAGGTCGATTGTCCCTATATCATTTCTGAATACAACCGCCACATGGGAGGAGTGGATTTGCTAGACAGCTTGATGGGGAGATATAAGATACGTCTGAAAAGTCGAAAATGGTAGGGTTAGTTGGGGTAATGGTAAACGATTTTTACAAATTATAATAAAAAGTCTTTTAAAATCTGAAGTTCAATATTTACCACATAATATTTCTGGGTGGAGGCATCTTGGAGGGTTGTGGTTATGTCCTTGAAATGGCAGTAATAAGGTTGGATAATTCATCGAAATATGAGATGTTTACAATTGCCCAAGAATAAGAATAATTATTGGAAATTTTGGGGCAATCGTAAACATCGTGTTCGTGTCTATATCAGCCCTGTGTAACTTTATATGGGGTAAATGTGAACAGAGAACCAAATCGTTGAGATTTCGTTTCTCGACTGATGATATTTCGAGTAATGTTTACAATTGCCCCAAGGATATTTGAGAAAAATATGTAGTAAAAAATAAATATATTCTCCTCATAAAAGTACAAATGTTCAAATAGGTAATTTTAATATGGTTTTTCGAAAATGTCTACTTTTCCAGAAAATGAATAAATCATTTTGCGTCCCACAAACTTGGTACTGGGTGTAGGAAGAATAGCAACCACCTCATCAAGTGTGATGTAAGATACGTTCATCTCGTTGATGTAGAAGTCAGAACAGGTTTTGTCGACTGACTTGAGCCCTACAATAGCAATTTCACCATCATCCTCATCTTTCTTCTGAACTAGGCAAACATATTTATATTCAATGGAGCTCTTGTGTATCCCAGTAAATTTGGCTAGAATAAAAGTGTCTTCCTGTACATCGTCCCACTTCACCTCTCTATAAACCACAGATTTCAATTCTTTCGAAGATTTTTTATTGATCAACGTGATCAATGGTAAATCTTCGTCGTCAGTCTCATTTTCTTCAAATAAATGTACGTCTTCCTCACTTTCAGTATCAGATGGTGTAAATTTTAATGTTCTATTCCCCTTTTTTTTGATACCTTTGCTCTGTTTCATTTTTCGAGGCTTCTTGGTCATATTTCCTTTATCCTTCTTCTTCTCTTCAGCTTCTTCAAGTTTCTTTAAAACTTCAGAAGTTGTCAAGACTTCTCCGTAAGTGGACTGTCTCAAACGTGGGACGACTTTTCTTGGAAGAGCATTGGCAGCAACATCTAATGTAGTAGGATTTTTACATGCTTCCTGTAACTTTTGACTGAATATGTGAAGAATGCGATTCGGAGAATAGTGTTGGGGCTGTTGTAAATTCCAAGTTTTTTTCTCTGGAGTCATTACCGGTGGAGTCTTCTTTGGGTATGGTGCAGGAATAGGACCGTTCTGTTCTATAACAGATGTTCCCGGAATAGGCTCGATATGTTCATCAGAAGTTTGTAACCCCAAAGATACAGATTTAATGCTCTGCTTGTATTTTTTCAATTTAATAGGATCAAAGAACTCTTCAGGAAACATTGCAGAGTTTATAGGAAATATACCAGTAGTTTCAAACCCTGATATAATGTTTGCTGCTGTCATACCATCTCTCCAAACTTCGGCTAGTAGCTCCACAAATTTTTGTTTACTAAGCCTACCTGACGATTTGCCCATTTCGGACTTGCCATGGGCTACTAATATTTTGTCCCATTTAATTTTCACGGGGCCGAAAACACACTTGTCCAGAGGCTGTATCCTATCAGTCAAGTGACTGGGAAATCGGAAGAGTGATATGTTGTTTTGAATAGCTGCATGTACAATGCGAACGCTTACATGACTGCAGTGGCCATCGAACAGTAGAATAGCTGCTTGATTAAGTTGGTTATGCCTAAGCCTGCGAACTTTCACATCGGGAATAAATGATGTCACAAACCAATGATAAAAGTGAGGCTCCTCCATCCATCCGTTTTTTGATGCTCCATATAACGTTCCTGGAAATGCTTTTTCAGATGTCCAACGTGCCTGGACCGCCCCTCCTTTGAACACAATAAATGGGGGAAGATAAGTTCCGTCTGCAGCAATGCAGGCCAATACAGTTGTCGACTCTCTTCCTGAACCACCCGAAACTCGACTCAGAGCTTTTCCTTTCTCGCCAATCGCTCTTACTCTGGAGGGATCACTACTAAATCCAGACTCGTCAGCATTGAAAACGAAATACGATTTATTTGGTTGGTCGACTGATGTTTCACTCATCAGATCATTAATCTTTTGATAAAAGTCGTAGACCACAAACGGATCTCTGGCGTCTTTTCGAATCTTTTGAAGATGCTCAGGCTTCTTGAATGACAAGTTTGGATGCCTCCTCATGAATCCCAAATACCAATCGTGTGAAGGTACGTTATTTTTGAAAGGAGTTTTCAAATTCATCAATGTAACATATTCGCCGACAAAACTACATAACTCCTTCTCATCAGCAGGCCAGCCCATTCGAGCACGAGCAATAAGACAATTTGCTAACGAATTCTCTACATCTGCAGGTAAAGCAGGCCGGCGCCCTGCTTTCAAAACAGTCATGGGATTTTTTCTACCTCTTATTCTATGGTAAATGACGGCAAGGGGTACATTGTAGGCCTGCTGTGCTTGCCTGAAAGTTTTATTTTTGTTCTTAACATCATTCACGGCATTAACGAGATCTACATCAGAATATCTTTGATCATTTTTCTTTTTTCGTTCGTAGTTTCTCACCATCGTATTTCTGAAAGGAAAAGAAATTGTGTTTACAATTTCCCCAAAAAATTTGAAGTGTTCACAATTCCCCCAAAAATCCGTTTACTATTACCCCAACTTTATTCAACTTGGGGCAATTGTAAACACACGTGCACTGGTCACTCCGTGATATATAACCTCAAAATAAGGCAACGTGCCATTAGTTTAATTATAATCATTACGAATACATAATATAACACAACTTACCTGTATTAATTTCAATTTTTTTTTGTGACACAAAGCGATCAGTTCGAATCTGCTCAACAACTTTTTTATGCTGCAAAAAAGAAAATATTTTTTTCAGCTCGACCGGTAGCACTAACAATCGGTGTAAACAGACGAATACGGATGAAAGTTGCAGTGTCTCCGTCGCGGCTTGGCAACATTCGTAGGCGCCAAATTCAAATGTTATTAAACGTGTTTGCAATTGCCCCTGTTTACGTTTACCCCAACTAACCCTACATGAGAATATTCTACCATCTTATTGATATGACCCTTGTGAATGCTTGGTTACTCTACAAGAGAGTGCATTCTGAAAACGGTCGTGCTAGCAAAGTCAAGAATCAGGCCGAATTTCGCTCTGAAGTTGCCTTTCATTTGTGCCAGTTAGGTGCATATCGTACCAAACGTGGTAGACCTAGTAACTTGGAGTCTGAGATCGAAGAGAAAAGAAAAAGAGGTCCAACTAAACATGTGCCACCTAAAGAAGTACGCACAGATCAAACTGGTCATTGGCCGATGCCGCAAGATTTGAAATTGAGGTGCAAATATCCCAACTGTGTGGGTTTCACACGTACCAAGTGCGAAAAATGTGGAATTGGGTTGTGCTTAAACAAAAACAATAACTGTTTCAAAAATTTCCATGAATAATTTTTTAGTACTAATGCATAATGTAGCCAGTTGGCAACAAACATTATTTTTATAAAAACAGACTGAAAAATCAAGATTAATTTTTTTAATTATTTTTCACTGTTACTTCTTTATAATTAGTTGTGACTTTTCGATATTTCGCGAGAAAAAAAAATTCATGCATTTAAGGGTTAATGTCTTCCAAGAAAAACATGATTTCTGATTGCTTTGTTTCGGGAATAATTGTAGACCTTGTATAAATTCAGTTGCGTCTGACGATGGGGGCCTATAAACTGATGTTGAGAGAATACTCTTTTTCTTTCCTATATCTGCTTTGAGTTGCAATGCCATACATTGACCTATTTGCACTATCTGTTAAACGCAATTAATTCTGTTATGTCTAAGATTGATTACCACACCGTCATTTTTGTTTGTATCACCTTCATTATAAAACATTGCATAGTTATCTAGAATTAACAGGTTTTTATCCGATATTTTAGAAGTTTCCGGGGATACTATGCAGTTAAAATGAAAGGAAAAAAGATCCAAATTAAATTTGCTGAAGTCTTTATAGGTGTGCATGAAACCCTTATCTACTATTTTGATTAAGTCCACCTTGTAAAACACTAAAAAATGATCAGAAAATGAACCACAGTCGGTCGTAGTACAGACGGATATAGTTAATAATTCTGAACAGATCAAAACGTATAATATACTTTCAAATATGGGATAGATTGAAGATAAACTATCCTCTGAGGCAGGTAAGAATATTGTGGGAGAAAGATTCGGAAGTCTGCACATAAAAGCAACAGCGTAACTTTTTTGTCAATGGTGAATATTACCCAGATTTGTTCAATTGTTTGATTGAGGATGTTCTGTATTGAAGTAGCTCTGAAAATTTTCCTGATAAAAATTGCAACACCCCCCCCTTCCTTCACCTCTATCTTTACGAAACATTTGGTAACCATCATAACAGATATCGTCATTTGTTGTATATCAACTGAGCTATGTTTCTTTAGAGATGGTATTGATAACAAACTTTGAATATTCCGCCTCTTTGAATCCTACGAATTGTTTCAAAATGAATCTCGTGTTTATGTGACAAACCGTTGTGTTCCGCATATTTCATCAATCTCACTCCCAAGCCCATACAACATAAAATATTTTTAATAGAAAATAACAATTCGAATCAATGAAAATTTCAAGGCACAACTAACTATTACTGAAATATAGCAAAAAAAAAAATAGAAGAACAGATGAAATATATATACATCAAATCAATTGGTTTTCACTCCTTTTGCAGCACGACGCGGATTATCCCTCAGTGTTTTCTTGGAAGCTGATTTTCTTAAAGAGCAGTGAGTTCATCTAAGATTGAAAAATCTTGCTGTAGCTCTTCTAAGCAGTATCTTTTATCATTCAGTGCTAATTCATTATGTCTCATAGATGCTTTGATTCCATTTTGTTTCACATCATTTAGGTACTGGCGCAAAGATTTATTCACCTTCTGGCCATCAACACTCAAGTCGTCCACTACATATACAGGGATTTTCATGATGAGCGTTAATTAGCCGTTTCTAACAAACTATTTAACGGATCAACCTGAAAATTTAACAGTATGCATAAATCAATATGACCTTCAGACGAAGCGGCGTTGTCGCTTCTACTATAAAGTAGCGGCTTCTTTGATTTTTCAAATGGAACACCCCGTATATATCATATTATGATTCATTATCACTTTGTCAACAAATTCATATACTGTTTCTCTATACCAATCTTACCGTTTAGAAGATATAAATTAATTTCGATATTTTTTTTACCAAACATGAACTTTTATAAATGCTGATAATCTTGAACTCTCTTGCACTAAAACGATAAAGTTTGAAATGGAGTGGGGTGGTAATATTAGGATCTTTACTCCGAGTCATATTTTCATTTGCCTCATACAGGGTCTTTAAAAAATGCAGATACTTTGATCTCATGAAAAAATGAGTGGAACTCAATTTTTTCAAATGGAACACCCTGTATATTTCAACATTTTTGAGCTCTATATCCAATTCTAGATTAACTTTGTTCAGATAATACTATTTCTATTTTGAACCGTTTTCGAGATAAACTGTTTCAAACGGAAACTGACGTGGTTTTCTTGCTCGTTTTATTGAATTCATCACTTGTTTTGGATATTCAACATTTTTTTATACTTAATAATATTTCTTTTCGATCCAGTTTTTTAACTGTCTCAGATCAGTCAATTCGAAATTGGTATGTACCTACCTTACAAAAAGTTACAATTTGTATACATTGAGGTATTGGTATCTAATAGTGTGCTAGTGTGCTTTGGAAAAGTAAATAAACCAATTATTTAACCCATTAGTGCATATGGTCCTTTTAAAAGGATGTCGATATTTTAATTGTCAATGCTGTACCTCCAGCTTTGCTCGACCGCAAAACATCGCCAATGCCTTCCAGTTGCTCACTGTTATTGCATGAAGTAACAAGTTCCGTCCGTAGAGCGCTATAAGTGTTGAAATTTTCTATTATGGATCCAAGTTTATATTCGAATAAAAATGGAGGGTGAGTACTCAATATTTTCATCTAATAATCAATTCCATTATCATGAAAACCAGGATATTCTATATAATAACCTCTTTTCTAACACCCAATGACGTTTCTTTCGCATTCGCATGTTATACCTAATGAATATAGTAGTATTTTTGACAGATCCCATAAAAAGGACTCCATGCATGATGTACAATTTTTCCTGTTATTTTCAGATTATCACTTCACGAGTTACTTCAATATTTAGAAGAGAATGATGAACAAGAAACAAATGTTTCTAATAGCGCTAGCATATATATCCAACCACCTGAAAATACTAGGGCAGAAACAAACGAAGATAGTGACTTATCTGACCAAGAAGAAGGTAATATAAATCACTTACCTCGTGGTATCCTCAATCAACCATGTGAAATAGGTCATGGAAATAATGACATCGAAAGTGATGATGATGATGATGAATCAAATATTCCATTATCCCTTCTAAAAGAACAATTATTATCACAAATGCCCTCTACATCTCAACGACCAACCTCTATACTACAAAATCAATCGAGCAAGAAAAGGAACAAGTCACATAATTGGTCCACGAATACCCCAGATTACGATATGAATATCCACTGCGAACCTAAGCTACCATCAAATAAGGCCCGAATGGCAGAGACACCAGAAGATTTTTTCAAACTATTTTTTGATGACAATATTCTGGAGAATATTGTGGATCAAACTGAAATATATGGACAGCATAAGAATACAACTCTCAACTTTTCCAAAAAGGAGTTATATGTTCTACTAGGGGCAATTTTACTTTCTGGGTATGCTTAAGTATCCCAACAAGAGGATGTTCTGTGGAATAGTGGAGAAGATACTCCTAAAATACTTCTGAATTCCATGAGATTGAATCGTTTTGAACAACTCATTAGACACATGCATTTCAATGATAATCTCCGAAATGACTCCACTGACAAACTCTATAAACTGCGTCCCCTTATTGATGATTTGAACAAAAATTTCAGAGAACATGGAGGTCTCGATGAATACCTTTCTATTGACGAGAGCATGATACCTTACTATGGGAAGCATCATGCGAAGCAGTATATAAAGGGAAAACCAATCAGATTCGGCTATAAAAACTGGGCCTCTGTAGTAATACTGGCTATATGGTTAGTTTCGATATTTATACTGGTAAATCCACCAATGAGAAACAATTTGGCTTAGGAGGAGATGTTGTGATATCGCTGGTGAACTCAGCAGGAATACCTTCGAATAAGGGTTTCAAAAAAAAAGGTTTCAAATTATACTTTGATAATTACTTCACCAGCATTACTTTATTGACTCATTTAGCAGGAAATAATATATGTCCAACAGGTACCATTAGAGCTAATAGGATGGAGGTTTGTCCATTTCCTGATAAGGGATTTTGGAACAAATCAGAGAGAGGTACCTATAAATTTTTATCAAACGGTAAACTTTCACTAACACAATGGAAAGATAACAAAGTGGTTACCATGGCTACCAATTTCGAAGACACAAGTGTTACATCTGCGAAAAGATGGTGCAGGGAAACAAAATCTAAAAAGAATATTTCCCAACCGAAAGTTATTCACAACTATAATCAGAGGATAGGTGGTGTCGATAAAATGGATGGGCTCGTGGCGGCATATCGATCTAGAATTAGACAAAGGAAGTGGAAAGTTACCCTACTATATTCAATGGCAACTTTAATATCTCATTCGGTTACCCACGAACTGACACGTGTAGTACCTGTGACCAGTACTCATTAAAAATTAAAAGCCTGGAACATAAACTGTCAAGTACAAATGTTGCAGACGAACAGAAACGCTTAAAAACAACTACTGAGATTCGTAATTTAAATATAGAAAATATGGTCCACAAGGCGAGAGCGCAAGAATTTTACAACCGTAAGAAGAGGTCTAAATTCGCCAGCCGTAAAGACAAAAGTCAGGAGTCCATATGCATGGACTTTGGAAAAAATTTTCCATTGCCTAACATTTCAACAAATGATGTTTATTATAAGCGCCAACTTTCGATATATCTATTTAATATACACACACTCTACATCCGAAAATGTGTTTTACGTATACCCAGAAAGTATTGGAAAAAAGGGCAGTGATGATATCTGTTCTTTACTCTTCAACTTCCTCTATAACCAACTGGATCCATAGGTTAGGAAACTAGAAATATTTTGCGATTCGTGCGGAGAGCAAAACAAGAACTACAACGTTTTCCAATTTTTACATCATGTCGTTCAGTATTAGAAACGTCTTGATTACGTAAAAGTTACCTGTCCGATCAGGGGACATTCGTACATGGAAAATGACAAAAACATGGGCCTTATAAACACTAAGGCCAGAGGAGAGACACTTGAAAAAATGTGTGAACTACTGCAGTCATCTAGATGCAAGCCGTCACCATTCGTTGTCGTAAAAATTAATGAACAAAATCAAACAATTTTCCGCCAGTGGTCCCAGCAATTAACTGCTCTTTATCAAAAGAAAAAATGCCCTTTCCCCACTCGGCCAATAAGGGAACTGGAGATTACAAAGGAACATCCACGACTTATGAGGTATCGATGCTCATTCAATGGAATGTGGGAAACAGCTATATTAACGGAGAAGCAGAAGCGCGTGCATCGACGTCTGAATGGGAACGAATTCATATTGCCTGAAGCAAGTTACGAAAGTAACAAGATAGTTGCAAAAATTATTCTGTTTTTCATTATATTCAACTTTCAGGGATGCTGCCAATATCTGCCGAAAAATATGCTGACCTCCAGTGCCTAAAAAAGTTTTGTGGGCCCATAGCGCAAGACTATTTTGAAAATATTCCACACCGTCAAGCTAAAAGATAAATTACATTGTTCACATTAAACATTTCTTTAAATATACTTTAACAAAATGTGTGATATTATTTATGAATTAACTTACCTGATAATCAGCATATATAGACAAAATTGGCCCGATCTGCGAGTAATATTGTGGGGAAAACAAGCTAAGTCAGGGTTTCATTATCATATTTTCCAAAAATTAGTGCGTTGGGGATATTTTTTTTTATTACGCATGAGCGTACACACGTAAAACCTTTCGACAAGTCAACATACCTTAATAGTTCATCAATCTACCAGCACATGTCCTCACAAAAGTGAATATAACCTTAAAAATGCCTCTAGATCGAATGTAACAAAAAGTGACTTAGCCGATTTTTCCCCTGTACCCTTCAAATACAATATATCAGCAAAAAAACACCACACACCTATTTTTCGGAAAGAAAATCATGTATCTTGCGATTTGAACTCACATAAAAAAAAAGGATTCATTATGACCTACATATTCCATGTATGGAGATTGAGGGTGATATTTCATAACAAATATAAAAATTAGCAATACACTTCACACCTGATTCTTTGAAAGAAAATCATGGATATGGAGATTTGAAGACACCTTCAACAAATTGTATTTCAGTATGACCCACATATTCCATTTTATAAGATCAAGAGTTATATTTTATAACAAATATGAAATATTGGCAATAACAACACTTCACATGTGTTTTTGCGAAAGTAGTATCTTGCAATTTACAAACACAACAAATATAAAACATCAGCAATACAACACTTCACATTTGTTTTTCTGAAAGAAAATCATGTTTTCCGCGAATTGAATTCATAACAAACATAAAAAAATAGTAGCAATACAACACTTCACATGTGTTTTTCTGAAAGAAAACCAAGTATCTTGACATATGAAGATAAATTCAACAAATTGTATTTCAGTATGGCCCACATGTTCCATTTTATAGAATCGCGGGTTATATTTTATAACAAATATAAAATATTATCAATACAACACATAAACAAAATAAAATATCAGCAAAACAACACTACACACCTATTTTTCTGAAAGAAAAAATCATGTATCTTACGATTTAAATTCACACTCAACAAGTTGGATTTATTATGACCTACATATTCCATTTTATGAGATTGGGGGTGATATTTCATAACAAATAAAAAATATTAGCAATACAACACTTCACACCTATTTTTCTGAAAGCAAATCATGTATATGGAGATTTGAAGACACATTCAACAAATTGTATTTCAGTATGACCCACATATTCCATTTTATAATATCACAGGCTAAATTTCAAAACAAATATAAAATATCAGCAATACAACACTTCACATCTGTTTATCTGAAAGAAAATCATATTTCCCGCGAACTGAAATCAAAACAAACATGAAATAGTAGCAATACAACAATTCACATGTGTTTTTCTGAAAGAAAACCATGTATCTTGCCATTTGAAGACACATTCAACAAATTGTCTTTCAGTATGACCCACATATTCCATTTTATAGGATCGAGGGTTATATTTCATAACAAATATAAAATGTTATCAACACAACACTTCACGTGTGTTTTTCTGATAGAAGTATCTTGCGATTTGAAGGCATAACAAATACAAAATATCAGCAAAAAAACACCACACACCTATTTTTCAGAAAGAAAATCATGTATCTTGCGATTTGAAGCCACATTAATAAAAAAGGATTCATTATGACCTACATATTCCATGTATGGAGATTGAGGGTGATATTTCATAACAAATATAAAAATTAGCAATACAACACTTCACACCTGATTCTTTGAAAGAAAATCATGGATATGGAGATTTGAAGACACCTTCAACAAATTGTATTTCAGTATGACCCACATATTCCATTTTATAAGATCAAGAGTTATATTTTATAACAAATATGAAATATTGGCAATACCAACACTTCACATGTCATTGTGTTTTTGCGAAAGTAGTATCTTGCAATTTACAAACACAACAAATATAAAATATCAGCAATACAACACTTCACATTTGTTTTTCTGAAAAAAAATCATGTTTTCCGCGAATTGAATTCATAACAAACATAAAATAGTAGCAATACAACACTTCACATGTGTTTTTCTGAAAGAAAACCAAGTATCTTGCCATTTGAAGATAAAATTCAACAAATTGTATTTCAGTAAGGCCCACATGTTCCATTTTATAGAATCGCGGGTTATATTTTATAACAAATATAAAATATTATCAATACAACACATAACCAATATAAAATATCAGCAAAACAACACTACACACCTATTTTTCTGAAAGAAAAAATCATGTATCTTGCGATTTAAATTCACACTCAACAAATTGGATTTATTATGACCTACATATTCCATTTTATGAGATTGGGGGTGATATTTCATAACAAATAAAAAATATTAGCAATACAACACTTCACATCTGTTTTTCTGAAAGAAAATCATGTATATGGAGATTTGAAGACACATTCAACAAATTGTATTTCAGTATGACCCACATATTCCATTTTATAATATCACAGGCTATATTTCAATACAAATATAAAATATCAGCAATACAACACTTCACATCTGTTTATCTGAAAGAAAATCATATTTCCCGCGAACTGAAATCAAAACAAACATGAAATAGTAGCAATACAACACTTCACATGTGTTTTTCTGAAAGAAAACCAAGTATCTTGCCATTTGAAGACACATTCAACAAATTGTATTTCAGTATGACCCACATATTCCATTTTATACAATCGAGGGTTATATTTCATAACAAATATAAAGTATTATCAATACTACACTTCACGTGTGTTTTTCTGAAAGAAGTATCTTGCGATTTGAAGACATAACAAATATAATGTTCTGTCCATCATCATCCATCAATTTATAAAATATCAGAAAAACAACACTACACATCTGTTTTTCTGAAAGAAAATCATGTATCTTGCGATTTGAAGCCACATTCAACAAAATGGATTTAGTATGACCATATTCCATGTTATGAGATTGAAAGTAAATTTCATAACAAATATAAAAATTAGCAATACAACACTTCACACCTGTTTTTCTGAAAAAAACTATGTGTCTTGCCATTTGAAGACACATTCAACAAATTGTATTTCAGTATGGCCCACATATTCCATTTTATAAGACAGAAAGTTATATTTCATAACAGATATGATATATTAGCAATGACAACACTTCACATGTGTTTTTCTGAAAGTAGTATTTAGCAATTTGTAGACATAACAAATATAAAATATCTGCAATACACCACTTCACATCTGTTTTTCTGAAAGAAAATCATGTATTTCGCGATTTGAAGCCACATTCAACAAAATGGATTCATTATGACCATATTCCATGTTATGAGATTGAGGGTATATTTCATAACAAATATAAAAATTAGCAATGCGGCCAAGGGTAGAGTCAGTCAGTCGGTAGAGTCAGTCAGTATCGATCCGCGGCCGTGGTTATATCTAAGAAATGTATGAAACAATGAATGTATACGTAGTCGTACCTGATGTGTATATATGTGCTGAGAATTTGTACTTACTGATGGTAGGAAGCGAAGAAACAATTGGATTTTTGACAAAAATGATATATTCGTTATACTGAAATATAAGCATGGCACAGAAAATTTAACATAAACCAACATGCTAGAAAATGAAGTTGTATGCAGTTACGCCTAATTCAATTAACACAGCAGTACTATTGATTGATCCAATTTTTGACCAATATCCTTCTTTGTAGGATGTACTGACTTCCAAACAATTTGGTGTACTTTTATTTCAATCATTTACATGGAAAAATATGTCGTACTAACGTCGAGATAGCATATTTACATCAATGAAAATAGAAATTACATTCCAAGTGACTCATCTGCATCTTTGCTATACTCCCACCTACAGCATCCAGAATTGTATCTCCATGTAGTTGTTTCATTCTGTATTATAGGCCGATAATCTCATCAGTTCTTGTGCAGAAATTCTGAAAAAACGAAATTAAATTCAATTTACTCCACTAAATATAAGTCCTATATGCATTTTTCAATTTTCACTCCCCCCCCTCCTCCACTGAAATGAATACCACAGATAAAACTTTTATGAGGGGGAAATACTAAATTTGAATAGGAATGTTACTGTTTTAACACAGACAGAAAAATCCGGGCTAGTAGGTCGTAATCAAATGAAACCTAAAGTACTTTCTGAGTCTACCAGTTCGGATTTTGTTTGTTCCTAAATATTTCATAAATCAGGGATTATATTCGTTTCGAATCACTTACTTTCCCTTCATTGAACTGGTAAAAACACTATGAAATCGCAATCAGTTAAGAAAGACTTCAATTCAAAAAATTTCAATATTTGTTTTTCTTTGTTTATCCATAAGAACTTCGGGGATATTTTTTTAGGAGATATTAGTGCTTCATCTTTTAATATTATCCAGATTGATGTTGAAGAGGCAATAAGACAAGTATTCTTTGAAAGACATTTCTTGTAATTTAGAACAATATATAATATGATTCAACATCTCCTTCCATTATGATTACCTCTATAATTGCATTCAGAAATATTATATTCATTTTTACATCAGAAACAGAATCCATATTTGAATATTCTAAAAGCTATTTGAAGAGAAACAAAAGTTTTTTTGGATATGCGAAGAAAACATTCGTGAAAGAACCGGTGGTGAATTTGTCTTCTAGAGAATTAAATATGAACAAACAACTCGTATTAGTAAAAGGATTCAATTTTGCAGTTGCTCCAAAAATAGTTCCAACTTCGGAATTGGTTACCGCAATAGTGTTGTTACGGTTTTACCCGTGGGTTCACCAATAATTGACTACTCTGAATAATCAAACAACTTTATTTCACTTCAATACAACAAACATTTCAACTAAAACTTCAACTATTATTTGAATGCCTATCGCCTTACTAGATCACTTCGCGTACAGCACTGTAACGTCCACTTGACTGTACTTGATTATCCCAATATCTCCGTGGATAGCCTTTAAATATCGCAATTGAATGTCGTCGAAATTTCTCCGATAATCTGTCGAAGTCGGTAACATTTTTCTAGCTGCTTCTCGATTGGCTCGCGCGCTCTTAGCCACGTCACGCCTGGTTTATAGCTACCAGTGGCCCCCTTCCCTAAGCTTGTTCGCCCCGAACAACATTCCGAGAGAGGACATCACGACCCATGTAAGGACTCAGCATCTCTATGTGGACAACTTTAGGCTTGCTTCTGGGTGACAATTGGATTCTGTACACCAGATCGTATCTGGTGTACAGAAGTAAGGTCCAAGTAAGGTCCTTACCATGGTCTCTGCAACTTGGGACACAAAACTTTCCGACGTTGGGATTGGTAGAGCCACACTGCATCGCCCTCCTTGAAGCTCACTGATAGTTGTATTTACTCCGAAATGCCCTCCAGTGCGACCATTGTGAAGCTGTTCGACAATACTCGGGATACACGTCTTAGGAAGGATCATTTGGAATTTGTGGGTTCTTCCATCCGGGCTTTCCCATTTCCGAGTGAGTAGGTCACCTGGAATGCTCATGGAGTCCCATTCTTGCCTCGTCAGGAAGGTAGTGTCACCCTCATAGTCTCTTAACGACCGTACCACACCATGGTCAGGTGATTACTCAAATTGTCTGTCCGTATCCCTGGACAAAGGACTCTCCGGGTCAGAGGGAACTCGAAGCGGCGGGAGGTGGGGGAGCTTATCTCCCTATCAGAGCTGTCCATAAAGGAATCTCTGTCCGCTACCTTATCACATCTGGTGGGAAGTTCTTCTTCTGGTAGCCTGGTGTTGGCAAAATTTGCATCCGGATGTCAGGCATGGTCTTCTTGAGAGGCTATCTGCATATCCGGGACTCTTTCCTTTCCGATATTGAATTTCATAATGGAAAGTTTGTAACTTTTCGATCCACTTAGCTATTTGTCCTTCTGGTGTTCTGAAGTTGAAGAGCCAGCGAAGTGCTGAGTTGTCTGACCTGATAAAAAAATTACGGCCATATAAAAAGGAGTGGTAGTGATTCACAGCTTTGACAACTAGGAGGAGTTCTTTTCTAGTAACGCAGTAATTTCTTTCGGACGTTCCCAGACTTACTAAAATAGCTGATGACGACTTCTTCTTCTTATACCTGGGAAAGTACTGCTCCTATTTCATGGTGGGATGCATCCGTGTCAAGTATAAACAAGCCTTCGGGTATGCCAGGATCGGTGCGCTGGTCAAATGTCTCTTCAGGGCAGCAAATGCTTGCTGGCAGTATGGCAGCCAATAAAGGTGTTCTCTTTTCAGTTAAGTTATACAGCAGTCTGGCAATTTTCCCAAAGTATTTCACGAAACGCCGGTAATAGCTACAGATTCCAAGGAAGCTTCTTACGTCGTGCTTGCTCTTCGGTGTTGGTCATTCTTGCACTGCTTTGATTTTCTCTCTCTAAAAACTTTTTTCGGTGACTATAATGTCATCAAGATAGACCAAGCATGTTTTCCAGGTAAGTCCTCTCAACACCAACTAAAACTTCGCCTTCTTTGGAGCCGGTTATCCCTTTTGAGTCCACTGTTTTGATTGTTCTTTTGTCCCTTGTATAAAGTGATGGACCCATGTTTCATCCATGGTTATGAAACGACGCAAGAATTTTGCTTTGTTGCTGTGAAACTTCGCTAAACACTCAATTGAAACATCTTCACGACACTGTTTTTGCTCGAGTGTGAGCAAACGCGGCACCCATCTTGCACATAACTTTCTAATGTCCAAATTTTCAGATAATATGCGATGTACCGTACTTTTTGAATTGCCCACTAAGCCTGCTAGCTCGCGCACTTTCAGTCGAAGATCATTCAGTAGCTTTTGGTGGATTTTCTTTACCGCTTTGTGGATTTTCTTTAAAGTTTCTACGAAGCTCGTTTAAACGGCTCGTTTGAACTCTGCTACCCAATATTTTACTGTTGTAAACGAAGGAGCAGACTCACCCAAGGTAGAATACAATTCATCTTTTATATTGGTTGGGCTGAGGTTTTTCAAATAAAAGTATTGTACATATCGATATCCAATTCTCATTTTCACAAATCAACCGAAAACGTTCGCTATTGATGGCTGTCAAACAAATACTAAACAACGCAGCGTCTTCAAACTTGAAACATATGCTTTATAGATTGTGTTCTTTCTAATACAGTGATATTTTTCAAACTGCCGCCATCTCCAAGTCAGACCAGGTACTTCTGGGACCACCCTCATATGTTTATGATGTTATTCGCTACCTGAGACCATAACCCAGATGATATCAACGTTTTCTTGAAATATGTGAACTCAAAGAGCCCAAAATTAAATTTACACTAGAATCGACTTCCTTTTCTCGATGTTATGATAAAAAAATCGATAAATACTCTTGATATGAGTGTTTATTAAAAAAAACTCTCAAAAACAGATGTCTTCACTATAAATTCAATCATCAAGTTAGCGTCAAGAAAGGTATAGTCAGATGTTTGTATGATAGGGCGAAGACAGTTTGCAATTCAGTTCATAAAATGAAAGACGAAATAACTAACACTAAAACACTGTTGGAGCAAAACGTATATCCGGAAAAGTTTGTGGGAAGAGCTCTTAATAAATTTGGTAAACGTAATACACAACATATACAGATCCCACAATCATCACAAATCCAACAATACACATACCTCACAACTAACATCATACATTATCTTCCTGGTTTGTCTGAGAAAATGAGACGCATCCGTTATAGATATAATGTAAGAACAACTTTTAGAAAAGAAAGTTTTTGGCTTTCTACTACTCCATCTGATACAAAAAAAAGGGATGAGAGAATCTTTCAAAGAAAGGAAGGAAGTAATCAATTTGAAACTCTATACATGAATGTGTAGATCATGCAAAGAAGTAACTTTCAGACACAAATTGAAAGAAAGTCCTTCTGAAACAGCTACTTTCATATAAACATTGAATTACACGAAAGAAAATAATTCTTTCGAAACAAATACTTCTATATGAACACTGAATTATACAGAAGATACTTTTCTCTACTCAGTTTGTATTTCAAACATTTGTTGTGGAATAAGAATCAGATATCATTCACATGAGTTCTACTTTGAATGAATGGTAATAGATTGTACTTACATAGAACACTGTCACCCTCACTGGTATACACCGATGTTTCGCCTCAAGACACTTGCCCTAAGGCTCTTCAGTACCAAATTGGATAACATTATAGAAAATACACATAATGTTATCCAATTTGGTACTGAAGAGCCTTAGGGCAAGTGTTTTAAGGCGAAACATCGGTGTATACCAGTGAGGGTGACAGTGTTCTATGTGAGTACAATTTATTACCATTCATTCAAAGTAGAACTCATGTGAATGATATCTGATTCTTATTCCACATGCATGCCAAAAACTTTCTTTCCCAAAAAAAAAATTAATCACTCCTAAAAATATAACCCCTTCAATTCAACTTTTAGAACTACTAACACATTGAGATCTCTTTTGACACAAGCTACAGCTGAAAATAAGGTTGAAAAAAAGAAAGATTGTATTTACAATACCTTGTTCCTATTGAAAAAGTTATATAGGTGAAACCTCACGGAGATAACGAAGCATATTCTCAAATCAACTGGTTATCACGCTGTAGAATGAAGTGAAACAAAAATTATCACCAAAGAAACTCATGAAAACATTAGAATACTCAAAGAATTCACATACATTCTTTTAGCAGGTAACAAGTGTATTTCAAATAACTCTGTGGAATTGGATCGTACCTTGCCTTTACAAAGAAGAGAGGTTGAAAACGAAAATATGAGCCTTGACTGAATTCTCAAGAAGCATCCAATATATGTATTCATGTATACTAAATTTCCCTAATAGTAGGCACTAAATTCTCAAAAATATTGCATTGAAACGACATCGTTGTCAGGTTGTGACTCCATATTTTTCATCATCTACTATTTAAATCCTACACACGCATCTAAATAGTCATAGAATAACGGACAACGTGTTTAATTCGTTGAAGAAACTGCCTGCTAATGAATTGTATTCAACAGCATCAATGTATATTAAATCAATATGAAACATTTTAATTATATTCTATGACTAAAATTTATAAATGGCAACGTTGCGTGTACAGAGGTGTTTATGAGACGGAAAAAAAACGGCAGATTAAATTTGACGTAAGATAGAGAAAGATATGAATATTGTGCCCCATCAGCTGGGTGCGGTTAGGTTAACATTCATGAGCGTAACATTGAATAATACTTGGAGTAACTTCATTTTCTTTGATATGTTGTCATAATTTAGTTATAAAGATTTATGTCTGTTTCAACACTTATTACCTCTATGTGATATTTTTTTTATGACGATCGAATGAAAGTCCACGGCTAATAGAGAATTTCAAAAAAAGGTAACAAGTTGCTAACGGCAGTCAATATATTGGGAGAGCAGTGGTCGAGGGTTTTTTATTTTGTGGAACAACCTTTTTTTGGATGGGGCGCCACTTGATTTGATTTTGCTAAAATCAAGAAATAAAAATATGCATAGTCAGAAAATTATTTAATAGTTGCTGCAGACTAAACCAAAATATGGTAGACAAAAAAGCGGTTATTGTTTTCATTACAAAAAGGATGTGATCCAGTAACACAACAAATGAAATAATACGACGCCGCTGCAGCTGCAATAGGATCTTACAAAACAACGTTATAAAGTAAATTCATATGACTTTCATTACGTCTACACAAAATAATTATTGAAACGTTGGAAATAATTTTTGAAACGTTACATGCATGTAGGCACATATAATTCAAAAAGGAAACACCAGGTATATAGTTGGTTTCCAAAAATAGGTTGTCTGTGTAGTGGAAATCAACTCTGATGTAAAAAATTGGAAATTCCTCACCAAATGAGTCCCTTCTTTTCTGGATGTTATCAGCAACAGGCTGTCTGAGAGGTCGAGTAGATTCTGGATGTAGTCTGGAGGGTTAAAAAACGAAACAGTTCAGTTGTCAGGCGATACTATAAATATCCTGGATTCGATAGATATATGTCGAACTGGAGCAATTCGACTTTTCTTTTTTTTTTCAAAACTGGTCGACAGCAAAAGACGGTATTTGGGGATCCAAAAGGTTCCAAACCAGAACAAAAACGTTCGAGATGGTTGGACGACCCACGCTTCTTGGAAAATACCAAAGGCTGTACTTGTCCGTAGCTTAATGGAAACCGGCAGATCTACATAAAGTGATCTCAGTTGTGATATTGGTTCCAGAAATCAAATGGTTGAAAAACTCACCTCCTCTAAGGGAAAGGCTTCCACTAAAATAATGCCCAACACAAAAATGGTAACTGACGTGACACACTCTACTTTCGTTTCTCAACCGTCACCCAAAATCCTTTCAGGTTGACTTCCGACCAGAAGTATTAACACAAACTCGTCCTTTGCGCCGTGACGTACACGTTGACGAAATTTGGTATACTCCAATGGCAATACTTCTTTGTATGAAGTATTCACTGAGCATTCCTTCTTTTTGAGAATTTTATTTCATTAATAATAATTCGTTTTTTTTTCTCTTCCCCAGACTACATTAACTATGCAATGAAATACAGAGTTATCAAGAAAATAAAATAGCTGATGTTTACTAGATTGGAACTCTGAAATTGTATATATGTATTTTATGATTTCCACAATTAAATGATACATTTCGTAACAAGTGCTTTGGATTGTTGATAAAAGTCAACTGATGACAGTTTTGGAATTTCTTTTCAATAATATAATAAATAATGATATTTATGTATATCTACCCTAGATAAATAATACACTTTCTATAGATTTAATCCATTCTCAAGAAGTTATAATGTAGTCGACATCACAATATTCTATACCTACATTTCTAGGAAACGGATTAACAGTAAATAAAAAAGTCAAAGCAAACGCAGACGTCCGAATTTATCTGATGGAGAAAAAACTATTATATACAATGTGTATTGTGGGTTCCGTGAACGGAATGAAAATATGTTGAATAACGACTCAGTTAATATTTGTAGTGATTTAACTAAAGTGTCGACGAGAAGCGTTCTCAGAATTCTCAAAACCTGTAGAATATGAATATAAATGTGAAATTAGAGGAAGATAACAAGTTAAGCTTGATTATTGCAACAAAAATGCTATTCATGCAAATTCCGTTTGTTATTTATCAGAAATGAAATCGATGCCCAAAACATGTTTTATTATGCACATTAAATCAAATGAACATCAAATTTATGAAATGAGGTAGGAAAAGTGCTTTTATAAAAAGAGAAGAATTATTTTCGTGGCGGAGAAATTACCTACTTGAAAAAAATTCGAGATTATCCGTCTTAAAGGTTTATAAGAAAAATTTATGAATCTTCACTAATTGGTTTATATCATGCAGTAACTTTTCAGGGTGAACTTTTCAATTTGTCCTTTATTACACTTTAGTAGATTCTCCGGTTTTATTGGTAATAGTATGCCTGACGTTTCGTCTTCAACTACTGTAGACATTATAAAAGGCGATGAGGCAAAAGACGACGTGTTCTAGTTGCAACAGCACATAAAAATGTATTGTGTATCTTTGTATGTGCTATAAGGACAAGTAGAGCATTTCGTCCATTACCTCACTACTTTTGATATCTTCCGTCGTTGTAGATGAAACGTCCGGTAAACCACGTCCACCAAACCCGAAAAATTGCTTTGACATAATTGTCCCCAGTTACCTTTGAGGTAACACAATGTCTAATTGTGTTAAAACATTTTGAACTGAGAAATTATGATATTCATAATGTATTTATTTAGCTTTTTCAATGACAGAGAAAACAAAAGTCTATTTGTATTCATAATTAGGGTAGGAATTGTTTGAAACAAAAATATTTTCGATAAGTCATATAAATTTATTCATTTGCAAATGACACATTTATTTATCGGATATGTAATCAATCTTTTCAAAGAGTGAGCAGATATAGACTTCAAGCATATCTAATGCTTTGTAATGAAATCACTACAAACAAGTTAGTTCATGTTCACTCGCTAGTACATACAAGCAAGGGGAGATGCAGGCACTGTGTGAAACAAACCAGTCACCCAAAATGTGAAAAATTACAAAACACTCAAAAGTACTAGTATGGGTGTTGGCAAAGGGAGATTTCCCCTCACATGCCCGGCAAAACCAAATTATAAGAACAGTAGCTTATCAGAAATTCGTATTCGAACAATAACTAAGATGGCTGACAGTGTAGAAGATAGTGTAAATAGCACCTTCAAATGTTGTAAAAATAAGCCTTTTTTGTCACTATATCTGTACCAAATGTGCCAGTGTATTTCATAAAAGCTGTTTACCAAGATATAGAAAGTTGAAAAGAGTTAAGGTCAACAAAATTATTTGTTGTCCTGATCAGACCAGTGAAACAGCCACCATCAATATTGAGAAAGTGGAAATCAACACTTTAGAAAAAACTATAATAGAGCTTAGTGGGCAGTGAAACCAAGAACAAACACATAAATGAACTCAAGAAACAACACAAACTCTTTGTTGAGGAAACCTTCAGAAATGAAACTGAAATGAACAAAATACTAGAAAAACAAGAAATGATAATATCCGAGCTCAAGGCACAAATAGAAATCATTAAAAAAGAACTTGAGAATAAAAACATGCCAAAAAACAGCGTAGGTACTCAAACAGTCACAAATTGTACAAAAATGTATAAACAAACCCAAACTGACTCATCACTAGGTGACACCAGTGGCGTAGGTAAAATTATAAAAACATTTTCTGTGGGCACTACACAGGAAGAAAATGAGAATAAATGGACTAAGCAGAAAAATCAATTAGTTAGTGATCATACTGCTAATATATCGGGTACCAACGAAGAAGAAAAAACAAAAAATAAAAAAATTCTTTTTGTTGCTGGAAGTAATGGACGAAATATGGCAAGCTTCCTGAGGAGACAACTGACCAATACCTGCATTGTGGAATCATTGTTAAAGCCAAATTGTAGTCAAGATGAACTTATTGAAACAAAAATTGATACCGTTATTATCTGGCCTGACTGAAACCATAAATGTTCAGCAACAGAACTCTCATCTAAAATGAATAATACCAACATTCTAGTCGTCACAGAACCTTACAGATTCGACATTGAATATAAAAATGACAGAATATATCAGAAAAATGTGTCTCTACTGAAAGAAGCTTTTCGTCCAGGACTCGTATCTACAGTAGTAGAATGTAATAATGTGTTACAGAGAAGAAACTACCAGCAAGATAACATAAACAGAACAGGAAAATGTATGTCTGCAAATTGCTAGTGAGATTTCTTGAACAAAATACCGGAAAATCAAAACTGATAACCTGGCCTGAAGGTAACTTGACACTCTATCCAGAAGACCCACATACCAGTAAATCCTCACTTGCTGAGCGAGGCTGGTGAATAAATTACACAAACAAATTTTTTATATCCACGATTGAGTCAGGAAATGTGACAGGGCCTGAGAATGCATCAAATACACATATTCTTGAGAATCATATGAAAAAGGTCGAAGATCAGACAATCTCATTAATGTTATTGAATATACAATCAATACGTAACAAAAGTGAAGAACTGGATGTTTTGTTGGACAGTTTAAAATACCCGTATTTACTTTTATTGACCGAACATTGGCTCAACTCGATCGAACGTTTTCATCTACCAAATTACGTTATAGTGTCAAAATTCTGCCGTAGTAGATTCATTCATGGTGGAATTATAATTTTTGCTGGTGAACAATTTTTAAAACTCAATCATATATCCAACATTGACAATTACGATGACTTACTGGTCGAAAAAGAATTTGAATTTTCTATAATTTTCAGCAAGAGATTCAATCTTTTCATAAAATGTTTATATAGATCTCCCATTACAGATACAGAAAATTTCTTACTCAAGTTAGAAATACTTTTATCACGCCTTCCAACCAATGCATCTGTTCTATTAACAGGAAACTTTAATATAAATTACTTAAACTATGCATTGCAGAGCAAGACCTCAATTGATAATATATTCAATACATACAATTTAAAATTGCACATTGAGGTGCCTACGAGACATTGTAAATATTCATCAAGCCAATTGGATTATGTTTGCTCTAATTTACATGAAAAAAAATAAGTTGTGAAGTAGTCAATACATGTTTGTCTGACCATGATGCAATTTTGTGTAAGTGTTCTTTTGATAACATTGACAAATCTTCAGTACAACATAAACAAGGTAAGGTTTACAGCAACAAGAATTTTGAAAATTTACAGAATTGTGTAATAATTCTAATTGGGGACATATAGTGACAACTGAGGATCCTCTACGTGAATTTCAGAAAAAATTGCTTAGCATTTTTAATGAAGCTTTTCCACTTCAAAACATTGAACTTAAGAAAAAGAAGGCTTGGATGACAAAAGGCATAAAAGTTTCAGCTAAAAATTTGAGGTGTCTCCATTATATCCGCAAATATTTCAGAGATCATCACCTACTATAACAATTATCGGAACATTTATAGAAAAATCATAAAAAATGCGAAAACAACTTATTACAGCAATCGAATATCAAATGCAAATAATAAACAGCAGGAAACATGGAAAATTGTTAACGAATTAAGAGGAAAAAGCAAAAAATCTTTTGTTGATAGTGAACTGAGTTTAAACGAATAAACACTTACTACTGTTCCATTGCTCAAAAAATAGCAAAAAAATTATCAACCAATGAGAACCCAATGAGTTACCTTAGGCATGTAGCCATTTCGAACTCATTCAACTATTCCCTGAAATAAAAGAAATTATCTCTAGCATAAAAAAGAAAAACTCTTCAGGATGGGATGATCTCCCACTTAAAATTTTCGTTAAACTGCCAAACACTGTATTAGATATCTTAGCAGAAGCTTAGCAGAAGCATACATGTTATGTTTCCAGATTGCCTAAAAGCTGCTGAAGTTATCCCATTATTTAAAGGAGGCGATTCTAATATAACTGCGAACTTCAGGCCTATTTCTTTACTGCCAACTCTATCTAAAATCGTGGAAAAGTTAATGAACAAGAGAATCCTAAATTTTCTTGACAAAAATCATATGCTTCACTCCAATCAATATGGCTTTCAAGCCTCTAAGAGCACAAATTATGCAATGTTTGCTTTTTTAGAAGAACTTTACCTTCGACTGAATGTTGGTTAGGCTGCAGTGGCAGTATTTTGTGATCTAACAAAAGCATTCGACTATGTTGACCACAACATATTGCTTCAAAAACTTGAAATTTACGGATTTAGAGGAAACATCTTGTTGTGGTTTGAGTCACATGTATCAGATCGTGTTCAAGTAGTGAATTTCAAAAGTTCATCATCAGATAAAATAAGCATTAAATGCGGAGTATATCAGGGATCTGCCCTCGGGCCTTTGCTGTTTTTATTATATATAACTGATCTAGCATATATATAGATTGAAGGCAAATTCACAAGTTTTGCTGATGACACGTCTATACTTTGGCATGAAAGAAGCACTGATGCACTAAAAATTAGGGTAGAGCATGATATCGGCAAAGTTAAACAATGGTGTGATGCCAATTTATTTATTATCTTTCAATATATCAAAGACTAATATAATGTCCTTTAAATGTAACCTGGATCATATAATTCTTGAAGAACACATCATTTATCATGAACTAGAGAACAAATGTTTAGGCCTCAACATAGAGAACAAATTAAAATTTGGAACGCATATTAGTAGGGTCATTGTGGCAAACAGTGGGTCAGAAGGGCACAGTGAGTCAACGCCATATTGGACAGAAAGGGTAAAGCAATAGTTGCGTCTTTTTCACAGTAGATTCGTATCTATTAATCTTATCCTCTGAGTTATAATGTTAAGGCAATAAGTAGTTATTGAGGCTTCATTTGACAGTTCATTAAGGATTATGATCACAGTGAACATTTCTGTTATTGCGTCAGAAAATGAAATTGGCGAGAGTGGTATACAGTGGGTCATTTGTAAAGTGGGCACAGTGGGTCGACCCACTGTCCCACTGTGACGAAAATGATTGAATGTTATATGTATATAATATATTTTCATGTTTTTATTTTACAGATTTATATTGAATAGCAGTAATGATATTTTTATTTTACAGATTATGCCAAAGAAACGTCCGTTATGTAGACAAATAGGTAACTACACCAAAGAAAACATGAAAGATGCTCTACTAGAAATTACATCGGGAAAAAAAATATGTAGCAAAAGAAAAAGATATTCAATAATTGTGCTCTTATGTTTTACGGCTTAACGACAAAAGATTGTCGGAAAGTTGCATATGAAATGGCTGTTATAAACAAACTCAAAATGCCACAGTCATGGATTTCAAACCAGATGGCAGGTATTGATTGGTTAAAATCTTTTCGCAAGCGTCATAATGAACTGTCTTTACGCAAACCAGAAGGGCAACTGCATTCAACAAGGATACTGTTAACGTCTTCTTCGATAATCTACAAGACGTTTACAAAAGACATTCTTCATTTGCTGATGGTACTAAAGTGTTCAATCTAGATGAGACGGCAACAACTACGGTGCAGAAACCTCAAAAGGTAATTGGTCCTAAAGGCAAGAATATTGGAAAAGTGACAAGCGGTGAAAAAGGCACCCTGGTAACAACCTGCTGCTTTATTAGTGCAAGTGGCCAAGCTTTACCTCCGGTACTGATTTTTCCCAGGAAAAACTATAAGGACCACATGCTTAAAGGTGCTCCACCTGGATCATTAGGATTAGCTACATCATCTGGTTGGATGAATAGTGAGCTATTTGTTACTACAATGAAACATTTCATTAAACATACCTCGAGTTCTAAAGAAAATCCTTCATTGTTAATTATGGACAACCATGAGTCGCACTTATCTATAGAAGCTTTAGATTTAGCTAAAGAAACCGGTGTAACAATATTAACACTGCACCCTCACACGTCAGCAAAGCTGCAGCCCTAGGACGTGGGTATTTATTCGCCATTGAAAAGTTATTACAGCGCCGCAATGGAATCTTGGCTGCTTAAAAATCCAGGGAAACCAGTGACGATCTATGATATAGCTGAGCTAATAGGGATAGCTTTCATCAAGGCCATGACTCCAACAAATATCATTAATTCCTTTAAAAAAACCGGTATCTATCCTTTCGATAGGGATATTTTCACCGAAGAAGATTTTTTACCCGGCACTGTGACTGATCGTCCCAATCCCAATATTAATGAAAATCCACTTGACGTGTCTTTGCAAGATATCAGAGATATCGAGCAAAACAGTTCTTCAGTTTTAGAAACTGGATCACTCTCTGGAGCAGAGCCTGAGCGTGAACAAGAGCCTCTGAAGCCACAGCATGTGTCTTTAGTTGCAACAAAACAATTACAACAACCAGCAAAACACCAGTGCTCTAAATCGAAAGATGCACCGGTATCACCAGGTGCTTTTATAAGCCCTAGCCAATTTAGACATCCCCTCAAAGCTCTGCCAAGGGCTAACAAAAGAAAAAGGAAACCTGGCCGCAGCTTAATCGCGACCGATACACCGGAAAAAAAGAACAAAGCAAATGAACCAAAGAAAAAAGCTGTTAGGAAAGTCTTGCAGAGTGAATCAGAAGATGACACTGAAAATATTTCTTTTCATGATGAAGACTCTGATTGGTGCGAGGAAGATGACGACTCTGATTGTTGCGAGGAAGTTGGGAATAAAATCGAAATACTAACTGATGAAAAGTTACTGCTCAATGTCTTGCCTCGCTTTCCAACGGAAGAAGATTATGTTCTTGTTCGTTTTTCAACTAAAAGGAAAAGTGTTTATTTCGTAGGAAAAGTTTTACAGGAGCGTAATGATAAATTAGAATATTATGTAAGTTTCCTCCGTGCAAATCGCAAATGTCAGTTTAACATGCCAACTAATCCAGATTTATCATATGTTAATGAGAACGATATAAAACTTTTATTGCCTAAACCTTGTCTAGGAGGAAGCACTTTACGCCAACAGTCGTACTACTATTTTAATGTTGATTTTTCCCAAATCGATATCCGCTAGTTGATGTGGAATGCTATTATAGTTGATTTTATGTTTTGTTAAAATTTATCTCAATCTCAATTGTGATCTAGTCGATAAGCTATAAAAAAAGGTCATAGTGGATTGTTAAGAGATGAAAATATCTCATTTTACTTTATTTTAATTTTAATTTGAAGAAGTTTAAAGTTTTAAAATATCTTAAGTTTGTTATTTTTTTGTTGGTTGGTTTGTGATTGTGCTAGTTTTTTTTTGTGAACACTACTTAAATATTTAACAAAGATCTCACATATTATCTATCATTCCAGTAGAAGTTAACAACAATCAAAATGTCACTGAATGAGTGAAATGACCAAACAAATATTATATTGTTACGTTAAAAAGCTAAGAAAACCATAATTTGTTAGAATCATTTATTTTTTGTTATGAAATTGATCATTTTTTATTAGGTGTAACCTGAAATATGAATTTGATAAAAAATATTAGAAGTTACCTATTTTCTTATATTCCAATATACACCTGATCCACTGTGCCCTCAGGGTTGACCCACTGTGTACCCATCTGAGGACACAGTGGGTCAAAATTCTTTTTTTTTTTTAAATATGTATTATTAAAAAACCAGCCAATGCATTTAAACTTTTTTTTAACCAAAATGCAGCTAATAAACCTATTTTCCTTTCATTCAAATTTAACGCCTCTAGCTCGTATAGTTACAAAGATATGTGATTTGAAAATAAGTGTGACCCGCTGTTGCCACAATGACCCTATACTATGCAAAAAAGTATCATCAAGTTGTTATGCGATAAGGTCTATCTCTAACTCTTTGGACTATCACTCTGCTAGAAAAGCATAATTTGCACTTTTCGAGTCCCACTTGCGGTACAGAATTTGTTTCTGGGGGAGCAGCTGTCAAAACTTATTGAGTCAAGTTTTCATAATACAAAAAAGAAAAGTGAGATTCATTACCGGAGCTAGAGTGCGAGATTCCTGTAAGCCTCTTTTTTTAGCACATCACATATTAACAGTCTACTGCCTCATTATTTTAGAAACAGTCTGCCTAATGCACAAAAAGCACAAAGATAACATCTCGAACTCAACTCAGAATTATGCCACTCGTCTCACATTCAATATTCCTCTCCCTATCCCATCAACAGCACAAATTAAAAATTCGATTCTTTATAATAGCAAAATTCAATCATCTTCCCCTTTCAATCAGAAAGTTAACATGCTACAAACGGTTTCGAAAAAGAGTAAAAAAACTTCTGCTAGATAAAGTTTATTATACTATTGAGGAATTTCTTTCGGATGACTTCGCAACTTATAATTCCAATTTATAAAATTTTTTATCACAGACTTTTATCCATAGACTTTTTGAAGTGTGCTTGAGCCATAATTAATATCTAATTTTAATTATTGACCTTTATTTTAATGTTTCTGATTGTTTTAGTTTTTAAGCCTGTTTTGTCAACATATAAAATTTTTTATCACAGACTTTCACCATAAACTTTTTGAAGTGTGCTTGAGCCATATTAATATCTTGTTCTAAAGTCTTGACCTTTATGTTAATGTTTCAGATTGTTTTAGTTCTTAAGCCTGCTATGTCAACAAAACCTAAACTGTTTTAACAATAAAGCATATCTGACTCTGACTCTATACATTGCCACCTTACAATTTTCAATTATGACAATATTCCTTACTATATATGGGAGGAGGGAGAAATAGCATACTTAATCTAAGTTGTACGCGGTCTTTTAAAAAAATAAGGCGAATTTTCATTTTTTTCAAAAAAATATTTATCTATTCATCAATTTCTATTTTATCCCCTTCGACATAAAACAAATGTGCCAGCGTTTTTTCCAATCCTCGAAGGTTTTCGGATATGCACCTCTTGAGTATTTCCTTGAGCTCTCTCAGTGATTCGATTTTCATCTCCTCAATCGTCGCAAAACGCCGTCCTTCAATGGTGTAATGATTGCCATTATAAGGGAAATGGAAAAGGTTAACTTAATTCCTTGAAAATTAGGAATCATTTTTGAACAGCATCTCTCTGCCGGATCAGTTCAATATTTAGATAAGCATTTTCGCGATTACATTTTAACGGTCACATTGAACCCAGTGGCAGAAAATGCTCTCATGATGACTCAGCGTCTGGAGGAATATAATATATGATTGTAAGACTTTGTCGGTTTTGCCGCCGCCATGTAAGTTAGAGTAACCCAAATAACCATATACATTTCATGTGCCCATAATCACGTTTCTTAGGAACGGTTGAGAAACCGCTAAAGTTTTGCGGTTAATTTTGTTGACTCGGAAAAAAGCCGCCATAACTAAATAGGCAGAATCACAGCAATAACGTTCGATGAAAAATAATACAAGTTTTAAATGGGAAGGGTAATGGGAAATAATCTAGCAAGACCGTAGGGAATGACCAATCACGGGAAGTTAAGAGGGAGACCGGAAGAAAAAACTTGGACAGTAGTTAGGGGAACACGGTGGTCAGCGGGAGACGAGTAGCTAGCGGGACATGCATCGGAAAACGCTGAGCGAAAAGGGTAATTAGTGGGACTCCGGGCGATAAAGGGTACTTAGCGAGACTCCGGGCGATTAATGGTAGTCAGGGGGACACGGGAGTAAGCGGAATAAGCGGTAGTTAGTGGTATCGCTCCGGGAAAAACACGGGAATAAATTAAAAAAAATAGTTAGAAATATTGATTTCTAGATACTGGGGGGCGACGGAGTGAATCTTGCGGTATAGTGACGTTAGGCCCGTTAAGTAAATGAAATTTGGTGTTTTGTTTGTGGTATTAGCCAGAATTACAGAATCAGGACCAGACAGGACGGACATATCACGGGCACAGCTATGGTAATCGAATGCACCAGAATAAACGAAGTATCGTGAGTCAATTTTAAATTGTACTAACACCCTTGTTGTCTTATTGAGAGAGGTTGTCATTTTGAATTTTATTTTTGGTGTTAGTGATTATTTTGAGGCATTGACGTTGAAAAGAAAGACAAGGAAATTATACCACTTCCTTTTTGTTTCAGAGTGAAACTCTCATTAATAAATAATTGATAGAAAGTCAATATCAGTACGGCGGCCAGGCAAGCCTAGAAAAAGTTTTTTTTTATTTTGGTCAAGATAGAATTTCAAGTATAAGTTTGAAGCCTACTTTAACAAGCAATACAATTTAATGTGTTTTGAGTCGATAACGAGTTATCTAATTTTTGTTTATTATTTATTATAGGAGGGATTTGTGTTACGAATAATTTTGTTTCTTCGGGTTTCTTGTATTGTTTTATATTCAAGGGGTTTATATGGTTTTTACATTTATTTGTATATATATTTACTCTATATACTATGGTAAATTGTGGAGGCTCATAATTGCCTAATTTACTGCAATCTATAACTAAATTATTCTTGGTAATAATTATAATGTTTTTCGATAATATATCTATAACCGCATATATTATCTTTTATTGGCTCTTTAAATTGAGTAAGTCCCTGTCCTATTGAATAATTAATCCGCCTTCAGCTGACAAAGTTAAACTTCAACCTCAACAGGAGGAATGTTAAAAGGGAAACCCTCAGTTTAGCTAAGGTTCAATAGACCAACCTTCGTGCGTTTGGCACGAATCCAGCAGCCCTACGGAATGGTGATATATTGGTGACAGCGAAAGCCTTCTATTATTTTATTTTTTTATTGGTGACAGTTCGTGGAAATTGAATAATTAATTTGGTAAAGTTTCGGCACCTTAATAAGGTGATTAGATACGTTAAAGGTGGCAACGGTGGAATTATCAAGGATGTAAAAAAATATAGAGAATTTTTAAGTACTCCTTGATTGATTATTTTTGATACTAAGTGCAGTGATAGTCTGGAATAACACCCCAGGTATTACAATGGGTCTCTTCAATCTTGTTACCAGGAAAGTCACAGGGGGGCAAATATGGTGAATACGATTGCTGAGGCATGATAACGGTGTTGTTTTCAGGCCAATAAATTACGAACAAGCAATAAAGAGTGAGGAATGTGTCTTATCGTAATGCAGAAGCCATGAATCATTTTTCCAAAATACCGGAGGTTTTCTTCGTATTGCTTCCAGGTCTGACAAAAACCCGGGATTTTCAACAAAACCCCGGGTTTTTGTCAGACCAAAACACTGGTTATAATCGGACACAAACAGTTATAACCAGGCATAACAGCCATCTCAAAGGATATGCTAGATACATATATCCTACTGTGGCGACATCTAATGTCGAGGAGATCAAATAGTACACATAAGAATTCTGTTCGTTACAGAAAATTATAAAAAATGTTTTCCATTCACATACAGTGCATTCGGGTAATTGTGACAGGTGGCTAAATGTGACACATCCCACTTGTTATTTGAATTTGCCGCGCACGGCGACATGACAACGCCGTTACACTATCTCGCTGGCCGGTGCACCTCCAGTTGGATTTCTGTTGCCGTCGAGTGCATATTATGAGGACCTGTCGTAATAAAGGTATGGCGCAATATATATGAATTTTTTTGTTTACACTTTAAAATTGATCCATTGTAGAACGCGTCAACTTTCAACAGTATTATTTGGAGTATAATAAGGTAGGAGGATAGGATTTTAGTTGTTACCACTATCTAACCTACAAACTTAATAAATATGGCTTTGGAAGGGGTGTCACATTTATACTCCAAAAACACTGTGTGGGTTTTATTGTGATTATCCAAATAGCTTAATTGTGACACTTGTGTCACAATTATACCTCCTACTAAATACTCTATCCTAAAATAAGTCCTTTTTTAGGTACATACATATTGATAATGGACAAACAGAAAAAATCGATTAAAACAAAAGCATACAATAGAGATGACTTAACTGCAGCAATAGATGCTATTAAAAATAGTCATCTATCGTATAAAAAAGCCTCCATTTTTTATCACATTCCGCGAAGTACATTGATTGCTAGATGCAAAGGGTGGCAAAATAGACCGGCAGCAAAGAGGGATCGTCCAGGAAGAGTTCCAGATCTGCCGAAAGAGACAGACACATTAACCCTCTATGGCCCTGTGTTACTTCAGGGTAACGTACTATATTTTATCATGATTTGTCTTCATTTCCATCTCAAAGTCCAATGAAAGCTCATTGTTACTCCAGAGTAACATATGGACGATTTCACTTCTATATTTTACCGCCATCTATAAGATATTAATTGAAATAATGATGAGATTTAAATTGATTGGCCATTGTATCATGGCTGCTTCATTAGTGAAAGTTTATATGGCCTAAACTACTGTAAATTACTGTGTGAAAGGTGTAATAAAAATACTTGTGGTAGAAGTTGATGCCTCAAAATCAGTTTACCATTATAATAATCATTGAAATAAGATGAATAGTTGGAAATTTACCCAGAAACAGGTATGTTACTTCAAAGTCACAGTGGACCGATATGAATTGACATTGATATTTTCAGCAATGAACCCTACCACTTTTTATGGAAGAAACGCAAAAGATAATTATCCAGAAATACTAACTAGAATTATACGAAATGCTGAGGATTCTGAAGACTCCATGTTAGATGATAGTAGTGATCAAGATATTCCAATAGGAAATACTTTGGATGACCCTGGCCATCAATATGATTGGTCTTCTGAAGATGATACCCCCCTAGCTCATTATATTTCTCCTGCTGAAGATGAAAATAATCAAGCTGACGAAGACGATTTGCCTCTCAATGATGTATCAAACCAATTGAAAAGGGGAAAAGGTCCCAATAAGGATACAGTACTGTAGAACGCAGTAAAAACACAAACAATAAAACCCATTGCACCATGGAAAGGAGAATTACCACTGGCTCCCGATGTTCCCTATACTCCTGTGCATTATTTTAGAAAATTTGTCAATGGTGAACTACTAGAATTCATAGTTGAACAGAGTAATCTGTTTTCTTGCCAGTGCGATCCCAATAAACCACTTTCGATGACCGTGGAGGAGCTAGAGAGATTTATTGGAATAACATTCTGCATGTCAGTTTATGGCCTACCACAAACTCGCATGTTTTGGCAAAAAGAGTGTCATGTAACAAAAGTAACTGAAACAATGTCTCGTAATCGTTGGGAACAAATAAAATCAAAACTCCATTTCAATAATAATGATTTGCTGCAGGATAATAATAATGATAAATTATTCAAACTGCGTCCATTTATCAACAAACTTGTGAAGAATTTCAATAATACTCCGATGACCGAAATGCTTTGTGTTGATGAACAGATGATTCCTTTCAAAGGTAGACATTGTTTGAAGCAATATATGAAGGCTAAGCCCAGAAAGTGGGGATATAAAGCATTTGTCTCGTGTGGTTCTGATGGTGTTGTATACAACTGGGAATTATATGCTGGCAAAGAAGAACTTGATCAAACACTAGTAGATGTGGGTGTAAGTGGTAATGTAGTAATGCGATTGGCAAAAATAATCCCCAGAAACATGTACCATAAATTATATTATGATAATTGGTTCAATAGTATCAAGCTTCAAGTAGAATTATTCAAATTGGGAATCCCAAGTTTGGGAACTGTTCGCTATAATCGTTTGGCAGGTTGTTCATTTTCTTCTGATGAAGATATGAAGAAGAAAGGAAGGGGAACTATGGAAGAAAAAAAGAGCATGCATAGATGGAGTTGATCTAAGGGCCATAAAAGGGTATGATAATAAGCCAGTTCATTTACTGAGTAGCTTTGTTGGCATTCATCCCACTAAAGAAGTGAAGAGATGGGATAAAAAGACCAACTCCAAAATTGATGTTTTGTGCCCACAAGCTGTCTGCATTCACAATCAATTCATGGGAGGAGTTGACTTGGTTGATTCCCTCATTGCTCTCTATAGAACTTCAATTCGGAGTAAAAAATGGTACCACAAAATATATTTTCACCTCATGGACCTGTGCGTAGTGAACGCTTGGCTTTTATATCGACGAGATTGCAAAAGATGCAATATATCACAAAAAGAACAGATGTCATTACTTCAATTCAAGATTGATCTAGCCAGTACTCTTTGCTCCAGTGGAGCACAAGTTGATTCGAAAAAACGAGGAAGACCAAATTCATTTATTGTTGAGAAAGAAATAGATAATAAAAAGAAAAGAGGAAAAGTAGCTACAATGCCAACGGAAGATACTCGCAAGGATCAAATTGGTCATTGGCCAACTTTTACTGAAAAAAGGGGAAGATGTAAATATCCACACTGTAACGGGTCACCTAAAATGTATTATGTAAAGTGTAATGTACATTTATGTATAACACCTAACTCGAACTGTTTCATGCTATTCCATACCCATTAACGCTCAGTGTTACTTTCAAGTAACGTACCCCCCACAAACTTGTAAGTGGGGTGAAAACTTTTTTGTATACTCAGGACTTCAAGAAATTAACCTTTTAATAAAAAAAAATTAGTTTCGAATTTTTTCTTTCATTGAAAAAAAAACGGGCGGTAGGGGGTTAAATCGTTGGGGTTTCGGTCTTTCACGGTAAGAAATACTAAATCTTGTTGGTACATACGTTGAGAGAAATAATATTTCAACTAGGTTTAAAATGGAATTCCACAAAAAGATTGGTTTATAGGATTTTGTAAGAGGCACCAGCTATCTTGCAAGAAACCCATTAAAAGGCAGAGTATTCGCACAGAACAAACTACCCCTGAAATAATCAGTGGGTTTTTTGACATTTATGAAGAAAGTGTTAAAACTTTAAATTTATTAAACCATCCAGAGCTAATATTTAACTTAGATGAAACATCTTTGTGTAGCGACCCTTCAAACACTAAGGTGGTTGCAAAAAAAAAATAAGCCTGTATTCAGACACACCCACGGTAGTGGAAGAAGCAACACATCAATATTATTTTGTGTCTCAGCCAATGGTGGACAAAATGCCTCCTTTTATACTATATAAAGCAAAAAACTTGTGGGATGCTTGGATGCCATCTGAAGCATATCCGAATACCGGATACGCAGCCACTCCACATGGGTGGATGACAGAAAATTCGTTTTTGTCGTGGTTTAAAAATCAGTTCTTAAAATATTGTCCGCAAGATAGGCCCCTATTGCTTTTGTTTGATGGTCATTCGTCGCATGTATCCATAGATCTAATCAAACTAGCTAAAAAAGAAAATATTTGTCTGCTAAAATTTCCGCCCCACACCACACACGTTCTACAACCCCTAGATGCAATACCATTTGGCACCTTTAAAAAAAATTGGGATGAAAAAGTAACAGAGTGGCAAAGAGAACATTATGGGGTCGGTATGAGCAAGGCAGAATTTTCTATTCTAGTTGGCAAGGTCTGGACCAGCATGCCACAACATTTGATAAAAAGATCTTTTCAAGTAACAGGTTTGTATGATGACCGTTTGCTTAGCGAAAATCCCATTAATAGACTTGCTGTTAAAACCTGCAACTTTAATTTGAGTGACACAGAACTGCCTCAACCAAAGAACTCTAACGTCAATGACGAAAAAGCACTGAATTTACAAGTCGCTGCCCAACCATCGACCTCTAATAGTTATGGCGAGAGTGACACATCTCGATCGGATGAAATTAGCAAAGTTAAGAATAATTCTTTTGAAGAACTTTTATTGAAAAAAATTGCAAGGCCATCTAGTACCAAAGTTAAAAAGAAAAAAGTGCTTAACTCTAATTTGGCGCATGTAATAACTAGGGATGATTACCTAAAACAACTTGAAGAGTCTGAGGCCCAAAATAAGAGGAAAAAGTTAACGAAAAATAAAAGAAATTGAAGCAAGCGATACTGATACTAGTTGCTCCGAATTTGATTTAGAAAATGAGAAATCTGTTGATAATCTTAATGAAAAATATGACGGTATAGAAACTTTACAAGACTTGGTAGAAGCTGAAAAAGAAAATATGGAAACCGACGAGGAAGCTTGTGTAAAGAATGATTCTTGGATTATTGCAACATATGCAACAAAGAAAACAGTGAAGAGGTTTGTAGGAAAAGTCTTAGAAACTTATTCTTCAGATGATACCGTCAAAGTGATTTTTCTAAAAAGAAAAGGTGACAGTTTTATTTGGCCCGAAATAGAAGACACGGATATCATTAAAATGCAGGATATTCTGCAAATATTACCTCCACCTTTGAAGGGACGCCGCGGAGAACTGCGTTTCTCTGTGAAGTTTGATGGGCTCTACGTCTAATAGAAACATTTACATACATGTGCTGTTTTTTTTATAATGTTCATATGTATACGTTTGTTATAGAAATATGTTTATTAGTTTTCTCAGAAGAAACTATTTTTTTTGTTTAATAAAGTGTTTGTGACTTTGTAGCTTTATTGTGATCTGCAATATATCACAAATAAACCAAATCCCATCATTACATTTACACGCTATCCAAGAGGAATGTGTCACATTTAAAACCAATTCATGTCACAATTAGAATTTGTGGCGTCCAATTGTGACACCCCAAGGAATTTTTTTAAAACAGAAAATACTATACTTAAAAACAAAGATTTCATTGATATATTAGCACAAATTTACTGTCTATGCTCTTCTAAATGGGACTCTGTGAGAATCATTAATAGTGACTACATTTTTTTTACCTATAACTAAAATAGTAAAGAATGACGAAAAGTATGTCACAATTACCCAAATGCACTGTACCAGAATTTGCATTATGAACAGCATAAACAAATAACCCACGAAAACGTTGTCGACTTATTTGTTGTTTTGTAAATGCAATTATTACATTTAAAAAAACCGTGAACAAAGGCGGTAGGAAGTTCCCACGGGAATGAGAATATGTCATTAGGGAAAATGGCATGGTGACCTGCAAACATTCATCAGTGTGCTCTGTGATAAAAAACAAGACGACTCCAAATGATAGAATTGGTAGTTCCAGTTCGGGTTCTGATTCACAGTTGCCTTCACCATCGATAGTCTCCAAGAAATGTAATGAACAAGGTAAGTTAAAATGAAAACAAGTATTCTGTTTGTTATGCCTGTATTGTATTGGGAAGTGGCATGTGCATGCATTTGTTATTTTTAAATATTCAATATGCTAATTTGGTTAGTGTTTTGTACCGCTGGCAGCATATTCCTAACATCCCAAGGCAAAGGATTTTTTCTGATACTGAATATAGAATCATTGATATATTTAGGTTCTTTTCTGCAGCTGATTTATCAGGCACTCTACAAGAAAATAGATCTTCTATATCAGAATAGCCCAGTGAAAAAAGGATAAAAATGGTAGATGTTATCAAAATTCGTCGTGGAAACACCAGAAAAAAAAATTAACAAACTGAATGAAGCTATAGCGGAGTATTTCTTTGCTACAAATATAGGCTTTGAAAATATCGAAAGTCATTCTTTCATACGAATGATTAATTTACTTCGACCTGATTATTGACCACTTAATATACGAGAGACAAAAAAGAATGAACAATGTTATGATATTCAATCTAGCAGAAGGTAATTCTTACAACTCAGACTTGAATATTGTTAAGGAAATAGTTAAAGAAGTATCTCATGAGGATTTACATATTCAGATATTCAGAGTTAGACAGAAGAATAAAAGTGGTAACTGTGCGTTGAAAGTTATTTTTACCAGAAGATGCAAACAAGTTAATTAAATCAAAAGAAAAAAGAGATGTACTCAAGGAAAAAAAAATCATAAATGCTGATCTAACTCCACCACAAGTAAAAAACTGGCAAAATATGAAGAAAGAAGTCGATGATAGAAAGCAGAGGGGAAAAAAAGTTACAATAAGATATGTGAATGGAGTACCTCATATCACTGAAGCGGCTATAAAAAAGTAAAACCCAATCAGTTTTCTGTGTATTTTCAAAATGTCGGCGGTATGACAACAAAATTATTAGAATTTCAACAAAGTGTTATGTCTTCAAACTCTGATATTATAATTTTTCAGAAACATGGCTTAATAGAGACTTTTCTGATAGTGAACTGGGTTCAAAAGGTTTAAACATATATAGATTAGATAGAGACCAAACAAATAGCGATAAAAAAAGAGGAGGAGGAATACTAATAGCCATTAGATAATCTTTAATAACTGAGTTAATCGACATATCTCCTGACAATATAGAACATATGTATGTTAAATTATCAATAGGTGCTTCAACAATCATTATCGGTGGTGTATATATTCCTCCTTCTTCTGAGTGAATACTTATATGGAACATACTGCTACCGTTGACTATATTTTAGAAAAATACTGTACAAGCAAGATTATCCTTTATGGTGACTGTAATATACCCGACGCATTTTGGTTTAATGGAGAGCTTGGTCTGAATGTTGATTGTCCAGAAAACTCACCTGCCTTAGCTTTATTACATTCATTTAGTTTCCATAATTTATATCAAATCAATAATATTCCAAATTCAAGAAAAGTTTACTTAGATTTAATGTTTTCATCATTCATAAATATGTCTGTTCAAAATCCATCGGACCCAATTTTTCAAAATACATTACATCATTCTTCGGTATGTTTTGATTTAAAAAATGATACAAAGGAATATCTAAAATATGATGAATACTTTTATGACTTTGTAAATAGAGATTATATGGGCATGAATGATTTTTTGGCAAGTATCAACTGGGATACCGAAATACTGAAAGATGGGGATTTAAATATTGTAGTTACAAATTTTTACAATATTCTCTATACAGCTCTGGAGTACTTTGTTCCAATAAAAAAATATAAAGCTTTTACTTTCCCAACATGGTTCAATTCTGAGCTGAAAAAATTAGTTTTCAAGAAGAAATCGGTTCACAGAGAATACATCCTCGAAATCCTCGATCTTTCCAGATTATTGGAAAAACAGTTTTTTGACACTTATCTATAAAAGTGGATCACATAATGATATAAAAAAATTATCGAGCAGTCTGCAATCAATCAGAATTAACCAAATTGTTAGACAGCCTAATTACAAAAAAACTAACATGGGATTGTAGACATATAATCATTAATCAACAACATGGATTCAGTAGTGGTAGATCTACCAGCACAAATCTGCTAATTTATTAACACTGTATATTAAATGCCTTCGAAAATAGACACCAGGTAGATTCTATTTACATAGATTTTTCAAAGGCATTTGACCGAGTAAACCACGATTAGTTGTTGCATAAACTAAACGCTTTGGGTATTCAAGAAAGCATTCTGAAATGGATTGAAAATTATCTAGCCTGCAGAGTACAATTTGTAAAATATGGTAACTCAGTATCTTCCTCAATCACAGTTTCATCGGGTGTACCACATGGTTCTCATTTAAGGCCATTGCTTTTCAACTTATTTGTCAATGACTTGAAAGATGTAATTCTTTATAGTGAATTGTTTTTGTTTGCTGATGACCTGAAGTTGTTTAAATTTATTCATGACTTAACTGATAAACAATTATTACAGTACGATTTTTCTAACTTTGTTCGCTAGTGCGATATAAATCTATTGCAATTAAATATAGACAAACGTCAAAAATTTACTTTTTTTTCAAAACAAAAATCCCATTAACTGGCCATACAAAATCAATCAATCAGAACTGAAAACAACAAACACAATCAGAGATTTAGGAATCACTCTCGACCCAAAAATGTCATTTAAACCCCATATTGCAAATACTACTTCTAAAGCGTTAAAAATGTTAGGTTTCATTCTTAGATCTGCAAATGATTCATCTCTCACTTCAATAAAAATCATATGTTGTTCAACTGTTAGATCAATAATGGAATACAATTCCACAATTTGATGTCCTTCATATCATGTGGATATTGATATGCTAGAAAGTGTTCAAAATAAGTTTTTAAGGTACTCTGCATATAAACTGGGATATCATATTGGTGAATATGACTATAAAATTATATTGGACATTCTTAACTTGAATACTCTGGCTCATAAAAGATTAGAAGCAGACCTTACACTAATTCATAAAATAATCAATGGTAGCATCAATTCCCCGGAACTTGTCGAACTTATAACTTTAAATGTGAATCCAAGGAGAACAAGAAATTCGGATATCTTCAAAGTACCCTTTTGTCGCACCAACTATGGCCGGAATGAATCTGTAGGTAGAATTTTGAGAATTGCAAATACATACAATGTAGATTTAGAATTCTTTGAAAACATTTAAGAAGACTGAAAATATTGTATTTGATTATTTTTACGATTTTTTTATTTTATATATTTTTTCCTTAAACCTAGCTTATATTACTGTTAAATGCATATGTGTGAACTTGTTAATTATCTTGTAAAAAATAGGCATTGCCGTAAATAAATAAATAAATGATAGAAAAATTTTGGCAAATAAACTATTAGATCAAATATCTAAGTTGATAAACAAATAACATCAGAATTATCACGCGACAACTTCACTGGAGTCAATATATCTATCACACTGCTTCAGAATGGTTGGTTTAGTGTGTTGAATGATCCAATTATTGCCACCACAATACACACTGGAAAAGAATAACTTTTACTGTCAGCTCAGGACTGTGAGGCCGAATAGAAAACAGCAGAATTTTGTTTCAAAGCAGCAGAAGAAAATTTGAAGAAATGCAAAGAAAAATTCAACAAAGATGTATTTGCTTTCTGTAGCGATAATGAAAACCATTTTGAAACTCATGATGCAGAATTAAAATCAATAAAATTATTAAATATGAGCATATATACAAACGCAATTGATTTACAAAAACAAGTCGTCTATAGATTTTGCTCTTGATAAACTGCAAAGTGACTCAGAAACGTTGTCTGAAGCATTACTTATTTCGCTTGGTCTCCTAAATGATGAAGTCTTAGAACCTTACCACAATATAATCAAAAAAAAGTTTGAACAAGCAAGTACTCCATATCATTATTTGGCTTACACAATGGATCCTAAACACATACATGTTTTATCTTTCAGATCAAAATATGACACTACATATCCATCTATAATTTTCAAGAATGACATGATAAACAGTATTTCTACTTACAAATGGTGGCAGATTGTTGGAAATAAATCAAGTGAGAACTTTTGAGTCGTCAAATTCTTCACTGAAGTTTTGTTTGTTCATTACAAACCTCCACAGCATACCTGTAAGCTCTGCTGCTATTGAGCAAGTGTTCTCTTCATTGTTGAAAACCAATATTGATATAGTAACTATATATAATATACATATTTTCCAACTAACTAACGCTCTAGATATTCCAATAATTTACTTTTAAACCCTCTTACAGTATTTTCCTCTTTAATGGCATTTGGTAAATTGTTAAATTCCCGTAGTCCCTTGTAGAATAAGTTTTTCGGGAAAGAAAGTTTTTGGCTTTCTACTACTCCATCTGATACAAAAAAAATGGATGAGAGAATCTTCCAAAGAAAGGAAGGAAGTAATCAATTTGAAAATAAGTAACGCTATACATGGATGTGTAGATCATGCAAAGAAGTAACTTTCAGACACAAACTGAAAGAAAGTCCTCCTGAAACAGCTACTTTCATATAAACATTGAATTATAATTCAGTGTTCATATAGAAGTATTTGTTTCGAAAGAATTTTTTTTCTTTCGTGTAATTCAATGTTTATATGAAAGTAGCTGTTTCAGGAGGACTTTCTTTGAGTTTGTGTCTGAAAGTTACTTCTTTGCATGATCTACACATCCATGTATAGCATTACTTATTTTCAAATTGATTACTTCCTTCCTTTTTTGGAAGATTCTTTCATCCATTTTTTTTTGTATCAGATGGAGTAGTAGAAAGCCATAAACTTTCTTTCCCAAAAATCAATCACTCCTAAAAATATAACCCTTTCAATTCAAATAAGTTTTTCGTTCCGCCACCAGTGTGAGTTCTATATATATGAAAATTATTATAAGATCTTGTCTCATGTTCATGTATTTGATTATTAAAAACCAAAAATTCATTAAAATACGTTGGTTGGAGACTTTTGGTTATTTTAAATATAAAAACCATTGTTGAAAAGAATAATCGATTTGAAATCGACAGCCATTGTAGTATATTTAACATGTGATCAATGGAAGTATAACGACTGCATCATAATTCTCATGCCCCTATTTTGGAGTTTTTGAAATTGGGAAAGCCTATTTTGGTTTATTAAATGCATTAAAGTTGGATAGTACTCAAAATGAGGTTTAATTATACAATTATATGTTAATATTCTGGAGTTAATAGTCAAATTATTTGCTATCCTAGAAAAAAAATATAGTTTTTTTAATTTTTTTTTATAACGTATTCAGCGTGACTGTTCAAACTCAAAGTGTTATCTACAATAACTCCCAGATACTTTATTTCAGACACATATTCCAAGGTAGTGTTACCAATTTCAATTTTTATTTCATTATAATCAATAGAGTTCAGTTTATATTTAGTTGTTATCACCATAGCTTTTGTTTTATCTGCATTTAATTTTAATTCATTCATATGTAAATATTTTTCGATGTTCTTCATAGAACCTTTGAGAGTATCTACAGCATCATTGAGTTCTGTATTCGAAGTATAAACTAATGTATCGTCTGCAAACAGATTAAGTTCATGTAGCCCAGGAACAAAATAAATGTCATTTAGGTATATAATAAATGAAAGTGGACCAAGTACACTTCCCTGGGGAACACCAATGTTGATATCTATCTCATCAGATATTTTTGAACCAATTTTTGTTTTCTGTTTTCTTTCACTAAGATAACTAAGAAACCATGCCAGCACAGAGCCTGTTAACCCATAATAATTTAATTTTTTTACCAAAATGTTTCTGTCAATTGTTTCAAATGCGCGCTAGAAGTCAAGAAAGACAGCTACAGTGTAAGCAGTGGACTAAGCTGCACAATGAAGTGGAAAAATTGGTAAAAATTTGATTTTCTCAAGAATGAATAAGTTATAACCGGCGGGTTTTTCACTGTGGTTGTAACTGGTTACAACCCCCGGTTATAACCGGATGGGTTTTAACCATGTCATCCCTAACTGCTTCTCGCAAGCGGCGTCTAACTTCAAGATGATACTCCTTATACACTATGCGATGGTAATCACAGAAAACACTGAGCAAACCATTGATATTTGCTTTTTTGGTCTTGCCTGTCCTGGGCTCTTCCATTGGTTTCAATGTCATAACCATATACCCATGATTTGTCACCAGTTAAGACCCTTTCAAGAGTCGCCGTTGACGTCATTCAACAATTCCTACGCGATGCACATGACATGGCCTTTTTAATCAGTACACCTCGAACTTCACTGTTTGAAAAATCTCTCAGTTGAAGAACTGCGTTTATGTGGAATAAACTTACTGAGAACGTTTTTCTAAATTATTATAAGGATTTTTCTGTAATGCTTGTGTTTTGTCCTTGAAAAAAAATTCAACAATTTTGAAACAAATGCTTCATGTGCGTCCAGAGTGAGAATCAACATTCACATCTTCTCAACCTTCTGTGAAAAGCTTGTACCAATTGCAAACATTTTTATGACTCGGAGTACAATTACCGTATGGCACTGTCAACATTTCAAGTATTTTTGAGCACTCAGTTCTATTTTTTTACACAAAATTTGATGCAAATCCTTTGATCCATTTTTTTCGATGGCAGAAAATTGTCGAACACGAAAAACACTTCTAAATTGTACCTTAACATATCCCATATATCTTATTTTCAAGTGCTCATTAGATTCTAGTTTATTTCCTGACCTGTGGAAACATAGCTTTATCCGGCATATTTTTAAATCTGGTGATAAACAAAATGTGGAAAATTATCGAAGTATCTGTAGTCCGTCTTCACTTGCAAAAATTTTTGATTCATTAGTTAGTGATCAGTTAAAATTTTATTGTGAGGAAAGTTTAATAAATAATCAACATGGATTCTCACAATATAAATCTACTATTACCAACTTGATGATTTTTGAACACAAAATATTGGATGTTTTGGAAAGTAAAGGGCAAATGGATACAGTGTATACGGATTTTTCAAAAGCTTTTGATCGAGTAGACCACAATATCTTATTGAAAAAATTAAAGATATTTGGATTTTCTGACTCAGCTGTAACATGGCTCAGAAGTTTCTTATGTAATCGAACCCAACAAGTTAAAGTTGGAGGCGTTACATCGGTTATAATTCAGGTGCCATCAGGGGTACCTAAGGGTTCTCACTGCGCTCCTATGTTATTCAATATCTTTATTAACGACATTGTTGAATGTTTCCATCATACTGATTTTTTGATGTTCGCAGATGATCTCAAAGTTTTCATGCCAATAAGATCACTATATGATTCAACACTAATGCAAGATGACCTAGATAGATTGGTTACATGGTGCTCCGAGAATAATACACAGTTGAATATCGCAAAATGCTGTTTTATAAGTTTTTACAAAAGAAATAAAAAATTTGATACTTCTTATGTAATTAATGGCCATGGATTATCTTATGTTTCGTCTGGGAAGGGTCTAGGTGTTTTTTTTGATGAACAACTTCAATTTTTAGACCACTTGAACTATATTGTGGTAAAGGCGGCAAAATGTCTTGGAATTATTCTACGACATGGTAAACATCTGTCCCTTCAAGTCTTAAGGACAGTTTACTTGTCTCTGGTAGTATCACTATTAGATTATGGCTCAATGATATGGTCTCCATTTTATGACAATCACAATCTTACTCTTGAAAGAGTTCAAAACAAATTCCTAAGATTTTGTGCTCATAGAATGAGTATACCTGTTATTGACCATGATTATAGCAACATTTTAGAAATCCTTAATCTCTGTTGAGAAAAAGGAGGGAAAACTTTGATCTAATTTTCATATACAAGTTACTGAATGGCTTAATTGTTGCTCCTGAAATTCTAGAAAATATTAATTTCAATGTCCCAAACAGAATTCTAAGGTCCAGCGATTTGTTTCACTTACGGTTTAATTCTACAAATTATGGCTTACATAACCCTGTTGATCGTACACTTCGACTTATTAATGAAAGAAAATTGGAAGTAACTGGTATATCTCGGAGCAAATTCAAAAACAATCTCTTAACTGCATGGTAGTATTTGTATGTATTTTATAATAACTTAAGTTAATGTAATGTAGTATATTACTTTATTATATATTTGTTAATTTTATTCTCAAATGGGGGTGATGCCGTAAAATAAATAATAATAATAATAATAATAATAATAATAAGTTTATTCTCAATAAATTCTCAAAATAATAATAAGTTTCTTAAAATAAAATACAATAATATAATAATAGTGCACTTTCATTCAGAGATATTTCGAATAAACAAGTATCCACTAAGGCAGTGCCTGTGCGTGGGTGATTTACTTATTCCAAATATTGACAATAATTAGTACACTTCAAAATAGGGCTCAGTTGCATTTCTATATGAGAGTTATATGTATAAAATCATGTATAATTCACTAAAATGTTTGTGACATAATAAAATTGTAGTCAATTTAATAAAATTAGGCTAATGAGCCTTACACACAATTATTGAAACATAAATATCATAACATAGGTAACGAACATCAATAATCAACAAAATAAAATATATGGAATATTCTAATATTCAAACAATGAATGGATAGCCTTACGTTCCAAAGAAAGAATATAATGTTTAGTCTTTTTTTTGAAGGAGTATATGTTTGAGACTTCTTTGTTTTCCGTCGGCAAAAAGTTATAAAATTTACTAGATAAAAAAGAATGATTTCTCTGTCCTATTTTCTTTCTGACTGGTTTCGTTTTCAGAGAATTATTCGCTTTCAGACGAGTTTGGTAGTTATGGCTGATGAGTGGGAGATTAAATCTGTTTTTGAATTGTCTTATCACAATTTTATAGTAATAAAGCTGACGCAAATCAAAGACTTCCGTTTCTGCAAATAGTAGGTCGGAGGAATACCTCATTGGTTTGGATGATATAATTTTCAAAAATCTTTTTTGTATTACTTCAAGATTCTGCAAGTGAGCATTCGTTGCTGCCCCCCAAGCTAGAATACCGTAAGTAAGTCGTGTTTCCACTAATGATTGATAAAGAATTTTGAGATATTTGAAATCCAGTATTTGCTGAAAGAATTTGAACCTGTATAGGAGAGAACGTAGAGTTTTACAGACTTGCACCAGGTGTTTATCCCATCTAAGATGACAATCCACTATTATGCCCAGATATTTCGCATTATTGGCTCTTTTAATCGTAATAGTTTCATCCAAGCTTATATCAATTTGTAACTTATCGTAGTCCGGGAGGCCACTGACGTAACAAGAAAATGGAACGAAACAGGTTTTTTCATAGTTTATTGAAAGTACTTTTTGTCCAAAACATTTAATTAAATTTGCCATATCTTTTTCTGCTTTTTCTTTCAACCCGTCCCAAGTATCATCCTCATACATAAGGACAGTGTCGTCTGCGAAACTGGAAACCGTACCTAAGCTATTGAAGGTGAGTATAGAGTTTATGTAAATTATAAAAAGTATTGGACCGAGTACGGTTCCTTGTGGTACTCCACATCTTATTTTTAGTTTTTTACTCAATGTTTCGTTTATTCTAACACATTGTTTTCTATTTAGAAGGTAAGTTTTCAGTAATTCAAAAGATTTTCCTCTAAATCCTAGATCTTGCAATACTTCTAACAACTGCGTATGATTGACCGTGTCGAAAGCTTTTGCAAGATCTAAAAAAACACATAGGGATGGATGGCCTTTATCCAACTCTTCATAGATTTTGGTTGTAACTAAGTGGATTGCATCTTCCGTAGATTTACCATCTCGGAACCCAAATTGTCTATTTGAAATAAAATCATATTTTTCTATATACTTCATCATTCTTATTTTTATGACTTTTTCTAGTATTTTTGCTAAATTACTAATAAGAGAAATTGGGCGATAGTTACCTGGGTTCTTTTTACAGCCTTTTTTAAAGAGAGGCTAGACAATGCTGTCTTTGAAAATTGATGGAAAATGACCCTCTATTAATACTTTATTTATAAGTTGTGTCAGCGGACTTGCGATTTCATTTTTGATTTCCTTCAGTGTTTCTGATTTGATTCCATCAATTCCTGGTGCTTTGTTGGATTTGAGGGAATCGATGAGATTTATTACTTCATTTTCATCTGTTGGATGAAAAAACATAGAATGACGGGAAGAATATCTACTCAGAGGAGGATTTTCTGGAAATATTACCTGCCTAGCCAGATTTTCACCGACATTGATGTAATAATTGTTGAAAATGTCAGAAATTTCTTCCTTATCAACAGTGAGATGTCCGTTTTCATCAATGATTTGATCTATTCCTTTATTATTTTGATTTTTATTCAATGTTTTTATTGTGTTCCATAATGCTTGACTACTATTTTTATTATTTTCAATTTTTTGTCTGTAATAACTCTTTTTCCTGCTTTTAATCAAACTATTCAGTGTATTCCTGTAATTCAAATATTCTTCTTTGGAAACTGTGTCAGACATGTTATTTCGGTACTTTCTAAATAGTCTATCCCTTTCGATAATGGACCGTATTATGCCGTCGGTTATCCAAACTTTTCTTTTAATGAATTTGTGTTTAATTTTTTTATGTTTTGTATTATCCTCAATTTTGTCCTTCAACACATCGAGAAAGAATACTGTTGCATCGTCTATGTTATCAATCGACACCAACTGGTTCCAATCGAAGTCATGTAAGTCTCTTCTCAAACCTGGATAGTTGATACATTTTATCATTAGTTTAGAGTGGTTTTGCTGAAAATCTTTATTCATTTGTATTTTTGCCATGATAGTGTAATGATCTGTTATGTTTGTTTTCATCACGTATGAATTAATATTAGTGTTTTCTGATTTTGATTTGATAAAGAAATGATCTAAGCATGTTCCGCTTTTTGGTCTTGTCACGTTATTAATGTACGACATGAAATCAAACTCATAAAGTGTATTCAAATATTCCGCTGCCACTTGATCTTCTTCTAAAATATTTATATTTATATCGCCCGTGAAATAAATAAATAAATTTCATGCCTCTCACCAACAAACCAAACATTCCAAACAAATGAAACTGTGAACACCTGTTCGAGACAAGTGTACCAACATAAAAAATAAAAATCCTAAATACAATGTACGTAGCCCGTGAAATCTGAACATTCACCTTGTTTTTTGAACAGAATTTGTATAGTAATTTCATGGAACTAGGAAAATTCAAATAACAATAAGAACTGATATATTAACTGTCAATCCATTATTAAAATGTTTCAAACAAAACTTACTTCATTCAATTGAAGATGGTGGAACCAACAGTTCTCCTCCTCCTTTGGAGTGGATTTCAAGTTTAGTGGATTTCATATGAATGAGCTAAACATTGTAACACAGTCATAGTGATAAACAGAAAAGATCAGAAAAACGCCAATCGTCGGCTTGTGGAACTCGTGGGTCTCTTTAAATTGCTGTATGAATGTATCTCAGTCTAATTTTGTATGTCCTCTCTGTAGAAAGATGTTGAGCAGAAATCACCTGAAAATCAAAAATAATAGAAAATAAATACATACAATACAATCTGACTAAACTAGTAAATGAATAGTTGTATGTACTTAAATATGGAATTAAGTCAAATGGAATAAATAATATTAAACTTACTGATGAAAATGGAGATTTTATTAGTGATAAAAAAATAATGGCAGACTTTTGTAACAATTATTTTATTAATATTGGACTTAATATGCATAAAAATATCACAGGTGATCCTGACATTACTGAAAATATATTGACTAATACAAATAGCATGTTTCTAACTCCAGTAACAGAAAATGAATTAATCAAACACATTTCTTCTTTAAAAAATAGTAGTTCACCAGGCATTGATGGAATCAAAACTGATATATTAAAAAAAATTCATTTACATATTCTCACACCTTTAGTACATATATTCAATCTCATATTCCAAACAAACATCGTTCCAGTGCAATTTAAATCATCAGTTGTATCACCCATATATAAATCTGGGGATAAAACTGATATATGTAACTACAGACCCATTAGTGTTATCAATAATTTTGGAAAATTATTTGAAAAATGTTTGAAAGATCGGTTAATACACTTTCTAGACTCAAACGATATAATCCACCGACAGCAGTAAGTCTACCACTGATGCAATGTGCTCGGTCATAACAGAAGTAACTGAAAAATTAGATGCTAATAAGAAATGTATCGCAGTGTTTCTTGACTTAGCGAAAGCATTTGATACCGTGAATCATGAAAAGCTCCTCCATATACTGGAATGTTATGGAGTACGTGGGACAGTATTGAATGTCTTTCGCAGTTATCTCTCAGATAGAACACAAATAGTTAAACTGAATGACACCTTAAGTGATCCAAGAACGATAAAAATAGGAGTACCTCAGGGCACAGTACTTGGACCTATTCTCTTTTTAACATATATCAACGCATTCTTATCTTCATCAACAAATGCAAAAGTAATATCGTATGCGGATGATACCGTCATGTTGTTTAATGGCAATACATGGACTGAGACAAAAGATTTTCTGCAAAGAGATATGGAAATTGCCAAAAACTGGTTGGATAAGTACCAATTATCCCTGAATGTCAAGAAAACACACTATATTGCATTCTCAACAACAGATGTTAATAGACCCTCCTTCAGTAGTATAAAAATTAAGAACATCAAGGAGGAAATCACAGAGTTGAAAGAAATCAAGTACTTAGGGGTTATAATAGATAAAAACTTAAAATGGAGTAACCATATTGACTATCTAACAAATAAAGTGAGGAAGCTTATATATAAATTTTATCAACTACGAGATATCCTCTCTAAAAATCTCCTTTTATTAATTTACAAATCACTGGCCGAATCACTCTTTCGTTATGGTATTCTAGTATGGGGAGGAATGTACAAAAATGCTCTACAAAAACTAAATGTCATTCAAAATTATATATTAAAAATAATATATAGGAAAACAAAACATTATCAGACAACACTACTTTATCAGACAACACTACTTTATAATGAAGACGTTGGTGACATAAGATCTCTATATTTTCATAGCCTATGTATATATGCCTACAAATACAAGCAATATCAGAACCATCCTTCACATAACTATACAACCAGAAGTACTACAAACAATCACTTAAGAATTCCCAACTGCAACAAAAATATTGTTCATAGATGTTTAATATATACTTTACCTAAAGCATTCAACCTTCTTCCATCCAGTATAAAAGAAAAAAAAATTTTCAAGAAATTCAGTGTTCTATCAAAAAAATATATTTTTCATAATTATTACACCTTTCTAAAAATACTGAATAAATAAATTAATGCAACATTTACACTTCTTTGCTGACATACGCTTATGAAGTTTTCATTATGTTTTAATATTATTCCTAAGCCATTTTGTTACAAGACTTATTTGAAATCCGCATATATAATAGAGTGGCACAATACAAGTGTTCAATCACTTATGTGCCAAACTCAGTAATGTAATCAGAAATTAGTATAGCTAACCAAATCCTCGATTAACTTGCTGAACTATAAAATGTATAGTATATTTCCTAGTAAAAATGTATGGTATATATATGTGTGTGTGTGTATATATATCATATCATATTTATCATATTTATTGTATTGTTATCATTTTCAATTGTATAAATTGTATAAAAATTGTATATTGATTTTGGGAATCCTATTGTTACAGTGCTTTTGTATAATATGATTATATTAAATTATATTAAATAAATACATTCATCGAAATCGATAAGAAAAATCTCGTCAAATAGCGCATCAATTATTTGTAGCTTGCATAAACTTACTTCGTTTAATTGAAGACGGTGCAACAGACTGCATCCTATTTCTCTTTAAAAATAATTAAACCATCCATCAATATTTATATGTCTTACTGATGAGCAGAAAACCTGGAACCAAAAATTTCAAAAAATTAAATAAAAAATCATTCAGAAACACATGTTTTCAATTGAAAATAAAAATGCATCAAAATTTCACAAAGACCCACAGATCATGTGGGTCTTTGTGATATTCAAACTTGAGGTTTCAAAGATTTTTTTGTCACAGCCAAGCTACTGTAGAAGTCGGAAGTCGGTTATAGGTTTCTAGATAAGAGTGATGATTTTTTTAATTTGTAAGCCAGGGCACAAGTCTATAAAAAAGACAAGGAGTGGAATGTACAAAACAATAACGGATTCAGAATATACTTCAACACATGATGTACTCATTAGTGAAGAAAGTTAAATATTTACAGTAAACTTGTATAAAATTCACTAAATAAATGAATATCAAAAAAAATATAAGAACAAATAAATAGTATGGGTGCTTAGAACAAGATATTGTTGTTTCTCAAAATGGAATGTTATGCATGCAAACTATCAACTGGTGACCATATTAAACAATGTGATAGCTGTCAAAGATCTACGCATAGAGAATGTTCCGGACTTACTGCCAGCGAACTCAAAGTCATGGATCTAAAAGGCAAGCGAACGCTTAAGTTCTACTGTGAAAACTGCAAAAATAGAGTTAAGCTTGTTCCTACGCTATTGGTGAAAATTGATAATCTAGAGGCACTAATTAAATAATGCAGAACCTCTACGACACATAGTGTGAATGGGCCTGGAAATGTTCCTATGGATAATAGAGAGGAATTGATATACGAAATGATGGAAAGGCAATCACGTGCTTCTAATTTAGTTATATTCAATGTGGAAGAATCGAAAATGAAAACACAAGCTGAAAGAGTAGCTGAAGACTCATAGCTTGTCAAAAATGTTCTTTGTGTATTTGATACACAAATATATAATAATTTAAAAGTATTCAGATTAGGAAAATATGGCCCAAATAAAAATAGACCAATTGAAGTTGTTTTAAAATCTGCTGATGATGCAAAATATATATTAAAAAATAAAACAAAAATTATTGTACCAAGTATTAGAATTAACAATGACCAGACAAAAGCACAACAAGATTACTTTAAATTCATCAAAGCTGAGCTACAGAAATCAATTGAAAATGGCGATAATAACAAAATAATTTTTTCGTGAATAATAAACCAAATATAGTCGATAAACAATCGCAAAAAAACTAATTAAAAAACCTAATATACCTTTGAATTCAGACATAATTTAGCTAAACTCTCAAAGTATAATTAAAAATTGAGATTAAATCCAAGAAAGTATAAGTTGCTGAAACCAAAATTAATACTACGCAGTGAAACAAGATAAACAGATATTCTTTATTCGCCATAAAAAAATATAATAGTATTATAAGGTTTTGTCAAATATTATATACCATAAAAACATTAAATGAATAAATAAAAAAAACAAATAAGGAAATGAGATGTGAACAATTTCAATATAAATATCACTGTCTACGTAGATCGTAAATTCGAAGTATTAGTTGGTGTTGAAGTCAAATGATAACAATTCATCAATACTATAAAAAACGTTTTCCAGACAGATATTCTTCATAGAATTTGAAAACGAGGCTGTATTAAAGTTTTTTATATCTTCTGGTAGTTTATTAAATAAAATAGGACCATAATAATCTGCTTAATATTCCATAAGACTTGTTCGATTTTAATGCATGTACATCATCTGGTTCCAATTCTACAAGGGGTTTTAAAAAATTATACTGATTTTTGCAACAATTTTTTTCTCAAAATCTGTATGGGTGACAAGAAAATGGTTTTCACTACGTCAATTTACCCATCATTTTGTAAGAGTTGTGTTATTTTTTTGAACGCACATCATCTGATTCCAGTTCTACAAGGAATCTCAAAAAAATGAGTCTGATTGTTTGACAAGAAAACTGTTGTCACCAAATTGATCTACTCAAGAAACTAAGGAAGTTTTTTGATTTTGATGAACACACATCATCGGGTATCATTTCTACATGAGGTATTGGAAAGTAAGGCTGATATTTTCAATATTATCCTTCTCTAAATCTGTATTGTTGATGAGAAAACGGTTATCAACATGTCAATCTACTCAAGATTCTATAAAAAAGTTTTACACCAAATGGTCTTACTAATTCCATGTTCAACCCATAGTAAATAGGTATTTCCAGCCACAGATATTAGTACGGGTGTTAATAATTTCGTATCCTAGCCACAGTTTTTTTCTCACTACGTCAGCATGTAGGGCCGGAAATCTGTGGATAACTTCACGCCAATGGAAAAATTATACATCTGATACCATGACCTGTTTTTGACATACATGGCGTTAAAGTGGAGAATTACACAAATAACAACGATTTATTGAACCAAATTGATCAGATTTTTTTTTATTGAAAAGATGGATTGATTTAAGTTGCACTCATGAGTTTAAATGTAAGTTTTGTTCAGAAGTACAAGAAAATGTTCGGCTAAAAGACTAATGTTATGTTTATATCACTTCAGCGTACAAAGTTGGATAACTTGCACTGTAATAATTCAGTATCAGATGAGTCACATCAAACTGTAACATTCAACTGCAGAACAAGATTCTTCCTCGTTTACTTCGAGGCAACTGGTTGAAACCAGAATTCAAAAACAAAGCATTCATGGCCCAATACCAGAAGTTACTGTTTCGACCCACATGAATATAATCAGTAGTGCTGAGAGTTGAAACACAATTGCATTTCTGGACTCAACTCTTCAGTAAAGGCGATTACATCTCACCTGCTTTGTTTTTGAACTCAGCTTTCAACTAGTTGACTTGCCTTGAAAGACAGTACAAATCTTGTTCAGCAATCAATGTTGAATCTTTGCTTCACAACTGACCAACTTGACGAGTATTTCTTACTTCAGTCCAGCACAAGAATCCTGGATTCTTCTAGGTTTTTTTATTTATTCCTCCAAAGTATTGTTATCATTATCATACGTACAAATTTGTATTTCTATAGTCTTTGAGCAATGTACTTGTATCAGATGAGCTATAATTCAAAAGCTGTGGAGCTAAAAATACGAATTCAATCTTTAAAAAATCAGTGTTATATTATAAAACATCAGATTTTTTCTGTTGAAAACAAAAAGTGGCTAACGAAATGTGTAAAGTATAACCAGTAGATCATTTTTGATTTTCAACAGTACATCTTTTCAAATAATCTGCACCTTTGGGGAGAATGGAATTCTATGTAACCACCTTCAAACCCAACATAGAAAGAACAATCCATACATACCGTTTTTGGCATGCAAAAACAAATTTTAGATGGATTGTTCAAAAGTAAATGAGAAATGAATGCAATACACTTTGAACATTTTCCTCTTTGCTGTGTTCCAGCACAGCTGGAACAAAAATGCCGCTTTTTGTATTCAATTCAAATATAACCTCAAGTCACTGAAAAAGATACTACCTCTGGATGAAATTCCATTGCTAAAGTTGCTGTAAAATTTCACAAAAGAACTGCTAATCTTCCAGAAGAAGCAGTGATCCCAGCCCGTAGATTCTATTTTCACTTATCAACAAAAAATTAAAGAACAGGAATCGTGAAAATGGAACTTTCTTTGGAAGTCATAATGCACTTTCACGGAAACTCAAAAACTAAAATGTCTGCAATCTTCAACTGTATACCTGGCACAATTCTTCTTCTTCTCGTTTTTTATGGTCTTTATTGTTTACTAATCTGTGACAGAATAGTGCTTTCCGTGCGTTCCGCAAAGCGCCCACAACGACCAAAATGCTTCTTTAGCCGCGATCGACCGCGGTCAACAATTATGGACATACAGGATTGCTTACTTACATATATCGTCATGTTAAACAAGCGCCGGCAGATGTGACGTAATACTGGTGACACTTTTAGTAGCTGCCGTAAGACTGTGTGTTATTTTAACATTTTTTGAGGATTATTTTCGAACAGTACTATATTGTTTTTGTTTATTTTGATTACATTTTTATTCAACTATACCAATTAGGTTTCTGAAACATTGAGTTTGTTATTGTGAAAGTCGTATTTTTTGTGCTTTTGGACATTTTATAAACTGGTGTAACGAGTAGACGCCGTATAAGACTCTGTTATTTTCTTCCGTTTTGAGGTTTGTTTTTTGCCATTGTGGAACTTTTTTTTGAACAGTTTTAAATTAAATTAAGGTGAAAATTGGAAATATTCACATTTTTGTAAACAATTTATTACTCATATAGTTTTGATTATCAAGCGTTTATTATCAAAGTTGGAACAAAAAGTTATAAAAATATTTTAAGATAATACTATTATCTAAAACAATGTTCATTACAAAATTTTTGGGGGAGGTACAGTTTTCAGAAAATAATAAAAAACTAATGAAACCTTTTACTTTTAAAAAGGACAAAATAGCTCGCCCTATCATCCACAAAAGAAAAATTTTTACTTAGTAATAATCCATTTATATTAAGTATTCAATTCTATATAAAAATTATATTCTAATAAGGGATTTACATAAAATTTGTTTATTTTAATTCAAAAGTGCAGTACCGAATCAATTCAGAGTCACCACTGTTACGTCACGAGATCATGTGACGTGTCTAACCAAATCGCAAAAGTAAGCAATCCTGTATGTCCATAATATAATCGTTGGACCGCGTTCACTCACGACGCATTACTTTCGCTCACGGCAAGCTCAAAACAACCAAACTGAATAGTTAGGTCAAAGTGGAAGTTGAGAATATTTCGGCGCAATTTTTGTAATTGTTTTTGAAATATAACATTCAAAGCCTAAAGATATCGACAATGAAAATCAACTTATTTGAATCAGAAAGATAAATTCTAGTGGAAGCTATTGCTTCTGAAGCCTATGCTACTCATGCGATAACAGGTAAATATAATTATGTAAGATATGTTAACAAAATTTATTTTAATTCATATTCAACAGTTTTTTCAATAAGCAAATTATCATTAGGATAATTGAAAAACAAATGACACGTTCAGAAATTTTGAAAAACTACTTCTGTTATTTTCAAAAACGTTTTCAAGTTGAAACCTATTCAATAAATTATTCCAAAATATTATTAGATTTCCGATTTCTATAATATTGAATTTTATAATCATCTTGCCAGAAATTCACTTCACTGAAATTATGTATAAAAATTTCATTTATACTTCTTTTTTGATATAGACATAAAGTCAGCTTGCAATTACTGAAACTCATTGTTAAGACATGACTAACCTCCTCAAAACTTCTACTTTATTTTTTCAGTATCAACGCCCAAAACGTTCCATAATTCTACTTTAATTAACAACAGTAACGCTTGCAAGTAATTGGAACGGGAAAAAGAGCGGCCGTGAGCATGATCGTTGTGAACGTTTAGTGGAACGCACCGTTAATATTATAGTTTCGTTCCAACCAGCGTCAGAAACAGTTTCTGACAGTCACGATTCTGCGCAGTAATGTGATTGCGTTCCAACGTGAGTTCCAACCACCGTTGCCACAGCTACTCCGATTGGAGTAGATCTACTACTATTGATTATTTTTTACTCCGCTACTCCAAATTATAAAATTCTACTTCATTTTAACAATTACTGGTCGCTTGTGAAATCTCCATAAATGATCATCTTGTATCCTCCCTATATAAAAATGGCATGGACAACATCTAGAAATGATGTACTGCTGCTCTGCCAACACTGCAGTCTGCAGTTTATTGCTCTGTGTTCTGTGTGCACACTGCACTCTGCACTACTACACAGTAGCACAGAGACACAGAGCACAATAGTCAAATGTCAAAAATAAATAACAATGTTATTTTTGTACGAAGAAACTAAAAAAAGTATGTATTTTGTTGAGGGCAATTATTATGGATAAGTAAGTTTGGTACAATATCCCAATCCACTTTTTTCATGAATATATTTTTACAGATTTATTATTAGAAAACCCAAAAATATTGGAGAACCTGTTGCCTCCTTCTCCAAATCAACAGAATATGTTAGTGAGTAGAGTAGTATTCGAGATAGATGCGCGACGGTATCGTATCGTATCGCATCGTGTCCTCCTGTCGCGTCGCCTCTTGGCCTCTCACTCAGTTCTCAGTTCAGTTCCTACTGTTCCTAGTAGGAACACGATACGTACGTAGAACGTATACTGTACCGTTTCTCTCTGTCGTGGTGGGTAAAGTAAGAATGGAACGCCATCGCGATATATCATCCGCAAGTTGTTATGAATCTTTTTGGCACATGTATTACCCCCAACTGAGTATTAGGCAGTATTGGTCGATATTCAAAGCAGTCAATTATTGTTTGGTTGAGTTCGAAATGAACAATTTTTCATATTTTATTTGAATGATTTGTCATCAGGTAAATGAGATACATGAAATAAAATAAAAAATTTACTTCATAAAATTAACAAAAATATCAAATACAAACACAAAGATAAAATGAATAAATGACATCACTCCAAACAAAATAAAAATTATATATGAAATAAAAACCGAAAAGCAAATGTTGCAAAATAAAAATGAGCTCACAATAAGGTAAGTACACGAAATAAAATAATAATTTATATAACATTACTATACTATACACTACACTATACTATAACATCACAAAAATATCAGTCAAGATTCAAAGTTGAGTGTGTCTGATGAAATAACTAAATGAGCGCGTAAAATAAATAAACAAATACATAAATTTGCGGAGTTATTTGTGGGAAAGAAATTTGAAATTCGAATAAGAGTATAGTTCATTGAAGCCTCCATTTCTACAGGTTCAACCGAAAATTAACCCAAGTTAAAATTTCAAATTGAGCCCTGTACATTTCATCAGATCACTTGATGGGATATGAAATTATCTTTTTGAAGTGACACTTTTTATTCAAAATGACGGCGTAGGAGTCATTTCCTCCAAGTTCAATTTGGCCGCATAATGTTGTCGTCTACGCAATATTTTCAAATAACTTCGAGTTTTTCACAATATTTCAACCATGAAACCACTATATTGAATTTGTAAAAATTGGCTGCTATGCTGCCATTTTGAATAAAAATAGACACTTTTATAATAACATTTAAACAAGAATTTCATATTCTTGAAACAGTATACAAAGTTCTATTCGAAATTCTTGAATGAATAAATTACTATGGAATATAACCATCACATAAATTCGAATTAGAATTGAGAAATAAAAGTTTTTTAACTTTGTCACAACTCAATCTATTTCGCCTATCAGATAGCATGAGGCCGGACTTTGAAAATAACCTTTCACAAGGCACAGAGGTGTAGCAACGGTTACACATTTTTCTTTGTCTAGTTCGAAAAGATTGGGAAAGTTGTATGCATTCTTTCTCTACCACTCCAAGGGGTCTTCTTCTCTAGGTATGGGTGGTTCATCTACGTACCTCTGCACTTCGATTATAGCTTTGGAATGTGCCGTTCCAACAGGAGAAAAAGTTGATTTTTTCTTTTCGAACGTTTTCCATATTGAGAATTTTTGGTCAGTCTTGTTGGGTTGATCTTCTTTCAAAGTTGGCGAGTCGTTTCCACTTACCACGGTATTTTCTTTCTGTGACTCTCTGACATTTATAACGTGAGTGACATGAGATATCACACTTTTCTTGACTCTATCACAGACCTGGTCATTAGAAAATCCTAAAATTTTAAATCTAGGATCCAGAAATGTCGACATAGTAAGTAAATTATTATTTTCTATGCTTCCTAATCTGTTTCTGAGACCTTCTAAAATACAGGTAATTACCTTCTCAGACAAATATGTGAATTTATTTTTATTCATCTCTTCATAAATATTTATCAAACCATCACTCAAAACTATAACAGACGACGCGGTCAAATAACTTTCACCACTCATTATATTTGTTACGTTTTCCATGGGTCTCAAAATTTCCACAATTTCCTTGAGAAACTCCCATTCTTCCTGGCATATTATGGGCAAGTCTTTGTCTAACAGTGCCATAGTTGTTCTTATTGGTTCTTCCATCTTGTAGCAACATCTTGCATGAGCTTTTTTGACTTTCCGTTTAATCGCACTTGTTGTTCTTGAAATTTAGCTATGGCTGTTGTACTTCTTTTAAAGAATGCTACAATTGTTTTCAATTTATCGGATACTGGATATATATATGACGTAATGCGTCAATGACAATCAAGTTGACTGCGTGCGCATAACATCCGAAATGTTTGAGTTTTAATGAGTCTATTATAGCTTTCTTTATATTTGATGCATTGTCAGAAACAACCATCAAAATTTTATTGTCTAACTCCCATTCGGAAATTATTTTTTTCAACTCCGCTCCTAAATTTTCCCCGGTGTGGCGTTCGCCAAAAAAAATGCATTCTAATAGCACACTCTTCAGTCTGAAATTCTTAAATGAAATGAGCAGTGACTGCTAAGAAATTTTCAGTATTTCGTGAAGTCCAACAGTCTGTTGTTAACGTGACTGCTTTACTCATTTTCATCAAATGTTTCATTTCATTATAAATTTATTCATAAGAACCATTTAAAAAAGATGTGGAAACTGTTTTTCTGGAAGGTAGCTGGTAAGAAGGGTTCAAGGCTTGAACAAATTCTTTAAACCCATCATCTTCCACAATTGACAATGGTTGAAAGTCTTTAATAAAAAGTTGCATTAATTTTGAATCCAACTTTTTTTTTTCAAATAAACCAATTTTTTTCTCACAAAATTCGTCACAACTGTTTGTGACTTCTTACCGCCAGAAGTTGATGGTTTCTGATGAAGATTATCGGAAACCTCTTTCAAGGAAGATATGGCTATAAATGGTTTTCCAGACAACGGTTCTTGTGAGCAACTCTGAGAAGGCTGAGAGGACGGTTCACATCTTTCCGTATCCATTTTTACAAGTGGGTGCTTTCTCAACATATGTTTTTTCAAATTGTTGAAAGACGATTTATAGCTAAGACCCATCTTGCATATATTGCATATAGCAATCACATCTGTTCCCGGTTTTGGAACGAAATGATTCCACACCAACGACGTGCCTGTAGTACGCCTCGAAGACATCTGAAGAAGAATATCTAATCTAAACTCTGGTCACTGAGGATTGATTTATACATACAATTGAATATAAGCGGCCGTTTATTTATTATAGAAATAAATGTATATCAACTCCCAATAGGCCAAAACCATACACTATTCGAAAAATACGCTCCACTCGAAAAACACAAATAATTTGAATACAATATCGAACTTGAATGATAGCTTTCACACTATACACACTGAAGGTCTGTTCTGGTTCTCGATTTGCACATTTTCGGATAGTTCAAAATCAATGAGTCAATTGTAAACTAAAATGATCTACCCCACACGATGTTCAGTATTCAATACAACCTACAACGCGACGGCGATACGCATGACGTTCCATAACGCTTAGTATGGTGGTTTCTTCTCGTAAAGTTTCGCTATGGAGTATTCAGTATTAATCGCGGTATTTTGTCGCGGTATTTTCCAGTCGCGATCGCGACTGGAGCGCTCCAACGAAGAAACGGTATTTCCCATCTCTATTAGTGAGTCAATAACATATCCCCAATCTCCAGATAAACCAGATACCAGTACTTGTGAAATACCGAGTGACTCAGAAAATAGCGAGTTTTCTGAACAACCACCAAAAAAGAAAAAAAATACACTCAAAAATTTAGAAATGTTTGGTTGGAAGAATTCCCCTCATTACAATGTGTGAAGCAAGAGCCCATTTGCAAGATATGCGATAAAAAATTACCTTGCAACTACAACTATATTGATAGACATTTCAAAAGTAAGTCATAAATTAAAAAGTAACATTCTGAAAACAACTGCTCAAATCCGGCAATTTGTTGATCCTAAGAAAGCCCATGTAAAAAATTCCGTGAAAGCTGCCGAACTTAAACTTACAGTATTTCTTCATGAACACAATTTGCCTTTTCTCTTGATGGATCATTTACCAAAGTTGATAGCATCTACATGTCCCGATTCAAGCATTGCAAAACATTTGGAAATTGGAAGAACAAATGCTACAAATTCAACCAAAAATCAGTTGGTTGAAGAAGCTCTAACAGAACTAAAAGAGCATTTGAATATAAATAAATTATATAGCTTAATAATTGATGAAACTACTGACATCTCAACTAAAAAATCCATGGCTGTCATTATAAGATTTCACGATAATGTTTCTATAAAAGATAGATTTCTAGGGCTGATAGAAGTTGAAAATGGTACTGCCAAGTGTTTGTTTGAAACTGTTTTAAAACTTTTAAAAGATAATAATATAACTATAGAAAATATGACTGGTTTAGGAGACGATAATTGCTCTGTAATGATGAGTAATAAAGTAGGGATGCAAACCAAATTTAGAGAAATTAACCCTAAAATAATAGTCATGGGTTGCATACGCCATTCATTACATCTATGTGCATCAGCAGCAGCTGTAAAATTGCTCAAGTCTGCGGAAGAATTTTTGAGAAACATCATTAATCACTTCCAAATAGTACCAAGAGAATTGAGGGTTTCAAAGAATACCAGGAATTTTCAAAAATAAAACCTTTGAAACTTTTGAAAACAAGACAGACAAGGTGGATATCATTACAGGTATTAATTATATTTTAATTTTGAGGTCTAAGGAAAATCTAAATAGTATTTACTTACAGGCGGCTGTTGAAAGGGTCCTTCAGTCATGGGATGCACTCAAACTATATTTTACAAATGCTGTTTTCACAGATGATTTGAGAATTATGTCCCAAATATTAGAAAACTTGAAAACCCCCATTTATAAAATTTATTTCTCATTTCTTTCACATGCCCTTGGGTATGTTAATACGTTGAACAAAGAATTCCAAAGTGAAACATGTAAAGTGGATGTGTTGCTAATAAGACTGACAGAATTGTACAAAACTTTTCTACGAAATTTCATAAACAAGAAATACTGGGATAAAACACCTATCGATGAGGTAAATGTTGGAAATCCGCATAATTTCCTCAAACTTGAGGAAATGTATTTTGGAGCCAAAGTTAAGCAGATTATTGATAGTGAATCCTTAGATAAAAATGAACTCTCAAAGTTCAGAACTAATGCTCTTGGGTTTTATATAGAATTATGTAAACAAATAACAAAACGGATTGATTTCAAAGATCCACTATTATTGTACATTAAAAAATTTTCTCCCAAAGAGGTTCTATCTGATAATCATCTTTCTATTACAAAAATTTTGGATTTTTTCCCTCAATTAATCCCTTATGTTGATGTAGAAAACTTAAATTCTGAGTACCGTTTAGTGAGTTCTGTGGCAGATCTTCAAAGTAAAGTACATAAGAACTTTGAAGAATTTTGGAATTCTGCAATGGAAATCAAAAATGGTTTAGATGAAATTATGTTTCCCAATTTGCATAAAGTTATTAAAGCCATAATGACAATTCCACATTCTTTGGCAGCAGCTGAGAGAATATTTTCCCAACTTTCATTAATTAAATGTAAGCAGAGAAATCGATTAGAAGTTGACACTTGCGATTCAATAATGCATACAAAATCACTTTTGGGATTGTGTTACCAATTTGAACCTTCTGCAAGACTTATCAAAAAAATATCTTAAGTTGTGTTGAAACCAAAATCTTTTTATAAAGTTAGTGCTAAGAAATAGCTATTTACATTATTCCTATTTCTGTTTGAGAGTTTTCCAGAGCATTTACTTGTTTGTATTTGAACTGAAAACGTACTTATTTTTAATGGTAACTGTGATAAATGAAATGATAGATTGTATAATGGACTAATCTGTTTTTAGTAGTAGGATTAAGGAGTTATATTTTTTGTTTTTGTGATGAAAATATTTTTTTACATTGTTTATTAGGAAGTTATAATTTTTGTTTTGATATTTAAATTTGTTAAAAATCATTAAATCAGTCATTTTGTCTTTAAGCCTTTAACAATTCTGCCTTTTATTAAGACTCGGACAGATTGCTTAAAAATATCCTGCCAAATATTAGTTACGGGAATATTTCGAATACCAAGAATCGACAGTAATCGAATTACTGGAGGTCCTGAAAACTCATGAAAAAAGTGGCGTTTTCTTGACGAGGTTCTAATTCTATAACATTAACAACCTTTTATTGATAGATCAACACGTTCTCGCCTGGCGGGAACGTACCGATCTGTCAACAAAACGGAGAGACTACTTGTTCTAGAACAAGAACGGCGTCAATAAAGGGCAACTAAAGTATTCGAAAACTTTGAACTGTCATTTGTCATATTTTCAAGGAAAAGGAACTCTGAACAGATTAATTCGTTTTGGAAGATTTGGATTTATTACACTTGATGAAGTCCAAGTGGTTGAAGGTGAAGTCAGACGATTTAATGTAAAGAAAGATAGATAATTAATGAATAATTTGAAATAATCCATCCATATTTACACCCTTTATTAATTGGTCAACTGTCAAATGAACTTGTCATGGCAACACAAAAAATCGACTATCCTAACTCTACTCGAACGCAAACACTTTCAACAGGCAACAAGCTTTTTGACACTTCTTTAGATTATTGTCAACTTTGACGTCACATTCGATCTGAACAAGAGTGTTGCCGTTCAACTACATTCCTCACTCATTATTTTTTTTTATTTAATAATCATTTTCTCAACAAAAAATGAACTAAATTGAAAAAATGCGACCGGTTACCGAATAACTTTTTTTTCTAAATCTACTACTATTTTTCAATTTCTACTCCAATTTCATACCCATTTCTGCTACTTTTTCTCAAACGTCTGTGGCAACACTGGTTCCAACCATTAGTAAACTATCAGTTTTCTGTTCCATCCAAGATTCAAAAATGTTCGAAATCTATCAGAATGGTTTGAGGATTATCTTCTAACCATTAATCCGATGCATGCGTATTCCGCATTACTGTTTCTGTTTTATGTTCATGCAACTTGCAAACAACATAACCCGCAAAATTTGTTATAAAATAAATTATATATTTGCTGGCGCAGGAAAAATTTGGAATTCTTTAAGTGAACCTAAAATATGAACATCTTTAATTACACAAATTGATTATTGCGTTGACCTACTGACCTCCTAATTCCATGTTGATTAGTAAATAGAATAGAGACATAAAATACTGCACCCTTCTTTTACTCCCCAAAAATACACTTGATTAGATTTATTTTTAAAAGTTATGTTGAAATTCCATGCCAAATTTCAGTTGAACTATCAGCTTTCCCCATCAGAAATTTCAAATTCAAAAACCAATATTAAACAGACATGCGCGTTAACAACGATTTACAAACTGTTGGACATCTGTTGGTGACTCAAGGTTGAAACGAACCTTATGTACATGGCACTGTGACAATGTTGCCGGTTGTCGTTGTGTCAAAATAATGGCTATAGTGCCGTCAGATGGCACTATAGGGCAAGAGGTCAAAACGAAAGTTAAAAATTTAGAAAAGTATTCGAGTGCCTGAGAGATGGGTGTTCAATTTTGGCTTGTTTTATTAGGAATTTCAAGTAGTCGTAGTAATTTATTGATGCAACAGACACTACAGTGTATATCATAAGTCATACAAGAAGGTACAACATAGTTAAAATCGCAGAATTTTTCTGAGTAAAGGACATGAATGAAATCTGATAACGTATTCAAAAAACACTTTGCGAAATTTTCACTAAACAATTTTACAAACATGCAACACGTGTTTCGCCATACAATGGCTTCTTCGGGCGTGTCTTTACACGCCGAAAAAAGTTGTTCACCAAAGTTATATCACTTTTTTATGAATTTTAATACATCAGGAAAAACACCTGTCGAAAAGATCCAATTAATGAATGCGGATAATGATAGCAAAATAATGTCAATAGTATCATTCACGATCTCACTGTTTAAACTATACACATTCAAGCGATTTGAGTTTTTCAAGGATTTAACGGTGTCAAGAACTTACTCAGAAGTTACTGGTGCTAAGAAGAAAGATTTGTTAGAAGTTGGAAACCTTTTGAAATGCAACAACTTTGAATTTGTTATTACTGGAACGGAAGAGATAATATTTTCCGCAATTTTTACGAAAAAGTCATTGAACTCATCTGACGTTATATCGTCAGTAGATTGAATGAAATTAGTTTTATTCCACTTATGATTGACAATTCGCCAACAAGCTTTGGATTTATTGTCAGAGGAAACAATGTACTTATCATGTGCTGTTTTTTTGCCTGCTTCAGCTGTTTTTTATATACAGCTTAAGATTTTTGTGGGTAATTACTCCAGTTATTTTCATTATTATTATTATTGCAAATATATTTTACCTCAGAAAGCTTCTCACTCATATTCCTGAGGAAGTCGTTATACCAATTTAACGTAGATTTTATAATTTGGGAACATTTTTTGAGTGGAAAGAATTCATTTACGTTTTTTGTGTAGACATCAATGAGCAGGGACATCATAGTTCTCATAGAAAATATTCCAATTGAAATTTGTCAGGTTTTTTTTCTGTTTTGTGATTCCTCGGTGTGTTACACATCTCTATTATGCAATACGAGGAATTTCTGATTGTGCCCTGTAGTGCACGAAATATTGACTCAAATGGTCCGACAAATAGGGTTCCATGACATCTGATTCATATAATTGTAGATCTATATTTGTAAGAACATTGTCAATACAGGTAGAGAAGTGAGGTGTGAACCTGGTAGGTTTAGTTATGGTTATTGCCATTCCAAAATAATTCAAAGACTACATAACTCTTGTAAATATATGTTATTATTCTTGAAATTTATGTTGAAGTAACCCAAAATAACGACTTTTTTGTCAGTTGATAACTAGTCATGTAACACCCCATACAACAACGGATATCTTATGGATGTACGATGGATATCCATTATATATCCAATTTATATCCAAAGGACGTCCATAAGATATCCGTGAAAGACGTCCATAATATATCCGTGAAAGACGTCCATAATATATCCGCAAAGGACGTCTTTAAGATATCTGCCGTGGACATCCATAGGGTATTCGTGAGTTAAGTCCATAAGATATCCATTACGGACGTCCATGAGATGTTCTCCGTGGACATTTAAAAGATATCCTTCATGGACGTGTATATTTTATATTGTTATAATTGATTTTGGTTGACATGTGTCGGACAATAGGTGACGAGTGTTTCTTAATAGTAAATTAAAACATTTTGGGATGTTATTCGACAGTAAATTTTAGTACGAAAAGCTCATATATAAATATCTGCTATCAGCAGCAGTTAAATATAATGTTGATTCAAGTGTATTTGTGTTAACATTTCATTTAAACTGTCAGTTCAACAAGCTCAGTATTCTATATAGTATTGAATAACGCAAACATATTACTTCAATATTGGAGATATAAAATAGTTAAAAAAATATAATGGTTCATTTGTTTTTCGAGGACCTAGTATACCATAATTTGTAGAGCAACTGAATAGAAAAGAATTAGTGTAAATAATTTGTAATGAACATATTCAATGATTCCTAATATAAATAATTTAACTATTCAACTAAATTTTTAAGGAGCTGTAGCTGCCTAAGAAATCATTTTATGATTTTCAACATTATAAACCATCTTTTATATGAAGGTTCAAGTTTTTCAAAAAAAAAACTTATCCAAAAATATCAGTCTATATTTTTCAGTACAAAATAATATTAGTCTGCATATTATTCAGCACAAACAAAATCCATTAGAAGAATGATATACTAACAAAAACTCGTTTTGAAAACAGTAGCATGGAAATGAAGAAATTATCCTATCTAATAAAGAAAATTGAAAAGAAAATGACGAAAAATAATTTAAAAAACTGATAAAACTTTGGTAAACAGTATCACTGAAATAACTTTAGAAACTCATTATATTTTTGTTATGGGTAGAATGAAACACTGTTTTGGGTTTTTTCTACACTAACATTTTTCTTCAGTGATGAAATATGTCTCTCCTTAGCTCTTCTCAGCCATGCTTTGATAGCATCTTCTGTAGATTTTTTGTTTTCTGATACGCAACAAATGTCAGCAGCTTCTGCAAAAAAAATATTTCCCAATAAAAAAAAGGATACATCATATTCAAATATACTCAATTAAACATTCCCTCAACTTCATTAGTTAACAAATTAATATGTGTTACAGTGATTAATTGTTTACATCATTTTCTTCACCAAACAGTTTGGAAAAACAAAAAATACCGATTCCATAAAAGAAGAATTATCAAAAACATAGACAAAACCTTTGATGATGGGTGTACACATCATCAAAGGTCAGTTAGAAGTCAGAAGGGGTAATTATAATGCCTTGGGTATTTGCCTCATCAATTCTGACAGACAAGGGGATTATCACTAGGTTGGGCATCAGTGATATCATCACTACTCGAAGTGGAGGAAACTGAACTGGAATATTCACGAGGTCTTATATTGGAAAATGATGAATCATTGGTGTCGGTAGTCTCCAAACAGGTGGATGATCCTGCACTGCCTTGTAATGATTTTAATTCCTTACTTGTTCTCTTGTATATTTTATGGAGCATTTTTTTTTCTTTTAACATTTTGTTTTTCCATCTTTCAACACTATTCAAAATGCGTTTTCGTATAAAAATTTGATTATATAGCTATGTCAGGTTATAAAATATTTAATGGAATATTTACCTGCTTGGACTGCTTTTAATAAGATTTACAAATCAAACACCGATTCAAATAAACATCTAAATGGGATCATAACTAATAAAAACACTAGGTACTTCACAAACTACGGACCACACGTGTCTCTTTTCCCAGTCTTTGACGTTTGACCAGGCAATTCAACATGCAACATGAAACGTCAAACGGCATGCTCAGTTGCACTTAAAGTGTTGCTACAGCTGTTTGACAAGAACTGCATGGTAGATCAGTGGTTTTTGAGTAGAGAATTGGTAAATATTGGTGAAAAGTACATATCAGAAAAATAATAATAAGTCCTTTAGATAATATCCAGCCATGTCTCTTAGGATATCCAGTTTTTCAATATCTTATGGATATTCAATTTTGGATATCTTATGGATGTCAAAAATATGTCCTCGGGAGAATATCCAGTTTTTGGATATCTTATGGATATTCAATTTTGGATATCTTATGGATGTCAAAAATATGTCCTCGGGAGAATATCCAGTTTTTGGATATCTTATGGATATTCAATTTTGGATATCTTATGGTTGTCTGTTTTGGATATCTTATGGATGTCAAAAATATGTCCTCGAAAGAATATCCAGTTTTTGGATATCTTATGGATATTCAATTTTGGATATCTTATGGTTATCTGTTTTGAATATCTTATGGATGTCCAAAATATGTCCTCGGGAGAATATCCAGTTTTTGGATATCTTATGGATATTCAATTTTGGATATCTTATGGTTATCTGTTTTGAATATCTTATGGATGTCCAAAATAGGTTCCCGGGAGAATATCCAGTTTTTGGATATCTTATGGATATCCAAAATAGGTCCAAGGACATAAATTGGATATCCATAAGATATCCAGTGTTATCTGGGATATGATCTAGTTTAGAGAAAAATATGTCTTTGTTTGCCGGAAGTGATCTGTACAGTGTAATAATAATAATTGTTCATATTGAGTACTTTAAAGTTTAATCCGACTCTCAAAAATATAGCTACACCACCGTGCCTGGTTTCACTCCTGCAGAAAAAAGAAGTGTGGGAAAACCCAGGTTGGTTAAAAGATTTCAAATTAGTGCCCTGTCACGAACAGAGTACCTGACATTCATTCTCCAATAAAAATATTTTCAACTGTCGAAGTTTGAATTGATGGTTAGATAAACACTGAATATTAATATGAAACATACTTGCCACGTCTTTGAAGTATAAATTGATGGTACAATTCGTATCTAGGGATCCTATACATATTCGATTGCTGACCACTGAAGTGTAAAGACGTGTCTCAGCGATATAGTGTGTTTTTTGCCAATTTCTCAGTGAATGATCAGCCGTGCTGTAGTGTTTCTGGCTCGGTGTAGTTCGTGCGTTGTGTTGTGTTGTGCAGGCGAAAACGTTTCTGGTGAGTACGTTTGAATATCTCATTTCCGTTACTTTCCTGGTGCTCAAAGATTCTGGTAGTTTCAATACTTCGATCAAAGTCACAGCAGTATAGAGGAAGTGCTACTTTACCCCAGGGACACGGGTGAAGTAATTACCCTTATGGGATTATTACTTGACCGCCTGGGCCTGAGTCCATCAGAGCTGTTAAGAGGCAGCCCTGGGGCGGTAGTTCGGACGCCCTCTGCCCCCCTACCAGGGGTCAGGGAGCTTCTCGAGCGCCCGTCACAGAATACTTCCCCCGAAAGTGCTTCTGTGAACACCACCTCCTCTACGCAGCCAGACACCAAAGTAGACAAGATCAAGCCGCAAGAACCGGCTAACAAAAAGCGTCGTCTACCAGAGGAGTTTCCTCCTAAACCGGCTCCTCCGAGTGTTGCTGAAAACACCGGAGCAAAGCCAAAAAGAACAGTGAAGAAAACTAAGCTTCGAAAAGAAGCCAGACATAGTGCTTCGGAGTCGGAGATATCGACCACCGAATCCTCCATAGACGGAGAACTTGAAATGTCAGTTGACGACTTCGACAACAAGTCAGAAAACTCATTCACCACTATACAGGGTGGCCCAAAAAGACAGGTTGAAAATCCCAACGATTTGGGAAACATCTCCCAACGCCCCCCCCCCCCGCGTTCTGAAGCGTCCCAAAGCGCCAAGAGAACTCGCGTTCCCCCGATTGTCGTTCGCCAGAAGGACAAGTGGGTTCAATTTACTAAACTAGCCACCTTCTACAAGGTAAACTACACCAAAGCGGTGAACCTGGCCGACGGCATCAAGGTTCAACCTTCGACGATCGAGGACTATAGAAATATGTCCAAACTCCTGGTGAGGGAAAAAATCCCTCATCATACGTACACCTCACCTGAAGACAGGCAACTTAGAGCCGTCTTCAGAGGAGTCCCAGAACACCTGGAGACCGCGGACATCGAGGACGCCTTGGTGGAGAAGGGCTTCCAACCTACATCGGTTTCGAGAATGATGCGTGGAAACCGCCCGCTTCCTCTGGTTTTGGTTCAAGTGAGCCAGAATCAGAAGAATATCTATGACGAACGGGAGCTACTCAATGTTAAAATTAAGGTTGAGCCCCAACACCAGAGGACACTGGTCGGACAGTGTCATCGATGTCAGCGGTTTGGACATAGCCAGAGGAACTGCTTGGCCATCCCCATCTGTGTCAAGTGCGCCGGCAGAAACCTTTCAGGTGAATGCAAAAAGCCTAGGGCAGAACCTCCTAAGTGCAATAACTGCAAGGGGGTGCATACCGCGAACTACCGAGGTTGTCCTGAGTTCCCCAAGGTTCGCAGGAGGACCAAGGTGGCAGCAAATGCCCCTCCAAAGGCATCCACACCTGGGAGGCGTCCTGCCGGAGCATCTGGCACGCGCCCGGGGATGAGTTATGCAGGAGCGGCTAAGAGCGGCAACACCTCCGCTAAGCCGACCACAGCATCAAATGGTCCTAGTCCGTCGAAGGTTAATGACATCTGCTCCGCTCTGGACCAGATGAAGAAACTTTTCATCCAGTTCCCCGTACTCGAGAAAATGTTTACGGTGAACACCAGCGTGATAACTGAAACCTGTTAATGGCTAGACCTAGCTCTCTTAAGATTGTATTTTGGAATGCCAATAACATCTCAACTGAAAAACTCGATTTTATAAACTTCCTAACAGAGCAGAACATCGGTGTCGCACTTGTGCAGGAAACCCTCCTGCACAATGAGCCTTTTGGTATCCCAAACTACCGTTTCTACCATAGAGAACGAGTTGGACGTGCTGGAGGAGGAGTTGGCATTTTTGTCAAACGTAATCTTCCTCACGTACAATTCGGCATTGACTCGGATCGGTTACACGGCACGGAAGCCGTGGGCGTTGAACTCCAACTGAGAAGAGGTCGTCATAGACTAATCTCAGTTTACAACCCTCCGCGGAATCGTCTACTCCCAGAATCACTGGATGAACTGCTGTTCTCGACAGATAACCCCACAATTGCTGCTGGTGACTTCAACGCCAAGCACAATCTGTGGAGCAGAATCACCAATGCGAACGGCCGAGCGCTCCATGCGCATGCTGACAGGCATGAGTATCGAGTGATGGGTCCAGGTGAGCCTACGTTCTACCGTGGGGATAACATACCTGACGTGCTTGATATCGCACTACTCAGGAACGTCTCCATGTCCTGCGAAGTGTACACTTTGTCGGAATTAGACTCAGATCATAACCAAGTCATCCTGATGCTGGGTGATGATCCCCCTCCTCAGGAATATCATGAGATCATCCACGGATTGGGAAGCCTTCAAGGCTCATCTAGTGGAGACACCTACAGACCGCGAGGCACTTCAAACTCGCAACGGTCTCGACGCGGTAGTGGCAGATTTCGAACTGTCTGTGAACAACGCTTCCAGCGCAGCCACAACTAGGACGGAGTGTCCTCTGCGAAACTATAATGAGTTTCCCCACAGGATAAAGAACCTTATCCGGGAGAGGAACCGACTCAGACGAGTTTATCAGCGGACCCTCTATCCTGGGGTCAAGACTGCTGCTAACAGGATGGCCAACGAAGTTAAACGGGCCATCATTGACTACAGAAACGAGAGGTGGAGTGAGTGTTTGGAATATCTTGAACCTGGGGATGATGACCTATGGCGAGTCACCCGCAGGCTCGAGAAGAGGAAAACTGCTCCCTCCCCTCTTCATGGACAGCGCGGTATCTGCTACTCCCCCGCCGAGAAGGCGTTGGCCTTTGCAGATACAATGGAAAATCAGTTCCAACTTAACGTTGATCCGGATGATGATATTGACCGTGATAATTGGCTGGAACAACGAGTTCAGCGTATCCTCAGGGAGAATGACGACGATGTGATCCGTCCAGCTTCAGAGGAAGAACTGAGGGGTACATCAGAGCCTCCAAACCCAAAAAGGCTCCGGGAATTGATTCAATCAACAATAGGTTTTTGAAGCAGCTCCCGGAGAACTTTATCAGATATTTACTGGATGTTATAAACAGCTCAATCGCCCTCAGATACTTCCCTCGAAGATGGAAGCATGCCGTAGTTGTCATGATTCCGAAACAGGGCCAGAACCCGTTGTTTCCCCAGAATCACCGTCCAATTAGTCTGCTTTGCTGAGCGGCTAAGCTGGCTGAACGTGTTGTGCTGCAAAGACTAACTGAAGAAGTTGAAGACCGAAATGTTCTGCCTGATGAACAATTCGGTTTCAGGAGGGCACACTCCACCGAGCTGCAGGCCTTGAGACTGGTCGAAAACTCCATCTCAGAGCTAAATAACAGGAAGACAGTCCATCTTGTCCTCCTGGACATTTCAAAAGCCTTCGACCGAGTATGGCACGAAGGATTACTACACAAAATGCTCGATTTCGACCTGCCTCGGGGCCTGATCCGGTGGATTAGGTCCTTTCTGAAAGGCAGATCATTTCAGGTCCGAGTTGAAGGAACCCTGTCTCCCGTCAGGGAAATCCAAGCTGGAGTGCCTCAAGGAGCTGTGCTCCTTGTACTTGTACAGCCTTTACGTGAGCGACCTCCCGAGGTTCGATCACGTGAAGACTTCCCTATACGCCGATGATACGGCTCTCCTCGCTTCTTCCATGGGACGGGGGTTGGCGGTCGTCTACATGCAACGCGCATTGGACGACCTCGAACGCTGGTACCTATAGTGGAAGATTCGGGTGAACCCAGAAAAAACCCAGGCGATAGATTTGGGGAGGCGTAACGTTTCTCCAGACACAAGAGTCACGATCTCAGGCAGGGAGATCGAATGGCAAACGCGAGTCAAATACCTAGGTCTTTGGGTAGACCGCCGACTCACCTGGGTAAATCACGTTGAGTACATCAAGGACAGAATACAAATGAGGATAGCTACATTATGTATGCTTCAGGCGCTTGGGGACAAACCGCTCCGATAAATCTCTCCATTCTGGAGAGATTGCAAAACAAACTTCTTAGGATGCTGGTGAATGCTCCATGGTTCGTGCGGAATGAAGCCATCCACAGAGATTTGAAGCTGTTAACCATACAGCAGTCCATTCAGTTGAGGAATCAGAGAGTTTTCGAGTCAGCGGAAACTCATGATAACCCATTAGTTAGGGAAGCTGTAGACTACACTATAGACGACCCCACTCGATTCAGAAGGTCTCGTCGCTCGGTTGAGTGAAGGCCCCACGACGTCTGTTGAAGTGAACAGTTTGTTCATCAATACCCCAGTCAGGAAGGGGTACACAAGGCCAGAGCGGCATAGATGTCATTGACCTTTATGCCGTTACCAAACAGCACTCTTAGTTATGAACCACTCGTCCTCCTGGCGAGAGACAGTCGAAAGGGTACGGGAAGAGATTTTCAACCTGAACAAAATCAAGATGAATTTCGTTTATCTAGGGATCCTGCTCGTGTTTGATTGTTTTTCAAAAAAATTCCTTTGAGTGGAATCAACTAATAGATGCTCCTTTTGGCTAGATAGTAGGATCATAGTAGTGTTGCCGATTGGCGGATAATTATCCGATTTGCGGATAATTTGAAGGGTTGGCGGATAATTTTCTCACCCTGTCGAAAATCGGATAATTAGGATCCGACTGAATGTTTAGACTTGACAACAGCGATATTTCGTGTTGAAGCATAGGGTTGAGATAATGATATTCTGTGTAACGAAGAATTCTATTGTCGAATTTCCTTTATTCCATGAAAAGTAGAATTCTGAAGTACATGTTATCCCATCGCAGTGTCCGTCACGCGAGAGATTCCGCTATTCACTATCAGATGTCGCGTATAGAGCGGTTCTCCCCACACTGAAATTCCACTTTCATAATATTTACCTACGCAATTGATAATTGATTATTGTTTCGGTCGTTTAATGATTTCAAGTGAATAGAAGTTTTCAAATAAGGTGTTCTAAATAAAAGCGTTGTTGGTTGCTTCATTTGGACATCCTAAGGAAATAAAAAAATGGACAAGTGGCTTATTGATTATAAGGTAAAACTTTAAAAGTTTGCAGATAACATAGAAGTAGTAATATGATTTGGTACCAAGTGTTTTATAATATGATAATATAAGTACTATTTTTTGTTGTGGATTTTAGAAGAAGGAAAAACGGATACCAGAACTACCAATTAAGCCGTCTTCAGAGGTTGTGATCGGGAACGAAAAGCCAAAGGTAAATGATCAAAAGAAACCAGGTTGTAGTACCGTTGCTACCACAACCTGTGATAGACCTAGGGGTGCCGATAAATGGGGGGAACCTTCGACGTCCTTTGCGACAGAGACAGAACAAACCTCTGGAATTGATTTTGTGGGTATTTTTTCCTAAAGGTACAAATAATCCACTGTTTATTGAAACAAAAATATTTGGAATAGATAATTCAGTATTACATTCGTTTATTTTAGGCTGCAATTTCTCAACCAGAAAGAAAAAAGAAAAAAATTTGAAATCCTGGAAAAAAGGAAAAGAAGATTGGCTTCGTACTTTCTTGGATCAACAATCCCAAATTTAAGGGTTGGTTGGAAAAGTCTTCAAAACCAGCAGGTCGAGGAACAGAGTTTGCCTTTTGTAACGTATGCAATATGGATGTGGTAGCTCATCAAACTGTCCTTATTAAACACTCGAATAGTGAAAAACACAAATTAAATTGGCAAGAAGTGTCTACGAGCACCAAGATCACAGAACTTTTCACGGAAAACAGCGAAGAAATTGCCGTCAGAATCGCGGAAATAAAACTTTGTGCCCTGTTGGCTACAAACCAATTACCTTTTTTGCTGATGGATACTTTGTGCCCACTTTAAAAAAATATCTTTCATGATTCAAAAGTTGCACAAAAATCAAGTGTAAGAAGAACCAAGGCCACTGTTATTGTATGCAATAGTTTGGGAACTAATTTTCTGATAGATTTCCACAATGAATTAAGGGAGCCAGGATTTTTCTTTTCGTTGATAATGGATGAAACGACAGATATTTCCATCAAAAAGCAGTGTGCTTTTTCAATCATTTATTATGATAACAGTGCAAATATGATTAAAACATTTTTTTTCATCTGGTTGAAGCTGATGGTTCCACAGCTGTTGATTTATTCAACATTTTAAAAAATTCCTTGATATCCAAGAAAATTCCATTAACAAATTTGGTAGGGTTTTCTTCGGATACCACTAATGTTATGGTCGGAGAACATAATTCTGTATTTGCTCTTCTGAAAAAAGAGTTGCCTCAAATAATATGTATCAGGTGCTCCTGTCATATGGCACATTTGGCAATTTTGAAAGCTTGTTTAAAGCTACCAAGGCAGGTGGAAGACCTACTTCGTAATGTAGGCAGTCATTTCAACAGGAGCTCCTTGCGTAGAAAAAAATTTGAAGAGTTTCAAATTTTTTCCATGTTGAAATACATAAAATACTCTCGCCAGCCGTAACAAGGTGGTTATCAATAAAGGCATGCATTGACAGAGTGCTTGAACAATATGAGCCACTTAAACAATATTTAATGGAATCTGTGCTTGAGGACCCATCACACACAACAGATAGTATGTTAGAAGCAATGAAGAATCCATTTACCAGAGTTTATCTGGAATTCATGTCTTATACTTTGGGGCTTATGACGATTTTAACATGCTATTTCAATCTGAAAAGCCAGAAACGATTGTATTATTAGAAACGTTATATGCTAATTTTCTCGAGCTATCAAACATAAAAAAGCCAAAGATATTTTTAAACTGAATCATGAAAATCCGGATTTTTTCCTACCATTGGAAAATATTTATTTGGGGATGGCAGCAACAGAATCTTTTGCAAACTTAAATAAAAATCCGAACATTCAGAGAAACGACATTGTTACATTTTTGAAATCAATTTTATCGTTTTATATTGATGTGGCAAAAAACATAAAAGAAAAATTTAATTTTAAAGAGCCAATTTTTGATATCATAGATATATTGGATCCAAAAGTTGCACAATCTTTTAAGACAAAGTCTTTATAACACGTCATTGATACATTTCCAGTTTTGAAAGACCACGTTGATCCTCAGGCTTTGGACAATGAGTGGAAAAAACATTCCTTACTACATTTTGAAGATCTCCACGTAAACATGAAAGATTATAAGCAATATTGGTCACAAATTTTCAACTTGAAGAATAATGCTGACATTTTATTATTTCCCAATTTAAAAAAAAATCTATCATTACTGCTTATCTTTTCCAATGCGAGTGTTGAAAAAATTTTCAGCAATGTTTTTAACATAAAAACAGATAAAAGAAATTTATTAAACACTTCTACTCTAAGGGCTATTTTAGCTACCAAACAAGGAGTAGATAACAGTGGGGGTTGTGTTAAATTTCAACCAACAAAAAAAATGTTGGAGTGTAAGATTTGGCAAGACAAGCAGTAGTTGAAAGAAATACATTTCAAGTTGGTAGGTGACTTCATATTATTTTTTACAGATGCTATTTTAGGTAAAATGTTCCTTTTTTTTTCTATGAAAAAAAAAGATAAAATAACAAATTAGGTACATGTACCTACCATTCGTGTAACTTTCGTGTTTTTCTGTTTTTTTAATGTATTTTAATTAAAGAATTTTAAGTTTTAGGTACACGTAACTTTTTTGTTTTTTCAATCTTTTTTTTTGTATGTTAATGCTACCAAAGATTTTTTTTAGTTAAAATAGAAGTATTTTAAGTAAACTTGTTATTTTTTTCAATATTTTTTTAGTGTATTTCAATGATACCAAAGATTTTTTAGTTTGAATAAGAGTATTTTCTGTAAAATGTTCCTTTTTTATATAAATAAATATGAAATAACTCATTTTTTTCATTATTGCTTCAAAATACCTATTCCTGCCTTATATTTTGTACGAAACCTGAATATATAGTATTGATTTACTATTTTTGATTGTTTTCAACAAATCAGATAATTTCGGGCAAAATCGGATAATTTCGAGTCCAGAAGAGGATCTTTTCATTCTCATCATAGGCTTTTTCCAAGTGCTCAAGTGAAAAACTAACCCTATAAGTTGAAGTATAGTCAGTTCTATTCCAATCCTCGCGATGAAACGATATTTCTGGTGCTGTTTTTCTCAAAACTGCTGTAAGTTTCCGCTTATCATCTTTGGACCTATGCGCGAGACATGCAAATATATTTTTTTGTAACAGTCATAAAGTTTTCAACATCGTTCCAGCCATCGGTGTGAAGTCAGCAGACAAAGTCAGTAGCTCTTTTTCCGGAAATACCCGAATGGTCAGTAGCGTACCGAAATCGTGATTATGTTTTTTGGGTTTCTGATGTACCTTTATGTGAAAGCATATAACTATACTGTATATTCTGTATCAAGGAAAATCTTTTTGGCCCCGTCCAAGAGAGTCAAACACACCATCGAAATGAAAAAAAATCTTGAAGTATGAAGGAAACAAAAAGCTACTTTGAAATCAATACGAATGATTTGTAACATCATATTCTATATTCGGTATAAAGGAAAATCTCTTCGGACCAGTCCAAGAGGGTTAAACACTCCTCCGAAATGAAAAATATTCTTGAAGTATGAAGGAAACGAAAAGACAGTTTGAGATCGTAACGAATTATTTCTATCATTATATTCTATATTCGGTATAAAGGAAAATCTCTTCGATCCCGTCCAAGTAGTGTTGCCCAAATTCAGTCTTGGTCTTGCAGTCTTGGTCTTGTTCTTGCGTTTTTGCAAGACCAAGACCAAGAACAAGACCGCGTATTTTTAGCAAGACCAAGACCAAGACTGACCGTGCAAGACTTGAGCAAGAACAAGACATAGCCTGCAAGACTCTTGCGTCTTGCAGCTAGGACTTAGCGCTATTTCACTGAGTAGTTAGGTGTAACAGTTCGGTGTATAGGTAGGTACGCTTAGAAATTCTATGAGACGCAAAAAACTGTATCAAAGAATAGGTATGAAAAACTGGACCTATCTATTAAAATCAAACTGAGTGCATGCATAGTTATGTTTTAACCATCGGCACTTTGATAATGCGGCTTCAAAGGTTTTGTACTTACTTCTCAAAGAAATTTGCCGCTTTTCGGAAGTACATGGTTACGATACACGCGCCGGCGGCTTCTTTTGAAATCTAAAACAATCGTTGCCGCCACGCCGAAATCATAACATTTGACACTATTTGATTGCCGCCATAGGGCGTAGGCGTAGGTATACTCGTGTAAAATAATTTCGAATTTTAAGAGTACCTACAGGTGTTCCAAAGAATAAATAAGTTTCAGAGTGCTTAGAATGAAAATGAATACATTATACTGATCACGCAAGTAGTATTATGATTGGGATAAAATGGTAAGGATAGGTAGTAAATGTCAAATTAATTCATTCTAGTAAGTATATATTATAATATTGATTACTTATATGGTTTTAAACTAATTACTTAGGTACTATTATTGTACATTTAGTCATTATATTTCTTAAGTTTTTACAAGAAAAAATAGCAAAAAAGTGTTCAAATATCACCCCGCACCCGTTTAATAAATATTGTAGCCACTTTTAAATATACTTGAAACGTGTAAAAAAATTCTACAAAACTAATAAAATAATATAAAAAGCGTAGGTACTTACCTACTAATAAAATAAAAAGCCTGCGATAAGAGTTTTGTATTACTTACCAGCCCGAATATCTCTGAGAGAGATGATGAGAGTAAGTATTTACTAGCTGTGCCCGCGACTTCGTCCACGAGGAATAGTAACTTTGGAGGTATAGTGACGTTCAGGACTTATTTATTTATTTTAAAACTTCTGTCATCAAACATACAAACGAACTCTTCAGCTTTATAATATTAGTATAGATGTACGCCAAAACATTCACTTATATGTAAAGAATAGTGATTTTCACTAATTCTTTTCTATATATTTTATTCACGCGTCGCGTCTGTACAAGTAGGTAATATTTAGTGTGTGTTTGTACGCCGCACGCGGCATTATTTGATTTGCGGCGGCATCCTTTTCATAGAGCCGGCACGTGGCGAGGCGGCGCGGTAGAAAGCAAGGAAACGTACTATAAATAAAGGAATTATTTTAATTCCAGTCATTTCCAATTGAGCTGTGCTTCGAGTCTAACTTAATAATTGTTTTTACTAATTCTTGTTGTTTTCTAAAAACGTATCACGTGTACAATTTAATATGAGTGACGAAGATTCAAATTATTCGAGTCCGAGTAACGAGAGTTTGAGTCACAGATCTAAAAGACCCAAAAGCAAATTTGAAGAGTTTTTCGAAATAATTCATGCATCCCAAACTGCCTTCTGTAAATTGTGCCAACATAAAAAGATTGAAATAAAAATGAAAAACAGAAACACTTCAGGCTTAAGGAAACATCTAATATCTTTCCACAAAAAGGAATCAGAAATATTTCTTCCTGTTAAACCAAAATTAAGTGGAGATATCACAAGCTTTTTAGTAACCGCTGGAAGAAGTGGACAGGTAAGAATATTTTTTCAACTCTGCATAGCTATTCATGCGATACTTTCAAAAACGCCATTAACTTACGTAAGTATTTTTGAGTTAGTGGTGTTTTCATCTAGGGGTGCGACATATTAAGTATGTAATTATCGTCTTAAATATTTTTTATAAACACCCATATTTTCATTTAATCGGCCAGTAACAACTAAGTACTTTATTTTGGTAAATTACAGTACAGTGCAACCTTAATATAACAAATATCAATTTAACGATTTTCTCGATTTAACAACAACATACCTCCTCCTCTTATATGCTCAAACCTTGTATGTTTTAAATAATAACACAAGATTTATTGTTTTGTTTCAGTCGGAAAACAGCAGTGACAACATCACGACAGCTACAGTTGATTGGGTGGTGAAAAAATATCTTCCCTTCTCATTTTTCGATGACGAAGCTACACAAGTATATTTTCGACGTATTTGCATTTGCCCTAATATGGTGTTTCCTAAAAGGTCTACACTTAGAAGGAAAGTCAAAGAGCGATTTGAAGAGCTCCAATTGAATCTCAAGGAACGACTTCAACAATTATCATCTAAAATGTCTTTTACCATTGATGGGTGGACGTCAATTGCTGGTAGGAGTTACTACGGGGTTACTATTCATTATATAGACAACGAATGGAAGTATCAATCTGTAGTTCTTGATTTTATACCATCACGCGGTCGACATACTGGGGAAGATATTGCAACGATTTTCCATGAATGTTTATTGGAATATGGCATAATTGATAAAATACAAGGTATCACGGTCGACAACGCAACTGCAAATACCAAATTTATGTATGAACTGGGCAAACAGCTGCCGCCACACTTTGATTCAGACAATCAACATTTCCGGTGCTTTGCTCACATTTTAAACCTTGGTGTACAAGATTTATTAAAGACCTTAGCATTACACTGTGAGTCTGACACTAACGCGCAAGATCAGCAGTACGAAGACTATGCAGACGAAACTGAGGATGAGGAAGATGAAGAATCTGCACCAAATATTGCTGACTCGCGTACATCTGTAACAAAGTTACGCAGTGTTTCCAGTAAAATAAAAAGAAGTGAGATAGTGAAGAAGAAGTTTCAGTCTGCTTGTGAAGCAGCTGGCGTGCCATCAAATCTAAATGCCATTCTTGACTGTCCAACGAGATGGAATTCCACACATGATATGATTGGATTTGGTTTAAAAGTGAGAGCGGGCATTGACATATTGTGCAGTTCTGTCACCGAATTAAATGATTTTCAAATCACAGCTAATGAATGGCAGGTACTCGAAAAATTACATAAATTTCTAATAAACTTTAAACTTTTAAGTACAAAACTTGGTGGAGACAAATATGTTACATTACCGCTAGTCATTGTATCATTCAATCTTTTGCTAGATAAAATTGAATCTATGGTAAAACAGTTAGATGAGAAACCTAATCGATCTGAAGTGGATGAAAGGCTCATTCTAGCTTTCCAAGCAGCTCGAGACAAAATGCTTAAACATTACAAAAAGAGCAACTGGATTTATTGTACTTCTTTAATTTTAGACCCAAGGCATAAGGCTCAGACTTTTGACCTGACAATGTGGGGGAAGCAACTTAAAACAGAAAGTCTGCGCAAGTTCAATGAACTTTATGAAGAATATAAAAATCTACACTCACTGAACAAATCTCTGGAATTACCAGAAAAAGAAAATAAAGTATGTGATGAAGATGAAGACGTAATAGACTTTGATAAACTCTATGAATGTCCCTCGACGTCATCTGGATCTTGTCTTCAAGGCTTAGTGATAGACGAGTTGGAGGAGTACCTGAGAAAACCAAGAACTGCCAGCTCGGAAGACATTTTAGATTGGTGGAGGACGCATGAGACAGAGTATCCGATTTTATCGAAAATGGCCCGTGATTTTCTCTCAATACCTGCAACTTCAGTACCTGCTGAGAGGTTATTTTCTAAAGCATCATTAGTAATTAGAAAACATAGAAATAGGTTAAATGATGAGTCAGCCAGATGGTTACTTTGTATTAATTGTTGGTCAAAAAAATTGATATAAAGTATCATAACCTAATGATAAAGCTGTTGATTAGTGTTGTATTTTATTTTTTGTTCAAATAAATGATAAATCGTAAAACTCTTTTATTAAATTTCTTATAAGTTGAGGGTTCAATCTCTTTTTAGACAGATAAGTATTGTTCTTTAAAATACAGTCAAGTTATTGTGATTAATTTGTTTTTTTACATGTTTTAGCAAATGTAAGCTTATAAATCATAAATGTTTATTAAGAAACAGTTACTTCCATGGAAAACGACATATAGGTCAGTTAATTTTTCGAATTTCTTATTAAATCTTCAGTTATTTGTTAATCTGCTTGATCTTTACTATGGCTATGTTAATTCAAGCTCACAATGTTCCAATTCTAATACGTTTTTTTAAGATTTAAAGTAAACTTTAATAAATAGTAATAGACTAATAGGTAATTGCAAGACTTGCAAGACTCTTGCTGCAAGACCAAGACCAAGACCAAGACTGGGAGCGCAAGACCAAGACCAGGTGTATTGGCGCAAGACCAAGACCAAGACTGGCTAAGTCTCGTCTTGTTCTTGCATTTGGGCAACACTACGTCCAAGAGGGTTAAACAGGAAAATACGCCTTTTTTTTCAAAATTCGTATTTTCTTTCTGTTCAGTAGATTTAAAATCATCACTTTCTTTTTAGTTTCAACTTTGGATAGCTTGGTATTTGATTTTATTTCAGTCAGTTTCATTCAGCTGATTGTTTTAAAAATGGGAAGTATCCAAACATTCATCTGAACTGAAGCTTCACGAGTCTATTGCCGAAGAACTCAAGCAATATTGTCCTTCGTATGACTTTGACTAGAAATTTGATGAACTTATAACAGAGAAAATTGCATTGTCCATGAAGAATACGAAATATCAGTTCCCAAGCGTTATTTCGTGAATTATAAATGATACTGAAAGTTTCAAAATGTATTTTAATCAAAAATACTTTGAAAATGATAACTCCGGAAAAAATTCATGCAACCAGTTGGAATTATCTTCATTGAAGAATGGATTCGATAAAAAAAATTGCAAAAACTGGAGGAATGGAAAAGCTCTCTATGAAAAAATTTGTGCAGATCTTTGCTTAAAAAACTCCATGAAAAAAAGAAAAAGAGTATATAACACTTGGCGTATATTACATTCAAAAATCCATGTTGAACCCAATATCACGAATGCCGAAGATTTGAATGAATCGAATAATTCCGAATTATCATTACAGGAATGTATGCCCTCAAGTGTTGTAAATAATCGTCATACAATATATAGCGACGCTAATAGTAGCAAAGATGCATCAATTCGCATTTATAGCAATGATACAAATATTAGTAATGTGATTGAAAATGAAAACGGATCTAGAAGTGATTTTGAAAAATTATCATCAAAGCAATGTTTCTACGAATCGATCCCGTTGATATCAAATAAGGATATCCCATCTTTCAAAAGACGATAGGTATGTTGAAATCGCAGACGTCACAGAATTCGACGCTGATGATACTGAAAATTTTAATTTTGCCTTACCATCGAATATGGAAAGCGCTTATGATTCGCAAAAATTTATCTCAATGTAGTAAACCCTACGGTAAACAATTGTGCTTTGACAGAAAATGAAAGTAATATTGCCTCAACACTTCAAAACGGAAAGTGTCAAATCACCTCAGAGGACTTTGACATTCCAACGGAATTGTATAATTTGTCGAGTCCAACTTTTGACGATAATATTTTACCAATTGATTCCAGAAATATCGTCGTTTACTATTGAGAGACATATATGGAAGTTGATATTTACAAATGGCAAACTCAGCAAAAAGTACTATCCCTATTATATTCATAACAGAATTAAAAAATATGTCAATAACTTTTGCTTGATAATTTTCAAATTCGTAAAATATAACAAGAAAAATACATCGATCAATATATTAGGGGTATGCAAACACAATTCATATAAATGCAAAAAAATTCAAAATCACTATTCTCGATAGACATGTGAATGTTTACAGTTCTTTTTTAAATTAAAATCATACCAATTTTCCAACTGGTAACGTGACAGGCCTGGAAAGATTGATAGTAAAAAAATTGTTCAAAGAAATACCATCAAATTACAAAAAACAAATGCTACTGACCGCCAATCAAAATATACTTTCTATGGAAAAAAATTTACAACACATTAAATCTGATCCCATTGTGAGAAAAATTAAATCGGAAGCCTCAGCTCACTTTGATAGGAGCAATGATGATCATCCTGAATTCATCAAAGAAGTTTGTGTTCCATTCAATGTCAAACTATATAGCGAAGAGCAACTAGAGGTGTGAAATATCAGAAATCAGGTGATCAATTACCCTTGATATATTTTGAAGCTACTGGTGGAGTCGTGGGAAGTCCAATGACAAACAAACAGAATTTACTTTTATACGGCAGTTATATTACTCAAGAAACCTGAAAAAATATATCGCATTTTCTCTATATCATCTGTACATGACTCAAATACAATATTCAGGTTACTTCATGACTTCAGATACTTTCGTGAATGTATCAACATTTTCTGGTGTTGTATCAGATTTTTCCTTTGCAAATTTGCATGCAATATGCAAAGCTTTCATAGGTGTTCATTTCTGGAGTACCTTCAAACTTGTTACATAATAAACGAGGGAAACGATCCAGCATCAAAACCAATAAGAGTTCACTTAGGCTGTGCACATTACATAAAGATGGTTTCCAAAGATGCAGATATTGAGGCAAAAAATGATCTCCAAAAAGAACTTTTTAAAGATTTAATAGCATCTGCTATATTGATCAACGATTTGAAATATTTTGACAGATTTGTAGAGAATGTATACATTTTGTTGAAATCCAAATATGTCTGTAAGAGAACAAGAACTGCTGAATATTTGCTCAGTGTCCTATACTCAATGAACTGCGAAAGGTATTCGTATAATGAGGAAAGTGGGGAAAAATTAGAATCTGATTCTATCTATCCAAAATCGAAAGGACTTCTGAAATCCTCCATTCATTATCAAAGATTTGTAACGCTAATGAGTTGGAAAATGAAGGTAACACGGAGAACGTGTATTATAATGAGATATTTTTTCAACTCATGTTACACAAGTATTCATATTGGTATCCGATATGGAATGCATTTATGCTTCAAGAAAAATAATCACTCAGCAATTCCGTTGTAGAAATCTATTTTGAACAACTGAAGAACATTAAATTGAAGGGAGAGAAAAATTTGAAATATTCTCATTTTGTAAGAAAATTAAGAGAAGATGTTTTATCTGTGAATATAGAATGTAATTTAGGGATTGGGAAGTCTCGTCTGACGAAATGTGACAACACAGACGAAAAAGATTGTGAAGAACGTTGGCAACGAAAACCGAAAAAAAAGCAGGAACACATTTCGAAGGAAAGTTTTTAAAAAGGAATTACCTTTCAACTATTAGTGACAGTATTATTTTTCCAGAAGATGACAATGAATTGCCACAATGTGCTTATTGCAAACACGGTATCATTAATGAGAAGATAGATTGGGTCAAATGCAATTAATATGAAAGATGGATTCATCAAAAATGTGATCATGATATACGTGATGTTAAGAAATCATACGGAGGAACTTTGGTTTGCAATTTATGTTTGCGAAATCCAATGTAAGTAAAAAAAATTCAGTCTTCAAATTTGTAATGCTTCGACAAAAATGTGAGACATTTTTGAATGATCTTAAGATTACCAAAACAGAGAGAAACTCTAGAGAAGATTACTCGAGAACGAAGAAATTGCTTGAGATGGGACGAAGAAAGGAAAGTAAGAGTCACGTCGTCAAATTTTGGAAGGATAAGTAAGGTTAAGAAAGTCGACTCATTCAGAAATATCATCCATACTATCTCGAAACAATCAACTAACAGATGGACTATTAATTCATGAAGATCATTCATTTCTAGCTACATCTCCTGATGGTTTAATGGAATACGATGGTTTAATCGAAGTGAAATGTCCATTCGTTGCCAAAAATGAAGATCCTTCCAGATAGCATTTGAAATTTTTGAAAAAAGGTAATTCAGATATGTTATATGATCATATTTATTATTATCAAATACAAAGTATCCTTGAAATAACGAAAAAGAGTTGGTGCAATTTGGTAATTTTCACATTCCGTGGGATTAGAATCGCAAGGATTTTTCGATCGAAAAGCTTTTGGAACATTATGTTCAAAAAATTAAAAACATTTTATTATTTCCACATGCTGCCAGCTATTGTTCAGCCCGATGATACAATTCCAATTGATTTTGGAAAATGGACAACATGTACACAACTTCAGTTTTTAGATAATGGTCTAGTAGCAGACATTGATTATTATAAGGAGTTACCCAATAAGAGAGGATACGTTGTCATAGTGAATCCAGCAGTAGATTTTTTATCAAGGAACTTCTCATAAACGACTTTTTAACTTTAAATGAAGGAACATGGCTTGATGGTTTTGTCATCGATCATTGCTTGTCTATTCTGAATAAAACAAACTATTATCAGATAATATCTGTTGCTAAGCCATCAATTTTTGGAGATATCGAAGTTAACAGTAATTTCATAAATAGTATCAACTTCATCAAAAATTAAATGATAATGCCAGTTGCAAGTAATCAACATTTTGTATTAGTCAAAGTAAATTTTTTGGAAAAGAAATTTACTGTAATTGATCCATTCGGGAAAGAAGAACGTACTGGTGAAATATATATGATGAAATTTAGGCACTTTCTCTTTTCCAAAAAACAAAGTGTTGAAAACCGGCGATTGGAAATTTTAAATCACATTATTCAGAAAGATGGGTTAAACTGCGGAGTGTACATAATTTTTTTTTCTATGATTGTACAAAATCAACATTTGGCAACTGAATGCGATATGGTTGTGACATGCAACAAAAATGTCTGTATTTTTCGGAAAACATTGAGGCAAATATCGAAGAAAATATTTTCCAATGTTACTCATGTCGTAGACTAATCCACTATAACTGCCTACTTCTGCTTCCTAAAATTGAAAAAGGAGTGACTTTGAGTGAGAAAATGCTAAATGATATACAGGGTATTCCATATTCGATGGTCTATTAGACGTAGCTAGAGAACAAAAAAAGATGAGAGTTTCAAATTTTGGTTACCGACGTAGATGGTTGTGATCTATCGTTTGAAAATATTTTCATCGCCGCGTTGTTGCCACATCTACATGTAACAGACACCAACTTGGAAGTTTCAAATGGAATACCATATATATATTACATCATTGTTTAATTTTTCATCGGAATCTAAGTTACTTTTGTGTACCATGTTCTATACCTATCTCTCAACATGGTATTTTAAATATTTATTATCGCATGAATTAACTGATACATCGAACTCAAATTCTGGCAACATTGAGATGAGGTGTGGTGGTCATTATTTCAGAACGAAACTCAAATCTTATTTTATACAGAGTGTCGGAAAAATACGACTCAATTTGTATCTTTAAAAAACGACCATAAATATTTTTTTTCAAATGGAACACCCTGTATATCATTCAATTTTCGAATTCAGCCAACCAATGTGAACAACTTTGATCAACTATGTTCTATACCTATCTCTGACCGTTTATGAGATATGAACTATTTAAAAAAAAATTTGCTCCTATGCAAGCATAAAATTCCCAATAAAATTAAAAATCAAGTGCATAATACACAAGAAATACTTTGAAGTATTATGAAATAAGTCTGAAAAATTCAATGCATATGGTGAATCTTTTTATATTTCCAATAATCTACTCGGATATCAAAAGAGTTTTAATTTAAACATTAATTTTCAATTTCGTAACTGAATTTCGGCAAGGATCATGATCTAAGTGTATCATGATCTAAGTCTGATTTAAAAAACAAAATAATGAATTTGACAATAACTTGTTTAAATAGTTCGACTGTCATATTGAATAGTGAAGATGGATAATAATAATTATTCGAACTCTTAAAATCCTATATTCGTTTTATATTCATTTATTTCACGACTGATAACATAATAACATCATCAATCCAACAATGTTTACAAGCGAATGGTCAGCATTTCAAGCACCTGACCTCGTGAATTTTTGTCATGTCAGTATCAAATGATTGCGAAGCTAGTTTCACAATATTATCTCTTGTTTTTTAATGTAGAATTAATTTTATTATTATTTTTTTTTACCGTAGTGTGCGCTGGTCAGGCCCTATCCCCCGAAGCCCCGATACATTCGGGAGGGCGCGCCAGCATTATCAACCAATGACCACTCCCCACACCGTGGGGTAGGTGATCATTGGGTCCGAGAATCATGTGCCCTGAGCAAGCGCAGTGAGCCAAAAATGACAGCCTTCTGCATCTGTGCGGCTAAGATTTCTGCCTTAGTGCGGCAAGCCGGTATGATTTTAAGATTCGAGAGTAGAGAGGACATCATTCCACCAAGGACTCCAATAATCAGAACAACCATCTTGACAGAGTGATCTGGATAGAGTCTGCGGAGTTCGAAGAGAAAATCTCGATATTTTATCCGTTTTTCCTCCTCTTTTCTGACGATATTCGTCTCGCCAGGAGCTGAAAACTCCACGACAAATATCGTTTTGGTCTGGTGGTCGAGAAGGACTACATCAGGCTTATTAGCTTGTATGAGCCTGAGAGTGGGAAACGAATAGTTCCAATAAAATCGGCACTTCTCCTTCCCCACAATGGATTCAATATCCCCCAGAGGGTAGGGCAACACCGGTGTCTCGTCAATACCGTAAGAGTGCCGTAGATAGTAATATAGACTCTTAGGGCCGCGTTATGTCGATGGATATAGGCCGAGACTGCATATGCTGGACGCTCTCAATGTCACGGACCATGCAGAGAAGGGGATCCAAACTCCTGACGACTTTACAGGCTGTATCCACTACCATTCTGTCATGTAGACACTCCAAACTCAAAAGTCCACGACCTCCCTGTTGTCGGGGGAAGTACAACCGTGGAACGGACGATTTGGGATACAAACTCCTATAGAGATGCATCATTTTTCGGGTCTTTACGTCGAGTTGATACAGCTCCTCCCGAGTCCACTTCACTACTCCAAATGAGTAGAGTAAGCTTGGAACGGCAAGCATATTTGTTGCAGCAACTTTGTTCTTCCCCGACAGTTCCGATGACCAGATCTGTCGAAGTTTGTGCTGATACTTGCTGCGGAGAGAGTTTTTGACTGCAGTGTCCTCTTGTGAGTGGCGTTGTTCCACCCCGAGGTAAGTATACGTCTCTCCGGCATCCAGATGGTGTAAGATGCTTCCATCTACGAGCTGCACATCCTCTCCGTAGTCCCCGCATCGTCCTCTTTTGAGATGAACCATTGCACATTTGTCTATCACGAATTTCATACCGATAACATGCGTGTACTCTTCCACCACCCTCAAGGACTGATGGAGATCCTTCCCTCCAGAGGCATGAAGTTCAAGATCATCCATATAAAACAGATGGGTGACCTTGTGCCTCCGGTTTCCGGGGGTGCCACAGTTATACCCTCGAGTATTTCTGAGCGCAACGGATAATGACAATAGTGAGATGCAGAATAGAAGGGGGCTGAGGGAATCACCCTGAAATACACCCCTTCTGAAAGTGACCCACCCTGTTTGAACTCTTGCTTGACCAAATGTTATGGTGAAGCGAGTTCGCCAAAGTGGTATCAGTTGTTCAATGCATCTCACTATGTTGTCAGGTACCGCAAGGCATCTAAGCAAATGCAAGATGAGCTCATGCGAAATTGTATCAAATGCCTTACGGTAATCGATCCAGGCCATAGAGAGGTTACGCTTATATTGTATCGAGTCCTGCGTTATTATTATTATTATTATAAACGGTCAGAGATAGGTATAGGATATAGTTAATCAAAGTTGTTCACATTGGTTGACTGAATTCGAAAATTGAATAATATACAGGGTGTTCTATTTGAAAAAAATCAGTTATGGTCGTTTTTCAAAGATACAAATTGAGTCGTATTTTTCAGACACTCTGTATAAAATAAGATTTGAGTTTCGTTCTGAAATAATGATCACCATACCTCATCTCAAAGTTGCCAGAATTTTGCCAAAAAAAAATTACAAAAGGATCATAACTTTAAAAACGGTGAGAGATAGGTATAGAACATGGTTAGCAAAAGTAACTTGGATTTCGAAGAAGAATACAAAAATGATATAATATATAGGGTGTTCCATTTGAAATTTCCAAGTTGATGTCTGTTACATGTAGATGTGGCAATAAAGCGGCAATGAAAATATTTTCAAACGATAGATCACAGCCATCAACGTCGGTAACCAAAATTTGAAACTCTTATCTTTTTTTGTTCTCTAGCTAAGTCTAATAGACCATCGAATATGGAATACCCTGTATATGACTTATGTCGACTTAACTAACTTTGGTGTTAACTGAAAAACTTTGTTTTACTTGCTGAATAATCTCTAAGATATCCATATTTTTTTTATATTTTATGATTTTATCCCTTATGAAGTCAAGGAAGAATGAATTATATAAGAGGCTCCAGAATAAATGATGAAATTGGCTGATACTTAATGAGAATCCTTAACTAACGTATTCAAAGAACACTTTATTGTGAGATTTTCACTAAACAGTTTTAGAAAAACGCAACACGTGTTTTGCCGTACAATGCATGGCTTCTTCGGGCTTGTCTTTATTAACTACCAAAGTTAGTAAAGACATGGCCAAAGAAGCCATTCCATGGCGAAACACGTGTTGGATTTTGTAAAACTGTTTACTGAATATCTCACAATAAAGTGTTTTTTGAATACGTTAGGCTCCAGAATTGCTGCTGAGAAGCGATATATACAAACAGAAAACAAGTGTTCATGATTTTTCAGAATTTACACGATGCGAATTTGTCTGTGAATAAACTTTGTTATTTTTGGTTCATGAAGGAAGCAATGAGTAAAACATCCCATATATCTATTTTCCAACCCTAGTGACCCGTAATTTTTTTTTATGAAAGTTTTGGCACAACCTCCTGATTAACTTTTCAGATTTGATATCTTTCGCTTTGGGTAACGTGGAAGTAATCTTTATCCAATAAAATATTTTGAAATGTATATAAATGAAATCCGAATTTTTATTTTTCGGAGGTGTGATTTTTTTAACTTTTCTTGATACTCTAAGGAATGTAGCGATGACAATCATCATATTCATTTCCCAAATGGTTTTTCGTTTCCCTGATATTCCAAGATTTTTTCATTTCGGGGGTGTGTTTAACCCTCTTGGACGGGACCGAAGAGATTTTCCTTGATACCGAATAAAGAATATAATTATACAAATCATTCGTATCGATGTTAAAGTGGCTTTTCATTTTCTTCATACTTCAAGAATTTATTTCATTTCGGGGTTGTGTTTAACCCTCTTGGACGGGGCCGAAGAGATTTTCCTTTATACCGAATATAGTATATAATGATACAAATCATTCGTATCGATGCCAAGTGGCTTTTAGTTTCCTTCATATTTCAAAAATTGTTTCCATTTCGGGGGTGTGTTTAACCCTCTTGGACGGGGCTGAAGAGATTTTCCTTCATATGAATATAGAATATAATGATACAAATCATTCGTATCGATGTCAAAGTGGCTTTTCGTTTCCTTCATGCATCAAGAATTTTTTTCATTTTGGAGGCGTGTTTAACCCTCTTGGACGGGGCCGAAAATTATTTCCTCAATACAGAATATACAGTATAGCTATATGCTTTCACATAAAGGCACATCAGAAACCCAAAAACATAATCACGATTTTGGTGCGCCATTCGGGTATTCGGAAAAGAGCTACTGACTGTGGCTGCTAACTTCACACCGGTGTTGTAGGCAATTATGGTTCATATTTGTTTTTGTTTCATTTGGCATATGGCTATTACCAGCTGTGGAATTCCTTGGGAATCTCTTTTCATTTTTTTCCGGTGTTTTTGTTGTTTGCACCCTTTTTTGTAGGTTGCTGTCTGCCCGACTATTTACACGTTTGCAAACGTTTTTTGTTCAGTGTTTTGCTCATATGTTGCTGAAGTATTTGTTCGTGAGTGCCTTTTTCTACAATTTTGGTATTTGAAATACTCCTAGATGGTAGTAACTGTATTGAACTGAGTTGCTCACTGTTCAAATGTTTCAAGATATTTATCAAGCCGTCTGGTTCCTGAGTTCGTTTTACAAGATGAAAAGAAAGCTTACTCACGGTTCAGTTTTCAATTCAGTTTTCATGGAGTCCAATATACATGAAGAAACTTTACTATGTTTACAGGTTATGTCTGCTGTCATACTTTCAAAATTCACATCTTTCTTGGTTTTATCTAAAGTTTGACTGATGTTTGATATATAATCATTTAGGTGATTATTTGTCACACCCGTAGGTAACTTGAAAGTTAATAACACATCAACTTTTTTTTTAATTTATTGAGCTCTGCTGTTAGAAGCGCAACATACTTGTCGCAGCCATTTGAAACATATGATGACCTAAAAAACATATTTAAAAAACTTGAAAAGAATGAACGTTGAGTATGGAATTTAAAATGTAGAAATACTACTTTGTAAAGGCGACAAATTATTCTGAATCTTTCACAACATGCACTGAACATAAAAAAAACAATTTCTCTCTATGATTCGGGAGCTTTTACATCGGAGATGATGGACGTGTGATTCAAAATGTCGTGGACATGTGAAAAATATAAAGCATAACAGTCACTATTGGTCTCAAGAAAATCCCCACTGGGTCCGCGAAAGTAATTTTCAAACTACTTGGGGTATTAATGTATGGTGTGGATTGTTCAATGGCCGCATCATAGGACCTTACTTTTTCAATGAAAATCTCAATGGATTGCGATATTTACATTTTCTAGAAAATGATTTGATCCAGTTGATGGAAGATATTCCCATAGCAGAACGACAAGGAATTTGGTGGCAACAAGATGGTGCTCCTCCTCACAATTCACAGGTTGTTACTGAATATCTGGATAGAACGTACCCAAATAGATGGATTGGTATTAAGGGTCCAATTCGGTGGCCGGCTCGTTCCCCAGATTTATCACCGCTTGATTTTTTCCTATGGGGTTATTTAAAAGATATTGTTTTCACTACTACCCCTTTGAATGTGGATGATCTGAAAATGAAAATTCGACTAGCGTGCAGTGATATTACGCCTGATATTATAAGAGCGACTTGTACGAGAGAAGTGATTCGACGTTTCGAAGCCTGTATAATATCTAATGGGCATCACTTTGAACAATTTTTATGACTTATTTGTAGGTACCTACCATTCTTATGAAATGATTTATCAAGTTATATTATTTACATTGTTATTAATTAAAGATTTGTATTCGAATACACCTCTTTCAATTTCGCAATTGTTTAATATTCAAAATGATTCCTGACTGAATTCCACAACTCAAAATTGAAACCATTACTTCGAACACCCAAAATTTTGACTAATTTTCATGTGATCTGATGCAGAGAGAATAATTGTATGAGATATTTTTAAAAATAATAGTCGTTCTTAAGACTTTACATTTTAAGTAATAACTCAACAACGCCGTAACCGAACTTCAAAAACCAAACATGAAATGATATCAGAATTTAACGTAGCATCTGAATATGTAATGATATTCAGGGCGTTCTATTTTAAAAAATGGAATTTTGGTCTGTAGCACCTACACCAAACATCCTGTATATTTAAAAATTATATCAAAATATAGCTCTCATGAACTCCTAAAAGTTTTGTATGAAACATTTTTGTGTATCTCCTTCAACAAACCAGATATTGCCTGTCACATAAAATGTGGGACACCCGGTATATATATATATATATATATATATATATATATATATATATATATATATATATATATATATATATATGTTAACTCGAAGATTCTCACGGATAAAGTATGATGAGCTGTTTTTCTCGGGTTTCGCTCCGTGTTCTGTGTATTTTCTCCCCATAAGGATTATTTTCACAACGTTTCGGCAAAGTCTCATTTGCCATCTTCTAGTGATGTCTGGTTTTTTCAACTAGACTGATTAACTCGAACTCTGTGTCTCAATTTATAGGGATGGATGTTTCCCTTTTATTTATTTCCCAAATATCTTCGGAAGTAATGAGAATTTTCCAAATTTTAAAACATCATCCGGCAGGGTTCAGTGAGGCGCAACTTTTCCTAATTTGAACATCTCTTTAGCTCTAATCGTTTATGAGATCCCTGTAGAGTTCATTCTTATCTAGGACACCCTAAATAGAGGTGTTGTTTAAAAATGTTTTTATTTATTTACAGACCCAGAATATGGGCAATGAAAGCCAATCGCGAGGACCTGTTTGGAAAACTAATCGACTTACATCGAAGTTACTCGATATGTGAAATCCATTTTGAAGAGAGGATGTTCACTAGTCACTTTCATACACGATTAGTAACCACTGCAATTCCTACCCTATTCCCGTCTCTCGAGGGTACTTCCAGAACTGATCATTCGTATAGTGCACCGCCCTTGCAACTTCCTGCAAAAATACTACTTCTAGATGACAATGTTATAGTTCCAGGCGGGGTTCCACCTCCACTATTTGATTCAGGTATTAAAAATAGTTTCTTAATTTAAAATAAAGCTTAATGTTTTGTATACAGGGCGAAACGAAGGGTGAACCAAAAATAACTGTACAGTGCTTTCATTTTAATTGTCCCACTATTAAAAGACTAAAACCTTTTGATTTTTTAACCTTTTAAAATGAGCTAAAAATCGCATGATATCTGTACATGTCAAGTTTTGTTAAAGTTTTTGTTCCGCCCTGTATAAAAAAATCTACGAAATAAATTGTTCCTTGCTTAAGAGTACATATTCCCCTAAGTTGTTTTTTATTTGTTAAATAAAATGTATTTTTGCAGCTAACCAGACAAATGTAGTTGAAACCGAACTAAAAACCGAGGTTCAACATGAAATCGCCGTGAGTCCAATCACAGTTACTCCTCCTTTGACATCTCCAAATTCTAGCCAAACGTCAGCCAATTTATCCTTCGATACCCCAAGGAAGGTTAAATACAGACAGCACATCAAGTCCATAACTGCCGAAAACAAATATTTACGAGAAAGAGTTCAGGTACTTGAGAGTCAAAAAATTAATGACTTAGACAATATATCTTTGGAGGAATATATGTCCCTAACATTCAAATTTTGCAATCCAGACACTGCAAAATGTGTTAATATGCAAGTATCACAGGCGAATAAACATCCAAAGGGTAGACGTTATAGCAAAGAGTTAAAAATTGAATGTCTGTCAATATATTTTGCTGGTCCCCGAGTGTATAAAAAATACTTTATGGCTAAATATAGCCTTCCCTCGCCTAACACTTTGCTAAAAGAAATCAGAGCAGTTAGGATAGGACCAGGGTTAGATAATCCCGAGTTCTTCATTTTATTAATAAAAAAGATTGACAGTTTTCAGGCCCAAAGCAAATATTGCTTATTGTGCTTCGATGAAATGTCCATAAAAGCCAATTTATTTTATGAGCGTAATCAAGATTATATCATTGGGCTAGCAATGGGTGATACAGGGGAGAAAATTTTCAAACCAACTTTAACTGCCAGTGTATTTATGGTCAGAAGAATTTATTCCAAATGGAAACAGCCAATAGCATATTTTTTATGTCATACTTCTTGTCCTGCTAACCTATTACATAACCTATTAAATGAAGCTGTGCAAAAATTAAAAAATGTGGGATTAAATGTTTGTGCAGTTACTTGTGATATGGGGTCCAACAATATCAAATTGTCAAATATTTTAAAAATATCTCCAGAAAATACTGGTTTTTATTTAGAAAACCAGTATCTCTTTTTCATCTTTGATGTGCCACATATTATAAAAGCTATGAGAAATATGTTGATGGCATATGACTTCTATGTTAATGGTAAAAAAATTTCGTGGCAATATATTAAAGACTTCTATGAGTTAGATAAAAAATTACCTGTTAAAGCAGCACCTAAATTAACCGATTCTCATATTTATCCCACTAGTTTCCAAAAAATGAAGGTAAAACTTGCCACCCAAGTATTTAGTTACTCAGTTCATGTAGGTATGAGTTTTTATATTAGATTTGGTTCCCTTCCCGCAGAAGCGACTGAAACTGTTCAATTTGTTAATAGAGTAGATCAACTATTTGATATTTTAAATTCCTCACAAATCTTTAACCCAAAAAAATATAATGCTGCTTTTAAAGCAAACTCATTTCAATTAGAGTTTCTAATGGATTGTTTGTCGTTCTTTAAAAGTCTTGAAATTCGAGACAAAAATAATATGAGCATTACCAAAAAAATTAAATTCATCAAAAGCCTTATAATTTCAATCAACAGTATTATTCAGTTATTTTACTATCTTCGGGAAAATGCAGGATTTGATTATATACTTACACGAAGATTAAACCAAGACTGTCTGGAGAACCATTTCGGTAAAATCAGAAGTGAAAATGGGAACTGCATTAACCCAACAGCAATACAGTTCCACAGAACATTTAGAAAATTGCAATGCGTCAACTTGCTTAATTCAGGTACAGAAAACTGTGAGGCAGATTCTGATCAGATGCTTTTAAGGCTTTCTGACTGCAAACACGATTTTGTATCTCAGGAAACGGATAAAGTACCCGAACAAACAGACGCAATAAATAGCATGCATTATTCAAATAATGAAATGTTGCAAAAAAAATTTATACGGTACGTGTGTGGGTACCTTTTAAATAATGCGTTAAAAATCCACTCTTGTGATATTTGCAATACTTATAGTAAAGACCATGATGAACTAGATGATTCATCTTTTTACTGTTTTCTTAAGGCATATGAAAATGCGAATAAGGACACCTTCGGAAATTTGCAAATGCCTAATGACGAGTTTCTGGAACTAATTTGTAAAATAGAGCAAATATTTCAAGAAAACTTTGAAAAATTCGCAACTAAAAGTAATATTTGCAATACTCTTTTAGATATAAGTAACCATTTGTCTTTTAACCATCCCTGTAAATATTTCCCCAAAGAATTTGTAGTAAGATTATATTTACGAGTTAGAATATATTACACTTTAAAAACAATAAATGGTAATTTTAGAAATATCAACAAAAATAAACTAATAATATGGAGAAATTTGTAACATATCTGTAGGTACTTTTATTGCTACAAAATATATTATAATTTGTTGTCGTAAGTTGTAATTAAATTTTTGATTTTATTTTTTGTCTATTGAGTTTTTTTTTATGTATTAATGAATGTTGTATTCTTTATTACTGTTAATAAATCATTAGTATTATTAATAAGTAAGCATTTTTTATTTACTTTCTTTTCCACCTGTTAGTTTTCAATTATTGGGCAATACAACTTATTAAAAACTTAACCTACACAACTTCATTTTATTATTATTTTGACCTTCTCCCTAAAAAACTGAGATTATATTGACTGCATCACTGTGCGCCTGTCACAAGCAATAAATGCAAAATTGTAAGTACTCTGTCGAACATTAAAATTCAGACGCGAAAATCTTAATTATTTTGCTAGCTGAGAAAGGACCTTAATAATGACCTAGCATTCAAGAAGAATAGCTAAAGCTAAATCCTTAGGAACAACATTATTGCACAATCAACGACTTTCATAAATCACTATTCTTTTCGTAAAGTTACAGATAACAACTCTAATATCGTAATTATTCTGACCATAATTTTATAAATCGCTCCTTGTCGGCCCACACCAGATCTTTTAATCTATAACAACGAAATTTTATTATTTTCCAAATCAGTTTGAGTAATGTATTTTTTAATAATCCTTATTAACTCCAAATACAAACCTAGTTTTATCGTAATATTAAAATTAAGATTCAAAAAATCATAATCCGATCCTGTCAGGCAGAAATTAAAAATTTTACTTAAATAAATAATCGTTTTAATCAGGCCCTGACTTTTCCCCTCTGTGCGACAGAGAAAGCAATACTTCTGTCTCGCTTACTCGTAGACTGCGACTTCAAAGGTGCCGCCGAGAGTGTTTCAGCTGTATAGTAAGTAAGCTGTGGTACGGGTATGTTTTGGGTGTCTAAGGTGGAAAGTGAAAAGATATTTATGCAGAGGTCAAATCATGTCCCAAAGAACTTTAAAGATTCTTTCATTAGCTGCGAATGACTGAACACCCAAGATGTGAAAAACAGTACAAAATCTAAGAAAAAACAATGGTCAAGTGATTATTTCATAAATGAGAATATTTCTTCCGATAAGGAAAGGAAATATGAAGAAAGCAGATTGAATAGTTCGAAATCTACAACAGAGGTCATGCGTAATAGTGAAAATACCTTTTAACAACGAAAATAATGATCAGATGCTAATTTTCAAATCACGAGATCAGAATGAATTTGGACGAAAATCTCAGCCATAACTTTCAATTTCCAGTAATTGTAGTCCCCCCAAAAGAAGATGTTGCAAATATTCGACATGGAATATCTGATCTTCCCATTATTTTTGACAATGAAGGATATTCTACAGTAAATAAAAATTACCTCTACGTTTCTGAAGTGACAGAAAATTACCTGTAATGTTCCGATGAGCATGAAAATGATTTTCATTATTATTCAGATTGTAATGAAAAGGAAAATAATACGATGGTGAGTACATACTGCTTATATTCACAAAATCTGTCACATTCGCAGATGATGAATTTACAAACATATAACCAGGAGCACTGCTCCTAAACATCAAAACTGTAACAGTCTTCTCGACGCACGTTTCACCAAGTAAATTGGCTTCTTCAGAATTCAAGTCTACTTCACCTTCTGAAGGCGTCAACTTGGTTGGTGAAGCGCACGCCAAGAAGAGTGTTGCAGTTCTGACGATTGGATTTATTATATGCGATAGGTTCCAGTTCTACCTTTCAACAAATATGTACTTCATTATTTGCAGATCACCTTATCAAATGACGACACTAAAATTTGTGAAACTTCTGTGATGCACTCTTCAAACATTCCATCAGAGTTACCGAAGTATGCCCCCTTCACAAAAAAAAATTAATGTATTATCCCAGCACATTCTGAAACCAAGTGAAATAGAAAATGTAGCATTTGCCACCAAGACAAATTCGAATAATGATGACATCAATGTTTTGACAAAATCTGATAATCACTGGAAAGTGATCATTCCTGCAACTCCTACCAATTCCGATACACATTTGGGAGTCAGATGTTTAAGGAACCCTATGACTACGGAAGCGAAGATAATCAGAATGCAACAAATCATTCTCATTATTCTGGAGATATTGAAATTGAAAAGTTTCATGATCCTATTGAAAGCAATGTTATCAACGAGGTAAGTGAAAATTAAATTCCAAATTAAATGTTAACACTTTTATATTTGCTCACCTCACTCTCCTCGGTCATCATACGGAAAATTATTGAACTGTCAACTAAACAGAATTATTTTCTTTCAGATCCCTGTATCCGAAAATAGTTTTGAAATTCTGGAGAAAACATCAGAACAATCTTTGAAATCTGCTGTATCAGAAGTCAACCACAAGTCTACCCACAAGCGTACGGACGATTGTGAAGTATGTATAGATAAGTTTAGAACAAATCATCTGTCATTGAAAGTATTTTTTCAATAAACAGTCTCATTTAAATATATCCAGAACAAGCACTTTTTCCAATTATCAGAAATACAATATTCTTCTCAACGCGAGTTTAACCAACTAAGTTGAGAGTATTGTATTCCTGGTGATCGGGAAAAGTACTTGTTTCAATTTTTTTCTACGCCAGTGATTCCAATTTTATCTTTTATCTAATACATTCTAATACAAATAGGCATTTTGAGTCAATCCGTTTTTCTGCATCTCTCAATTCTTTTTTCAGGAAGGAGTAGAAAGAACTGATAAGCAACACTATAAAGACAAAATGATATTTTGTTTTTTCTGTGACAAAGATGTTTCACATTTCTCCAGACATCTGAGGACTTGGCACCCAAATGAAATGGAAGTTCAACGTCTACACTGTTACAAAAGCAATTCAAAAGAAAGGCGTCAGGCTTTGAGTGTTTTGGGAAAGAGAGGAAATTATGTGATAAATTGATCTACTTTGCAACTAAGGCCAGTGAGGCGGGTTGAGTCAGGAATACTATTATGTAGCAGTGAGTTTCTTCCCTTTCCTCATTGTTTAGGGTTTTATAAAAGAAGAGTTCATATAGATACACAAAGAATTGTGATAGTAGGCCAATATCAACTCAAGGAAAAAGACAAAGTTCTCAAAGCGAGGGTCAAACTGCCTTACTTCTGGGAAAATTCAAACACGATGAACTATTAGATAAAGATCTATTTCCGAGAATGAGAGCCGACGAGGTGAGCCTAACAGTTGAAAAGGACCCGTTGATTTGCAAGTTTGCATATTCGTACTTGAGAGGTAGAAAAAGTGAAGGGAACTTGGATTTTGTAAGGACCAGTGTGAGAAATTTGGCCAAGTTGTTGCAGATCTCTAAAGATTCCGATAGTAATATAAAAGGTTTAATCGATTTGTTACGTCCAAAATTCTTTACAAAAATTATCGAAGGAGTTAATATAATAGGAAAATATAACAAGGACATTGATGAATATGAATCACCCACAGTTGCTATGAATTTTGGAACTCTATTAAAAAAATGTTGCGATTTGGCTATTATTCAGTTATTACAAGAATCTAATACTGAAGCTCTAAGAAAAGAGATAAAAGTTTTGAAAACACTTATAAAATCTCAGTGGGCTAATGAAGTTTCTGCTCAAGCTACCTCAAACTTAAATAGCAAAAAATGAAATAAAGAAGAATTACTACCACTTACATCAGATCTTCAGAACAACTGAAGAGAAATGAAAAAGATGAACTAGCCTATAATTCTTTTGAAAGAATTGCTATACTGTCAAATAATATTGATGAACAGAAGGCGACCTGCAGAAGTAGCACAAATTAAAGTTGAAACATATAAATCCATCAATCTGAATGTTCAAGAAACAGAATTTGAAGAATGTCTGACCGAATCGGAAATATTTTTGTTGAATTCGTGTAGCCGAATAATTAATGAGAGTCGGAGAGTTCCTGTTTTACTCTTTCAAAGTATGAAAAATCAATTTGATTTTTTCATAAGAGTAAGGAGCAATTTCATTGAAAACAACGATTTTATTTTCCATACCACAGGCAAAAAATTTTTTGGTGGAACCAAAGTTTTATATGAACAATTCAAAAAGTGTGGTAGTCAAAACCCGAAATCCATAAGTGCTACAAGATTGCGCAAACATTTGGCAAGTGTTACTCAGTTACTGCAATTTTCTGACAGTGATCTAGAGCAACTGTCCAAATTTATGGGACATACCCTTCAAACACATTGCAATTTTTATAGGCTCTCTGATAATACTTACCAGACAACAAAAATTTCAAAATTGTTGCTTCTTGCAAGTGAAGGCGGGTATAAATCATATAGATATCGATTTGAATCCTATTTTTGAAAATTGTGAATTAGAGGAGATGGTCACAGAACAAATACCTAGTAGGTAATACACAAAGTACTTCGAATGATGAAGTGAAACAAAATTCAAATTTGTATTATCAAAAAAAGCAAAATGGACTTCTATTAAACAAACATGGTCTTTGGAACAGAAAAAAATTATCGCAAAATATTTTGCTGATAACATCAAGAGAAAAGCAGCTCCAAAACAGAAGGAAGTTGATATATTTCTATAAGAATATACTGATTCATTTGAAGACGGAAAATGGACATCTATAAAAGCTGTGGTGTACAACTTCTGTACTGGCAAACTGAATATGCCAATTGAGTTGTGAATATTACTTCTTTTTTTCAATGAAAATTATTTATAATGAAAATTTTATAAGTGAAATAAAGTTTATTTTCCAAGTTTCATTGAGTTGATATTAATTAAGAATAGTATGCAGGTAATTTTGTCGATCTATTCGTTTTTGCCACTCGGAATGTTTTGATTGAAAGGCAAAAGACTAATCGTTAGTTGAGTTCTTTATGAATATGATTTGATAGTTGTGATGTTTGTACTCGTTTGTTTCATTTATTTATGTGTTAAAGACCCATTTCACTCAATACAATTTGAAAATTAAAAATAGCTACACACAATATCAACCCAAGTATTTTACATTACTGCGTGGAACTTGATTATAGTATAAGAGAACTTTAAGGCTAAACATTTACGACTAAAAATTATGGTTCAGCTTGCTCTGGAATTCTACACAGTCGTCTGATGAATCGATTTCTTTGCAAACTTTTGAATCACCTGATAAGCTTAGAAATTTTGCATTAGAAAAGTAGTAGGTACTGAATATCGTCCATAAAAACATTGAACAGCAATGGTCCCAAATGAGCTTCTTGGGGAACACCGGATGGTACTAAACTTCCAGAAGATTAAAATCCATTAACTTGAGTTATCTGTATCCAATTATTGAGATAACTGTATCCAAGATAAGAGGTTGCCGCAAATTCCCATGTGTTCAAGTTCTTGTGATACACGAATATGGTTGACTTCATCAAATGCATTGGAAAAATATGAATGAACTGGCCACCTATTTCTAAGATGTTAGAGAGATAATCTACATAGACAAGTTCAGTCAACTTTCTAACTAGTAGTAATTACAATCGATCTACATTTGGTTATCGTATATATAATTTCCCAAATTATTCGTTTCAAGATTTTCACTTAAATTATCTAGTAGCTTTAAATGGTGTGTAGCACTGATCTCATCGAGTATGCTTCTAATAATTCTTCAACTTTAATTTATAAAAAGAACATCCACTTTGGCAACAATGTATGGCTCAGATTTGTCTACTCAGGTCCATAAAGTTATATAAATGGTTCAGTTTTGATGGATATTCTTAGTGGATCAAGATAGTATAAAAAGAATGCACATATATTTTAATTTTCAGAAAATCTGAAGAAATTGATAGATCACATGTATATTTTGATAAATAGGTGGCTTATATCTGAAGTATTATCTTCAAAATATCATTTTCAATAAACTTTGATGGGTGGCTCAGTATATAATGTTTTAACTAGTGGCTCCAATTTCATAGAAAGATCTATATATATATATATATATATATATATATATATAGAGCGATGGGTAGTCTTGACTGACTAGTTAAGGAGAAATACGGAATAATGTTGGGGATGCAGTCAAAATTGCTGGGCTGTTGTTTAAAGAATACTCTTTGTTATATGGTCGAGCTTTCGAGAATGTTTATTCCCTTTATCAAGACACCTACAATAAATTGATAACATCGAAGCAAAATTGTAAAACAATAGATAAAAAGTACTTACTAACTTGAGTTAGTATGGAAACACTATTTTTTGTTATTCAACGTCAAATTTTGCATTTGACTTTTCGTTTTATGTTTGGATTTATATGCCTTTTTTATATTTTATATTAACTTTGGTGAGTTTTTGTAACATATCTATTGCTGTATAACGTTCTCATGATCTTTATTTTGTAGATATTCTTGATAAAGGAGAAAAATATACTTTCCGAAAGCTTGAATAATAAAAAATAGTGTTTCCATAGCCCGCAGATATTGACTGAAATACCCAAATCAAAAATAATTTATAGTTATATAATAACCAGTCAACTAAATTTGACCTTTCAATATATAGGTATATATATATATATATATATATATATATATATATATATATATATATATATAATATATATATATATATATATATATATATATATATAATATATATATATATATATATATATATATATATATATATATATATATATATATATATATATATATATATATATAATATATATATATATATATATATATATATATATATATATATATATATATATGAAATCTAGAAAGGTTAATGCAGTCAATCCATAATGATAATGTCAAACTTTATCGCTGCGTAAGCAGCGATAAAGTTTGTCCCAACGAAACTTCTCTAAACGCTGATATTAGGAAAAATTTGATTAAAAATGATCTTTCAGCCAGATCAGATATTGTTTTAATGGTTTTCTCTTCTGAATTACGTTACATTCAAACTGGCTGTCCAAAAATGTTTGGGACAAGTATAAGCAAATTTACGGCTCACAAGGTCCTGCAAAGAAGGTTTATTCATTGAAGAAACTCATCCTAAAAAAAGATGAGGAACCATGTGAACGATTTTTTTGATGTCATAGACGAACTCGCTGAAATGAACATATCCATTCACGATGATTTTTAGTCCTCAATGTTACTTTACAGCCTAAGCCCGTCCTTTGAGAATTTTCGTGTGTCAATAGAATCACGTATCAATAGAATCACGTGATGAAAATCACATTATTGGAAGAATATGAAGCTCGAAATCAGGAAAATTCCACTATTGAAATTTTTTTAATGTTAACTGTGGATCTTGTTGGATTGCAATGAAGACAAAGAAGACACAAAATGCTCACTTGTTGGATGCAAAACTCGTGTAGCCCCCATAAAACTTCAAACCATGCATCGACTTGAACTTGATGACGCTTTGATGGGGGCAAGATTTGCGAAAACTATTAAAAGTCACCTTCCCATTACTATTCACGAAACCATTTATTGGTCACACTCTAAAACTGTTTTGTGCTGGATACGAACTGTGTAAGTTTGTTGTTCACAGAGTTGCGGAAATTCAGGACGTTTCCATCATTTCCAACTGGCATTATGTTCCAACTAAACGCAACGTCGCAGATGAAGCTACAAAGTGGACCAAGCGACCACCATTGAAAGCAACGGACTGATGGTTTGTGGGACCAGATTTTCTCTATTCTAAAAGACAAATATGGCCGATGTATTGAGGTGACCGCTAAACGCCCAATAATTTTACCACGAGAAAGCCATCTTACAATATTGATTATCAGAAAGTATCACATCAATTTCCAACACAAAAAATCATGAGAGCGTCTTCAATGAGATTAGACAAAAAAATTATATTCATAAGTTTGCACTTTTGTAGGAAACGCTTGTGCCGTTTGCTATTGAAATATTACTCAGATCTTGTCCGAAAAAGAAAAACAAGATGAAAAAAAAGTTGGGGTGCATATCGTGTAATATTTCATCAGTTTTAAAAATCACACATCAATATTCAATAATCAATAAGAGAGGAATCTGAAGTCAAATAAATACTTCCATTAATTATAATATAATAATAGAACATTATAATGACATATACAAAAAAGTAAATTATACTCATACAAGCAATTTCGTAGAAATTGACATTGCTATATTAACTAATGATTCCAAATCAGTTCAACCAATATAAAATAATAATTTATCATGTAATGACCTTATTCAAAAGTTTTAAAAAGTGAGAGCGATCGTCCAGTACTGTAAGAGGGCTGTTACACACAAGTATGATGTAAATGAAAAAAGGTGGCAGGTAGAACATGAAAAATGTTGAAACTGATTTATGTATACTATCCTGAATAGACTTAGCAGTAGTTTAATATCCCACAAAGTTGGTTGAAGCCAAAAGTTGTACCATCCACTCCAACGTCATAACCAAGTAGTAGAAGGAAAGACAACTAGAGGAGTAGGTGAAGAATCCTTGGGCTGCATAGTTTCTGTTCTGTTTTTCCGTTATTCAGCTGTCGCCCCCATACGAATGACAACTCTCAGAAGTTGACAAACTTGTGGGTGCTATGGACTTACGAGGTCTTACCTTTTAACGTGTGATTCCTAACACTGTTATTGACAGGCTTCACAGATGTACCAACCTCTCAATCCTCATGACCAGGTAAACTCCGGAGAGACGATTGTCTGGGGAAGTTAGTTCATCTTGAGTGGTTGAAACAGCCTGCAAAGTTGAACTATCTTCCTTTCGTCTTCACCAAGAAAGAAATAGAGAGACAACAATCATACATCCTCATAACCAGGTACAATTCGGAGAGACGATTTGAGCAGGAAAATAATCCATCATTGGAACATCTCGTTGAGAAAATTTATCAAATTTTCATGGAAATGGTTTCAGTCCAAGAGGACAAAATGGCGGACAGGACCAAAGCAGTAACTGCCATCAGCAAAATAAAGGAAATCAAAAGGAAATCTTCTCGTACATTTGAGATTAACTCAAATTACATGGGGTGAAGGTTTTCCAGAAATTCCTCCTCCATAAAACCTTTTAAAGAAATGTGGTTACCAAAAAAATTGCAAAAACTCACCTCGTACCGAGGTTAAATTCAGGTCCTTACAGAAACAAACAATATATGGAACGTGAACATTTAAAGTTATGAATAATCCACTCTGGGTTTGAATTTACTCACAAATTTGCTTTTTCTGTCTGAGTACACTAATCTCGACTAGCGTCGTTCCTTACACGAACAGAAAAGGCAAGCTAACATGGCTACGTCGAGTACTTCGATTCTGCTCAAAAATCTTAAAACAAGTAACGACACCTAACTATACAATTTTCGAGCAAATAACATGTTGAACAACAGAGTTCTACCACAAAAGGAGTCTTGTTAATGAAAGGTAAGCCATCTAGTGGATGACAGCCGAGTTTTTAATTTGAACACGTTATAAGTTAAGAAGAACTTTGAACAAAGTACGAAAGAATTGTCAGACATGTATTATTAATTCGGCAGTACCTGCTATACTGGAAATGTCTCCTCTACCTGTTTGTCGACTAGCCACTTTCACTTGTCAATTAATCCATACCGGTGTAGACTATTTTGGTCCGATCAATTTAATGATTGAAAGACGTACAGAAAAATGTTGGGGAGCATTATTCACACGTCTAACAACTAAGGCAGTACATATTGAAGTAGCTCATAAGTCAGATCATGATAACTGCATTCTCTGTTTTAAGAATTTTATGAACAGACGAGGCACACCAAGACATATATATTGTGATCCAGAAAATATTATTAACTTCAGGCCGTTAACCTATCTTCCACTGGACTCTGAAGAATCAGAAGCACGAAACCCAAATCACTTCTTAGTTGGTTCTTTTAATGGTGAGAAACCTATAGTGAAATCGGATGCTGATGCAAAGATTTTGAAATGCAGTTTTTATACCGGGAGCAGTTCGCAAATAAATGTTGGCGACGATTCGTTGCACAATACATACTCGACCTATTGTTACGATCAAAATGGTAAAAACCAGTACGACCACTACAAAAGGATGATATAGTAGTTATTTGTGATAAAGACCTACCCCGTTGCAATTGGCCAAAAAGAAGAGTAACTGAAATCAGAGTGTCACGCGACGGGCAAGTGAGAAAAGTCAGTGTTCAAAGTTCGGCTGGTATTTTCGAAAGACCAGTAGCTGAGCTTGGCTTATTATGTGTGAACAAATCGAAAGATGGTACACCTTTTCATATCGAAAGCGCTGTACCAGGCGGAAGTGTTAGAGGTAACCATCAGCATTCGTTCATTTTTCAGTAATTATTCATATTTCTTATTTTTTCAAACCCTTTGTAGAACCTAATTTGGGTATTTCAATTTTGATCGTTCAATGTTATGATTTAGGCTGTATACAGGGTGTTTCAGAATTCGACGGACAAACTTATACCACGTCATTCCTCTTGCAAAATGATGAAAAATGAGGTAGGACATGTGTGTCCGGAAATGAGCCGTTTCAGAAATACAGGGCGTTGAAGTTGCAAAATAAAAAGACCCTTTTCGTCGTAGCTCCCGGACTAAAAGGAATATATTAATGAAACTCAGCAAATCGATTACGAGCTAGAATGTGCTTCCTCCAGTGGTATGTTTGCTTCAGTATCAGTAGCCAGTGGCGTTCCAGCGGGGTAATAGCTTATATTTCCCCCCTTATTTTTTACGCCACTGACTTTATATCCACAACCGTCTTTTTTTTGAATTCCTTGATCAATTTTACGTAAAAACCAAATAAACATTCACTATGAAGAAACCAGTAGTTTTCGAGAAAAATTGAGTTGAACTGATAGGTGCATTCTCATATGGGAATATTAATAATCGAGTAAAATAATCGAAATTCCAAAACCGAAATTATTTGAACTCTTTCATCATTCTACCATTCATTGTGTGCTTGAAAAATTATTCACTTCGGCAACATATTGCGGATTTTCTACCATTTTACCAACTTTTTTTGCAGATATGTTGTGAGCCCGCAGACCTACTGAATGGCTTTACCTCGAGATTTATTTTTTAATAAAATGTTCCATCCAAACGATTTTCAAAGACAATTACGAATAGTTGGCAAAACTGAACTCAGAATGTTTTATCAAATTATCTTCTCTCACTGGGTAGAAATCCAAGTTTTATCGATTAACCAAAATACCAATACTTGTTTCAACCTTAGCCATCTACAATGTTTCCTGGGCATATCTATTATAGTTTTGTTAGATAACTGTACCGATATTCTCGAGTTCTTCAGCCACTGGTTGAATAGTTTCAGAATACATTCACGTGACTTATAACAATCTTTGATCCACCTAAGCAATGAGGATTACTTTATTCATTGACAACAATAAATTTGTTAGGGGGCTGTGGAAATGAAATGAGATTCGTATTTCGTATAATAAAAATGAATTTTACATTCGAAGAGTTAGCGGACATGCACCTTATTTATGGAAAATCGGGACGAAATGGAAGGTTGGCACAAAGAATGTATCGTGAAAATTTTCCTGGAAGAAATAGAATTCCTAATTGGAAAACGTTCGAAAACGTGGACAGAAGACTCAGGGAAACAGGAAGTTTTTTAATTACCAGAAGGAATGCAGGTATACAGAGAACTGTAAGAAATTATCTCACAGAAGAGGAGATATTGAACTATGCTGCTGAACATCCGTCTGAAAGTAGTAGATCTATAGCTGGAGTGCTGCATGTGTCTTCATCATCTGTTTGGAGGACTTTGCATGAACAGCAGTTATACCCATATCGACTGAGAAAAGTTCAGGCACTGAAACCAGAGGACTATCCAGATCGAATTGAATTTTCTCGATGGTTTTTAAGTATGTGGAGAAATAATCCGGAATTTATCAAGCAACTGTTATACACTGATGAGGCAAAATTCACAAGGGAAGGTATTTTCAATTCTCGCAAATGCCATATTTGGGCCGAGGAAAATCCTTTTGCTATTCATCCTCATGGCCATCAAACAAAATTTTCATTGAATGTTTGGGCAGGAATAGTAGAAAACCGTTTAGTTGGTCCTTATCTTTTACCAGATAATTTGAATGGGGACAAATATAGCACTTTCTTGGGAGAAGTATTGCCTGAATTGTTAGAAGATGTTCCTCTGAATATCCGGAATGGAATGTGGTTTCAGCACGACGGTGCTTCTGTTCATTTTTCGTTAGCTGCTAGAGAGTACCTAAATCGGAAATTCGGTGACAATTGGATTGGTCGAGGTGGACCCCACAAATGGCCTGCCAGATCACCAGATTTGAATCCTGTTGACTATTTTCTTTGGGGTCATATGAAGTCACTGGTTTATGAAACAGAACCAAAAAGCCAAGAAGAATTAGTCGCCCGCATTCAAGCTGCATCGATAACGATTGCCGCAAATTTAGAATCATTTGAAAAAGTGCGATTTTCTATGTTGCGCCGTTGCAGATCGTGTATAAGTGTTGACGGAAAAAATTTCGAACAATTACCCTATTGATTATTCATCAGATGTTCTCATTATCATTCAAAAGCACATTTGAATTTTCAATGTAAATTTCAAAAAGAAATTCGTGTTTATGACTCACTGTTCTAGAATTTCAACAGTATTGTTTCTTATCACATTATCTAAAATATGTGTAGAGAAGGTATATTTTGAACATGATATTTCTACTCAAAGATGAATTATGAGTACCGACATCCAACTAAGAGTTATGTAATTAGCTGTAAATAGACAACTTCCATTTCTTCATTTATTTAAAAAACTTCATTTACTGACTAGAGTTAGCAAAGATCTTATCAGATGGTTATTCAAATAAATTGACTTTTCCCAAATACATTTCTTTTTTTCAGGCGTATAATTAGAGTCTACTGGTAAAATTTTCTTTTTCGGCTTCATCTGAGAAAATTTGAAAACACTGTATACTTTGAGAATGTTTTTCATTTTCTTATTAATGAATATTCTTCAAGATATTTACGATTCTACAAAGAGAAGTGTGATTTCGCGAATGGGAAAGACAGGATAATTGTGAACAAAAAATAATTTTCCCAAAATCCAGAATAATGGTGTTATTTTAGGATTATTGGAGCCTAACTCAGTCGAGATTCCGAATGATCGCAAATTTTATTTGGGATCACTTTTTTTCAGATCACAAAGTCACTCGAAGATCTGAGAATAATGAAAACATTTCAACAATGAAATCTATTGACAAGCACGAAAATAAGCCTCAAGAGTTATGATTTGTCATTACAATATGCTAAACATAACAAAAATTGGTACGATGATAGAAAACCCACAATAATTACCATCACTTGCAAGCGCTAAATTAATGGTAAAATCATAAAAGAGTTCAAATAATTTTGGTTTTGGAATTTCGATTATTTTAATCGATTATTCCCATATGAGAATGCACGTATCAGTTCAACTCAATTTTTCTCGAAAACTACTGGTTTTTTCATAGTGAATGTTCATTTGGTTTTTACGTAAAATTGATCAAGGAATTCAAAAAAAAGACGGTTGTGGATATAAAGTCAGTGGCGTAAAAAATAAGGGGGGAAATATAAGCTATTACCCCGCTGGAACGCCACTGGCTACTGATACTGAAGCAAACATACCACTGGAGGAAGCACATTCTAGCTCGTAATCGATTTGCTGAGTTTCATTAATATATTCCTTTTAGTCCGGGAGCTACGACGAAAAGGGTCTTTTTATTTTGCAAATTCAACGCCCTGTATTTCTGAAACGGCTCATTTCCGGACACACATGTCCTACCTCATTTTTCATCATTTTGCAAGAGGAATGACGTGGTATAAGTTTGTCCGTCGAATTCTGAAACACCCTGTATATAAAAATATCATCTGACAGGAGAAAATTGTTGAGGAAAAAACGTCAAATTGAAAGAAAGAGATTAGGGACAATCGAATTTGAACAGTCCGTTCCTAGCAACAGAAGATTGCTGACGTGCCTGTGCGTTCATCTGTAAATTGTGTTCCTGGTTGATGATCAGCAGCTATTGTAGCGTTTCCAGCTTTCAAATAGTGTGTGAGTTGTGTTGTGGTGAGCAGAATACAATGTTTTTGGTGAGTATGCTCCAATTTATGATTTTTGTTGCATTCACCTTGCTCACGCTTTTATTGGTGTTTCCTTTCGCTTAAAAATGTTGAGCAGTATGGAGGAACTGCTTAGCGGTCTGGCTGGCAGGGACAAGGCTGAGATAGTTAGCTAGCATTATATGCCAACTAATCTCATGCTTTGCCCTGAACCAGGCAGATCTGCATGGCAGTACATTGCCAGTTCCTGGGGCCAGTTGTCAAAAGCTGACAGCTGAGAAACAGAGAATGGCTAATGCTCCATCTGGAAGTGACAATAACTCACTTCGCGAACTTTCCTCCACCTCCACCGTGCCGAAAAAACGGCGTATCAACGAGAATTTCCCTCCGTTGCCTGACGAGTTCAGTCGTAGAGTAGACGACTGGATTCGAAAGAAAAAGCCTAAAAAGGTGAAAAAATCACAGAAGAAAGCTGTCATTGACAGCGGCAGGGACGAAGCCCGGAATTATTCCAAATCGGAAGTTTCGTCCCGCCCAATGACACGAAGTCGGGTTCGCGAGGTGACCACACCTCATGAAAATAACGAGAACTCTAGGTTCAATTATAATTTATGGGATACTCATGGATTTTCGCGATTTTTTTTCTGGGATGATACAATATGATGGTAGGAATTCATAACACTTTTTATTTTTAGTCGGACTCAATCAGTTTTCGAGATATAGCCTGTCGAATCCACATATTTTTTATTCAACACATCTTTTTCCATATCATCGCACCTTTTTCAATCCCTTTTCATTCACGTATTGCCAAGTTTCTTGAAATTATATTGAAATTCCATAATTATGATTATGATATCTATTGCTAAAATGAGAACAATACATGACATGGATGAATACACTATTGAAAATATTGATGTGCATTTGTTCAACTGTTGGTGACTAGTGGCGCACGTTTATCTGTCAAGCTAGTGTACACTAGCTAGTGTAGCTAGTGATTTACACATCTTTTCCCATATCATCGCACCCTTTTCTATCCCTTTTCTAAAATACATGAGGTTTTCAATTTAGTAGGTCAGGTTGGATGTTGAGAAAAGATAGTGTTTTCAAAGTTAAATATTCGAAAATACGTTCCATTTAGAATTCGAAGGTCAGGTTATATGTTGAGGATAGATAGTGTTCTCAAAATTCCATTTGATATGACATTTATACCTAAAATGAGAAAAATAATTGACATGGATAAATAGAGGATTGAAAAATATTGATGTGCACACTTTTTCAACCGTTGTGCCTAGTGGCGCACGTTTATCTGTCAATAAGTGTTATTTAAGTTCTGAAATTTCACCAGATAGTTAATGCCGAATATTAACTTGATGTAAATTCATGACCTGTGTGAGAATGCAGACATCTTGTTAGCGAAGTTGCAAGAGTGGACATCAATTCCCAACAGTTTAAAATGTTGTAAATGTGGAAATGATATGAGTCTGTATAAGTTTTGCGACAGGTAATTCAAGCGCAACAAATTTTTACGCTTTTATATTCGATTTCTTTTTTCCTTCCTTCAGGATTGATGGTATGCGTTGGGTTTGCAGTAGTATGGTAGAGAAATACGCAAAACGCAAACGTGTAAAATGCCACCACAAACAGGAAATCCGCAAAGGAACTTTTTTTGAACGGTCGCATTTATCCGTTTTTAAAATACTCGGTTTTGTTAATTTTTGGGTTAAGAAAGTTTCCCTTGTGGTAGTTGCGGACAAATTAGAGATATCTCCAAAAACGGCAGTTGATTGGGCCTCATTCAACCGTGAGGTAGTTTTTGCGTTTTTTTAAATCAGCCTACTAAACTTGGCGGTAAAGACAAAATGGTGGAGATCGACGAATCAAAGTTCGGTAAGGGGAAGTATAACAGAGGACGACGTGTGAAAGGCCAATGGGTATTCGGTGGATATGAACGCGGCACTGGACAAGTCTTCATGGTTCCAGTCGATTTCAGGTTTACTTTATTTATGGATTTTTACATAATTTTAACGCTTTTAATTCTTATCTCACAGAGGTGCTGAGACTCTAATTCCCATTATTGAATGGATTGAACCCGGAACGACAGTCATTTCTGACTTCTGGAAGGCTTACGATTGTTTGAATTAAAAGGGTTACAAAAACTCGAAAGTTAATCACAGTATTAACTTTGTTGATCCAGACAGTGGGGCTCACATCCATTCAATAGAATCATCTTGGCGAGCAGCTAAAGATTCTATGTCTTCGGGTCGCAAAAAGAACAATATTGCTGGTAATCTTGCGCGCTACATGTTTCTTAAAAGATGTAAAGAATTCCAACTCGACCCAGTGATTGAATTTTGTCGAATGGCGGGAGAAGTTTACCCAGGAGTGCCAGAGTTTCAACATGAAATTTCAGATGATGATGGTGTCGATAATGACAATGAATGATAGGGTTTAGAATGATTGGGTTATGTTGAGCCATGTTAGGTTAGACTGCGCTACGTTCAGATTAGGCTCTAAAGCTATGTTTAGTTGCGTTGATTCACATCCATTCAGGCTTGATTAGGCATACACAGGCTATGTGTTATGCTTGGTTAGGTTAGTTTCGTTTAGGTCGAGACAGTTATTTATGACTTTCTTCTCCAAGTTAGGTTAGGTTAGGTAAGTTATTCGTAGAGAACATTCCACAGGGTGGCGCCCCCCAAAAAAAGGATTAGGTTAGGTTAGGTCATAGATGCTTTAGAAAATATCACAGCAGAGCATCAAGTAGAACAGGGCGAATCTTCAATCCAGAAAACATGATGAGATGCTTAGTGAGCAGTGAGGAATCGTGGAAGGACGCATACGAAGTCATAAGGTACATTATACCCACAGAAGAAAGGGATGAAGCAATGTCAGATTGAGTTAGGTTAGCTTGGGTCAGGCCGAGTTAGGTTAGCTTGGGTCAGGCCGAGTTAGGTTGGTTTGGGTTAGGTTGAGTTAGGTTATGTTGGGTTAGGTTGAGTTAGGTCGGGGCTTTGGCCACAAAAAAAAAGCGTGCGAGGGACCAGACAGAGGAAAGTGCTGCTTCAGGTGTGGAGGGGAGGACCACATGGCAAAGGACTGCGCCCGGGAGGAATACTGCCCAGTATGTCAGAAAAGCGGACACAAGGTGGGAACAAAGGATTGCTCAGCCTTTAAAGTAGCCCTCAAAACAGCTAGAAACGAAGTCGTACGTAAGAAAAGAAGCAGCGGCCCAAATGGTAATGAGGAAACACGCAAAGAGGAAAATTTAGTTCCTAATGCAGAGGAGCTTCCCGAAGACTCGACCTCAATGGAGGCGGACGCAGCCAGCTCTTTTTTGAGGGAGCTATTGGAAATCCCAGGAAACATACCCGAGGAGCAAAGCGCAGATCTGCGGGCCGCAGAGGGGCCAAAGTATGATACACCAAACGAGGCAGGGAAAGATAATGCGACGAATATCCTGGCAGAGGCGGCGGAGGTGCCTTCAAATAAATAAAAATGCCCCTACGAATTTTGCAAGTGAATACAGATAGGAGAAGAGGGGCACACCTCCTACTCCAGAAAACCATACAGGAGGAAGCAATAGATATTGCTCTAATACAGGAACCGAACCTAACGCTAACTAGAAAAGATACTCAGTGGATCACAGATACGAACAGGAACACGGCAATATTCTGCAATAATAGAAAATGCGGAATAACGGGACACCACGCTGCACAAGACTTCACATGTCTGTATTTTGACGAGTTTGCTGTCTACAATTGCTATGCATCTCCTAACAATACTATGCCGGAATATAAGAGGTATGTTGATACAATCATGCAGCATGTGAGGGAACGGGGAAAACAGGCGATAATTGTAGGAGACTTTAATGCGAAATCGTCAAGATGGAATTCAACAACTAATGATGTCAGAGGGGAATGGTTAGAATCTATGGACATAATAGTGCAGAACGAAGGAAGTACGCCCACCTTTACTCGAGGGATCCAGAAGTCTATAATAGATATCACGCTGGCCACGCCAGGTATAGCGGGAAATATAAAGGAATGGGCAGTGAGTACCAGAGAAAGTCTGAGCCTACATAGATATATCCTATTCGAGGTGGAGATCGGGGCAACTATCACCAAGAAGGAATGGCCAATAGACCAGTCGGTAGACCTGGCCACATTGGAAAACGCCATTGAACTACAGAAACATGGAATAAGAACCACTGAAGACTTGGTCAGAATAACAAAAAAGGCCCAGAAATTGAGTATGGACAGCGCCGAAAATGGTTTGACTAAAAAACAACCTGTCTGGTGGAACGATCGGATCGAAACCCTGAGAACTGAGTGCACTAGAGCCAGAAGAAAACTGACAAGGATGTGGACAAACCAGGAAAACGCGGACGATATCAGTGCAAAAGAAACTGAATACAAAAATAAAAGAAATGCCCTGAGAAAAGAAATCAAACAGGCCCGAAAGGAACAATGGAGGGCACTATGCGATAGGTTGGAGGATGACCCATGGGGACAGGGCTACAAGATAGTAACCAGAGAGTTGAAAAGCTGGAAAACCCCTTATGACATGACCAATCAGAGGAAGGTAGAGATTATCAAGGAGCTGTTTCCGGTCGCAGGAGTACACCAGATGGAAAATGAGGAAGAATATGACCCACCCCCTCCCATAACTAAACAAGAACTGGACGAGGCAACCAAGAGGCTCAAGAACAAGAAGGCTCCCGGCCCAGACGGTATATTAGCGGAAACAATCAAAACCGTAGTGAAATGTGTACCTGAGAAAGTGCTGGAACTGCTCAACGAACAAGTAGCCTGCGGAGTCTTCCCTTCGCAATGGAAAAAGGCCAAGGCCATTTTGGTTCCGAAGGGTACCTCTATCGAAAACCCAAAATATAGGCCAATTTGCCTGCTAGATGGTTACGGAAAACTGCTGGAGTACGTAATCAAAATGAGACTGGAGGCTGAGATTGCAGAAAAGGACGGAATATCACCAAACCAATTTGGATTCAGGCCGCAAAAGTCTACCATATCTGCTGTTAAACATGTTATCAGGAAAGTAAACGAAGGGAGAAGAACATGGGCGTCCGTCATCTGCATTGACGTCAAAAATGCTTTCAATACGGCCAAATGGCACTTAATTATGGAAAAATTGAGAACCATAAGAATCAGTGGCTATCTGCTAACGATGATTGGAAATTATCTCTCTGAGCGTCTAGTGCTAAGCGGGCAGGATGAACTGAACATGACACAATGAGTTCCACAAGGGTCTGTTCAGGGACCCACCCTGTGGAATGTGTTATATGACGGGGTGCTAAACCTGGAGCTGGCACCAGAATGCAGCACAGCAGCGTATGCGGACGATCTCGCCCTGATAGTTAGAGCGGACCAAAGGGAAACCCTAGTACAGAGAGCTAACGAATGTCTAGGAAAGATCAAAGAATGGATGGACAGAAATGAGCTCGATATCGCAGCAACCAAGACTGAGGTGATCATCCTGAGAGGGCCAAGGAAACGCGAAGGAATAACCTTCGAATTGGCAGGAACAGTAATCGCACCAAAAAAATATATAAAATATCTTGGCGTGTGGCTGGATGATAAAACCATTTTCAATGAACATATAAGGAGGACCTGCGAGAAAGCCACTAAGCAAGTCACAGCACTCACCAAGATACTTCCGAATATATGGGGACCGGGGGTCCACAAAAGAAGGGTGTTATATGGGGTGGTTCAGTCGGTGTTACTGTATGCGGCACCAATATGGGAAAGAGTTATGCAGGTAAATAAATACCGAGGAATGCTGCAAAGTATTCAAAGACAAATGCTGCTGAGGGTAGCGATGGCATACAGAACAGTATCGTCTGATGCTCTCAATGTAATTGTCGGCATCCCAGCAATTGACATCCTGGTAAAAGAACGCACAAGACTGGACAGACGAGACAACGTGACAAACAGAGGAAAAAAGGAGGAAAGGGAGGAAACGCTAGAGGAATGGCAGAGGCGATGGGAAGAAAATGTGCGGAAAACACAGTGGACCAAAAGACTAATTCCTGATATAAGAGCATGGGTAGTAAGCAATTTCCGAAATATTGATTACTATATAACTCAATTCCTGTCGGGACATGGGTCATTCAGGACCTACACATACAGGATACAAAAAACCCAAGATGAACAATGTATTTACTGCAATGCACGAGATGACCCAGAGCATACGATATTTGCATGCCCTAGATGGCATGCGCAAAGAATCAGACTGTAAACAGAGATGGGAATTAAAATAATTCCGGAAAACCTGATAAACAAATTGATGGAAAACAAGGAGATGTGGAAGGTAGAGGCAGAAATGCTCTACACAGGCATGAATGCCAAAGAAAGAGAAGAGAGAGAGTCTCAAGGACTCGAAGGACGGCAAAGATAATATATATGTCATCAAAGATGATTCTCTTATCCTTTGTTCTATTTATTTACCAAAGTTTTTATCTATACCTGCTGTGTCCCATATACTTCGTGTATTATTTATTCATCAAGCTTTTATTTATACCCGTGATGTCCCACATAAATTATTTAATTATTTATTTTAATTGTAGCTGTTGCTCTGTTTATTTTATTTTACCCATACACCTTATTGTCCTTTTTAGACAAGTTTTGTGTCTTTTCTATATCTACACCTGTCATGTCCCATATACTTCATGTATTATTTATTTCATCAAGCCTTTATTCATACCCGTGATGTCCCACATATATTATTTAATTATTTATTCTAGTTGTAGCTGTTGCTCATTTGTTACTCATTAACCTTATTGTCCTTTTTAGACAAGTTTTGTCTCTTTTTTACATCTACACCTGTCATGTCCCATATACTTTATGTATTACTTATTTCATCAAGCTGTTATTTATACCCGTGATGTCCCACATAAATTAATTATTTATTCCAGTTGTAGTTGTTGCTCTGTTTTATTTTATTTTACTCATATAGGCGCGGTCGAAGAAGGTGGTTCATTACCAAACATTAAATTTTTATTTCTTTTTTTTTTCTTTCATTATTTTTGTTTCACACTTGTAAATATGGTTTAGGGTGCATTTACAATTTATGCGGGCAAATAATTTAAATTGTTGTTTTTCAAGAACCTTACTTTGATGAAATCCTACTACTTATTCCTACTATTCAAATCTACTCATGCCGATCCTGTCCTCTTTTTTTGTTTTCCTCGAATTTGTCGTTCCGAAATATATTCAAGGAGAGGAGCAGAGAGACGAAAAACCTTCGTCGTCGTGATTGGGTGTAAAAACTGCAATACAATTACGTCGTGGTGCGAACCCACAAAGTTACATGTGCGATTTTTCCTTGTCTAATAAGGAACTTCCACTCCTACCATACATCCTTCTGCCATACTACATCAAACAAGGTGAGTCAACTTATTCATCTTGCAATTGATTTTTTTATTCGTACTTTTACGCAAAGTTTGAGATCAAAACAAATCTCAGTGGTGAATCTGCGTCCCTATTTCATACACCGCTTAAAAAAACGTACGGATAAGATCCCCCGCAAGAAGATACAGGCCAAAAAGCATGACGTCAATGCAGAAGCCGCCTGCTCCTGAGGTTATGTCTACCAGACGGTTCTAGGGGCGGGAGAGGGCAAGGGGTGGTTTTAGTCGGTAAAAGTCCGACACTACTGGATCGTGATGGATACCAAGCGACCAGTGCCCATGAGGGTTTCCACCCTACCAAAAAAAAAGGTTGAGTTAGGTTAGGTTAGGTTATGGAATATCTTCTACGATCCCATCTTGAGAAGCACACAACCTAACGGGGTGGAACTAGTAGGATACGCAGACGACATAATAGCTATGATACGCACTGACACTGCCTAAGAACTGATGGAGGGAGCAGATGACACCCTCTATAATATTGGGAAAGGGTTAAAGCGTAACCACTTGGAGATGGCTCCTGAGAAGAGCGAAGCCAATACAATGGGAGGTCCCAGATATAGGACAGAGGTTCAGAGGCGGAGAAAAACTTATCCCTGATAGAAGACTCAAATATCTTGGTGTTGTTCTTGATGACAAGCTCTCTTTCGACCCGCATATAGTCGAGGTCGCTAAGAAAGCAAAAGAGAGAGCCAAATCGCTGGCGAGTCTGATGCCCAGAGTCGGGGGACCCACTTGGGCAAAAGGGGCAATTCTGAATGGGGTAATTCAATCCATCATTTTGTACGCGGCTCCAATTTGGCATAGTGGCATCCAAATAGCCAATATTAGAGAGCACACAGAGAATTACCCTCATAAGGATAGCCAGCGCCTATCGCACCGTTTCCACCTAGACGCTCCAAGTGGTTACCGCTATTCCACCCATCGACCTACTGGTTGAAGAGAGGCGATACATGAGCAAAATGGAAGGAGGAAATGCAATGACGAAGACCACACCGGCCAGGAAAAGAACCATAAAGACGTGGCAACAACATTGGGATGCAAGCACGAAAGGCAGATGGACCCATCACTTGATACCGAACATCAAGGCGTGGATAGAGTGTAAGCATAAAAAATAAATTATAGACTCACGCAAGTCCTTACAGGACATGGTTCCTTCCGTAACTACAAGAAAAGAATCGAGAAAACACAAAATGATCTCTGCAAATATTGCAACGAAATCGATGACGTGGAACATACAGTGACGGCATGTCCCAGATGGAATTCTCAACGGATGGAAACAACTGGGACATGGGACGCTCTAGAAACGGCTAATATAATTAAACTCATGATAGAATCCCCCTCGAAATAGAAGACCGGCGGGAAGCTACTCCAGACTATAATGGAAATCAAGGAGAGAGATGGAAGAAGAGAAGATGGATTAATGGAACGAACATAAAGAACGCACACCGCTGAAGTAAGCTTATTCTGAGCGATTCCGGTCTGAGATTGAGTAAACCGGGGTGGTTTTAGTCGGTAGAAGTCCGACACTACCCCCACGTGATAGACCCTAAGCGGCCAGTGTCCATGAGGGTTTCCACCCTACAAAAAAACAAGTTGAGTTAGGTTAGGTTGAGTGTCTGCGGACAGAACATGGAGATCGGAAATGTTCTGTCCGCAAACAACGTGATCGAACAGATGATGGATAATAGGGATAAATGGGGCAAAATATACTCCTTCATAAGAGAGGTAATGAGAAACAAAAGGGAGAGGAAGAGAGATATGCAGGAGAAGAAAACTAGAAAACTAGGAGCCCAAGAAATTGGAAAAGGAAGAAGGAATTGACAGGAGAGAGAGAGAGGGGTTTTAGTGAGACGGACAAGGACAGAAGGGGTTTTGCCGGGGTATACAAACTTGTTTTGGAGTCCCCGGAACGTCGTGTGAGGGAAGAACCTAACACACGATTCCAAGGTTTCCCCTTCTAGCCAAATGCCAGCTGTCCATGGTGTAATGTCTAACGACGGTTCCAGGGAACAGCACAGGAAGCGGCCTAGAAAAAAAAGTTAGGTTGAGTTAGGTTAGGTTAGGTCTGGTTGAGTTAGGTTAGGTTGGATCTGGGACCTCGCGGATTTCGTCAATTTCGAAGAACAGGACATGAGTCAAAGTTTCGTGAACAAAAAAACCGCAACAAATGTAATAACGTCTAGAGGCTCACCAGCTCAGAGAAGTGAACAGAACAAGAGGAAAAGAGTGGAAACACCAATCAAGGAGGAAATGGCCCAAATGTACGCGAAGCTGAAGAAGAGCATGAAAAAAGTAAGCGATAAAATGGAAGAAATGCTGAAATACGAAGCGCTATGGCCAAACACGAAAGCGGAGATAAAGAGAGGCACTAGAGAAATGAATGGACTATTCGAGAGTGTTCTTAAGGAAGAAGAAGCAACAAAGAAGGAGATAGAGAAACGTATGTGGGTGTTACAAAACACTCAAGAAGAAAAGAAGGAGAAGAAAGAGAGTAGGAGAAGAACCAAAGGAGCTGCCACACAGACCATAAATAGTATAATGGTGGATTCAGGAACGGAAACAACTGGCGAGGAAATAACTCGGGAAGAAGATGAAAAGGAGAGAGTGAAGAGAGAACGGGCGAGAGCAGAGATCGAAAAATCCTCACAGTGTGGCATCATCTTCGAGGATCTGGCGGATTGGCTTGACAAGGAGTGGCCGGAAGAAGTATACACCAGCACGACGGAGGAGATGGGAAGCACAATCAGAGATGGAGATGGCTGGGATATTGCCGTGGTTACTGACCGTCAGGATAATGGGGATAAGGGACTAATGCGGAAAATGAGCGACATATTTCCAGAGCTGAGACAACTCCTACAAGCGAGACCGGTCGACGGTACCGTGGAGTTCCTACTGAACAGCACTAAATACAAAACCAGTAGAGGGGTGGAAGAATTAGTGGAGCGAGGGGTGTTTCTGATAACCTACCCCATCAACACAACAGGGATCAACGACCTAGTAGAGCTATACAAAGCTCTTCTGGAGTTAAAACGAGTACTCATGGATCAGGGAAGAAAAAATATAACGTTTTCTGTACCGGAAGGACTAGACAGGAGCTACGATAGAAAGCTGACAGAATCAGACGTAATGGTTAAATGCATGGTTCCAAGGGAAAAAAGCGGCACAGAATGCAGGCGAACCAAACGGAATCCAAGAAGGTGGCTTCTAGAAAAGCTAATTTGAGAGAGCCAAAGAAAACCATTAGGGTCCGGGCAGAAGGCCAGAAAACATACGCGGACTTACTCAAGTCAGTGAAAGAGGCCGTTGATATCAAGAAACTGGGAAAAAAGATAAAGGCTCTTGAAAGCACGAAAAGGGGGATCTCCTACTTACAGTTAGCGAAAGAATGGAAGACGCCAGTAAACTGAAGGAGGAGATATGCAACAGGGTCACAGACGTACAAGTCCACGCAAAAAAAACCGAGAGTTGGAGTTTAACGAAGCAGTGAGCGTAAAAGGCATGAAACCAGGAAGGACATGTAATTACACAGCCGTGATTGAACTTCCTAAAGATGTAGCATCGAGGCTGATAAGGAAAGGGGAGATTGAGATAGGATGGGTACCATGCTGAATATGGGAGATGATTCCAATAATTCGGTATTTTGACTGCTTAGCCTTCGGGCACAGGTCTAAAGAATGTAATGATCCAACCAAAAGCGACAAGTGTCTCAAATGTGGACAAACAGGCCACAAAGCAATTGAATGCTCGAATAGCGCATGTCAATACGAAGAAACTGGCTGAGAACTTACGGAGCGTATTGCTCTAAAAACTGCCCAAAGAAAGATCTCCAGGAACATTCGAAAAAATCCCCGTGAGCAGCCGTACTGGTGGATTGACGAGTTAGAGTATAAAAGAGAACTTTGTACAAGAGCGAAAAGAACGCTGACCAGACTTCGTTAAGCTCTAGAAAACGAAAACACAAAGAGCCAAATAGGATAACTCGAAAGATAACTCGATAGATTAACAAAGGAGCTAAGTACGGAAATCAGAAAGTCCAAAAAGAACGCATGGAAGGACCTCTGCCTCGAGCTAGAAAACGATATCTGGGTCAAGGTTATGAAATCGCAGTGAAGGGATTGAGAACTCTTGAAACGCCAGAAAACATAAACCAGAAGAAGAGGCAAGCAGAAATCGAGAGATTATTCCCGATGACGGAAGACTATTGGGTACGGGGAAAGAGAGCACCTAGCGGTCCACCATTTACGATGGAGGAACTTCGAAATCCCGCAGAGAAGCTGAAGGGAAAGAAATCGCCCGGACCAGATGGTATCACATTCAAAACAGTCAAAGAAGCCATCAAAGTAATGAACAAATTGCTCGATAACCAGATATTTCCGAGCACCTGGAAATCATGTAATGTGGCACTCATCCCCAAAAGCGGTACGACAGATGGACAAATAGCGCACAGACCCATCTGCCTCCTAGACATATTAGGAAAACTATACGAAGCTCTATTGAGAGAAAGACTCGAGGATAAGGTTAAAATTAAAAATGACATCTCGGAAAGCCAGCACAGCTTCAGGAAAGGACACTCAACGATTGGGGCAGTGGAGAAGGTACTGAAAGTTGCAAAGGGAGCAGAATACCCACTCTGTGCGATGGTGACGTTGGATGTTAAAAATGCCTTCAACTGTGCCACACACAGCCTTATCATTGGAAAACTCAGGCAAATGGGAGGAATCAGCGACTGGCTAGTGAACATCATGGAGAGTACCTGACCGAACGGAAAATTCACGTAACGAAAAAGGATCCGATGAACCAAACTGCCGGTGTACCACAGGGTTCGGTGCTGGGACCCTTACTATGGAACGTGCTGTACGACGGGGTTCTGCGAGTGAGACTTCAGCCAGAGTGTTTCACAATGGCATATGCGAATGACTTGGCCCTAATTGTGAAAGCCAAGAAAGTACCAGACCTCGTGCGCAAAACTAACGGAGCCCTAGATCAAATCTCCCAATGGATGAAGAGGAACAACTTAACCTTGTCACCTACCAAAACTGAATGTATCATGCTGAAAGGGACGAGGAAAAGAGGCTAGACCACGGTTTGTTGTTCAACGAGCACATTAACAGGACAATAGAAAAAGCCGAGGAAATAGTGACAGCAATCACTAAGATCACACTGAACATCGCTGGACCAGGCTACTGGAAAAGAAGATTACTATCGGTAGTAGCGGAATCCACTGATATGGCGGAGAGTGCTAAGGGTTAAGAAGTAGAGACAGAAACTAATCAGCCTATAATGGAAGATGCTATTAAGAGTGACTTGTGCTTATAGAACTGTCTCGACTGAAGCACTCTGCGTAATTGCAGGAGTGACGCCGATTGACCTCCAAATCGAAGAGAGGAATGAACAGTACCAGATGACCGAAAACAGGTTGGACTACCACAGTTCCTAACGGGCACGGTTCTTACAGGACATACACCCACCGTATCGGGAAAGCGGAAAACGCCTTGTGTATTTATTGCGGAGAGGAAGACGACTAAAACCATATCATCTTCTACTGTAGGAGATGGGAGCACTAAAAGGAATACGTGGAGGTAAATGAGGAAAACATAATCGCAATAGAAAGCTGCACAAAATGGAACAGAGTGCACCATATGATAAGTAACATTATGTTACACAAGGAGAACGAGGGAAGAAGAAGTCAGCAGTAGTCCCCTGCTAATAACGGAAAAAACGACGAGACACTCTCACGTGGCTGATGTAATATCCTAAGGGATTCTCCCGGTTACGTGAAGCAGTTCAGGGGGGTTTTAGTCGGTAGGAGTCCGACACTACCGTTCTCGATAGACCATAAGCGGTGGTGCCCATGAGCTGGGTTTCCCCCGACCAAAAAAAACGTTAGGTTGAGTTAGGTTAGGTTGAGTAAGGTTGAGTTAGGTTAGGTTAGGTTGAGTTAGGTTGGGTCCGAGAGACTTGGACACACCCTCCGCTCAAAAAAAAAGGTGAGTGTGTCGGGGTAAGGGGCAACTCGTACTCTTCTCAGGCCGATGAGAAGCGAAGACAACATCCTCTCCATCGGCAAGATCGTTGGGTGCCTACACGCTGGCGGACCTGACTCTTACAGAACGCAACGGATCTAGAGGGGGTACACTCGATGAAAAACCTCCTGGAGACACACATCTAGTGTGCAGGGATGGCTGACCCTGGGATTTCTCCGGCCTTTCTTACCCTACTTCTATCTCCCTTGGGTAAGATATCTTCTTCTCTTTACTATCGGCCTCCCTTGGCCAAGTTTCTTCCGACCCCGACGCTAGTAAGGTATCCGAGGGCTAGGGGTCACTCCGTTCTTTCTTCAGGATGCAGGGGAGGCGGCTGCATCCTCTTCTCTTCAAGTGCCCCTCTTGCTTGCCTTCACAGGGGTATAGTGAGAGGGGGCTACCGCGTCCCCTAATCTTAAGGTGTAGCACCATCGCGCCGAAGGGGTGCATGGCACAGGGGTGATTGGGTGTGTCTCAAGCGATGCCCTCTGAAAATGGCGACTCAGGGGGGACTTAGCCTTACCCCGCTCTGCAGGGGCGGACCGAACTTTCCCTAGCGACTCGTGGGAACAAAATGAACGATGATTATATAAATAAAAGAGTAGAGAAGGAGCATACCAAGCTTAAAGAGAGTAGCCCCAAACAGAGAAGCAATTCGACGGGCGACACTACAAAGAGAAAAACGAAGGACAGAGACTCCATAGGCAAAGGGGACGAACCATGCAAACGGAAAGAGAGTCCTGAGGCCTTCGTCGTGTGTGAGGCAATACAGTCCATCTTAAAAGCTAGCAAGGAACTTACGGCGAAAATCGATGCAAACCCCAATACACAAAGGGATATTAAGACGATTTGGAACAAACTAAATCGGTACATAGAAGCCCTAAATAGGGACTAGCAAAGGGTGGCTAGAACGTAACAAATACGAGAAGGCTGAAAAACTGACGTACGATGCAGATGTCCAGACCACCAAAAGAAGGCTTCAAAGTAGACGCCAGCACCCAAACGGAAAATAAAAAGCAAACGGACTCCAGCACGCAATGGGATGAAAGTGATTTAAATACCAAACAGAACCTGGATGGAATTACGAGCTACGACGACTGGCTGCAGATAGCAGACAAGACATGGCACCCGGATGTGTTCCAGAGGACGGTAGCCAAGGTGAGCAGTCCCCTAAATACCAAAAACAGCACCGTCAAGGTAGTGATGGTGGAAGCAACCGACCCGGGCATGACGAAAAGCATCCAGGCAAAGTACCTACTCAGACACCCCGAAATAGCGGAGATCACAGGAGACTTTGAAGTGCTACAGCAAAGCACTACAAAGAGGGGGACAGATGAGGTACTTTCCATGAGAAAGTTCATTAGAATCAACCTGGGGCAAACCGGAATGGAATTGTGGGACAAGTTGATAATGCTTAAGGAGGAAACAGCCGAGGATTCCTGGATTGCTCTGCATAAAATTAAGTGTATCAGCCTAGGGAGGTTGATACACTTATCAAAGGAGAGTTGAGGATCGGTATGAATCTGTGCAACCTCCAGAGGAGAGTAGACCTTACGAAGTGCATGAAATGCTGGGGCTACGGGCACGTGAAGAGTGACTGTAAACGTAGGCACGACCGACTGAACCTGTGCAGGAACTGCGGTGAAGAAGGTCACAGAGAGAAAAACTGCACAGCACAGGCTAAGTGCCCGGCGTGCAAGGAAGAACATAAAATGGGCACTAGCAAGTGCCGCATCTTCAGAAAAGAATTATCGAGATGCAGGAAGGAGGAGAATAAATGGAGAGTTTCGCTGCAGCAGAGTGCCGGACGACGGGGAAGTACCGGGAGCGAAAACATCCTAAATGGTGAAGATTCTCCAAACTAACTTGGGAAAAGCACGCGCGGCCCACGACCTGGCCTACGCTAAGTGCAAAAAAGAACAACTGGACTTGCTGATAGTGGCTGAACCAAACAAGGCAAAAATAAAGGGAAAAACATGGATCCAGGACAAACGGCAGGATGTCGCAATGCTGATACTTAACAGGACTCTTGAAGTAGTTTCTACCAAGGAAATGGAGGGCTATATAGTCGTCAACTTCAAAAAGAGCACTCTCGTCTGCTGTCACATATCTCTGAATATAGGAATCATAGAGTACAAGGCAAAAGTGGATGAGATTATGCGAGAGATTGACTATAAAAACAATGTAATGGTCCTCGGAGATTTTAACGCCAAATCACCGGCATGGGGATCCACTGTAGAAGATGCTCGAGGGGAACACTGGACAGAATGGTTCGCGGCAAAGAACATGACCGTCCTTAACGACGGAATGCCGACTTTCTGCAGAGGAGCAAGCCAGACATGCATTGATGTCACCGCCGTGACCTCAAAGATGGCGGAAGATATCTCCAGCTGGAGCGTACTGCAGGAAGGGAACTTGTCGCTACACAAGTACATCCTGGTAGAAACGAAAAATCTGATGAAGCCAATCTGGAAAGGTGGAAAACAGAAAAAGCTCATCAATTGGCCGAGGTACCGATACCAAGTCAGGGCGCGAGTACTAGAAATGAGCCAGCAAGGCAAAACATCCCACTATAAAAGCTTTGAAATACTTAAGGATGCATACCGCATGGCAAATATCACGAGCAGAGCACCGGATAGGCCAATCCCATACTGGTGGAACGTAGATATCGAAGAACAGAGAAGGCGCTGTAATATCGCCCGGAGAATATACACAAGGTCTGCCAAACAGGAACGGAACCCCGCCAGGCTGGGAGAGGTACAAGAACAATACCGGCAAGCCAGACGAGAGCTCAAAAGGCTCATCAACAAGTCTAAACGGGACCACTGGAACCAGCTGTGCGATGAACTGGACAACGACGTATAGGGAAGTGGATACAAAATAGCGCTCCTGGGCCTGCAACACAGAAGCTCCTATGAAATTAACCTGGAAAAGAAGCGAGAAATCGTGCGAGCCCTTTTCCCCACTCGCGAGGAACCAGTCGCACATCAAGACTGGCAGATACAACCAGTGCAGCTTTTCACCGTGAAAGAGATAGAAACTGCAGTGGACACCATGAAAACCGGAAAGGCTCCAGGGCCGGACGGAATTCCTAGTAAAGTGGAGCCTGAGTGGATTGCGGACGTGCTAAACACTCTCCTGACCCAGCAGGCATTCCCCGAGCAGTGGAAAATAGCAAGAATTGTCCTGATTCCGAATAAAGGCAAGGATCCCAATCTGCCTTCAGCATATAGGCCTCTCTGTATGCTGAACACGATAGGAAAACTATACGGGAGTCTCATCAGAAATCGACTGGCAGCTGAAGTAGAGGAGAAAGGGGGATTTGCAGGAAACCAGTTCGGCTTCAGGAAGGGGCGGTCAACGATCCATGCACTAGATCAGATGGAACACTTCGCAGCAGAAGGCAGAGAGAAGTGGTGTGTGTTGGTGGAATTGGACGTGGAGAATGCTTTCAACTCTGCGGACTGGGGGCTCATTATAGAGAAGGTCAACAGCATGGGCGTTTCTGAATACCTGGTCAACATATTGAAATCGTACTTGCGAAACAGAACGATAAAGGTATAGCGAGAAAAACACAGAGAAGTCGACGTAGGAGTCCCACAGGGGTCGGTCCTAGGGCCACTCCTGTGGAATATTCTGTATGATGGGGTGCTCAGACTAAACCTTCCCGAAGGTGCCAAGACCATCGGCTTTGCTGACGATCTCGCTCTTATAACTAAGGGAAAAGACGGACAAGATCTCATTAGGAAAACGGAACGGAGCCTACGAGAAATTGAGAGCTTTATCGCCATCCACAAGCTCAGATTAGCGCCGGAAAAGAGCGAGGCCGTAATACTAAAGGGAAAGAGGAAGAGGTATGGCATAACCTTTCGGCTTGGACAAACCGAAATAATTCCCAAAAAACCGTTAAGTACCTGAGGATAATTATCGACAGTGGCAGACTCTATGGACCTCACGTAGTAGCAGCGGCCAAAAAAGCTGAAGCAAGAGCGGCATGCCTAGCAAGACTGATGCCGAACATTAGGGGACCTGATAGCAGCAAGAGGGCGGTACTAGGAGGAGTGGTACAGTCCATCCTACTGTATGGAGCCCCCATTTGGTACCCAGCCATGAGGATGGAGAAGTACAGGCAAATTCTGACCAAGACCCAAAGAAAGAGCCTAGTACGGATCATATCTGCGTACAGAACAGTGTCTGCAGAAGCGGCACAGGTCGTAGCAGGCATGATCCCTATAGACCTTCTTGCTGCGGACAGGAAATACACACACGAGAGAAGTGGAGACGAGGCGTTGGCAGCAGGAAGGAGAAGGGCTAGGGAAATAACTATGGACAAATGGCAGGAGAGGTGGGACAACAACCAGGAAAAGGCCCAGTGGAAAAAGAAACTTGTACCATCGGTGAAAGACTGGATGGTCCTCAAAGACAGGAGAACAAATTATTTCGCAACGCAGCTCCTGACAGGCCATGGCTCCTTTGGCAGCTACACGCATCGAATCGGAAAGACTTCTGGCGAAGAGTGTGCCTACTGTCGAAATGAAAGAGACGATGCTGAACATACGTTGTTTCTGTGCCCGAGATGGACAGCAGAGAGGCAGACCCTTCAGGAGAGCCACTTGTTATTGGGAACTTTGTGGTAGCAAGAAATAATAATTGGAGAGAGTTTCGGAAATATGCCAATACCGTGATGGCCATAAAAGAGCGAGAAGAGCGAGAGCGACAACAGCAGCAAGAGTAGGATGGAGAGGCAGGCGATATAGAGATGCCAGATCCATCTGACGAATGTCTGAATGGACGGTACCGGATGGATCACTCGTGGCGAAGAGGGGGGAGTTCTACTGGCTAACGAAGCACCAGTCACTCGTGGAGTCGGTACCATGTGTTCGAAGGTCTTTCTCCCCCTTAAAAAAAAAAGGTTGAGTTAGGTTGAGTTAAGTTAGGTTAGGTTGCCCCTGCATGCGGGGCTCTGCAGGGGTGGACCGAACTTCCCTAGCTACTCGTGGGACAGACATGAAGAAATACAAACCATATAAAATTATTGATTACGAAGCAGATATCGATGGCATAGATCCTACGGTCAGGAGGAGCTGCCTGGATAGAACTCCACCTAGGAGAAATAGCCTTACAGCAGATTCTGGACAGGATAAAGGAGATGAGAAAAATAAATGCGGCAAAACAACCACGATGATCTTGAACACAAATGCAGACGAACATGACGGATCAAATGGGTCTACCACGCCAGGCTCAAAAAACGAAGCGCAAGAAAGTTTTTTCACACCGAAATCAGAGTTTGAAACTCCACAACCGGGAACACCTTGGGAGGAGGAAATCGGCCAGAGCCCCGTGTTTGATCATTTTGGTGTAAACGCAACACTGGCAGAGAGAACGATGATCTCGGAAGGTGAAGGGGAGAAAGATTGGGAAGACCACCCTATAATGGATATCTTGAACACTAGGTCACCTGACAGAGACAAAGGAAAAAGGAAAATGAGCAGCCCACTTTTGAAAACTGGTATGTGTGAGAAAGATAAGGTAGAAATAGAATACGCCTGCTTGCTGCAGATAGTAGAAGGAATAAGAAACCTCGCAAAATTAGTGAAGGACCATTAGAAAGAAGTATCAAGAACACAACATAGGGCGGCCAATAGAGCTGAAAGGCAGTTTTCCCAAGTGACACACAAAAGGAAAAAGACTGACAAGAAGGACGAGATAGTAAGAGGACAGATGGAAGAGATAGACCAAAACAAAATAGAAACCAGAACCATTTCAACTCAAGTGAACGACGAGATGATCAGGAGGGAACTCGAGGAGAGGAGCAACAACCTCGAAGAAAAAATAAGTAATCATCTGGGTGGTCTAGATGGGATGGAAGGATGGAGCGGGCTGAAGGAAATAATAGATCTGCAATGGCAAAACAGCTTTTTTGGCGAACAAAAGTGAGCCACGAGGTCAAAGAAATCAGGAAGGAAAACCGCGACCTTGTAGTTCTTATAGATCCCGAAAAAGAGTCACACGAAGGCAGGGCAATGAAAGAAGTAATTACAAGATTCCCAGAAGTTACTGATCTTTTAGCCGATAAACCAACAAGCATAGAATTCGTACAGAAATGTACAAAGACTAATACTAACAAGGGGGTAAATGAGAACGCTAGTACGGTGTACATAATACCCATGAAGACTGGAGATACAGGAGGTATGGAGGAAACGGAAAGGATATATGAAGGCATTAAACAGCTCAGGCAGCGAATGCTACCACCAGGTTACGTAAGAAAATTGGGAGTCGTAGCGTCAGAGGAACTGAACGAGGAATACCTGCGGAAATGTGTGGAAAGCATATTCCAGGGAACTAATACAGAGGCCACCATTTTCGAAAGGAAGAAAAAACAAACGGATCAGATGCAAAGATGACAAAAAATGGAAAGGAAACTGACAAAGTAGTAGTGAAAACAGCAGGAAAAACTACGCCGACGCACTGAGGGAGTTGAGGAGCAACACGAATATAAAGGAGGTTGAAACATCAAGAGGACGGCCAAGGGAGATATTTTATTAGAAGTGAAAGGAGGAAGGGAACAGGCGAAGACATTGAAAGAAGAAATACAAAAAGGGAACGCTAACGCGAGAGTAGAGTACACGAATAAGGAAACCATAGTTCATGTTTCAGACATAGAGGCGGACATGACTGAGGAGAACGTGAAAGAATCGATCCTCAAAACAGTTCTAAGGTGTAGAGGAGAAAATATCAAGGTTATTTCGCTCAAGCCAAACATGTACGGAAACCAAAATGCGATGGTTTCGGTGGACAGGAACACATCAAGCTGCCACTTTATTTCAACTAGTCTTGGGAGGGAGCGCTCTCATCTATCTACAGGAAAAGGGGTAGGGAGGAAACTATAGAAAAGTGGCAGGAAAGATGGACGAACAACCAGTCGAAGGCGAAATGGACCAAAACGCTGATGCAGCTCCTGACAGGACACGGTTCTTTTAAAACGTACACAAAGAGAATCGGAAAGTCCGAGAACGACCAGTGCGCCTACTGTGAGCATACAGACAGTCCAGAGCATACCCTGTATAGCTGCCCAAGATGGACAAGGGAGAGACAGGAAATGCAGGCTGACATAGGGACAGATATAGAAAATGGTGTATTGAGGCTCACCACAGGAAGCAACTGGAAGCATTTCAAAAGGTTCACTGGGAGAGTAGTATCCAGGAAAGAAACTGACGAGAGATTAATGGAGCAGCACCAGTGAGAGTAGCACAGAGAACTGGGTGAGAGGTATCAGGAGGGGTTTTAGCGGGTACACAGGACTAGCACCTCATCCTGGAGTCCACGCACACCCGGATGTGGGTAGAACCATACATCCGGAGTCCATAAAGGATTTCTCCTCCCTCAGCAGCCACCCAAGAAGTAATGTCCATACGATAGTTCCTTGGGTGGGCACTAGTAGGCTGAACAAAAAAAAAAGGTTAGGTTAGGTTGGGTCAGGTTAGGTTAGGTTAGGTTAGGTTAGCTTTGCGATGGGTTGGAGGATGACCCATGGGGCCAGGGATACCAAATAGTTATGGGCAAAATCAAACAGCTCAGAGAGCCCTACGAGATGGACGAGGAGACTAAAACCAGGAAGATAAGGGAGCTTTTCCCTGATGCAGGACTCCAAGAAATGATTCTACCTCATGTATTGGAGGAAAACCAGACTTCTCCGTTCACGTTGGAGGAACTTCAGCTGGCAAAGGATAAGATGAAGTTAGGAAAAGCACCAGGACCTGACGGAATCACAACAGAAGCCCTTAAACTGGCTATCGAGACCGTTCCTGAGAGGATCCTGTTGGTCATGAACAACCTTTTGGCAGAGAGGGTATTCCCAGAGGAATGGAAGAGAGCTAGGGTGGTTCTCATACCCAAAGGCGAAGCACAAGCAATGAAAAGGAGACCTATCTGCCTTATCTGCTCTACGAGCACCTATTGAAGGCCAGACTGGAGCAACAGCTGGAAGAGAGAGATGGGATCTGTGACAGACAGTTTGGCTTCAGATCAGGTAGGTCAACGGTGCACGCAATTGAAGAAGTGATAAACGAGGTTTCGAGCAGGGGTCCCACATGGGGTATAGTTGTGTTTGTGGATGTTAAAAACGCCTTCAATACAGCGAAATGGCCGAAGATTATTAGACGACTACTAGAATTAGGAGTCGATGGGTATATGTTAGGAATGGTCAAGGCGTACCTCTCAGAGCGCAAACTGATATGCGGGGGCTACTGCCAGGATATGTCTCAAGGCGTTCCGCAGGACTCAGTTTTGGGGCCGACACTGTGGAACGTCTTATACGACGGGGTGTTGAGGATAAGACTGCCTAGAGGGTGCACAACGGTCGCATACGCGGATGATCTTGCCCTCGTGGTGAGAGCGGATAAAAAAGAGAGACTCGTCGAGAAAACCAACGAGGCCCTCAATCGGATTAACAACTGGATGGTTGAGAGCGGATTGGAAGTCCTCCCGAACATAAGAGGCCCAAACGCTGAGAAGAGGCGTGTTATATACGGTGTCGTCCAGTCAGTGCTTCTGTATGCTGCTCCAATATGGGAACGAGTGCTCGATGTGGCAACATACCGGAATATGTTACAGTCCGAGCAAAGAAAAGCACTACTGAGGGTTGTCTGTGCCTATAGGACAGTGTCATCGGAGGCGCTCTGCGTACTGGCCAAAGTACCGCCAATCGATTTACTCGCGCGGGAGAGGGCACGTCTACATAACAGAGGAAACGTAACGGCCGATGATAAAAGAAGGGAGAGAGAAGTCACAGTCGCTACCTGGCAAAGCAGGTGGCAAGAGATGACCAGCAAGGCACAATGGACCAAACGACTTATTCCCGATCTGAGGATGTGGATAACATCGAGACACAACGAGGCGGATTTCTACTTGACACAGGTTTTGACCGGGCACGGATCTTTCAGGACGTACACCTTAAGGATTGGTAAAGCTATGGATGACAACTGCATATACTGCGGAAGGACAGATAGCCCTGAACACACCATCTTTGAGTGTGAGAGATGGCTCGAACCCAGAAGTAGACTAGAGATGGGACTTGAACAGCGGCTGAGCCCTCAAAACCTCGTGATTATTATGTCTGAGGATCGCAGGAAAAGCATAAAAATCAAAGACTTCCTGAGGAAGGTTATGAAGAATAAATCAGAAGAGGAGCTACAACACCAAGCCGCTGAGAGGGCCAATAGACCCCGATAGTAAACGAGCGAAACTGTGATATTTTAATGTTGTTTAATATTTATTTATCTTAACTTGTGATGTCCCACTTTACAAAAGTAGCTACGTTTAATGTTGTTATTTATTTATTTTAACTTGTGATGTCCCAGTTTACAAAGTAGCTATGTTTTTACCGTTGTTCTCGTGTTTTTCTTTCCACTTGTCCCCGAAGCAATATCCATATGGACAGTCCCGGGTACAAGGAGGAGTCAGGGGGGTTTTTAGTCAGAGTGGCGCCTGACACTGCCGACGGCTGATAGACATCTATGACTCAAGGCCCTGGCGCCATGCGGTTTTCCCCCCGCCAAAAAAAAAAAAAAAAAAAAAGGTTAGGCATATAGCAGAAACGGTGCGGGACATAAATGCGATCACGGACACGATCAGCGAGGAGTTGGATCAATACGAGGAGTCCATAAAAGAAACTGAGGAGGGCGGAACCCAGAACCCAAACAGGGGTTGATGAAATTACCGAGGAAGATCTCTTGGACTTCCGGGGGCTGTCCAGAATTCTAGACAGGGACTGTCCGGAAAAAGAATACAAGAACACACAGCTGCAAATGTGCGGCCTATTGAGGGCCAGCAACAAGGGAGACAAAGCTATTATCGGCGGAAAAGACTCATTAGCCGAAAAATACCTAGAAGGGCTGAGGGAGAGATATCCTGAAATTGATGATATAATGAAAACAATACCAAATGGAGACATCGAATACCTAAAAAACGTAACAAGGTCAATGAGGAGTACGGGGAGCAGCAACGAAGTTAACCAAGTGGGGTATGTTTTCGTTGCAGCGTATGAGGTAGATGAGGGAGGGGGCATTAACGACATGGAATCGTTATATAACACCATGGACAAATTGATGGAAATGGCGCAGAGAGAGGGTAGGACCGGGGTGCAGGTCGTGATTCCTGAAGGTCTGAACCCAGAGTATACAAGAAAAATACTAGAAGGGACGGCCAGGAAACGCAACGTGCGAGTTACCATCCTGACCGCCACTGACCCCCAACCCAAGACCAGGAAGCCAAAACAGCCCCGAGAGGAAAACTATGCCATCACAATAAAGAGCGGACAAAAGTCCTATGCTGAACTGGTAAAAACAGTTAAGGACGGGATGGCAGGAGAGGAAACAGGAGTGAAAATCACCAGAATAAGGAAAACGGCAGCAAGGCATATGCTCCTAAATATTGACGGAGGGGAGGAGAAAGCAAGAGACCTGAGAGACAAGATTTGCAATAAAACAAAGGACCTGCAGGTAAAGGTGGCCAGTAATAGAGCTACAATAATTGTTACTGGCATGGAGATCACGGCAATTAACGAATAAATAGCCAATGCGCTAGCCAAAGCGTCAGGCATCGACGCCAGGGAAGTTGACGTAAAGCATACCAGGACTGGGCACTACGGAGAGCTTACGGCAATCGTAGAAGTGCCGAAAGATACGGTAGGCACCATTTTGAAGAGGGGAACAATACGCATTGGCCTCCCGCAGTGCCGAGTGGTTGAGAAGATAGCGCTTCCGAGGTGCTCCAGGTGCCTAGATTTTGGGCATAGAACAACCGACTGCCAAGGGGAGGACAGGAGCGACCTGTGCGTAAAATTCGGACAGGACGACCACAGGGCAAAGGAATGCACCGAACAAGCATACTGCTTGAAGTGCAAGCGATCCGGACATAGGGCAGATCAAATGAGATGTCCCTTCTTTAAAAAATTATTGAGGCACGCCGCAAGGCACGCCTTGCAAAAATGTATATTTTCGTAAAATGCTCCTCAAAATCCTGCAAATAAACGTGGATAGAAGACGCAATGCCCACCACTTACTACAAAAGATAGCGGAAGAAAAGGACGTTGACATTATACTGGTCCAGGAACCGAACAAATCGCTAGTAGGTAAAAATCATAAATGGATAACAGACAAAGACACCAACACCGCAATCTGGTGCAGAAACCGCGCATGCGGAATAACAGGGCATGAAAGCGCAAATGGGTTCGTATGTCTGAAGTTCGGCGACTGGGCCATATATAATTGCTATAATTCACACTGGAGGAACTGACTGCAGCAATAGATAAGATTAAAACTAAAAAATCACCAGGTCCGGATGAAATTCTTCCAGAGGCCATTAAACTAGCCGTAAAATCGATCCCGCGAGACGGTGTTGAACGTGCTGGACGATCTCCTGAGAGAGGGCATATTTCCCACGAGCTGGAAAGTGGCCAAAGTTGTACTGATACCAAAAGGAAAACAGTCGGGAGCACAAGCAAAGTATAGGCCGATATGCCTACTTGATGGCATTGGGAAACTGTATGAATATCTGATCAAACACAGATTGGAAACCGAACTAAGTGCAAAAACGGCCAAATATGTTATTGACAAAGCCAGCAGAAATACCCAGACCTGGGGGACCTCATAGACGTACAGAATGCCTTCAATACAGCGAAATGGAGCAGAATACTGAAACGCCTGGACACATTAGAGGTGAGCGGATATCTAATCAGGATAATAGAGGATTATCTAAAAGAGATAAATTTTGTCTGTAATAAACAGAAAGAGATCACACAGAGAGTACCACAGGGGTCGGTACCCAGTCCCACATTGTGGAACTTACTGTATGATGGAGTTCTGCGGTTGCCTAATAAGCAATGCGAACCAACGAAAACAGACGCAATCATCGCCAGAGGGCCTAGGAAGAGGGAAGGTATATCCTTCCTTCTGGCAAACACCCCTGTGGAACCTGAAAAATATGTCAAATATTTGGGAGTATGGCTAGATGATAAATGCATTTACAACGAGCATGTGAAAAAAACCTGTGAGAAATCAGACAGGCAGATAGGCAAAATACTCCCAAATATAAGAGGACCGGAAACAAGAAAGAGGGGCCTGCTGTATGGGGTGGTGCAGTCGGTAATTTTGTATGCCGATCCCGTCTGGTGGCGGGCAATGGACGTCAAAAAATATAAAGGAATGTTATTGTCAACACAAAGAAGGATGCTGATTAGGACGGCATCGGCATACCGTACAGTTTGCGCAGAGGCACTGACGGTGATTGCAGGAATACCACCGATAGAACTCTTAGTGATGGAATGGAAATTACTGGATAGTATGGACCGGATTACCAAAGAGGACAAAGTCCAAGCGAGGAAACACACTATTACAGCCTGGCAATCCAGATGGGAAGCAAATGTTGGAAAGGCCCAGTGGACCAAAGGACTCATTCCCGATATTGAAGTGTGGCTGGGATGCGACTTCAGCGTATTAGATTACTTCCTGATACAAGTACTGAGCGGCCACGGGTCCTTTAGGACCTCCACTCGAAAAATCGGCAAAAGCCCAGATGACAGATGTATCTACTGTTTCCAACGGGACGACCCGGAACATGCTCTCCTACGATGTGATAGATGGGTCATGGAAAGGGTACAATACGAGACAGGCACGGAAATGGCAACACCAAAACCTGCTGCAGAACATGCTGAGAATGAAAGAGTCCTGGAAACGGGGAACAAACTTCATAAGGGGTATAATGAAGCAGAAGGAGCAGAAGGAAATACTAAATCAGGCAAATAATCCAAGATGAGACAGAAGCTTCGGTAAGGAAGGAAAAAGAGGATACCGAATGATTAAGTACACCAGGGATGCCTGAGGATTTCCACCCCCCTCCCCCAAAAAGGTTGAGTTAGGTTAAGCCGAGTTAGGTTAGGTTAGGTGAGGTTTGATTGAATTTTCACGCGGAGGAAGAACTTCGCGCGACGCAATTAAAGTACGATTTCTGAATATTTAATTAAAAAAATATTTCCTCCACATCCAACATGACCTCCTAACCTCGAACACGAACGTTTTCTCTAATATTCAAGTTTGAAAAAAATATCTTTTCTCAACACCCAACCTAACCTACTCAATTGAAAACCTCATGTCTTTTAGGAAAGGGATAGAAAATGGTGCGATGATTTGGAAAAATATGAGTAAATAAAAAATATGTGAATTCCAATTGTGTTTTGCTGTAAAGAAAAATGTAAAATATGACATCATACAAATTTTGACAGGCCATATCTGGAAAACTAATTGAGTCCGACTAAAAATCGAAAGTATTGTGAATTCCTACTATCATGTAGTATCATCCCAGTAAAAATCGCGAAAATCCGTGAGTACCTTTCCCATTGAGTATTTTTTTCACAAATGACATTTGAAATATTGAAATTAAAAGAGAGAACAGCTCAACAGATGAACGCGCGCCACTAGGCATCAACAGTTGAACAAATGCGTACATCAATATTTATCAATGTCATTTATTGCTATCATTTTAGCTATAAATGTCGTATCAAGTGGAAGTTGAAAAATTCAAAAATGTTATTAGTTATTAGTAACTATTAAAAAAAGTGGTTTTTGGTTGGTAGAGAATTTTCTGATACCAATAGTGAAATTCTATGCAATTTACAAAAAGTGATTTGTGTTGTATACCTGCGCACCTGACAAATTATGGAATTTCAATCTAATTTCAAGAAACTTGACAATAAGTGAATGAAAAGGGATAGAAAAAGGTACAATGATATGAAAAAATATTTGTTAAATGAAAAATATGTGAATTGCAATAGTTTATTGCTTAAAAAAAGGTAAAATATGACATCATACAAACTTTGACAGGCTATATCTCGAAAACTAATTGAGTCCGACTAAAAATAGAAAGTGTTTTTTTACGTGTTAGGAATCACAGGTTAGAAGGTGTGACCTCGTTAGTCCTTCGCTCGCACAAGTTTCTCAACTTCTGAAAGTTGTCGTTCGTATGGGGGCGACAGCTGATTAACGAAAAACAGATTTTAAACAGATTCCTATCATCATGTAGGATCATCCCATAAAAAATCGGAGATATCTGTGAGTATCCCATAAAGTAAAATTTTCCCGAACTCTGAGACTATTCAAGATCCGGAGCCTGGCTCTCCTGCCCCCTTAAGCAGAACAATCACCTTTCAGCCAAAAAGGTTCAAATCTCACCTAGTGTCGTTCGTCAGAAGGACAAGTGGGTCAAGCTGATCAAGACAGTAGCTGAGGAGAAAATTAACTTCTGCAAAGCTATAAATCTACATGACGGCATTAATAATAATAATCACAGTCACAGTCAGCCTGTGACTTCTGACGACTATCGTCAGCTGTCAAGGCTCTTAGTGACGGAGAATATCTCTAACCATACTTACTCACACTTCTTGAAGACCCGCAGATCCATGTCGTTTTCAGGGGCGTGCCAGAGTACTTTGCGGTCGAAGATATACGTGAGGAGTTGGAAGCCAGAGGTTTTGACTTCTCATCGGTAATACGGATGAAGCGTGCCCATAAACCCATGCCGATGGTTCTGGTTCTGGTCAGTAGAGACCAGAAGAACATCTTCGAGGTCACAGACCTCTTGAATGTGAATGTTTAGGTCGAACACCCAAAAATTTAGGCGGGCCAGTGCCACCGTTGCCAGCGTTTTGGCCACTGCCAAAGACATTGTTTGGCGGTCCCAATCTGCGTCAAATGCACCGACAGGCACCTCACGAACGCCAGCAAAAAGGCTAGGACTGACCCCCCGAAATACAACAATTGTAAAGAGGCTCAAACAGCGAATCACAGAGGCTGCCCTAAGTATTCAAAAACTCAGAGAGAGCCCAGAGGCAAATCAGTAGAAAAACCAGCCACCTCAGGAAGACCTGTGGGGTCTGGACGTGTCCAGGAGGGGGTCAGCTTTGCCAGAGCTGCATTCAAAGGTGCCAGCAACTCTGCAAGGCCCACTCCCTCTCGATCTGAGCCCTCACCTCAGACGCAGGGGGCTTCAGACATCTGTGCCGCACTGGACCAGATGAAGAAATTGTACGTCAAATTCCCAGTGCTCGAGAAAATGTTCAAGGTGAATACCGCCGTACTATCCGGAACTGCCAATGTCTAAACAACCAACGTTGCCTAGATCTCTGAAGATAGCTTATTGGAATGCCAATGGCATTCGTCACGAAAAACTGGATTTTGAAATTTTTTTAATAACTCACAACATCGATGTGGCTCTCGTTCAAGAGACACTTCTGAAGAACGAATCTATTGTCATTCCAAACTACAGATTCTTTCACAGAGAACATGTTGGACATGCTGGAGGGGAAGTTGGCATATTTGGCAAACGAGCACTTTAGTGTGTCCAATACGGCATTGACAGTGCCCAAGTACACGGAACTGAGACCGTGAGCGTCGAAATTCGACAGAGCAGGGTTGTCACAGACTAATCTCGATTTACAACCCTCCGAACAATCATTTACTCCCAGAATCACTGGATAAACTTCTGATGGGAAGCAACATTTCGACAATTGCTGCTAGTGCCTTCAATGCTATATACAGACTATTGAGCAGAGCCACAAATCTGTACTGCCTGATGTACTAGACTTTGCGCTTCTCAGAAACGTCTGTCTGGCCAGCGAAATTTACGTTCTGTCGGAATTGGATTCTGAATATAATCCAGTTATCCTGTTACTGGGCGATGATCTTCCTTCCCCTGATTATCGTATGAGATCTTCGACGAATTGGGATATCTTCACAACACAGCTCGGAGAGATGCGCGCCCCTCCTGAGGCACTTTGCTCTCCCGATGAAATCCATGCGGCAGTTGAGCGTTTCGAGCTTTCAATGAATGATGCGTTTCGAGCAGCCACCTCCAGGGACGAGTGTCCGTTGAAGAGCTACAATAAGTTTCCCCCTGTATCAATGCCTTGATACGGAAGAGAAACCATCTGGGAAGGCTATATCAACAAATCCTATTCCCAGTAGGGCAAGTAGAATGGCCAAACAAGTCAAACAGGTCATCATTTATCATCGAAACGAAAGATGGGAGGAGGTCTTGTAAACCATTGAGCCTGGAGCAGACGAGCTTTGGCGAATCACCCGTAGACTCAAAGGGAAGACGACTGATCCCTTACCCATACACGCAGAGCGCGTGTATGGGTACTCCCCCGACGAAGCGTTGGCCTTTGCCTACACGATGGAACGTCAGTTTCAACTTAACGTTGACGACAACGACGACATCGACAGCGATATTCTGTTGGAAGATCGGGTTTACCGTATCCTCAGGGAAGATGACGATGATAACATCCGCCAAGCTTCTGTGGAAGAGCTGAACGGTTATATCAGGGATGCAAAGGCCAGGAAAGCTCCGGGGATCGATTCAATAACCAATAGGTTATTGAAAAGGCTTCCGGAAAGCTGCGTTGAAAATCTATTACTGATCATCAACAATTCGTTGGCCCTCAGATACTTCCCCAGAAGGTGTAAGCATGCGATCGTCGTCACGATCCGAAAACAGCATCAGAACCCGCTGTTCCCACAGAATTATCGCCCGAGTGGCGATAGCCCGAGAACTAGTGGTTTATTGATATATACTGCAAATTGATTTCTCAGTAACACATTCAAACTAAGTAACCTCAACAAGTCTATTGGTGGATCTAAATATTTTTTGGTCCTGGAGGATGATTACAGTCATATGGCCTGCATATACTTCCTAAAAACCAAGAATGAAGTTTTTGATTGTTTTAAAACTCTCAAAAAGATGGCTGAAATTCAATAAAAGGATCAAACAAAGGAAGATAAAAGTTTTTAGGTCAGACAATGGAGTGGAATTTTGTTCGAAAGAATTTGAAAATTTTCTCAAAAGCTGTGGCATAATACAGCAGAAAACTAATCCTCACACTCCTCAACAAAATGGCGTGTCAGAGAGATTGAACAGAACCATTGTGAAAAAGCGAAGTGTTTGTTATTTGAAGGAAATTTGGAAAAACGTTTTTTGGTTTCAAGCTGCACATACAGCTGTGTATTTACGGAACAGCTATAGCTTCCGGAATTCCTGTGACACCTTATGAATTGTGGGCCGCAGCGATGTAAGCGATTTGAAAATATTTGGAAGCACAGTGATGGTTCCAAAGGAAAATCTATTAAAATGGGAGAAGAAAGCTGCAGAACATATATTTGTTGGTTACAGTGACAATGTTAAAGGCTACAATGTGTATAATCCAAAGAAAAACATTGTTATCGTCAGCTGAGATGTAATCTTCATGGAAAAATCAAATAATGATGTGAGTATCAATGCTATTGAAGATATTAAAAATGATACTGGATGGAAAATAGATTCAGTGGAGAACTATCTGCAGTAAATGAAACTCTTGAAGAAGAACATTCAGAAGTTTTCGATGATGAAACAGATAATTTTAATTTTGTTCCTGAGTATAGAATCAATGTCGAAGGGAATGTAAGGAAATCAGGAAATCAAACTTAAAATATTTAATAAATATGTAACTTACCTATGTCTGGATAGTAGCAATCTAGAAGATGATCCAATTACGATCGAGGGCAGATAAGAACAATTGAAGAGAAACTACAGTCGTTCGGGGAGAATCAAGCTTGGGAATTGGTGGATATTCCAAGAAACGGCACTATAGCGGAGTGTAAGTGGTTTTTCAAAATAAAAGGTGACAGTGAAAATCAAGTCCGATATCGCGCTCGGTTAGGTCAGGTCTAAGGTGAGTGGGTCTATTCGACCCTCCACCGCAACCCAAATAAACCCAGTTTCTTAACGAAGCCGGTTAGTTTGTATGATGAGTAGCCTTTCAGGTCAGATGGTAAGAGTACGGCTCTGCCGAACTCTAAAGACCTCATTCGGTCCCCAGCGGAGCAGCTACAAAGTATATGCTCTGTTAATGAGGTAGTCGGATAGTTAAGTTGCAAAATTCCCACCTTGATACTCACGACATCCTTTCCATATAAGGGTGTTTGCACGTCAGCTACACCTGACGATACCTTAGATTCAACCGTGCAGGGCTTTTTCGCCTCTGGTTTTGGTGAATGATCAATTGAGCGCAAACGTTTGCTAACCTGCTCATGGGGAGTTTGTTTCCCCACCTGAGACAGATTCTGCGTAAGTCGCTTAAGAATTTGGTGCAAGGCGGTTTAATAAGTTACCCCGCTCTTGAGAAGACAACTCAGTCGTTTCCTAGCTGCACCATCAAACCTTTTTTTAAGGTTCAGTTGTTGGTTCAGGAGTTGGGGAGTTGAGAAGCTCTCGCTCCCGAACTAAATTTACAGGGAGGTCAGTTAGAGTCGTAAACTCGACATCCATCTCCTCTGTAGACTCGCTCTTGAACTAAACTTACAGAGAGGTCAGTTGGAGTCGTAAACTCGATATTCATCTCCTCTGTAGATTCGCTTCTGAACTGAATTTACAGGGAGGTCCGTTGGAGTCGTAAACTCGACACATCCATCCCCTCTGTAGACTCGCTCCTGATCTTTCATCCTTTCGGTACGGATACACACACCTTAGTATTAAGCCATCGTTGGGATGCCATTCCGTTAGGGAATAACAGAACCAGAAGTGATTCTGTCATTCCCGTATCCAGCGGGGCTACGTCGAAGCAGGCATCCGATGGCCGGTTTGCTCAACCCCCACATCCCGAGCCACTGCACTCGCCGAAAACAGCATGCACAGTGGTTCAGGCAGTGAAAGATGAACAAGGACAGCCAACACGCTCGGTTAGTGGCCAAAGGGTTCACTCAGAGCGCAGGTGTTGATTATGATAAAACTTTTTCCTCTGTTGTAAAATATTCTACTTTAATTATTGTTTGCACTGTCTGTAAAATTAGATATAGAAATGACACATCTTGGCGTGACAACAGCTTTTCTAAATGGCGTTTCGTCCGAAAATGTTTATATGACTTTTGTGATAAAGATTCAAGTCACATATTTTACATTCCAAATAGTTCACCAAATTTGTGTTATTTTCGTGTTATTTTAATTGTTTCTTTTTATTTAATATAACCGCATCAACTACAAAGGTTATTAGCGGTGTAGTACAATTTGAATCACGTCACAATCATATCATATGTACAATATTTATAGATATCAGATACTTCAGTAAAATCTCAAATTTATCTGGATTCAAGGCATCACTGAGTTCTTCAGGTAGTCGTGTTGACAATCTCTCCTCTCTGTAGTAAGGACACACCTTGATGATGTGTTTCACATCTAATTCTTCATCACAGGAAATACATCTTTTGGGGTTTTATTTCTTCAGTAGATGCTGGTGGGTATACCTCGTGTGGCCAATCCTGAGATGGGTTAGAATTGTCTGATGTTTTCGATAGAGTGATAGGTAATTTTGGAAGTTTAGGCTAGGATTGATTGTTTTGAGCTTGTTGTTTCCAGAGCTTGCCACCTTTCCCTCCATGTATTTATTGTTAATTGTCGTATTTTATGGATTAAATATTCATGTGGTACATAGCGAGTTGATATACTGGATGGGTTTGAGCTGATCTCTCTAGCTAGTGTGTCCGCAGTTTCGTTGCCAACTATTCCTACGTGCGAAGGAACCCAAATAATTTTGATACGTTTTCCCATTTCAGCTAGTTTTCCCAGTTCTGGTTTGATACACATAAGGAGGGAATTTCTGGGATATAGTTGTTGTATACCTTGTATAGCACTCGGTGAATCGGTGAAGAAGACGGAATCTTCCCCATGTTTCCTGTAGTGTGCAAGAGCTTTGGCTATGGCGAATATTTCTCCCACATATATACTAGCTTCTGTTGGTAGTCGATAACTGTAGCTCGTATGATCTGTGATCACTGCAGCCCCTACACTTTCACTGGTTTTAGATGCATCCGTATATATGTGGGAGTAGTTCGCATACTTGGAGGCCACTTCAGAAAAAGCTCTTCTTACGTGCATTGCAGAAATATCATTCTTGGGATAATGAGTCAGGATGGTATTGCAATCAGGAAGGGCTATTGTCCATGAAGGAGGTATCTTTATGTTCAGAGGGAGAATGTTATGGTTTAATATTGGGTTATTCGGTATTTTGGAAATCCTGGCGTAAAGAGGAAGTTGTGAATTACGGTAGTACTCAAATGTTTCACTGAATCGATTAGAAAATGTATTGTAATAACTAGGATTATTTTTATTTGCTAATATTTTTGCTGCATATCTTAAGATTAGGTTGAGTCGATGTAGTTCGAGAGGTGGTTCTCCCGCCTCAACAAGTAAACTTTCCACAGGACTGGTACAGAACGCCCCCATAGCAATTCTTATGGTCGCTTTCTGGATGACACCTAGGGACTTCGAGAGAGATGTTCTCTTTTGAAGTAAACTTCTAGAGTAAACGATGGATCCGTAATCCAATTTGGTTCTGATTAATGCTCGATAAACCCATAGCAAGGTAGTACTATCGGCTCCCCATGTGTGATTGGCTAATACTTCCATTAGATTTAGGCCATTTTGGCAGGACTTCTTTAGATTCATGATGTGAGTGTCCCATTTCAGTTTACTATCAAAAGTGACACCCAGAAATTTAATTTCGTCTACAAATTCCAGTTGCTGATCATTCAATTCAAGAGAGTATTACCATCTGCCGTTTTCTTTGAAAATATAATACATTTTGTTTTGGTAGTCGAGAACTTAAGTCCTGCCGTTCAGACCACGATTGAAGTTTTCTTAGTGCATTCTGCAATTGAGGTGCGTATTGTGATCACATTCTTTCCTGCTGCATATATAACTAAATCATCTGCATAAAGATTATGCAGCTTTCAAATAGCATCTAAAACGTCATTAATGGCTATGAGGAAAAGAGTCGCACTGAGTGCTGATCCTTGAGGAGTGCCATTTTATTGTGTCATGGTTTCAGATAATTTACTATCAACTCTAACCGAAAAATATCTATTTGACAGAAAATTAAATATAAAAGGAAGCATATTTCCCATTGATTAAGTTGATTTAGAACTTTGCGTCTTCATACAGTGTCGAAGGCTCCATTTATATCAAAGAAGACTAAAATAAGGCTTTCTCTATTGGCGAAGGCTTCATGGATATCTGACTGTAGATTTACTAGATTATTTGTGGTCGAACGATATATACGAGGAATAATCAGGTTATTTTGTTCCAGATAGTACTTCAGTATTTTTTGATGAAACCATTGGAAACAAGCTGAGCGCATCTTACGACATTTACAGCATACAAAATTCATGATTTGAAATTTGTGAAAGACAATACAGAGTTGGAGGACTTTGTTGATGCCGAATGGGCAAGTAATCTTATTGATCGGAGATCTTTTACAGGTTTCTGTTTTAAGTTTTCTGGCTCTGCAGTATCCTGGGAGAGTAGAAAACGGAAGACAGTTGCTTTGCTAAGCACTGGATGCTGAATATATGGCTGTCTCAGAAGTTTCTTAACGAGCTATTCATTCAAGAAGTCTGATTATGAATTGACTGGTGAAATTATTTATGTAACTTTGTATACTGACAGCCAGAGTGCTCAAAAATTAGCAGTTGATCCTGTTGTAAATGAAAGATCGAAACACATTGATTTCCCTCATCATTTTATTAGAGGAGCCATTGAGAATGATTTAGTTAGGGTTGAGTTCTAACAAACAGCTGATATGCCTGCTGATGTTTTAACGAAAGGGTTGAGTTCAGTTTAACATTATAAATTAATAAAATTATTAGGTATTGTTGATGTGAAATAATCCTTTCTTGAATATTTTGTGCTGAAGGGAGTGTTGGAAAACCCAAAATATAAGTTGTAACGCTATCTATTGTCGGCTGTGAACACTATCCTCCGCAATTTTGTAATAATGCTCTGCAAAGAAAATAAAGTCAGTCTGTGGTGAGAACTCAACTAGATCGTTTTATTCCAAAAGATTTGAAATCACAGTGAGCTTCAACCAGAAAATCCCAAATTGTAATGTTTTCATAGAGACCCCTCATAATTCAAGTTCCACAAAGACAACTACTCCGACATTTTCATCTGATTACATCTGCAATGATCAAGAATCAGCCGAATCGAGTTTTATAGACAGCAGCTATTCTTCGTTTAAACCATTATCAGGGAATCCAGAGGATTCAGGTACTCCAGAGAAACCAAGTTAACTTGATGATGCTCAGCGCTCACGACGCATTATTCAGAAACCAAAATTGTTGGATGTATATGAAGACCCTGATGACATTTGAAGGGTTATTTATGAAAAGTGTTTTATTTAGTGCCAACATGAATTCAATGGGCTGGAATGAAGCAATAAAAAATGAAATCATTCCACACTTGAAAAATTACACATAAAAAATCGAAAAGAAAAACCAGGGAAAATATTTCATTGATTGTAAGATAGTTCTCAAAGAAATATACAAGGCAGATGGAACTCTTGACTGGAAAAAGGCACTCTCGTAGCAAGAGGCTTCAATGAGTGACTACACATCGATTTTATTTTCACTTATATCCCAGTTGCCAAGCTCAGTTCGTTTATTGCTGGCAATAGCTGTTGAAAGTGACATAAAAATGCACCAGCTCGACGTCTCTACCACATATTTAATTGGTGATTTCGAAGAAAATATTTTTTACTCAAAATCTTGAAAAATATTTAGGCAGAGGTAATGCTTGCCACGATAGACAACATATCCAATGGAAACCATATATGTCATCTCAATAAAGTAATCTATGAATTGAAACAGGCTGGCAGATAATGGTTGAGAATTGGACATAAAGCTTAGGAATCGAAATGATAGCCGTTTATGTTGATGATTTGATATATGATTCAAAAAGTGGGAAAGAATTTGAGAAGGTAAAACAAAATAATTTGACATGCACCACCTTGGAGCCTCAATTACTGTCTTGAAATACAATTTGAACAGGAAAATGGAAAACACACAGCCAATCAAAGTAAATACATTGAGGGTATTTTCGCCAGGATCAAGATGGCATAGTGCAAACCCATTGGAACACCAATGGACTTGAAGGCAAAGAAACTTGAAAAAGTAACAGGGCAAAAAAGACTTTATGTAGCAAACCCTTATGGCTTGAGCGACGCTGATTACGCAAAAAAAAATGAAGTGAAAGATCTTGGGATTATTATGATCATCTTTTGTCACTCTCGAAACATTTCGATGAAATTTGTAAAAGGACTAACAAAATGTTGGGATTCATAAGATCTAGCTATTCATTTGTGGACGTATTTACGATAAAACACTTCAAAGACCAATATTAGCATGTGGCTCGCTCATTTCGAAATCCCAATCACTGATGCATTTGAACAGATTCGAAAAAATACAAAATAGGTTACTGAGATATCTATACTATAAAGAAAAACATTGTTGGCCGTATTACATAAAAGTCAGATCAATGGATTTGAGGCAGCATTCAAAAATATCTTATCTTCATATTAGACGGGATGTAACACAAATAATGTTTTATACAAGGTGATAAACAATAATATTACAGATTTGAACATACTCGAACTCATAGATTTTAATGTCCCTCAGTATCCTACAAGAAGTCCAATCCTTTTTAAACTACCCAAGGATAGTACAAAAATAACTGCTATGCTATCCTCTCTCAACCATGCCTCGAAAAGCAAATGTAATTGATATTTCAAAAAAATTTAGATTTCAGTAATTCCTTCTCAGGTTTCAGATATGATGTTATCAATTATTTATTAGAAATATAACTGTGATCGTAGAGAATGAGTGTATATGTATAGAAGTGCTCACACAACTAATTTGTAATAAGAATTTCTATGTAATTAGGCTGTTGAGTCTGTATGGAAAATAGAATGAAATGAAAATAAAATAATGCAAAGTTGAAGGCTGAGCTTACTCCGGCTACTGTTTCATTTATGCAAACGCAGCCATTGGTTGGTTCTCGAAGAAACAGAGCAAAGTGGCGCTAGCCACCTCTAATTCGGAATGCTATGCCATTACCGAAGTCACCAAGGAGGCTATTCACTTGAAATGTCTAACAGAAGACATAAGCAAAATTCTACGATGATCAAGCAGCTGGACAAATCGTTAATGAGCTCCAAATCGAAACACATCGATATCAAACAACATTTTATTCTTGAAGTTGTCGAGATAGGACACATTTCGTTGCAGAATTTATGTACCCAAAAAATGATTGCTAATGTCATAACCAAACTACTGGCAAATCCACATCATCATCATTTGATTCAACAAAAGGGATCAATTCAACAGAACCGAGACATTCGTTAGGGGGAGTGTGGCACTGTAGCTGTCGACTCATGCCCGAAGTCAGGCAATATTGCATTTGTTTTTTTGAAACTGATATTGATTAAATTTTTTCAATAATGTAATGTTATGAAATACAATAGTAGTTCGTGAGTTCCAAACTCATTCTCATTCAAAACGATTGTGACAGATTTCAAATATGAATAATTTTAAGAAGGTAAAAATATAATGAAATTAATTAACAGATATTGGATATTAAACTATTTGGCTTTTGTCAACCAGAAGTCATTTCTTGCCTTGCGATTGATTGAAAATTAAAACAATGGTTAATTAACTTAAGCGCCTGTGGAACGATAATTCTCAAATTAGATACAATTACTAAAAAATAAATATATTGACTTTTTTAATTTTTCAGTATTTCATGAATGATTCTGAATATTTGATTTATCCAGTTTTTTTTGGAAATATAGCTATGGATTCATTTGTCTTATCAAAATTGATGTAACTATCATAATTAATAAACAAATGTCTTGTTTTTTTTGTGGAAATGATTGATATGTACAAACATGTTTAGTATATCTCCCATTTACATCCAGACAGTAAAAAACAGTTATTTCATTTAGTTTTTTATAGTAATGTAGGCTTTCACGACTGGCGTCAGTGTTTTGATTGGCTTCCGTGTTTTTTCATGATCTTCTTCGGTTATAATCTTCGAACAACGTTTCAACTGCAACTGCGGCAGTCATTTTCACTGGCGTGAATTATCTCACCACTTAGGACAATCCCGCTGATCTAGCAGTACCACCACCCTGTTCCAGATGCTGATAAGACAGTTCTCACAGGACCACACATCTTCGAAGCTTCGCATCCAGAATCAGTCAGACTTCATTCCTCAAAGTAACAACACGTATAATTTCATATTTTGTATTTTCATTTTCAAGTTTTGTAACAATGAAAGTATTTTTAAAAAGCAAGTTTGTTGCCGTCGATAGTTAATTGGCCCAGTCGACAGTAGAATTGTCAAAATTACGCGTATCGTACGAGTGATTTTCGTTCCAACGATGAATTGGCAATCGAACTTTTGTGAACAGTACAAGTTGGTGTTGAAAGCAGAGCGGCTCCTAAAACTCCAGGAAACCCAGTCAATCGAAGACCTGCAGAAAACTCCGTACCGAAGCTGTTTTCGAGAAGAGGAACTTCATCGTCCCCTTCTGCAAGGAAGAAACACTTGGTGAAGACAAAATCGCTGAACCAGGGCAGATTCCTTATAGTGGTTAAGAAAGTGATGGCCAAAATCCTGCTTTTGTTGTGTGTACTCTGATTTTATGTCGCTTGAAAATATTTTTCAATCATTGTCTTTAGCTGACTCAGACAATTGTATTTCAACCCAAATCCAAGAAACAATCGAGTTTTTGTAAACACCTTTTCAAATCGAACTAATTTCATTTCTCAATCAATTCCAATCAATAGTGATAATACATCCTATAACCAAAACCCAGAATTGAATATTTCAAACTCTTCAGAAATGGCAAATGTATTTCAACCTGAATATCTAAATTGCGTTCCACAATTCGATGGGAACCCATCGTACTTCTGATAGCTTAATTACTCACTTTTATGATGCTGAAAATCCAAACTCTTTCCAAAATACATATCTATTGAATAATTTGATTAGTAAACTAACAGGAAATGCTAAATCAGTAGTTAATATTCAAAATGTCACAACTTGGAATATTTTAAAAGACACACTGTATAGGAATTTTGCGGATCAACGCGATGAAGCCTGTTTGCATAGAGACATGGTTATGATGAAACAATACCCGGCTGAAAAACCTCAACAATTTTTTGATCGAATTTTGCAAATTCTCAATCTGATTTGTTGCTCACGAAGCAGACGATAATTCGAAAGTTTTAAAATGTAAATTATATAATTCGTTAGCTTTAAAAACATATTTATCTGGATTGACAGAACCTTTAGGAACCACAATTCGTTGTATGATACCTATTGATTTAAATGAAGCTTTGCAATTCATCATTCAAGAAGAAAATATCAATTGTTATCAAAACCAATTAAACAGAGTTTCTGTAAGACAAAATAGAATAAGATCAAATTCTAATCAAAATTCAATTCACTCTCATTTTCCAAGAACTTCTTCTAATGCTAATACAAGAACCGATCAATTCCAAAATCGTCAAAGATTTAATCAAAATAGATTTTCAATTCCATCCACAAAACAATTTCCCTTCACAGCCTATAAATATTCAATCAAGAACTGATGTTCCACAACAATTTTTTTTTGAAATTCTCAAGTTTTGAAACAACCTACTAATAACCAGAACGTTTTCAAGCCCAATCCCAATCGAAATCTTCCCAGTCAAACACCTATGAGTGTTTCAACAAGGCAAACGTTCAACAGAAATCAACCAGGTCCCCCATTTCCTAGTAGACCTCAACAAAGGAACTTTATCTCAGAGGAACTTTTTAATACAGAAACAAATGATGTCGAATATTATTCACAAGATTCTAAAGTTGACAATCATATTCTGTATGAAAATTTCGAAAATACTCAATGTAATCCTGATGAAAATTTCCAATTGATAGACCAAGACATCAATCAAACGTAGAACCAGTAATAATATCTTTAAATTCAAGTAATTCTACGGAATTACCCTATATAATTCTACATGAATATAATTTGAAATTTTTAGTCGATACAGGTTCGACTAAATCTTTTATTGATCCAAATCTAGCCCATAATCTATACCCCGATAGAATCCAAAATGATCCATTCATAGTGTCAACCATAATTCAAAAATCTTTTCACAAACATAGTGCTCTCATTCCCATTTCAAAAGTATTTAATGTTTCTGGAAACCTGAAATTTTATTTATTTAAATTTCACAATACATTTCATAGATTGATAGGTATTGATAACTTGAAACTACTTCAAGCAAATATTACCTTGAGTAAATGATTTTTGACAACACCTCATTCACAAAATTGATGGGAATTTAGCCACAGTTTTCTGGCCACACTTTCTGACGTAGGGAAAATTTTATGTGGGATAGAGGAGCAAACGCGAGCGGTGTTGTCAGACTTTCTACTTTCTCAGTTACTGATGATTGAAGTCCTTCCGGTGTGTAACATTATCTTACGGGAACATCATGAGTTTGTTCTATACAATGCTCAACATAAAGTCATACTCTAACTACAATAAATCCTTGAAGAGACTATCTGTTATCCACTCAAAATATTTCGAATGTCAAAAATTCTTATATTTCACAAAAAGGAAGACATACAAAAGATTATATATACAGGGTCAAAACAATTTGTTTGACCGCGATAAGCGAGTAAAAATAATTTCTTGACGTGATCATCACTGAACTATCAGAAATATTTCGAGTGCCAAAAATTCTTGAAATTCACAAGAATAAAGACATACAGATGAAATTATGAACAGGGTCTAAATAATTTGTTTGGCCGTAATAGGCGAGAAAAAAATAATGTCTGAAAAAACTTCAAGTAAAGTATCCGAAATATTTCGAGTGCCAAAAATTAGTAGGCTTTGTAGGAAAGAAGATATATAGAAAGTCATATATACAGGGTCAAATCAATTTGACACTGTATATATGACACTGACAACATTTCAAGAAAAATTCACGAAATATTTCGAGTTTCAAAAACTATATTGAGCTTTGTCGGGAAGACAACATGAAGTAGGTATTATATGCAGGGTCGAATCAATTCTTTTGAACAAAATGATTCATTGCTAAAGTGTGGCTGACCCAAAATGAGTAAATTTCTTTTTGTTGTGAAGAATTAAGCTCTGTTTTCGACAACAGACATGTCAAAGTTCATATCTACAGAGTCAAATCAATTTGTTTGGCCGTAATAGACGAGGAAAGAAGTAATTTCTCGACGCAACTAACAGTGAACTATCAGAAATATTTCGACTGCCAAAAATAAGTTGGCTCTGTAGGAAAGAAGACATATAGAAAGTCATATATACCGCGTCAAATCAATTCGTTTGGTCGTAATAAGCGAAGAAAAAATTTATGTCCGAAAACATTTCAAGTAAAATTCCCGAAATATTTCGAGTTTCAAAAATAACTGAGCTTTGTCGGGATGACGACATAAAGTAGGTAATATATACAGGGTCGAATAAATGCGTTTGACCAAAATTATTCCTTGCGAAAGTGTGGCTGACCCAAAAATGAGTAAATTCCTTTTTGTGCCAAAGAATTGACCTCTGTTTTCGACAACAGACATGTCGAAGTTCATATCTACAGAGTCAAATCAATTTGTTTGGCCGTAATAGACGAGGAAAAAAATAATTTCTCGACGCGACCATCAGTAAACTATTAAAAATACTTCGAGTGCCAAACTTTCTTCTATTTCGCAAAAATGAAGACATACAGATGAAATTATATACAGGGTGTAAACAATTTGTTTGGCCGTAATAGAGGAGGTAATAACTGAGGAAAATGTGCTATTTGGAGTTCGATCAAAATATGGGAAAAACTATTTTTTCGCGCCACAGTCCTATGTAACTTTGTGTAATAAACATTATTTGTCATATAATATTTTTCAATTATCTCAACGGATTTCGAGTTATTTAATGATTTATCGACGTCACGATTTCATGCATATACCTAAGCGAGACCATTTTCAACTAGACTTGACTAACGGATTTGCAGTTTATGTGCCAGCCTTACTTAAACAATCGCAGAGCATCTTTTACTTGGAACCAGTTTAATTTATTGCATTCATTTGTTGGAGATTTATGAGTTTAAAGATAATATTCTTTAGTTTTGCATATATTATTAGATAATTTCTTGTACGTATTTTAGTATAACCAGTATTTTAACTAGTAGAATTATTTTAGTTTTGAAATTAGTTAACGAGGCAATGACGAAGAAAAATAAATTTCCAATTATGGATTTGGTGAATTTCTTTAATAAGAATGCTGAATCAATAACTTGTCCAATGGAAGATTTAGTTGTAACCAGTCCCATTATTGAGAGTGCTGCACGGCATATTTTTGATTCAACAAATAGTAAATATTGAAAGGACATATTGTGTGTACTCAAAAGAAACACTGGCAATAGGAGAGAAATGATAAACATTTCTGCTCCCAAATTTGAAAGCAAGGTTGACGCACGAAGCGATTTTCGCAAAATAAGAATTGTTCGCATTTCAAGTTTTCTTAAGAATGGTTATGATTCTGTAAATGCATTATTTCGTGATAGTTATCGGTCAGCCACTTCAGTTTTTGGATAAATCTGTAAAATAATGAACCAAAAAAATAACAAAGAATCGCAAAGTATTCTATTCTTTTTGCAAAAATTATCGTAATGACAAGCGAATGAATTTAAAGGCACGAATATAGGATATCAAATGATCTGACTATTTAGAAACATAAACAGAATAGAATTTTGAGAAAGCATCTAAACCTAGCAAAAGCGAAGAAAGAAGGAACCTGTTTCATAAAAGGTGACGAATTGTATGTTAATGGGAATACACAGCAGTAGAAACAGAGAGTTGTTAAAACAACTCTGAGAAACAACTTCAACTCTACAAGATATTAAGAAATATACTAATCCGAAACCATTCGAACCAAAAAGTTACTTGAACAATACTCATCACCAACTGGAAATCAACGAAGAAGATCTTCCACCATAGACCTGAAATAGTCTTCCTGAAAAGATATTGATACTAAACGTAAGATAACCCTAATAATTACAGTTACCCTTGTTCTATCGATCTAAAATATTTTCAGTATATCCCCGTATATCAACACATATTTGGAATATCTCTTTTATTATAATAGTTTTCTGTTAATAAACTGCTATAACTAGCAGTTATAGCAGTTTATTAACAGAATTATTAACTGCTATAACTAGCAGTTATAGCAGTTTATTAACAGAGATGGAAATAATTTGTGCTAAATATGGTCCAAAACATAACCCCAATTGAGCTTAAGTACGTCAGTACTCTCAATTCATGAAAAGTTAATATTTTGATGATAGTTTGGACAAACTCGAAATATTTAATTAATATCAATAAATCGACTTCATGCCATACCGTGCGTGCCAAAAGTTTATTTTTTCAAATGAAACTCGAATATTACTCGAAAAATTGAAAGATGATAAAAAATGCTTTGCCTATCAAAATAAAATCACTTGTTACAAATATATCACACAATTTTTTTTGTTGTACAAGAGTTACTGCTGGTAATAAAAAATATTATCAGATCCATGGGATTCGAACACACGATCTTTGGATCACAAGCCATATGCCCCAACTACAAACGCCAAAAAAATATTTTAAATGTAATTATTGATTAGTCATGAAGGTCTTTCTACAGTTGGAGTGAATACTACTTCGTCAGCAACTTTAAAGGGAATTACCAATTGCACAAACTGCATGTGTTAACTTTTCTAAATGATTCTTTCTAATTAGGTGTTCTGATTGAAGTGTTTAGAGAGATTTACAATGACAGTCGTACAAAAACTTATTTTTGAAGAATTTGACTTTAAGTAGCTGTGGAAATATTAAATTAATGATAGTTTGGTGACTTTCATGAGTGATTGATAAATAGTTATTGACGGTGTTTCAAAAAATGGCTAAAAATGAATGCAAATATTGATTGTTCAAACGAAGTTCTTATGGAATTATTTATTATATATGGATATTGTGACTGAATCATTGCCAGAACTTACAAGTGTTATGTCGGTATCAAGTTGCAAGAAGGTTTTACATAAACCTAAAAACATATTGAACTATGTTTTATTAATCACACAATGATCACATGTATAAACATCGGTAAAATCAAGCACATGAAAAACGGACTACGGACTGATTAATCATTGACATCTGTCAGCAACAAAGGTACAAAAGCGCTCACCACGTTTCCAATGTTGTCAACATAACAATTCTCCCTCATTTTTGAGAATATTGGTTCATAAGTTTGGCAAAAAAAGAAAATATTAGTCAATGCAAGGAAACAAAATACGAAATAATCAAACATTAAAATAATGCAGCATATGAAATAATTAAAACTACAATAGTACAGAATAATCAAACAGTAATACATATACTCATAGTAACTACAAACAAAGACAATAGCAGTATTAGACTTTAGAATAATATAATAACAACCTCAGACAGTAATACTAATTTTGGTATATTAAAAAAAATAATACGTGAAATGAATGATTACAATTTTGTTTAGCATATATAGTCATGGTGAGAAATTTATTAAGGCTAAACAGATTTTTCAGGCATGACTGAACACTATTTAACTAGTAAAATCATTGGTACCTTGAAGGTGAGAACCGAACTGGAGGTCTCCGTACCGAAGGAGATCTCAGTCCTTCTCTAGCTCTTTGTACAATTGACTGTTGTGGAGAGTTTAATCCTGAATGAGGTGCATCAGGAGATTCATGAACGCTTTCTGAATCTACTGGGACTTCCAGAGAGCCTAGGAACTGGTTCAGGGTACCATTGCCTTGCCGGAGGATGGCATCAGGAACTTCACTTTTACGTAACTGGTTCAGGTGCACCTTTCTGATGGATTCATTTTGTAACTTCACAAGGTATACGGCCGAACTGATTTGCTTCATCATCCGAGCTCTAATCCATTTCAATATACCTTTCTTATGATTTTTGACAAGAACCTTGTCATTGATTTCAAAATTTCTAACTGTCAAACTCCTAGTCTGAATTTCGCTTAACTCATCCCTTGATAACACCTTATCAGCCGGAGACAACATACTGACGGGGTTTCAAGCTTTAAATCCCAAGATCATGTCTGAAGGAGATTTCTTTGTAACCGATGAGGGAGTATATCTGTAAGATAATAAGCAATCATATAACTTCCCCGGTAAATCATTCGCTGAACTTTTGGCTACTACTGATCTCAATAGTAGTTTTTTTATAGTTTGTACACTACGTTCTGCTTCTTCGTTGGAAGCAGGATGGTACGGTGCACATGTTCGATGTTATGTTTTTTGAAAAATGACTTCAGTTCATTAGATGTAAATGGGGGCCCATTATCGGACACCACATATTGAGGAAGACCAAACCTAGAAAAGCATTCTTGCAATTTTTCGCATACCATTGAGGCTGACGTTTGGGTCAAAATCCAAGCTTCAAGCCAGTTGCTGAACTCATCGACCAACAGAAGGATTTTACACTTAAATGCGTCCAGGAAATCCAAATGCAGTCGTCTCCATGGTCCTTGGCTATTTGGCAAGGGAACATAGATACGTGGAATTGAATCGTTTTGAGTGAGTTGACACGTTACACACGTCGTCACTTTTTGTTCTATGTCTCGGTTCATACCAGACCACCAGACATATGATCTGGCAAGTAATTTCGTCCTTACTATACCAATATGTTCCTTACTATACCAATATGTTTAAAATATCTGATTGTAGCGACAAAGGAATGACAACCCTAGCACCAAATAATAAACAACCTTCTTGGACTGACAGACAAAATTTGTTTTTGAAAAAAACTGAATATTGGCTTTCTACTTTAGACCCACTGGCACACTTTGGAGATAACATCATCCTGAGAGGTAGCCTGAACGTAACAAATTCATTTTCAAAATCGTCGGAAATGAAAAAACACTCAGGCACGTTTGTTGAACCTTTAAAAGGTAGGCGGGACAAGGCGTAGGCATATGAAATTTCCGAACCCTTTTTGTACCTGATCTGATAATTGTAGGCTGACAAGATGATAGCCCAACGCTGAAGACGAGCGTTGGCAACCAACGGAATACCTTTTCGCTCTCCAAAAATAGAGCGAAGTGGTTGGTGGTCTGTTACCAAAGTAAAGAGACGTACTGCCAAAACATTGTGGAAGTGTTTGACACCAAACACCAACGAAAGGGCTTCACGGTCAGTTTGAGAATAGTTTCTTTCGGCAGGTGAAAGTGTTGTGGAGGCGAATGCAATTGGCTGCTCCACACCGTTTATAAGGTGAGCCAACGTTGCTCCAACACCGTAACTACTACTATCGGTGGTCAATATCAGGAGTTTCTCAGGATCATACAATAATAGAAAACATTTCTTACAAATCGACGACTTAGCCTTATCAATAGCCTTATCACATTCTTGAGACCAGAACCATGATACATCTTTTTTTGTCAATTCATAGAATGGTCCCAGTAAATCAACTGACATATTGACAAACTTGTGATAAAAATTTATCAATCCAATGAAAGAATTTAGCTCGGATATATTTTTCGGTACCTGCGCGATTTGGATAGCTAAAATTTTGGAAGGGGAAGGGCGCAAACCTTGCCCATCCAGACAGAAACCAAGCAATTCGATCGAAGTCTTGAACCATTTATATTTATCTACGTTTAAATTGACATTGTACTTATTCAAATGGTTGAACACTTGCTCCACTGAAAACCTGCATTCGTCCCAAGTTTTGCCACCAATAATAATATTATCTAGGTACGCTCTAGTATTGGGAATTTGACTCAGTATAGAATTAATTTTAGACTGAAACAAGGCTGGGGCACTTGACAACCCAAACATTAAACTGTGAAATCTATACAAACCCAAATGGGTATTGATAGTAAAAAAATGTTTGCAGTTTTCATTCAACTTCAACTGCAAATAAGCATTTGACAAATCCAAATCACAAAAAACTTTGGACAGGATAGTGATCCAAATCAACATATTTGTTCAAGGTTACTTTAACATCCACGCACAGGCGAATTTTACCGTTTGACTTCTTGACACACACTATTGGCGAAGCCCATTGGCTATGTGCTACCTTACTGATGATACCTTTACTTTCAAGAGATGCTAGTTCCTCAGCCAGTGCTGCTCGTTGCGCATAAGGCACATTATAGGGTCTATGAAAAATGGGTACTGCACCTTCTTTCAATACAACAGACGCTTCAAAATTTTCAATTCGATTCATCGAAAACTTTGGAGAAACGAACTTTATAATCTCTCATCCAATTGCATCCAATAGAAAGAACGCCTGAACTTCTTCCAAAACTATTACTAAAGCTTACCACCTCCGGTCCAGGTTCAACAAGATCTACAGTCAATGGTTCCAACGATTGATTCGGGTTGATAAGTACAGAAGACCTCCAATCTGGGTTGAATGAAGAGAGCCAATCGCGACCCAACAAGGGGCGACTCAATTCTTTATCTATAATGATCAAGGGTAATTTGTCAATTTTTTTTCCTTCAAAACACAAAGAAACATAAAACTTGCCAAACACCGATCACGATTTGCTATTAGCAGCTTTGAGCTGCAGGTTACTTTTCTCGATTTTAAAATCCCTGAAAAATCTTTTGAACAAATACATTGGAATCAACGTATAAGATGACCCTGTATCTACTTCGAAATCAATCTCTATGTTATTAACAATGAATTTTTGAACAAGAAGCAAACGAAGTGAATCACAATTATCAATGTCCACCATGTTTGCGGCCTGTCTGCAATTAGTGTTTTATTGACTTTGGACAGAATTTTGCAAGATGACCTTTCTTGTTACAGTTGAAACATTGCCAATCTCTAACTGGACATGCATTCTTATCACTACTGTGGAACTTACCACAATTTTTGCATTTAGAAAAACGTTTTTCAAGTTTAGAATCATATTTCTTATCTGATGTTGACGATGTCCCTGAAGTAACATCTTTCGACTGAGCAGAAAATCTCCTTGGTTTTGTGGCTTCAAGAGCATGTTGATGCGGGTGGATTCCTAGACGAAGTTGATTGACGTCGAATCTCGGCTCCCCATCCATCACCCTGGCTTGTTCCAACACGAGTTCCATCTCCGAAACGATTTTTACTGCTGATTCAAAGGTCAGGTTTTTTTCAGACAGCAACCTTTTTTTAATCACGGAGTCCCGGATTCCAAAAACTAACTGGTCTCGAAGGGCTTTATTGAGAAAATTGCCATAATTACATGTCGTGGACAATTTCTTAATTGCGACCACAAAGTCACGAATGGATTCATTTATCCCCTGGTTTCGACAATGAAATTTATAACGTTTGGCTACTTCAATGCCTTCTGGTGCGTAATTATTTCTCAGAGTTGGTCAAACGTCTTGTCCTTAGGTTTCGCAGGCGATAATAAGTTCTTGAGGACCCCGTAGATTTCGGGACCGATAAGCACCACAAGGGAGTTAACTTTATCCGACTCACCAGTGTCATTTAAGTCGAAAAACGCCTCAAACCTGTCGAGGTACTTTTGAAACGGTTCAAGAGACGGCACATAAGGATCGACGTGTCCCAAAACTGCAATCCGACGAGGATGACGCAATTCATAGTTTGCTTTTCCTTCTACCTCAGAGCTATTTTCTGAAGATGCCATTTGTAATAGTTAAACACGTTGGTTCAAATTATGTTCTACGGACGACACAGTTCCAATTTACTCGTCGCCTATGTTATGTCGGTATCGAGTTGCAACAAGGTTTTAACATAAACCTTAAAAACATATTGAACTATGTTTTATTAATCACACAATGATCACATGTATGAACATCGGTAGAACCAAGCACATGAAAAACTATGGACTAATTAATCATTGACATCTGTCAGCAACAGAGGTACAGAAGCGCTCACCGCGTTTCCAATGTTGTCAACATAACAACAGGAAATTCAACCCAATGTATCTTGAATCAACACCAATGAACGAGAGGAAGTTTGTGAGATTACAAAATAATTTTCTCAACTATGGCTCAGTTTGAAGCGCCTGCAGTTTCGTTCTATAAGGACATTTTCACTGCAGTAATGTTAGTTACAAATTAAAGTGATAAAAAAACATAAAAAGTTTCAATTCTCATTTTTCATGGTGATTTCATACCACATAGTAACGGTATATTCTTGAAAACTGTTAAGTTCTCAGATAACCCCACTATATTTGATTATAATTATTATTATAAGCATATATCAGAATATATTTCGGATTTGGCATCACCCCGTATATGTTTATTTACTCGCGCATATCGTCAAGGGGACTAGCCAAAAAATTGCTCTCTGCGATAGACGAGTTTTTGAGTTGAGTTTTTGATAGTGACAGTACGAATGTAAAAACGTACGAGCCGGTAGTGCTATCGAGTATCCAGAAATCGAAGTGCCGATTTTCGTGTGCTCCTTTACATCCACAAAGCAATTAACCCCCTTACAGTCTACTATGCGCTGCTAATTGGGTTGATACATCCCCTTTATCTGGAAGCTGCAAAATAAGAGCAGGTGAGGTGAAAAGCTTCAACTATTTGATCCGACATTTTGGGGATACATGCCAAACTCAATCAATTCCGCAATATTTTGGTCTCTTCGATGCGGATGTAATTTTGATGTATGATTTATAATCTCATTCACTTTTGTTCGTCAATAAACATTGGAAATTATTCATATTAACACGTAAATATAATGGTCACCGGCCACTCTCGCTACGTTTTTATTTTTCCTTCTTTTTTGTCCCGCTCTGAGAAAAAAAAGGAATCTTGCAGAATATTTGCGTTCTTTGGTGAATATTCCCAAATTTTAATTACTATACTTCCATTTACGATTATCAAAGGACATTTTGATATTTTCTCTATAAATAAGTGAAATAGTTTTGACTGAAACAATTTCAAAATCTCGTTGTCTCAGACTGTGTCAACGTTATTTTTTGAATTAAAAACACTTTCTCTCAATAAAAGGTTGAACATTTGTCTCTTTTGTTACAAATTGCGATGGAAAATCGTGGTTAAAGAAGAGGAGAATAATAAACGAGTTGTAAGTGATAAAAAATATTATTCAATCAAAACAATTTTTCATGACTTTTTTTTGACAAATTTCTACTTCATCTAATGGAAATATGACTCAAAGTAATGTAAAACTGCTACGATTGAACATTGCCCAGTTTAATGGAGAGAAAGCTTGACTTACGTTCTGGGACATCTATACAAGTATGATACATAGTAACAACTCCCTCTTTATAGTTGAGAAGTTTCAGTACCTGCTCTTGAGCTTGTCAGGAGATCCCCTCTTGTTTGCAAAAAATCTTCCGTTAACTGATGATAATTATGATGAAGTCTTCATAAACTTAGAAAAACGTTATCAGAACAAACGGTTACTTGCAATAGTTCATTGGGAACAGATCAATAATGCCCCAAAAATGGATATTTTTCTGATAATCTGGCCGCTCTTAAAAATCTCGGACTCCCAATAGATCAATAGGATTCTGTATTATTTCATATTCTCAGCAAAAAAATTGATGCGAATACTCTTAAAAGTTTTGAGTTGGTACACGCCTCTACGGAAATACTAAAGTATAAATATTTGTTCACCTTCCTTGACAAGCAATGCATTGCAAACGATTCAGTTTCTCTGGATCAATATAACAAAAAATATACTTCTCATGAACAATTTCCGAAAACCTCTGATTACAAAAAGTCTAATGGCAATAAGTTTACTACTTCTTCTTTTCTCACGAAAGCAAATGAAGTTAATACATGTTCTCTTTGTTAAGACACTCATTCAATTTATAAATGTTCAGTATTCTAAAGCAGTCGCCAGACATCCATAAGCCTAAGCATTTTTAACTTAGAGCCTATAACTCACGGTGTTCCTCAAGACTCCGTTCTGGGTCCACTTTTGTTCATTGTGTATATCAATGGTTTCTTTTACCACATTACGTGCATACTTTTTGCTGACGATTCAACATTGATTCATTCAACTCCTTCAGATGTATGCCCAAATGTTTTCATCGCGACAGTAGAGGAGAAAGCGGAAAACAGATTCTCTGATAATTACTTGAAGCTGAATGAGGCTAAAACAAATAGTCTGAACTTCTCAACAATTAATTACATTGGAGAATATGCCAAACTTCTGGATGTTACCCTCGATGATACCCTTGATTGATCGAAACATATTGAATCAATTTGCTCCAAATTCTCCAGTGTGGTCTATATATATATATATATATATATATATATATATATATATATATATATATATATATATATATATATCAGCTCAGGTTTCTATACTATTGCAGAATATTTAGACATCCCCCAATCGCAAGATATTTACTTTTTTTAATATCTTCAATTGTATTTAAGTTATTAATATTTTGTTGAGTTAGATTGTTCATGCTGTATATTCAGATTTTCTGAGTGACTCCATGATTTTTTTCTTTCTAGAAATACAAATATAAATCATTTTCAAATACAATTTTTGTAAAGTATGTCTATGTCTAAAGGGGAATGATTTTTGAAAAAAAAACTCTATTTTGAAAACTGTTTTTTCCATTAATCAGCTGTCGCCCCCAAACGAACGACAACTCTCAGAAGTTGAGAAACTTGTGCGAGCTAAGGACTAACGAGATCTTACCTTTCAAAGTGTGATTCCTAACACGGATATGATTCAATAATAGCACAATTAAGGCATCTTCCATGTAGTCTTTTGATTTTATCGTCAATGAATATAACGATTTGCAGACTGAAGGGTATTTCAATTTGCTGAGCCTTTCAACAACTACAAATATCTAAGACGAAACTATCTCAACAGTGAAGTCACAGTGGCTCAGAACGAAAAATTTATACAGAATTTTTTTAATTTTGGCGTTTTGCGTATTCGGTTCGAAATGTTTCAGTCTTGAGATGTAATTTGCTTGATATGTTTCATACAACGATATTTCTGGCTGAGATATTGTTGACCGAGATATTATCCTGAGATAAAAAGAGGGGGTGCTTAGATTCAATGCTTACTCACGAAAGAAAACAATTGAAGGTAACTTGAAGAAATAGGCAAGTGGGTGGAACAAGTCAAAAATATATTAATGTCAAACGAATATTTTTATATTGAATTGAACCTATGCAAATAAACTGCCAAGCATCTACAAAACATGTTTCAGAACAGTGAAATGTGTGTTTGCAATCGATGTAGTAAGTGTTGAGTCATTACAATGATAGGTGGTTTGGAGAACAACTGTAAAGATGTATATTTTTCATTTCAGAGTATCATAATTTATTTTTAGTAGTAGTCATATGGAGGTATCATGTAATTGTCTAAAATTGCCTTGACATTTTTGTATTGCCTAGGATATTCCCTCACTTCTAGAGTGTCGTTGAAGTTGAAATAGAGCAGATTATTACTATTTGTTGTAGGCCATAGGAAATTATCCAAGAGTGGATCTTTCTCTGGTGTTGGATTTCTGAAAAAGCAAAATCATAGAATGAAAGCATATTATATAACAACTATTATTCTATGTAGAAGTCTTCAAAGTATTCAACTTCTTAAATACTGTACGAAAAAAGGATTGTGTTCGCAAAACTTTGAGTACAATGATTCCACTTTTTGTAACGTTTATAAACGTACTCTAATATTAAAAAGCTAATGGTTTCTGAAAGTAACTTCAAGTATGAGATAACAATGGGATTCTGATCATGTAAGCATACTATGTTCTCTAAGTGTGAGTAAAAATATGAACATAATCCAACATGCATATCGTTTTTTTCAAAGTTATGACATTCATTGATCGAATAATCCCCACTTCATATGTACCAAAGATGGTGAAAATATTCATATTTTTTATTACTCACAAATATTTTATGAAGTTGGTCCACATCCTAACGAAACGGTGGAGCGTTAATACATCTTCCTCAGGAAATTTGCTAAGATCAGAATTGGAGACATCTTCCCACATATAATGTATATCTGCAGCGTGAGGTACTCTTCCAGCACCTTGAAAAATAATAATAAATGAAATAGCTGAGGATTATGGTAAATATTCCAATTGCTCCAATTCTTCTCTGAAATGTTTTTCAAACTTTAGCCAAAAACATTGATTTATATAGCTCATATAGTGTCACACATAAACTTCGCAACGTATGAATGTTTTTTTCATTATTAGAAATGATGGAAATTTAACTTCGCAGTTAGTTTGTGCTTGAAATGTGAGTAAACAACACCCTCTTATCTTTTGTCATAGGCCACTCTAAACCTGTCAAATTTAACTTTTTTTTTCGAAAATCCTGTTTTTTTGAAATTTCGAAAAATGATAAAGAAAAAAGTTGCTAAGTTTTCGTATTCTATAACCCTGATTGAAATTTGGACTCTTTACTTTCACTATAATTTTTTCAATTCTTTTTAATCTTCCGTTTTATCGATTCGAATGGTACATGATTCAAATTCCATCATTTTGATGAATATGAGACTTCAATGTCATATCTTGCCAAGAAAATACCCGCATTGGTCTGTTAGCAGAAAAAGAAATACTTACAACTCCAGAAATTCGTCTTTGTTATTGCAAAGTTCATCTAGTTTTTTCATTTCATCGTTGAACTGATTCGGATTTTCAATGTATGGACGTTGATATGTCAATAATCGAATAAACGTTTTTCTTTTTATTCTCATTACACTCGTATTCCCTTTTTGAATAGATTTTTATCCATTTCGATTATTTTTCTTACCAATAATTCAGTTACAAACTAACCCGAAATAACATACTTTTTTGTGAACTAAACATTGACCTACAGTTCCATAACTAGAATAGCACAGGACGAAAGGAAACAGGCTATTTTTTACCCATTTTCTATGCACAAACTAACTGCGAAGTCAAAATTTCATTATATCAGTGAATATAAAAAATTTCTATGTATCGCAAACTTTTTGTGTGACTCTGAAAATGAAAATTCAAAAAATGTCCATTGTGAACCATATCAATACTTAACCGGAAGTTTGAGATGGAATGAAGTCATCAAAAAATGTTTCGCATGAAAGTTTAACATATCAATGTATTGAGATTTCCCAAAATATTTTTCAGAATACAGGTAACCCAGTGGAAGTGTTATTTATCAAAATATTTTTTAAATGAAATTATACAGGGTGTCCCTGGACTTCCTCTTTTCCTCTCGGGAATGTATAGATGGGGTCAAAATATCACCAGTACTTCATATAACTTTTTTTTCTTTGATAACTTTTCGAGTGAATATTCAAAATCATCCAAATTTTGGTAATTGACTAAACAAATGAATTCCTTCGATGAGCTTTCATGCAGGAGTCAGTTGTTTTGCTACAAAGTCAGGAACGGACTACCCCCGATGGTCCACACCCCAAAACTTTGAAATGACAGATATTTTTCAATATTTTTCAACAAATTAAGGTTACTTGGACAATTTTATGAATAAAAGTACTCGTGTGGAAAGTCGATCGGAGCAACGAGTCTTGATAAAAATGTAGTTTCACTCGACGACATCAAACCCGCTCGTCCACCATTATTTGAAATGAATAATTATCAAAGAAATAATAATGATAACGTTAATTCAACAACATTTATCCTGAGATGTCTAACATTATTCGAAAATATTAGTTTTTAAGGAAAATGGAAATGATAGGTAAAATGTTCATAACGAATTTTTATAATGCAAACACGTTTAACTAACGAAACTCAAGAGCCTCAAGAGCAAACAGAAATGAAAAATCCGCTACAGAAACTGCTCGATATGACCACCTTCTCTCTTTATACATTTTCTTAGTCTGCGAAGACACCCTCTCTGTACTTGAAATAGCATTCCAGGGTCGTTTCGTATGGCTTCACAATGTAATGTTATTCTATTCAACAATGCATCTCTTGTGTGAATAGGTGTAGCGTAAACAAGGCTTTTTAGATGCCCCCACAGAAAGAAATCCAATGGATTTAAATCCGGAGACCGCGATGGCCATGAATATGGTCCACCTCTACCAATCCATCTATTGTGGAAAATATGGTTCAGATGGTCACGCACAATCAAACTAAAATGAAGAGGAGCGCCATCATGCATAAACCACATATCTCTTCGGGTTTGCAATGGAACATGTTCCAAAAGTCCATTCAAATCGTTCTGAATGAACTCCAAATAACGTTCTTCATTCAATCGGTCCTGTAGAACGAATGGTCCTATAAGATGGTTTCCTATGATACCAGCACAAACATTCACGTTGAATTTCCGTTGGTGTTTGGTTTGCAATATCCCATGGGGATTTTCTTCGGCCCATATATGGAGATTATGAGAGTTGATAACTCCATCTCTACTGAAACCTGCTTCATCAGTGAATAAAACTCGATTAATAAAAGTCATATCCTCTCTTTGCCTATCCATGAACCAATTGGCATATTCCAGTCGTGCTGGAAAATCTTGAGGTGTCATGGCATGTACCTTCTGGATGTGAAATGGGTGGAGCAGTTGTTCCCTAATTATTCTATGAATAGTGGACTTGGATGTATGGAACTGTTCTGATAGATTTCTGATGCTCATTGAAGGATCATCAGCGACGGCTTCCAAAATATTTTCCTCCAATACAACGGTACGTACAGTCCTAGGAGCGCCCTCACCACCTCGTTTTGGCAAAACTGTACCTACAATAATATCGAAATAAAACAACGTGCTCAAATCAATTATCAATTATTACATACCTGTCTCCCTCAAGCTGCGATCGACACGCTCGAATGTTTCTCTTGACGGTACCGTTCGATTGGGAAAATGCTCGGAATACAGACGACGAGCTTCTGCAGCATTACAAAATGCTCGTCCATAAAATACATGCATATCTGCATATTCATTGAATGTAAACTGTTCAGCCATATAAAAAAAAATCAAAATATCCTATAGAATATTGACAATACAATGATAGTCATATGACAACGCACCACTCAACAAAACAAAATCGCATTCCAGTTTCTCATTTTTTATCAAAATTTTCTAAAAGGTTTTTTTGTCAACATCTGTGAAAGAAATGGAACATAATTATTCCCTGGATATTTTTCACCTGATCATGTGCAGCCGTTTTTGTAGTTCATTCGTTTGCTTTTTATTAGTATAGTAAATATTTTTTCCGATGTGCGTTTTTCAGCTAAATTTAGATTCGTGTTAAAGAATTTCTCCCATAAAATTATAATTATCAGTGAAATTCCTCAACAGTTTAGCTCTGAAGAAGAATTTGAAACATTCGAATGTTGAGTTTCATGAGATTCAGATAACTGATCAACACGAAACGTGATTATTCCACACGTATTATGTACATACAAAATATGGAATGAATTCGATATTTCATAGTAGAGTAGCTTGTTAGTTTAAAAACACCACGAATCCACAGAACTTGATATTTCTTTTGAAAAAATATCTGCTATCACAATTGTGACTTAAACTTCCATATAGGTACTGTACTTTTTGTTTACGACTTCATTTTAGCATACTTTGTATTATTCCTGTTATAAATGTTGTTGAATTGACGTTATCATTATTATTTCTGCTTTGATAATTATTCATTTCAAATAATGGTGGACGAGCGGGTTTGATGTCGTCGAGTAGAACTACATTTTTATCAAGACTCGTTGCTCCGATCGACTTTCCACACGAGTACTTTTATCCATAAAATTGTCCAAGTAACCTTATTTTGTTGGAAAATATTGAAAAATATCTGTCATTTCAAAGTTTTGGGGTGTGGACCATCGGGGGTAGTCCGTTCCTGACTTTGTAGCAAAACAACTGACTCCTGCATGAAAGCTCATCGACGGAATTCATTTGTTTAGTCAATTACCAAAATTTGGATGATTTTGAATATTCACTTGAAAAGTTATCAAAGAAAAACATTTTTCATTTTGTAACTTCGAGGGCCCGTAACTTGGTTACGAAGATTTTTAGGAAAAAAAGTTATATGAAGTACTGGTGATATTTTGACCCCATCTATACATTCCCGAGAGGAAAAGAGGAAGTCCAGGGACACCCTGTATATATATATACAGGGTCCTGCAACAGTGGCGCGGTGTTCCAAATCTCTATATAGGAAGCAGATAGGAATCTAATTTTCTATAATATCACCTTATTGCTCGAGCTCGACAAAATAAAAATATTGGCGGTCACACAGGGTGTTCGATTTTTTCTGGGCGGATCCCAACTGTGTCTTTTTAAATGGCAACCTATATTTTTTATCGCTTTTTCTGTTTCTTCATAGAAAATAAAATAAACTTTATGTATATCTGCACTTCGAAAATATTGATGGTTTTCGAGATATCTAGCATGACAGGTTTTTTTTTCAATATTCGTCACTCAGAATATTTGAAATTATAAAGTGGTGCCAAGTCCAGTTGAAATTTTTTTTTGGTCGAATATTCTACATTGGTAACTCTCTCAAACGATATATCTGAAATCGACCTGTGATATACAGGGTATGAAAAACCGCTTGCCAAATATTGTAAATGAAAATTTGCAAAATCTTCTTATATTAAATGGAACACCCTGTATATTATTGATCCATAAGAAGCGCCAACGAAACCTCTACAAATTTCATTAAGTATTTCCTATGGCTAAGTTCAATAGTTTTTCTTAAATGAGCATTTCTTTCGAAAAATGGTCATTTTTTCAAAGCGAAATCCATTTGACGACTGATAAGAATATACAAAAAATACCCTTTCCTTAAAATATCGCCCATTCCTAAAATTACCTGTTGCTAGATAAACAAGTTGCGAATTACACCACAAAATGGACGTTCTTGAATAGTTACAATAATTTCAAAAATCTCGGAATTTGTGCCATATTCTTTCGGTCTAAAACAACCTTTCAGCGAATGAAATATTTATTGGAAATCAAGTAGTCTGGCAAATGACAGAACAAAATATTTGGCTGAAAATGAATATTGAAATTTTTAGTCAATCGTGAAGTTGAACTGTCGGTATAATTTCATCAGAATGTTGTTATCAAAAAGTGATTTGATTGATATGATTTTCATATTAGGTGAATCAGACAGGAATTGTTTATTGGCAAGTAGAATTTATTCTCAACGGTATCCAGATAGAAGGCATCCAGATGAAAGATCTTTCCGAAAGGTCTTGGGACGATTCGTTGAAACTGGATCTATTAATTATTCCAAACATGAGCGCATCAAGCCAGCTACTAATGAAGATAATGAATTGCAAGTTCTTCTTGCTGTTGAAGAAGATCCTAGTAGGAGTCAACGACAAATTGGGGAAATAGTGGATATAAGTGAGAGATCAGTGCAACGAGTATTGAAGAAACATCGCTTGCATCCATACCACGTTCAGTTACATCAAGAACTACTGTATGCTGATTTCGAGAAAAGAGTGAGATTTTGCAATTGGGCCATGAACAAAATTCGTCGAAAAGAATATTTTTCCAATAATATTTTATGGTCGGATGAATCGACATTCCATAAAAATGGATTTGTAAATCGACATAATTACCATTATTATGCGACAGAAAATCCTCACTTATTGAGACAGGTGGATTATCAACATAGGTGGTCGATAAATGTCTGGGGAGGCATCATTGGAGAATATGTAATTGGTCCATACTTTTTTGAGGGACATATGAATGGTGCAATGTATCTCAATTTCTTACGAAATGATTTACCAGGTTTGTTAGATGATATTCCTCTTGACCTCCGCAATAGAATGTGGTTACAACATGATGGTGCACCTGCTCACTATTCGGCAGAAGTGAGAGATCATCTAAATGAAGTATTTCCCAATAAATGGATAGGACGGAATGGGTCTGTACGGTGGCCCGCTAGATCACCAGATTTGACGAAACTAGATTTTTTCTTATGGGGATACATAAAAAATATGGTTTACGTTGAGCCACCAACTTCTCCCGAAAATATGCGACTTAGAATAACGAATGCTTTTCGCAGCATTACACCAGCTGTCTTGCGCAGGGTAGAACAGTCTTTCAAACATAGACTTCAGCTCTGCATTCAAGAAAATGGAAGACATGTTGAACATATTTTATAAAAGTTTCATTATCAACCTTAATTAATCTCTCCCTTTTGTAGTTTTGTAATTTGCCAGTTGACAAATTTGAATATCTAGAACTCAAGCTCTGAATGAATATAATAACATGAAAAAAATAGTTATTTATAATGTTTCTTTCTGTTAACTTGTTTGGTTTGATATTGCACGATTTATGAGTGAAATTCTGCATCCAATGAAAAAATAATTTTCCATTTAGCAAAAAGTGATAGGTACATACATTTATTTCGTTGAAAAATATTTGTTTGGACACCTTCTAATGTACAAAATTGAAACAAGATATCTTTCGTATATTTTTATCAGTCGTCAAATGGATTTCGCTTTGAAAAAATGACCATTTTTCGAAAGAAATGCTCATTTAAGAAAAACTATTGAACTTAGCCATAGGGAATACTTAATGAAATTTGTAGAGGTTTCGTTGGCGCTTCTTATGGATCAATAATATACAGGGTGTTCCATTTAATCTAAGGAAGATTTTGCAAATTTTCATTTACAATATTTGGCAAGCGGTTTTTCATACCCTGTATATCACAGGTCGATTTCAGATATATCGTTTGAGAGAGTTACCAATGTAGAATATTTGATCAAAAAAAAATTTCAACTGGACTTGGCACCACTTTATAATTTCAAATATTCTGAGTGACGAATATTGGAAAAAAAAACCTGTCATGCTAGATATTTCGAAAACCGTCAATATTTTCGAAGTGCAGATATACATAAAGTTTATTTTATTTTCTATGAAGAAACCGAAAAAGCGATAAAAAATATAGGTTGCCATTCAAAAAGACACAGTTGGGATCCGCCCAGAAAAAATGGAACACCCTGTGTGACCGCCAATATTTTTATTTTGTCAAGCTCGAGCAATAAGGTAATATTATAGAAAATTAGATTCCTATTTGCTTCCTATATAGAGATATGGAACACCGCGCCACTGTTGCAGGACCCTGTATATATATATATATATATATATATATATATATATATATATATATATATATATATATATATATATATGATGAGCTGTTTTCTCGGGTTTCGCTCCGTGTTCTGTGTATTTTCTCCCCATAAGGATTAATACACAGAACACGGAGCGAAACCCGAGAAAACAGCTGAACTGGTAAGAGTATATTTTCAGGGCAGTAATTTTTGGGAAAGAATAGTTTTGGCTTTCTACTTCTTCATCTCCATACACATGAAATCTTTAGAAGATACCCACATGTTTTTTGTATTGAAATGAAGAAAGTCAAAACTTTTCTTTTCTCCTTAAAAAATATTCCCTTTTCAATTCAAATAGGATTCCTGTGGCTGGAATTGAATCGAATAAGCGAATGACAGAACGGAATAGTACTGTCATCGCTGGGTTTTTTCCAAATTGTATCTGAAAGTTACTTTTTTGCAAGATGTACATATCTTTGTTAAGAACTTATTTTGGAATTAATTGTTTTTTTCCTTTCTTTGGCTCTTCAGCTTCCAAGAAGAACGTTCCCTGCAAGTGGCCGTCGATCATCAACCCTGGTGTTCCTCAGGGATATATATTCAGTCCAACCCTGTTTTTATTGTATATCAACGTATATCCAATTCTTGGAAAAAACCAAGAATGTAATATATTGCTTTGATGACGACAGCACACTTGTCTAGTCATTTCATTTGGAATCCAGGATATCGGCTACGGATGCACATCTTCACCGGCAGAATGAGATTGAATATCTCAATGAGGATCTTGAAGTGATTTCGAATTAAGGTGGAACTAATCCGGTTCAAATCAATACCACATAAACTCAAGCATTGGTTTTCTCCAAAAAGATAAATACCTCCAAACCGGATAAAATAATGTCAGGACAGACAATTCCGCTTTCTGCTTCGATAAGCACCAGTATGTCTTGGCACAATCATGTCGCTAAAATTGCAAAGGTTGCTTCTCATAAGGTTGGAACACTCTTTCGAACCAGAAACCTGTATACACCTCAGCAACTTTTGATGCTCTATAAAGCCCATATCAGACCTTCTTTGGAGTATTGTTCTCATGTATGTAGCTTCGTCCGTAAGCATACCCTGAACCTGCTAGATTCTATCTAGAAAAGAGTCATCCGCCTGATTGGAGACGCGAACATCACTTGCAATCTTAATAGTCTGGTACATCGAAGGAAAGCTGGGTATTTGTTTCTCCTTTATGGTTACTTTCACGGAAAGTACCAAGTCGGACGCGTCGGGCTGTGAATCCACTATGAATCCAATCTCCAGCGATTCAAATCCAATATAAATCACTACTTTTGCACAGACACCGCTTTCGAAGCGCCTCAAGGATTTTCCTGTGCTTGTGTTCCCACATCTTTTTTGTATAAAGACCTAGGAATGGAAAGCCAAAATCTTTGTTTGCCAGGAAAGATTGTGATATATCAACTTTTTCTTTCATTTCAGAGTAAGTCCTTTTTGTCGATCACAATAAAATTATTTTGAAGCACATCATCATCATATCAATCATTGGTATATTTTATCTCTATCCTACGAATCTTTGCAATAAAGAATGAGAAATGAAACTTCCTATATATTTATACCACTTGTGGTATAAAAAGTTGTATAAAAACATAGAAAGTTTTATCTCTCATTCTTCATGATGATCTCCTACCACGTGGTGACGGTTACATCCACCAATTTATTGAATCTTAGCGATTATGCGGTTCTTAACACATAGAGTTGAATTATTTTCATATTGGTCACGTTGGTTCAAATAATTTATGCTTCTATACCATTAATGAAATTATTATTTTTTGAGTTATCTCATTTCAAATATAAAAAATACCATATGGCTATATACCAATGTATATATATGTATATATATATATATAGAAAGAGAGAGAGAGAGATATTTTATCGAGTGTGCATGATAAAAATCAAAATTGAAACAACTAGTGGACACAACACTCCGAAAAGGGGGGCAAACCGCGGACACGTGTTTATGGCTATTGCCTCATCAGCGCGGTGGCCAATAGCCAGAAGTACGTGTCCGCGGTTTGCCCCCCGTTTTGAAGTGTTGTGTCCACTAGGTGTTCCATAATATATATATATATATATATATATATATATATATATATATATATATATACAAATTTACAAATTTGTATATATTATACAAATTTACAATTATATTTTAACTTTTGATCAATGAAATTAAACAAATAATTTCAATATAAAAAATTATAAATCACTTACATCATTAAAATCTCACTGTATTTGCAAAAATCTTAAAAATCACATTTTCTCTGGTGCTGTAACAAAATTTCAACGTCAAATTTGCATTTGACTTTTCGGCTTTTCTATGTTTGTATTTATATGCCGATTTATATTTTAAACTAACTTTGGCGAGTCAGTCAAATTTCTGTGGGCTATAGGAAAACTATTTTCTGCTATTCAAGCTTTCGGAAATGTATTTTTTCCTTTATCAAGAATATCTACAAAAAGTATGACAAACATTAAACAGTAATAAAATATCAAAAAAGGACTCGCCAAAGTTAGTTTGAAATATAAATCGGCATATAAATACAAACATAGAAAAGCCGAAAAGTCAAATACAAATTTGACGTTGAAATTTTGTCACAGCACCAGAGAAAATGTGATTTTTAAGATATTTGCAAATACAGTGAGATTTTAATGATGTAAGTGGTTTATAATTTTTTATATTGAAATTATTTGTTTAATTTCATTGATCAAAAGTGAAAATATAATTGTAAATTTGTATAATATATACAAATTTGTAAATTTGTATATATATATATATATATATATATATATATATATATATATATATATATATATATATATATATATATATATATATATATATAATATATAATGGAACAACTAGTGGACACAACACTTCAAAAAGGGGGCAAACCGCGGACACGTACTTCTGGCTATTGCCACCGCGCTGATGAGGCAATAGCCAGAAACACGTGTCCGCGGTTTGCCCCCCTTTTTGGAGTGTTGTACCCACTCAAAAATAAACTATTGTTATATATATTATATATATATGTTATATATATATATGAAATCTAGAAAGCTTAATGCAGTCAAGCTGCTGGAAAATATATCCATAGATAAGTACTCTTTGATCATTCCCATATTGATTTCAATTTAAGAGCAGCTATTTTTATCAAGTACTTTCTTGGTTTTTCTCATTTTGTCTTCAATCGAGAACCGCCTGCCTGGTACTGACGATGCCCAATAGGCTGAAACAGCTGTCTACCTGTGGCTCTTTTTTTTAAACATGAGGTGGTCTATGTCGAAACTTGGTTTTGCAACAGATTGCAAAGGAAAGTATCATTGGATGCGCAAGGTTATAATTGGTAAAGGCTGATGTTGATCAAATTCTGTGAATTCCATACTTTTCCGAGGATGTTACGTTATGAAATTCAACTTTTCCAATTTTTATATGCGATAGTATTATTTTTTCAACTAAGAATTTTTATTGTGTATTCAAGCCAAGATTAAACTTCAGAAATCATTTGAATCAGTCGTGAAATGATCACCTAGAATAATCACATTCATGTTAGCTTTCTTCAGAAATTTACCTGGAATGATTTCAGTTGGTCCCTGCCCCAATTCGCCATAATAGGAAAACTGGTATAAATAAACGGGCACTTCCGAAGATATGAGCTCGGCCTGTTTACAAATTGGAGTTATCATCATCCTATCGCTAAACCACTGAAAAAAACCATAATGAAATTACTAGTTAATGTTTGTATAACGAAATGCTGTTATAAATCTGTTACGTTCCAGAAGACATTATAACTTTCATATCAAGCTGGCAGTTTACCCGACGCGACGTAGCTTTCATTGTCGGTATCTCTTTTTCGACGAAGGTTCCGCAGAACCTCAATTACATTTAGAATATGTAATGCACTGTTTGGAACCTTTGGTGCAGTAATGAATATAACTGGAGTTCTATCCCAACACCAATCCTTCCATTACAACACCTTGACACGTTTTTCAATCACCAAGTGATCATTTTGAAGAGGTTGGTGTTGGGATAAAACTCCAGTAATATACACGTCGGTGAAAGTCTACGTAACCTTTGTCTTGTTTACATTTGTCCCCCTTTTAAGCCAGTTTTTCCACACAGGTTACTCAGCTTTTATTCAGGTACCTTACAAGCCTAAAGAATGTAACTTCGAAGTTCTTCAGTATATTTCTCTAGAAATTCAACTGAGATGAGATGTTTTTGATATGAACTCACCCTACAAAATGCGCCGATATCTTCTTGAAATGAAGTATTGGTATACACTTTTTTGAGGAGTTGACCAGCGATTGTTCTGTTTTCTGGAGACATATGTATTAAATCTGTTATCAGTTCATCAGGATTATCATCTATCTCAGCACGCTCAGTGAGGTTTGTATCTGGAATTGAATATTCATGAAAAAATATCACCACAACTCAAGGAATACCTATTCTCAGTATCCAAACTACAAACTAGGAAAAAAATATTTCTTATTGGTACTCTATTTTGCTTATCTGAAGTAAGCCTCAGCGTGTTTGGATCCAACTTTCAAAACCGCTCTTTAGAGAGATACTATTTATGTTTCGGGAATAGCAGATAATAAGAAACATTTTCTAATGAAAATTGCTATATTGTTTTTCGAAATATTTCCCTCGATGATTAGTACACTTTTGCATTCGTTCAAAACATTTGTCAAAGCAGTGTTTCCATTCCTCTCGATACACCTCCAAAACATGATGTTTGAACACTTCAACTGCTTCTTTGGGGCTCGTAAATTGTTGGTCACGTTGTTTACTTCTGATATTCGGGAACAAGAAGGAGTCATTGGGTGCCAAATCAGAACTGTATGGAGGATGAGTCATCAATTCGATGTTTGCCGAAGTGTGTGAGAGCTCACATTGTTATGATGGAGAATGATTCATCTTCGGCGAATTTCTCCGAAGACTTTGGACAAACAAATGCTCGTGTACCACCCAGAATTCTGCTCAAGCAGAACACTGGCCACATGACCTATTCGGTCAAAGAAATAGGCGACCATTTGCTTCGCAGTGCTTCTACCATGAACAACTTTTATTGAAATTAGCTTGTCGTGGAATACTTACACAGTCGATTGCTGTTTTGTTTCCGGCTCATACGCATATATCCATGATTCGTCACCTGACAAGATTTTATACACGTCTTTTTAAGCACCACAGTCGAACTTTCCAATCATTCCCTCACACCACTTGATGCGAGCCTTTTTTTTGAATGATTGATGAATGATGGGGTATCTAACGAAAACACATTTTTTCACAACTAAGTGTTCAGGCAAAATCAAATGTATTGAAGTGGAACTAATTTGCAACTAATTTTCCATTATCTCACAATATGTCACATGAAGATCTTGCATTATCAGTTCACACACTGCATCGATGTTTTGTGGTACAACAAGCGATTTTGGACGACCTTCACGGATTTCTTCGGCGACCGAACTACGACCACGAATAAATTCACTATATCAGATATACAGGGTGTAGCTGAATAAGTGTGGAACATTCAAGGAGGTGATTCCTCATCGAAAAAAAGATCTGATCTTTCATATAAAGAAACTTCATTGGAGCATCCCTTGTTAAGATACAGCCCCTTAAAGGGGGTACATAAAATTTGTATAACAATTTTTTTCACAAGCACTGAAATATTGAAATTAACCTGACGTTTTACCAGTAATTTATTTGGTTTACCCCATGGTTGTAAGGGGTGGAAAACGCAACCCCTAAAATTTATTTCCAATGTGAATTTTTGTCTTATTATTTGTTTACCATTTAAAAATTTATTTCCGATAGCCTGTTTCATTCTGTCTCTTGGGTTTTTTGCCCAAAATAAACCAGTTCGCAGCAAAAAATTATTTCACGAACAACTACAGAGATACATCGTCATAAATGCGAACTGGATTTATTGTTATTTTGTAGTTAGTACCTGCATTGAACGATTAAAGGGTAATAAACAAAACTAATTTACTAATAACAAAACACATAACATGTAGAAATCATAGTAAATATTCAATATGTCTACCTTCAGACATTACGCATGCGTCTAGACGTCGGCGCATTGAGCCACGTTTTGCTCAAATATTCCTAGAGTCTCTCTGATTACCCTGCACGCATCGATGATGCGGTTTCTTGAGTCCTCTACATCGTGAACAGGAGTACGATAAACCAAATGCTGTAAATGGCCCAAATAGAGAAATCGAGAGGATTGAGATCCAAGGATCGAGCATGCCAGTTCTGTGTTCCTTCTCGACCTATTCACTGATTTGCACATGTGTCAGTTGAATGCTGACGTGCTACTTGACTAAAATGGCCGGGAGCACCAACATGCATAAAAACATATCCCTTCTGACGCCCAAAGGAACTTCCTACAGCAGTACTGGATGCACTTCTCTGAAAAATTGAACGTATGCCTCACCATTTAATCGAGGAGGTAGAAAATGAGTCCCAATTAAATCATCTCCAATAACTCCTAGCCACACGTTAAAACTGTTCTTGATGGTTAGTTTCGACAATAGCGTGAGGGTTTCCATCAGCCCATATGTGGTAATTATGAAAATTGATAATCTTGTCCCGAGAAAAACTACATTCTTCTGTGAATTCTATCGTCTTCAGAAAGGCACAATTCCTTCTAATCATTTTCAACATCCAACTGCGAAGTGGTCGATGGAGACCACAATCCTGCGTTCTTTTGTCGAATGAACCATATTCTCGTAATCGTTGATGAAGTCGAGCAAATATTCTATGTGAAGGATGCTGTTGTTGAGGATACATTTCAGCATATCTTCTAGAAGCTTCTAATCCATTCCCCTGCGACAGACCGTAAACGTAATGCATATCAGCCAGTACTGCTTCCTCAAGCTGTGGTGTTCGTACTTCTCGATGGCGACCAGAACCCTGCGTTCTTTCGTCGAATGAACCATATTCTCGTAATCGTTGATGAAGTCGAGCAAATATTCTATGTGAAGGATGCTGTTGTTGAGGAAACATTTCAGCATATCTTCTAGAAGCTTCTAATCCATTTCCCTGCATATCAGCCATTTCCCCATTTGTATATGCCATTTTAATAACAAGTGAATTATTAAAGTAATAAATTAAGAACAGAACAACACACAATTAGTATTAATTCAATTTCGAAAATTCACAAACTGACAGCGTCATACCAATTTAATTGTCACTACCGCTAATAGCGACCTACTAGATAGATTAGTTTCGTATTTTCGCATTTATGACGATGTATCTCTGTAGTTGTTCCTAAAATAATTTTTTGCTGCGAACTGGTTCATTTTGGGCAAAAAAACCAAGATACATTTTTTGTTGAGAATGAAACAGGCTATCGAAAATACATTTTTAAATGGTAAACAAATAATAAAACAAAAAGTTACATCGGAAAAGAATTTTAGGGGTCGCGTTTTCCATCTCTTACAACCATGGGGTAAACCAAATAAATGGCTGGCTAAGTGTCTTTTGGTAGTACAAAACGTCAGGTAAATTTTTATATTATCAATTTTTTAGTGCTTGTGAAAAAATTGTTTCACAAATTTTATGTACCCCCTTTAAGGGGCTGTATCTTAACAAGGGATGATCCAATGACATTTCTTTATATGAAAGATCCTATCTTTTGTTCGATGGAGAATCACCTCCTTAAATGTTACACTTATTTAGTTACACCCTGTATACTATGGTTCTTGATGATGCTTTATCACCATACAGGGAAATAAGTCCATTGACACATTTTTGTTGAGATATTCCACGTTGAAAGTTGTGAAAAATAATCCAACAAAAAAATTATCTTGAAATTTTTCTCAAAATGAATAGGCATACTTGGAGACTGGCTGTGAATCAAATTATCTAGAAGAACATTTTGTTCTGACCAGTCTCAAATTACCTACAATGTAGGTTATTGGACTGACAGCTATCTGAAAACAACTACTCCCCTGGCTAATACCACGAAGGGCATTGGATCATGTACGACAGGTATCAGTGCAGGATTCTCCACTGAAGTTATTCCTGCATATGCTGTTGGCGGTACAATTGACGGAATCGATTTTCAATTATTGGAACACACTTGCAGATCAGTTTCGGGCTGTTTGCCCTCTCGTCGGATATAATCCAACGCCCTTCGTGGTATTAGCCAGGGGAAAAGTTGTTTTCAGAAAGGTATCAGTCCATTAACCTACAGTGTAGGTAATTTAAAACTGGCCTGAAGAAATTGTTCTTTTAGATACTTTTATTTTGAAATTTCCATTTTTTGGTCAAATTGTTTTTTTTACTGTCTGTAAACAGAACAAATAGCACTTGTACATCAAAACTTTGTGGGTACGTTCATGCTGTTATGTTACGTTATATTATCATGATATTGCCACATTTTACCTATTGACATTAGTGTTGCCATTTCTCGTAATATAAATATTCTCTCATGGTACCTTCAACACGAAAAACGTCAAGTGAAATGTCAACTCTTCAGTCAATGTTCAGATACTTACAACTGATTTTTTGACATATATGTCATACTGGTAATGTTATCCATCTGGGTGTGACGTAATCGATGTTTTTTTATGAGAATAGTGGTTTGTGTGATAGCTTATTTGAAAGAATGATTCTTACTCTATGTAGTGATATAAACATAATTATTCATACAAGGTGACCAAAAAATGTTCAACTTTTGAATTGAATTGACTAACATAACAAGAAGTATATATAATGTATTCAATACATTTTGATTCACTTCTACAGAATCCAATTTCACTAACAGTTGATTGTGTCATAGGTGTATTAGGATATTTTATAATAAATAATCAATTGCTATCTGTTGGGTTCTGGTTTTATCTCCATATGCAACCATCATCAATAACAAATTTTTTGTGTATCACTTGATGATGTCATTAGTTATCGACTTCATGCAAGCGACTTATCATTTATGTCAATACCTTCCAGAAATAATTGAGAATGATCTAGATCGCTGAAAGACCACAAAATTTTCAAGATTTGAGAAAAGAATCAGATTGGCAACTCGTTACATGACTTCAGGAATGATCTACAATGATCAAGAATAATATTGTCGTCGATTCAAATACAACCAAGAGGCAGATGGGTGGGTGGCAATTTGAACATTAAATTTAACAAAAAAAAAAAAATTTTTATCGATTGAACTTTTTTCTATTTCCTGACAGTAGTAAAATGTATTCTATATTTGTTGAATCAGATGAATACTTCGCGTAAGTAATTTCAATTCAAAAATTAATTTTTTTCATTTTTCGGCCACCCTGTATAAATGTTCATATCGATAAATAGAAAATTTAATGAACTTTCGAATGAGCTATCACACGACTCATACTCCTATGAAGTAATCAACGAATACATCATCACGCCCATATGGATAACGTCACTATATGCCAAAAAATCATAATTTGAAAAAAAAACCCATTCCGGAATTTCTCTAAAGCGGCCTATTCTCATAAAATAAATGAATTTGAAAGAATCATTTAACTCACCCAGTGCTGAATACAACCATTCCTCCGAGTTGAAACCCATCAATATTGGTATTTTTTTGAAGTTTCCATCCATGAATGACTGTAGAGGGGGATACGAGAAAGGTCCTTGTTTTTCTATAACGGTACCGCTTGCCGCAGAGCAAGCCTTGAAAATGAAAATTTTCAGTATACAAATTCAATGTTGTCAAAAAACAGTGGTTTTTATTGGAAATTGATTGCGAATTTCATTCAAAAGGTTAGTTGATACACATTTGAATTATGCAACTATCTAATGAAAAAATTTTGGAAGAAATAACATTCACACAAAAGTGACTTCATAATCAGAAAGTACTTTAGCGTCGCTTAGATAATAGAACATATACGCTTAGATTTTTTTCTGTCTCAGCTTGTAACTCATAATGAAGACCTTCAACTCTTGAAACGTGAAACGAAACCATTAGACGTATCACATCGATGTCTGTGAGGATGTTTGAAATCATTATCCAGCGATTTTGTGGTAACTTGCAGATATTGGTTCGGTTTGTATGATGAAAATGCTCGAAATAACTTAGGTATTTGATTTTATGAGGAACAATATCCATCTATCGAAATAGCTTACTAATCATCACATTGTGTGGAATATTTCTTCAAACAATGAAATGAGTATAGTCAGCTATTCCTAAAATATAGATATGTCATCGTGGACACGAGTTGATCTTCAGTAGAGAAACAATATTTTTTTGGGAAAGAAAGTTTTTGGCTTTCTACTACTCCATCTGATACAAAAAAAGGGATGAGAGAATCTTCCAAAGAAAGGAAGGAAGTAATCAATTTGAAACTCTATACATGAATGTGTAGATCATGCAAAGAAGTAACTTTCACATACAAACTGAAAGAAAGTCCTCCTAAAACAGCTACTTTCATATAAACATTGAATTACACGAAAGAAAAATAATTCTTTCGAAACAAATACTTCTATATGAACACTGAATTATACAGAAGATACTTTTCTCTACTCAGTTTGTATTTCAAACATTTGTTGTGGAATACGAATCAGATATCATTCACATGAGTTCTACTTTGAATGAATGGCAATAAATTGTACTCACATAGACCACTGTCACCCTCACTGGTATACACCGATGTTTCGCCTTAAGACACTTGCCCTAAGGCTCTTCAGTACCAAATTGGATAACATTATAGAAAATACACACACTTCATTCATGAATTACGATTTTGTAATTCAATGTTTATATGAAAGTAGCTGTTTTAGGAGGACTTTCTTTCAGTTTGTATGTGAAAGTTACTTCTTTGCATGATCTACACATTCATGTATAGAGTTTCAAATTGATTACTTCCTTCCTTTCTTTGGAAGATTCTCTCATCCCTTTTTTTTGTATCAGATGGAGTAGTAGAAAGCCAAAAACTTTCTTTCCCAAAAAATTAATCACTCCTAAAAATATAACCCCTTCAATTCAAAAAAAGAAACAATATATAATGAATTTATTTGTATACAAGTATCTCAAAGGGATCAGAAAGCGTTTTTAATCACACAACGATCGCGTAGCGTTTTCATTCATTCTCACAAATCATAAACCATACACATAAAGCAACCTCTTGAATTAGTATATCCATTGGTGGAAATAATATGAAACTCCATTTTTTGAGTTTATTGCGTTCAGACAGACTGAGGAGGCGGGGAAATGTATTTTACAATATTAGCAACTGCATACTGTAACCATGTAGTATTATCTCCATCTCTTCCGTAGCTTGTAAAAGTGTCTTCATGACATTGATAACTATCTTCTAAGTTTATCCATTCACTGATAGTATATAATATTGTCCTGACGTGTCCGAGCGTTTGGGTGTGATTTTCGTCAGTTTTCTGGTTGATGATCAGCCGTATTGCAGTGTTTCTGGCTTAAATAGTTAGTGTGTTGTGTTATTTGTGCAGGATAAAAACACTCCTGGTGAGTACGTTTGAATATTATCATTTTCGTTGTGTTCATTGTGCTCACGCGTGAGCAGTGTTCTTTTTCGTTTAAATATGTCCAGCAGTATGGAGGAACTGCTTCGCGGTCTGGCTGGAAGGGACAAGGCCGAGATAGTTAGCATTGTATGCCAGCTAATTTCGAGCTTTGGCCTGAATCAGGCAGATCTGCAAACAGGCAGTGGCTAATGCTCCGACTGCAAGTGGAATTTCAGCCCACGATTCTGACAATGAAAGCGTACTTTCCTTCTCTTCTACCTCTACGTCGAAGAAGCGTCGCATCAGCGACGATTTTCCTCCTCTCCTAGATGTATCCAGCCGCAAGGTGAGCGACTGGATCTGGAAAGAAAAAACAAAGAAGACTAAGATAAAGAAAATATCTAAAAAAGCTGTCATAGACAGCGTTAGAGACGAGGCTCGGAACTACTATTCCGAAACCTCGCATCAATTGACCCAAAATCGGGTCAATGAGAACGCCACTCCTAGCGGCAGTATAATTAACGATGATGAAATGGAAACCGATCTTAAAGTAGCAAATGACAGTGCCTCAAACTCAGGAAGCACTGTCAAGTCAATTCATGGGGAGGAGCCTGGTACCCCCGCCCCCCTTAAACGAAACATTCGTCGGCCAAAAAAGCCAGAATTCCTCCTATTGTTGTGCGCCAGAAGGACAAATGGGTACCTCTGTTGAAGTTGACGACCCAAGAGAACATCAAGTTCTCCAAAGACGTCAACTTGCATGACGGCATGAAAGTCCAGCCGGAGACATCTGACGATTATCGACGGTTGTCCAGGCTTCTGGTGAAGGAAAAAATCCCTCACCACACATACTCGCTCCCTGAAGAACGACAAATTCGTGCAGTCTTCAGGGGCGTGCCAGAACACCTGGCAACCGACGATCTCCGTGAGGAGCTCGAAGCCAGAGGCTTTGACCTCACATCAGTGACGCAAAATGGCAACATGGCAGCGAACCGTGCAAATGTATGTGAAAGTGCTCCGAAAAACAAATCCTGTAATAAGTGTAAAAAAAACCTAGTTAAAGGTGTAAAGTGCACCCTATGTGAGAACAACTTCCATACAAGCTATGCAAGAAATACCAATGTCAAATTTCTCAACGAAGACATAGTAATATGTTGTCCTTCCGAAAAAGTTAGCGGTGATAACGACCAAGCGTTTTTTGATACGATGGAAATCCTAGCAGGCGAAAGTAAGGTAGTCATTCTTAATATTTTTAATTATATTGTGAAACAAAAAGATGAAATTATACAAGAACTTCGCGACAAAATAGATTTGATGCGCGAACAAATTGTTCTATTAAAAGATAAGACGAATACCTCACCAGTTAAAGGTATTGGAGACACCAACAAAAAGCAAGACACGGGAAAAAACTATTCAAATAAAGTGGATGTGTCCAGGCCTGTGAATCTGAATCCTCTCAACAGCGTTGCCGGGTGTTCAAATACTTCTAACAATCCAACTATTACCGAAAAACATGTTTCACAACCTTTGTTGCACCTGGCCACGCAACAAAAATGTGAAGAGATTATCAATTTGGCGAATAACATGGAGGCCAACAACAGTGACTGGAAATTAGTTAAAAAGGCAAAACTAAAAAGGAAACTGATTGTTGGAGATAATAGTTCCATCAAAGTCAATGGTAAGGAACTGAAAGGCATTCCAAAAATGGCTTGTCTACATGGATACCGGGTTGATCCCTCGATGACTGCGGAGGAGCTGACACAATCTTTAATTCCACATTTCTCTGAAGTTAAAACTGAGACTCTAATTTCCAAACATCCAGATATCTACGCTTCTTTCAAAGTCTCAATTTATGAATCCCATTTTGATCTTGCAATGGATTCAACTAAATGGCCTAAAGGAGCATACGTCCAACGTTTTTTAAACTTTCGGAGGTCCGTGAACCCCCTTCAAACTTAGGTGAAGTACCAAAGCAAGCCGACCTATTGCTGCTGAATGCAGAATGTTTGAATTATGACAAACTTGACTATATCAGTGCTGAATATCTAACCGACAAATATAAACTTAAATTTATCTGTTTGACAGAGACCTGGTAGTCTGAAAGCTCTGTAAACTCTTTTAATTTTACCGATTTTACTCTCTCTAACTCGTATCACAGAATCAATTGTATAGGGGGTGGAGTTGGTATATGGTCTCAGGCCGACTTAGATGTAACTCCGTTGAATTTACAAGAGTACTGCATTGAAAAAAACATTGAAATTTGTGGTATCCTATGGAAAAATAATAATACTAATATTCTCATCCTGACCTGTTACCGCTCTCCATCAGGAAACTTCGAAACATTTTTTGAAAAAATCTCATTAATTCTTGACAAAATATTTGCTCCTAAAACAGTCATAATATTAAATGGTGATTTCAACTCCCATTCCATGAGTAATACCAACTCAAATAGCTTTACACAATTGTTGATATCATATGGTCTCAGTCCCAGAATAACCAAACCTACTAGAGTAAGCCAGACTTGTCAAACAACGCTCGATCAAATTTATACGAACCTACCTGAGAATAATGAATGGACTGTACTCGAAAACTATATATCTTCACACCAAACTGTCTTCTTTTCCACGCAACAACATCGAACTGATGGAAGATCTTCATATATTCATAGGAGAATAATAAATGACACTAATATTAGAAATTTGTCAAATGCTTTAGAAAAAGAGAGCTGGCCAGAAATGTATCAACTAGATACTCTAGACGATAAGTTCAACAGTTTTCATGATACTCTGTTATTTTATTTTAACTGTGAATGCCCAATAAAACCTATCAGAAAACATCAAAAGCAAAAACCTAGAACTGAATGGGTTAACACTGAAATTAAAATGTCAAGTAAAAACCTTAAAGAACTTTATCAGCAGATGAAGACTAATCCTACCTTGAAAGAACTCTACCAAACACAAAAAAGTCAACATAAAACTCTGGTAAGGAAAAATAAAAGTCTTTATTATCAAAGCAAAATTTACTCTTCAGGTAACGTAAATAAGAACACGTGGTCTGTTGTTAACGAGTTATCAGGAAAAACCACAAAGAAAAGTAATATAACTATAGATACTAATGATGGTCTTGTAGAAGATCCACTCGATATCGCAAATATGTTCAATGACTTTTTCGTGAATACTCCACATGATATTGTTGACAAAATAAATAAAACTACAAATAACCCTTTGAGGACTAATTTGATACCGAATATTGAGAATAGTATGTTCACTACATATGTCAGTGAAGATGATATACTGAAGGTTATCAGGGACAAAATCAAAAATAAACATTCGTGTGGACCAGATGGCATCTCTGGACATATACTCAAAAGGATTGCACCCTACATCATAGCGCCCCTAACTCACATTATGAACATATCTCTTCAGCAAGAAGAATTATTAATGGAATTAATTATGGAGAATTATCGTCCTATTGCTGTCTCCTCAGCACTCTCAAAAGTATTCGAATACATAATGTTGGAATTTCTACATAAATTTCTGAATATAAATAATGTTCTAACTCCGAACCAACACTCCATTCCACTACAACGGCAATAATTTCTTTTTATTCGAATTTTCTACAGGCTGTTGAAGCAGGCGAAAATCCCACTGGAATTTTTTGTGATCTCAGCCGTGCTTTTGACTGCGTACAACACGAAAATCTCCTGGACAAACTGTACAAAACGGGTATTAGAGGTATTCAGCATGAATGGTTCGTATCATATCTTTCAAATCGCACCCAGGCTGTCAAAATACAATATTCAAATGAGAATTATGACGAAACTTTTTTTCCGATCAGTTAAATAATGACATAGGAGTTCCCCAAGGATCAGTTTTGGGGCCAATTCTTTTTATTCTTTATATCAATGAGTTGCCATCTGCTTTGCAAAAGTCACTCACTTGTTTGTATGCTGATGATTCTTCTCTCCTATTTAAATCAAAAAATTTGCCTGAACTGCAGCAAAATATAAATTCTGATCTTGATAGCTTGCAAAATTGGTTTAGTGAAAATTCACTATTTTTGAATGCCTCCAAAACGAAAGCAGTAGCTTTTCATACTCCCCAAAATATTAACACGGTAGACATCAATATTGAAATATCCGGTGCTGAGATAGAGAGAGTTGATAGCATGAAATTCTTAGGGATTTTTCTAGACAGCAATCTCAATTTCCGTCAGCACTGCGATAATCTCATCAAAATACTCAATAATCAGTGTTATCTGTTGAGAAACCTGAAAAGAATTCTAGACAAATCTGGTCTACTCCTATATTACCACGGTCAGATACAATCAAGAATCAACTATGGGATTATTGTTTGGGGAAATTCTCCATCTGCGCACAATGTTTTTATAACTCAAAAGAGAATTATTAGAACCATTGCAAACGCATCACGAACTTCATCATGTAGAACATTATTTAAAAAATTGAAAATTTTGCCCCTACCTGGTCTTTACATTCTGGAACTTTTGTTGTATATTCATAAAAATAAAGAGGATTTTAAACAAAACCAATCTTTTCATGAATATAATACACGCATCAGAAATCATTTTCACATACCAAAAACACGTATCTTTACGTCTAAACTCGTTTGAGATTTTGGGACTGAGATTATATAATGCACTTCCGGAGTTTTTCAAAATTATAACCAAGGAGCAAGTATTCAAATATAAAATAAAACAACTACTTTCTGAAATTAGCCCCTATACAATCGATGAATTTTTTTCTTATCTGCATTGATTGCGGATTGTTTTAGTATCTGTTGTTATTTATGAATGTGTATATTATATACTTATATTTTATATGTGTATTTCATATGTACTGACTTGTCCAATTGCTTTTTTTAAGCTCTTTCAATGGATCAATAAATATTTGATTTGATTTGCGTATGAAACGCTATAACAACCTAATGCCAATGGTTCTTGTTCTTCTGAGCGGGGATGAGAAGCATATCTTCGAGGTCAAAGACCTCCTGCGCATGAAGGTCCAGGTTGAACCTCAATATCCTGAAGCTTTGGTGGGTCAGTGCCACCGATGCCAACGTTTCGGCCACTGCCAACGCAACTGCTTAGCAGTTCCCATCTGCGTAAAGTGCGCCGGCAGGCATCTAACCAGTGCCTGCAAAAAAGTTAGGACTAACTCTCCGAAGTATAACAACTACAAGGGGGCCCACACCGCCAACTACCGTGGCTGCCCGGCGTACCCGAAGGTACAGCAGAAAGGGAAGCCTTCCGCCAGGAAACCCGTTCAGGAAGACCTACCTGGACGAGTCCAGGTAGGGGCTCAGCGGACACTCCTCCAGGGAGGAGTGTCCGCTGAGGAGCTATAATGAGTTTCCCCCTCGTATCAAAGCCTTGATACGAGAGAGAAATCGCCTGAGAAGGCTTCATCAGCGAACCATTTTCCCAGGGGATAAAATCGCGGCAAATAGGATGGCCAACCAAGTCAAGCAGGTCATCATTGATCATCGAAATGAAAGGTGGGAAGAGCTTTTGGAATCCTTTGAACCTGGGAGTGACGAGCTTTGGCGAGTCACTCGCAGGCTCAAGGGGAAGAAGACTGCTCTCTCACCCATTCACGGAGAGCGCGGAGTGTGCTACTCCTCCGTCGACAAAGCGTTTGCCTTTGCTGAGTCGATGGAACGTCAGTTTCAACTTAACGTTGACGACGACGACATCGACCACGATATGCTGTTGGAAGACCACGTTCACCGACTCCTCAGAGAAGATGACGACGACGACATGCATCCACCTTCTGTGGAAGAACTGAAGGGATACATTAGGGCCGCAAAGGTTAAGAAAGCACCGGGGTTCGACTCAATAACTAACAAGTTGTTGAAGAGGCTCCCGAACAATTGCGTTGAATGCTTACTAAACATCATAATTAGTTCGTTGGCCCTCAGACACTTCCCCAGAAGGTGAAAGCATGCGGTCGTCGTCATGATCCCAAAACAGGGTCAGAACCCGCTGTTTCCACAGAACTATCACCCGATCAGTCTACTCTCTTCGGCGGCTAAGCTGGCTGGAAGAGTTGTTCTCCGAAGGCTCAGCGAAGAAGTTGAGGACCAAAATGTTTTGCCTGATGAACAATTTGGCTTCAGAAGGGATCACTCCACTGAGTTAAAGGCTCTGAAGCTGGTCGAAAACACCATCAAAGAGCTCAACTCAAACAAAAAAGTACACATTGTGCTACTTGACATCTCGAAGGCTGACATCTCGAAGGCTGACATCTCGAAGGCTGGTATCTCCAAGGCTGACATCTCGAAGGCCTTCGACCGTGTTTGGCACGAAGGTCTTCTGCACAAATTAAACGCGTTCGACCTGCCTCGAGGCCTCGTCCGGTGGATCGGGTCTTTCCTGAAAGACAGGACATTTCAGGTTAGAGTAGAGAAATCTCTGTCTGATAACAAAGAGATTGCTGGAGTGCCACAGGGGGCCGTGCTCTCTCCGATGTTGTACTCACTTTACACCAGTGACCTTCCGAGGCCCAAGCCTGTGAAGATATCTCTGTACGCCGATGACACGGCTCTCCTCTCATCTTCCATGGGTCGAGAGCTCGTCGTCGTCTATAAGCGACGTGCATTGGACGACCTTGAGCGCTGGTACCTTGATTGGAAGATCCGAGTGAACCCGGAAAAGACTCAGGCAATAACCATGTGAAGACTAAAATCTTCTCCGGCCAGAAAAGTGAGAATCTCTGGAAGGAAGATTGACTGGCAAGCGCGGGTGAAGTACCTTGGCCTTCTAATAGACCGTAGGCTCACTTGGAACCCGCATATAACGAGCGTTAAATCAAAGATCGAGGGTCGGATAGCACGTCTGTACCCTCTGATCAACAGAAAATCTAAAATGAGTCTCAAAAACAAGATTACCATCTATAATGCTATGTTCAAGCCTGTCATCATGTATGCTTCAGGCGTCTGGGGACAAGCGGCGAAATATAATATCTCCATTCTAGAGGTATCGCAAAACAAGTTAATGAGGATGATTGTGAATGCTCCTTGGTTCGTGCGGAATGAAGCTATCCGCAGAGATTTGCAGCTGCCTTCCATTCGGCAGTCCATTCAGTCGAGAAATCAGAGAGTTTTTGATGGTGCAGAAACTCATGAAAACCCATTAGTCAGGGAAGCTATGGATTACACTGTAGATGACCCCTCCCGATATAGAAGGCCCCGACACTCTGTCGAATGAGGTCCCTATGTCCTCCGTTGAAAGATGAACAATTTTTTCATCCAACCCACCCCAGCCAGGTAGGGGTACACCGTGAAGGGCAGTACTGATGCCTGAGGACATTCATGCCGCCATACCATTCACCATCAGTTATGACCCGTTTGTCCTTCTGGAAATCAGTCCAAAGGGTAAGAGAGCCAGGCTCCAACCTGTCTGAAATCAAGACGACGTGCAGATGATTTGATCTCCACAAACTTCATTTGAAAAATATATCACATGTTTCGCTAACACAGTAGCTTTATCAACAGTGATTTCAAATCATTCAAAATGGATTAATTGCTAATTTTTTCCTCTCTTGGGGTTGCGTAATGAACAAGCCATAAGCTAGATCGCTTCACCCAGGGGTAGTACATTGGAAGAAAAGCGACATCCGACTATAAGAGTTCGTCAGTTGCATCAGTTCAGTAGAAGCCTAAGAAAACTCACTTTCGATGTGAGTTCTATGAAAAATCAGTCATTGGCAGTCGTGACGACGCTGCTTTCGAAATTTGTATATAATTTCTTAAGATAACTTCTATGTAAACTATTTCATGTTATCAAGTAAAATTTTTCAGGAGTTTGGTATTGGAACAAATGATTCATATATATATTGTTACTGTGGGTAGAAGTGCACACGTGTGTCGCCGGAGCTCTGATATAAAGTGAAATTTTGTGGTTTCTTTACCTTCGAAAATTTGAAATTCAATATCAAAACAACAGTGATAATACCGTGGAAAACTTTATGAAGACAGACATCAAATTCAAGTTCTGAGTTTATTGAAAATTAAATAATATTTAAAATCCATATAGTTAAACTAGAACTAAGCCATCCTAAACAATCCCTTCCACATCTGTTTACAATTAGGCAAAATACATGAAAGTGATGTCGGAATCTCAAGTGCCTGAACAGCCCATAAAATAGAAATAAAGCACCCTACAAGTGACAGGTCAGAACTCAGTAAATATCTCTAGAAACATACTACACCATGGATTGTTTAAAATGTGGAATAACCGGAAATGACTTGCCCTTGAGTTGTGATGGTTCTGAACGCAAAATGCATGCATAATGAGCGAATCTGAGTGCATCTGAATTAAATGTCATAGCTTTAAAAGGAAAACGGCTGTTGAAGTTTTATTGTGATGATTGCCTCACAAGGGTAAGAGTAGTAAAGTAGACGTTGAATGGAGTAGACGTGTTCGCACTGTGCTGCTTATTTTTTTGATTAAAATTCCAAGAAATCGTGCAGATAAGAATTTCAAAAGTTGTGTATGAATAGTGTGAGTGACAAACTACATAATATCTTGGCTCTGGAAACTTAGCTGTTGTGTAAACTCAGTAAGTGGTATTTTATCTATTATGGGTTCTCGAAGCAAGAAGAGCGAGGATGAACTGCAATCAGCAGTCAAAATTTTGGTGACAAAATTGTGTACCTCGGATGGATTCCTAGCTAAGTTGACGACTATGATCACGGAAACAATCAGCAAAGAATTTGATAATGAAATCGAATTACTAAAAAATGAAAATTTGAAAATCTCCTCAATCATAAGAAATCAAGAGCTTTCAATCAAGTCACTTTTCAATAAACAAAAAATCAGCTATTCAGCTATTTAGAACAAAGAATATAGTACTATATGGAGTGAATTAAGGTGAAAAGGAAGACTGCTCACTGACTGTTTTGGATATTTTCAGAATATGAACCTGGATACACCCCCTGATGTTTTGGATTCGTGTCTTAGGATGGGCAAATTTACTAAAAACAAGAATCGAACGATAATAATGAAATTTTCCTCACTTCACTACAGAAGTGTCGTATTCAAGAGCAAAAAGTCTTTGAAACAAACTGGCATTATAATTCGGGAAGATCTAACACCATTACAACACAACAAAAATTGCTGAAAGAAGCCCTCAGTAAAGTAGGTGCTGTTCGAAGAATATGGACGAACTCCGGGAACATATTTTTAAAATACAATGGAGAAGAAGCGGTCATCAGGATAAAAAAAATTGAGGATGTGAATAAACTGTAAATTATTATTTTCTTTTTATGTATTTGGTTCACCCATTCTAGCTCTTCATGCTTTTCATTTCTTCTTTCTTTATATATGGGTTTCTATATTTTGTTATTTTGATTTACTTTCCAGACTTTCCACTCTTCATGCAGGAAAATAAGCATTTATATTTTCCTCATCGCCACTGAATACCGCTGATAAGGAATATTCATTCCGTTTTCGTACCTATCGGTAACCACTATTAAGAGCAGATACCATGCCAAAACGACAACTCAAAGATAAACACGGGAAAAGGCGTTTCAAGAAGTTGCGACAAGTATTAGACAAACTCCGGGAAAAGATATTAGAAGCAGAATCGACTTCTGATAGTTCGAAAACCTCACAACATTCGAGTACGTTAGAACTTGATATGGTTATATTATGTTTTAGCCCACAATAAAGCCGCATGGTGCTTACCTCAATTTTTAACTCTGATGGTATCGAGCGATCACCTGAAGAGAATGAGATGACAAGCGTTATCACCAAGTATTTCGTCAGTTTGTATCAAAATCTTGCTCTGATGGTATCGAGCGATCACCAGAGGACTAGGGGTAACAGGCGTTACCACCAATTCAAGATGAAACTAACTCAGCTAGAATTTATAGATTCTCCTGATGCGGATTCAGATGAGGAGGTAGAGTTCATTGACTGCCAGAACAGAAAAACGGAGGCCCAACTTGACCCCCTTGCAATACAAACCACGCCTTCCGTTGCTCAAGACTCACCTGCCGAAGCGGTTCAAGTCAATTATTCTGATAATCATGACAATGCACAATCAAAATCAGCTTTCGATGCATTAGGAGTTAAACCCTTGACAGATACTACCGAGGGCGAAGAGTTACATACTGAAATTACTCTTCGATGGACGGCGTACCTCCAACAAGGCCTCTCCAAAAATACAAGGAAAGAAATTATGTCCAAATACCCAATTCCCAAAAACTGTAAGGCTCTCCACCCTCCAGAGATGAATGGCGAAATTAAAGCGTGCCTCACAGACGCGGTTGTCACTCATGATAGGGTTATGACAAGCATACAACAACAAATAGGACATGCCTTATCTGCCATTGGCTCTATGATGAATCAGATGTTGCCCAAGTCCCCTGAACACTCATCTGAATCATTAACCAAGTTAGCAGATGCGTCTCAGATTCTAGCAAACGCGCACAACACCCTATCCATGCATAGGCGTTATCACATCTTACCTTTCGTCAATGCAAGAAGGTTTTTGAGTCATCCAAGATAGATCAATATTTATTTGAAAAACATTTCAACGAATCCTTCAAAACTAAACAGGCAATGAAAAAAGCCAGTGTCGAGTTTCAACGTAAAAATGCTGTACCCTTTACTAGCTTGAAGCCGGGTACATCAACATCGACCACCACTCATTCCCGCAAACCACCAGCGGTTTCTTTAAACTACAAGCACGTAAACTACAAAACAAAGAGAAAGGAAATGGGGAGGGGAGAAGTAACATACGGCGAGAGTTATCATGCGAGGAAACCGTATCGCCAATACCACAGTCGTCGATAAACCAGGTAACTTCGAAATATGCAGGTTCCCTCTATAAGTTTCATAACACTTGGTTGAAGTTTACCAGTGACAAGAGAGTATTGAATTGGGTTCAGGAGATACAAAATCCTTTCCATACGATTCCCCACATATACTGAAACTATCGTTCATATTCCCAAGTCTCAGTTTGACATATATATGAACACAATTTCCAAGCTACTCGACATGAGGGCTATATCTAAATGTTCACCTAAGCTCAATCAGTATTTATTGTCATATTTTCTAACAAAAAATCCGAATGGTGATTACAGATTCATTTTGAACCTTAAACATCTAAATACGTTCATAGATGCTCCACATTTCAAGTTGGAAGATTCCAGAACAGTTGCCAGACTATTACATGAAAACTGTTTCATTGCCAATATCGATTTGAAGGATGCATATTTTTTGTTGCCCATCTCTGGACAACATAGACAATACCTGAGGTTCAAATTTAACAATAATTTATACGAATTCAATTGTTTACGATTCGGACTTAATGTAGCACCCTATATATTTACAAAACTTTTGAAACCTTTAGTGACATACCTTCGAACGAAAGGGGTTGTTTTAGTTGCTTATCTAGATGACATTCTCTTGATAGACACTGACACAATAAAATGCAAAAAATATATCTCAATAACTCTGGAAATTTTGAAACAGTGTGAATTTGTTATTAATACAGCAAAAAGTACCTTGGTGCCTACACAAGAGATAAAATTCTTAGGTTTTCTTTATGATACGCAAAAAATGTTGATATTGCCAAATGAAAAAATCCTTACGATTTGACTATTGTTAACGAAATTAATCACTAAACAGAACTGTCGCATACGAGATTTTGCAACGATTATAGGCAAATTAGTTGCAGCTTGCCCAGCAATGAAATATGGTTGGTTGCATGTCAAACCACTGGAAATAACAAAATTCATAGCTCTAAAACACAATAATCAAAATTATGGCAAATGGATGAAACTACCAACTTCTGTTATTTCTGGGATATACATTTAGAATATAATAACGCTATAAAATCAAAGGAAATAATATTAGAAATTTATTCAGACGCATCACCAACAGGCTGGGGTGCAGTTTGCCAGGGTCAAAGATGGGTTGGGTTGGTCAAAGATGGGATGCCATGGGTTCTGGAATACCGATGAAACACAAAAGCATATAAACTATCTCGAAGTCAAAGCTGCGTTCTATGGTCTTGAGTCATTTGCCAAAAATACAAGTAACATTCGCATCTTACTCAGGATTGATAATGTTACGGCAATCTCCTGTATTAATCGTTTCGGTAGCATATAATATACAAATCTCAACGAAATTACGAGATCGTTATGGGATTGGTGTGAAACGAATAATAATATGGAATTTGCCTCACATATACCTTCGACTCAGAACATAGAGGCTGATAGGGAATCGGGATGTTTATCCATAGAAACCGAATACGAACTGAATCAAACCGTCTTTGATCGTATCGTGTATTGTTATGGCCAACCAGATATCGATATTTTCGCCACTAAATTGAATACAAAATGCAACAAATACGTTTCTTAGTTTCCAGACCCAGACTTATATTCAGTAGATACTTTCACAATTAGTTGGAATCAAATTTTCTTTCACGCATTTCCGCCCTTTTCTATAATCACTGGAGTTCTGAAAAAAATTGTCCAAGACAGGGCTTGTGGAATTTTAATAGTTCCAAACTGGCCATCACAACGTGGTACCCCATTTTTCACGACTTTCACGCATTTCCGCCCTTTTCTATAATCACTGGAGTTCTGAAAAAAATTGTCCAAGACAGGGCTTGTGGAATTTTAATAGTTCCAAACTGGCCATCACAACGTGGTACCCCATTTTTCACGACTTATTGATAGAAAAACCAATCATATTCAAACCGACTGAATATTTATCATTGTCTCCTTTCAGGGAGAGCCATCCTCTGAACCGGCAAATTTCCCTGGTGGCAGGGAAGTTATCTGGCAAGCCTTTGCTAACAGAAGCATTCCACAGACCGCAATCCCAATTATAATGGAATCCATAATAGCCAGTACCCTCAAATAGTACTCAGCGACATATAAAAAATATTGGCAATTTTGCAACGACATAAAAATGAAACCCCTCAAATATAATTTGAAAACTTATATTGAATTTTTGGTGAAAGCTATGGAGACTGGCAACTAGTACTCTGTTATTAACTGTCACAGATCAGCACTTAACCTCATTTTCACTCAAAATAACGATGATGAAAGAATAATCAAACGATTGTTGAGGGGCGCATGTAACATCAAACCGACACCTCCGAAATATACATGCATTTGGACTCCAGAACCGGTATTACGATACCTTAGTAATCTGTACCCATTAAATTTGCTCAAATTAAAACAACTAACGTGGAAATTAGTCATGTTGATAGCGCTTACAACTACTCATAGAGTACAAACTATCTCGAAAATACGATTGAGTGGCATGATTAGACATGAAGGCAAACTCGAATTCAGAGTATCTGAAACAATTAAAACCTCGGGCCCTAAAAGACCACAGCCTTCATTAATATTTCCTTATTTCACTTCGAAACCAGAGTTGTGTGTCGCCACAACTATAGATCATTACTTGAATATAACATCTGCTAATCGCTAATCGACTATTTAGTGTTGACCCATAAACAACCAATTCATCCCGCAAGCTCGCAGACTATTAGCAGGTGGATAAAGAAGGTATTGAGTGAAAGTGGACTCAATACCGACGTATTCAAAAGCCATAGTGTCCGTCACGCTACTACGTTAGCTGCTTTCTGGGCAGGGGTAAACATCAACAGTATAAAACGTACAGCAGGGTGATCTGAATCATCAAATATATTTTTTCAATTCTATAATAGGCCAGTTAGAACTGACGATGCAATTTTTGCAAATACAATATTAGGTCTCAACTTTGAAGATTAATTTGAGTTATTATTATTTTGAAAACTATTGTTATCGAAATGCGTATTATTATACGTAATGTAATTGGTATAATTTGTATAGCCACTATCTTTTCTATTCGTATATGTGCAAGTATATACACGTGTATATATGTAAGTATACATGTATGTAGATATTGAGTATAATTGAATATACTGGTAAAAAGTAACAAGTACATCATTTCTAATTTACCCACTCAGGGATCAAAATCACACTGCTTTAAACATCTACAGTGTGTGTAATTATGTCGGAAGACAAGCGAAGGAAAATTGAAAGATTAATCGACTTACCTGAAGGAAGATTAATCATAATTTTCCGAGCTTGTCTTCCGACATAATTACAACCCTCCCTCCCGATTTACCAATCCCTCAATAAAGTGTGATTTTGCAGACTCAAACGGAATGAATATTCCTCATCAACGGTATTCAGTGATGATGTAGCTCGAGATTTTTTGTGAATTTTTTATGATCTGCTATAAAAACGTACCGTTGGGTGTGAGATACGGAACTACAGTGTGTGTAATTATGTCGGAAGACAAGCTCAGAAAATTATGATTAATCTTCCTTCAGGTAAGTCGATTAATCTTCCAATTTTTTATTCTTTATTTGCACAAAATTAAATAATCTGTAATCTCGAATAAGCGAGCCATGTGCAGTTCGTCTGTTCCCTCAATAGGTAGGAGACCATTTTTCGTGGAATTGGTTGCTTCTTACAAAAAAACGTTCTGATATATAGATTTTAAAGTAAAAACTGAATTGCTATAATTGGTTTTGTGAGTATATTTATATTATAGGTATTCGTTGTCCGCTGTAAATATAAATCTATGGATTATTTTAGTTTAGCCTGCTTGAATGCACGATCCTTATTTCCGTCGCTTTGTGAAATAAAAAACATATTACAACGATATGAATATGATGTTTTTTTTATATGTGAAACATGGTTATCTGGGTACGTCACTGATGATGTATTGGATATCAATGAGTATAGACTATACAGGGGAGATAGAAATGCACGAGGAAGGGGTTTATGCATTTATGTAGAAAATAAATATGTTTGCGATTTGATTGTTGAAAATGAAGGTAATGCGTGGGAGCAATTGTGGATAAAATTGACTATAAATAAAAATAGTTATGGTATCGGGGTGATTTATAAACCTCATGATCAAGTTGAAAATGGTTTTCTTGATGAGCTTGAAGATTTCCTATATTCCCAAGTGTTGATGAACTAATTTGTATGGGTGATTTCAATATAAATTTTCTTGATGAAAACGCGGTTTTTAAAAAACTTAATAATATTTTAGATTTCTTTGATTCAACACAGATTATGGATGAGCCAACAAGGAAAACAGACACTTCAGAAACTCTTCTTGATTACATTATACTTGGGAAAGAGCATTTGATTGAAAAGGGGGTAGTTGAACATGGGATATCTGACCATTTCATAGTCTATTGTAAACTTGATTTGAAAAGGGTTACAGTCCCAAAGATGTGTACTTATCGATGTTACAAAAATTTTGACGAGGCGTTGTTTATTAATGATTTGAGAAATATATCATCCTTCCGTATATTCGATCAAGATAATGTGGATGAAAAAGTATCATACTTGGTAAATTGTTTAATAAATTCATTCGATAGGCATGCTCCAATAGTTACATCTAGAATAAGGAAAAAAAACTTCTGTGGCTAACATTTACAATAAAACAAATGATACGCGAGAGAAATAAAGCATTGAGAAAATTTAAGCAGACAAAGTCACCAGCTCATCTACAACTTTATAAGGATTTGAAAAATTATATAAATCAAGCTATAATAAGAGAAAAAAGGGCTTATTTTCTTCATCAATTTAATAATTATACTAGAATATGTGGCAGACACTCAGATCATATAATTTTGTTAATAACAGAAAGAGTGGAATTCCGGAAAACTTAAAGAATCCTAGTCGGATTAATGATTTCCTAGTGAATTATATTCCTAATATTGCTCCTCCTGATCATCTTCTGGATTATTACAGGCTTAACAATATTGTACCATCTAGTTTTGAGTTCAAAGAAATAGATGACCTATTCGTATATGACAATATATGTAAAATTAAATCAAATGCAAAGGGTTGTGATGGGTTGAATGTTACGCTAATCAAACTATGTTGCCCTCTTATTGTTCCGTATATCACACATATTATGAATTTCTGCCTGATGCGCCTGATGCATGGTGTCGTCCCGTTAGTTTGGAAGAAGGCTGTAGTGAAGGTTCTACCTAAATATCAACAACCTGCAGAATACAAAGATTTTACCTATTCTTTCTAATATTCTTGAAAGGAGTATTGAAGTACGAATAAGAGAGCATTTGACTAATTTCTCATTACTGCCCACTGTTCAATCTGGCTTCCGAAAAGGTCATAGCTGCACTACTGCCTTACTTAATATTGTAGATGATATAATTACTTCTATCGATAAAGGTCAATGTACAATTTTAGTCCTTTTAGACTTCAGTAGAGCATTTGACACTATAAATACAGACTTTCTACTTAACATTTTTAGGCTATATAGGTTTTTCTAATATGGCAACCTTTCTTTTACGAAATTATTTAAGTGAGAGGGAGCAGTGTGTAGAAATTGAAATGGTCCAATCTGAATATTTGACACTGAAATCAGGGGTACTTCAGGTCTCTATCCTGGGCTCGTTGCTTTTTTCTATATACACTATCAATTTGATCAAATCTCTGAAGTTATGTATGATTCACGTCTATGCAGATGACACCCGAATTTATTACAGTTTTCCTCCCCCACTAGTGGATAATGTTTCTGAAATTATAAATCAGGAATTAGCGACCTTCATTGATTCAGCTTCTGATCACTGCTTATTGATCAATTCTACTAAATCAAAATTATTGTTCTGCATATAATCGTGCTAAAACACAGAAAGTAAACTTTAAAATCAAAGATAATTTATTAACTGTAGTAAATGAAGTCAAAAATTTAGGAGTTATATTAGACTCAGATCTAATATTCGAAAAACATATCAATAAGTTAATTCAACGTGCATATAGCTCATTAAAATTGATTTATGGGAACCGGCAATTTTTTCCAAGAAGTGTTGAAATAAAATTATGTAAAACATTAGTTTTGTCAAACTTTAATTATGCGGATTCGTTATATGGTCCAAATCTGACTACTGTTTACAGTAAAAAAATCCAGAAAGTACAAAATTCTTGTTTAAGATTGATATATGGCATAAAAAAGTTTCAGAGAATATCACACAAATTGCTTGAAATCAGATGGTTGGATGTGGAACTTAGAAGAATTCACCGTGCAAATTTATTATATCATCAAATTATTCTAACAAAAATTCCTATATATCTCTATAGGAAAATAACATTTAGAACGGATGTGCACAACTTGAATTTGAGATTCTTCATTTATAACGGAAACATTCAGTCGTTCCTTTACATATCAAATTTATAAGTTGCGCAAATCCGTTCCTAAATCCTTGAAAAATCTCAGTATTACAAGTTTCAAGTCAAATTATAAACATTTCCTAATTAAAAAATAAAAGTCAGTTTTATCATAACTTGCTCTCCTGTGTTCTCTTGTAACCTTACTATAGCTATTAATGTAATTTATGTATTCTATATATATATATTGTCTATACTTACTACCTTATTATTATTAGTGAGGAAAAATCTGCTATACAGAGTTAAGTGGAAGAACATATTCCTGATGAAGTAAGTGATTGCTTCATTGGAGAAAATGAACTTCGCTCTTTATTTTCCAAATTTAAAAAAAAAAATTATTTTTTAATATAGATGCACTGTATGTGGAAAATAATAAAGACGTATTATTATTATTACCCAATTTAATCAAGAAGATTGATGAGTTGCTTTCTGAGGTTGAAGAACTGAAATCAAAAATTCAAAAAGAAACATATACATCTTTTTCCGAAGAAACAGTCATAAATGAAATGTACGAGAGGCAAAAAAGAATGAACAATGTTATGATATTCAATCTAGCAGAAGGTAATTCTAACAATTCAGACTTGAATACTGTTAAGGAAATAGTTGAAGAAGTAACTCATGATGATTTACATATTAAACAGATATTCAGAGTTGGACAGATGAATAAAAGTGGTAACCGTGCGTTGAAAGTTATTTTTACCAGTGTAGAAGATGCAAACAAGTTAATTGAATCAAAAGAAAAAAGAGATGTACTCAAGAAAAAAAAATTCATTAATGCTGATCTAACTCTACTACAAGTAAAAAGCTGGAAAAATATAAAAAAAAGTAGTCGCTGATAGAAAGCAGAGGGGAGAAAATGTTACAATGTGAATGGAGTACCTCAAATCACTGAAGCGGCTGCAAAAAAGTAAAACCCAATCAGTTTTCTGTGTATTTTCAAAATGTCGGCGGTATGACAACAAAAATGTTAGAATTTCAACAAAGTGTTATGTGTTCAAACTATGATATTATAATTTTAGTAGATACATGGCTTAATAGAGACTTTTCCGATTGTTAACTGTGTTTAAAAGGTTTTAACATATATAGATTAGATAGAGACCAAACAAATAGCGATAAAAAAAATGGAGGAGTAATACTAATAGCCATAAGAGAATCTTTTATAACTGAGTTAATCGACATATCTCCTGACAATATAGAACATCTGTATGTTAAATTATCAATAGGTGCTTCAACAATCATTATCGATGATGTATATATTCCTCCTTCTTCTGTAGTGAATACTTATATGGAACATACTGCTACCGTTGATTATATTTTAGAAAAATACTGCACTAGCAAGATTATCCTTTGTGATGACTATAATATACCCGACGCATTTTGGTTTAATACAGAGCTTGGTCTGAATGTTGATTGTCCAGAAAACTCACCTGCACTAGCTATATTACATTCATATAGTTTCCATAATTTATATCAAATCAATAATATTCCAAATTCAAGAAAAGTTTACTCAGATTAAATTTTTTCATCATTCATAAATATGTCTGTTCAAAATCCATCGGACCCAATTTTTCAAAATACATTACATCATTCTTCGGTATGCTTTGATTTAAAAAAGGATACAAAGGAATATCTAAAATATGATGAATACTTTTATGACTTTGTAAATGGAGATTATACGGGCATGAATGATTTTTTGGCAAGTATCAACTGGGATACCGAAATACTGAAGGATGATGATTCAAATATTGTATTTACAAATTTTCACAATATTCTCTATACAGCTCTGGAGTACTTTGTCCCAATAAAAAAATATAAAGCTTTTACTTTCCCAATATGGTTCAATTCTGAGCTGAAAAAATTAGTTTTCAAGAAGAAATCGGTTCACAGAGAATACAAAAATGGAAATTTTTATAAATATGAAGAATTTTGTTATTTGAGAGATAAGTGCCAAACTTTGAGAAACACTTGCCATCAAGCATACATAAATAAAATAGAGAATAACATCAACAATAATCCTAGAAGCTTCGGGAATTATATTAACAATAAAAAAAAATCACACTCCTTACCATCTAAAATGTATTATGATGACTCTGTCAGTGAAAATAGTGATGATATTGTGAATATTTTTGCAGAATATTTCTCATCAGTCTACAGTGATGAAACAGTTAACCTAATACCAGAATATAAATTTAGTAAGACGGTTGATATATATAGTTATAGCGTTGATATTAAAGAAATAATCGATCTAGTCATGTCATTACCTGGAAAATTGTCTACAGGTCCTGATGGAATTCCGCTATTCCTAATAAAAAAATGTATTTTTATCCTGATCAAACCAATTCACATGATATTCAATATTTCCTTGAAATCGTCGATATTTCCAGATTATTGGAAAAACAGTTTTTTGAAACCTATTTATAAAAGTGGATCACATAATGATATAAAAAATTATCGAGCAGTCTGTAATCAATCAGAATTACCCAAATTAGACAGCCTAGTTACAAAAAAACTAACATGGGATTGTAGACATATAATCATTAATCAAAAACATGGATTCAGTAGTGGTAGATCTACCAGCACAAATCTGCTAATCTATCAACACTGTATAATAAACACCTTCGAAAAAAGACACCTATTTTCAAAGGCATTTGACCGAGTAAACCACGATTTGTTGTTGCATAAACTGAATGCTTTGGGTATCCATCGGGTGTACCACAGGGTTCTCATTTAGGGCCATTGCTTTTCAACTTATTTGTCAATGACATGGAAGATGTTATTCTTTATAGTGAATTGTTTTTGTTTGCTGATGACCTGAAGATGTTTAAATTTATTCATGACTCAACTGATACACAATTATTACAGTACGATTTATCTAACTTTGTTCGCTGGTGTGATATAAATCTACTGCAATTAAATATAGACAAATGTCAAAAATTTACTTTATTCCGAAACAAAAATCCCATTAACTGGCCATACGAAATCAATCAATCAGAACTGAAAACAACAAACACAATCAGAGATTTAGGAATCACTCTCGACCCAAAAATGTCATTTGAACCCCATATTGCAAATATTACTTCTAAAGCGTTAAAAATGTTAGGTTTCATTCTTAGATCTGCAAATGAATTATCTATCACTTCAATAAAAATCATATATTGTTCAATTGTTAGATCAATAATCGAATACAATTCCACAATTTGGTGCCCTTCATATCATGTGGATATTGATATGCTTGAAAGTGTTCAAAATAAGTTTTTAAGGTACTCTGCATATAAACTGGGATATCATATTGGTGAATATGACTATAAAATTATATTGGACATTCTTAACTTGAATACTCTGGCTCATAGAAGATTAGAAGCAGACCTTACACTAATTCATAAAATAATCAATGGTAGCATCAATTCCCCGGAACTTGTCGAACTTATAACTTCAAATGTGAATCCAAGGAGAACAAGAAATTCGGATATCTTCAAAGTACCCTTTTGTCGCACCAACTATAGCCGGAATGAATTTTATTTTATATATTTTTTTCTCAAACCTAGCTCACACATTTGTGTGAACTCGTTAATTATCTTGTGAAAAATAGGCATTGCCGTAAATGAATAAATAAATAAATAAATAAATATTGTCCAACAACCCAAGGAGTTCACCATATGTTTATGCAATAATCAAGTAGTAGTAACAATGAACAAAAAGTTTTTACCTGGAAAAAATTTTCTGCCGAAGCCTCCTGTAATACCTTGAGTAGATCACTTGTTTCATTCGATGAAAAGTTTCCATTCAAAACACGTCCACAACTGAATGCATTCTCTCTGGGATTTTTCTGGATAATCCCTTCAGTGGGTGAGCCGCTCTGCATGATGGCAGCCCGAAAGAGTGCTACAAAATGGAAAAAGCTGCGATGATTCGAATAATAATCACATTTTGAAGTGATTTATTTCTAGTGACTGAACAAATACAATTAATTATTCGGAATATCAGATTCCACTTCGGGTCGATGGTGTTTGGTCCCAGGAAAAGGTTTTGAGAGATTTCCTTCAGAAGTAGATCAGTATTTGAGGAAGGTTCAGAGTAGAATTTTGTAATTACAATGGGATTATCTAAACAGTCAAAGTACCAGATCATAACTGTGTTATTTTCTAAGGGACATAACACAAGCACTACAGGAAAATTCTTAAGGCGCTCTCAGAGCGATGTCTGTGCGAAAGTAGCGATTCACATTTGGTTTGAATTGCTGAAGATCAAATCCATTTGGAAAAACTTTCTCATGAAGTTTATTCCACATAAACGCCAACACTTGAACACTTTCCGTGAAAGTATCTATAGAAGAGATACAAATCTCCAACCTTTCTTCGATGTTCCCGGCTATCACGTGATGTGATAGCCGGGATAGCGTCTCCAATCAGGCGGATGGCTCTTTTCTGGATGGAATCCAGCTATTTTGGGTATGTTTAGGGGTGAAGCTCCATCCATGATAACACTACTCCAATGAAGGTCTGATCTGAGCTTTACATAGCATAGCTTTACATAGTTTTCTGATTCGGAACAGTGTTCCAAGCTTTTGCGAAGGAGCATTTGAAATTCTAGCGACATGATTGTGCCAAGACATATTGTTGTCCATTTTAACCCCCAACAAACTTATCGAAGCAGAAAGCGGAATTGTCTGACATGACATTATTATGTCTAGTTCGTAGACATTCATCTTCTTGGAGAAAACCGATGCCTGGGTAAAGTGAGCCAATATTTATGGATCGGTGTTCATTTGAGAATATTCAACTATTAGAATTCAAGATTTCAAATTCAAATTTATTAATCATAATATCTAATAAATATCTATAATGATTAAAGAAAACTGTTAGTACATGCATTATATTTTAACACTGTCTGCTAAGTGTAAAAACTTAGGTTTGACTGGGATAATTGAAAAATGAAGATAATGTCAACTTTTAATGGATAGTGTTCATGAAAAATACATTGAAATGAAGAAATGTATCAACAATAGTGTTTTATCATCCATAGAGGTGAAATAAATTATCTGTCGAACTGAATTCATTTAATGTGTGATGTTTGTAATTGTGTAATGTTTTTTTAAATGCTGATGATCTCAACTTTTTAGTTTCTCGTGGCATTATATTATAAACTTTACAACCAATACATATGGAGTGTTCTTGCATTAAATGAAGAATACACTCAGAAATTTGAAAGCATTTATCGGTATTTGAGATTGTATTATACTTACAATATAGTTTTCTATCTAAATGGTACTGATTTTGCAGAATATTCGTTAAAATTTCAAAATTAAGTTAAAATGAAATATTTTCTGATAGACGATAGAAGTTTCTATTTTTTTTTCATTGTATACTTATGAATAGACTTGACATATTTGAATGACTTTTCATATCCCCCACCTCAGGCTGTGATTACACAGAGTCAGTTGAATGAAATATGAATTATGTCACTTATAATGTAGCTAACCAACCTTTTTCTTCATTGCTTTGTCCTAATATATGTAGACCTACAGAAAAAGAACCTGCACTCTCCCCAACAATTGTGATTTTGTTCGAATCCCCTGCGAACAAATGAATGTTTTCACTAACCCATTCAAGTGCCAATCTTTGGTCCTTCAACCCGATGTTAGCTGGGATAACCCCATCATCAGTTGTGGTGAATCCTAGAATCATAATTGAGAAAGTGGATAACACAATATTACATGTTATTACCGAAGGGCCCCAATCTGTAATTGAATGTTACTACTACCACACCCTGATCCATGATATATTTCGGACTAGAATATTCAAATGTGCTAGACTCAGCAGTATAACCTCCACCGTGGATCCATAGAAGAACTGGTAACCCTCTGGAATTACTTCCAGGTTTCTGAAACATATCCGAATATATATTTACGTAACAGAACAGAATACTATCAATCTATTGAAAACACTTTCCCAACGCCAGAACAAAAATACGGTCTCTAGACGCGCGTTTCGCCAACTAAGTTAGCGTCCTCAGGGGTAGTGATCCCCTGACTAAATTTCACTACTATTTTTATATGCTAGTGGCCTTTCGACTACCCGTTAGTATTACCTAACTACTACCTGTTATTGTTCCTATGATAAACTACCTGTAATTTGTGTTTTTTCTCTATGTACATACAGGAAATATATACATAGAAATAGATATTCGAAGAATATACTTGTGAGAATATTGTATTTCAATAATCACTCACCACCGGTGTATAAATATTCATATACAAACAATCTTCCTTGATTTCAAGATTGCTATATTTGGAAATCATTTGATAACATATTCTTGTGTTCTTCGTGGTATCCAGTATTCCATTCCAGGGTTGAACTTTCTTAGGAAGCTGAAATATTGAAATAATGACAGTATCAGCTAACCAAATTTTTATCATTCCATATCAAATTAAGAGAAACCTTTTTTTACTTTCACTACATTTTATGGTTTATTTGGAATATAATTCAGAAACTACTGAAACGATAGCGATCAGTGGCCGTCAAAATTGCTCTTGAGAATTTCAACAAGTTTTTCCAGAAACCATTATCAATAATTATTTCTTGTTTGGATAAAATAATATTTCAAATAATATCCTGGAAAACAATCGATTACAATAAATGATGCCAATTCAAAAGCTGCAGAACGTAATACTGTGTCATATTTTTAAGAAACAGAGGCAAATTGTTGATTTCATTCAAATACAGAATACATTTTTTATTCAATGAATAATAATTCCATTTGATTAAAGGAGTATCTCAAAAAAACAGAACTTTTTTTAAATATTGAAAAAAACCTGTAAACCACAATGAATGACGCTATTTTGAAGTTGCAGAACATGATACTGTGTTGTTTGAACGTGATTGACAATGTTTCATGATGAATTTTATTAGTTCGGACTTCTATTGTCTAATATTATATAAATCAAAAATAGCAGAGCATGTTTGGATCCATCAACATAATATCCCAGTTAACACATGAGTAACTTAAACCTCGCAGGTACGTACTGTTCAGGTGAACAAAATTACATTTTAAATAATATATAAAATGTACATAGCTGTGATATCAAAATGTGATATACTTCAGGCTATAGCACATGTACGTGCAACACATTATATCCCGGATACATGCAATATTTTATATGAGAGTACTGTAATATTGCATATGTTGTTGCGACATACCCTTGGGTACAGCAAAAATTTATAAAAATTTATAATATATATGGCTACTGTTTATTATTTACAAGCATTTGCTAACATTGTAAAAACACAATAATGTTTACGTGAATAAACAGCAGAATTATCAATATAGAGTCCTCCCATCATGAAAATGAAGTATTACTGCTTATTTTTAGCTCAGCAACAAATTTTCAGAAATACTTCATTCACGATTTTGCAAACCACAAAATAATGTTCATGCGATACTTATATCAATAATATATTTATCTCCGTATTATCATTGTATAAAGAGTATAGTAATATGCATTATTCAGAACCATTTCTTTGCGTCTAGTTGAAATAATATTAGTGTTCCTTGGTTGTGAAGTGTCTATGGTGTTACCTGCTGATGTCGTTTCCAAAATTTTACTTCATTTTCGTTCACAAAGAAATATTGGTCCCTGTCAATAGGAAAACAGGTATAAGGTATTGCTTATAGTTAAAATAACAATTTCTAGAAGAAAATACGTTTTTTCGCTGGGCTCCCGCCAGAAACGACGCCGGGTATTGCAGAACTGTTCTGATGGTGGAAATGATGCATGTTCTTTAGGTTCAGAAATAAATGATTCTAAAGTTTCCACAGATATACATAGATTTATTTCTTCTCCAGAAATGCATTCTGTTGAGGAAAGTGCTTCTGATATGCCTGATAATATTTTGGGAGATACTATGAATATGTCTGATTCATTTGTGTCACATGAAAATGTAGACCGAGTCCTCACCAGCTTCTTCAACAGCATATTGCTTTGATGATAAGCTGAATGAATTGGAAAATCTTAAAATCAATTTGACTCAGTGGGTAGTAACATTTAATATTTCATTATCTGCAGCAAGCAGTTTGCTCAAGATTTTGAAAAATATTAAGTCTTTTGAAAAGCTAAATTGTGATGCTAGAAGTTTACTTAAAACACCTAGATTCAATGATGGAATTATCAAAAGTAACGGAGGTGAATTTGTTCATTTTGGTATCAAAGAAAATTTAGGAAGGTAGTTAAAGCATTACAGAGTAATTCCTAATGATATTAAATTCAATGTGAATGTTGATGGATTACCTTTAACCAAAAGAACTAATGGGTCTTTCATGGGTACAGTAAACCAATTTGTGTTGATGAGTATTTGAAACCCTTTGTTACTGAATTGAAAGATATCATGGAAAATGGAATACATGTAAATAACACCCACGTGACAGTATTTTTCAATGCTTCCATTTGTGATGCACCTGCCAGAGCATACATTACTGGAACAAAATGTCATAATGCACGTTTTAGGATGTTCGAAGTGTGAGCAGGAAGGAGAGAGTATTGATAACCGCATGACATTTTCTGTTCAGGATGCGAAGCTGCGAACCAATGAGTCATTCAGGAATAAAAGTCAACCAGGTTTTCATAAAATGGTGTCGGAACTAGAAAAGCTAGATATAGGCTTAGTTTCCCAAGTACCTGTAGATACCATGCATCTTATATACATAGGAGTTACTAAACGAATAATTCACTTTTGGGTAAAGGGGAGGAAAGATGTTCGATTGAGATCTGAACAATTAGAAATTGTCTCATTCAGAATCAAGTTAATGAAACCATACATAACTGAAGAATTTTCAAGAGAACCAAGGGATATCGAAGAAATAGATCGTTGGAAAGCTACAGACAGTTTTTGTTATATACAGGGCCTATTGTACTAAAAAACATATTAGATGCTGAGAAATATAAACATTTTTTGTCTTTGAGTATTGCGGTACGAATATTATCTGATGATACTCTTTGTTTAAAATTGAATTCCTTCGGTAATTCTTTGCTACGATGGTTTATGCGTTGTTATTCAATCATATATGGTGAACAGTTTGTAACCTACAATATTCATAATTTAATTCATATTTCAGATGATGTTAAAAATTTTGGACCTTTAGACAATTTCAGTGCTTTCAGTTTTGAAAATTATATGCAATTTTTCATGTGATTATATCTTTTCATAACAATATTATCACATTGTAAACAAGAAAATATACTGTTTCTGGGCCTTTTTTTTAAATCACCTTGTGATTCACTAACTTACTTCAAAATATTTTGTACTGAAGATTCATTAATGAGTAAAATTATTGAAACTGTCACGGTGAAAGATGTCCATAGAAAATGTTTGAAAACTTTGGATATTTCAAATTCTGAGAAGGAAAGTTTTATTATCCCATTGATTCACACTAACATAAAATTTTAATTTGTGAGTAGTCTAGGATATTTTGTTATTTTTGTTTCATTTTATATGTTGTTTTTTTATTAAATTAAAGTTAGCTGTAGGGAAAACAGTTTCATATTTTTTGTCAAGTAACTTGACAATGGAAGTTTCAACTTCAACATTTACCAAGAAACATTGTCAACCATTTTGAAACAATTTTCGTATTGGTTTCTTCTCTAACCAAACACATCAGCAGATAACTTCAACTCAAAATAATATTTGTCAGTTAACTGTGACATATATAATGGTTTCTTGATACTATCAATGTTGGTCTTTTAGAAATCAGAGGGTGAATCATATACACCCATTTTTATATATTCATACCGATATTTTTGTTTTCTAGCTTATTCTCGTCAATACTTGAATAAGAATAATATACTATTCATAACTAATTCTTTGGTTTTTTTTTATGATGAATTTGTCGGCAATGCTTCTGGTTAGGATCAATAAACAACTCTTCTTTTGCTGAAACGGACATCGAGAAGGGTATTACGGTATATAGGAGGAGTCTTTGTATTGTATTCATCTCTCTTTCTCAATATATTAGTCTGATTTGCAGGGTTATAATTGTCCCCTAGAAGAAAATTTCAGTGGAACGTTTTTGTGGTATGTTTCAGTTGTTACTGTGATGTTTTTACTTGAGTTCCATTTTCTCTATTAACCCATTAACCGCCAAAGGTGCGTCAACGCAACTTTTCTATACACTTTTTTTTTGGGGTTTGGATCAATATTATTTATGTTTATTCTGATGAATATTCATAATAATGATCCAGAAAATATAAAAATATTTTCATTCAATCCAAAACATGATTTTTTCAATTTCTGAAATGAATTTGAAAATGTTATAAATTGACCGTTCTGGTAATTCTCTAATAAAATCAATTTTTTTCGATACTGAATATAAAATGATAAATTCATTTTCGGATGTCGTACATTTTTGCATGTATTTGTGCACTAGTATGCGAGTTTTGACAAGTTTAGGAATATGAGGATACGATGGTCAGTTGATGATTAGCCTTGATTGAGTTTATTTCAGTGCGAATCAGTATCAGCAGAGAAAATTTCTTGTAATTTTTATAAAAAATTGTCACAATGAGGTAAGAATCATAACTCGGGCGTAGATTTTGGTATTTCATTATCATTATTTATTCTTGTAGTCCGTTTTCGAAATGGAAAATGAAGAGGGCACTGACGACGCAAGAGTTGAGTGCTTTATTAGAGGGAGAGTTGGATTATCAAAATTATGATTCGATTGATGTCGTTTATGTGCCGGCGGAATTCTTTTTGTGAGTGAAGATTTTTCACAACAGGAACAGTGAGGGAAAATCGCACTGCTGAGTGACCCGTTGAAGATAGTAAAAAAATGGTTAAAAATAAAAGAGGTTTTTACACTTATGCTTTCGATCCCATCCTCGGAGTTCTAGTTGTGCGATAGAATGACAATTCTGTTGTAACTGTGATGACCAATACGTATGAAGTTCTTCTTCTTGTTCAAGCAAAACACTACAATCGAAAAGAACATAAAGAGATTTTTATACCCCAGCCAAATGTTATACACCAGTATAATAAATATATGGGAGGAGTAGACCTCCATGACAATGGCATTACCAACTATCGAATTAGGATAATAGGACAAAAGTGGTGGTGGCCGTTGTTCACTAATATGATCGACAGTATGGTTGTGAATAGTTGGAAAATTCATAGAATTGTGAATGAATCCAGAATATCACAATTGGAGTTTCGTTCTCAACTGCTAATAAGTCTACTAAAATGTAGTGGGCAATCAAGTAATACCAATGAAACCTCGAATGGTGCCGAATCCAACCCATTATACGGAAGACCATGTAAATCAGTTCTACCAGATGATATAAGCTTTGATAATTTCGGGCATGTGATAATTAGACATACCCAACAGTGCAAGAACAACATGTTGATTTTGTAAAAGTACCACCATATATTTATGTAGGAAATGCAAAGTGCATGTGCACTCAGATTGTTTCGAAAATTATCATATGAAGAAATAGGACACTTACTCTATTTTTTTTCATTCGATTATTTTAACCATTTTTGGCCAAAGGTGCGCTTACGCACCCACCTGTTTTTTTCAATACTGTGAGTTTATATTTTTTTTAATGACGAATCGTTCTTTTTTTGAGAATTCTAAACGTGCCACAATAAATATTTTTTCTAAATTACAAATTTCTAATGTCTTGGCCGTTAATGGGATAATTCAAAAAGAATGATTATGAAAAATAATCAGTTTCAGGCTTTGTAAATATTTGCTTTTTTGCAGTCAATAGTTAAATGATATTAGTTTTTATTTTTGCAGATAGTCTGGCTTCAGCCAGAAAAGCAGTTGAGGACTCCAACTATCATTCTAGTCCGTCAGAGGATAAAGGGAGGGGTTCAAGATACAAAAAAACAAATAAAAAGTATGAAGATACGAGCTCTGATGAGAATGAAGGCAGAAGACTTAGTAATTATTTTATAAAATGATAGAAAATGAAAATAAAATAAAAAATTTAATTTTCAGAACTCCCACCACTACCTACTGTTCCAGATGGGATATATAATCTAAATGAAAATGGGACATTGGAAAAACTAGATAAATTGCATGAAACAGGTAAAGAAACTGTCATTGAGGTCCAAAGTCTTATGTGAAAAAAATTGACCAGTTTTTTCTGAATCAGCCAATTTTTTATTCTAGAAAGTATTGGTATCGCATTAGTCAGCGAATCATCCGCAAGTCGACCAGATAATATCTCACCGTCTGTAGTAGTTGAAGTTAAATGAATAAATTAGGCAATATTATGTAATTTTGATCGCAAAATGCAAGTCCACCTTATAGCACTGTATTCCCAATTATTCGACAATGGACACTGTTGTTACCTAGGAAGCTGCTATAACGTTTGTCGACTGTTTAGAATATTGAAATAATATCTCTCAATAAAATTTCAAAACTGTCTCACATTTCAGGATCTGAGAATGAAGAATATGAATCAGTAGTATTGGAAAGTACTGGAGGTAAGATATTAATTTAATATTTTCAACATTTTTCAAAAAATTCAAGAAATCATGAATTGCCCACCCATTTTCTTAATACTGTAAATAATCTTCAAAATGTAAAAATTTACCAAAATATTTGAGGAATGGAAATGATAATTGAAGGTAAGGACTCTCAGAAAATGACTCTATTTTGCAGAAGAAAACCAAGTTAGTTTGTATTTAACTTACTGTAATAAGAATATTACTTACAATTGAAGATCAATACTCATTTAGTTACAAATTATAGTTTCGGGCCACGGGAACCACTTTTTAAAAAGACTTTATTTAGATTTACAGACTTTATTGTACAGAAGTTACTCTGACAATCGTACTAACAGAACTGACTCCTCCTTCAAGATGGCTAGCTTTTATAAGTTTATTATAACTTAGTCAGCATTTGATGAATAAGCATAAAGGAGGGTTTTATATACATAACTCCTCCATCCCTAAGATGAAAATAATACGTTAACATTATTTTCATCAACATTTTCTAAATGAATATTTTCTTGTTTATTTTTCCTTTTAAAACATTTGAATTTGTTCTTATATTTGGAATATAAAATAAAATATGTAATAAGTATTATAACTATGAATATACAAATATACATTAAAGTATAAGAAGTGCTGTCTTCTTCTAAGGCTTCTAGTCGATGTAATTGGGTTTTTTCAGCAAGGTCCTGAAGTCGGGTTAGTTCGTCGAGGTTTACTCTTTCAGGAACTTTCATAGGGTTATTCTCAGGATGTAGCTGAATAGTATCTATTTCGGGTAACTGTAGAGGGTTTCCTTGAACGGAAGTGGCGTCGTTGGAATAAACTTCGCCTCTAACAGTGAGGTTACATTTATGTGGGATATGGATCAACTGTGGTTGTCTGATATTTTCGTATCCATGCTCCTTACAATTTTTCTCAATCATGATCTTATCAATGGGGATAATAATCATGTAGGCATCGTTGACAGGTTCTATTATGTCCTGGTCTAATTGAATTTGAATCGTCTGGCATTGATGATCGGTTTTACCAATTAGTAATTTCGGTAAACAATCTTCTTTTGAAATTTGGTTGTCAACATGGTATATGCAGGTATTTTCAATTCTCGTACAGGGTTCATCTTCATAATGATGGTAAGTCGAGTTAAGAATTATATAGGGTTTTAAAGGAACGATAGCTTGGTTGAGTATTGGAATTGGGAACAAATGGAAGTAATCATAAACATTTTCAAGAAGTATCGGAAAATGAATTGCAAATATAATAATTCCATTTTTATAATTAATTTCAATTTTTAGTAATTTATTATACGACTGAATGTTTTTAAAGTTTGGTAAACTGCCTTTGTAAAGGTTTGACATTATTTTTAATAATTCTTCGATATCAGATAATGGTAATATCGTGCTATGAATGATGTTTAATTCTGCAAATAAAATTGAATCTTCAATGTTATTAAGTATTGATAATATAATTTGACAATCTATTATCATTGTATCAAGAGAATTTTGAAGTCTTAAGAATAGCGTGAACTTATTCAAATTTAAGACAATACTTTTTATTTGTTCGTCAATTAATTGTTGGTTTTTAACAATCTGCTGTAAGCTATTCGTAGTTTCATTCATAAATTTTCTTGTGATAGTTAGGTAATTTTCTAAATCATGGTGAAGCATGTTCTGATTCTTTTCCAAAGTGAAAATTGCTTTATTATATTTTTCTGCATCTTCATCATCTAAAGTACCAAAGAGCCATTTACTTGTTCTGCCTACTATATTAATAAGTGCCCTTTTCGATCGATTATTTTCTTGAGGTTTAATATTGATTAATTTCACTTTGATTGTGTCTAGCAAATAATTCAGATGATTATACATGTGGTGTAGTTGTGGGTATAAAGGGTCTTTGATCAAGATAAATTCTGCGATTGTTTTTGTATTATTATTTAAGATGTTTAGGGGAGAATCAAATTGTTTTAAGTCAATGTATTTTATAAACGTATGTTTTTGTGTAGTGGATCTTGCTTTTCCAAGGGAAAAGGGAAGGATAGGGTTATTTATCCTCGTCATTATTATGTCTTGTCCTGTCGTCGCAAGGATTCCGAGAAGTAGAAGGTATAACGTTGTCATCTGAAACAATTTGTTTCTTAATGATTTTTCTTTGTGGCTTTAACTTACTTTTATGGTATTTTGATTTAGAAGTTTCAATTTTGAAGTTACTATCTTTTTTTGGTTGAATTTCCTTATATAAGGGCGATAATTTATTTCGAGGAGTTTCTTTAAGAAAAGTATTTTTATCAATTTCAATTTCTGGGGGATCATTTCTGTTGGAATTTACTTTAGATAGGTTCTTGGCTTTTTCATTGTTTTGTTCTACTATTTCTTTTAATATTTTCATATTTCTTGAATGTTTTTCTATATAGTTTGAGGTTATCTTTTCTAACGTTACATCATAAGGACTCTGGTGTTCTACATTACCTTTAATAATTTGAAAGGGTGTGAATTTAGTTGCGGAATGGACAGTATTATTATATCCTAGAATCGCATACAACATTTGTTTTGTTATTGGTCGATTAGGAAATTCTAATTTTAAAGTTCGTATTTCCTCAATTAGAGTAGAATGAAAACGTTCTACCGGACTATTACTGTTCGGGTTTTTTGGGGTGATGTAATGCAACATAATTTTATGAAGTTTGCAAAAATCTTCAATCAAGTTATTTTTAAATTCTGTGCCAGAATCGCAAGTTATTTTATTTGGAATACCGTAATGGGATATGAATTTTAATAAACCATCTAAGATGTCTGTCGCATTTAGTTGTATGGGGTATGCTTGTGCAAAGCGCGAAAAGCTGTCAATAATTGTTAGGAATTTTAGTCTATCAAGTGATAGAACATCAACATAAATATGTTCAAACGGGTATTCTCCAATTGGTGTTGGGTTAAATTTTATGACATTAGGGTGCCTTTCGTATTTTGATTTTTGACATGTTACGCATGTATTTACGTAGTTTGTTATGTCTTGAATCATATTAGGCCAATAGTATACTTTTGATAGAGACAGTTTTGTTTCATTTATGCCTCTATGTGTAGTTTTTGTTTCATGATGGTATTTAATTTTTTCTCGTTGTTCATTTTTCTTCAAAATGTCTTTCAATAGTATATTACTTTGAACAAGTTTAAAGGCTGAGTTTCTAAAATGTTTTTGGATTATCGGAATTATTACATTCTTTAGTTCCTCTTGAAATATTATACCATAAACAGTATTAGGTTTTAAATATTCTAAAAAGATTTTAACTATATCGTTTTCAATGTTTCTATTAGATATTACGATTTTTAAACGTGTCTTATCAAAGGGTTTAGTTATACTTACTTTTGGTGAAATTATGTCGTTACTTTGAATTAAGAATATTTGATTTTTAAATTTATTTAATGGTTGCTCTGATATTGGGATTTCTAAAATTGGGTCTTCTTGCGAAGAATGTTGTGTTTCATTTGAGTGTTTTATTTTCGGTTCTTCTTGTTGGGCTGGTACGACTATTATGTCTGAAAGTATTTTAATCTTCTTTTCCTCTGAGAATTTTTGTTTTTCTTTAGCTGGTTGAAAATGTCCTGTGTGGTAATTTTCGGGTTGGGATTCTTCTCTTGGTTGATGTTTTTCGACTTCTTCATTGGCGAGTTCATCTATTTCTTGCACTATTTTGGCAATTTCATCAATCTCAGGGTTATCGTTTTCATCTACGCAATATTCTGCGAAATCTTCTAAACGATCTTCTTCCGTATCGAAATTTCCTAGTAAAGAATAATTTTCTAATGGATGTAGTTCAATTCTGGATAGGGCATCAGCAACAGAATTCTTTTTTCCTTTTCTATGTATGATGTTATATTCATACTCTTCTAATCTTAGGCGCCATCTTACTAATTTTGAAGAGGGGTCTTTTAAATTGAATAACCATTGGAGTGGTTTATGATCGGTAACAATCGTAAATTTTCTACCAAAAAGGTAAGGTCTAAAGTATTTGGTAAAATTGACAATTGCCAATAATTCCTTTTCTATAGTTGAATAATTTTGTTCTGCGGGATTTAGAGTTCTTGAGGCATACGCGATGGGTTTATCTTTACCTAGAGGGCCTTGTGATAACACAGCTCCAATTGCTACGTTAGAAGCATCGGTTGTCAAGATAAAAGGTTTACTAAAATCGGGATGTTGAAGAAGAGGTTCATTAGTTAAAACTTGTTTACATTTTTCGAAGGTTTCTAGGAATTCGGCAGAATGAAGGATTTTCTCTCCTTTTTTTAGACATTGAGTTAGCGGTTTTGTTAATTGCGCGAAATCTTTAATAAATTTTCTATAATATCCTAGCAAACCGAGGAATGATTTAATATCTCTAGCAGTAGTTGGTATGGGAAAATTTTGGATTGCTTTTATTTTATTCGGATTGGGTTTTATACCGTGGGGTGTTACAATATGTCCTAAAAATTCTACATTTTGTTTTAAGAATTCCGATTTGTCCAATTGTACTTTCAATTTAGCTTCTCTTAATACTTTAAAGACTTGCTTTAGATTAGAGATGTGTTCCTGAAGGGAGGTCGAAAAAATTATTATATCGTCCATATAGACGAGACATATTTTGTTTCTTAGGTCTTTCAAAACGTAATCCATAACTCGTTGAAACGTCGCTGGAGCGTTCTTTAATCCAAACGGCATTCTGACATATTCGTAATGGCCGTGTTCTACGTTGAAGGCTGTTTTGTCAATAGAATTTTCTTCCATCTCTATTTGGTGAAATCCTGAAGTTAAATCTAGGGTAGTGAAGTAGTTACATTTCCCTAGTTTATCCAGTATGTCCTCGATATTAGGAATGGGGTATCGGTCATCAATCGTTTTTTCGTTCAACTTCCTATAATCAACGACAATTCTCCATTTTTTCTTTCCTGAGGCGTCCGCTTTCTTCGGTACAATCCAAATAGGGCTACTCCAAGCTGATGATGATGGTCGTATTATTCCGTCATTCAACATTTTTTCTATTTGTTTATTTACTTCTTCTTTATGGCAATGAGGAAACCGATAGGATTTAGTGTGTACTGGTATTTCGTCTGTCGTTTTAATTTCATGTTTTATTTTGTTTGTGAAAGAAAGTTTAGTATTCTCATCATGAAATATGTCTAAAAATTCTTTGCAAACTGTTAAAATTGCGTTTTTTTCTTCCGTGTTCATATGGTCGGTCCTAATTTTACTTGTTATATCAGTTATGGAATTATTATTATAATTTTCAGGTAAGGCTTGTTCAATATTATAAAATTCAAATTGTTCTTTATTTATTTGGTTGGATGGGAACGGTTCATTCATTGTTATAGAGATAGTTTTATTAGTTTTATTAAAAATTTCGAAAGTTGCGCGATAATTTTTGGCATAAGTTATTGTTTCAGGTACGTATAGTTTATCAATAAATCCCTCTGGAATTATTATTTCTCCTTCACTGATATCGACAGGGTATTTCTTTATTAAAGTTTCATATGGTGGTATTTCGATAGTAAAAGAAGTTTCGTGAGGCTGTCTATAGTAGAAAGGGATTTGTACAATTTCATTTCTTAAGATTTGATTGCTAAAATCGATATTTAAGTCAAGATTTTTAAGTTCTTTTAAACCTAAAATTCCATCAAAAAATTCATGAAATTGGAATAAAATATATTCCGTTTCATAGTTGCTTTGAAATTCTTCAAAAGCTGGAATAATAGCTTTATATTGAATTTCTTTTTCACCTAATGAAGTTCTTAACTGAGAGGGTTCTCTGAATATTCTGTCTGGATAATATTTTTCTACAATAGATGGTCTTAACATGGAAGTATGACATCCGGTATCAATTAGTAGTTTAATAGGGGGATTTTGGATTTGTATATAAGGTAATCCATTTATAGAGCCTGAATAAAGTTCTATTATACCGTCTTGTTTATCGGAGGCGGTTTGTAAAAATTTTCGTCTTCGTATTCAGTGTTTGAGTCAGTTATTTCAGTCGTTTCTTGGGGAGTAAAGTAATATTCATTTAATTCATCAGTTAATTGATATTGATCTGGAGGGTGTTGGTCTTCAATTGGGTATTGGTCTTCGACAGGGTATTGGTTAATGGGGTAACCTAGTGTCATGTCGTATTCATTGTCATCATTATGGTTGTAAAGTTCTTCACTTATAAAGGTTTGTCTTGGGGGTTGCCTAAAAGATCGGTTATTTGCTGGGTGGTAAGGCATATTTGATCTACTAACCGTAGGATTTCTAGAAGTAGTCGACATTGGTTGAATGATTCTAGTATCAGGTTTATTTGTTGGTTTAAACACATTTTGGGGTGGTCCAAACACTTGTTTATTCGTTAAAAATTTATGTTGAACTTGTTTAGGTTGGATATTTATGGGTTGGCTTGGAAATTGTGGTTTTTGGTTAAATTGTTGATAATTATTAAAAGGTCTATTTGGCATTTGACTAGTAGAAGGTGTAGGATTTCTAAAGTTAGTTTGTTGAAAATTTTGTAAGTGTGGATAATTTTGTACAGGGAAATTACTATAATTTGGTTTTATTTGTTTTGGTGGGTGTTGTTTTTGAACGTTAGTGCTTGAGCGGTTCTGAAAAACCATATTTTGTGTTTGTCTAAAATTTTCATCTTCCAAAACTAAATTCATTGCTTCTTCAAGACTATCTGGTTTTTGAACAATCACTTTATCTTGTAATCTAATAGTTAAATTTCTCATAAATACTTTCAAAGACTGTGATTGATATTGACGAATATATATCGCTTTAGTCTGTGGGTCTATAGCGGCAATAGAATTAATTTTAAAGATTAATTTACTTCTCAGTACTTGTATTCTTTTCGCAAAATCGAGGGGGTGTTCGTTTCTATTAGGGATAAGTGTAAAAAGTTGTTGTTCAAGGTTATCTAAATTTTGTCTATCACCAAATGTATTTCTTAATTCATTTCTTATTAAAATCCATGTGTTTAATTCTGTTCTTGCACCAATCAATAATTGTGCTCTATCTCTGAGTTTACCAATAATAATACTCAAGATACACTGATTTAGTGAATCGTCAGCGCTATAATATTTATTATGAAATTTGTCAATTGCATTTATAAAAATTTCGAGGGTGTCTGGAGATCCATCATACAAAGGTATGGTGTCAGAATAAATTTTAAATAAAGTATAATTAATTTCGGTGGACATATTTGAAACGGATAGAGAGACAAGCGACTGTACTAAATCTTCAATTTCAGGTTCGGTCATGTGTTATTGTCGCGATCTTATCGGAAAAGATTGCTCAGCGAGTCTATTCAAGATAAAAGTTTGCTTTCTTCATTTATTCAGAAAAGAATCACGGTAATAATATTGCGAAGTTTATCACAAGAATATTTCTGAAGCGTCGTTGTGTGTGTGTGAAATTGATACTCTCTTTATATCAGCGTATGATATAAATAGATTATTTTCTGTCTATTAAGCATATGATATAAGTAGCGGCAAGTTATTCTTTAGCTTCTTTGTTTTACTATTTAGTGAACACTATGCATTTATTGTTCGCTATGAGTGAGGAAAGAGAAAAATGATTTGAATGTATGAAATTTTTGATTCGGCGTTTTTCACTTAATTGCTTCAATTTAAATCGGTATTTAAATTGTCTTTCTTAATCTACGTGACTTCTATAGTCCTGTCACCAATTTCAATTGCTATAAGAGAAAATGATGTCTGTTTTCGTTTTTTTTTTATAATAATCACTTTTCCGAAACTTCCACAAATATTTACGATAAAGATTTAAGGAAATTTTGGAATCAGGTAGGAAAACTCGACTTACCTCGATGGTGTGTCAGTATTCTTTCCTGGAGGACTGTAGTAGCTGAGTCTGACGATCCGGTCCTTTTTGTGGGTGGTTGGTGGACGAAGCTGGTTTTTTGTAGTGGACAAACAGTTGGTACTGAAGAAAATTCAGGATCGATTTTCTTCCACTATCCTACAATCGACTGCGCCAATTATAGTTTCGGGCCACGGGAACCACTTTTTAAAAAGACTTTATTTAGATTTACAGACTTTATTGTACAGAAGTTACTCTGACAATCGTACTAACAGAACTGACTCCTCTTTCAAGATGGCTAGCTTTTATAAGTTTATTATAACTTAGTCAGCATTTGATGAATAAGCATAAAGGAGGGTTTTATATACATAACTTACAGATACAGAGGGTGGCTGTGCTATAGCTGTACTCCCGACTAATATTGGTGAGTTGGTCCGACATACTGTGTTTGGATTAGGCATAAATTATTATTTGCTCGTAGTTCTTTTTTAAAAGATAATCACTAAGAGTAGGTCATGAATTGAACCACATATTCTGGAGTCGAAAATAACTCGATTGGATATAACTTGCCTTAATGCAATTGTGCACATAAAAAAAGTTACATATAAACCTTTGTAACAGGAAGTTTAATTTTTGTCAACACTCAAAGTGCACAATAATCTAAAGCTTCATTCAACTGTATTTCATTGTTGAAGCAACTGTTTGTTATTTATCCATTGGAAATACAAGTGTTGAACAGCCAACTATTGAGTTTTTGAAGAATAATGAAAAAAGCCTGCATGCGAGTGCTACGAGGTTAAAAAAAAGATGTATTGAACCAATGGTATTCAATATAAATTTAATTTTAACACATATAATAGTTTGGAGGGTTTTTAGAGGTTCATTACCCCCTAAAATATTGATGGGCTGAACAGATTTCGTGGTTTTATGTGAAAAAATGCTAGTATATGATAAAAAAGTTATGGGTCCATTTTCATTTTCTACTTTCCAAGGGCTTGTAAGGTTAGTTACATTCAATCGAGTTATGAATATGTCATAACCTGCTTTGTTGTAACATCCTGATATATATATATGTATGTATATATATATATATATATATATATATATATATATATATATATATATATATATATTATATATATTTATATATATATATATATATATATATATATATATATATATATATATATTATATATATATATAATATTATATATATATATATATATATGTGTATATATGTATGTATATATATATATGTGGGACAGACCGCAGACACATGTGTTCATGGCTATTGAAAAAATAGCTTTCCTGAATTTGTGTAGCAAATGCAATTTCAATGTTGAGTGTTTACATTTTTTTTGTAGAAAAACGACTCTGCGAAATCTTTAAAAATTTAAAAAAAGTATCTTTGATAGAACTTCAAATAATCGAATTATAAAAAATAATGGAAAGATGAAATACATTTGCCCTGCAAATAAATGAAATGGAAACGATAAGGGCATATCTTCCTATTGAAACAATTGAAGATTTACAGAATGTAGAAGACCGTCTAAAAAAAGAAAATGGAAAAATGCTAATGGTATGTGTATAGACTAAGTTTTCTGTTCAATAGGCTTTCACAGGTATAAAACAGATTATTCCACTCAAAATCAGTGTACTAATCAAAACTCATTTTGTCTTAACAGTGGCCTAGTTAATTGGCATTTTATCAAATTTTCAATAAATTATTTATTTCAAAAATAGTTGCATGATAGTGTGATATAATCATTGAAAAATACATGTAGAGACACTATTATGAAATATATATTACAAGATACTTACTTTTTTGGAAATTTCAAATGCAAAAAATCATTTATCAATATAAATGACTTACATCATTATTATGGATTCATCTTTTCATTGTCAATGTTTAGATAAGAATAATACATAATTTGTATTGAAGAAAAAATTTGTTTTCCTTAACAAAATTGGAGGATCCAACACGAAGGACAATATAAATAGAATATTGAGAACTCTATTTTCTAATGAATTTGCGGTACAATGCTCCTGGTTAGGATTGAGAAACAACTACAGAATATCGAATTCTCCAGTAATTGTTGTCTTAAAAGGTATTGTTTCAATTTATTCTATACATTTGAATATATTGAAAACATTTTCAATATGAACTTTCTGATCCAAATTATCATAACAAACAACTTGAGTATTTACACAGATTACTATTGTTTTAGAAATCATCCATAGAAGTTTTCCATCCGCTCAAGAAAAACAGATTGACATGATTTCATCAGAGTGGTTCCGACATGCCAGACAAAGATTGTCAAGACAAAAACAGTGTACTGAACATACTGAAAATTAGTATATATATATAAAAAATATATATTTTATATATTATATATAAATATATATATATATAATATTATATATATATATATATATATATATATATATATATATATATATATATATATATATATATATATATGTAGGATTCAATAGTTTGATAATTGTTTCACTTACAAATGCTGATCGAGAAAGGCGCTCGCCGACCCTGACTTGTCTTGGTTACGATACTGAGGGTTAAGTGTTAGCGGGAAGGGAGACGGTAGCGTACGCCGGCTAAAAGTTAGACGAGCATTGTGTGGTAGGCGGTCAGAGAAGTAAGACGTAAAGACGCGAAGACGAAAGACGTATTCATAAAAGACGAATTGTTGTTCAACGACGTGGAAGAATATAATTGTGCCAATAGTTCATGATAAAAGACGAAACGACACAGCCTATTGTACGTCACCTCGATTCCACTGGAGTTTGGCATTTGAAAGTTAAATTAAATACATCAGCTACATTTGTTATGTGTTTCTTTAGACTTATACAAAACTTAAGTCTACAAATTTGGGGGCTCGTCCGGGATAAGACATCGATTCCATACCAGTAGCAGATGTGGACGTGTTTTTGGATGCCGATGCCGAGAGTTTACCGGCACCATCGAGGGAAACGAATTTGAGTTGGAATTGGAACGTCGCGTCGACCGTTGGCGTTGGTTGTAAACATCTACCTGCGTGCCCTAATAGGAGAGAGGTGAGAGGCGAGAGGCGAAGCTGTTCAGCAGAAACAGTGCCGACGAGCGACAAAGAAGTATAGAGTATTCCGTCAGCGGCGTATTTCCGAAGGGTTCGTAAGAGACAGAATTCAGGTGGGATGCATGATTCATTTTACTTACTTATCACGAAGGCTATAAAGTAGTAGAACTTTTCAGTGATATTTGCATTGACTTCGATTATTTTAGCGGTTCATATTTGTTGGGAACGAGGAAATAAATAGTAATTTTTCAGTGGATTTCGCTATAACAAATGAACAATTTACAATTTTGCTAAATGTTTATTCCAGGTTTTCCTGTAAGAATAAAATCTGAGTAATGAGTTTACAATAATTATTTGTATACGTTAATGTCAATAACAATTTAGATGTTGTAATAATTTTAAATAATTGTTTGAAATATTTTTACTAGCATACACAAAAATTATCTGTACAATTATCAAGGTGTACGGGTTGAGTACGGGCATGTACATAGGCGGCGTCATAGGTATTTTACTTGTTTCTTTTTTGAATGCAGTTAATCGTTATCAATGAACCTTTTTATATAAATATTACCGTTCGTACATAAGTAGTACATGAGTGTATATATATGAATATTTGTCGTGTACGTTTATTCCAAGTTATTGACGCGGTGTTTCTCTTATCCCGTATTTTGTGTGATTTGAATATCTATTGGTCAAAATGTCGGGAAGCGATACGCGTACGTTGAGTAGTTTTCCAAATATTTTATCAAATATTAAGAGTTGTAGCTTACAGTCGATTAAAGCATTACATTGGGTAGCTTTTGGTAATGAAGGAGAACCGCGAAAACAAAGAAAAGCACTCCGTGAATTTCGAGGGTTCAATTTAGACCATGATTCTGAACGTTTTAAGAAAATATTGGAAGATACCAAAGACAATTTGGGGCTGGCCAACTTAGTCTCGATCTGCAATATATTAAATTTAGATTACTCGGGTTCACAAAATGAAATTATCCAGCGTATTTGCTATTTTATGAATGACCTTCATATCGATAGTGGAAATGAAGGCGATGAAGAAAAACATGAAGAATCCTCAGAAGACGAAGACGAATATTTAGAACTAGAGGAAGAGACGCATGCAGGAAACGGTAGAAGATATGAAAGAAGCCCAGTTGAAAGTATTGGCATCGTCAGGAGGAATCAAAATCCGGACAGGGGCGGAAGAGATCCATTCTCGTTGAGTTTCAGAGACCTAGAAGATACAATAAGACCATTCGATGGTAAGGATGATTATCCTGTGAAGAAATGGATCCTGGACTTCGAGGAGATGGCTGATTTGACCGGATGGAATGATCTTCAGAAATTGATTTTTGCCAAGAAATCACTCAAGGGAATAGCCAAACTGTTCATACAGTCAGAGGATGGTATCAGATCATGGAGAGTACTGAAAACCAAATTGATCGATGAGTTTGATACGAGAACAAGCAGCGCACAAGTTTATAAGTTGCTCATGCAAAGAAAAAAAAAGAGGGAAGAGTCAGTGCAAGAGTATGTCTTGACCATGAGGGAAATTGGAAGCCGAGCGAACTTGGAGGCAGACGTCGTTATACAATACATCATAGATGGTATAGAAGATGATGCAGCAAATAAAATAATTCTCTACGGTGCTAAAGACTTTACAGAATTCAAAGAGAAGGTGAAGCTGTATATACGAGTAAAAGCTAGCAGAGGACAGGACAATCAGGCAAATAAAAACAGGAAAGATTGGAGAAAAGAAGAATATAGAAGAGGGGATAGCTCTAGAAAGGACTTTGAGAAAGGAAGAGACAATACTTGTTTCAATTGCGGCGGTAAAGGCCACAAATCGCGAGAATGCCCTGAGAAGGACAAAGGAGTTAAATGTTTTCGTTGTAATAATTTTGGACACTTATCCACCAGATGCCCGAAAAAATCGAGTGCCACAGCACAGCCTTCCAATGTTAACGTTGTGGAGTTGATTCCAAGAAATTGTGTCAAATTAGTTGTAGATGGCGTTCAAGTACCAGCACTTTTTGATACTGGAAGTGATATCAGCGCAATAAGAAAAGATATCTATGACGAATATTTCTCAACCATTTCGCTAAATCAAGATACAGTACCATTGAAAGGCCTAGGTACTAACAGAGTGGAAACTTTAGGATCATTCAACCGAACTGTCACGGTAGACGGAGAGGAGTGTCACCTTCAATTGCACGTTATTCCAACCTGTACAACTAGTTTTAGGGCTATAGTTGGAAACAATCTCCTGAGTCAAGTGGATGTTAGCATAGGAAGAGATGGCATCACTGTACGGAAAAGGGAGGCAGATAATTTTTTGATGGAAATAGCTGTGGACGACGAATGCCAAGACATAAAATTAAGTCATATAAAATCAGAAGAGAGAAAAGAAATTGTTAGATCCTTGATAGAAGATTATAAACCAATGAAGAAAGTAGAATTGGAATTTGAAATGAAAATTATTTTGAAAGATAACGAACCAATTTACCAAAGAGCTAGGAGATTGGCAACGCCGGAGAAGGAAGAAGTACGAAGACAAATAGAAGAATGGTTGGAGGAAAGAATAATTCGACCGAGTGCGTCAGAATATGCTGGTCCGATCGTTCTTGTCAAGAAAAAAGATGGAAGCACTCGAATATGTTGCGACTATCGTAAACTCAACAAGAAGATAGTTAAAGACCGTTTTCCCCTACCCATAATCGAAGATGTTTTGGACCGTTTACAGGGAGCTGAAGTTTTCAGCGTGATAGATTTGAGAAATGGATTTTTCCATGTGCCAATAGAAAAAGGTAGTATCAAATATACCTCTTTTATCACACCAGAAGGACAGTACGAATTTTTAAAGTGTCCTTTCGGTCTTTGCAACAGCCCAGCCGTGTTTCAAAGATATATTGCCCATATCTTGAGACCACTGACTTTGAAAAATATCGTTATCTTTTATATGGATGATATCATCATTCCTAGCAAAAATGAGGAAGAAGGACTTGAGAGATTGAAAACCGTTTTAGCTGTAGCTAAAGATCACGGATTGGAAATTAAGAAGAAGAAATGTGAGTTTCTGAAAAGAAGGGTAGAATTTTTAGGTTTCGTGATAGAGGAAGGTAAAATAAAACCTTCAGAAGAGAAAAGCATAGCTATCAAAAGATATCCTGAACCTACGACGATTAAACAAATCCAATCATTTTTGGGATTAACAATGTCACGTATTGTATTTCTTGGTCAAAATATTATACCATCATGTAAACAAAGTAAATCATAGCAGCCTTGGCGAAAGCAAAAACTAATAGTTTTTTTTTGTGGAATTGACTTGAGAACTGAAATAAAGACAGTCTATGAGAAATCGTCGTTTCATTTAGATATATGACATGGCGCAGTCGGAAATACATTGAAATTAAAGTTGAAAATTAAGTAGATAATTGAAAGTAGAAACGAGATGGGTGAATACAGAGGAATTGCACCTATGAATTTCTCCGGTAATTTATCGGAAAATTGGAAGCAGTGGCGACAGAAATTCGAAAACTACCTTGTGGCTACAGAGGTTAACAAAAAGGACGAAAAAGTACAGATTGCCCAACTTCTTCACTATATTGGAGAAGAAGGAATGTCAATATATAATACCTTCACATTTGCAAGTGAAAGTGAGAAAAATAAATTGGACAATGTTGTGAAAAATTTCGAAAATCATTTTTTACCGAAAAAAAACTATTAGTTTTTGCTACTACCAATGTTGGAAAAGAATCACCAAGTACAGAAGGGAAGAAGAGAAGGCCTCTCCGTTTTGAGACCCTATTTGAGGATAATGACTTCCAAGAGATTTCAGATCATCAATCAGAAATGAGAACCTCCTCCACACCTCAAGAAGAAGTTGAGGCTGGCGGTCGGGAACTATCAGATATATCCATACATGAGCCCTCCGGCAATGATAAGATCTGTTACGATTACATGAGGATGATAGAGGCCAGTGAGCATCAGAACGTTATGTTAGATCATGCAAACCTGGACTTTATATCAGCCCAGGTTGGGATGCTTCAAGAAAAGGTCCTGACAGAGTTCTGCGTGATGAATGACAGGATTCTTGATTATGAGGCAACTCTAAGAAGGTTTATACAGATAATTTTAACAACCTATCATCTTATATAGAGTAACGGAAACAATGCTCATTCTGAGAAAAAGAGTGGAAGTAATGGAAGACAGTCAAAAGATCTTATTATCCTCTGTAAAAGAATTAAACCTGAAATTCGGGAACCTCGTCGATATCTTGACACCCCCTCCTGGGACAACCTCTGGGGGGGTAGACCCCTTATCTTTGATAAAAGAGGATTCAAGGGGTATCCCCTCAGGTGTTGCCCAACATATTAAGAAATATCGCACTATCATAGGTAAGAAGATTTCTGATCAGCTGACAGATGATGACTTGTATTGTTTCTACAAAGCAATCAATGGCAGTGAGGAAGAATATCGTGATTGGTTTCTCAAGGTAGGGATTGAAGATGATGCTTTACTGCTTTACCAAAAACAGATGCACCCCGCACATATTACCCAAGCGTATTATAATAGCCTAGAATCAATCTTTAGGAAGGTGTGTCAAATAAAAAGGCATAACCTTGCTAAAGTTGAGAAGAAACCAGTTAAAATACAAGGATCATTAAAACAAGATACTGCCTCCAAGTTTTCTCTAGATCTAGGAGAACAAATATCAAAGCTCAAAATTGGAGCAAAGACCTGGGAACAGGATGCGGAAAGTACTCATAGTTCAGTAGGAGGGTACCCAGAAGATTACCACAATATTGAATGGAATTGATCTCCTGTTCCAATGCCTTACTAAGGACAATCTATATATAGAAAAAAAACCTATCTTATGAAAGATTCAAGTTTTTCTCGAGGAAACACTCCCATGAAAAATGGCTTTACACCATCTCAACTGATGATGTCTCGTAATTTAAGGGATACATTACCAAGCACTGAACATAATTTGAAACCATAAAAGATCAATTTTGAAAATTACAATAAGTCATTAGAACAGCAAAGACAAAAGCAAAAACAATACTATGATCGTTCTTGTAAAAATTCAAGACCTTTGAATATAAATAGTAAAGTTAGATATCAAACTCATTTAGGATCAAAATGGTCGTTTGGTAAAATAACAAACAAACCTAGAGAACGCTCATACGGTATACAAAAAAATGATGGAACAAATATCGTTAGAAATAGAAGATTCATTGAAATTTTGCCAAGTCAAAATGATCCACCACCTGACAATAATGATATCGATATAACTGATCAAGATGAGTTTGAATCTTCATCTTTGTCTAATAATAGTAGTTACTGTTACTCTAATCAAGAAGCAACATTATCTGGTAGACCAGTTGAAAAGCCAGACAGGCTAATGTATTATTGAAAATGTTAATTTCGTTATTTTTATAAAATTTTAATTTCATTGTTTTATTTAAAAAAAAGGGAGATGTCACGTATTGTATTTCTTGGTCAAAATATTATACCACCATGTAAACAAAGTAAATCATAGCAGCCTTGGCGAAAGCAAAAACTAATAGTTTTTTTTTATGGAATTGACTTGAGAACTGAAATAAAGACAGTCTATGAGAAATCGTCGTTTCATTCAGATATATGACAAACAGGATATTTCAGGAAGTTCATTTCTTCCTATGCACTAATAGCTAAACCCTTATCTGACCTGTTGAGAAATGGACAGCCCTTCACGTTTCGTGAAGCACAGAAGCAAGCCTTCCAGAGACTGAAAGAGCTTCTGAGTAGCGAACCTGTGTTACACATTTATCAGCCTGGCTACGAGTTGGAATTACACACTGATGCTAGTCAGCAGGGTTATGGAGCCTGTCTTTTGCAGAAATCTGGCTTGGATAATGGACTTCATCCAATTTTCTATATGAGTAGGAAAACCACACCAGCTGAAGAAAAATACTCAAGCTATGAGCTGGAAGTTTTAGCGGTTATCAATGCTGTTAAGAAATTCAGGATATATCTCCATTCAAAATCGTTACCGATTGTCTGGCATTTCAAAAAACCATGGATAAAAGAGATCTGAATACTCGAGTTGCCAGATGGGCATTGCTGTTAGAGGAATATATATATGTGATAGAACATAGAAAAGGTAGCCGTATGCCTCATGTTGATGCCTTAAGTAGATTTCCGACGACGATGATTATACAGGAGAGCATTATGGAAGATTGTTTGCTGAAAAGAGTGAAAGTAGCTCAAGAGAAGGACAACTATCAAAATGCCATCAATAAAATTTTGCAGCAAAATGAGGAGTATGATTCATATTTCATGAATAATGGAGTACTTTATAAATATAAAAATGGAAGAGAGTTACTTGCAGTTCCAGAAGGGATGGAAAATGAAATTATAAGAAGATCCCATGAAATTGGTCACTTTGGAGTTACAAAAACAAAGGGAGTAGTGAAAAGGGAATTCTTCATAGAAGGATTGACAGATAAGATTAAGGATTGTATAAGGAGCTGTGTGCCATGTATACTGGGAAATAGAAAAGAGGGCAAGAAGGAGGGTTTCCTGCATGTCCTACCAAAGAAAGGGCCATTAGATACTCATCACATAGATCACATAGGACCATTGACATCTACAAACAAAAATTACAAACATATACTGGTTGTCATAGACGACTTCTCTAAGTTCACATGGCTGTACCCTACAAAGTCCACTACAACCAGGGAAGTGAGTGAGTGAGTGTTTGGAAAAGCAAAAAAATATTTTTGGTAATCCGAACAGAATTATAAGTGATAAAGGAACAGCATTCACTTCAGAAGAATTCGAAAATTATTGCAATGAGGAAGGGATACATCACCTGACGATAACAACCGGAGTTCCACGCGGGAACGGACAAGTTGAGAGGGTGAACAGAATACTCATACCAATTTTGACAAAGTTGAGTATGGAGGATGCATCAAAATGGTATCGACACGTTCCGCGTGTACAAAGAGTGCTCAATTCTGCTTATCAAAGGAGTATCAACACAACACCAGCCGAGGTGCTCTTTGGAGTGAAGTTAAGAAATAAAGAAGACATAAAATTAAAGGAATTACTAGAGAGAGATATCATAGAAATGTTCAACGAAGAAAGGAATGCATTGAGGGAAAATGCAAGAAAACAGATAGAGAAAGTGCAAGAAGAAAATAGAAGGACATACAACCTGAGAAGGAAGAAGGCAAAAAACTACAAAGAAGGAGACCTAGTGGCTATCAAGAGAACACAATTCGGACCAGGGTTGAAACTTGCGAAAAAGTTTCTTGGACCTTACGAAGTTCTTAAAGTCAAACCCAACGAAAGATACGATGTTTTGAAGGTTGGCATTCATGAAGGGCCAATCAAGACGTCAACTTGTGCAGAATTCATGAAACCTTGGGTTGAGTATGAGTCTGAATCCGAGTCGGATTCTGCACAGGATGGCCGAATGTAGGATTCAATAGTTTGATTTGAAAATTGTTTCACTTACAAATGCTGATCGAGACAGGCGCGCGCCGACCCTGACTTGTCTTGGTTATGATACTGAGGGTTAGGTGTCAGCGGGAAGGGAGACGGTAGCGTACGCCGGCGAAAAGTTAGACGAGCATTGTGTGGTAGGCGGTCAGAAAAGTAAGACGTAAAGACGCGAAGACGAAAGACGTATTCATAAAAGACGAATTGTTGTTCAACGACGTGGAAGAATATAATTGTGCCAATAGTTCATGATAAAAGACGAAACGACACAGCCTATCGTACGTCACCTCGATTCCACTGGAGTTTGGCATTTGAAAGTTAAATTAAATACATCAGCTACAATTGTTATGTGTTTCTTTAGACTTATACAAAACTTAAGTCTACAAATTTGGGGGCTCGTCCGGGATAAGACATGGATTCCATACCAGTAGCAGATGTGGACGTGTTTTTGGATGCCGATGCCGAGAGTTTACCGGCACCATCAAAGGAAACGAATTTGAGTTGGAATTGGAATGTCGCGTCGACCGTTGGCGTTGGTTGTAAACATCTACCTGCGTGCCCTAATAGGAGAGAGGTGAGAGGCGAAGCTGTTCAGCAGAAACAGTGCCGACGAGCGACAAAGAAGTATAGAGTATACCGTCAGCGGCGTATTTCCGAAGGGTTCGTAAGAGACAGAATTCAGGTGAGATGCATGATTCATTTTACTTACTTATCACGAAGGCTATTAAGTAGTAGAACTTTTCAGTGATATTTGCATTGACTTCGATTATTTTAGCGGTTCATATTTGTTGTGAACGAGGAAATAAATAGTAATTTTTCAGTGGATTTCTCTATAACAAATGAACAATTTACAATTTTGCTAAATGTTTATTCGAGGTTTTCCTGTAAGAATAAAATCTGAGTAATGAGTTTACAATAATTATTTGTATACGTTAATGTCAATAATAATTTAGATGTTGTAATAATTTAAATAATTGTTTGAAATATTTTTACTAGCATACACAAAAATATCTGTACAATTATCAAGGTGTACGGGTTGAGATGCATGTACATAGGCGCCGTCATAGGTATTTTACTTGTTTCTTTTTTGAATGCAGTTAATCGTTATCAATGAACCTTTTTATATAAATATTACCGTTCGTACATAAGTAGTACATGAGTGTATACATATGAATATTTGTCGTGTACGTTTATTCCTAAGCTATTGACGCGGTGTTTCTCTTATCCCGTATTTTGTGTGATTTGAATATCTATTGGTCAAAATGTCGGGAAGCGATACGCGTACGTTGAGTAGTTTTCCGAATATTTTATCAAATATTAAGAGTTGTAGCTTACAGTCGATTAAAGCATTACATTGGGTAGCTTTTGGTAATGAAGTAGAACCGCGAAAACAAAGAAAAGCACTCCGTGAATTTCGGGGGTTCAATTTAGACCATGATTCTGAACGTTTTAAGAAAATATTGGAAGATACCTATGGTACAAGTACGACGTAAAGACGCGAAGACGAAAGACGTATTCATAAAAGACGAATTGTTGTTCAACGACGTGGAAGAATATAATTGTGCCAATAGTTCATGATAAAAGACGAAACGACACAGCCTATCGTACGTCACCTCGATTCCACTGGAGTTTGGCATTTGAAAGTTAAATTAAATACATCAGCTACAATTGTTATGTGTTTCTTTAGACTTATACAAAACTTAAGTCTATATATATATATATATATATATATATATATATATATATATATATATATATATATATATATATATATATATGAACTTTTGTTTTTACCGTTTTTATTCTTCCTTATAAAGCAGTGTGCTTTAAAGATTTGAATAAGTAACTTTCATAATTGGCTAATAGTACTTCATTTTCATCACATACAGTTTTATGTAAATTTTTCACCTCAAAAAATCAGTTTTATAAACTTCAAGTGAAAATTTTACAGAGAACTGTACATGATAAAAATGAAGTACACACTATGATGAAAGTTACATTATTCAGAGTATATGATGTTATGTACTGAGTACATGCTTAGTGTTATATAAAACGTACATGATGATAGTTACCTGCAAAGTATATAGTGGGTACAAGGTAAATGTTATGTACAGTATATATGATGAGTTTTAGATACAAAGTATGTGGTTAATGTTATGTATAAAATACATGATCAAGGTTATGTACACGTCACATACTGAAAAGGTGAACTTGTGGCGGACTTAGTATGTGTGCCAAGTATGTACATGTAACGTTAAAAGTCCGTGAAATACGATATCGCAGAAACTTGAGTTTCATATCTGTTACATGACAGGTACGTAATTGTGCTAGCTGGGATCGAGTGGTCCCAAGCTGAGATCATATGCAGAGAGGAACATTGGTTTAGGAGGACATTCAAAGGAGTCGCATACATGTTGTGCAACAATGTATTCAGCCAAGCTAACGTAGAGATACGCAACATATGGAAACCCATAATTAAGCGATAAATGGCCAACTCCCGCTAAACGGTCATCTCTCACTAAACCGGTGATACGGAAAAAGGAAAACGGAGATAAGTTGAAATACTCGAATGACTCATAAATTGTCATCTCTCGGAGGAATCAGTCCAATCATCACCCGAAGACAATTGTGGATACTAACAATCTAATCGTCGTGAAATAACTGGGCTTGGAATCTCCTAAATCATTAAATTTTCCATTTTTGTTCAATTGCTCTATTTTTACTTCTATTTTATTTCACTATTATTTCATTTCAGGTTTTTCTGCTTAACAAAATTGTTATTTTCAGCTATTCATTTTTAATATTTTTTTTAGTTCTCTCGAGGATTTCAAATCATTTCATATATTATCAGGCAATGGAAGTCCGAACTAATGGAATTCATCATGGTACTGTGTTATTTCCTCCAAGACAGATGCAAATGCAATAGAATACAATACGTATACTTTTTTTTTCAGTCATGGATCAGTTATTCCCACCAGGTGTCTACCGGTTTATTTTCTCACAGCAAGGAGTAGGGATGAGAACGAAGCCGGTCTCCTGTCTCTCTCATACAATGAGCATTTTTCTACTCCATATACAATTTTTGGCCACTTTTATTGTTCATAAATCGAGCGTAGATAGAGTCTGCCATGTCACCAGGCATGCCACCGCATAATCCACAACTGAAGGTTGGATCGCTCCGTAATCTGAATTCACTTCGGCTGTGCAACAGCACTCGATCAGTCATTGGAGAAAAAATGGAAAACCAGCACGTTGAATGACGAGTTTTGAGGTGAGAATATATCAATACCACGAATCCTTATTATGCCTACAGATGTGCCAATTCATATTAGGTCTCAAGGCCAAACAATTTCCGTTCATGGCTTGGATAATAGCACACCATGTTTTTCACAAGGACAATTATAAGTGATATGCTCTCGAGTGAGCAAATCATCCAGTATGACTAAAAGAAATATTGTACACACTATAGCATCAAGAGATTAATATTAGTTTGAAGTGTTTCTGCTCTGATAGAAATGATTTGTGTGGCATATATGAAAATGAAACTGAAGCAAATCTCAATTATCCTTCGCTCATATTCCGAACATTTTTGCTCACATTGTAGTCATATCGTATCATGCGATGATTCACAAGTTTAAAGAAATACCACAAAAAGTGAAAAAACCTTTATCAGCATTTCTCGTATTCGACCTGCTAAGGACTTCATTATATTGTCTTGTGCGATTGAGTTCACATTGAATATAACTATTTAACGTCGTTTTTCGAAAAACAGTGGATTTGGCAGTTGTGTGTTGTTCGTAAAAATGCCTAAGCGGGCTCATAGTGATTCTGAAATTGTGGAGAAAGAGAAGAAACGGCAAAAATACAATAAATTAAAAAAAAATGGAAGAATTTCGTAATGAAATTATGAATTTCTCCTCCGATTCTGAATTGTCAGATGATAATATGCTGAATACTGTCTTTGATAACTCAGGTAAGAACTAAACCATTGAGGAATTGAGGTTTATTGGCATACTTGATGTATGGCCGAAAAATCCTTGTGATTTAATTACATTTAATGAAAGGGATTCTTGGAAATTAGAATTCCCAAAAATTCTAGTAATTGAATGAATTTATTAATAGCTGAAATTCCTTGTGAAATAATAAGTTTGGCTCAAGGCATTTTTTGGAAATGGCCACCCGAATCTTAATGATTCTTTGTTTAAATCTCAGAGATTTCATTGATGCCTGATCAAATCTATTAGTTATTATGTATATATGTGTACATATGTATTTATCTTTGAATATTAAAACTTATAATATCCCATCTTTGTAGATGTGGAAGCCCAACAAAGGGGGTTTGGCTGTGACCACTGCGGATGTTTATGTAGATTCAAGTGATCCTATTAGTTTAGTAATCAATGAAACCGAACAAGCGCCGGCTGACCCCGTAAATAACATGAATCGAACAGAGAAAACGCTAAACAATGATTCACCACCGCCACTACCGGAAAGCAAGGAAGATGATGTAATGAATCTTTTTGGCCAGGATCCGGCCAAAACTACTAAGTTGGGCCACATAATACTAGACGGAATTGCGGCACGGTGGTCGCATCTTTTAACAAAAGGCTTAGATAGGGAAAAAAAACAAAAATTAATCGAACAATATCTTCCCGCTCAAAATTGTGACGCACTATTAGCCCCTATCTTAAATGAAGAGATTGCAACAGGTTTAAAAGAAAATAAAGTACGTGAAGATAAATATTTATCAAAAATTCAAACTCAAATAGCCGCTGGTCTTATGGCGTTATATGATCTTATTAGCATACTGGTTTCGAACAAAAACTCTGCAAACGATAATAATCAACTCCTACAGAAAATAGCTGATTCAACAAAAATATTTGCAGATGTTTTTTACCAGATATCACTTCATAGAAGATTTTTATTAAGTTCATTTTTGAACTCTCAATACAAAAAGTGTTTGGAGAATCAGAAAATTGACAAATATTTATATGGGGAAAATTTATTAGAAAAGGTAAAAGAGTTCCGAGAAGCTTCTAGTGCATCTTCAAAGGTTGGAGGCATTACAAAACCTAAACATACATATCTTCAAAAGGATCATTTGAACTACCAAGGTCAATTCAACAAACCCAAGTTCAGACAGCAGAGAGGCGAACATGGAAAATAGAGAGAGGGAGATCCGGACTATTTCAGAGAACAGAGAGGAACGACAAGACATTCAAAAAACAAACACCCTGGACAACGAAAAAGAACTAACTGTAGGGGTATGTACTGAAACCGCCGGTAGATTGTCTAGATATTTTAACCAATGGGCCAAAATTACCAACAATAAAATTATTTTGAGTTAGGTTAAAGGATTTAAAATTCCCTTTCTGAAAGTACCGGTTCAACACAGAACGACAAAAATTTGCATTGCTAAAAAAGACTTGAATGCATATAATCACGTGATAAATGAATTAGAAACAAAAGGAGCCATAGAACTCTGTACACATATTGACAATGAATTTCTGTCACCTTATTTTTTGGTCCCAAAATCAGATGGGGGCATCAGATTCGTTTTGAATCTTAAAAAACTTAACGAATACATTAATGCCCCTCACTTTAAATTAGAGGACTATAGATCCGTGTTGAAATCGATCTCAAAGGGTGATTTTATGGCGAAACTTGATTTGCCTCATTAAGGATAGATACTGAGTATTCATTAAGTGAAAAACTCATACCAAATATTTTTGCGCTATTTGGTCACCCAGAAATAGACCTTTTTGCTTCCGAACAAAATACAAAATGCAAACGATATGTTTCTTGGAAACCCGATCCAGGATCGGAAACTGTTGATGCATTTACGTTAACATGGTCCAATTTTAAGTTTTACGCTTTTCCACCATTTTCCATGGTATCTAGAGTACTAGATAAAATTATTTGTGACAAAGCGGAAGGAATTGTTGTTGTACCCAAATGGCCGAATCAACCATGGTACCCTAAATTTAAAAAAATGCTAATAGAATCCGAAATTATTTTAGGGCCAGATAAACACTTAATTTCATCTCCTTCCAGCTTACCACATCCGAACTACAAACACCTTACCCTGGCTTTAGGGATTTTGTCAGGCAAGCATTTCTAAGAAGAAATATTCCGGAAGCTGGAATTCCCATACTTCTCTCTTCTATTTGTGAAAAAACTCTAAAGCAGTATGATTCGGTTTTTAAGAAGTGGTGGAGCTATTGCAGTGCAGAAAATTTCAATCCGTTCAATTACGATTTAAAGATCTCAATTAATTTATTAAAAACTTTAGTAGATGAAGGCCTTTCTTACAGCTCAATAAATATGCATAAATCAGCCTTGTCACTAGTAATAAGATTTCCGAGTAAGGAAGATTATATTTTCAAACGGTTTTTGAAGGGCATTTATAATATGACACCTCCTATGCCCAAATATTTAACTACTTGGGATCCTTCTCTAGTTCTAAGATATTTAGAAGGCCTTTATTCACATGAAAATATTTCTTTAGAAAAGCTTGTTCATAAACTAGTAACTTTACTGGCCTCAACATCGGCTCATAGGATACAAACAATTTCGCTAATTAAGATTGAAAATATCATTATTAAAAGTACAGTTTTAGAAATTAAAATTTCAGATAGAATCAAGACATCAGGCAGAGATAAAAATCAACCGATTCTTAGATTTCCTTTTTTTAGAGAGAAACCACCACTTTGTGTTGCATCTCTGATATCTCATTATCTAGAGAGAACTAACTTGTTAAGGCCTAAAAATGAAGAACGACTGATTATTACTACTAAGAAACCATTTAGGGCAGCTTCGACACAGACATTGAGCCGATGGATAAAAAATGTATTAAGCTTAAGTGGCATTGACTGTAATATTTTTAAGGGCTATAGTACTCGACATGCCGCAACATCTGCAGCGGCTCGAGATGGCCTCAGTGTAGATGCAATTCGTAAAACCGCTGGTTAGACTAAAAATTCAGAAATATTCAATAGATTTTACAATAAACCTCTAGCAGACGATCCAACTGAATTTGCTAAAACTATTTTATCTATTAAAAATAGTACTAAATAGTTAAGGTATAATATATGTATGTGTGAATAAACATTGGTGCACACTTATGTATATATATATATATATATATATATATATATATATATATATATATATATATATATATATATATATTGTTCGACTTACCTGTAAGGAGGGACAATCTAAATTATCCGAGCTCATATTCCGAACATTTTTGCTGCCCGCCCTAAGATCCACGCCCAAATTACAATCTATTCACTCTTAGAACGCTTTCACGCGACAATATAATGAAGTCCTTAGCAGGTCGAATACGAGAAATGCTGATAAAGGTTTTTTTCACTTTTTGTGGTATTTCTTTAAATTTGTGAATCATGGCATGATACGATATGACTACAATGTGAGCAAAAATGTTCGGAATATGAGCTCGGATAATTTAGATTGTCCCTCCTTACAGGTAAGTCGAACAATCTTTCAATTGGCGGGAAGTCAGACAATCAACAATTAAGGGATTGCTTTCAAAATGTTATCTCATTTTCAGTAAGCATGTTTCTCTGACCCACCTGTAATCTATTTTCACCTACAGGTGGTGCAGCGTAAGGAATTTCTTGAAAGGCGTAATAATCGTTGCCATTTTCACTCTTTAGGATATGCCCTCGAATTTTACCTTCCTTCAGTTGAACTATGATATCTTCATTCAGTTCCTACAACAAAAATACAGATTGAGTGAAAAGTGTTATAATAATCTCAAATGAGGAAGCTTATTACGATATAAAAATTTTAGATTTCATCAAAATAGTGGTATTTGCAAGACCGGTTTATATAAAAATTCAACACTGAAGATTATAGAAATTACCGGAGTTGTCAAACTTATAAATTGAAGACCTACATGAATGGAGTTGTTTTTTTGGTGTTATATATTTCGAGGTTTTAATTGATTTAATAATTTACATGGCGTCCAACAAATTCTAACAATCGGTGTCAAATTATGATTTAGTTTCTGCTGATTCTTTTCTGGTGCAGGATGACTTCCAGGAATATCGCGATTCCATGTTTCAGTAGTGATTGATTATTTTTTTCAACGTATGAACACCATGAAATAGTTGACTGCTAGGCAGCGTATGAATGGATCATTGAACCAAGAATTTTCAGATTTTATTATCGTGTTTTTCAGAATGATCTCACTACTCACACTCTCACAACAAAGTCAGTCTATCAAAATGCGTGCCATCCCATGATTTTGATAAACTTTCTCACATCGAATTTCCATACGCTTTACACATTTGCTTAGAGAAATTTGAAAAATTGTAGATTTTGCACACTTTTCAACTAATTGAACCTAGTGCATTCAGTTTTGAATGTTTTTTGAAAGATTGGGCAGACTTTGACCATTTTTGAAATAAAAGAGAACTTTCAATAATCTTTTCAAGTGCGACAAAAAATCTTAACATTGATATATTGTGGTCATACAAAAATATCCATAATGTTGGTGATGGGACAATCTTTGCAAATCACTTATATGAAGACAAAAACCCTTTTTTTTTCGAAAACTGAATATTCAACTCATTTTTACTGTACAAAAAATATTGGAGGAATGGTTTCAGATGCAATATCTTCTGAAACTTGAAAATATAGATACAGTTAATAGATTCTGGATAATAAATTTGGTTCAAAAATACATTTTTTGTCATGAAATTGGGTGCGTTTGATGACTTGAATTAAATTCAAATATAACATGATGATATCAATACACATTCAATGGACAGATCAGAGTCAGTGATTATTTTCTGACGTAAATCAGTTCATTTGATTACTGCTATTTTGTTCATTGAATCGAGTATGGGATTTTTTGTTATCATTTATCAAGTATTTGAGCACTAACTCAAAAGTTGAATTCTTTTTGGGTTCATACGGTTTGAAAATGTTAACAAAATATTTTTACGCAGACGAATCTAAAAATCTATATTTTCCATAATATTCACGGTTAAAAAACTTCACTGTGATACTCAGATGTAAGACATCTGGTTTTCTATACCTCTAATAATGCACTCGCAGAAGTGCAGTATTGAACACACTTTCCTTAAAGTTTCGAATCTACTGATTTCAACATTGATACAGCGATTTTATGCAACAGAAAATGTACACACCAAGAAACCTACATCAATCAGTCCTGACAAAAATAGACAAAAAATTGAGCAACAGAGAAGAAGCAAAAGAATCTCCGTCAAGATGTTCGAAAATGGAAATTATAAGATTAGGAACAGTTTTATTGGACACTAATCAGAACATTAGAAGGATCCGTTCTGAAATATGTCTTTCCCCCGTATCACGAATTACTCACGGAATGAGATTCTCATAATGCTTGCCTTTTTTTACAGATCAAAGAAGATGATGAACTTATGTATCCAAATTTTAAAAAAAGGATATCTATCAATTCTGAGTCTTTTCGGAGTTTGATAATACAATAAAAAATATTTTCTTTCACGTGAAGTTTTGGATTGGATCTGTACGTTACCGTTGACTTTCACTCTAAATTGGGTTAAAATAGTTATGATATAGGTGATGCTGAAAATAGAAAACCATTCGAAAAATACATATTGAGTAGAAATATTGCAAATAAATGACAACAAAAACTCAGACTCATTGAAGGATAAAAGTTTTTCCCATTTTATTGTATGTTTTGTATTTTATTCAGTGACGAGTCAAAATACAAAAGTGATAGAATGTTTAACAGACAGAATAACCACTACTACTCAACAGATAATCGCCATAAGATTAAAGAGAAACTAACCCCCGAAATGATTCTTCTGATGGCAAAAAACACAAGCACTACGGGAAAATTCTTAAGGCGCTTTAAGAGCGGTGCCTGTGCGAAAGTAGCGATTCATGTTGAATTCGAATCGCTGGAGATTGAATTCGTTTGGAAGAACGTTCTCATGAAAACTGTTTCATTTTGGAACGCAGTTTCCAGGCGGATGGTTTTTTTTCTGGATGGAATCCAGCAGCTTCAGGGTATGGTTAGGGGCGGAGTTAGGGACGGAGAACAATCAAAAAAGGTCTGCTCTGAGCTTGATAAAGCATCAGAAGTTGCTGAGGTGTATACAGTTTTCTGGTTCGGAACAGGGTTTCAAGCTTTTGAGAAGCAGTCTTTGCAATTCCAGCGACATGATTGTGTGATTAACGGAAAAACAGATTTTAAACAGATTTTTTTCAAACAGAGCATATTGAGACGTAATTCTGATGTAAATCATTTGAAACCTCATAATACCAATCGGGTTTATAGATAAATTTCATTAGTTCGGACTTTCATTGTCTAATATAATATAAAATGATTTGAAATCTCTGAAAGAATCTGTAAAAAATTAAGTCCAGTTATCACCCGAAGACGATTGTGGATACTAACAATCGAAACGTCGTGAAGTAACTTGTTTGGAATCTTTCAATTATTAATTTTCATTTCTTGTTATTCATTTTTTAAATTTTCATCCCGTGTTGATAGTTCAATTTCTTTGATTTTTTGGTCGTTGCTTGTATTTTATATCATTGTAATTTCAGTTTTTTTGCTTAATATAATTGTTATTTTTCAGATAATCGTTTTTATTTTTTTACAGATTCTTTCAGGGAATTTATCATGCATCAGGCATCACGAAACATTTTCAACCACCTTCAATCAAACGTTATATAGATACATTCGACAGCAGTATATTTCAGAAATTAGCGGAAAATCAGAAAATCATATCTTTTCGAACTTCAAAGTTTCTCAAATAGATAAAATTATAGTGATTTGAGAAATTTACTATCTCGAGCCTTTCATAAGAAAAAAGAAGTGAGAAATTGTCAGTTACTTTACTGATCTATTTGCCCTGAATAGAGAGATGCCTTTCTAGCAAGCTTCACATATTCATGTGAAAGCATGGCCTATACAATTCTTTTTCTGTAAATATTCAGTAGGGAGGGAAACATGGCATGGAAATGATAATGAACAGAATATATTTCACTTACTCCAGTAGTTGCTGCATGTAAAACATTGAGCAACAGCCAAAAACAATTTGTAAGGAATATTTTCCTCATATTGCAAATAGAAACAATAAAATTATGACACTGACTGGAAAATAGAACCTTTTATTCGTAGTATTTGTGTTTGATTGGAAAATTAATCATATTACATGGGAGAGAGTGGAACCTAATGATATCAAGAAAAGTGGAATCAATTAAAGTACCTGTTCACAGGTACGTCACTACATAAGTATATATTTTTTGTCAATAGTACCGACATAGATATTAGCAGCGAGTCAACTTACCATATTTTCACGGTTTAATTTTATCTGATCACAATTTCACACAAAAATGGCACAGATTACTTGGCAGCATATCAAACCCCACTCTTTCCCACTAATTTCGAGTGTAGAAAATTACATATCAATTGTCCTTCGGAAATTATCTCAAGTGTTTCTGTATACTTATTTCAAATCAGTAGGTACAAATTTTATCATACTCTCCAAATGTATTTTATTATTATGATTTTATTACCACACCAAATAAATATTCCAAAATGTTGAAAACATATTAATTCACCACCTCTCTCAATGAATATAATTGATAATAGTAATGAATTATCATTAAATAGGGGCATGGGTATGGGTAAATATAAAAAAAATGTTTCAAAAACATTTCCTGACCTTTTCTATATTTGGAACCTTGCATGATTTTTGTAACAAATACATTAAGAATAACTCAAAATATGTACAAGTATGATGTAAGGACAAAATAAAAAGTGCATCCAGTTTTGAAAAAAAATACAATAGATATGCACTGAAAGCTGTTCGGAAACAAGATAGACCTTGCAATCGGTTTTTTTGTTTTATAGAAAACGTTTCTCGTGAAATCGTTGTGAAAGATAGTAACACTGGAAAAGTCGTTGTTTGAACTACAAGACCAAACACTGGAAGAAGACGATTTGAAGCTTGTTGCTTTTTATTCGAGTCCTCAATACCTTACTATGCAAAAACTGCGAAAATTGCGGAATTGTCAGCAAAGAATACCAAGTCGAAATTGAAAATCATATCTTGAAATGAAACTTCCATGGAGAGACATTCAAGTAAGTCACCAAAACTTGAGACAGATATATGTGAGCCGCTAAAACATTATGTAGATTGGAAATATAGAGCTTGGAAATTGATAGAAAGTTTTAACGATTCGAAAAAGTCTTTAAATCAAAAATCACCGTTTCGATGAATACCTGGAATACTCAGAATTCAGTCGATCTCTGTCTGTTGTATTGAATCCCCCTATAAAACGTTTGGTCGCTCTTTACGTATTTAACAGTTTGAACGCGTTTTGAGGTTCAACTTAGTACACTTCAAACTTCACTGTTTAGGAATTCTTTCTTATGGAGAACTGAGTTTATGTGAAATGAACTTCTTGATAACGTTTTTCCAAATGAAATTAATTTCGAACGTAAATCGCTACTTTCGCACAGGCATCGCTCTTAGAGCCCCTCAAGGATTTTCTTGTGGTGCTTGTGTTTTGTCCTTGAAAAAAAAAAGTAACCAAGAGACGAATTGAAGATCCAGATTGAAAGTTCATAGTTCTGCACCAGCCAATACACAAGGAGAATTTTGGAAAAAAAATAATGGTGTATTTATCTGGATTTGTCGCTCCACATTCCATAAAGAACTGACCAATTGAGATATTCGCATTGCTTGCATTTCTATATGAGAGAGGAAACTCATAAAGAGAAGAAATACCGTTGTGTTCGAATTGTAAAGAAAAGACCAAATGTACAAAGTCCCTACCAATCCATAAGTTTCTCCGTATTTTAACGATTCATTCGAGAACATTCTCTCCAACAGGAAGACATTTTCCAACATATGGTGATGATTATTTGAAAATAAATGAATTCTCCCACTCAGTGTCGAACATGACAATATGATTTTGATAACCTTCAAGAGAAAAATGAGTTTCAGACTCATATGGTCAGTTATAGGTGGTGCAGTATAACCCAAGTCGGGGTACAAATTTTTGTACGGATTTCGTTGATTCAAATATCAGTTAATACTACATGTTTTTCTAACCAAATGTATGAGAAATGGGGCGCAAGGATGTTGAATTCCTTTACAGCTCTGAAAATTTAGTATGGACTTTTGGTGTATAACTGATTCTATTTCTCTTGACTGCATTTTGTTCCACTCTCTCCCATGTGTTTCTCGATAGAAAGGAAATAAAACGATTGAGATGATCTGAATCGCACTCAGTGATTATTTTGTCGTTACCACGTGCAATATGAGGAAATTCTTCGTCACAAATGGTTTATTGTTGTTGCTTAGTATATCACATGCAGCAACTACTGGAGTAAGTGAAGAATATCCTATCATGAATTTTATGTTATTCTCTCAAGTGATTTTTTTATTAAAAACACTATTTAGGAATATTATCCAACATAAATATAAGATTGTAGAAATGAATTGAATTTCACAATCATTACATCTTGATTACTTTGCAAATGCTCAAGTTTGAAGCAACCGTGATATCCTGAAATCACTGGTTTTATCAGTTTTGGAATACATACATTTTGCAAGGATATGACATTCTAGTTTGTTGCGAATTTTTCATTCACACTGCTGTCATTTCAATCAAGGGGGTCAATTCAATCAAAAGTGTCCAGTCAACGTGGGGTTTGCGTTTCTCCATTATTTTGTAATTTGCGACTTAATATTTTTGTCTTATTGAAATTTTTGGTAATAGTGAGAGATAAATTTAAAAAAAAGCGTTGTGTTTTCTATTTCTTCTGTTTCTTGTATACATTTACGCTATATCCCAAATACACACTGCGAAAAAACAATGGTGAAAACAACTTGGTAATAAAATATAAAAATGGGCATCCGACTATAGTAGTAAAAAACTTGTAATTCCATCCAATAGATTTTTAGAGAAAGATGCAATTAACACATTAACTATTTGCTATCAAAATTAGGGGTCTAAATACCAAAACTCACTTAATTTATAGAAATGTACTAGCAAGTTGTCATAGTGTTGTTGCGATTTCAGAGAGTTGGTTACATATGTAGATCATCTCAACAGCGAACTATTCCCGTATAATTATACAGTTTATCGTAAAGATAAAAACACAGGAGCTCGTGGAGGTGGTGTTTTATTGGCAGTCGATAGCAACTAATACCAATCCCTTGAATTGAATTGATTTGTCATGTTTATGAAATAGATGTTTTGTCAGTAAAGATATGGGACTGTAATCATGATTCGAAAATCATAATACTTGTATATATTCCTCCATACACATCTGTTGATGAACATGATGAATTTTTCGAATGCCTAGAGAACATTCACGAAATTAGCAATACAATAATTTTAGGTGACTTCAATATTCCAGAACTTCAAAATCATTATGATAAAAAGTTCAAACCAATTTGATATTACGTTTCAATAACTTTCTGAGCTTTTGTAATATGTATCAAATTAATAGATTTAAAAATTATAATGACAGACTCATTCTCGATTTGATAATTGCTAGTAACGAAAACAATTGCACAATTGCAAGTACTTACTGATGACGACCCTCTTGTTCAGATTGATCGCCATCATCCAGGACTTATAGTACAAACTTCACCAGGGCCAACACGAAAAAAATTTTCTTCTTTCATTAGCCGGTATAACTCCAGAAATACTGAAAAACTTTGCAGATTACTCGGAGGAGTTGATTGGAATCAACACTTCAGCAACCTGAATGGCGTCGATCAAACATGCGAACGGTTTAACGAAGTCATACAAAATATAATAAATATAATAAAAAAGTGTATACTCATGAGAAAATGCTGCTCCCGCAAGAACCCTACCTGGTATTCAAAAGATCTGATTCGAAAACTGAAAGTAAAAAATCACTACCTGAAAATGTATAGGAATAATAAACTACTTTTTTATCGTGAAAAGTTCAGAGAGATGAGGCATTCAGTTAAACGCGATATAGATATTTCATATAAACGTTTCATTGCGAACTCCGAACAAAACCTGAAAAAAATTTCCTCCAGTTTTTGGAGCTATGTGAACTCAAAGAATGATAAATCTCGAATTCCAGGACATATGTATTTTAATGATCAAATATTGTCATCACCTTACGCTATTGTTAATGCATTTGCAACGAACTTTCAAAGCGTGTATATTTCTGATAATAATCTTAAAAATTCGAACTGGAATAATGGAGAATGTCTCAACACCAGTGATTACTTACATCTTGGTGAAATCTCGGAAAATGACATCATCTCAGCTTCCAATAATTTGAAAAATAAATTGACAGTTGGACCAGATGGCATTCCAGTCATGTTTGTTAAGAATCATATTGCTCTTTTTGCGAAGCCTCTTTGTATCATTTACAACCTCATGCTGAAAAATTGTTACTTTCCGAATATATGGAAGATGTCGAGGATATGCCCTATCTTTAAAACCGCCAAGAATTCGGAAATAGTAAATTATAGACCGATTACTATAATATCAGTGTACTCGAAATTAGTTGAAATAATTTCATCGGACCTTATTTATAAGCACGTAAAAAAACACAATTTCCGAATTTTAACATGGTTTTGTGAAGTGTCACGGCACTGCATCAAATCTTTGTATTTTCACACAATATGTTTCTGACAAACTGGACCAACGGAAACAAGTTGGAAACGGATTTCAGCAAAGCATTTGATCGGGTTTCAAATCATCAGTTGCTCATGAAATTATCAAGCTTTGGCATATCCAGGAGACTTCAATATCTGCTGAAATCATATCTTAGTGATAGAAAATTATTTGTGGAATACGAAGGAATTAAATCGTTTATATTTAATGCAACTTCCGGGGTTCCTCAAGGTTCAAACTTGGGTCCATTATTATTTCTTCTGTTTGTTAATGACATTTCTGATAATATCAACTCTGAAAAACTACTTTTTGCTGATGATATGAAGATTTTCAGGGAGATTGAAGACTACTCTGATTGTATATCATTTCAAAACGATATTACTGATTTACATGATTGGTGTCAGAAAAATGAACTATCATTAAACATAGGCCAATGTACAATTATGACTTTTGCGAGAAAATTCTCAATACACATATATAAATACAAATTGGATAATATAACATTGGCAAGAATTACCGAATCGAGTGATCTGGGTATTATCTTTGATGAAAAACTAACGTTCTCGTCACATATCGAAGAAATAACATTCCATGCAATGAAAATGCTAAGATTTGTTATGCGTAATAGCAAAGGATTCTCATCAGTAGAGGCAATTAGCTCTATATATTATTCATTGGTCAGAAGCAAACTGGAATATTGTAGCTCCATATGGAATCCTTGTCAGGGAATATATATATATATATATATATATATATATATATATATATATATATATATATATATATATATATATATATATATATATATATATATATATATATATATATATATATATATATATATATATATATATATATGGTTTTCCGGGTATTTGATCCGTGTATGTGATATTATCTCTAATTTCACCGACGTTTCGACAAAATCTTATTTGTCATTAGCTAGCTTATTCTTTTAAATATTCATTCATAAATATACTCCCTGCAAATTAATCATTTTTACTTATAACTAGGTCAACCATGTTTTGCTAATAATGCAAATATATTTATCTATAAACTATATTGTCATTCGACGAGTTGTTAATTGAAAATCTGAATCAGAACAAAAAGAACAATGGACTAAAGTGAACACTCTTATCAATTTTTTAATTTTAAGCCCTTCATTATGAAATAATCTCTACATGACGATCCTGCTGATTAAAAAAAATTGGAATGGGTACCACCAACTCAAAATAAAGTGAAATTGCGAGCAGTGGTGTAGTTAACTCCAATTTAATTGTAGAAGACGTGTTGAAAATTCCGAACGATATAAGGGTGCTTATATACATTATTACGTTCCTTCTACTAGTCTTAGTAGGACTACGCCCTCAAAACAGTTATCGGAGAGGGTTGAAACGCGACATATTCCGAAGTATGGTTCTAAGGTCGTAGGTTATTGTCGCTAACGCCTATTCAAGTCTAAACGTCAGATGGATAGTATAGACCAGTATCAACCAAGTTGGAGATTTACCATCCCAGGAGTAAAAAAAAGTGATGCAACGCAACGCTGGAGCTGGTATGTGATTTCGTTTTCCTCATACACTACGGAAAATTTCGTTTATATATCAAAAGTTTATCACATTTTTTTTAACGAATATAGACTTTTAAACAATTACAATCAAATTCAAAACATTTTTATAATACAATGTCTTGTTGTAAAATATTTTCTGAAATTGGCTAGTATTGTTGTAAATCTAGGTTATTCAATTAGGGATTAGAAAATAATTTCAATTTCAATGTATGTCGTCCTATTGGGAATCGGCCTTTACCAGGTTATCTGACATAAAAACAAGTTACAGACGTTTTCAGCCGCACTTTCACTTCTCTATGTAAATTCTAAATGTAAAACTAAACGTAGTGGTAAGGCTAGTGACTTGATTAGCGACAATGACATGACTTTGCTTCAGATCATACACAAACTTAAAAACGGTATAAAAACAGAAAGCTCGAAATCAGTTATCTCTAAACTACTTAATGTAAAACAAACAAACAAACATAATTTCGAATTTGCCAATGATAGGATATGATAGGAAATCTTAAAAGGGCCTATATAAGTGAGGAAGTAACCGCACATGCAGCAGAAACCTATTGCACCGATACGGTTGTCACAGTCATTATATCTAACGCTAATTCTGAATAAGTCAGGCTGATAATGGAAGCAGGCACTTTTTCTAACATCCGAGAAGCATTAACTAAATTTGTGGAAATAGATGTTCCAAATAACGCTTATGTTCTATACACCGAAGGGCAAAATTTCAGGGGTAATTTTTCAGGATACTATAAAAATAACCGAAGGACCTTTAGGGTTTCGCTTGACGATAGCTTTCGTGGCAATCAAAATAGACAACTACACACTCAATCACACAACCAATCTTATACTGACAACAACCGATACCAATAAAAAAATCTGTTTCCCCGTTAATCAGCTGTCGCCCCCATACGAACGACAACTCTCAGAAGTTGAGAAACTTGTGCGAGCTAAGGACTAACGAGGTCTTACCTTTCAACGTGTTATTCCTAACACGGTTGCAGAATCATTCCAGCTTCAACCAGATAAATTCTCTCGAGGAAAATATCTGGTCGAGGCAGGAATCGAACCCACGGCCTTTCGATCGTGAGTTGGGCGCACTACCACCGCGGCCACCTCCACAATACAATAAAAACTTTAGGGGATATAGATTTAACTACAGCTATTCAGAGCCAGGGTAGCAGGCGGTAGACATGTTAGATCATATGAAGGAGAACTCAAAGACTTGAGGCATCAGCCGAAAAACATAGAGTTTCCCCAACAGAGTCCCTCGGGAAATCAATAAATATTTTTAACGTGGACCTTCCACTTTTCATTTCGTAATTATTAAAATCCAAATGACAGGTAATCAAGATGGTTCCTTGCTTATTGACACAGGGGCGGACATATCTCTCTTTAAAAGAGACAAAATTAAACCTGAACAAATAGTAAACAGGGCAAATAACATCCAAATGAAAGGGGCCACAAAAGGCTGTACAAGTTCCATTGCATCCACAGTCACAAAAATTTTCCCCGCCAACTTCTATGTATATCTATGGTATTCTATGGTATATCAGGAAGGGATTTCATTGATGAACATAAGTGTAAATTAGATTACGATGATTGGACTATTTCTATGCAGATTTGTAATAACGAAGTAATTTTGCCAATTTTCAATAGCCCATATAACAATACTCTTATTATTCCACTTCGTTGCGAAGTTATGAGAAGTTATGTAATATAAAATCTGACGTAGTTATTTCAAACCAAGAATTGGCTCCAGGAATTTTTATAACCAGCAGTATTGCGTCGCCGAATAGCCCATTTGTTGAAATCTTTATCACGACAATGGAAAGTGTGACAATTGAAAAATTTGAAATTGAAACTAAAAACTAACGAAATTTCAATATATTGCATATATCTGAAAAGTATGCCGATGACCAGCGTAAAACATTATTACTTAAAGAATTACACTGCGAAATCCCTGAGATAGCAAAAGCGGATACATTGAACCTATGTCAAGAATATATTGATATTTTTTGTTTAGAAAACGAAAGTCTAACAATTAATAATTTTTATAATCAGCAATTTAAACTAACAGATCAAATTCCAGTTTAAGTTAAAAATTACAGAATGCCGCACTCACAAATTTCAGAGGTAAATAAACAAAAATCAAAAATGTTAAAAGACTCAATTATCAAACCATCCATTTCTAATTACAATAGCCCCATCTAACCGGTTCCTAAAAAGTCCGATAACGAAGATTAAAAAAATGGAGATTAGTCGTTAATTACAAGTTGCTTGATAAAAAACTAATTGCAGATAAGTTTTCTTTACCAAGGATAGATGATATTTTAGACCAATTGGAAAGAACCAAATATTTTAGTACTCTAGACTTAAAGTCACTTCATTCAGTACTAACTCTGGATCATTTAGTTTTAGTAGATTACCTTTTGGTCTGAAGGTTTGTTCTCTCGTATATTGAGCATAGCATTTTCGGGAATAATCCCAGAAAAAATATTCCTATACATGGACGATTTGATCGTTATAGGCTGTTCTAAAAGTTATCAACTTTCTAATTTATAATTTTTTTTGATTTATGCAGAAAATTTTGTGTTAAACTCAACCCTAATAAATGCAAATTTTTTCAAAATAACGTTTCGCATCTAGGTCACACTATTACAAGCGATGGAATTTTACCTGACAAATCAAAGTACGAAACTATAAGCAAATACCCGGTGCCTACAAATGCTGATGAGGTAAAAAGATTTATTGCTTTTTCAAATAACTATCAGCGCTTCACTAGCAATTTCGCTGAATTGGCAGTCCCACTTAACAAATTAACAAAAAAGAAATCAAAATTTATGTGGACCTTTTCAAAGTTAAAACAATATCTTTTGGAGCCTCAAATACCACAATACCCCGATTTTTAAAAACAATTCATACTGACTACCGATGCCTTTAAACAAGCTTGCGGAGCAATTCTTTCACAAAATTTTAATGGAGTCGAATGACCAATTGTTTATGCCTCGAGGGCCTTCACAAAAGGCGAAATGAACAAAGCCACAATTGAGAAAGAATTAGCTGCCATACACTGAGCAATCAAGTATTTTAGGCCATATCTTTTTGTTTATAAATTTTTAGTAAAATCGGACCACAAACCGCTTGTCTATTCATTTGCTATGAAAGATCATTCCTCCAAATTAATGCGTATATGTTAAGATCTAGAGAAATATGACTTTGAGGTAGAATACATTAAGGGTAAAAATAATGTTGGCGCAGATGCTTCATCTCGTATTCACATAGAAGACCCTAAAAACATCCCCACCACATCTTCACAAATTTTTGCTATAACACGTTCAATGACAAAACAATTAAAAAATACAATTACGAATATTACGACAAATACTAGTCCAAAAAATAAAAAACCAAAAGTCTTTCAAACCACTGACAACATTATAAATATCCCTTATTTAAAATCTGGGATTAAGCCAGATTATCTTAGAATAACACTGGGTCAAAATAACAAAATCAGCGCTGTGGAAATAATACATTTTGCTAATGACAACTTTTCTTCAGAGAAATTGTTGTCTCAGCTTGAAACTTTAGTTAGCAAAAATAATATTGATACATTGAAATTAAAAATCAAGGATCCTATATTTACAATATGTACAATAAACGATTTTAAAGAAAAGAGTATAAACACATTAAATATAATACTATATGATGAACCCACAATTATCACAAATAGTGGTGATCACTGTGGACGGAAGCGGTAAAATGGGTCATACGAAACCATTGGTAATTACACCAAGGCCTCAACGGCCTCAATTCTCGCCACTAAACCAGTGAAGCGGAAAAAGGAAAGCAGAGATAAGTGAAATTACTCAAATGACCTATAAATAGTCAGCTCACGGAGAAATCGGTCCAGTCATCACCCGAAGACGATTTTGGACACTAACAATCGAAACGTCGTGAATATACTTGGCTTGGAATCTCTCAACTTTTTAATTTAATTTTTTTATTTTTTGTTCAATTTTACTTGTATTTTATTTCACCATTATTTCATTTCAGGTTTTTTGCTTGATTTAATTGTTTTTTTTTCAGCTATTCATTTTTATTCTTCTTTATTTTTTTTCTTTTTTAGTTATTTCAGGAATTTCATATCATTTTATATAATATCTGACAATGGAAGTCCGAACTAATGAAATTCATCATGAAACACTGTCAATCACCTAAAAACAAACGATAAAAACGAAGTATTAGAACAAGTGTGTAAACTACTAGATATCCAACAAAAATTCTTCTCTGCCTACCATCACCAGAATATAGGTGGCTGTAGAGAAATCGTCGGGTACTTAACGAGTATGTTAGAATGTACGTTAACGATACATACACAGACTGGGACAAATGGATAAAATTTTATAGTTTTTGTTACAATACGACCCCCAGTATATATCATTACTATACACCCTTCGAACTAGTTTTTGGAAAAAGACTCGAACTGACAAACGCACTGATTGACAAAATAGACTCTGACGCCTATTATTCAGAGCTCGAACATCGTTTACAAATTTCTCACCAAAAGGCTTGAGATTTTTTAATCAGAGAAAAGGAGAAACGTAAAATTGAATATGATCGAAATTTTAAATCCCCTAATTTAAACCCTGGAGATTTGGTTACGATAACAAACGAAAATAGATCAAAGTTTGATCATTGGTATAAAGGCCCATACTCAATCGTTAGTTGCGACAATGTAAACTGTAAACTAAAAAACCTTAAAGACAATAAAATTACAACAGTGCATAAAAACACAGTGCACTTATATATACAGTGAAGAAAAAACACAAATAGTGCGTGGTTCAGACTACTAAATTATAGTAGACGTATCTGTAATTTAAGTTTAAGTATTACTAATTAAGTAGGGGTAATGAAATATTTTTAGTTAGTATCTATTTCTGGGAATTTGGTAGTTTTAGGAGAAGGGAATTACTTGAAAAAAAAAAAAAACAGTTTTTCATTTCTTTTATACTCTGCCTGCATAATAGATCAAGTTGTAAAATGTTTTAACTGTAATTTTAAAAGGGTCGGCAATGTCCCCTATTTTCTTTCGTATTCGTAAGAATGATCTTCATTTTCGGCCAGAATGAAGTTCATTCTTCCAAAAGCGGGAGATGTAGTGCCCTTTAGATAAGTGTACGTATTCTTTAAAATATTCATTCATATATATACACCCTGTACATTGATCATTTTTTCTTATAACTAGGTCAACCATGTTTTGCTGATATTGCAAAAATATTTGTGTATAATATGTAAACTATATTGTCATTCGACGAGTTGTTAATTGAAAATCCAAATCGAGCAAAAAGAAAAATAAACTAAAGTGAACACTCCATCAGTTTTTTAATTTCAAGCCCTTCATTATGAAATAACCTTCACAAAACCCCCAGATAATAGACATAAAATCATGTCAATTGATCAATTTTTACAAATAATCAATGACGTTTGAGCAGTCCTCCAAAACATCCTTTTAATCTGAAGTTATTTTATCAATGTTATCAGAACTTTTGATTCTTCAAATCTTGAAAAACACCTCACTTCACAATGGAAGATAACGAGAATCATAATCGATTAACTGTAGGAGAGATCTTATCTTCGAAAAAATAAACAGCATCATCTCCATTATTCATATAATCATTTTGTTTTCATGATTTCAATAACAATATTTTTCTGCATACGTGATTTATATCACCAAAAAAACAGCTTGAGTTTTTCTAATCTCCCAAAATTTTTCGAAAGAGTCTGAGTTTTTCTTATTCCACCGAGATCATACTAGAAAACGGTAGTGACTAAAAATGATATAATTATCAATTATTCATCTTCACTCTGGTTTGTGATGTTATTTTCGTACACTATGGTCGAGTGTTGAAAGATAGTTCTGAAATCCTGAGATATTATGAGTTCTTTCCCAGCATCTCAGATACACGAATATTTTCCGCAGTATTCCCACGATTATATGAGCAGAGAAGGTCAAAAAGAGTTGTAGTTGGCTGTACGGAGAACTTTCTCAGCCTAACCTATCACCAGCCATTTGATAAGATGTTCCATGAACTCATCGTGTATTTGCTCAGATACCTTGGAGTATCCGACTGTAAGACTCGCCTTACCATAATATCTGGTCAAGGTGAAGTCCACACATAGCAGTTCATTTTGGAAAAAGCTGTCATTCTTCTTTTCGGCATCTCACTATTGTCCTTATCCGTGGCTCTAATAAATATTTGTGAATATAGCTGCAGCAAACCCGGAGACAGAAGGCATAAGGTCACTATGTGGTATATCTGGAAATGACAATTTTCCTCAGTCCTCGACAATGATGAAACAATACGCGAATACTTTAGGTATGGAAATAGAAATAGATGATTGTGCAACGGTCCATCTCAAAAGGAAACGATTCGGAGATATTATGCACCTCATAAATGAAAGCATATTGCACCATCTAGATGCTGAAGAGATATATATTTATCTTGAGGTGGAATAACACCTCTCCCATTTTGGAACGGGCACACTTGAAAGTCGACTCTTTCAGGTGTATTGCCAATTGCATATGCAGGAATTTTCTGTGAAGATTCCTGCACTGACGCTTGTTGGATATAATCCAACGCCCTTCGTAGTATTAGCCAGGGGAGTAGTTGTTTTCTGATAGGTGTCAGTCCATTCAACCTACTGTGTAGGTATATCGAGACTGGCTTGATCGTTTGAAGTTCATTTGCTTTATTTGTTCATTGCCAGTCTTCAAGCATAACCCACTGACTAATAAGAAAAAAAACAAAAATTTTGGTGGAAATTAGACAAATGGTATTTCCTCTATCATATATTCGACTAGTACTATGTTGCTGTATCGCTGATGTTCCAATGTTTTGACAGAATCAACGAACTTAGGTGTGCGCAGCGTTATAGAACAGTGCTTTCAAAAAATTGTTCTACAGCGCCATCTAGTGGCGAGTTACAGAAAATTTGATAGCATAAAAACCTTCTCTATGAAAAATTACTTATACATCTCAAGTTTCATCACGATCGGTTGAGCGATGTAGAAGTTTATCACTTACCAACCAACCAACAAACATCCATTTTTATATATTAGATTGATCAGATTATTAGAGACCATAAAAATTGACTACCTCATGAGCAATGCATTGATTCATCATAATTTTTCTAACAAAGGAATTAAAAATGGTAAAAAAAACAAAATGATGTAAATTTGACCGACAAGGAGAAAAAATCATAGTTTCATTTAAATTTTTCAACATCTTCGACTGTTCGTGAATAATAATAATGATGTCATAGATGATTCATCAAGATGAGTAAACCTCTGAAGAAGCCAGCCACTCGCGCTGGCAAAACGTTAGAATGCAGTTCTAAACTTCAAACTCGAATGAAGATAGTAACACTAAAATCTCGGCTGCGAAAGACTCAACCAATTTATCAATAATAATGATGTTTCATTCACGTGGAAAAATACTATTGAAAAACTATTTGAATGAAATACCCGATAAATGAGTTAACACTTGTTCCGAGACCGATAAGCAAGATGCACTGTAAGCTAACTATGAGTAAGTTAATAATTGAATTATGACACATGTGCCATTAATTGGAACATTGGAACAAATATCACTTCATGAAAGAAATAATCCAAGCTCCAACTTTGAACATTATCAAGATTTTAATGATAATCCTGAATACGAAAAAAATGTTCAATTAACAAAGGTATAGTCACTATTCTTATTCGAATTTGAAGGCTATCGATTTTTGGAATTTCTTTCAACCTCTACTCTTCTCGTATGATTCCAGCATGGTCCTGGTGCTGGATGAACGACAAATATCTAAAATACTAACCTCTAGAAGGTATCTTGCCTAAATTTCTGTCAGATATAATTCATTGTCCCACGTGGTATTAGTCTGGGAAGTAGTTGTTTTCCTAAAGGCATTTACCAGAACCTATCGTGTAGATATGTTGGGAGAGACATACGAAATGTCATCACAAAATATTTATTTCCTTATATGCATGTATTTTTCTCGAAACAGTCTTCAGAACTATTTCGATTTTAGACAGAATATTGTAAAAGTTAACATGATTACCTTGAATACCTTCTGGTTATTTTCTGATCATATACGGAAATAATCAGCTAGTTTCAATTAAAAACTGGGACAAAATTGAGGAATGTTCATATTTCAAGAGAAATGTTAAAATTCGTATTGATTGTGAAACAAAACTGTAATCGTAGAACTGAAGACGTCCTCCGCTGACTCCTAGTCTTTCTATACAGCATTTCCGTTGCAGAAACTGGACGACGATACCATAGTTCAACTTAGGGAAGGTAAAATCCGTGGACATATCCTGAAAAGTGAAAATGGCAACGATTACTATGCCTTCCAAGAAATCCCATACGCTGCACCGCCTGTTGGTGAAAACAGATTACAAGTGAGTCGCAATCGCATATTATTTTCATTGAAAAATGAAGCACTTCACTTTGTGTTTTACTGAGAGAAGTGATGATTTTTCATCCATATGTCATGATTTGGTTACTGTAATTTTTGGAACATCACTCAAAAATAGTACCACTGAATACAGAATACAACACAATGTTTTGAAGGTTTTGAACAAGTTGTAGTTCAAGAATTCATTTTTTCAATAAAAAAATAACTGATAAAATTTGTTCAATTTGTTCAAGAGTTTGACTTACATGTCTTCAACGATTTGCTATTGGTTGCATCATGTTGCAACGAAATCCTTGCTCATTTTAATGATGATATCGAATTGATAGTTACCGATCTGTATTCTCAATGATGTAACTTACTAGCTGATGAAATTACTCTTCCAATATTTCAGCTTCCCAAGAAAGTCCAACCCTGGAATGAAATACTGGATACCACGAAAAACACGAGAGTGTGTTACCAAAACATTTCCAAATATAGTAATCTTGAAATCAAAGAAGACTGTTTGTACATCAATGTCTATACACCACTGGTGAGTGATTATCTTCTTTCGAACTATTGTTTCCGTGAAGAATTATTTTTTCATTCATTTCCATGTCGCCAAACGAAGATTCCAAATTCATGATTCAACACTTCAGTTTTCAAAATTCAAATGAACGATATCAAGTGAATATCAGCTGGTTGAAAATACTTCTATGACTGTTGAAGAAAAACTGAATTATGTGACCGTTTCTTGTTGAGTCACAGTGGTATTTGAATTATTTTCAACCGCAAGTTGAGAATTCACCTGTTCCAAAATATAAAACGCAGTCACTGAAATCTGATAATTCGTTTCAAAATATACGGTTAGAATAAAAAAACAATAATTGGGGGTTGGAAAGAATACCATAATGTCTTGGCACAATCATGTCGCTGGAATTGCAAAGGCTGCTTCTCAAAAGCTTGGAACACTGTTTCGAACCAAAAAACTGTACACACCTCAGCAACTTTCGATGCTTGACAAACCTCAGATCAGACCATCTTCGGAGTATTGTTCTCATGTATGGAGCTCCACCCCTAAGCATACACTGAAGCTGCTGGATTCCATCCAGAAGAGAGGCGTCCGCCCTATTGGAAACGCAAACATCACTTGCAACCTTAATAGTCATCGAAGAAAAGTTGGAGATTTGTCTCTCTTCTATAGATACACATTTGATTTCACCAAGAGCGGTACATATCAGAAAACGCGACGCACTGTGGTTGCCATCGTATTGAGATTCAACTCAGTAGACCTCCAATTTCACTGTTTGTGAACTCTTCCATTTGGAGAACTGCGTTTATGTGGAATAAACTTTCAGAGAACGATTTTCCAAATGGATTCAAATCCAATGTGAATCGCAACTTCCGCACAAGCACCACTTCTAAGCACCATAAGGACTTTTCGGTAGTGCTTATGATTCATCCTTAAAAAAACTCTGTAGGTGAGTGAAAACGAATGAAAGTAATTGGAAACTCAAATAGCTTCATGTCAACCTACTGGGTTCAAATCTTTGTGAAGTATTTGGTGAACAACGGGACATATTCTTCTGACAGAAGGGAGCCAATTTCATTTTTTCAAACATTTAGTTTTCAAAAAATCTGAAATTGAATACAATTACAATGATAGAGAACAATGGATGATTTTCAGATTGCTTTTTATTATAAAATATGATAATACTGTTATTGATAATTGACAAATGAATATTATTTCACTCCTGATGAGTCAAAGAATAAGTATAATATCTACTAATGGGACACGGCCATGTTTGCGATGGGCTCGCCTCGATAAAATTCATTCTCACTAGAAGTGACCACTACCCGTTTCTACCCGTTTCTCAGTTCTGATTCGAACATAAAATTCTTCAATTTCTCAACTCATGAATTGAATTGAATGAGTGATGATTTCGAAAATCTAGTACCGATTCAGTATCTTTTTAAAAGCTCATCGCAGAAAATGATTTATATTTCCGTTACGTGTGTGAGAAAATAATTTTGAAATTGAACAGATCCTATTAGACCAGTAATGTTTCAACTAGGGAAGTTGCTACTAATTTCAGGCATGGACGCATGCAAGGTTTAGTAATATCAAGAGATAGGTAATTTGTTTTTGATTTGAGTATAAATGTTATTATTTCGAAACAGTCAGCCTTGATTAAACACAAAAAAGCGACCTTGATAACTGCAATTTACCAGCATTAGTTATTTACAACCAACCTATTTCATATTATTGAAATATGTTTAGCTTCAAATGTAACAAAACTGTAAATATAATTTGTTCTGAATACAAGAACATCTGTTATATTCGAAAAAATGAATGTGGATGCTATGTTACCAGATCAATGTCAAATATGTATGTCTGAATAACATGCACTGTTCTTCATACACATAATAGAGGACCACGACATGGACCCTGTAATCCAAACAGTTAATTTTTTCTACATTTATTCATTTCATTATATATTCATTGATTAAAGCTGCAGAAGGAAATCATTTTGGATGCTACAGGGTGGCTTAAAGAAGTGTGACATATCGAAGTTGTGTTTTTTTTTTTCGAATAGAACACCCTGTATTCCATTTTACTTTTGAATAGGTAAAAAAATAACATAATTTCATTTCGTACAGAGTATTCCATTTGAAAAAACACAACTTTGATATGTCACACTTATTTTGAGCTACCCTGTAGACTACAAAAAGATTTCCTTTTTTCAGCCTTAGTCAATATACATATAATGAAATGGAGAAATTCTCGAAAAAATTGGTTTGGTTTACAGGAACCGTGTCGTATGAGGTGCCCCACCTTGTATATTTAAGCGAGTTGAAGATTTATTAATAATATTTCAGAAACCTGGAAGTGATCTCAAGAAGTTACCAGTTCTCGTTTGGATCCACGGTGGGGGTTATTTCGCAGAGTCTAGCACATACGAATATTACGGTCCAAAATATATCATGGATCAGGGTGTAGTAGTAGTAACTTTCAATTACAGACTGGGCCCCTTCGGTAAATACATGTAACATTGTTTAATGCTCTTTGAGTTATCAACGTTATTTTTAGGATTTGCCACAACTGATGATAGTGTGATTCCAGCTAACATCGGGTTGAAGGATCAAAGATTTGCACTTGAATGGGTCAACGAAAACATTCAATTGTTTGCTGGAGATCCAACCCAGGTTACAATTGTTGGAGAAAGTGCTGGTTCTTTTTCTGTAGGTTTGCATGTATTGGGACAGTTGACTAATGAGAAAGGTTGGTTTTCTATACATTTCGTAAAACTTCTAATTTCAAATATTTAGAAACGGGGCCGTAACGAAAAGAAAAACCAGGGGGAAGGGAATCCAAATTTTCCCAACCCCACTAGCAAACTTTCCCAACTTTCGAAAAAATAAAAGCCGAGGAATCAGTTACTACTATAATATATTGATTTTCTTACTTACCTATTCGAAGATTGGCTGAATGCTTATGCCCGTTTGGGTATGCACAGACAAAAATTAATTTTGGAACGTATAAAAATGATAATGGGAGTTATTCTACTTTGGACCAAGGTCCTTGGTCTTCCACCATATCCACCATGTATAGGAATATTCGAAACAAATGAAAGGAAACAACACTTAAATAATATTCTGCTTATTGTTTTCTACTATTAGTTTTTCTATCTTCGCGGTCCGAAATCTTTCAACTTTTCCAAGTCGAAAAAACAGCGAAAAGTTGGGAATTTTGTAAAATTGTCACTTAAAAATTTATGAACTGTTCAGGACTGTTCTCTTACTTGGGAGAAATTGAACTTTTTTGAAGTTTTCAAACAACTCAGAATTTCAAAGTACGGGATCTCCAAGTTATGCATGTTGAGAAATCCCAACCTTCTTCTGGTTCTTTCCCTTTTCTTATTACCTCTCCCTTACTTTTCTCTCATTTTTATTATTCTTCATTTCTATTCATTATTTTATTTTTTTTCTATCTTCACGGCCCAAAATTTCCCAACTTTTTCTCAAGTCGAAAAAGCAGGGGGGGGCTCCCCCCATCACCCTATGGCGACGGCCATAGGGGGATGGGTATTTCCGGTATTTCTAAACCGTCTGCGACGGTGGTATGTGGCAGATAAATCCTTTAAAATTCATTGTTGCGGATGACCGAAAAATATCAATTCAATTCGGAACTTTGGCAAGAAAACAATTGTTTTTCTGACATTATCTGATTCTGTTACCAACTAATCTTTCTAAATATGTGTCATTCGGGTCATTAGAGTATTTACCATTGAATAAGGCTTAGGTCACAGCACACAAACGGACCTCCGTGACAGGGTCAGCGGGAGACGATGGATGGTAAAGCAATATTTTGATACTGGAGTACCTGCCATGGAGTGGGAAGGATATATAAAAACTATTTGCATTTCAGTTTATGAAAGGAGCAGAATGTTGAGAAACAGAAGGCATTGGGTCCATCTAATTTATGTAAACACATTATTTCATGATGCATTTAATACACTATGTACTAAATTGAATGTCAATCAGTTTTTGGGAAAGGAAGGTTTCTGCTACTCTATCTTCATACAAAAAAAAGTATAGAGAATTAGAAAGTCAGTGCTTTTTTTCCAAAAAATACATCCGTGAAATTCTTTCACGGACCCCAGAATACTTGTTAAGGGTCTTTCATTAATCGCTTTCTATCTTTGAATTCAAATAAAACAAAGTGTATGTGATATATCATCAAAATTTTTCATTCGTTTAGGACCTTTTGATGTCATTATGTGCAAAATATAACATCGTTAAAATATCAACCACGGCATTTCTGAGTGGGATGCATCCGAAACGTTCAATTTTCCATGAATCTAGCCCATAAATCGGGCTGAATCTGATCGAAGGTGTGATTTATATTGGCTTTGAGGACCGCTTTGGTTTGTGGATTGTTCGCATACACCTGCGACTCAAGAAAACTTCACAAGAAAAAGTCTAACGGGTCCAATTGCACGATTTCGGTGGCCAGTTCACATCACCTCCATATGAGATGACCATGGTCTCAAATTACTCGTGCAGAATATCCAATATGGCATGAGCTGTGTGGCACGTAGTGCCGTTCTATTGAAACCACATGTCTTTGATGTCCAGATTATACAATTCAGACCTAAAGGAGTCGATGATTATCGACTTTAACAGTGATGGCCTGGCCAACGCATTTTACGCTCTTGGATCTCATGTGGATTGGTATTGTCCCAAATTCAACAATTTCGTTTGTTCACGTACTCATTCATCCAGAAATGGGCTCCATTGCTGAAGATGATTGTTCGATGAAAATTAGGGTCAGATGGCAAGTGCTCCAGAGCCTATTTAGCCTTCAGTTCCTGGGTCAGTTGAATTTTGTACGGGTGCGCAAGCCCAAGTTACGATGCAAAGTTCGGCGAATTGTGGTCTGCGGTAGGCCGAGTTCTCATGAGCGACGCAAAATCAATTGCCTCGAATTCTTTTGCACACTCTCACAAATAGCGGCGATGCCCTCGGCAGATCTTGTGTTTCGTCGACGTACGGTATTGTTCGATCGTTTACTGAACCAGTGGACTCAAAATTATTGATTTAATCACCACATTGCAACTAGTCCTCTTGGCAGGACGATTATGGCGACCGTAAAATGGGCGAAGTGCGCGGTACGTTGTCCTTACAGAATACCCATTTTGATAAAACAGTTTTATTATTCGCACATGCTGTTGAATATTGTATTTCATCAGTTCGGACTTTCAGTGTTTAATATAATATAAATTGATTTGAAATCCCTGAAAAAAAAAATTAAAAAGATTAACCGAAAATAACGATTGTATTAAAACAAAAGACTGAAATTATAAAGAAATAATATACAAGCAACAACTAAAAAAATAAAAATTCAAATATTAATGAATGCTGAAAATAAAAAAATACTAATAACAAAAAATGAAAAATAAAAATTAAAAAGATTCCAAACCAAGATACGTCACGACGTTTCGATTGTCAGTATCCATAATCATCTTCGGGTGATAACACCAAGTCTATTTTTCGGAAAATTAGAGGTCATCGCTAACACCTCACCATAGTAAACCCCCTCACTTGTATGGACTACCCAAAATCCACAAAAAGGATGTTCCGCTCAGACCGATAATTAGCTCCAGAGATTCAGCCACTCAGAACTACCAATAATTGAACCACTGCAAGGTAAAACATCATCTTTTGTGAAAAATTCAAGGCATTTCGTTGAACTACAAAGGGAAATTGAAGTAGAAGAGCAGGACCAACAGATCAGTTTCGACGTGGAAAGCCTCTACACCAATGTTCCTGTCGAAGAAGCACTTCAAATCATACACAAGAAGTTATCCGAAGATGGGGATCTGAAAGATAGAACAAACTTACCGATATAAGTAATCATGGAATTACTGGGATGCTGTGTACGAAACTGCTATTTCCAGCTGGAGGACGAATTCTTTACGCAAGATGAGAGACTGCCAATGAGATCGCTACTTTCACCACTTATAGCCAATATATGAATGGAGTGGTTTGAAATTCTGACTATCAAAGAAGCCCACAAGAAGCCCCAAGTCTGGTTGAGATACGTAGACGACACCTTCATAACATGGAACCATGGGACTGCAGAACTAGACACTTTCCTGAAGCACATCAACAACGTTAGAACTTCCATCACTTTCACAATGGAGAAGGAAGTTCACAACGAATCAACATTTTTTAGACATATTGGTGAAGAGGACAGACACAAAGTGAGAAACATCTGTATATCGAAAACCCACTCACATAGGACAGTATCTAAACCAGAAATCCAACCACCATCAATCGACTAAGCGAGGAATCATCAAGAATCTATTAGACCGTGCTTTCGGGCTCTGTAATATAAAGGAACGTCTCAAAAAGGAACTAGGCATTATCAAAAATGACCTTCAACGGAATGGTTACTCCAGAGTGATGGTAGAACAGGTTTTAGCTAGAACACAGCAAGAGTCTCACAAAGAAAAGAAGCCGCCACAACCAGAACTTGTACTTCCCTACATCAAAGGATTATCGGAAAGGATAAGAAGGATTGGGTCTAAGTATAACATCAGGACCTGCTTCAGATCTGGGAACACTATCCGTAGCAGCCTCACAAAAACCAGGCCACCAAACGCGGACTGCGATTCCAACAACGCATTTAGTCAAGCTAGCGTAGAGATACGTAACATATGGAACGAAACCTCCAATCAAGCGTAAAACGACCAACTCCCGCCAAACGGTCATTTCCCGCTAAAACTAATAAAGCGGAGAGAGGGAAGAGGGGATAGGTGAAAGCACTCGAATGACCTATAGATAGTCAGATCTCGGAGGAATAAGTCCAGTTATCACCCGAAGACGATTGTAGATACTAACAATCGAAACGTCGTGACGTAACTTGGTTTGGAATCTTTTAATTTTTATTTTTCATTTTTTGTTAATGATATTTTTTAATTTTTTAATTTTCTGCTTTTATTAATATTTCAATTTTTTATTTTTTTGGTTGTTGCTTGTATGTTATTTCTTTCTAGATTCAGTCTTTTGTTTTATTAAAATTGTTATTTTCGGTTAATCTTCTTAATTTTTTTTCAGGGATTTTAAATTCATTTATATTATATTAGACAATGGAAGTCCGAACTGATGAAATACACCACATAACATTGTCAACCACCTTCAAACAAACTGTTGAATATTGGTGAAACATACTGAATAAATGACAACTAATTTCACATATGTAAAAGATGGCCGTTATCAATTGTCAAAGTTCGAAAGTCCCTGTTGTAAGACTACAGAAGAGGGGCCGAGATATGAGGAAACGTATTTATAATGCTAGCTGAAATGATGTCTTCGACACGGCTTGTTGGTATCTGCCTGACAACTCGAAACAGTGGTCTGTTAGAGACAGTCGAAGCAAAGGTGCAAACGGATCCGTTAATGCCGACGGCAGTGTTGTTCCTGCTCGAATTGTGGAAGATTTTGTCGGGAAGAGTAACATTTTACAGAAAATTTTAACTTTTGAATGTGTTGCACACAAAACATCGTGTCAAGAGGTTGGTAACAATGAAAGTTGACCACATTACTATAACTGGGTTTAGTTTTGTCGTCAATGTCAATAATTCAACTGAGGGTTAGATAGAATCCTTGGACAATCGTCAGTTTTGATACGTTATTTATCAATTCTGGGGCATAACATTACAGCTGAAAAATTTCGAAATTGATGAAACTGTTGAAAATGCAATATGGTGATTTCAAACGACAAAAAAAAAGTTTTTCGGGAATTCAGAATGACATTTCTGATGGTTTGTGACATTTTAAAAAAAGTTTGACTTCAATTGAAATATTTTTTTTGATGATCTTGCTTGCTTATCCTAGGGACTCGCTAAAATATGCAATTGTATTTTCGATGATCTGGAAAACTTGTCAATCTTCAATTCCAATAAAAGGCCTGAGACCTATTGTTGGATGGGACTCAAGCAACAGACTTCTGATATATTGATGAACTTATGTGAATTTTATTGCACTTTGTGACATAATCACTTCACTTGTGCTATGTTTAATACAATTTAGTTCAGGTTCAGGTGAAAAAAACCTTACCCCTTGCCTCTCATATGAATCTACGACTTTGTAGGTACGTGTGGCAGATACCCGACAGAGAAATAACAAGTAGCCCAGCTAATGCCGCGCAGAAAGTTGAATTAAATCCATCAGGCACCTGTGCAACGTCTTTCGTTATTTTCCACTATGAGAAGCTGAAACTAATTCTATTTGGTCGGGCATGGTCTCTTCAGAACGGACTGAATCGTCTGAGTATCACGACCAGCTAGTTATGAACTCTTTCTGCAGTTGATTCAGTGAGATATTCACTGCGACACCTGCAGACAAAGCCAGGAAACAACACCACAAACAAATACTCCAGGGTGGGAGTCGGAATAATAATTAATATTCCGAAGAGGTGCATATGGTGGAAAACTCCAAAAAAAAAACGGTCTATCGGTTGGTCGTATCGACCAAATTAAATTAATTTCTGCTTTTCATAGTGGAAAATAACTTGAGACGAATCTTGTATGTGATGTTGAACATCAACATACAACATTCTGTTCAACACCCAAATTGCTTTTTTGTATCTCCTACATTATTAATATTGTTGAAAATTCGTTCTTTAAGTACTGAGTAAACATATTTTCAGAGCTTTTCCGGGCTGCTATCATGCAAAGTGGCTCACCTGCTGGTGGAATCATACAAAAAAATCCCAGAGAAAGTGCTTTCAATTGTGGACGAATTCTGGATGAAAATTTTGCTTCGAATGAAACAAGTGACCTGCTCAAAATATTACAAGGGGCACCTGCAGATTCTTTTCTTCAGGTGAGATATTGTTATTATTTCTATCTCTACCATCCTTATTTTTTATGGAGACTGTCACAGGTTGATGAAAATTATAAGCGATTTTGAATGAAATATCTGTCATCATATTCAATCTAAACAAAAATTCACGTACGAGTACATAATCAATCAATTTGGATATATTTAAAGGAAACTCTTGTTTTCAAACTGTTGGCTGTGTATGGGAGTTGAATTTTATGACAAACTCAATGGTGAAAACTGATTATCGATATTCATCATCGTTTCTGAGTTACAGCAATGTGCAATTTCGAATAGTTGCTGTAACTTTTTTCTTGTAAAAAATTTCTTGTTCCTATAAAAACATTTCCAAAGCGCTTTTTTACGTATATTTCAATGGTTTGAACTTTTTTTTGATGATATACCCTATATATTCTTGCATATTTCAATAGATCTTGAAATTGCCTTTCCTTAAATGTAGCACACTTGATGTTTTGCTAAAATCATATTTGAAATACAGAGCTTTTAGATTTTTCATGTAGTCTTTGAAACGCACACTTTGATCAAGTAGCATTTGGAAAACTCGGCAATAAAACAAATAGAAACTGTTCAGTAGTAGCTATCAAATGTTGAGAGAGCTTTTCAGCAGTAATTAAAATGCATAGTTTCAATACTACTGATAACAAATTATACTTTAATTATTACTAATGAATACAACTCCAGCAATAATGATAATGAGACAGAAGAAACAATGATATATATTTCTTTAGAGAAGGTGTTCGAAATGTCTACCAGTTTCTCCACATACTTCGTTTGTGGAGATCAAATCGTGAGGTGCAGTTTGTGAAATTATTCGAAGTATTTCCTCTCGTCAATATATGAAATATCCGATCCGAACAGCAAAGTGTCTAGGACTCGATTAATTTCAACGCATGCTTCAAACCTTCATCTAAGACATATATTGTTAACTAGTAACAGCTCCATTTCGCGAGAAAAGCCCCAAGTGGAGAAGAAACATCCCATCTACCAACACTCTAACAGAGATTAAACCGTGTCTGAAGACTGTATCGAGACTAAAAAGTAAATATCTTGAAGGCAAATCTCTCTTTCAACTACTCAATCTCCAATTTTGGTGCAGTTCATCGGCCTTGAAGATCATTCACGAAATATAACATATCTGAATATGTAATATCTTGATGAGGATCTAGAAGTGATTTTGAATTGAAGTTAAATCAACCAGGTTCAATTCAATGTCACAAAAACAGGCATCGGTTTTCCCCAAGGAGATAATTGTCTTAGAACCGGATATACTAAAGTCAGGTTAGACAAATCCGCTTTCTGCTTCGATAAGTTTATTCAAGGTTATAATGAAGTATGGTTCTCATGTATGGAGCTCTGCCCCCAAACATATCTTGAAGTTGATGGATTCTATACAGAAAAGAGCCATCCGCCTGTTTGGAGACGCGAACATCACTTGCAACCTTGACATCCTGGAGCATCGAAGAAAGGTTGGAAATTCGTCTCTCTTCTATAGACACTTTAACGGGAAGTGTTCAAGTTACTTGGCACATTTGATTCCACCAAGAGCGGTAAATATCAGAAATTTGAGGTTGAGGTTCAACTCAGTGCACTTCGAACTTCAGTACTTAAAAACTCTTTCATTTCGAGAACTGCTTCTGAAATGTGTTTGTCATGAATGAGTTCAATCTACTCATGTCATCAATGACAGCACGTAATAACATTCATTCGCTCATTTGATTCAATCCCAGCCATAGGAATCTTGTTTGAATTGAAAGGAGTTCATTTTTAGAAGATAATAATTTTTGGGAAAGAATGTAAAAAAGATTCTCACATATGAATATTAAATAGCAGAGAGCCTAAACCTTTATTTTCCAAAAATTGGTTATTTATTGAATGATGGTCGTAGTATTGAGAAGACAGCTAAACAAATTAAACTATTCGATAGTATCTTTTTTTGAAATATAAATGTTTTGACGTGAGATGATGTAACAGTTGAATATTATATGACTTAAATATTTCTTTCATTTCATTTTTGCATGACTTTTCTTATTATACTCGAAATTTATTTTATTTTTGATATCGAAAATCCAGAAAATAATATTGAGAGCTATCTTTTTTTTAAGGCATGTAGTGAGGCGAGTGGTACAGTTATAGAAGAAGAAGGACCTTTCTCCTACGCCCCTCTTCAATCGTATATGGATGGAAATTTCAAAAAAGTACCAATTTTGATGGGATTCAACTCGGAAGAATATATATGGTCGGGAATAGGTATGTGAAAAATATATCATTTTCATGATAAGTTCATTCACTTCAACATATACACTGAAGTAATCATGGAATACTTGTGGTCGTGATTCATCTTCAGAAACTTAAATAAATAGTTTTGAATCATGACAACAATGCATGTACATTATTAGGTTGTTTCAAAAGGTTATAATTTTTAATGTCATGTGATTTTGTAGCTCTATATCTCATTGACTATTTATTTTACAGTGTCGTAATATTTACTGATCGATGGAGAATTTTACACTCTTTATAATTAAACCTTATGCGAGCTAAGGACTAACATGGTTTTACCTTTTACCGTATGATATCCAACATGGGCTGGACGATGGGAAGTGAAAATCGATCGTCCGGCCTTGCGGTTCGGACCACCGGTTCGCACAGCGGTCCATTGAGTGAGTGGAGCAAGCCACCCACGTCAACCCACAAGGCTACCGTCCCACCAAAATATTTGCCAACTTGCACTGAGTGAATGGTAACACAAGATATAATATGTAATGAATTTTATTGATTAACTTCAGCGAAAAAAAAATCTATTTGAAATAAATTGTGATGAAATATCATGAACACAGAGAAGACCAGGTGTAGAATGTTGTACTCTGATTGAATGAATTGTAGAGTTGATTCACCATTGGATTCTTTTATTATTTTAAACTCTCAATAATTCAGTAATTTATTCATTGCCTATTTCTTGTGAGAAATCCTAGAATCCCGTGTTAGGAATCACACGTTAAAATGTAAGACCTCAATAATCCTTAGCTCGCACAAGTTTCGACTTCTGAGGGTTGTTGTTCGTAGGGGTGCGACAGCTGGTTAATGGAAAAACAGATTTTAAAACAGATTTTCGAACTGACTCAATATTTTTTATATTCACATATTCTGTGACTTTGAATTCAAGAACACAGAGCCGCCTGACTTAGGTTATATGAGCAAAGTTGATATTTCAATGTTGATAGATATCAGGGAACCTATTTTCAGTTTCTCTTATCGAGAATGTGGGTTTGGATCTCACTATTCTTGCATTGAATCAGTATTGTTAACGAACAATGCTGTGAGAATCATTGCGTGTCATTGAGTTTCTGATATGAAAAGTCCAAAATGACTTCTACCTAGATATCTACTTTTGACAACCCCATCAGAAGCATGCAGCATTGTCACATTCTGATCTGACATTTTTCTCTAGCGTCTGTAATAGGGTCTCGCTTTCAAGCAGATATCACAAGGTAGTCATCGTCATCTATTTTAAATGATTTTCTCAAATTGTGTTCATCAATATTTATTCATTTCATCTTCCTACTTCCAGATGATTTTGTTTCTTATCTTCACGAAGAATTCAAGAGTTGAAACGATTGATTTTTTACGACCTCTCCTTTATAAGTTCATTGATATTCTATTTATTTTTGAGAATTCTAAATATGCTTCAGGGTTGACCACATACCGAATATAAAATTTCAGATCCAGACATCCCTGTTATGGCTGAACTCGATAACAATCCTGAAAAAGTCGTACCAGATTTGATCCATATGTCTCTAGAAAATAGAAAAATCGCTGGACAACGCTTGAGGAAAGTGTATACAAAAACATCATTTCAAAAAGATATTACTGCATATTGCAGGGTAAGTGACAACATAACATCAACTGAATCAACTTCTTCGCAGAGATTTTTGTGTATATACTCATAACCAGTATATCTGGAATTAGTTTTGATTACCTTTAAATGAACAAGGTGTCAGAAACCATTCAGACTGAAATGCCAAAGTTGCTCCATGTTTTTGAATCATGAGATTTGTATTTGTATGATTTCGTATCTCAGTTCTATGTTGTTAATTGTCTTCACGTTGATACAAGATTCTAGCTGGTCTACTTTTAGAGATATAGTAATATCTCTAAAACTAAGTCCTACTAAAAAAAATTGTTCTTAATTTTTTCCCGCCAAGTAGTAGCAAAAATCGCTTCGAATTAAAAACTCACCATATTCGGTTTCGAATGTTTCTTCTACAGAAGTTCTTTCCAAATGTAACTCTTTCAGACCACAGTGTGAGTTAACATTTTTGAGAATGTGCTGAATATTTCTCAGGTATTTCAGAAGAGAAAAATACAATTCGATACAGAACAAGTATACTCTGAAACCATATACACACCTGTGTCTTATATGGATATATTCAAACAATAATAATCATTACGAGTTGAACAATACCAAAAAATTATATAATTTATGTATGCTTTCCCTTGACATGAAGATGAACGTCACATTTACTTACTCCAGTAATATGCAAACCTAGATGTCACCTGTTTTCAACAATTTGGATGGATTCCGCTTGTGATGATAAACTGAAACGATCATACGACATGGACAATGTTTGTACAACTTGCCATAAATCATTCAGATTCGAAACTGGCCTCAAAATTCATAATGGAAAAATTAATAAAACGTCAATGTCAAATTCAGAAAATAACATTTCAATGTCGAATCGTCAATTGGAAATTCCAGCCCGAATGAAAAGATTTGTTTATATATATATATATATATATATATATATATATATATATATATATATATATGGGTGGGTGTGTGTGTGTGTGTATATGTATGTGTATACATACATGTGTAATATTTTGTAATACTGATGTCTTTTTTCTGAAATTTTAACTATTTTGTAATTCCTTGACTTATCCTATCTGTATTACTCTGTTTGTACATCTAAAGGATCAATAAATATTATATTATGCATCTAAAGTCACCGATGAATGTGTAATGCAGAACTCCATTTCCAGTTGGAAAAATTTACTTTCACATTCAGGGTTCTCCTTATACAATATTCGAAGGAGTAGAGAAAAAAATCTCTAACAACATTGATAAAGAGGAACATCAAAACGATGAATAGCGAATCATTTGCTATTCCACCGGCGATTGCCAAACGATTCAAAGTATCTCAAAAATTATTTTAACCCTTCAAGTCCGAAGTTTAACATTTTTTGGTTCTGTTTCGAAAAATGTTTTTTTCTGATAAACAATGAAGTGATGTGACTTGATTATACAAAACTTTCGACAGAATTATTTTCCAGTGGGAGATATGAGACGTTACCATATGGTAACGCTAGTACTTTCATGGAAGGTGAGGTACAAAAATGAATACAACACTTTTAATGAGCTAAATAGTATTCAATTCATAAAAATAAAGAAGTAAATACGAATTGAGAGTAACTTTTCCAGTGTACATCTGTGTTCATAGTGTGTGGAATATCTGATTGCAATCAATGCACAAACCTACATTGCATTTGCTACACATGGTTCTCACACTGGAAATACAGCCTTCGCCTGCACAACGCCTCCTTTTTTTATTAGGGGTATGGACCAGAAGATGATTCATTTCATCGTATCTTACATCATCAGCCACTCTATTGCATGAAATGCTGTTTCTATCAGTGGGAGGACGTCCACCAACTTTTGACATCACGCCATATTTATGCAGATATGTTTGAGCAATATCTCTACGGAATGATAATTGTTCCGGTCAATGCATCGATTTTCTACGTAAAATCCACGCATTTATCGCCACGTCAATCATCCAAGTGAATATACACCACCACCACTTCTTTCCGCGAATTGATATTCTGTATCTTCCCAAATTCTCATCCATTTGGTCTGTTCCCCCCATAAAATTATTATACTGACCCTGTACTGACCTCTATCACCTTCTTATCACTCTGAGAATAACGTTTTACATTACATGTTGGTTGTACTCCATATGAAGTGGAAGCGGCTGTAATTATACTGTTGTCTACCCATCTAGCTAAAATGATACCAACATCTTTGGCAATACAGTGATCAAATGTTCCTCTCGGTGCTTTTTTCAGTTCTGCCTTCGATTTGAAAGGACACTGTTTTGGAATCCGGTTGTCTCTTATGGTGCCCGTTCCAGAATATCCATTTATTCGTAAAAAATTGAAAAGCTGTATGCTTGTGAAGAAATTATCTAGGTAGAATTTATAGGGTAGATTTTTATGAGGTAAGTCTCGTAACATAGCAACAAACGGAGCAGCCGCCATTCCAAAAGCTCGCTCATCTTTCTCGTTTCCAATGAATCTTTTACCTTGATATACCTCGAAATTTATGAGGTAACCCTCTTTTGTATTCATACTCCAAACTTTGTAGCCGGATCGTATGGGCTTACCACGTATAAATTGTTTGCACCCATGGTGCCCATAATATTTTATCAATGATTCGTCATAATCAATATGCTGTTCGGGTACAAAATTCTGTAAACAATTTTTTTTTTATCCTCTCAATCATTGGTCTAAGTTTCCATAACTTATCTTCCTTATTTATCTGCGTGTTATCAGCACAATGCAGAAATCGCATTATTTGAAAAAAACGATCTCGCCTCATCGCGTTACTGTTAGCCAAATTCTTCATATCGTTTTCAGAAACCCAGTAGTATTTTTTTCCAGGTAACTCATTATACCCACTCACAATCAATATACCAATAAAGCATTTCAGTTCAGCAAGTGTCACTTTGGGGTCAGGAAAGTTCATAAACAAAGCATATCTCTGTATTTATTGAAGCAACAAAGAGGTGACTGAATCATCGAAAAATATCTCGAATAATTCAGTAGCTGACATATTTTTATATTTAGAATAATCGCCGCTAGGAAAGACGTTTTGGATACTAGTCTTGTCCCCGCTGATCCATTCGATATCATGTGTATTGCAATTTTCATAAAGAAATGAATTTTCAGTATTCACCATGTCAGCATTGGCATTGTCAGCGTTTCCAATGTTGTCATTTCTAACTCTCCCATTCTCTTGAAAGAAATCTGATGTCATCCATAACACTTTCTGTAACATGATCACCATTTCTAAATAATACTTCTGCTTCAGATCGCAATTGTCTTCCAGTGAAATGATCAGGTATTAGCTCTGATTCATCTCCTGAATCTTCATCAGTTAGTACATGAGGTTCAGGTGGGGTGATATATATATATATATATATATATATATATATATATATATATATATATATCTGATACGTCATTTTCCTCTGAATAGGTCAGTTCCAAAGCTTCCTCGAGGGTTAATCCTCCACTGAAAACAATTTGTTCATAATATCAGGCTAAAGTACTAGCGTTACCATTTGGTAACGCCGTGATATATCGGGATGATGATCAAAATCAAAACCTCTTTTTTGAATTTTTGACAGTAACTAATGTTTCTCTATCTATTATTGAACGTACAATATGGTTGAATTAGCAAAATAGAGGAAATTGCGGTATTTCTGGCAACTTACGTGAAGCGGATATCCATTTTTCTGCCGGGTGAAAAGAAACGATCGTTCAACACTTTATCTGACGGATTGAAAGTCCCAACTGTGCATGAAACATCAAAATATACGTAGTTCGATGCATGATGAGAACTATCCTAGCGCCATCTAAATTTTTAAGATGTAATTTCAATATTTATTTGGCGGTAGAAAACTGTCTTCTCTCTGTTACCATATGGTAACGTCAGTGCTTGAAGGGTTGAATGAGGTTGAGGAGGGCATATTTCATCTGCTACTAAAATTCTTAGTTCCAAGGATACTCTCGCTGATTATGACAATGATATTTTATCGAAGCTCATTATCAAACATCCTCAAGCCCACTGAATATCAAATGCATTGGAACCTTCACTTGATCAAACAAGCAATTCAACGTTTCAAATTCCTGAACAACTTATACAACAGTGAAACCGTTTCGCACTGGATCAGCTAGAGGACTAGATGGCTTTTGCCCAAGTCACATATAAAACCTTCTTATTTATAGTGCTGGCAATTCAAGAGATAAACTGCTTACTTTTGTGACAAATATTTGTAATCTCTCATTATCTGGGAAAGTAAATCCAGAGATATATGTGTTCTCACAAAAAAATACGGAGGAATAAGTACCATTGCCATCGATACTTTCTTTCGCCGGTTAGTGGCCAAACTAAGTTGTTCTTGAATTGAAGAAGACCTTGCTTAGTATGTTACGTCCCATTCAATTTGGTTTCGGTACTCCTAGAGGATGCGAAGCGGTCGCCCATGCAGCACGCCGATATATCCATCAACATCTGAATTCGTTATTCAAAATATTCCTCAAGTTGGATTTTAAAAACGCATTCAACATGATTGATTGAAAGTTGATGTTACAACGGTCACAAGAGTATTTGCCAGACCTATACCCTTTTATATATCAATGCTATGGATTTTCAAGTTTTTTCAATTTTAGTGAACATTTGATTGAATCTTAGAGAAATGTCCAACAAGGCGATCCTTTAGGACCTGCACTTTTCTGCCTGACCATTCAAGAGCTAACTATAAAACTAAATTCAGAATTCAACTGTTAGTATCTGGACGACGAATGCATTGGAGATGATATTGACATTATATTGAAGGATTTGGAGATAATTATTAACAGTTCAAAACAAATTGGTCTCGAATTTGACTTTGATGAATGTTGATAAATTTCCAATTCAAATCTTGAATCAGAATCTCTTACCGAAATTATGGAAGTTGTTCCTTGTACAAAACTCATGGAAAAATCGAAATGGAAACTATTTGGCGCCCTTCTTTACAAGATTTGCTAATGCATACTTCCTTTTTTTTTAATTGAATAGAACTGGCCGATACTTGATGAAAATCCATATCGAAAAACTAATCAATACAAATTATTGCATGATTTTCACTATAACGGTTTCGCTATACAATAGCTTCTTCAAGTTATGCAATACAGTTCATTGTATGATTTTCACTATGAGGGTTTTAAAAAAACCGCGACACGTGTTTCGCTATACAATAGCTTCTCCAAGCATAACTCTATACTCTAAGGATATTCTCTCTTTTTGGAAAAGTCAAGTAAACCTTAAGAACTTTGATGATCATAACATAACATTAGATATGCAGATGACACCAATATATTTGTCTCTGACAAATTTGAAAATTCCTTGAAACAAAAGTGTACGACTGCGGTTGGTAAACTCATTTCATGGTATGATCAGAAGTCTCTCTATTTCAATAGTAATGAAACAAATATAATTCGATCCAACAACTACCAAAAACAATGCGAAACTGTAACAATGAAAACTGATGAAATCTTGATTGAGCCTACTTAATCAGTTAAATTACTTGGAATTACTATAGACGCTGATTTAAACTGGAAAAAAGCTTGTACCAACTTGATCTCAAAATTGAACTCATTATGGAAAAGAAAGTTTTTGGCTTTCTACTACTCCATCTTGATACAAAAAAGGGATGAGGGAATCTTCCAAAGAAAGGAAGGAAGTAACCAATTTGAAAATATGAAAGTAGCTGTTTCAGGAGGATTTTCTTTCAGTTTGTGTCTGAAAGTTACTTCTTTGCATGATCTACACATCCATGTATAGAGTTACTTATTTTCAAATTGATTACATCCTTCCTGTTTTTGGAAGATTCTCTCATCCCTTTTTTTGTATCAAGATGGAGTAGTAGAAAGCCAAAAACTTTCTTTCCCAAAAATTAATCACTCCCAAAAATATAACCCCTTCAATTGAACTCATTAGTTTTATGTTCCGAAATCTTAAGAACATTTTGTTACGTGAACAATTATTCGTATTATATCATGCACAAGTAGTCTCCCGATTACGATATGGTATATGTTTCTGGGATGTTTCCACTCGAACACCAGACGTATTTATTGCAAAAATCACTTGCGATATCCCAAGCAAAGCATCCTGTAAACCGATTTTTAAAGAATCAAAAATTTGAACAATGACAAGTATTTCAATTTTAGAAATGTGTTTACTAGAATCCAACAAGTTTATAGTTATAATACGAGGAATTGCGTTTATTTCCACATTCCCTACTGTGGAAGGCCATCCCTGGCCTTCCAGGCCAGTATGGCTAGGAATCCAGACCAGAGGCAATCTGTTAAGTGTTCCTATCGAGGATAGTCGTTTTTGACAATGTGCTACCAATTTAGACATTGCTCGGTAAAAGCCAAGAGCTTCCAATGCCGCTTGACTGTCCGAGAATATTTTCATTGACTTGTGTATGAGTTTGGATTTTTCCAATCTCTCCACACACAACAGCGTAAATTTTTGCTTGAAATACAGTCGCATAGGTTTCTAGGTAGGTTGATATCTCTATCCTGGGTCTGCGACTGAAAACACCTGCTCCAGAACCGGAAGATGTTTTTGGTCCATTTGTGAACCAACAACTATCTGCTCTCAATATTTCCTTCTCCCGGAGGATCCAGTCCTCTCTACTTCATAAGGCAGTACTTTATAAGGCAGTTCGTAGGTGATAGTTGGAGGCATAATGTCAGAGGTCATTTCCAGAATGCTGTGACTTCCAGTGTCAAACAACAGTCTCTTGCACTCTGCATTAAATTGATTTGTGCAATTGGTAATGTACACAATTCTATATACAGTCCATCTAGAAGGATCTCAATGGTCGCTGAACGTGTGGTACTGATGACCAGACAAGCCTGTCTCTGTAAGCCAGAGAGCTTCGCCTGGGCCGTTTTCTGTAAAGCCTTTAGCCTCCAGGCAATTGCACTATAAGTGATCATTGGTTTGATAATCATCACATAAATCCGCACGCAGTGTGGATACTCATCAGTAACCTTCGATGCTTTCTGGGATTTGTCTCTCCCCATATCACAAAGAACTGACCAATTGAGTTTGTCATAATGCTTGAATTTCTTCACAAGAGGGAAAACTCCGGATGAAGATGAAAAACCATTGTGTTCGAGGTGCAAGTTACCCCGTATTTAAGTAATTCATTTAAAAATAGTCCCCCAAACGGGAACATTCAGAGGCAAATTAAATGTTGCCAAAGACATTTCTTTAGAAGATTAGATATGAGCAATTATGCATCAGACAATGCATCTCCTTGTTATTATAATCTATATGCACTTTTGAATCACAGTGGGACTACTCACAACGGGCATTGCAGAAAATCAAAATTATGGCATGTGGCATGAATACAATGATTCAGACGTGTCCCCAATTTCACCAAAATTGCTTGTGAGTGAGAAGGCATATGTCCTCTTTTATATGAACAGGAGAGAACGAAGTAGTACTTTTGATATGGTTTTTTATCTTTTTCTCTTTTTAAAAAGAACTAAAATGTTTGAAATGTTGTTCTACAAAGAAATACTATCGACAATTATAGTTATTCATACATTTCAATTATACCAGCTTTCCAATATACGAGTACTTGCTCACTACAATATTGATTGCAATAATTACTTAACTTCTCAATATTACTGTGCTCGATATATTGTACTACGCGTAACACGTGGAGAAAGATGGATGCACATTACAAGTCATCTGCGCTCAGGATGCTTCCGTTAAACTTCAAGTGATCTCAATCATTACGTTAATTAATTTGTTCAATAACATATTCTAAATGAATTGAATTGAGAAATTAATTTCATTTTGTTTTTCAGTGGACTAGTGATAACAGAATGATAACTCCAATTTGTAAACAGGCAGAACTTATAGCCTCAGAGGTGCCTGTTTATTTATACCAATTTTCGTACTACGGCAAGTTGGGACAAGGTCCAACGGATATCGTTCCAGGTAAATAAAGTGTTCTAAATGATTATATAAAAATCATTTCTCAAATTCCTCATTGCGACCAATCAATATTTGGGAGATGTATCAGTCTATTAAAATGCTCTCAAATTTTCTCATTACTACTAACCAATATTTGAGAGATGTATCAGTCTATGAAGAGGTTACTTTGTTCAATAATGAATTTTGAAAATCTAGAACTGATGGTGTCTTCTTTTCATTCCGTCTCGTTGAAAAATTATTGGACAGAAAAACGTAAATAGTGGTCAGATAGACGGTCATCTATGACACCAATGTTATCTTCAGTTCTTTCAATAACAATGATCTGTAATATGAATTTTTAAGGAAGAAAACCTCATAAATATATACCTGGGTTGAGCCTATGATTACAAACTAATCAGAAATTTGATGTGGTTGAACATGCTTGTCCTGAATTCCATCCGAATCTATATAATAGTTTTTTCAACTAATGTCGTCGTTGAAAATTCAATATTGCAAATATCTCCTATGATACACTCGAAAAATGAACTTATTACTGAAAAAAACAAATCCGCTTCATGACAATGACAGCTTATGAAAATCATTTATATAAATTAGTTATTCGATTTTTGTTTGAAGTTGATTGACAATGTTTCATAATGAATTTCATCCGTTCGGACTTGCATTGTCTGATATTACATGAGATGATTTGAAATCCCTGAAAGAAGTAATAAAAAAAATTAACAAAGAATAGCTGGAAATAACAATTATATTCAGCAAAAAAACCTAAAATGAAATAACACTGAAATACAATACAAGTAAAAATAGATCAATGGAAAAAAATAAGAAATTAAAATAAAAAGTTAAGAGACTCCAAGCCAAGTTACTTTACGACCTTTCGATTGTTAGTATCCACAATCGTTTTCGAGTGATGACTGAAATAATTTCTCCGAGAGATGGCTATTTATGGGTCATTCGAGTACTTTTACTTATCTCAGCTTTCCTTTTTCTGTTTCACCGGTTTAGTGGGACATGACCGTTTGGTGAGAGTTGCCCATTTTTCGCTTGATTATGGGTTTCCATATGTTGCGTATCTCTACGCTAGCTTGGCTAAATACATTGTTGGACAAAATGTATGCAGCATCTTTGAATTTCCTCCTAAACCGATATTCCTCCCTGTGTATGATCCCAGCTTGGGACCACTCGATGTTATGTTGATGGGTCCAAACATGCTCTGCTATTCCTGATTTCCTGTTTCCCCTCGCTGTGTGTGTTTTTTGTTCTCGGCCGAAAGCACAAAAGCACAGTCTAATAGAATCTTGATGATTCCTTTTTAGTCGATTGATGGTGGTTGGATTCGTGGTTCAGATACTGTTCCGTATGAGTGGGTTTTCGGTTACAGATGTTGAGAAGAGGACCGATACTAAGTGGGTTTTTTGCTTTTTTTGCTCAATATAATTATTATTTTGAGCTATTCTTTTTTTAATTCTTCTTGGAACTTCAATGGAAGTCCGAACTAATAAAATTCAAGTTATTTGATGTCAGCCAAAGCAATTTTCTCTGAGGGAAAAAACTTTTTTTGGGGGAAATGAAAACGAATATTTTTTTGGCAATATATTATATTTGTGTAGCTTGAATTGTAATGTATAGTTCTATAAATGATGTTTATGATATATAATTAGGATGAACCGGCTTTGTCACGTTCTGTGATATGAAGTCCTTGAGCTGTTGCGAGAATTAGGTAAATCGTCTTTTAAAGATTGCCAAGAAAGTGCCGATGAAGAGCTGAGTTTTCATCAATCTAACAGTAGTCGACCAGGAGAACTGACTATTCAGTATTTAAAGGAGTCTAAAGTATTCAAGCTTGGGTGCAAATATTGTTAGGTCAAGAAATTAATAATATATACATGTTGGTTAAAATTTGTTTAATTTAATATTTTTTCAATGGAATTATTCAAGAGCTAGCTGAAATTTATGTTTTTAGGTGCTGGAAGAGTGGCTCATGCTGAAGATTTACATTATATGTGGGACGATGGCTCTAATTCTGATCTGAGCAAATTTCCAGAGGAAGATGGGTTGACACTTCACCGATTCGTGAAAATGTGGACCAACTTCGTAAAGTATCTGTGAGTACTGAAAATTTGAATATATGTATCATTCGTTATACTGAAAATATGATAACATCGATAACTTAATGCTAGAGAAACTGAAAAATATGAAGATATTAATCAATTTCTTCTGAATATTTTCTTCTTCCATAAAGTAAACAAATTGAAAATTTTGTTTGAATTGAAAACACATTTTTCACAAGAGAAATGTACTATCAATCAGTAACTTGTCGTATTCAATATTCACAAAAGAGCCGCGAGATCAACTCATCGTTTCGGAGGCCGAATTCAATATTAAAAAAATTGAATGCATTTTCCAGTTTCTTTCTTCGCTTCTCTTCATTTTCAAACTTTCTCACAGGTGTCAAAAAGTATTTTGAACGTGAATGTGTCAATAATATTGACTGGCCCTGAAAACGTCTGATGTTGCACAAGGTGTTTCTCTAATATTGTGAAAGGTGAAAATATTCAATAAAAATCAATCAATAACTTATTTCCTCCAAAAAATGACTTAAATTCAATATGAAGATTCCTACGTAAATTCAATGATGACACAATTTCATAATCACATTTCAAAATTATGATAAAATTTTTGGATCCATCATTAGCTTTTTTGTGTTTGAAAATCATGTGTTACTTTTTTTTGGGGGGGCTTGAACTTTTTATATGCCTCAGACTCCACATTATTTTTCAAGATCGGAAGTAATTGGAATTTTATATATAAAAGAATATATTTCTTTATAAAAATCATATGTCAACAGCAGTTTTTTGTAGATTTCTATGTAATAATCGTAAATATTTTCAATTCAGAAATCCAACGCCGGAAAAAGATCCTCTTCTGAATAATGTTACCTGGCCCACAACGAACAGTGAAACACTTCTCTATCTCAACTTCAATGACACTCTGGAGGTAAGAGAAAATCCAAGGCAATTCAGAGATGTGAAGGTGATTTTAGATAGTTATATGGAACCTCCATATGACTATTACTAAAAATTTATTGTGATTAGTTGAAATGAAAATAAATATTTCATTGGACTTTTGTCGTTTTCCTTTGAAGTACTCATCATTGTATGCACTCCATTTTTCTCTTCAGAAGGAAGTTTTAGATTTACCCATTCATTTAAATTTGAATTTGCCATATCAAAGCTCTTTGACCATTTCTATACTGTATTACTGGGAAAGTAATATATTGAAATAGAGAAGATCTATCAGGTTTTATTACACAACCTATACAATTCAAGGCTCATGGCGAGAGGTTTGTTTAGTGATGAAGAACATTCATCTAAGTACCAGATATTCGATTTGAATGAATTTTCATCACAGCGGTGTAGCAGCTTTCCTTTTTTTTTGTGAAGCAATGGTGTTCATTTGAAAAATATTATAACTGTGATGCTGAACAAATGTATACTTAAAAATTGTTTTAGGGTTCATTCCAAAAAATCTGTGGTTATTAACATTAGCTAATGTTTTAGCAAAACATGTTGTGATATATTTTTCAAATGAAGTTTGTGGAGATCAAATCGTCAGGTGTAGTTTTTGAAATCGATATTAGGTTGTTTCAAAATTTTTGTTCATGATTTGTTATTCGTTCGTTTGTTCTTCTTCAAACTGTAATATATCAGTGAAAATATCAGCTTTGTTTAATACGTACTCAATTTCATCGAAATATGCGTCATGTGAATCAATATACTTTTGCTAACGTAACATAAGTCGACCAATTTCGTCACTATTAATATAGTGTGGTTGGGATTCGATGATGTCGACAAAGGCCGTTTCTGCCTGGGCTTGATTCAGGAGTGTTCCACTGATGATATAGTTATCAAAGTTCTCGAATGGTAGTTGGTTGGCGAGAGGTCTGGGAAGTATTGTGGGTGAGTCAGAACTTCGACCCTCAGTTCGTTTAATTGTCGGATGGTGAACGGATTAGACCAAAAGATGAATCATCATCGTTCTTTTGGGCTCTGTGATAAGAAGGAATGTTTCGAAAAAGAACTAGACATTATCAAAAAATATCTTCAACGGAATGGTTACTTCAAAGTCATGGTGGAACAGACTTTGGCTGAAAGACATCAAGAGTCTCGCAAGAAAGAGAAGCTGTCACAACCAGTGCTTGTACTTCTCTACGCCAAAGGATTATCGAAAAGAATAAGAAAAATTGGGTCCAAATACAACATTAGAACCAGCTTCAAATCTGGAAATATCATTCGTAACAGCCTCACGAAAATCAGGCCATCAAAAGCGGACTGCGGTCAAGAATCACATTTACCGGATACCCGGTCATTTAAAATCCGCACAAGAAAAGTGCACAGAAAGGAGAAACCAGCGAATCGGGAATAGCAGAGCATGTTTTGATACATCAACATAACATCAAGTGATCCCAAGCAGGGATCATCCACAGGGAGAAACACAGATTTGAGAGGAAGTTCAAAGAAGCTACATATAATATGTTGTCCAACGACACATTCAGCAAAGCTAGCATAGAGATACGCTGATCGTTTCGAAGTTCAACTCAGTACACCTTGAACTTCACTGTTTAGAAACTATTCCATATGGAGAACTACGTTAATCTGGAATAAACTTTCATAAAACGTTTTTTCGAATGAATCTAATCTCCAGTGGTTCAAATCCAATGTGAATCGCTATTTTCGCACAGGCACCGCTCTTAGAGCGCCTCAAGGATTTTCCTGTAGTATTTGTGTCTTGTCATTGAAAAAATATGGAAACCTGTATTCAAACGGAAAACTCCCGCCAAACGGGGTCAACTCCCGATTAAGCGGTGAGAGGGAAGAGGCGATAGGTAAATATGCTCGTATAACCTAAAAATAGTCAGTCATCTCTCGTATGAATTAGTCCAGTTATCATCCTAAGTCGATTGTGGATACTAACAATCAAAACGTTGTGGAGTTACTTGGTTTGAAATATTTTTCAATTTTTATATTTACCTACTTTTTGATTTTTTGCTTATTTTCATTTCTATCCTTTTATATTTTTTATTCCTTTTCATTCTGTGTTCATTTTCATTTTGTATCTTGATTACTTCATTCGGTTTTTTGTATTGTTATTTCACGTTTTATTAATTGATATAATTGATATCCTACAAGCAACCTCCTTTTGGCAATTCCATAATGAAATATAATTTTCCATTTGTACGGACTCCTTGAGCTCACTACATGCACTAGAAAACCTATTGAATAAAGATCCATTAGTACAAACCATATTGGCATCCATACATTGGATGAATAGAAATGAAAAATATTGAATTTGCATGGACTCCTAGTTACCAAGGAATCTCGGATAATGAACTAGCATAGCAGGCAGGTAAATGTGCTACAAAAATTCCTGATGTCTGTAATATTCCTATTGGACTGGAAGGCGTGAAAAAATTGTTTGAACAACAAATTATGTGTTCATGACAAACTGAATGAAAGAGAAGAGATACAAAATTGAAAGAGGTGAAGCCAAAAATTACACCCTGGAGCCATTCTATTCCACAAACACAAAAGAACAAACTGTGATCGCACGCTTGAGAATATGTCATACCAACCTAACACACATATTCATGCTCTCAGAAGAAAAAAACAACCAATATGCCAACAATGTAGGCAGAGGCTAACAGTGAAACATAGATTGATAAACTGTGTCCAATATGATGAAAATAAACAACGATTTGAATTACTGAATTCTCTGAAGGAAAAAATAGACCACAAAATTACATTAATGAAAATCACAATGAACCAAACACAATGTACCTATATGAAACATCTGAGGAAGAAGTGAATTTAGTCATAAAAAATCTTAAAAATAAAAAATCTCCGGAATGGGATGATATTCGTGCTGAGACTCTAAAAAAAATTTCAAGCCAAATCAGTTCACCACTCACTTATTTGATAAATGAATGTTTTCGAAAAGGATGTTTTCCAGACTGCTTAAAAATTGGTATAATTAAACCACTACATAAGAGTGGGGACAAAACCAGTATAGGCAATTATCGCCCTATATCCCTGCTGTCTATCTTTTCTAAAATTATCGAACGAATTCTGAAATCAAGAATTAGTAAGTTTTTAGACAAGTTCCATATAATATCTGACTTACAATACGGTTTTAGAAAGGGAAAATCGACAGAAGATGCAATACATCATTTAACCCAACAGATATATGAAGCTTTGGATTCTAAAGTTCCAGCAATTTGTATCTTCGTCGATCTTTCAAAAGCGTTCGATACAGTATGCCATAAACGACTTTTGGAAAAGATGAGACAGTATGGACTTAGAGGTAATATATATGAACTCCTTAAGAGTTATCTCTCAGAAAGGATACAATATGTTAACATTGATGGTGTTATCAGCAATCCCAGGAAAGTAACCTTTGGTGTCCCTCAGGGAACCGTTCTGGGACCCTTACTTTTCACAATTTATATCAATGACATGATGACATTGCACACGAAGGGGAGAGTCCTTAGTTTTGCTGATGACACTGCATCGAACAACTTACCAAACCTTGGCTCCCTGAATATAGACAATAACACACACATACCTGAAGCAACAACAGTTAAATACCTAGGTATTATACTGGATCGACACCTTCGATGGGACAACCACATAAAAAATGTTGTCAATAAAATAAGGGGCCTACTGTCTAGATTCAGGTACCTGAGAGACTTCCTCGATTTAAAAAATCTTAGAACGTTGTATCTCTCTTTGGTCCAGTCGCTTATCAGTTATGGTATTTTGGGATGGGGTGGAGTGGCTGAACACCACTTACATAACCTGAATGTAATCCAAAAATGGATTATTCATCATCCATCATCTACCGAAATAATATTGACTTCCCAACTGATTCCCTGTTTCAAGAGAGCCAATTTCTTGATGTAAGGCAGCTTTTTTGTCAAAGTGTATTAAATAACACCCACAAGAAAAAAATACTAGTAAATACTCTAGATCATAATTATGAAACAAGAGGGAAATCAATATATACCTGCACAAGTGCAAAAACAATTGGTCAACGTTCATGTAAATACATCGCTCCAAGCTTATACAATCTACTTCCAGCTAAAATAAAAAGAATAGACAAATTCAGAAAATATAAAGATGAGGTCAAAGATTGGATAATGCAAAGTGGAAGAGACATTTTTAACAATCTTATAAATCTAAAATACTTACGATGAAGCAAAAAAAAACAAATTGAGAGCTCGTTTTCATTTAATTTTATACTCTTTTATATTCTTTATCTTCTTTATTTCAATATTTTTACAATTAAAGCTAAAGTTTTTGGTTGAAGAAATCCTTAATCAGGATAGCACGTTACAGGATAGGACCCCCGTCTTTCCTTGCTCGTACAAGTTTGTCGAAGACTTCTGAGGGTTGCTCGTAGAGGTGTGACCGGTTGACGGAGGGAACAAATCTATTCAGTTGTTAAGTGGCTCTGCTGGTTATATGTGTATACTGATATATAAGTAGTAGATATATTAGATGTGTGAAACAGTTAGTGTTTACGGTTATGTGCACTATATATGTATGTATATATTTGTTTGTTTGTTCTAGCATCATCACATACAAGTATCTTGAATACTTCCGTGATGTTTTCAATGTTTACTCATTATTCATGTAACACTGTTTTTCTTTATGAACTATTTCCTTGAATAAACATTATTATTATTATTATTATTATTATTATTATGTCTGAAAGCTATAGAGCTGTACTCAAAAATTCAAACAAGAAAACAAATGATAGATAAACTAATAGTAGAAGGTCAATGACCTCCTATTCGATGCCTTCGAAAAAAATTGTATTTCAGATATTTATCTTAATTTCATTTGTTCTTTCATGGATTTTGAATCATAGTGGAATCATATTAGATGATGGTTGTCCGAACTCATGAAACTGAATGGTTCAAAGGAGAATATCATTGAATTCTTTTCAGATAGCTACGAAAACAAGTCATGAACAATGTTGATTTATATAACTTCAAGAAACAATAGTGAACATCATAGGACACTTGACACACTAAGGATAATCCACCAATAATATCGTTCATTTTTTGGAAAAGAGAGACTTGGGCGTGACTCACAGAACAAATAATGATTCAAGGGTGACGCTTTCAGGAGATGACAAAAACTGTTAGTTATAGTTCTGGTTTTTGGTTTACACACGTTTACGCTCAAATAATGATTCACCGAAACCAGTCCTGCACAGCTGAATCTAAGGCATCGTCAGGTGTAGCTGACGTGCAAAAACACTCATATGGAAAGGTTACCGCGGGTATCGAGGTGGGAATCTTGCACCTTGATTATCCGACTAGCCCATTGACAATGGAAGTCACAACATTCTGGAAATGACCTCTGGCGTAGTCTGTCGACTACGAACTGCCTTGTAAATTACGGTTTCCGATTAGACAGGACTGGATCCTCCGGGAGAAAGAAATATTAAGAGCAGATAGTTGTTGGTTTTCAGATGGACCACAAACACCATCTGGTTTCTTTGCAGGTGTTTTCAGTTGCAGACCCAGGACAGAGATATCAACCTGCATAGAAACCTATGCGGAGAGATTAGAAAAATCCAACCTCATACACAAATCAATAAAAATATTCTCGGACAGTCAAGCGGCTTTGAAAGCTCTTGGCTCCTACCGAGCAATGTCTAAATTGGTAGCAAATTGTCAAAAACGACTCTCCTCGATAGGAACACTTAATAGATTGCCTCTGGTCTGGATTCCTAGCCATACTGGCCTGGAAGGTAATGAGGCTACTGACTCCTATGCAGAGGAGGGTGCTGCACGCAGCTTCATCGGACCAGAACCTGTCATTGGTATCGCTTTAGGCTTTGCCAAACAGAGATTGAACACCTGGGTGGCAAGAATATTTATGGATTTCTGGAAGAATATTCCAGTATTGGCTCACTCCAAGGCATTTATTCACCATTCGAAGCTTGATACCAAACAGTAGATATGAACTACGATGTCTAACAGGCCTTCTCACAGGTCACTGTCATGTGAATCATCATATGCAGAGACTTGAAGTGTCTAAAGACAGTGTTTGTAAAATGATGAAACAGCAGAGCACATACTTTGTGCCTGCCCTGCTGAGGACGAATCTGGTTTTTAAAGTTCGGCAGAGCCGTACTATTACTATCTGACCTGAAAGACCACTAACCATATGAACTAATCGGCTTCGTTAAGAAGCTGGGTTTATTTGGTCGAGTGTAAATAGGTGTGAGCCACAATAAACCCTTGCGAGTCGTGGTGGAGATTCGAATAAACCCACTCACTCTGGACCTACCTAAGCTAACCTACAAAATGACGGATTACACATTATTTTTCAAGTATCCCAATATGGGTATCGAATGACAAGGCTTGACTAGGAGAATAATAGTACACTTTGAAAAAGATGCAAATTCAAGATGGCTGCAGCAACAAAATGGCGCATTAAATATTTTTTCACAACTACCTAAATATAGGTATCAAATGACCGAACTTGACTAGTATAATTGTAGTACACTTTGGAAAAGATACAAATTCCAAATGGCCATAACTAAAAAATGGCGAATTACATATTATCTTGTGATACTAAGGCACTGAATGAACTAAATAGAATGGGAAGAATTGAGTAATTAAAATAAAAACTGAAAATGTGAAAATGAAATAAGTATAAAAAATGTTTATGTTAAACGGTTTTATTGAAAAAAAAGTAATTATGATGTAGATAATGTACTAAAAACTAAAAAATATATAGAAATGCTGTTCATTTTTTAGATTTGTTGATACATACTGAATCAACTACAATATGTTCTTATCGTCATAATGGGACATTTGACGCACTTAAGCAATAATTTCAACGTTTTTGTTAAAAAATGTACTGTTTATCTTCCTTATCTATGATACAGGAATATTCCATCTTGAAAAATTCAGTGGACTACGGCGGCTCACTGATTGACGGAAATCTATAATGCACGTATTGAAAACGATTTAATCTGAAACTTCAACAGATTGAATCAAATCTGAGAGTATATAAACGCAAAGGTTGGAATACACTTATCAAATTACTCTTGATTATAATTGTGTAATATGGCGGTCTTGATAGGAAGATATTCCCTTCTGATGACACTGAGCATTGCACATGCTGTAATCACTGACGTGAGTACTGATTGAATTTTGTGAAAAAATCATTAGTTGTAATTTTTTTGGAAATGAACTGTTCACTGAACCAGTTCCTTGAGTTTTGCAAAAAAAATATCATCAACATTACTGAAGGACAAAAAATATTTTCTGCAACATTAGAGAACACAGCTCAAATATCATAAAAAACTCATCAATTACTACAAACTAATTGTTCTCATATTGTCACTTGCCGAAAGAAAGTACTGAGCGCTACAACGTCTAAATTGGTAGCAAATTGTCAAAAACGACTCTCCTCGATAGGAATACTTGACAGATTGTCTCTGGTCTGGATTCCTGGCCATACTGGCCTGGAAGGTAGTGAGGCTGCTGACTCCCTTTCAAAGGAAGATGCTGCAAGCAACTTCATCGGACCAGAATCTGTCATTGGCATCGCTTTAGGCTTTGCTAAACAAATATTTAACACCTGGATGATAAGAAGATTTATGAATGCGGTATGGTTTTTCCTCCTCCTTCAAAAATGAAAGATCTTTGATGTCAGAGTTAAGAAATTGGAGACCTCTTTTGATCAAGCATAATCACCATCTACTTTCTGCAAATCATTTATTGCACTGTCAAAATTCACATATTTGGTGAAATCATCACGACATCGACTAGTTTCTGCTATAACTGAAGGCCTCAATGAGATAATTGATGAATCAACACAAACCTAGATGAGATGAAGAATTCACCAGCTTTCTGGATCTGTCTCTTACAACCAACAATGAATTCCGCAGTCACCATGAAGTCTGCATTAGAGTTGTCCAGTCCGAAACTCATTTTACAATCGAAACCAAATGAAAATGCACACTACAAATCTCAACGGGAAAGTCTTCAAGGACATTTCGAACTTTCTTCTGGCTAAACGTTTCTGTCAACTCTGATGATTCACCAACATGTGCTCATGGAATCACTGCATTTTTTCGAATAAGATAAATTCATAATCAATTTCAAATTTGACACTCAATTTCAGAGTTTTCATTCGAAATATATTTTGAAGCAGACCCTCTTAAACAATGAATACAACCGGAATCCAACAATAACAACTTTTCACCAGGAACGTTGATATTTAGTTTTGGGTTTGTAAACGTCTTTTCCACCATATAATATATATGCTGAAAAATTTGGCAAAAAACATATTCAAAGTTTAGTTTTTTTTTAAACAAGCAAGGTAACCCAATCTCACGTAGGAATTGAAAATTCTACCACCTCCTGTATATTTCGAAAAAGTTTTTCATATTAACACCAATAGGTATACTGTTATATTTCCAAAAGTTTTTCAATCGATCCAGAAAATATCCAAAGCCTTCCAGGGAAAATCTGTGATAAAGTCGGAATGCGTTATTTTATGTCCTCATATCTCAAGAGAAACTGATTCATGGAAGAATGTACAGATTTTTGTTGAAAAATTAAAATGAATTTATAATTCTTCAAAACTCTCAACTCATGAAATCTGCTCCCATAACTCCTGAACAGGAATATATATGATGATTGATATCATTATTGTATGTTTGAATAGTCCTTCTGGAAATTCAATAGAGTTATCCTTATAAAAATAGGTCGAGGATCTCTATTTCGATTGAATTTTTTTTTTAAATTGCAATACAATTATTGTACATTTATATTTTGCTAGATATATGAGGGAATATTCAATGTGATATATTTTTGAAATAATGGTTATGTGTTCGACTGGGTAGGAAATTAACAGATTCACTGCTGCGGCTAGCACTAGACTGTTCCTGTTTCGCTTAGTCAAGGTAGTAAATCTGATTCTCTGCCGTGTGAAACATATAATTTTTCTTTTGATTGTTTTTACAATGTATCATTAAAATTTAAAATAGTTTTTTTTTCATAGAGAACTAATATTTCAATCTAGCAAACCACTATTAAAATCTTCATTTGAGTTTGATGATAGTCGTGTCACTAAGTGTTCTGGCGATGTCTTGAATTTATTGGAGCCTCTGGAGGCACCCTACATTTTGTAGGGTGTTGATACATTTCGCATAATTTATAGTATATTCAAGTACTGAGAAATGTATTGTTCATATAATATAATATATGTTAATATAATATAGTTCATATTTCTGATTTCAAATCGATGAATGGTATTTACCAATAATTTTAAATTTTATTAGTCAGACCGCATTTATCAAAAAATAATAATAATAATGTGATATTTAATATGAACAGTGAAAGTTATAGGTATATATGACATTAATTCTTGAATCATATCACTAGACCCGTTGCTAAGGCAATTCTGGGTTGCTATGTATATTTTTTGACTTGTTGAGCAAGATTTTGAAAAACGAAACATAAAAAGAGGTAATTTTTCAACGTCCAGACATTTCAAGAATAAATCTGAAGCAAATGAATTTAAACGTTCAAGCCAGTCTCAATATACCTACACACTGGGTTTAATGGACTGACGCCTATCAGAAAACAACTACTCCCCTGGCTAATACCACGAAGGGCGTTGGATTATATCCGACAGGCGTCGGAAAATTTTAAGAATAGTTTTTGATGCCTGATCATTGAGAATGTAACTTCTAAGATCAATAAATAGCACTTGAATTGACCTTCAATGACAATAAAAAAAGCTACTTTATCAACCTGTGAAGAAATATGCAAGAAATATTGTCTTTGAAAATTTCAATGAACACCCACAACTCGTGATCATACTTCCGAAACTACTCACATATTGATTCCATTTGTAGTATTTTTGAAATTATATCATACCAAAATTGAAAAAATATTGGATATTCATTCTGAACTTGAAATTTTAGAGAATGTATGGAGTTTTCGTTTCGGAGTAATTATTTATTTTGAGACCATTTTGTAAGGTGTTTCGTCTTATCAAAATCAAATAACTATCCATTATATCTTTGTTTCTTATGAATTACGGAGGAGATATTCAAGATAATACAAAAATATTTATTTCTCTTCAGACATTCAGTGACGGTACCCTGGTTCAGCTTAAAGAAGGAAAAATTCGTGGTCACATTCTGAAAAGCGAAAATGGTAAAGATTATTATGCATTCCAAGAGATCCCTTACGCAGCTCCTCCTGTGGGAAAGAACAGATTTCAGGTGAGAGTTGAACATTCCATATAAAAGAAGAAAACATATTTCATAATCAATAATAATCACTTTCCCGATTTTTCATTTTTCATAAAAATTATTAAAATAATAATTATCTCTTTTGGAAGTGTTAGGAGTTGAAATACTGATTACTTGATCATGTTTCTATTTCATATACAATGAAATACCAACCTAATGTAGCAATGTCTCAAGGAGCTTTACTTTATCTCAACTTATGAATGCATCTATCTTTGATGGAATTGTCATTTTTCCATATCCCATTAAAGTTACTCTTTGAGAATTCCCACGGATTTTTGAGAAACATATCATTTTTTCATTGACTAGCTTTGAGCAATTTTAACTTCCATAATCTCAATGTTTTGGACGCTAAAATTTGGCTCCGTCTTCAGAATTGGATCATACTTGAATTCATACGCATTTTTTATTTCGACGATTTACCGTGTTGGGAATCACACGTTAAAAGGTGAGACCTCGTTAGTCCTTAGCTCGCACAAGTTTCTCAACTTCTGAGAGTTGTCGTTCGTATGGGGGCGACAGCTGATTAACGGAAAAGAAGATTTCAAACAGATTTTTTTGAACAAATTCTTTCAATTTCTCAACTTCCTTTGACATCAGTCGAGAAAGTTAAGCAATAAGAAGAATTAGCGATAAAAGAAACTGCGTGTGAACTTGAAATATGTTCCAAGATCAAGGCAGATTTCAGCCTACGGAACGTTTTGATTATGGAAGGTAAAAAAACCCAGAGAAAGCCGATGAAAACCAAAGATGACTTTACATCGGTATGAACCATATCTATCATATCAACAATTATGCTTTCTCTTCATTGTAGTTTTTTTAAAATAGACACAACTTTAAATATGAACCTTCCTCAGTTCAAACTTTACCTTTACTCAATTTTGTGGAGTCGATACTGTTAAAAAATCTATCATTTCAGAACATTCCGCATATAATATTCATTGCAAATTCAATGAACATATAAGTTAATGAAACGGAATTTAACCTGTTACCCAAGTCGAATAAAATCTGATTTCCCTAGTGCAACAAGAAATCTAAAAAGTTCTGGATGAACCAGTTGAATCAAGCTTTTGCTAGGCATCAATTGTAATCTTGATACACTTGCAATGAATATAACGTGCTGACATCTGTTATGCTGAGTGCAAATTGTATTTGCAATGAATTTGCTGTCTTTATCCGCTGGAAATCATTTACTTCACAAACTATAAACATATGTGGAATGGAATTCCTCAGAACGTTCTTCCAAATGAATTTAATCTCCAGCGATTCAAATTCAACGTGAATTGCTACTTTTGCACAGGCACCGCTCTTAGAACGCCTCAAGGATTTTCCTGTAGTGTTTGTGTTTTTTCTTTGAACACAAGGACATTTTTAATGATGAGAACACACTGATATTGTTCATTTTTGTCTGAATTTTCGATAGACATATAAATTTGATGAGGTTCCTTTATTTCCTTTTCAATTTTATAAACCTTCGAACAGAACCAACAAAAATGACTTTTTTTAAACTGTGATGTGGTCTCATAAAAAAATGACCATGATAGAATGTAGTTCGCTGGGAAAGATACCATTTGATTCGTGAAAAAGAGGTGAATGGATTTATGAATCCAAAACCCAAGGAAATCTGATTATGCGAATCATTTAAAAACCTTCACTATTTCAAATTCGACCTACATATTGAAACTGATGATTTGATAATGAAATTATATGTTTCAGCTTCCCAAGAAAGTGGAAAAGTGGCAGGGTGTACTGAATACTACGAAAAACACAAAAATTTGTTATCAGGCGGTTTCCAGATTCGGCCTCGAAATCAGCGAAGATTGTTTGTTTGTCAATGTGTACACGCCGCTGGTGAGTGACTGTCATTTATTAGAATGGATCTGAATGTATTGTTGAAATCGAGGTGATTAAATGAGTCGGCCATGGATCTACGCGAGCTTTCGCGAAAACCAGCGCGTGACAATATGTGATGAATCAATGTACAAATTCAACAAATTGGAGCAGTGAAAAAATGGCAAAAATCAACAAGAATTCAATTCTTTTACCGAAATTTACCACTCTTCTGTATATTTTAGAACAATTTGAAAATCAAAACCAACTGGTTATACGAAATGTACTCATTTCATGTTATATGAAAATTGAGAATTGAAACAAACTAAATTTTTCATCAATACACCATTCATTTACAATACACGAAGGATATGAAGAAAAACTTGAAAAAAATTCATGCTCTTCAAAAATGAAACTATATTCTTCCAAATTTGGTTTATATTGATGTAGAGAAGTAATCAGCTATACTAAATCTGATTTTTTCAGTGTGGAAAATTATTGTACGTAATACTATAGTAACTACATCTGAAATGGAAACAATTGTCAACAAAAAATCTTGAGAACAATTTTGAATTGAATCGTAGATAATCAATTTCAATAATGAATATCATTATTATTGATTATAATTCAATATTGTATTTGTATGAGATTTATAGTTTCGTTTCTCCAACGTGTTCATACCAACTGGGTTGACACTGCATTTATAATTTGAGTATTTCAGAACAAAAAACGTTGATTGAAAACAGAAGGGCGTAATGCAACGTATTCACTAAAATAGTCAATGTTTTTTTCAACAATGGGAAAACAACGACCTATTAATGAATGGCACAGATCTTCACGCCGGCTCCATATATTTCGAAAATGGCAGCAACTTTTATTATCAAATATTTTTCATCTGGCGCTTCATTTATAAACCTCTGGACTCGTTCAAATGTAAGAGTTTTTGATTTATGGGGCCTATAACTTTCCTTTTTCCGCTTCAAGAATGCCACTACCTTGAGATATTTGCTTATATCAACACCATTTTCAACGAGTGCACTCGAATTTATCATTGAAAACTTGTTCCACAAAGTTGATGAGTATCATATTTTTGATTTTTCTTCTAGAAAGGCTAAGAAGAAGGTTTTGCTGAAATTTCCTTCGACATTTTTGAGTCTACACCAATTAATAAAATCAGAATATGCGATGTCGTACTGCTGAGCCAATTTAATTGAACAATTCAGTTGAAGCTCTTTTTGCATCGTCTTCAATATCGTCAGGAACAAACAATCCCTCATGATTCGGCGTCACCTGACACAGCAAATGCAATAACATGAAAATAGTTAACCGACACGACATATCAAAATGTGTTTTTATAGAATTATTGAATTTATTTCATTTTAAAACAGGACAGTTGTACAAAAAACTTCGTACGATATTTGTCTTGAAAGTAATTTTTATTTTGTTCGCGAAATTGCTCAACTCGCTACGCTCGATTCGCAAACTTTTTCACTCACATAATAAAACCTTACTTTAAACACTCATATCATGAATTGCTATTTTATTATTCAAATATTCGTTATGGAATTGAATCAGATATCATTCTAGGACGCTAGTAAATGAAAGAGGCGAAATTTCATTTACATGAAACATTGTCATTCTCAATGGCGATGTTTCGGAGTGGAACACATGTTTTATCGCCTCTTCAGCCTATTCTTAATAAAATCACGATATAAAGCATGAAATTTCGGATGAGATATTTTACTCATGTCAAGGTGACAGTACGTAATGACACTCATACGCTCATTTGATTCAATTATTCTCAATTTGAAGAAGATTTCTATGGCGAGTGCCTTAGCAATAAATGAGTTATATCTAAACCACTCCAAATGAAAAATGTCATCAGAATTGGAAATAAAACTATAATATTTAATCGACTGAAGATCAATGTATGCATCACTTCATTATGGGCGCACTGTTTTTCTTGTTATAAGGATGATTTCCATGTTCAGCTCGAAGAACTGACACGTTTTTTGTTGTATTTTTTTAATCATTATATTTCAGAAACCTGGTAGTAAATCCAAGAAATTGCCAGTTTTACTTTGGATACATGGTGGAGGTTTATCATCAGAATCAAGTACATATGAATATTCTGGACCAAAATACATCATGGATCATGAGATAATTGTAGTAACTTTCAATTACCGATTGGGGCCATTTGGTATCTACTCATAACCTGTCATTGCGTCTTTCTTTAAAATTCTACTTCTAGGATTCACCACAACAGAAGATGACATTATACCGGCCAACATCGGCCTGAAAGATCAAAAGTTTGCAATTAAATGGGTGAATGAAAATATTCATTTATTTGGAGGAGATCCTGCAAAAGTTACCCTTGTAGGTGAAAGTTCAGGTTCATTATCTGTGAGTCTGCATGTATTAGCACAGAAAAATGGAGGAGAAGGTTGGTATTCCATGATCATGGATTTTTTTTTCTATTCATTCAACCCAGTTCTGACTCCATTCCTAAGAATAAAAATATGGTCAACATTATATACTATTTTTCTTCAAAGAGCTCTTCCGTGGAGCTATCATGGAAAGTGGATCACCCCTTGTTGGATTTGAACAGAAAAATCCAAGAGAGGAAGCGTTCAACTGTGGACGTACTTTGGATAGAAACTTTCGATCGAATGATACTGGAGATCTACTCAAAGTTCTGCAAGAAGCCCCTGCGGCCTCTATTCTTAAGGTAATAATAAATTTTGTTTCCCCTGACTTTTCTGATAAGCAAGAAACTTCTCATTGCCAGGACACTTCTGTATGAAATACATTTGTTTCAATTTACTATATTTTATAATATATAATTGATGAAAGATCCAGCTGATGAAAATCAATTCTATGAAACTTCGTCCATAAATGTTTGATTGTTTTCCAATGGAGGGTTTTATAATCATTCTCCAACTACAACGTCTTATGAAAATATATAATTATTCTGAGTCAAAGTTATTATGAGAACTTAGGCTCTTAGGTTGGAGTTATCTTCATTCTCGTAGTCATTGCTTCATCGAGAGGATATAGTTATTTCTCCCGTTTCCTATAGGTGTAGGTGAAATTTCATATTTGCACTTTTCCATATATCTATGATGATGAAATTTTTGTGTGAACTGTTTCCATGTATCTGAAACATTTCTGGAGGGATGTGTTGACACTCGTCCACGATGAAAAAGTATGTTCGTTCAAAATTCATCTCATTTCATTCTATAGGAATGTACCAAAGCAAGTGGATCAATAATAGAAAAAGAAGGTGACTTCTCCTATGCTCCTTTCCAAACCCTCCTGGAAGGAAATTTTGGAAAAGTGCCAATTTTATTGGGCTTCAACTCAGAAGAATTCATATGGGCATGTATCGGTAAGTCGACGATTCATATTACACTGTCCAATGAAGATAATTTCCGATACTGTTCAAGTTGAACTATTTTTTCAGGAAATGGTAAGAAATCCTCAAAATTTTTGAAAATTAAATTTTTTTATTCATATTTTTTTTATGTAAACGTCAACATCATTTGACGAATCGTCGAAAATCTCAACTATATTTTTTGTCAGCTCCTTCATGATCACGATAACATAAATTATAATTAGTGATATGATATTATGCATATGCAGCAACAAAGAGATTAGATAGTGGGATGATGAAGCACATGCGTAAATAATCCTCTAAATTTCATAAGTTCAGACTTCCATTATCTAATATGATTCTATTATGATTCAAAATATATGAAAGTACAAATTGAATCAGAATAAATAGCTGAAATATCAATTATAGTAAGCAATGAAACATGGAATGAAAATACAATAAAATGAGAATAATATAATTGAAATACAAAAGTAAAATGACTACAGAGTGATAAGAAATAACATGGAATATTGATCAGACTAAGGCATAAAAATTTAGATGAAAAATCGGAGAATAGCTGGATCAAGAAACAGTTCCAGCATCTAACATCAGCGATGCAAAACGAAGAGCTCTGAAACGCCTACGTAGCGATAACACCATTAGGATCCTACCTGCAGATAGGGCAAATGCTACTGTTGTGATGGATACTGATCTCCACGAAGATTGTACCAGAATTTAAAAAAACATTAAGTAGAAGTAATCATGGAATATTCAACTGAAAGACAGATTATTTACGCAAGATAAGGCACTATCACTGGAATCGCGACTTTCACCAGTTAAAGCCAACATATATTTGAAGTGGTTTGAAGCTCTGGCCATTGAAGAAGCCCCGAGTCTGATTGAGATACGTTGACGACACCTTCGTAGTATGGAACCATGAGAATACAAAACTGGATACTTTTCTGAAGACAGCGTAAGACCTTATATCACCTTCATAATGAAAAAGAAAGTCCACAACGAATTGCCATTCTTAGATGTATTGGTGAAGAGGAACGACACTAAGTGGAAAACATCTGTATAGCGAAGACCCCCCCACACAACAATATTTGAATCACGAATTCAACCACCATCAATCTACTGAAAGAAGAATTACCAAGATTCTAGTAGATCATACTTTCAGGCTCTGTAATACGAAAGAAAGATTCGAGAAGGAACTAGGCATCATCAAAAAAGTCCAAGTACAACATCAGGAGCACCATCCGTACTAACTTCACGAAAACAGGCTACCAAACACGGACTGCGATTCGAAGAATTACATTTACCAGATACCTTGTGAGTGCGACAAATTCTGTATCGGTAAATTTGGGAGGCATTGTAAGTCCGCCCTGCCCAGCACAGGAAAAACAAACAGTGTTCATCATCAAATCAGAAATAGCAGAGCATGTTTAGACTCATTAACATAGCATCAAGTGGTCCCAAGCTGAGATCATCCACAGGGAGGAACACTGGTTAAGGGTGAAATTCAAAGAAGCCGCAAATATGTTTCCCAAAGATGCACTCAGCCAAGCTAGCGTAGAGATACGCAACATATGGAAACTTGTCAACTCCCGTCAAACGGTCAATTCCTGCTGAACCGTTGAAGCGAAGGATGGAAAGAGGGGATAGGTAAGAGCGCTAGAATGACCTATAGATAGTCATCTCTCGGAGGAATAGTCTAGTCATCATCAGAAAACGATTGTTTCAATAGTCTCCACATATTGAGTTATGTGAATACTGAGCCCGACAATAGTATATCCTAAGGAGGCACAATTAAACAAAAATTACATTTTCATGCATTTGTCTGACAAAGATCTTTGCTGTAGTGCGACAAGACGGTTTTATTTTGAGTGGGGCTAACATTATTCCATCAAGAATTTCATCTATCAGAACATTCATTTCAACAGTGTAAATTGTTGTTATAGATAAGGTATTACCGGCGTTCAGTCAGCGGCTTGAGAGGGAAGTGTGTCATACCGATACCATGCGTTTACATTTCCTCCACCCTTACGGACTGATGAAGATTCATTAAAGTTGAGGCATGAAGTTTCAGGTCATCCATATTGAATATAGTGACATTATGCGTCTGGGTTCCAGGTGTGTTATAGGTATTTTTCTAGGCGAAACGTATTATGAACGAATTGAGATGCAGAAGAGAACGGATCTGACGAAATCACCCTTCAATACTCCTCTCCTGAAAAGGTACCCGCGGTGTTTGGACTCTAGTCATACCAAATGATATGGTGCAACTAATCATTCAGACGTGTATCTCACTACTAATATAATTGTTATTGATAGTTTTGCGATGATGAATGATTGATTTTATAACTTGAGTCTCAAGAAACTGACAAGTTGAAATGATTTTTCATTGGTGAATATATAATTAATGAGTATAATGGTGATTATAAGGTTTGCCGCCATTTTTTGTTCACTGATTTTCTTTAATATTATGAATTTTATGATTCACTGCGGGCATATTACATGTATATGAGTTAATATTGTTGCAGATCCGGATGAAGATACTGTGATTGCACTTGATGAAGATCCAGGACGACTCGTGCCAACAGGTATAAATATTTCACCAGAAAATAAAACCATTGCCGGAAAACTACTCAAAGAAGTGTATACCAATACATCTTTCGAAAACGATATAGGAGGATACTGTCGGGTAAGTTCTCGCTGGATAATTGTTAGGCCCTTAGTTAAAAAGTGTGAATTATTTTGATGATACATTCAAAATTGTGTACTTTATGCTATATAAACAGAATTCGGATCCTATGGCGTGAAATGAATCTATTGAAAAAAAAATTGACGCCAGAACAAAAAATACTGAGTTTCTGTCATCTCCTGATGATGTAAATATAATCTGCGGAACGCGTGTTGAGAGAGAGCATTTTTGATATAGTGGGAAAAATTTTCTCAATAGATTATACATGGTGTTTCTTGGTGTTTCTGTGAGAAAATATGTTTTTGCATTTTCCACCCTTTTCAAATGAAAATTTTTATTTATACCCAGTTTCAGAATGATGAAGCATGAAAGTAGAATAGGCTCAATGTGAAGTATAAATAGTATTCACAAATGAAGTTAGATAACTCCTTTGTATATGGATATTATATATTGACGAGATAGGTACATGTAAGAACTTAACAAAAAATAAATAATAGTTGCACAAATAAACTTTCCTTCAGCAATTTTGGTGAAATTGGTGACACGTTTGAATCGTTGTATTTGTGCCACGCGCCAGTATACGGGTGTCTGCAGTATGCTGAATAATGCCCTCTGTGATTTAAAAGTGTAGATTTTTTTATACCTTCATCCATAAAATATATGTATATACAAAAATATACCTACAATCTATCTTATAAACTATTTACATACATATGTATTTATAATTCAGGCATTTATAATTGAAACTAAAAATTAAATATTTTATTTTAAAAATTATATATTTTCCCTGATTTAATTTTACGCCACTTATCCGCTCTGAGCATATCAATAAAATCTCCTATGTGTTTATGAACATCTAAATTGTAATGAAAAATTCCACAGATTGCCAAACCCACACTCTTCTATCTAACATATTATCTATCTTGACATTAAATAATTCTTTGGGTTCGGTGTACATAGCTGTTAATCCATATATCCTAAATAGATTGTTTCTACTTCATTTCCATATATCTCTTGCTGGACCACACGTTGTTAACCTATGTGCAATATTATCGGTTACATTACATTTACTGCAATCCGCACTAATGCTCAATGCATGTGAATACAGTTATTCTGCCACTGGAAATACTTCATTTATGGTTTTATAAGCAATGGAACGCCACCTTGTTGGTGTATATGTGTTCATTAGGATATATGACCAAATGCGACTCCAATCATATTGGGAATTTTTGAATTGTATTGTTGGGGTTTTAGTTTCTTTTTCCATTATTTGTCTATATGTATATAACCTTATAAGTTGCCAACTCGTTCTTGGTGAAAACAATCTCTAAATCTCTAATACTTTTACTAATATTTTTTATGTAAGGGTGCATACTATCATGATTATTATCGAATATTTGATTTATCACTGATTTGTAAAAAAATATTTTCAACAGAACAGTTGTCCATGACCTCGCTTGTGTTTTAAGAAATAAAGCTAGTGCCTTCCTATCGATATTGATCAAGTTCAATCCTCCTTTTCTTATACGGCAGGTACAACTGATCTCTAGCCACCCTATATAAACTTCCTTGCCATATGTAATTTCCCGTGAGAAGTGTTATTTTTTGGCTATATTTTTTCGGAAGAGGGATTAAATCCAAATTCCTCACATAGTTCAAGAGTAAAATCAATCTTATATTTTTAATGACCGTCTCCCAATTTTCATTCACTATATCTCGAAGTTTGTCTGAAATAATTACTTCCAAGATTTTAGTTTCTTTTTTACTGGAAAATTCCTTATGGCAGTTTGTTGTAACTTGGACATTTATGGACATTTATTCTAGCATTTGCACCTTTTTCATATATCCTGATTATTCTGTTTACAGTATCTACATCTCTTTCGTCTTTGATATATACAGTGATATCCTCATACACCAATTTTTATACCCTGCAGACTGAAGTCAGCTATTCTAATTACGCAGTCTTGCATTAGACACCGTAGGGTACAGACGTGCGACGAGTTATAAGTGCAAGTAATAGCAGTTAGTCAGTATGGTGATTAAGAGAGTGAATACGCTAACTTTAAATTTTAAGAACGTTCGAAAAAAACCGTCGAACACAAACCTTCATATGTGGATAAGGAATGTGTTGAAGTGTACTGTGGATCAAATAGTAGGAATATTATTCGATCACGTTAGGCATAAGGTATTTCTCAAGTTGGTATCAAAGATGCAGGCAATTCTGCAGGAGTTCAGTGACGGAATACTCAAATACGTAGGAGATGAAGGAGAGGAGGTTGATGTCTTCATAACAGAGGATACTGACGATGTATTAGTGAAGATTTACGATTTCCCATTGGAATTGGAAATGAACAAGCAGAAAATCAAGGAGAAGATGTTGAATTATGAAATTGTCAAAAGTATTCGAAATGAGAAATATGTCGTCAATGGGCTCTTCAACGTGGAAACTGGAATAAGAGCAATGTGGATAGCCATGAAAAAACCAGTACCGTCTTATGTGTCGATCGAAGAGTGTACCTCATTGGTTACGTATTCCAATCAGGTACGCACATGTATGGTTTGTGAAGAACCAGGACATGAAGAAAAGATTGTCCAAAAAAGCCGCTGAATAGAGTAAATCACATAAGAAGACCGAACGCTCCAGTAGTAATTGATGATAAAGAAAGGCAGATGGAAAAATCTGAACAAGTAGCCACATTTTCTGCTGCAAAATTGTCCATATCCAATTCTTCTAGAGGAAATTCGATGTCATAATTCAATTTGCCTCTCCGTCGGAGAGAATCCTTTTAAATGAATTACTAAAATATGGGAAAACTTGTGCATTTTCTCCTTTCCTTGCATTTCGAACACGTCGGTTTTTCATTTCCATCCAAAGTTTCATCTCTTGTAAACAAATCCAAGCATTGCCACAAACTCAATTGGTCGGTTCTTTGTGGTATGGAGAGAGACAAATCCCAGAAAGGATCAAAGGTTACTGATGAGTGTCCACAGTGTGTGCATTTCATCGTGAATTTCGATTGACCAACGAAATTATCTACAATCTTAGAGTTATGCATCCTTAAATATGTGAGCCATGACTCTTGTGCATTTTCGCTGTCGCTCAATTTTTCGTCAATCTCTGTTAAAATTGGTTTAGGTTTCTCATTAATTATATTAACGTCTTCATGTAAACCTTTTAAAAGATAACGAATAAACTCCTGGGCGTCTTGATGGGAATTACCCATGAATCGAGGAGCATAACTTTGGATGCGATTTCTTAAGGAGGCTGTATTTACTGCTCCATCAAATGAAACTTCTGACCACAACTCCTTGATGACTTCTGCAAACGCTTTGATTAAAGCACCCTTCATTCTAGAAATACTAGTATTGATATCTTTCATGAATTCATCTTTTCTCAAATATTCCAATAACCATCTCGTATTTGATAAACATTGGATTACGCTGTTCATGAAACAGGTGTTCAAACCATTTGACCCAAGGGTTTTGACTGAAGAATTTATCACTGAACAATTCGAAATATTTCTGAAACCCATTTCAGAATTTTGCTGAGAGAAAGTATTTTTTCCATTTGCTTTTATTTTAATTCCATAAAGTGGTTTGTTATTATCTCTCTTTTCTTCATAAAGTTGGTTTTCAGGAAACATGTAACTTTCATCAAGTTTTTTGGAATCAGGAAGAGTACCAAAAAACGAAGCCGCATTTCCTCTTTGGATGGCTATACAAATTTTTTGAATGATGAAAGATGTGGCTCTTGATTCGTGGGTTCCATCGGTTACCTTCTTTCTGGTTTCATTGATGAAAAATAAGGCTTCAAAGCCAAACACACCAAAATTTTCAACAGCTATTGGCTATTGGGCGAAAGATATTATTATTTTCCGAATTCTGATATTTCCGTAGTTTGGAACTGTCTCCTAAAGAGGCAGCAGCACCGGCTTTCGTAGAAGTAGCAGAAATATGGCAAGTTGCTGATGGAGCTACACAAGTAAAGTCCCAAACAAAAGATTTACCATTTTTTCATGGAACAAGTGTCATACCATCTGGCCGTTTTCTGTCGTCTCGACTTGTGCCTATGGGTTCTAAAATCGTAGGAATGTTTGCTGAAGTAAAATCCTTTTTGTTAGATCATCAATTGCATAATGCACATAGGGGTACATCACCTTTCTAGCCGGTCAAAATTATTTTTGTAATTTTTTGTTGGGTTGAGATATTTATATTGCGATTTGAGTTGAAACTTAGTGTTTTTCAGCAAATAATATTAATTATAATAATAATCTTTACAAAATACAATAAGTATTACTCTACAAAGCATCACAAAAAACAGTATTTATTTATATTTTTATGAATTAATCAGTATTTACAGAATAAGAAACTTTCTGTGAAGAAATCTTTCTCGAGTAAATACCAAGTATATATTTAATCAATAAAGAATAACATAAAAAAAATAATAAGAACAAAAGTAGGAACACTATGTGCTGGTAAATTCATTTATGAAATTACAGAAAGATCTGGTAGTATGACTTGCATTAATCGAATGATGACAAGTGCCAGGGTTCTTCATCGGATTCTTCATCTTCTTCTGCTACCGATTCTTCAGAGTTAGATACTTCAGGTTTGGGATGAGCAGGTAAAAGCATATGTATATAGATAGCAGTGTATAGAGTTGAGCAGTTTCTGAACAATAATTTCCAAATTTGTTTACATCGACTTTATGGCCACTTGAAATCACATCTAAAATAATTTTCAATCTATAGATGAGTCCACGCCTATTATTTCACTAGCTTTTTGTGGATCTGCAAAAAATCTTCTGCTTGTGTTTCCATCATAAGTGTTTCCGAACCCGGCTTTTGGAACATCTACTAGTAACTCAGTTTCCATCCTGAATTTTTGTTGTATGTACGCTTTCCTTTCTTTGACAATAGTTTTGTCTGCTTCGGACCGTAAGTGCCACTTCTTAATGAGCAATTTTAGGAAAGGTGTAACACACTTTCGAATATGCGAATTCTGGCATGCAAAACAGATAGACCAAAAGTCAATGCATCTTCATCAACATCCATTTTGACATTTAAGTCATTAAAGTGCGTTGAGGTTGCCCCGCATATATAACACCTCATTGTTGAAGAAATAGTAGCAGCATTGCACACCTTAGCATCTACCATAGTTAGTTTCATTGTGTGCTTTACACTGGCTATTAGACCTTCCTGTGTGAATTGGGTGTTTTGTAAATTATCAAATTTTGATGTTATATAATTAATTTCCTGATTTGTTATATCTGTTGATTCTTGACAAATATTATTCTTATGGGACGGCAAAATCGGGGTGATGACGGGGTCGGGTTTTGCCAGATGATTTTTGCTCTACAACAAACTAGTTGTAGAGCAACTAAGCAACTTTGGAAGATATTTGCATCTGTAGCTTCTTCGTTTTGCATTTTTTGCTTAAACTGTGATTGTTGAGAACCATCCCAACTCCACTTGTATATGAGCTCTAATGAATCAAGTTTTTCTTGAGTCAATGTGGTAGGCATTTCTAATAAATCGACTAACTGTGTGATTCAACAAATCTTGCAAATTTACTTCTGCACATATTTTATTTACTGTAAATGACTCTTATGGAAGGTAACATTTTTTTCTCTCTTTGTAGAATGCTATAAGTGGGGTAAAGCTTTTTGTTCGAATTTCTTATTATTTCGTATTGTTTTCTTGAAAGGTTTGCTTCCACAAACATCGTCAATGCTTTTAGAGGGGTTAGCTGATCATTTTTGACTTGTAAAGATGTAGAATATGCTTTCTTGTATTTCCTAGCTCGTTTCGGAGACTTTTGTAATTTCAGAAAGCACATGTGACACATTTCTATTACCAGATGTATGTAATGACGACCTCGCAGCATGTAAGAGTACTTCCTGATTTACAGATCCCCGTATTTTATTTGTTTTTCTTCTCTTGCTTCTGTCAGATAGCTCACAAAATGGTTTTGTTGGACCACCGACACGTTTTTGCAATGACACCTTTAGTATTTCAAAAGTTCCTTGCAGCCATGTAGTATTATTGTTTCGTGTTCTATTTGCTTTCAACCATCTATTTTGAAATTCACACTTCAAATGTTTAGATGATATAATGTCAGTTTCCAAATAATTCAATTTTTCTTCAAAAGTAGGCAAGTTCTGTTGCTGCATTTCATCAAACAATCCTCTTCGAATCACGACTCTATAGTTCGAACCACCAGGTATCCCTACACAAAGTACAAATCATGTTACCCACGAAATAATAAAAGTTGAGAAATTAGATATTTATTACTGTCGCCAATAAAGTGTGGTTAGGTTGAAAAGAGGCAAAAAGTGGCACCTACTTAATATATCAGGATAATATTATTGAACTAATCTATGGTATACATTTAAAAATTTTGCTCGGAAGCACCCGGACGTATAATTTTCAGACTCATAAACATAGAAATATATTAAATGTTCTTTCGAAAAGAGTTCATACTAAGATCAATGCAAACTTATCATATAAATATGTGATCTTACCTGAACTAGAACCGTCCATAGATGTTTTTTCATAGAAATTCACCAAATGTATTATTTAAGTGGATATCCACCTTACAAATATCGCCACTAAGTCGAGCGTGCGTGCCACACAACGGAACGATTGACTTTCGACTAACATTTTACACGATTGAGGCACTGAGTGGGGCAGAAAAGGGTTGCCCAAAATTCACCCACTATCTGGCTCATAGTGGGTGGCTGAATTTGTTCTCTGTGACAATTTTGAGATATTGGACTTTTGACCGGCTGGAAAGGTGGAATACCCCTATGTGCAATGGCAAGATAAACGACCAACGCTGAAACGGCAGCTCAACCCACGAGTACCTGATTCATCCACAAATGCATCACATATACAGATGTGTTGAATATACAGTAGTGTACCAAGTCGAAATCCGATGGCAAGTAGTCGGCAAGAGTCGTCATCCAGTAGAGTCCCAAGTGATGCTACAGGAACAGCATTTAAGCAAGCACCAAATTCTTTCACAGTTACTGCGAGAAGACGAGCCTTATTTTTCAAAGTGTCTGAAGCTGTCTTCAGTAAATGCTTGATCTAGTAATGGTTTATCCCATGCCCTTTGGTTTTTGATGTCTTCAATTTTCATTGTTTGGCCAGTTCTAGATTCCCAAAGAAATTTTCCCCAATCAAAAACACAATCAGATATTGACATTGGGTATTCTAAGATGAATTCTATCAGATTGAAAACACTGCAAAATGAGGACAGAAATGATGGCAAAGCGAGTGAAGTGGCTGAGCGAATTCCTAATCCTCCTCTAGAAAGTGAAATTGATGCCTGTAACTAAGTTTCGTCTTCGATACGGTTATTAGTGATGAGTTTCAGCATCCTTCTTAAATCGTCATTTTCATCGACCATTTTTTTTGGGTATTTGTTACCTTACACAATCTGAAAAATATAAAGATTATAATGTAGAAATTCATACAAGCGTAGAAGGGCAAACTTTTTAGTTTACCCCGATAAGTTACTGCATAAAAATCAAAGTATTTTTCACAAAGAAAAATCTTCTATTTATCAGTAACTTGTCGTATTTAACAATCTTGTCTATCAGTATAGACATTAAAAAAGGTATAATTAATTGCCTTTACAAAAGAGCTAAAACGATATGCAATTCAACTGAAAGTCTCAATAAAGAAATATCATTGATTAAATCTGTTTTGAAAGATAACGCTTATCCAGATTCGTTCATAAATTCAACGATAAATACAATAGAAAATAGTCAATTAAAAACCAAAAGAACATACAAACAGCTTCACAAATTCAATAACATCCAACTCAACAATTACCGACTCAACATCCCCTGACACCTTTCACAACTAACGTTATCCCTTACATTCCAAGACTATCTGAAAAAATAAGACTGATTGGAAATAAGTATGATGTTAGAACTACTTTCAAAACAAAAAATACACTGAGATCTATACTCACACATACAAAACCCAACAACACTGAAGAAAAAACAAAAATTGTATTTATGAAATACCTTGTTCTTGTGGTAAAAGTTACATTGGTGAAAGAAACTTCGAGACCATTGAAAGTGCGTGAGAATGAACATCGAGGTTACATAAAAAATAGACAATTGACAGGATTTAAATTGTCAGAACACATTTTAAAATCAGACGGTGAACATTGAGTGGAATGAAATAGGACGAGAATGATTACCAATGAGCCTCATTCTAAAAGACGTGAGCTAAAATAATCAACGTATATTCTCATGTCTGGAGAAAACTGTAAACTTAGAAATAGACCGTACTTGGCTACCCATCTTGAAGAACAATTTGGATAGTGGCGAAATGGCAACAGACTGATATCGGGAAGCACCTTGTATTACATCGAATGTTTCAGTTGTCAATTTTGTCAATTTCTGAAGACGGAGGCAGATTTTGGCCTCCGAAACGTTAAGATAAGTATCGTATTATTTATTAACAATTTTTTTAATAGGAAAAATTGTTAAATACAAGTTACTGATGAATAGAAGATTTTTCTTTGTGAAAAATACTTTGATTTTCACGCAGTAACTTATCGGGGTAAACTAAAAAGGTTGCCCTTCTACACTTGTATAAATTTCTCCATTATAATTTTTATATTTTTCAGATTGTAGAAGGTAACAAATACCAAAAAAAAGGTCGATGAAAAACTGATTTTCCTCCACAAAAAAATGACTTTCGTTGAATATTCGTCATCAATATTTTGAAATCCCTGTTCGTCATGCCAAATTGGGCTGCACCTCAAAATATACGATAATTTTGGAATGACTAATAAATTCTTCAATAAATGGAATGCGACATGTGTTGGTAAAATAGATAAACGTCCTGATATGACACGAAGTGATTATACTTTTTCTTACAAACAATATTTCAAGGCATCATCAGATAATGGGGCACCAAGAAGAAATCGTTTGGGTTTTTCAATCACTCATATATCAGAAGCTATTAGGTGAAATTGATCGTGTTAGGGTCCTGTTTATCCAGAAAAATGAGTTCACATTTCTCGAAATTTAGTTCAAGTCCCAGGTCTTTCGAATGACTTATTGTGTTACAAAAATTTTCTACTACCACATTTGCTTTGTCACCAATTGAACCATCATCCAGATATCAGCCGTTGAATTCTATATGATGGATAAAAAGACAAAACAATAATGGTCCAAGTGGATCTCCCTGCTGTACTTCTTGTTCAGACATTATAATTTCGTTACCAAATATTGAGAAAGAAGGTTCACTGTAACATTGTTCAATATGGTATGGCGTTAGCGACCGAATGTAACATGAAATTCCTGTCTATAGTATTGAATGCATTCTTAAAATCATGTTTCAGAAAAACTTTTTCAACTGGGTTAGGGTTTTGATCAATATAACACCGTGCTACTGCTTCGCAACCACCATTTGTTCCAAATCCAAATTGTTGGGGACGAAATAGATTTTCAAGATTTTCTCGTAGATTAAAACACGCAAGTTTCGCTACTATACGTCGACAAAAATTTCCAACAGCTATAGGATGCAGACCGCTAGTCTTTTTCTTCAACGCACATAAAGAAGCACCATATAAAATAGGACGTATGTCTTGATTGACCTTTCCAGAAAGAAACATATTACAAAGGTTCGTTAAAGAATTCAGAAAATGTTCGCTACAACTATCGGAACTATAGCTTAGCATATCTTGCAACGAATCAAGACCTCCACAAGAACTGATGCGAAAAGATATCACTGCTCTGAGAACATCTACGCTTGTAATTTCCAGAAGACTATGAGTTGTATACTGTCCAGAATTGTACAAACTTTTAGAAGAAGGATGTTTACTTCGTAATTCTTCCAATGTTGCAGCATCAAATTCAGCAGAACTATCATTAGAATAGTGAAATCTAACAGCTGCTGTTATATCACCGTCAGAGACTTTCGAGAGTACTTGTTTTTTGAGGAAGTCATTATAATTTATATGTTTATCAGAAATTTTCGCATAACAATTAATTGATTTCGTAATGTTATTATTGACACCATTCAAATTTTTCTTTACTATTGTTGTGATTGAAATTTTTCGATTATCTTCAGTTTTCTGAATATTGAAACTTTTATAAGCAAACATGAGAAAATTTTTTCAAGCAGTGGAAGAATTCCTCGATACATATCCGTTAATCAATTTTGTGAGGGTAATTGCAGAGTGGAGTTTCAATCCTCGTATTGTGAAAAAATTTCCACATATCAAACATTATGCCTTGCCAGCTGATTATCTTTCTTCTTCTGTCATCGAATATAGATCATATTGATTTGATTTATCGTAATCGGAGTCTTTCAATTCCTATGTGACTTGTCTTGAATGTCACCCAACATCAGCCAAGTTGTCAACGGAATTATTTCAGAAAAAACGTATTTTCATTAGAATCAGCACCAGATTTTTATGTATAATTATCCAAAACGTTTTGTCCCATTAAAATAGTGTACAATATCAGTGGAAAATCTATGAATTTTCGAAAAATCAATGAAGAGGTGAATGCAATTTATTCATTGAAATGAAATCCAATATTGAAGTTATTCTATAATATAATACTATTGTTGTTTGAATATTCATAATTGAAAACCTGTTGATTCGTGAAAACAAAAATGTCAAAATACATCCACAGTTTTGAAATTTTCCTTGTCAGCATCCATATTCTCTACCTCTAAAAGATTAATTACCATCAATTTTCAACTGCATTGTCGCAACTCAATTCTCGCTTAGCTTATTAACAAGAGAATTTTATTCGCTGTTTCACTCATTCATCATTCATCCAAATAATGAAAGAACTCTTTCAAAAATTGAATTAAATATTTATTGTAACGAAACAGGGAAAATACTTCAGGAATAAACTTACTCAAATATCAATCAAAAATACAATAAATCACCAAAAACTTACATTATACTGCCACTTAGTAGGATCGAAGAAAAGGAGATGTGCTGCATTGCTGGAAACTTTTCTGAAAATCCATTGGATACTGAATGAATTTTTCAATACTATCTCTTTATGATCTTGACCTCCCTCAATATTTATGAAGATTTATACGCTAACATTGCAACTTTGATCCTGTCACTGTACTGAGGTGAAATGATCCGTATGCAATCTGTGCAAAGTTTGCGTATTTCGAGATTGTTTTATATTTCTATATCCTACAAGCTTGGAATATTGAAAGATGGAATTCTGAATACTGAGTGTTTTTGTTTTGGAATATTGAAGTTGAGATTGGAACATCTTTCAATTCATGTATTCGCTTGAATTATTTAATGATTATATATCCATATTTGACAGTATCACTCAGCCAGATGTACTGACATTCTGGAAAAAAAATCAGTATCCATCTATCGTCAGCTTCAAAATCCAGTTACAGCTACATTTTTCTTTATTGAGGAGATATCAAAATTCACTACAAGCAATTCGTCCGACGTATTTTTTTTGAATGTTTTGAAATCAAGCGATTCATAAATAGACTTCCAAATTGACTTCCAAATAACTATAAATCAGTCGCTTCTCTTCCAAATCATCAAAAATCACAAAGAAAGCCGTAAATGACCATATATCCTCAAATATTTGGGAGGTTTCAACATCTTGAGCGATCATCAATATGGCTTTCGGAAACGATGATCAACAGGCGACCTTCTATCATATGTCATCCATATTTGGAATAACGCAATCGAAAAATATGGAAAGGTAAAAGCTCTTGCGCTTGATATTTCTGAGGCCTTTGTCTCCAACCCTCTTTTTATTTTATATCAAGGATTTATTGTAAAAAACCAAGGATCCAATATATTGCTTTGCTAAGGACAGCACACCTGCTCATCATTACATTTGGATTTCAGGATCAGCTGTGGATGCACATTTTCATCAGCAATAGGAGGTTGAATATCTTAATTAGGATCTAGAAGTAATTTCGAAATGGGGTAAAAGTAACCAGGTTCAATTCAATGCTACAAAAACTCAGGCATCGCTTTCCTCCAAAAAGAAATGTTTCCGAACCGAATATAATTATGACAGGTCAGACAATTTCGCTTCCTTCTTCGATAAGTTTTGTGAGGGTTGAAATCGACACCAATATGTCTTGACACAATCATGTCGCTTGAATTGCGAAGGTTGCTTCTCAAAAGCTTGAACTGTTCCGAACCAGAAAACTGTACACACCTCAACAACTTTTGATGAACTGATCAATACAGTTTATTTGTATGATTTTCACTATAAGGGTTTCGCTATACAATAGCTTCTTCAAGCGTAAACTGAGAGTTACTTCTAAATTACATCATTATATACTATAACTTAGTACCTATTCGTCCACCTGAATAATGAATCTACCTGGAAAGATCAGTTATACCTGAAAGTATACCTGTAAATATACCTAACTATTTTTACCTGCGAATACTCTCCAACAGGTTAAGTTTCAAACCTTTCTTCTGGAAATGAAGGGGTTTGTATTCATGGTTGAACTCATGTCCCTCTGAGATTAAATGACTGGCACATGTGGAATTCATTTTTCCATTCTGAAAACTATATTTGTGTTCCTTTATGCGGGCTTTGAACGTTCTTCCAGTTTGATTTATATAAAACATCGGACATGACCCACACGATAATGTGATTTTTAATGTGCATGCCTAAGTTGTTGTTGGTTTTGAAAGCAGTATTGACACTTTTGCTGTGCAGAAAATCTGAAATATTTGTAGTGGGTTGGCCTAAGTAGGTTAAGGTTCTATAACTTCTATCCTCTTCTCTTCGAATTGGGTAAACATCTTTCAAGGCTTGACTATATAACTTTTTTGATAATAAAGAATGTATCAGACCGCTATCGTAATCATTGTTGACGATATTTGCTCTATTATATTCAGTTCTTTATTGAAATTCGCTTCTGACAAGGGTACATTTGTCAGTCTGTGGATCATACTGTTGAAAGCTGCTACCTTATGCTGATATGGGTGAGTGGACGAATTATGAATGTTGTTGTTAACTTTTGTTATTGTCAAGTCTAAAAAATGTATAGATTTGTCCTGTTCCATCGATCACATTCACATTGTGAATGTGATCGAAGGGTGGAGAGAATTGACGAACTTCAAGAAGTTTGTTAACTGTCTGTTCGTTTCCGTGAAACATACTGGGATATCATCCACATATCTATACTAATACCTGAAACTTCCTACCAGTGGGTTACTGTGTATTCTTCTCTCCAAATCGCCTATTAAAATATCTGCCAGAATAGAACTAAGTGGGTTTCCCATTTTGAGACCTTTGCAGGATGAGTAAAACGTTTCATTGAATTGGAAGTAATTCTGTGACAAACACACCGTAAGCAAGTCTAATATTTCATTTTTCACTACCGAATTGATAGAGTTTTTGTCCAATAGATTCTCCACCAGAGTAATCGTTTCATTCGGAGGGATACTGGGAAACAGATTCTTTACATCAAATGAAATCAATTTGGCATTATACGGGAGTGTAATATCTTGAATTTCATTGATCAAATGGTATGAATTCCTCAAACTGAATTTTGATTTGAAATTGGTGTGGTTTTGAATGATTGCAATGAGCTTTTCGGATATTTTAACTGACGGAGCTATCACGAAAGAAACTACCGGTCTTATCGGGTAGTTATCTTTGTGTAATTTAATCAACGAATACAATTTAGGTGGTTGTGGGTTCATGACTAACGATCGGAATTTTTCCTTTTCATCCATGACACAATGAATATTTTTCAAAGATTCCTTGACTTGATTCTGATATAAATGGGTGGAATCGTTTCTGAGACTATCGTATATGCCAGCATTTAGAAAGTCTAAAGTCTTTTCCACGTATTACTCTTTGTTCATGGCTATGACCGTTTTTCCTTTATCAGCTCCCGTAAAAACAATTTTATATTCTGCCGATTTCTGTTTTATGGATTTCACTAGTTTCAATTCCGGATTGATTTTAATGCTTTATACATCTCAGATCAGACCTTCTTTGGAGTATTGTTGGAGCTCCACCCCTAAACATACCCTGAAGCTACTGCAGAAAGAGCCATCCGCCTGATTGGAGAGGCGAACATCACTTGCAACCTTGATAGCCTAGAATATCTAAGAAAGGTTGAAGATTTGTCTCTCTTCTTTAGATACTTTCACGGAAGGTGATCAAGCGACTTGGCACATTTGATTCCACCAAAAGTGTTACATATTAGAAATACGCGACGAACTGTGGCTGCTTCGATTCGAGATTCAACTCAGTACACCTCGAACTCCACTGTTTCAAGAACTTGTTCATTTGGAGAATTGCGTTTATGTGGAATAAACTTCACGAACGTTTTTTCAAATGTATTTATTCTCCAGCGATTCAACTTCAATGTGAATCACAATTTTCGCACACTCACCACTATAAGAGTGTCTTAAGGATTTTCCTGTAATGCTTGTGTTTTGTTCTTAAAAAAGAGACTCATGAATATTTTTTTGTTAAAAACGATAATTATCGTACACATACGATAATTTTGTGCCTACGTACGATGTACGATAGCATATTATTATCGTACGCAGATTGTACGATAATTTCTATCATGATGAAAAATTTGAGAATTTATATTATTTCACTCATGCGTTGATAGTCTAAATCGCACTAGCATGATTTTATTTTGTCCAATAAAATCTTGGGAAAATACCGGGAAATACAAGTTCTCTATTCCTATTGGTCCTTACGATCCGCTCTACTAAGTTTCACCACTGTCGATACTGTAACTTTATCCAGCGCCTGCTGTACACGCTTTCTTATTGGTTAGTATAGCATCTACCAATGCGAACAAGAGAATATAAGTTCGATATTTCGATATTTCGATTATGTTCACACTTCATATGTATCGTATATTTTGTATAGAAAAGTTGGCAGTTATTTCGTTATATTATTATGATTATATGTCTGTATTCACTCTGACAAACGGAATTATTCAAATTAAGTGAAGAAAGAAGTAATTTTCTAAAGCAGCAAAATTTTGATTACACACTCGGAGTGATTGTTATCAATGGCAAGTAGGTATATTTATCAAATACATTTTTTCAGTGGCTGTATATTTTCTGTAACTTACTAACCTATTAATTATTTTTTATCTGTGCAATGAAGAATGAGTCCTAAATGCAAAGTAAATAGTACGAGCAGTCAACTGACTGAATCAGACTCGGATATCACACCTCCCAGAAAAATAACCAAGATCAACAAACATCGCCAGCAAAAATTCAGAGACGCCTGGCTTAAAAATGATGATTACAAGGAATGGCTTAGTAAAGTGCCTGACGACCAGTACAAAGCTAAATGCCGTACATGCAATGTAATAATGAATGCAGAGTTGACTGTGATAAAAAATCACATGACATCGAAAACTCATCTTCGAAAGCCTTTAGCATCTCAACAGTCAATTTCTACTTTTATAAAAAAAACTGACGAAATCAGCACGAAAGCCAAAGCAACTCAAGCACTTGAATTAAAGTTATGTGGTTTTCTAGCCGAACATAATATATCCTTCACCACTTTAGATCATTTGACAACACTATTGAAAAGTTCTGTGCCAGACTCTGAAATTGTTAAGAACATGCAGATGAAATCGACGAAAGGAACTGCGATAATAAAAAATGTCATTGCTGAGGCCGAAAAAGAACATCTGCAAAAAAAATTGCAGATCAATCGGTTCAGTGTTTTAATTGACGAATCAACTGATATTGGGGCATACAAACGATGTGCATCATTGTGAGGTAAAAAATAATAATCATATTTCACTGCTTTTACGGATAATAATTATCTATTATGTGTTTTTATATTTTAAATTTTGTAAAACAGGTTTTTTGACGCTGAAGAGGGTCGAGTGGTCAGCAAGTTTTGGGATCTCTGTCAAATTTTCGAGCAAGATTCGGAGGTGGAGAGTGCTACGGCAGAATATTTGTTCGGACTAGTAATGAAGTCCTTTGAAGATTACGAGATTCCATTAGAGAACATCATTGGATTCGCGTCGGATGGAGCCAGTACAATGATGGGAAAAGATAACTCGGTAGCTTCAAGATTTCTCGAAAAATGCCCTGGCATTTACATTTTCAAGTGTATATGCCACTCATTGCATCTTTGTGCCAGCAATGCATGTAAAAAATTACCAAGAAGTTGTGAAGATCTGGCTCGTAATGTCTATGGTGAATTTAAAAACAGCGCTAAACGACAGCACTTGTTCAAAAAGTTCCAAACATTTTTAGACATTGATGTTCACAAAATTCTCCGCCCAGCACAAACGCGTTGGTTATCTTTAAAAGCGGTCGTTTCGAGGATAATTGAACAGTGGCCTGCACTCGAATTATACTTTAGAGACCAAATGCTAACTATTCGATTAAAATCTGTTGAACAGATTGTCCAGGCTCTCAACAATCCGATCATCAAACTATTTTATCTTTTTCTGGACTTTATACTACCTAAATTTACTAAACTAAATGAACTCTTTCAGTCATCGTCGGTAGTTGTTACAAGCCTCCATGATAAAATGTGTAAAAGCTATCAAGAAATTTTAGAAACGTACATGTCCAGAGATTATATTTATCGAACCGATTTAAGTGAACTAGACCCATGCAATGAGTCGCATCGTTTACGTCCGGAAAATATGTACTTCGGAGTTGAAGTCAGAAAAATGCTAGATCAGGTCGAAATTCGCAATAATGAAAAATTAAAATCAGATTTCGCTACGACTTGTACCGATTTTCTAATTGAAGGTTGTAAAGAAATTAAAAAGCGCTTTGATTTTTCAGATCCTGTTTTAAAATTAGTCTCGTATCTGAATCCGTCAAAAGCAATGTTGAGAAAGACCAGAGATATTGTCCCCAGTTTGCTGCCCTTGATGAAGGCTTTGCCTCGTATTGCATCAAGTGATCAACATCAAATAATCGATGACGAGTGGCGTCAATTACCGTCTTTCGAGCTCCCGGCAGGTATTGATGTAAATGATCCGGTCGATATTTTTTGGGCAAAGCTGTTGGAATGTGAAGAAGGAGATCAAGGAATGACTTTTAAAAACCTTTCAAAATTTGTGCTCGAAACAATTTCACTTCCACACTCGAATGCTGACAGTGAACGCATATTCAGCAAAATTAACTTGATTAAAACTAAGGCTCGCAATAAAATGACAATTTCGACGGTAAACGGCGTGCTATTAGCTAAACAACGAGTTAGAGGTAAAGAAAACGATTGCACAACGTATGATCCATCACAGAGTGAATACAGTCGGATGAACAAAGCGTTACTATACAAAAAAAAAATTACTACAGAAAGCACTGCTAAAACGGTTCAAGATTTATATAGTGACGCGGATGTAGAGGAATTTAATAATATTTTAATGCCAAACGATTTCTAAGTGATAAAACAAATAATTAATCTTTATGAATACCTTAATTATATTAAATTATTTCTTAAAAACTATATTAAAATATAAAAATTATATTTTCTGTTTTTATGAATATAAGTGTATATTGATATATAAAAGAAATTCTTTCATTTTTTATTTCACTACCCATTCATATCCATTTCTTCTTTATAAATACAAAATTTTGGCGTGTTTCATACCCAACTTGCATGGGAACAGTGAAATTTTGTCTGAGTGAATTTTAAGCTTGGCGCGTTTATTGAACTTAAAGTGGAAAGGGAATCAGTTCAGGTCTGTACCACGTGTAAAACATTTGGGTTTCAGTGTTCTGTTGATTTGACAGCGGTGGTTTAAAAAAGATAAACTATCGAGTACTTGCATGCATATCAATATTACAATTTATATGATTTATTTATCTATAAGAGACAGTATCCTAAAAAATACGATAATTTCGATCCATGTACGATAATTTTACGCCCCTGAGTACGATAGTCAGTCCACTTCAAGTTGCTAACGCTGGCGCATATTGAACTTATCCCACGGCCAGGTTTAATTTCAAACTGTTTCGCGTGGATCAGGTTGTGCTAGTAACACAGTTTCGTGGGCCTTTACTTTTGTCAGTGTGATCAGTTTTGTCTAACTGGAAAATGGAAAAATACATTGAAATTGTTGAGAGCTTTCCTGTGTTATATGATACTACTCATGGAGATTACATGAAAACAAAACTGAAGGATGATTTGTGGAAGAAGAGGTGCAACAAGATAAATGGTTCTTCATCCTCAGATTCAGATTGTAAATCGAGAAAGAGATGTTGCTGGTTTGCAGTTATTTTAAATACTGCGTTATGTTAAGTTAGGTTCAAAGTGAGTGGGTCTATTTGGGCCTCCAACGCAACTCTCAAGGGATCATTGTGACTCACATCTATTCACACTCGACCAACTAAACCCATATTCTCAACGAAGCTGATTAGTTTGTATAGTGAGTGGTCTTTCAGGTCAGATGGTAAGAGTACGGCTCTGCCAAACTTAAAAACCTGAGTCAGTCCCCAGCGTGATACACAATAACTTTCCATTAAAAAAGTTCAGGTGTATTGATCGAATGACTCTTAATTACTTTTACGATAATTTACGGGATATGAGAAAAAATCTAGCTTATTTAAAAACCATCTCTAACACAACAAATGATGAACATGACAAAACTGTATTCAGACTCTACAGAAAACATTATCGCAGAGCAATAACTGAGAGCAAAAGAATTTCCTTTGATAATTTTTCAATGGGATCGACCAACAAACAGAGAGACTGAATTATAAACCAAGGAAAAAACTCGAATATCCAAAAAAAAAGAATGACTCATTTCTTGTGAAGATTTTGCTCTTTATTTCTCTACAGTAGCGGATCTTCTGATTTAACCAATTTTTTCCCTGTGACAGGATTCATCCTTGCTTCTTGAGGTCTGTACCATCCCCAGAGGCGACCTTCTTTTTAGAACCCGTTTCTGTATCTGAAGTAATTGAGTTCAGTTGAAAATTCATCAAGTGTCGATATCTATGATTTGAATTCTCGTGTTTTGAAAGAAATTGCTGAGTTTATTGTGGTTCCACTCACATCCCTCATAAATTTATGTTTCAGTACTGGAGTATTTCCGGAATCATTAAAAATCGCCAGGGTGATTGCCATTTTAAAAAAAGGAGACCCCTCGATCCAGGGCAATTATCGACCAATATCATCAATTCCGATTATTGGGAAAGTTTTTGAAATCTTGATTAAAAATCGCTTCATAGTTTTTTTTTGAAAAATACTCCCTTATACACAAATTCCAGTTCGAGTTCAGAAAAAATCGGAGCATACTTGATGCAGTTTACACTGTGGTAAAAAATGTAGTCCAGAGTTTTGAAGAAGGTACTTATACTTCAATCACCTTAGTAGATCTCAGCAAGGCCTTTGACTGCGTTTCCCATGATCTACTGATAAAAAAGCTGGAACACTATAGTATAAGAGGGCTACCACTGAAACTATTGAAATCTTACCTAACGGACAGATATATATGCGTCTCAGATGGCATGATACGTTCCCAAGTGGAAAAAATTAATCATGGCGTTCCGCAAGGGTCGGTTTTAGAGCCTCTTCTTTTTATCATCTATATAAATGATCTTTTCTATCAATTTTTGCCTAATAAAATAGTTATGTATGCTGATGACGCTATAATACTTAACACCGACCGTGTTCTACACAATCTCACAAATATAGAGGATGAGGTATTAGACTCAGCTGAACACTGGTATTCTAATAACCTGCTGACTCTGAATATAGATAAAACGCAGAAATTAAACTTCTTCAGCAATCATACGTCGAGTAAAGGTGATACCGTTAACCTTCTGGGAATAACACTGGATGACAATCTAGCATGGGGTCCACATATTGACATTCTGTGTAAGAAAATCACCACCTTTATCTTTGTTCTCCGCAAACTAAAAACATTTACAAATCGAGAAACTCTACTCAGTACTTTTCACGCCCTCATTCAATCACATCTGAATTACGATGTCATGTTGTGGGGAAATTCAACGCACGCCAGTAAAGTGTTTATTATACAGAAAAGAGCGCTGAGAGTTATGGCTAATGCTGAATACAGAGATCATTGCCGTACGCTATTTGTCAGGTATTGTATCATGACGATGCCTTCATTATATATCTATCATTCTCTTCTTCACATTCATAAACATAAAGACATATTCACAACCAGTTCGGATTTCCATACTTACAATACAAGAACAAAAGACATTTTACTTGAGCCTCGATATCGTCTAGATAAATCGGCTAGAAATTCTCCCAATATTGAACTTTATAATAAATTGACTGAGGAGACAAGAAATCTTGACAGGATAAAATTTAAATCTGCGATAAAAAAATCTCTTTTACAATACGGTTTTTTACTTTGTTAATGAATATTTGATTAATAATTACTCTATATAGCCAGCTAGTCTAGACATTAAGGTCAAACCCTCTCATTTATTTATATATAATGTATATGTGTAAATTTTGTGTGTTGGAATGTTATACAAATAGCTGAATTTATGCCAGAAGTATACTTGTTTTTCTAATCTGAATGTTAGATTAGTATTTATATCTTTAAATTTTTTATTGTAACCTAGTACTAAGGAACTAACTTGCTATAAATGTATCTTTGTCCATAATGTAGTAAAATAAACATCTATCTATCTATCTATCTATCTAATAATCTCAATTTAGTTCTGGCTACATAAGCACCTTATCACTTCAAATAACTATACCAAATATCAATCAAATCTGTGTAAGGATATTCATGATATTTCATAAATACCGTTTTTTTTTAAACTTCAACGGTCGGTATCTCAGAAACGAAGCAACTCCGGACATAAGTTCATGAAAACTTTTTTTTAACGACCTAACAAATTACCTTCAGAAGTTTCGTGCCGTACTTAGGAAAGACCCTGTATAGAGAATACATTTCCAATTTCTGTGAGTATCTACTTGATGAAAAATTATTCTTACGTTATGAATTGTTGTATTGTGATGGAAATCAGTCAAATATAATTCACAACTATCTGAAACTGATGGAAAACAACATCTCCGTATAGACACCGACATAAAGGCATTGCATTTTCTGTTCACTATATTTTTTCAAGGTGCTGGACGGGTGGCTCACGCTGCAGAGTTACATTATATGTGGGATGATGGCTCCAATTCTGATTTGAGCAAATTTCCTGAGGAGGACAGATTAACGCTACATCGTTTTGTGAAGCTATGGACGAACTTCGTTAAGTATCAGTAAGTTTTCAAGCAGAAGTATTTCGTGATTTTTCTGTTTGTATTTGAAATTTGAAATGCCATTATACAGAGTGTCAACTTTTCTGCCTCTCAGTCATTAAAAATAAGACTGAACCTACTTTTTCTTCACTTACTCACTTTAGACCAGTCTTTCTCCAAATGGGCGATAACGCCCCTTTGTGGGCGCTGGAGGCCTATAGGGCGACGGCGGAGGGGGCGACGGCTAATTTAAAAATGTTTTTTTGCTTTCAACACAAACTTTACCGCTCCTTTACGCTTAACGCGCGTTTTCTCGTGTAACGCCATCTAGGGGCCTAGACAGTAACTATTTCCTGTCCGATAGTTGTCAAAATGTATAAAAGATGGCAGTAAGCTTCCATGCGAAGCGAGAAGTTTCTAGTCTCCATTCTCGAAAGTACTAGGCAAGTCCGCCGCCTCATATGAAAACGTGCCCGACATCCAGCCAGTAATGTCATTCAACGATATTACGAAAACAAGTGAATTCAGTTAGCGACTAGCTAGGTAAAGTGCTGTACGTGCGGTGGTTAATACTGTGAGTGGTGTCATTAGCAAGTTTTTTATACTCGATTCTTCACTTCGGCTTTTTAAGACAAAATCATGTCGAAAGAAAAAAAGAAGAAACGGCAGTATAGCGCGGAATATATAAAATATGGATTTATTGAAAATCCCACGAATCAATCTTCGCCTTCATTGTCAAAAAACATTTTCGAATGAAGCGATGAAACCCTCAAGGATACAAGATCATTCGAATAAAATGCATTCAGATAAAAAAGACAAAATTACTTATTTTCAAGAACTGAAAAAGGGGCACTCAGCTCTGCCAACTGTGTCAAAACGTTTTCCAGCGGCTTCTAAGCAAGACGACGACGGCCTCCAAGCTTTCTACAATATCTCTTTGCTAATTGCTTGAACAGGTGAACCTCACACTATTGGACAGGATTCATTTATACCGGTGATAAAAAATTAATAACTAATGTGCATCATAAACCAGCGGCAGATATTATCCGAAAAATTCCTTTGAGCAATAGTTCCGTGCAAAGACGAATTGATGAGATGGCTGAAAACATTGAAGAGTCATTGTGCAATCATCTGAAGACTTCTGAATTCTTAATTCAGTTAGATGAGTCCACTTTACCAACCAATGAAGCATTGTTGTTGTCATACGTGAGGTTTATTGAAAATTTAGTGCCGCTGACTTCTACCGTTATTTTGTCAACTGCTCTAGTTGATGTTCTCGATGTGCATGGAAAAGCTATCTGTGTACGCATACTCTTAGATTCCGGAAGTCAAGCGTCATTCATAACCGAAGAATGTGCTAAAAGGTTAGCACTACCTCAATCTGAAATTTCTCTCGATATCAATGGTTTATCATATATGCGTTCATCAGCTTCTAGCTCTATATCAGTTTCAATAAGACCTCATCAAAAAGCAAGCCCCACTTTTGATATTAATGCTGTGATTTTGACAAAAATTTGTGCCAACACTCCTATGCGCACCTTTTCTGCAAGATCTCTCTCATACCTTGCTAACCTTAAGTTAGCTGACAATAAGTTCAATATTTCCAGTCAAATAGATATGCTGCTGGGTGCAGATGTATTTTCTATGATTTTGAAACAGGGTAAAGTCTCTGGTAAAATCAACGAGCCCATAGCAGTTGATACCGAGTTTGGATGGATAATAATGGGAAAATATGAGTCAGCCACTCCGTCATACGTCAATTCCTTTTTGTCCGTTAGTAATTCCCCTATAGAAGAAACGTTGAAAAAATTTTGGGAGATAGAAAATATCCCAGATAAATATCCAATTTCTCCAGATGATGAAAACTGTGAAGTTTTATTCAAGCAAGGTTACTCTAGACTTCCCGGTGGTAGATATGTTGTGCCCTTACCTTTTCGAATGCAAGAACTCTTTTTTGGAGACACGCGCTCTCAAGCATTATCACGTTTCAACTCCTTGGAAAAAAAATTATTGAAAAATCCTTTACTTTACTCCCAATATAGCGAATTCATGAAAGACTACATAACAAATAACTACATGGAGGCAGTGGACCTTCCCAACTCATTTGAAAAAATCTTCTATATTCCACATCATTGTCTTTTCAACCCTAATAGTTCTACCACTAAGTTAAGGGTGGTATTCGATGCCTCGGTGAAATCTCCTGCCGGACCCTCTCTCAATGATACACTTTACATCGGCAGGAAACTCCAAAAAGATATAATGGTAATTCTGTTGAATTTTCGTTTGCACCCCTACGCATTCACTAGCGATTTGAAGCAAATGTTTCTAAGAATATTAGTACAAGAAGATCAACAGGATTATCAGCGTATTCTCTGGAGGTTTTCTCCTCGAGATCAAATTCAAGATTTTAAATTGAAAACTGTAACTTTCGGTGTTTGCTCATCTCCGTTTCTTGCTATAAGAACATTATCCCAGCTTTGTGAGGATGAAGGTAAGGAGTTTCCTAACGCCGGCGCAGTACTTATGCGAGACATGTATGTCGACGATATAATCACGGGTGCAGATTCTCTGAACAATGCCAAGTCTCTACAAGCTGAATTGATTTCGTTGTTAAAGAAAGGTGGGTTCGAATTACGTAAGTGGACGAGCAACCACCCTTCTCTCTTGAACCATCTTCCTCCCAAAGATTGCCAACAATCTACTCTCTCATTTGCAACTCATGACTTTGCTGTAAAAATTCTCGGTTTAAAATGGAATCCCACATTGGATGTATTTTTGTATGATGTAATTTCTCTCGATAGAGGTTGTTCGAAACGAATAATCTTATCGGAAATTTCTAAAATTTTCGACCCCCTCGGATTTCTAGCCCCATTGTCTTTTTTCGCAAAACATCTTATAAAATATTTATGGATTCTAGGTCTTGAATGGGATCAACTCCCTCCTCCCGAAGTTGTAGAAAGGTGGTCACAATACAAGCAAGAACTCTCTTTATTGTCCGAAATAAAAATTCCTAGGCATATTCCAAAGACTTTCACATACTGTCAACTCCATGGATTCTCAGACAGCTCAGAGAAAGGCTACTCAGGTGTTGTCTATCTACGGCTATCATTCTCTGATGAAACCCATAAGGTATTTCTTATTTGTGCCAAGTCTAAAGTAGCTCCTATGAAATCTCTAAGTATAGCTCGTTTAGAACTCTGTGGGGCAGTATTGTTAGCTGACCTAATTAAATGTGTATCTGAGACCTATGTGAATAACCTCGTTATCGATAGAGTGTTTTCTTGGACTGACTCCATGGTGGCCCTATCATGGATTAAGTCTTCCTCATATAGATGGAAAACTTTTGTATGTAATCGGGTGAGTCATATACAAGAAAATGTTTCCCCGAAAAGTTGGTATTATATTAACACCAAATATAACCCTGCTGATTGTGCATCTCGAGGTCTCTTACCCTCGGAATTACTGAGACACCCTCTGTGGTTCTCTGGTCCCCCTTGGTTGAAAACTTCAGTTGATGAATGGCCTGTCGAACTTTCTCTCACTTTGCCTCCCACCGATTTAGAAAGGTTCTTACGACCTTCATCTCTCTTGAATCCTTAGACACTCTCTTGAAAAAATACTCGTCTCTTGGTAAAATAAAACGCATTATTGGGTATGTGTTGCGTTTTATCTATAACTCCAAACACCCGCATAATAAGTTGACTGCACCATTCAATCGGTCCGAATTACATAACTCGTTGCTTGTCATGGTGAAAAGAGTTCAACACACGTCTTTCAGTCATGAAATAAATCAGTTAGAAAATAAACTCCCTCTACCTAAGATATTCCGTAAATTGAATCCATTTCTTGGTACAGATGGGCTACTTACATTTTTTGTTGTCTCAAAACTTTTGGATTTCATCCCCAAAAAGGGCCATCCGCCACGTACTTTCGAAATGCTTCCGCTGCTTTCGAGTTAATCCTACTCCACTCGAACCTTTCATGGGAAATCTACCGAGTTTCCGTATAAACCAGTTAAAACCCTTTTCATGTGTTGGAGTCGACTTCGGAGGTCCATTTTTCGTCACGCCGTCCAAGGGAAGAGGTATCAAATCCCAGAAGGCTTATATTTGTCTTTTTATATGTGCCACTACTAAAGCTATCCATCTCGAGTTAGTGTCGGATCTGACGACACAAGCATTTCTCGCTGCGCTCCGCAGATTTATCGCTCGACGAGGTAGATGTTCTCGAATATTTTCTGATCACGGAACTAATTTTGTAGGAGCTTCTCGAATTCTCACCGAACTTTTCAAAGAGGCTTGTGATATACAACAAATTACTTGGTCCTTTCAAGCTCCAGCTGCACCTCATTTTAATGGGTTAAGTGAAGCAGGGATTAAGTCAGTAAAGTCACACCTTATTCGCATCATTGGTTCCCAAATTCTCACCTTCGAAGAATTTTATACCCTCTTGACTCAGGTGGAAGCTATACTAAATTCGCGTCCTTTGTATTCGATGAGCTCAGATCCACACGATTTGTCAGTTTTGACTCCCGGTCATTTTTTAACTCAGGAACCTTTAACTGTCTTACCTGACCCTGACCTTTCACATTTACGGCTCAACCAATTGGATCGCTGGCAATTGCTACAAAAATTGCATCAAGACATATGGAAACGATGGCACAACGAATACTTGCATACCCTGCAGCAACGCCAGAAGTGGTTAAATAAAACGAATATTCTCAGCCCGGGAGATCTCGTCATAATAAAGAATGAAAACGTCCCTCCATTGAACTGGAGAATGGGTAAGGTAGTTAAAATATTTCCAGGGCTTGATGGAATAGCCAGAGTTGCTAGTGTCCGTACCGCGCAAGGTCTTTTACAAAGACCACTTGTGAAGTTATGTCTCATACCTTCACAACTTCCCTCTTAACAAAAAAAATATTTACTACGCCATATTTTGGTGGGGGGGAATGTTAAGTTCTCGGATTTCCCCTATGTATATAGTTATTAATTAAGCATATATCAAATTGTAGTTCTCTTGTTTGCATCACCCCGTATATATATAGTTGCTCGCGCCGATCGTCAAGGGGACTAGCCAAAATATTGCTCTCCGCGATGGACGGACAAAAAAAGGACAGTGATAGTACGAATGAGAAAACGGTGTGCTACAGTGTATCGAGAGATTAAGGTGCCGATTTACGTGTACTCACTCATACCCACAAAGCAATCAACCCCTTACAGTCCACTATTAGCTACTGATTGGGCGGATGCATCCCCTTTACCCGGAAGCTGCAGAGTAAGAGCAGGTAAGGTGAAAACCTTTGACGATTCAATCCGACATTTGGGGATACATATCAAACTCAATCAATTCCGCAACATTTTGTACTATTTGCCCGAAATTTAGAGACGGATACAAAAGGAGAAACCATATATAATACACTGGAAAAATTTTGTGATGAGAAAGAAATTCCACCAAAAAATATTATATCAGCTGTTACGGATGACGCTCCGGCTATGACAGGACGTCGCAAAGGCTTCATAGCATACTTTAAAAATGAAATTTCAGATGTGCTCGCTGTACATTGTGGCGACATTTGGTTGCGAAAAATTTGAGTGGCCGCCTCTCTCAATCACTGCAATATATCATCAAAGTAGTCAATAAAATCCGAAACAGCTCTTTAAATGGCAAATTATTCAATCAGCTTTGCGTTACTAATGATGAAGATTTCAACCGATTGTTATTTCACACAGAAGTGCGTTGTTTACCAAGAGGTAACTGTCTGAGTCGATTTTACAATCTATTTAACTCCGTTCTTGGAAAACAAAGACAAAGAATTACACGACAACCTCATCACTTCAAAGAATGATATTGCGTACTTGACAGACTGGTATAAATTATTAAATGATGTGAACCTCCAACTTCAAGGTGACGACTTGAATTTGATTAAAACAAAAAATATCATTGCTGTTTTTGTAGCCAAATTGCTCTTATACAATAATGCTCTTATAGAATAATATCGGCAGACGTGAGTTTCGCAATTTCCCTGATTTGTAAGCAGTAACATTCAACAATGACGACTTGCTTGTTTACTGCCAACATTTGGAGAACCTCCACAATGACTTCGCAGAACGATTCCAGGACATTTTAGAATTGGAAATACCGGACTTGGTGTTAAATCCTTTTTCAAATGTCAACCCAGCAGGATCACCCCAGATGGAAGAAAAACTCATAGAACTGATAACGAACGAGGAAATAGAAATAAAATTAAATCATCTAAAAGAACAATTCGTTCAGGCCAGTCTCAACACCCTACACAGTAGGTTAATGGACTGACACCTATCAGAAAACAACTACTCCCCTGGCTAATACCACGAAGGGCGTTGGATTATATCCGACAGGTGTCAGTGCAGGATTCTTCACTGAAGTTATTCCTGCATATGCTGTTGGCGATACAACTGCCGCAATAGATTTTCAATTATCGGAACACACTTGCAGACCGGTTTCGGGCTGTTTGGCCACTCGTCAGTGCAAGGTAGTGTATATCATCAACATAAAGTCGATGATTTCCGATAATTGAAAATCGAATTCCGTCAGAGTATCATTCCTCGAACTAAGCTGAAGACTACAACAAACAACAGGTTTGTCGTCGCTCCATCTGCCTGTGAACGAGGTAACCAACTGCATATCCAAATTTGCCCAATTCCTCGTAAAAGGAAAGAAATCTTTCACGTATAGTCAGTGGGCATACTTGAAGACTGGCTATAAATCAAATCATCTAAAAGAACAATTCGTTCAGGCCAGTCTCAACACCCTACACAGTAGGTTAATGGACTGACACCTATCAGAAAACAACTACTCCCCTGGCTAATACCACGAAGGGCGTTGGATTATATCCGACAGGTGTCAGTGCAGGATTCTTCACTGAAGTTATTCCTGCATATGCTGTTGGCGATACAACTGCCGCAATAGATTTTCAATTATCGGAACACACTTGCAGACCGGTTTCGGGCTGTTTGGCCACTCGTCAGTGCAAGGTAGTGTATATCATCAACATAAAGTCGATGATTTCCGATAATTGAAAATCGAATTCCGTCAGAGTATCATTCCTCGAACTAAGCTGAAGACTACAACAAACAACAGGTTTGTCGTCGCTCCATCTGCCTGTGAACGAGGTAACCAACTGCATATCCAAATTTGCCCAATTCCTCAGTCTCAACACCCTACACAGTAGGTTAATGGACTGACACCTATCAGAAAACAACTACTCCCCTGGCTAATACCACGAAGGGCGTTGGATTATATCCGACAGGTGTCAGTGCAAGATTCTTCACTGAAGTTATTCCTGCATATGCTGTTGGCGATACAACTGCCGATACAACTGGCCTGAACGAATTGTTCTTTTAGATGATTTGATTTATAGCCAGTCTTCAAGTATGCCCACTGACTATACGTGAAAGATTTCTTTCCTTTTACGAGGAATTGGGCAAATTTGGATATGCAGTTGGTTACCTCGTTCACAGGCAGATGGAGCGACGACAAACCTGTTGTTTGTTGTAGTCTTCAGCTTAGTTCGAGGAATGATACTCTGACGGAATTCGATTTTCAATTATCGGAAATCATCGACTTTATGTTGATGATATACACTACCTTGCACTGACGAGTGGCCAAACAGCCCGAAACCGGTCTGCAAGTGTGTTCCGATAATTGAAAATCTATTGCGGCAGTTGTATCGCCAACAGCATATGCAGGAATAACTTCAGTGAAGAATCCTGCACTGACACCTGTCGGATATAATCCAACGCCCTTCGTGGTATTAGCCAGGGGAGTAGTTGTTTTCTGATAGGTGTCAGTCCATTAACCTACTGTGTAGGGTGTTGAGACTGGCCTGAACGAATTGTTCTTTTAGATGATTTGATTTACAGCCAGTCTTCAAGTATGCCCACTGACTATACGTGAAAGAAATAAAATTAAAAATGGATACCAAGAATTTTGGCTACAAAAGTCAATCCCGTCATTGTACCCGTGATTGTGGTCCATCGTTCAACGATTATTGATAGCATCAAATCCCATCATCGTATTTGTGTGAACGTGGATTTAGTGCTGTGGCAATGTTGCTAACTAAAAAGAGAAATCGGTTGTAGATTACCGAACGCGGTGACTTACGGCCGTTTTTGAGTAAATTCGAGCCTGATATTAACAAACTTGTTAAAAATCATCAAATTCATACTTCACATTAGATTAGTTTTGAAATTCAAATTTAAGTGTTTGTTTTAGTAACATGAATAAAAGTTTTCCTAATATTACAAAATGGTGTTTTACATTACTCTCATCAGAAAGTCTTATTTTCACATGACACACATAATTTAATTATTAAAATAATGACTGCGATTGTGATTCTAAAGTGTAGTGAAGTAAAAAAAAATGGGGGGCGCTAGAGCATAATTAATTCTCGAAGTGGGCGGTAGACAAAATAAGTTTGAAAACCTTTGCTTTAGACCATCATAATTCATGACCAATGGCGGTCAGAGGAGTGGAAATCGCCCAGGCCCATATTAACTATAGTAGGGGTAAAAGTTGACATTGAAACTGAACCAGAAATTGAAAATAAAATGGAGAAACTCTTCTCAACTTTGACGCTTCGTATTTTCTTGTTACTTTTTTGTGAATGATATTTGACTTTTCCCAACATCCAATTATTCTGCAAGAATATTATTTCGGTGCTGAAATATTCAATAGGAATCACCAAGTGTATCCCAGCGTTCTAATAAATAACTATTGTACAACATAAATTGCAAGAAGATGACAAATGAGAATTTGTCGAAACGTCGTGAGATCATTCCCAGTGAGGATAATAACACAGAACATGGAAAAAACCCGCAAATCAGTTCAGCATATATATTCCATATATGAGTATTCCATGTGATCTGTATTTCCATTTTGCTTGGTACAACATGAATTTCATTCATTTTTTGTAATACCTAGTTTTTGATATATTCAACATTGTTTGAGTTTTCCATATTTTAAACTATTCTATTATTGTAACGAAGTATTTATATCACTGATTTCTCTCTCAAACTGTAAAGTTGATATTTGAATTAACTTTTGCACTAACCTCCTAACTGAAAAGGTTTAGAAACTGAAGTTATTTGATATGGATCTCTTAAACCTTCTTCAATGTGAGGTATTAAGGAAACGATATAGGTAATTGTCACAACACATCTTCTCATGATATCGCCTAAATATTTTTAGTGTTACAAATAGAATATATCGAACCTATCATAAATCTGATACTCGAATCATATTCTATTCCAAAACACAAATTCATTTCAGAAATCCAACACCATCGCATGATCCTCTTTTGAATGGTTTCATTTGGCCCACGACTGATAGTGAGAACCTGCGGTACTTCAATTTCAATGACACCCTGGAAGTGAAGGAAAACCCAAGGCAGTTCAAAGAAGTAAGATCAGTTCTGGATCGTTATTTGGAACCACCATATATCTATTATTGAGCAACTGTATTGATAATATAATATTAAAAATGAAATGATTCCCTGTTTTAATTTGTCTTTTCATTCCTGAATCGTCAAAATTTTTTTGAAAGAGTTATCCATAATTTAATACACCGATATTTACGCGGGAAAAAGAAACTTCACAGTATCATTAATTGTGGATATTACAATTTCGGACTAAAACAGGGATTACCCGATTTGAAATTTATAAAAAAGGGTTGTCTCGCAGATGTTTCTCCTTCATCCAGCTGAATATTAGAAATACAATCAACTATGAAAATGATTATAAGGTGACTATAAGGAAAATTGTGAAAGATTATTCAGTATCCGTATCTGTAGAGTGGAGAGAGTGAGTGTAGACGCACAGCACTTAGGCTGCATGTGACCCATTGTACATCCTCCTGAGGAGTTGTCGTCCTAGGTCATCTTCCATCCTGTCCTTTCCAGGAAGGTGGACAGGTCACTTGGAGACATCTCTTTCACATTGGCAGGTGCAGACCAAGACTCGCCGAACACACACTCTCTTGTAACAACATGGCCAATTTAGAGAAGATTGCCACAGCATACCTAACAATCAGCACGGACACTCCATGATGCCGCCTTTGATCTCAAAAAGTATGAAGCCGCCATCTTGAAAAGCGGATTACTCAGGACCAGACTTGCGACATGGTGTCTAAAACAGAGGCGTACTGGAAATTTTATCTTGTCATAATTCATGAAATTGAACTTGTTTTCAAATGACTTCATCTGATAAAATAGGGTTCGTCATTTGATTGTTGCTATTTTATTCAACATAATGAATACTATATCGATACGATACTATTTGTAATTCTTTCAAATAATATAAGAAGTGATAGCTAAGGGTTTTCAGAATTAGATTTGACTGGTACAAAATGTGAGGATCACTTTACGGAAAACATCATCTCGTTTGGTTTGTTGCAACCCAAGTAGAAATTTTCCTCTATTCATACATTAAGATCCGTAGATGTGACTGGAACCTTTGGTGTTACAGACGAAACATTCGAATGGAGCCCAATTTCTTTAACTCCAAACATTTTTGTACTCATTGCACGTTTTCACTATCCAAGTTAGCATCTTCAGAAGTGAAATTGATATTAGACATCAATTAATAAGATGCTAATTTGGTTACTGAAACGTGCATCGAGTACGAGTATGGTGTATGGGAAATTGAGCTCTAATTAAAAGGTTTCATTAAGGGGCGATTATAGTCTGGTATGATCAAAGTCAATCATAAAAATCAGAAACGCAATAAAATGTTTTTTCTATCAAATATTGTTTGAATTTGTTCTTGAACATGTATTTGGAGTCGTCTAAATTCCAAATATGATCAAATTCAGTTTGAAAGTATGTATGAACTCGCTTGAAAAAAAAATTGATCAATTGAAATAAATCATGCTCAACAAGTGACTCACAATTATTAGTTGATTGTAAATTATTAGTATATTTATTAGTATTTTTATACAACTTAGGTCCAGTAAAGTACATTCCAAGACATTCTCTTTTGAATTCGGTTGAATATCTTCATTCCTTAGGTTTTTTGTGATTGTAAAATTTGGATATTGATGAAATAAGCCAAATTCTTTGAAGGACCAAACTTATTTGTCAGGTTTTCATGAAAAGAGAAATGAAAATTTCTATGTTTTTTACCACTTTTATTTGTAACTAACGTTACTGCAGTTTCGTCCTATATGGACATTCTCAAACTTAAACAACAGGACTCCAGCTCCTCAACCTGATTTTTCAAACGGTAATTCTCGTTCCTCAAGTTTTTAGTAACACTTCTAAGATTCTGTTTTCGAGGGGTGTGAGCTGAGCAATGAAGAGAGGTTTGTGTATAAGAATCTGGAGATATAATTTCTTCAGGTAGTGGGGGTAATGCTGTACCTAAAAGCTGTAGTGGTTCTCGATGCTGACTTGAAAAAAAATTTAAACATTTAACCCAGCGCCCGTTATTGAACAGTTATTCTCCTGCCATATAGGCAGGAGAATAACTGTTTTAGATGGGCTCTTTCTTTCTTTTTGTGAATGAATCAAACGTTTTTGAATGATATACACATACGTATCAATAGATAGTGTTTGTAATTTTTTTTTGATTTCACTTACTTTTACTTACAGAAAATGGATTTCAAGCATTGATTTCAAGACATTTCTACCGCCTCAAGAAACATTCAAATAATATTTATGAAAGAGTTTAACTCACCTGTCAATATCCTTTGAAAACGTAAATAAACTCTTATTAGTCTTTAACCTGCTGCTTCTACAGCACAAACATGATCACCTTTTTTCTGTTCATCCATTGTTAATAATAATAAAACACTCACGAAATGAAGCAGAACACAATTTAATACCAAAATTAAAATTGACAGGTCCACTGCTTTTCAACATGGCCGACATAGCGACGCGAAGTATATGCGCGTACTTTTTCCGCCCAAGGAAGTGTCCGTGCTGATTGTTAGGTATGCTGTGACATTGCTAAAGAGATGGATCGGCTAAAAAAAATGTGAATTAATATACATAATAATTAAAAAAAATTGCCAGTTGACCTAAAAGTTAGTGACTTAGTTCGCAAATATGTAGATGACTGGGAATTTTTTGATTCAACAAGTGACGAGTTGGAACAGGATAATAACATTTTAGGATCAATGACAACACTGAAGTATGATCTTAAAAACGAAAACATTGAAATTCAGTACTTGAAGCAATTGAACAATGAATTTGAAAAGTCTATACGTGACAAAGAACTCATCATAAAGTTACTTTATAAAGATTCATCCCAAAGTTCAAACCTGCATGGCATAGTCGATGTAGGCGATGTTGCCACTGTGAAAAGTTATTCAGTGGAGAATATAATTGAAAATTCAACCTTAAATGGCGAACAAGAAATATCAAAAATTTCTTACTCAGAGGTGGCAAGTTCTTTAATGCAAGCTGAAATGAAGCAATTGTGCAATGAATACATGAATCTAAGCAATCATCAAATAATTGACGGGTATTCGAAACAGACAGACAACAACTAATCAGGTATTAAAGGAGTCCCAAAATTTGTCGAACTTCATGTGTACTGATTGTGGAAAACTGGAAGATATGTTAAAACCTAGTTTTCTAGAGGTAAAATGCGAACAACTCACATCGAGATATTCGGATACATATTCATCTTTCAAAGTTAGTATCCACCAAAAATATTTCAAAGCAGCCATGAATCCTGAAATTTGGCCAGATAATGCTTGTGTTAAACGTTTTTCATCAATGAAACGGAAGGACAATACACAAAGGTAGTTTTTCAACCACAAATTTTATTATTGAATATACAATGTCTAAATTATGAAAAAATTCATAACTTCAGATTGATCTATCAGATTTTAGTAATATTAATGTTCTGTGTTTTGTAGAGACATGGTGTACAAATGACTCTGTAAATAGTTATGTGTTTGATGGTTTTGATTTAGCTAATTTTTACTGTCAATCAGAGTTCAAGGGAGGTGGAATGAGTATTTATACAAAAAGCTGTACCTCTTACAGCAAATTGAACTTAGAACAATTTTGTATTGAAAAACATATTGAAGTCTGTGAGATAAGTTATAAATTTGAAACTAATAGTAACAGTTATGATACATTTTTTGTATTATTATGTTATCGCTCACCCAGTGGCAGTACTGACATTTTTTTGGACAAAATACTGAATATTTTGGACTACATATATATAAACCAATTAGATATATTATTATATGCTGTGATTTCAATTTTAATTCTTATAGGGAAGATGCATATTTTAATAACTTTTCTGTGCTGCTTTCTTGGTTTAATTTAGTTTCGAAGGTGAAACGGCCAACTAGAATTAGTACCAATACTGTCTCAACTTTGGATAATCTATTTATAAATTGCAATAATGATTTAATTGTTTGTGTTCTTGACAATAATGTTTCAGATCATCGAACTATATTTTATGAAATGAATATAACAAATGAATGTAACTTGAAATTATCTAAATATATAAGAGTTTTTTTTCTGAAAAAAATGTAAACAATTTCAAAAATAGTCTGAGCAGTGAGAACTGGCATGAACTATATATACAAAGTGATCTGAATACAACTTTTGACTCATTTTACCAATTTTTTTATGTATCACTTCAATTCTAATTTTCCTCTAATAAAACATTATATTAGTAAGAGTACAAAAAATGGGTTGATCAAGAAGTAAAAAACTCTAGCTCACGGCTCAAAAACATGCATATATCAAATTGATATATCTTGAAGTTGGGAAAAGACACAAAGTATTGATTGAACAAACAAAGAGTGATACTGAAAATGTATGTGAAACTACTTGGAACGTGGTGTCTGAACTCACAAATGAAAATGATGTTAGACAAAATTTAGAAATTAAAGTTGATAACGATTGCGTAATGGATTCATGCGTGATCGCTGATAATTTCAATAATTATTTCAAAAGTACTCCCCAATAAATTTTAAATGGTTAACCCCATTCTGCTAAACAAACAAATAAAGACGTAGACGTGAAAAATATTACCAAACCCAAGTTTCTCTTGTATTCGTTCACTGGAGAGGAATTATTTGATTTACTTATAAGTAAGCTCAAAAATAAACAATCCTCAGGCTCCTATGAAGTTCCCAGTTTTATCCTAAAAAGGATTTTAGATTATAACACCAAAAAACCAATTAAATTTTTTATCAATCTCTCATTTTGTTCAGTAACATTCCCTGATAGTTTGAAGGTTGGTAAAGTTAAACCTCTCTATAAAAACAAAAACAATAATGAAATGTCTAATTACCGACCAATTATAGTCCCTATGTCCCTGTCAAAAATCTTTAAATATGCCTTTTTCAACAGATTCATTGCTTTCTTGGAAGTAAATAATATTTTGGATCAGAATCAACATAGATTTATGAACCATAAATCAACAATTACGGCTATGAATTCATTTTATCACGATATTGTGAAATATATTGAGGCAGGCGAGGGTCCTGTTGGAATGTTTTGCGATCTGAGCAGGGCATTCGACTGCGTCAAACATTCATCCTTATTAGCTAAGTTAGCCAAATACGATGAATGTGAAGGACCTTCAAATTGGATAGAAAGTTTTTTGAAAAACCAGAAGCAATATGTCAGTATTTTCTATCGTAACCATTCAGTAGAACGTCATATTAATTCTAATCAAGTAGAAGTCAAACATGGGGTACCGCAAGGTTCCATATTGGGACCCGTACTCTTTATATTATATCTAAATGAAATTGGGTGTATCTCTGCTGGCGACATGTCCATTTATGCCGACGATACTTCATTTTTGGTATCTGAAAAATTAGATGATGCTCTTGAATTCAAATGTAATAGTATTCTGAATGATGCTAGCAAATGGTTCAGTGGGAACTTTCTATTTCTAAATATCACCTAAACAAGATTCATCAGATTTCACAACTTTCAAAAAAGATGCTCTCAACTCAACATTTGTATTCAGGGCAGCTGTATTAGGCAAGATGAGACAGTTGAATTCCTAGGAATTTATCTTCATGAAACCCTGAATTTCAGAAATCACTGCACGATTACTTATACCTTATCTGGGGTAGGCTGGTTTACGGTGGCATATTTTGCAGAATCTTCTGAAGAATTTTACTTCCCCTCACCCTACTTATTTCTGCCACTGACCAGGAGTCCGGCGACCCCGTCCGTAAGGCCACATTGGCTTCCCGGACTTTGCCGCCAGTTTTGTGGCCGTTCTCCTATCGCGCCCGATATTCAGTATTGATGACATCCATTTCATCTATGTGAGTTTCGTCATCACGATCTGCTACTTTATGTTTGCTGATTTCAATCAATTCAATTTACGGTGAAGAACCAGAAAAAATGAACGTTCCCCTGGTCATCTCTCACATTACTCATTGACGCTTGTACGTTGTTCCAAAACGTTTGTTTGTTTTATTGTCATGTGTTTTGTTTGTAGATCCATATCCCAAAAAATATTTACTCTACTGTGTCGTAGTATATACTGATCGATAGAGAATTTTGTATTTTTACTCAAGCGACTTTTGCCCAATTTTTCTCTATGAATTCAATTCAAATCATATTGCTGCTGAAAGAGCCTGAAAATTTAATGAGCGTTTGTCAATGATTCTGTTAATTAACGCACTAGTATACGTTGGTTTGCGAAAATTCATTTCAGATATTTTACCCTCGAAGATGAGCCCCCCAAAGTGGTCGACTTATAGTACAAAACGTATTAGTAAGGTCGAAAATTTCGTAAAATGGGTGCCCCACAATTTCATTAATCGTCACAAATTTTGACGTTTCGAGGTCTGTTCTTTTTTGATTTTGCGCTATAGAAACGATCCTTTTTTGAATCGGATCGTCACGTCTCATGAAAAGTGTATCCCCTACGACCACAGGAGATGTTCAGAATAGAGTAGTTGGACACTAATCAGGCACTTCCCAAAGGCAAAAACCCACCAAAAAAGACCATGGTTACCGTATGGTGTTCAGCGGCTATAACTTTTTGCAACCGGGAGAAACTACCACTACAGTGTTGAATAATGAACAATTCAATGAAATGTATAGTAAACTGCGTCAGCAGCAGCAGACACTGATCATCGGAAGAGGTCCGAACCTGATGGACGATAACGCTCGCCCTTACGATTTACAAATCACCGTCCAAAAATCAAACGAACTGAGCATCGAAATTCTACCCACCCATTCTCTACCCTTTTGCCAACCGACTTTCATCTTTTCAAGGACATCGACAACTTTCTCATCGAGAGTTCAAAGTAGTCTCGTAAAAACAGACAAAACCTTTGAAACAACCTAATAGAATTATAATGAAGAAAAAAATGAAACTTTCTATGTTTTTTACCACTTTTATTTGTAACTTATACAATGAAATGCAGTAACGTTAGTTACAAATGAAAGTAGTAAAAAACATAGAAACTTTCATTTCTCTTTTCTTCATTATGATTTTCTACTACGTAGTAACGGCTACATCCATCAATTCAATACAATTATAGTTTTCGATTGATTGAATGAAATATTTGTATCCATCAGTCTCTTTAACTTTTCAAAATTGAAATTTTATAACACGATAGTCGAATTCGAATCACTAGTTTTTGACTCATCTCTCATGTTTTACTGTTGAATAGTTATTCAGGATCATAATTTGCAACTTAACGAGATAGAGTGATGGTAAAATGGAAAGTTTCTCCACAAAAATCTTCGAAACCGTTTCCCTTGGCTATATATTTGTTTCAGCTCTGAAGATCAATTAACTTGTGCTTCTGAAGCCACGAAAGTTATTCTATCATCCATGGGTGCATATATTCCTTTTTCAATGGAACGTCCTTCTAACGGCAAACCTTGGTTCGACAAAAACTGTCGCCTCCAAAAATCTCGCATACCGTCAGTGGCGTAAAAATCCCAGTGCCTAAAACCAAACTAGGTTTGTTAATGCTCGCAACAGCTGCAAACTTAGAATAAATGAAAGCAAAGAACTTCACAATCAGAGAATTGGGGATTAACTGCTTGCCAACCCCAACGAGTTTAGATCCTTCTGGTCGGTAGCTAAAGCTGTTAATCAAAACTTTACAAAATCCACAATTCCGCCACTAATACAAACGGGCGATTCAATTGCAACAACAGCCATAGAAAAAGCAAATCTACTAGCTGAACATTTTGCGTCCCACTCCACAGTCGATTTTCAGGGAAAGGGGACACCCCTATTACCACAGTAAAAACCTTAATGCAGCAAATTACTTTAAGACAGTGTCTAGTCAGGCGAATTTTAAAACAGCTCAATATCAACAAGGCGTCTGGCCCTGATGAAGTGCCCGTCATCGTACTTCAAAAGTGCGCAAATGAACTTGCACCAGTGTTTTGCAGACTTCTCAACTTGCCTTACAAGAAAGGTGTTTCTCCTTCTTGTTGGAAGATTGCTCACGTTCAGCCTATTGCCAGAAAGGGAAAAAAATCTTCCAAATAACTATAGACCAGTCGCTTTGCTATCAGTGATATCAAAAATTATAGAGAAAGTAGTAAACCACCATATTCTCAAATATTTGGAAGGCTTCAACATCTTGAGCGATCATCAACATGGCGATGTCACCCATATATGTCACCCATATATGGAATGACGCAATCGAGAAACATAAAAAATCAAGAGCTGTGGCGCTTGATATTTCTAAGGCCTTTGACCGTATATGGCATGAGGGTTTGCTGGCCAAACTTCGATGCTATGGCTTGGCGGATCATTTCTGTGTATGGCTCTCCAGCTTCCTGAAAGAAAGTTCCTTGCAAGTGGCCGTCGATGAATATCTCTCGAATACTTTTACCATCAACGCTGGTGCTCTCCATGGATCCATATTGTCTCCAACCCTCTTTTTATTGTATATCAATGACTTATTGAAAAAAAACAAGACTCCAATATATTGCTTTGCTGACGACAGCACATTTGTCTCATATCATTTCATTTGGATTCCAGGACATCGGCTACGGAGGCACATCTTCACTGGCAGCAGGAGGTTGCATATCTCAATGAGGATCTAAAAATTATTTCGAATTGGAGTGAAAGTAACCAAGTCACAAAAACCCAGTCGTGGTTTTCTACAAGAAGATAAATGTTTCCGAACCGGATAAGATAATGTCAGGACAGACAATTCCGCTTTCTGCTTCTATAAGTTTTTTGGGGCTCCAATATGTCTTGGCACAATGATGTCGCTGGAATTGCAAAGGCTGCTTCTCAAAAGCTTGGAACACTGTTCCGAACCAGAAAACTATACACACCTCAGCAACTTTTGATACTTTATAAAGCTCAAATCAGACATTCCTTGGAGTATTTCTCTCATGTATGGAGACCTGCCCCGAACATACCCTGAACCTCGATAGCCTGAAACATCGAAGAAAGATTCGATATTTGTCCCTCTACTATAGATACTTTCACGGAAGGTGTATATATCAGAAATACGCGACGGACTTTGGCTACTCATCGTTTTGAGGTTCAACTCAGTACACCTTGAACTTCACTCTTCAAGAACTTTTCCATCTGAAGAACGGCGTTTATGTGAAATAGACTTCCTGAGAACGTTTTTCCAAATGGATTCAATTTCCTCAAGGATTTTCTTGTAGTGCTTGTGTTTTGTCCTTGAAGGAACATTTTTTTCACCGAAAATATGTATGTTATATAACAGAAAGGAAATGAAATATTATGTTTACTATTGATTTTCGGAGGCTATTGGAGATGTTGTAGAATATGACGGTCAATTTCTGCACCAACTGTAAGTTTATCATCATCACCAACTGGTATGATGTACACATAGTATCAGACTGTAGTGGAAGAATGAAAAACATAGAAAAATCTAGCAATCTCAAGAGCAAACAGCAAGTGCTATTCCAGATTGAATAAAAGTGACTTGGAAATAGCTGGCTGAAGAAAATGATAATATTCGTCACGTAAGTATTGAATGGTACACCTTTCCATCAAAATGAAAATTTCCAGGCTCCCACCGAATATTTGAATGAAAATTCCTCTCAAAGATTTGTTTCATATATATTTGATCAAGTACATCGGCATTTTTGATCGTCATAATGGGATATTTGGAGCACACGATTTCCATTTTCTCATGTCGAACGCGTGTTATGAATCACACGTTGAAAGTTGAGACCTCGTTAGTCCTTAGCTCGCACAAGTTTCGACTTTTGAGAGCTGGTTACCGGATTTTTTTTTGTTCAACTTGAACAATGCCTTAGACAATTTTGTTTATTAATGTCCCGTTTATTATTCCATTTATGGAGTGCATATATCGGTTATGAATATAAAAGATAACTTATCTGTGATCTATTAATATTGGATCTTGAAAAGTTTGATTGATTACGGCGGCGCTCGGCTTGATGAAAATCTATAATGCACATATTGAAAACGCCTCATTCTGAAACTTCAACTGAAGATTGGAATACACTAATCAAATAGGTATTGACTATAATTGTTCAACATGAAAATTCTAATTGGGAGATATTCCCTTCTGATGTTGTTGGGCATTGCTCATGCTGTAATCAGTGAGGTGAGTACCACTTGAATTTTCTGAAAAAATCATTCATTATTGGAGATGCACTGTTCACTGAACCAGTTGATAGAGTTTTTCAGAAAAAATGTTATCAACATTACCATTACTGTTCACTGAACCAGTTGATAGAGTTTTTCAGAAAAAATGTTATCAACATTACCAAAGGGCATTTAATTGATAACATGATTAATCATTACACTACAGAATGTATTCACTGCAAAATTTAAAGAAACAACATTACACGAGGAAGAGGTTGAAAATAGATTCTCAATTCGATTTCTATAACTTAGGCAACATAGCTCAAATATAAGTCATCAATTACTATAAACTAATTGTTCTGATACTGTCACTTGCCGGAAGTAAGTAGGCGTTGTAACGAACCACGTCAGTTTTATATATATCCAAGCTACGATGTTTATTCTAGAAAAAGACCTCACGTTGGAAGGGACGATACTGAGACTGAGTGAGGTCGTGAAATGTATCGGCGTGTGGTTCGACACAAAGCTGACCTTCACAGAATGCTGAGAAGATTGTTACCGCACCCACAAATCTGTTACCCGAGGTTGGAGGTCCTGAAGCATTCAAAAAAGGGCAGCACCTTAACACAAAATAGGTATCAGGTTCTGTAGTACCTATAGAACAATTTCTGCCGAAATAGCTTGTGCCATTGGGGCGTCCCTCCAATGGAATTCCAAATAATGGAAAGGAGGGAACGATACACCGGTACAACCAAAGTGCTGACCAGAGGAATTCTATGCATTGTTGCCAAATCAAAAGGGAGAATGGCATCACATTTCTTAGTGGCCAGGAAATATAGTCTGGTCAATGTAGAACATTTTCTAATACAATGAAAAACTTTGTTAGGAAGGATTATTTTCTGTGAAATGATTACTGGTATCAATATTAATTTTCGTTTTGATGTATATAGGCATTCATCTATTCTAGAAGATTTGAGTGAATTTTAGAAAAGTTCGGAGTTACTAGATGAGGTACTCGGCTCATCTGAGGTCGATGGATCTGGTTTCATATATAGCCTGTCAAATCGATAAAGAGATCTTATGGCTTATGAGCTCCCCTAAGATGCGCGTGGTAGAAAACGACAATCTTGTAGTGTCTACTTCAGTAAAGTATAGTACGCGACAAAAGTCTGTGATTCAAGAAAATGGCATTTGAATCGAAGTTGAAACGAAAAGCTTTGGGTAGTCAGGCGAGAGAAGTGATTGCTAATATACTTTTTTTCATGCAACAAGAATCTGATAGTGGCATGAGCATGGGTCTAAAAAAGAACTGTGCTGTGCAAAAGCGGCGGGTTTATGGGGAGGGAAAACGAAAAAAAATTACCGTGAAGAATGTCGAACAATAATTTGTATGGATGAAACATATATCAATGCTTCATACAAATATGAGAAGAATTGAAATGATGGTTTGAATGAAGGGTTGTTTGCACTAATTCCAAAAGAGCAGAGACCTATAATTGTGAATGCAGGAGGAAAGAATGGATTTGTGAAAAATTCGTATGTGAAATTCAAATTCAACACAAAATCGGACTATCATAGCGGAATGAATTACGACAATTACAAAAAGTGATTGCAAAAAATGTTAATTCCCAATATTTCAGAAAAAAAGCGTTTTGGTTATAGACAATGCCCCTATCCATAATGTCCAGTATGAAAAGTACCCAAACATATCCTCGAGGATAGATGAAATGAGACAATGATTAAGACGACCGAACATTCACTTAACGGATGATACGCTGAAAATCATTGAAACAATATGTGTCTGATGAAAATGTGGACTTCAATTTCAAATCCGTTGAAAGTTTATGAGACGAATTAGACAATATCGCAATAGAATGAAATTATTATGAAGGTTCAACATTTATAATGATTTCGTCTCTTGCGAAATCGAGAGACATTCTTCGAAACGTTTAGCGTGTTTGCAACGTTTTTTCCACTGCTCTTGAGAAAACGAAGTGAAGAAATCGTCACATAAACTTTCAACGGATTTGAAATTGGAGTCTACATTTTCATCAGCTTCATATTGTTGTCCATACGAATTCTATTGGGTTCAAATCTGGATGATAAGGAGGCAATGTGAGTACAGTATGTCTATGGTTTTCCATAATCCTATCAGTTTCATACAACTTGAATCGTAGTTCATGGATTTTAAAAAAAGGATAGAGACCAATTTTCATTATATCATCCGTGAAATGAATGTTCCGTTGTCTCAACCATTATCTTATCTCATGTTTCCTCGAGGACATGTTTGGGCACTTTTCATACAGAACATTGTGGATTGGGGCATTATTTATAACCAAAATGCTTTTTTTTTGAAGATTGGGAATTACTGTTTTTTGCAACTACTTTTTGTAACTGACGTGATTCATTTCGCTATGACAGTCGCCTGATTTTATGTTGGATTCGAATTTTAGATATGAGTTTTCCACAAATCAATTTTCTTCTCCTGCATTCACAATTATTAGCCTCTGCCCTTTTGAAATTGATGCAAGCAACCCTGCATTCAAATCATCATTCCAACTGTTCTTATGTGTGTGTGAAGCCTGGATATAGGTTTTATCGATATTAATTATTGTTACACCTTTTCACGGTATTTCTCCATGTCTCTTAGACAATTTCTTTCTTGAACAATTTTTCCATTTTTTTTCCATAATCCATAAGAACCCTATTTCTTTCATCTCGTTTCCCAGAGACTCATAAGATCCCTTATTACCATTCTCATTGAGCGATGAAAAAGAGGATGACTAACCATTTTTAATTATTTCAATGTCACGAGCTATTATTTAATGCTATCCAAACTTGCACCCACCGCACCCACCCACCGCGGGCAATAATATTATTAACAGAGTAGACCATATTGAAGATATTGGAATCTATTTTATTACAAATATGATATTCAGTTCTCATTTGAATTATGTTAAAAATCCTGCAGCAAAACCTTGGATTTTTTCTGGAGAATATGCAAAGATTGACCAACGGGGCAGCAGTCAAATCTATTTACTATGCATTTGCTTATAGTAAACTCAATTTTGGTGTGTCATATTGAGCCCACATTATAATACACATATGTTACGATTAGAAAGACTCCAGAACATAACATATTTGTGAGGTTTTTACACTTCAAAATAACGAAGACCTATGTAATACTTGGCATTAGCGAAATTCGATCCCACTACAAAATACAGCTTTTAGAACAACGAATAATAATAACCGACTCAGTTTTTATTTATAAAATTATAACAGTTATGACTTACCTAATCTTGTATCAATGATTTTTCATCAAGTTCCTCAAAGGAACACTAGAAACAGAAAATTACTTGCCAGTACGAATTTCAACACACATTTGGGCAAACACTCCCCAATTACTAGAATGTGTGATTCAATCAACGAATACTGTAGTAGCATAGATGTTTTCTCTATCAAATTTAAAGAAATGAACTTTTAACGTTCAAGCCAGTCTCGAATATACCTACACAGTAGGTTGAATGGAATGACGCCTTTCAGGAAACAACTACTTCCCTGGTCGACCTTCAATTTTGGAACGGGCACACTTGCAGACCGATTTCGGGCTCATTAACCACTCATCAGTGCAAGATAGTGGCCGTCATCGACCTAAAGTCAATGATATTCTATAATTGAAAATCGGAATTCTTTCAGAGTATTTCATTCCTCTTCCTAAGTTGGACCGAACAACAAAATGTCACTCCATCTAGTGGACGAGGTACTAACCAACTGCATATCCGTAATTTGCCCGATTCCTCTGAATAGGGAAGAAAAACTTTCTTATAAGTCAGTGGGCTATGCTTGAAGACTGACAGTGAACAAACCTAAAGAAATGAACTTTAAACGTTCAAGCCAGTCTCGAGTATACCTGTGAAGATTCCTGAACTGACGCCTGTCGGATATAATCCAATCGCGTACTATACTTCATCGAAGTAGACACTACAAGATTTTTGTTGAGCTCCGATAGACTTTCGGGGGGTTTCTCCTACGGGAGGTTCTAAGCCGAGACTATGAAGTCGCTTTTTAGACTTGACAAGTTGTATAGTCGGAGGCTTAACAAACTGTAATTCAAGTTTCGTTCAAATTGAACACATACACAATCATTTATTTTTATTCGAATGAGAAATTCCGAACAGTAATCAAGAGTGAGCTATCAAAAAAAGCACGTGCATCGGGAGTATTGAAAACCCTGATTTGGCTCACTGAGAATTTCAATAAATTTGTAAACTGTTAGCCTTGGTCTATATAACTGAAAATATCATTGAAGTAGTTTCAGAATCAAATACGCGACGGTGCAAATTTTTTCCTGTTTGAAATTTCATTAACCATGGCAAAATTTCAAGTTGATTAAACATCTCCAATTCATCAATGGTTTCAGAAACTAGGTGAAGATCTTGTAGTTCAACTGAGGGATGGAAAAATTCGTGGTCATATCTTGAAAAGCGAAAATGGCATTGACTTCTACGCCTTCCAAGAGATCCCATATGCTGCGCCTCCAGTAGGAAGGAACAGATTCCAGGTAAGTGGGATTCTATTGAAAATATTCCATAAAAAATAGGTTTCAATGAATTATATGAATTTTGAAATAGTAGAACATCGTGAAGTTCCGAATTTTGAGGCAAGTGAAGAGTATCAGGCAAGTGAATGCGAAAGAAATTAAATAGGATCATTATTGTTCTTGGTTCTATTGAAAACATAAAAATGACATTGCTAATGTTTCTCCATAGATGAACAAATAGAGGGTAACATTTCTAGCCCTGTTTTCCTCATGTCATCAAAAAATCCACATTTCAAAATATAATAGTTATAAAGAACTTGAGTCAACATGCACATTACATCAATCTCAAAATGGCTCACTCTTTGCTAACTATCATAATATGTTGATGAATGTTATACAGTTGAGAAATGGAAATATCTGTAGTCATTCGTGATTTTGTTCATAACTTTGATATTATTACAATTTGAGAAATACTATGGATTAGAGGTGCCAGAGTCCGATAATCAGAACATTGAATCAATTTGATATCTATTTCAGCCACCGAAACACGTAAAACCTTGGAAGGGAATACTGAACACCACAAAGAATACAAAAATATGTTATCAAAATTATTCAAAACATGACTTAGAAATGGATGAAGATTGCTTGTATATCAATGTCTATACACCTTTGGTGAGTACTATCAAACTGTTTTAACAATTTTTATGATGCACTGTTTGGAACCTTTGGTGTAGTGATGAATATTACTGGAGTTCTTTCCCAACACCAAATCGTTATTTTTCAACACTTCTACACGTGTTTCGATCACCAAGTGATCATCTTCAAGAGGAAGATTAAACAGTTTAATCCAGTAATATTCATGTTTTAACAATAATCAATAAATTGATGGATGTAGCAGTTATTACATGGTATTAGATAAAATAATACTTTCTATGTGGTAAAAAAAACATGGACAATATTATTTCTCTTTTTCGAAATGAGTAATTCATTTTGTGAGCTGACCAAGCCAACCTTCTCAGTATTGAAAATTTCAATTTGCTGTCTGAATTTATCACGTCATGAATCATTAATAGCATAAAATATACCATGCCGTTCCTAGGACTATATACCATAATTTTTCTTAGTCATTTTCGAACATTCCAAGGCCATTCGAAATGGTCGGCGAGGAAGGTATTCAGCCATCAAGACGAAGTGAGTGAATATCGTTCGGGTGATCGTATTAGATGAAATCGAACTCAAAGATGCGTGTTGAATAATAATAATGACAATGATAATAATAATTACTTCGAATCATTATTGTTATCATGATGAATATAAGATTTCTAGAATACGATGTACAGGGTCCTCTCCAAAATTACACTGAATCATTGAAGATTCGTTACCGAATCTTGTCATTACTTAGAAATTCGTTTAGGTAATTAAGCATAAAAATTCACAATATAGACTGAATTTCATGAATAATTCTTATGATGCATTTAAACCACAATTTTGCTTCATAACTGTAATTTTTTGAAATAGAATCCAAACTGATTCTGATAGCATACATACACTAAGGTACGGGGTCCCCCATCTTTGTTGATGCACAATAGCGTATCAACAATATATTAAGATGTCAACCGTGTGGTGTCGGATCTCACACTTTCGACAAATTTACAATAACGTATTATGAAAAATGGGCTGGGATGTGATGTTTCAGGTTCCATATCTTGATGGTCTATACTTTTTCATTCGATAAAAACATCATGCACTAAACTAGTAAATCACAGCAGATTTGGTATCAGGATAGTTATAGAAAATTTGGAATATGATGTACGGGGGCTTCTTTTTTCAGTGTAGAATGTTTAACCAATGCATAACCCGCACAACTACAATATTTCTTGATGAAATTGAAATTTTTTCACTAACCTGTCGATACATTCTGCATTTATTTTCCATTCATTTGATATGCTACACGGGACGATGCAAATGTTATTAGCGAAGCTACAACTCAGTCTTTTTATTTTTCCTTTGTCGATGAATTCAACATTTATTTTTCCTTTCATTTGATATGCTAAACGTTGAGATTCAACTATTATTATTGAAAAAGATGCAGCTTAGTGCCTTTCTGACATACCAGCTTCCGCTATGAATACCTACTCAAAATCCCAACATACTCAAAGTCCCTCCCGCGCCCAATACTGATTTACCAGTCGTTTCAGATTTTGTTAATTTTTTTTATGTTTCAGAATTATTATTCATTATCATTATTATTATTCGACCCTCATCTCCGAGCTCAATTTCATCTAATACGACCACCCAAACGATATTCACTCACTTCATCTTGATGGCCGAAAACCTTCCTCGCCGACCAATTGAAATGACCTTGGAATGTTCGAAAATGACTAAACTGAAGCTCTATGAAGGGATTTGGTTCTAGAAACGGCATTGTATATTTACTGCCGTATCAATAATGCAACCTATAACTAACTATTGGGAAAAGACAGCTAATTTACTCAGTACAGTTTGAACTGCACGTCAATTTATGAATTTGGAAACTATCGTGATTGAATTATGTACAACACTCTGGTAAGTTTTTGTGAAACGAATATGGAAGCTTTCTGGAAGTTAGTTGCTTCTAGAAACCACATTCAGTTATCTGGCAATGTAAATATATCTTGAACTACACTTGTTTTCTTACTGAGCACGATTTTTCTCAATAATATTTGACAGAGCTCATGAATTGTTCCGATTTCTGGCTGTACCACCTAATTTCCTAGATTTGTTCAAGAGTTCGGGAACCGACTGGGTTTTTCGTTCAACCTTCATCTACTCGTCTTTTGATCCTTTGTAGGCCCATTACGACTGAGCCTCACATTACCACGAAAAGTCTATGACAACAGGGCGACTAGTAACTCAACAGCTTCATTTTTTCTTCAAGGACAAAACACAAGCACTACGGAAAAATCCTTGGGGTGCTCTGATAGCGGTGCCTGTGTGAAAGTTGCGATTCGCATTGGATTTGAATCGCTGCGGGTTAAATCCATTTGGAAAAAATTTCTTATTAAGTTTACTCCACATGAAAGCTCTTCGTGGAATCAAATGTGGTGGAATCACATGGGCCTAGTCACTTGAACACTTTCCTTGAATGTATCTTTAGAAGAGAGACAAATCTTCAATCATTCTTCCATGTTCCAGACTATCAAGGTTGCAAGCAATGTTCGTGCCTTTACTCAGGCGAATGGCTGCTTTCTGGATGGAATCCAGCAGATTCAGGGTATACTGAAGGGCGGAACTCCATACATGAGAACTCCACCTACAAATACGATCTGATCTGAGCTTTATAAAGCATCAAAATTTGCTGAAGTGTGTACAGTTTTCTGGTTCAACACATTGTTCCGAGCTTTTGAGAAGCAGTTTTTGCAAGTCTAGCGACACAATTGTGCCAAGACCTATTGGTGTCATTTTAACCCTCAACAACCTCCTGCTGTGGCACTGATTGGGTTTGAGATTATACAGCCTTCGGGCATGTATACATATACATTAGGATGAGAGGTCATTTGAGAGGCCACCTAACTCCCCGTAATCTCCCCCTAATCTCTGATGATATGGTTGAGTAGGACGTGTTGATATCAGTGAATGATTTATGTAGTGATACTCTTGTCGTCTACCAACGTCATGCAAAGATGATATTGGTAGATGAACAGAGAGATGCATAACGCATCGAGCACCAAAACGTCGCGTCGGGTTAAGTTAAAGTACTTCCGATTCACTATTGACTCTTTCTCTCTCTACCAGTATATTCTCGAAAATGGAAATTGGGTCACAAAAAAATAAAAAAATTTCATGGAATATTGATGGATCATTAATTTTTCTATATATTTTCAGAAACCCAAAAGTAGTTCTGAAAAATTGCCAGTTCTGTTTTGGATCCATGGTGGAGGTAACAAACAAGGATCTGGTGCATACGAATATTTTGGACCGAAATATATTATTGACCATAGGGTAGTGGTAGCAACCATTAACTATCGATTGGGACCGATAGGTATTGGAATTTCACTTACAATATGAATTTTTTCAAACGATCTAGTTTTAGGATTCCTAACAACAGAAGATAAAGAGATTCCAGCTAATAATGGCCTCATGGACCAAAAATTTGCAATGAAATGGGTCCACCGAAATATACATTTATTCCAAGGAGATCCACGAAAAGTCACCATTATTGGTCAAAGTTCAGGTTCAGTAGATGTAGGAACGCATATTTTGGGCCGTCATAGTAATGAATTAGGTCAGTATCGTGTCCATCAAATATTTCAATGGTCATTACAGTAAAACTGAGTATAAATAACAATACGTTAAATCACATAATGATCAATAATATTGGAGTTCTTTCACATGAAACTCAAATAACACAAATATTCAAAATGTCATTTTTTACCAAAAGTTTATGTGATTGTGTAAGTCAACCTTCAGTAAATTGAACTCTCGTTGAATATCAATATCATTTCTTCAAAAGAATATACAAACACAAAAAACAAGTTAGTCTCAAACATTCAGTTTATTAACCAGTATTGAAAAATTCTACAAATGAGTGGAGAGGTATTGATAAGACGCAAAATCAAGAAGATAACGGCAAAACCAAATAGTTCAAGGATGTTTGTTTCAGCTCTAAAGATGGGTCAACTTGTGCTTCTGAAGTCTCGAAAGTTACTCTATCACCCATGGATGCATATATTACTTTTTCAATGAAACGACCTTCTAACGGCAAATCTTGGTTCAACAAAAATTGCGAACAAGCTCGCCTACCGATAGTGGCACAAAAATCCCAGAGTCGAAAACCGAACTAGGTTTGTTAATGTTCGCAACAGATGCAAACTCAGGATAAATGAAAGCAAAGAACTTCACAATCAGAGAATTAGGGTACACTGCTTGCCAATACCAACGGGTCTTGATCCTTTTAGTCAGTAGGTTAGATATGTTAATCAGAACTTTACAAAATCCACAATTCCATCACTAACACAAGTGGATGGTTCAATTGCAACAACAGTCATAGAAAAAGCAAATCTATTAGCTGAACAATTTGCTTCCCACTCCACAGTCGATTTTCTGGGAGAGGCACCACCCACTATTCCCACACTAGAATCCACAATGCCAGAAATGACTTTTCGACAGTGTCTAGTCAGGCAAATTTTGAAAGAGCTCAATATCAACAAGGCGTCTGGCCCTGATGAAGTGCCCGTCATCGTACTTGAAAAGTGCGCAAATGAACTCGGACCAGTATTTTGCAGACTTTTCAACCTATCTTACAAGAATGAGGTGTTTCCTTCTTGTTACAAGATTGCTTGCGTTCAGCCTAGTTCCAAAAAGGGCAAGAAAAATTTTCCAAATAATAGACCAGTCACTTTGTTGTTGTTGTTTTTATCAGTAATGATAAAAATCATGGAGAAAGTCGTAAACCACCATATCGTCAAATATTTGTGAGGCTTGAACATCTTGAGTGATTATGAGGTTTTCGGAAACAGAGATCAACAAGCGAACTTCTGTCGTATGTCACCCATACTTGGAATAACGTAATCGAGAATTAAGATCTGTTGCGCTTGATTTTCTGATTCTGGCCAAACTTCGAGGCTATGGCTGGTCGGATTATTTCCATATATGGCTTTCCAGCTTCCTGAAAGAACGTTTCCTGCAAGTGACCGTCGAGGAATATCTCTCGAATACTTTCACCATCAACGCTGGTGTTACCAAGGAATCCATATTTTCTCCAACCCCCTTTTCATTATATATCAACGACTAATTGGAAAAAACTAAGAATCCAATATAATGCTTTGCTGGCGACAGCACACTTGTCTCGTCACTTCATTTGGATTCCAGGACATCGGCTACGGAGGCACATCTTCACCGGCAGCAGGAGTTTGCATATCTCAATGAGAATCTAGAAGTGATTTCGAATTGGGATGAAAGTAAACAGGTTTAATTTGAGGCCACAAAAACCCAGGTATCGGTTTTCTCCAAGAAGATTAATGTCTCCGAACCGGATATAATAATGTCAGGTCAGACAATGGGTTCATTCAGGCTAATTTAGTTTTTTATTAAAAATTATATATTATAAAAGTAAATCATCTCCCAAGTATCCCACAAAATTTTTCGGTTAATATGTCAATTAACAACTGAGCAAGAGCAATTGAAAATGTGAGATCGCCCGCGGTACATCTTGACGTCCCATTAGGCAAACGCGCTTCGAGCGGTGGCAACCGGACCTGTAGTTGGATATTATGATTCGCTGCTATCGTCAATTCAATTCATTTTCTTCATAGTAATGTATATATCAATTCTGGGTGACTGGTATTTTTGAGACAAGACTTCTATAATAAATAAAGAGTACCTTGGGATTCCAAGACATAATTTTGGATTTTTCTCTATGACGTAAATAGATCTTTGCTCAATATTGTTTATCGATTTCCAGTTTTCAACTAGTATTCTTGACAAAGTAGAATCTGATGATGTATCAACAGAAGTCATGTCTGATGTACTCAAACTATCACTGTCCTCGAGGGAACTTAGTAGTCATTTTCTCCAATACTTTCTGTATTTTCTATTTCTTCAGAGAGATTTCTTTTTCGGTGGTATATAATATTTACGGTCTGTTTAGTTTTTGATCTTCAAACCTGTTTATTAACTTGAATTCCAACATCAAAGGTCTTTTCTTGTGTACCTGTTTCATCACACATGATTTGATTTTCATCGATATCTTCGTTACAAGTATTCAACAAAATTAGTTTTTCCTTTTTTTGAACAAACGGTAATAAACGGTGGAGCTTTAGATGTATGGGCCATTGGTCTATCAATCTGGAAATCAAATATATGCGGAATTATGCCTGGCTTCAACATAATGTTTCCCACTTTCATAGTTTTGATATACATGTAATTTTCTAAGTCTATTTCAATCTGAAATTCAAAGTAGTGCTCAGAGTAAAGTTTAATTTTTTTTAATAATCATTAACATTCATACTTACTTTAAAATGATCTTCGCAAGAAAAGTGCGTCCCCTTGGCAGATACAAAGTCGGCCCTCCGCATAGCGCTCTGACATAACTTTGGTAACAGTAAAATAAAAATTTTGTCTGGTGCACTTACCGAAGAATTCTTGCATTTAGGAACAATACAATACTTGTAACGTCATTTCTTATCATTATTCATATTCACGCAATTGACTCACTGAAGTAAACAACACACAACTTGCTTTCTACGGCTTTAGCACACGTATTTTGCGTATCCGGCAGCAGTCCCTTGTCGCCGAGTCGACTGATGTGACGTCAAGCTTGACCACGCACCGTTTCGGTGAACGCTACCGAAACTTCCAAATTATGAAATAAAAAAAATTGTTAAGTGAACCCATTCCGCTTTCTGCATCGATAAGTTTGTTGGGGATCAAAATGTACACCAGTATATCTTGGCATGTCGCTGAACTATCGAAGGAAGGTTGAAGATTTGTTTCTCTTCTAGATACTTTCAGTACAGCTCGAACTTCACCGTTTAAGAACTCTTCATCAGAACGTTTTTCCAAATGAATTTGATCTCCAGCGGTTCAAATCCAATATGGATCGCTTCTTTCGCACAGGCACCGCTCTGAGAGCGCCTTAAGGATTTTTCTGTATTGCTTGTGTTTTGCCTTTGAAAAATTGGTTATTGAATGAGCATCATTTAATTATATTTTGTGAGGAAATAATTTGAGTGGAATCTTGAGAAAAAAATATTGTAAATGAGTTCAATCAGAGATAATAATGACTAGATAGAAAATTATATACTTATTAATTTAGGAAAAATTTCAGATTTTGATAAATGTATTTTCAGAGCTTTTCCGTTCAGCAATTATGCTAAGTGGTTCACCACTCGTTTTCTTTGGACATATGAATTCCAGAGAAAGAGCTTTCGAATGCGGTCGTTTCTTGGACAAAAATTTCAAATCAAATAGCTCTGAGGATCTTCTTCAAATTCTTCAAAGAGTTTCTGCACATTCTCTTTGTCAGGTGAGTTATTTTTTTTTCTCTTTCTTCATTGATATCGCAATGCAAACATTCACAATCATTGAATCTCCCTACATTTTCATCTGGTCAACTCGTACACAAAAAGAAGGAAGCTATATCAGTTTCAAATCGAGTTCAAAATTTTGTCGAAACATATTGAATGGATGTGTTTCAATTGAATAATTGTTTCGAGATGAATCAGTTATTGATACTCGTTTGTGAATATGGCTATGAGAAAGCACACACAGAAGTGTTTTTATGAGCCGCAGTGAAAAAATTATATTTTTCACTTCTGCTTCCGAATGAAAATTGTCCATTGCACTAATTATTTTGAAATGAGATTGGGAACCCTACCGCGTATCAAGTCACCTAATTATTAGCTTTCTTTGAAAATATTTCCCAGAGAAAAACTCCTATACAGTATTTCAGAAAATATTACGTTTCAACTCTGGCACCAGTTGAATTTCACAATGAATTAGATTACATCACGATACAGAAATAAAAAACTAGTTCCATGTACCACTTACAATTCTGTCAGAATTTTCCAGGATTGGCCCACTCCAAGGCGTTTATTCACCCTTCGAAGCTTGATACCAAACAGTTGTTGGACTGCAGTAGGGATGAACTACGATGCCTAACAGTCCTTCTTACAGATCACTGTCATTTGAGTCATCATATTCAGAGATTCGGACTGTCGAAAGACAGTGTGTGTCGCTTCTATTTAGACAATGATGAAACAGCAGAGCACATACTTTGTGCCTGCCTCACTGGAGACCGAATCAGATTTTTAGAGTTCGGCAGAGCTGTACTCTCACCATCTGACCTGAAAGACCACTTACTATACAAACTAATCGGCTTCAATAGAAAGCTAGGTTTATTTGGTCTAGTGTAAATAGGTGTGAGCCATAACAAACCCATGCGGGTTGCGGTGTAGGGTCGAATAGACCAACTCATTCTAGACTCAACCCAATACATTCGCCCAAAAATTCACAATAATCTTTCTGAATATACAAAGTATTTAAAGTAACTCTATAATTTCAAACATATACAACTTTACAATAACTTTGTGGAAATGATGTTTTCAATGATGCACATTTTTGAATTTTGATATACATTCCGTAGGCATGTGGAGCAGCAAGTGATCCAATTATAGAAAAATCCAATTATTTTTCTTATGCTCCTTTGCAATCACTTTTGGATGGAAACTTCAGAAGAATACCAATTCTGCTAGGTTTCACATCGGAGGAAATGATTTTTTCAGCTCTCAGTAAGTAAACACCAGTTAATTGATAACTTTATTCCCATTGAAAACTTTGAAACTTCATGAGTATACCATGTGACACAGACTTATGGTACACACCTCTCTTTCTTTATTTTTTCACCTATTTTTACGGAACTATCAATATTGATCATGCTTACAAAGAGGCACTTTCTGGCGTAATCTGAGATTTTTTCAACTTCCGGTTTTTCCGGAAATCTTATCAACGTTTAATTTTCAAATAGAACACCCTGTATATTATTACATTTTTGAAATCTAGACAATTTTCTGAATCCAATGATACCCTATAATTGATATTTTAAATGTTAAGACGCTCGGTTTATTTTTCGATCTAGAGAGCCATGAAAATTATTAAGTATTTTCGCAATTCAATAAAGGTAAGTTAATGAGGCGGCTATGAATCACAAACAATTTTTGACATTTCTATAAACAGACATTGTTTGTTAGTTACTGAACACATTGTTGTCAATCTGATTTCTAACAGAAATAAGTCAAAAATGCCACAAGTGTATAACGAGAAAGTAGATATGCTATTGATTTATGGGGAATGTCGGCAAAATGTAGTTGCGGCTCACCGGTTATACTCGGAGCGATATCCCGCACGACAATGTCCGGCTAGAAATTATTTCGAGCGTCTTGAAGGGGAGTTCAGACGTAAGCCTGATCATAATGAAGGTAATGCAATTTTCATTATATCTGAAGAAATGGAAATGAATGTCCTCTTGAGGTTGGAAATCGATAAAACAGTATCTCTTAGGCAGCTGGCTTTTGAGTTGGATATCAGTCATGAAAGTGTAAGAAGAATTTAAAAAAAAACACAAGTATCGATCTTTCAAATATCAACTTCACCAACATCTGTATGACGGCGATAGCGTAAGAAGGGTGGAATATTGCAGATGGGTTCTACACAATGATGTGCAGCCCAATAATGAGTTTTTGAAAACAATTTTATTCTCAGATGAGTCAAGATTCATCCATCTTGGTTTCTTTAAAAGACAGAATTGGATTCAATGTCTGGCTGGGAATAGTAGGGGTTAGGATAATTGGCCCCATAATATTTGATGGTCCTTTGAGTGGTGATAGATACCTAGGTTTTCTCAAAAATGAAATTGAAGGAGATTTAGAAGATTTACCGCTTGATCTGGCAAATCGACTGTTTTTTCAGCAGGATGGAGCACCTACCCATAATAGTAGGATAGTGACGGAGTACCTTCATGGTAGATTTGGGGAGCAATGGATTAGAACACATGGTCCTATTAGGTGGCCTGCTAGATCACCCGACTTAACCCCGTTGGACTTTTTCATTTGGGGTCACTTGAAAAATATGCTAGGCAACTTCCCCAACAAACCGCGAGGACCTTGAAATACGAGTAAGACAAGCCATTCAGAATATAACGCCACAACTCCGGGCACTCGCACAGGACATGCCTGACATTCTCATCTTCCTTTTCACACATCTTGCACACATCTAGTGTGTCCACTAGCCCCATATTATGTAGGTGTTTCCTTAGCTGACAGTGGCCAGTCCGAAATCCTACTGTGAGGCGTAGATTTTTCCTTGTCATCGCCAGATATTTCTTCGGCGCCAGCTTCCCAGGGTCGACCAAGGTGATCGTGGCAAGATTACATCCTTTGATTTCATCCCATCTCTTCAAAGATTGAGCATGGGTGTAACATTTGACTAAGTCCGCAATTGTCGAAGTCATCAGGCCGTGGGTGCCACTGAGTCCTAAAATTCTTAGTCCAGCCGCTTCCTTGGCTAAAGAGTCGTGCCCTTTAACCCACCTCAGGATAATGTTATTATCTACCGAGGCATCTACGCTGGCATGTTTTGCAGGGCTTTTGGGGGGGAAGTCCCAAAAGGGGGAAGTCCCTAAATCTTCTTGCCATTCAGGTGTTCAATCTTTGTTCTGGCGAAGCCTCAAGCGATGCCAACGATAGGTTCTGGTCCGATGGATCTGCTTGTAGCACCCTCCTTTGCATGTGATTCAGCGGCCTCATTGCGTTTCAGGCCAGTATGGCCAGGAATCCAATTTATTGAGTATTCCTATTGAAGAGGGTCGTTTTTGGCAATTTGTTACCAATTTAGACGTTGCTTGGTAGGAGCCAAGAGCTTTCAACGCCGCTTGACTGTCCGAGAATATTTTTATCGACTTGTGTATGAGGTTGGATTTTTCCAGTCTCTCCACACACAACAGCGTAAATTTTCGCTTGAAATACAGTCGCATATGTTTCTAGACAGGTTGATATCTCTGTCCAGGGCCTGCGACTGAAAACACCTGCTCCAGAACCGTAAGGTGTTTTTGATCCATCTCTGAACCAACAACCATCTGCTCTTAATATTTCCTTCTCCCGCAGGATCCAGTCCTCTCTACTCGGGAACAGTACTTCATAAGGCAGTTCGTAGTTGATGTGACTTCCAGTGTCAATCGACAGTCTCTTGCACTCTGCATTAAACCGATTTATGTAATTGGCAATGTGCACACGTCTATATGCAGTCCATCTAGGCTCTCTCTTCAGAAAAATGTGTGGTGAAGTTAGATCTAGAAGGATCTGCATGCTCCCTGATGGTGCGGTACTGATGGCACCACTAATGCCCAGACAAGCCTGTCTCTGTGAGCCAAAAAGCTTCGCCTGGGCCGTTTTCTGTAAAGCCTTTGGCCACCAGGCAATTGCACCATGAGTGATCATTGGTCTGACAATCATCCTATAAATCCAATTGATTTGTTTGAGACATAAACCCCAAATTATACCACAAATCCTTCGACATGTCTGTAGGGGCAGTTTGGCTTTGTATGAAACTTTTTCCAAGTGAGCGTTCCAGGTGAGTTTTTTTATCAAGAACAATGCCAAGTTATTTCACCTCCATTTCAAATACAATATCCTCACCATTGAGGAAAAGTGGCGTTAGATCTTCTAATTTTTTCCTCCTGATGAAGGGGATTATCACAGTTTTGCTGGGGTTGATGCACACCTGCTTCCTCAGGCACCAACTGTGTAAAACGTTCGTCGTACTTTGGAGGATATTATAAGCTACCCTTCCCGACGTTGATCTTGCTGAGATGACAAGGTTATCTGCATAAGTTTGTAGATCTACTTTTTTCTGTCGAGAGCATCAAGCAGACTATCTATCAGGAGAAGAACAGATAGTACCCCTGGTGACTCTGAACCTGATGGCCTCGCCTTGAAGAGTCGTAGTTGCAGTTTACCAGCATGGCATAGATCAGGTCCATGTAATTCATCATAATGTCCTCCATCGTAACATCAAAGGAGAGAAATCGCAATGCATTATAACGCTACAAGAGCATAGTTGTAATATATAGAATACATAATGCAGAGAAATGTAAGTCGTCATAATCGCAAATCATCATAACGTAAAACAGCAGAACGTACTTTGTCATAAAGTACAAATTCATAACGTACTTATAGAAACGTTAACAGATCATAATCGCAATGCATCATATTCACATTGTATCATATTCACATTGTATCATAAACTCAATGTATCATATCGCTAAAGCGTAGAAACCGTAACATACAGAATCCGTATTCCATCATAACCGTAATGTATAGAATCCGTAAGTTTAATTACGTGATTCATCATAATTTGGTTGCGCGCGCATCATGTCTGTCTCACAATAGCTTACTGTGTTATAGTCGATGAGCCGAACACAAAAATATTCTAAGCAGAATAACCATCATATTCTTAGCGGAAATTTGATATACTACGTAGGGTAGAATTTATTTCAAATGCATTTTACTTTGAGTTTCATTAAACATAACCAAAATTATGTCGATTCAATTGATGCTTCCAACTAATATTAAACGTTTTCAAATTTTTCATTGATAGTGGAACTGTTGTTGAAAGATTCAGTATAATTACTAGAGAGATGATTGATAATAATTATTATAATAATTAATTCTTTCCATTTTCATTTCCATTAAACATATGCAATAAAAACATTTTGTGAGTACATATTAGATATTTCAAAATGGCCGATCAGATACTTGAATCTGTTGGTGTATATTTATTGTAGTAGACTGCTTTGTATATTAATTCGTTGCCTGTATGTCCTCGTTTTACATTCTTTGGCATATTAGGTACTCTTCGTAGCGGTTCAGTCTCAAAGCATTGTTGATTTACGTAACTCAATAGAATCCATAACGTTGATATTTTCTACTATTTTATTGAGGCTTGTGGCGTACTATTGGATAATATTGCTTTGAATTGACGTCATCCCTATCGGTTTCTTGAGATTGTTTGAAGGGCAGTTTCATTGAACTATTTGCCAGAGACACAGGTTAATTATAACTTTTTGTTTTTTGTCTGCCCTATTCACGAAATTTGTTTCCACTATTTTTGGCATCTGCCAAATTCCACAAGCGACCATAGTGTTTAATTGAACTGTCATTCAATTTTGGACAAATTGCTAAAGATTTCGACATTTGAAATGAGAGTTTCGTCCAAGTTGCCAACTAAAATTTTTCATTAAAATTGCTTCAATTGTAGAAATTTATATAAATTCTTGTACAGAAATGAAAACTATACCAGCTGCATATCTTTTTTTAAAAAAAAGGTCCCTAATAACGATTTTATGGTCAAAATTTTGTGTGTTATGTTTGATTTCTAAGGATATTGGTGACAGATGTTATGCCATTCACCAATTTCACAGGGCAACCGTTCAATGTTCATTTTTGGGGATGGATAGAATCATTAGAATCTCATGCAGTTTCTCATTTTCAATTGATCTAGAATAATTTTTACAATCATTGAACGAACATCTAGTTTTGGTAACAAGCCTAGCAGTTTATGCAACCAACAGAACAAACAGAAAAAAACTAAATTCTATCTGATCAATTATGACCAAAACTAATATATGTTATGTATATATTTTCTATTTGTATAGACAATTATATAAAAATTAGGACAATTGAAGCGGTAGAGGTTTTTCATGGCAACTCCAGGTCGGGACATTTCGTGGGTATGATAAAATAAGGATATACGCAGAAACACATATTTTCCAGATGGTATTTTATATGTACTTGTTCGAGGATAACAGCATTTTCCACAAATGTCATGTCATATTTTATTGAAATTAGAACCTTATTTGCATCAGGAATCTATAGAATTTCCATGTACATGTACATGTCCATTTCAAGCATGTACTTTGCTTGAAATGGACGAAGGAAAATGTACAATATATGGTATGGCCAACACTATTTTCACCTTGTCTTTTGAGTTTGTACAAGAGTAATTCTGATATTTGTAATATTATAAAAAAGTCATTCTTGATATTTAGTTTCATCATCAGGAATTCTATGAAAAAATAATACTTCATACACAAATTTTACGTTTTCTGGTAAACCCCAGCCTGTCCTAGTATTATTAACAAAACCTATACATCAGTAAGAACCTATTGACTTTTCACAAATCATGGAAATGGAAATTAACTCCTTCTAATCTTTTATACTTTTATTTTAAGAAAAATGCCACACGTTTCAATAGTAAGGATTATATTACCCACTTTACTTTTACTCTACAGAAGTTCAACTATTATTTCAACCTAACAAATTGACTATATTCACTGTTGTCATATTGCCATGCGACAATATAACTAGCGTCTAGCGACCACAATGATACTTTGGCTGCAGAGCTTCTTGACAGCTTTGGTTCTCTTCTATCATTAAAAACACACAAAATCCGTTAACGCCACACACGCCATCATTTACTTGTTTTCAACATTTTTGAGCAGATAAACTATTATTTTTCAATAAAAATCGAAAAATCAAAGCTGTCAAGATGCTTTGCAGCCAAAGTATCGTTATGGTCGCTAGACAGTAGAGGGCTATATTGCGTCGTACAAGCCGCTTTCCAATGGGAGAGTTTCGTCCAAGTTGCCGACCCACATTCCTCATGGAAAACCTCTATCGCTTCAATTGTGTACGAAAATTGAGAATATATACATGCCATTTCTTAGTTTTGGCTATAATAGGTTACCAACACTTTCCTTCTTCACATCAATGATTTTCTCAACAAATTTTATTGTAGTATTCCAAGCAAATATTGATACTACAAAACCCCTAATCAAATTCAATAAATTTTTCGAAATCAGCAGATTTACTTACATCAAAGTTATACATAGGAAAATTAGTAACACTGGTCTCTAGAAAAATCTAAATTTCTCAGAAATTCTGGCGATTCAGGCATATGTCAGATTAAAGTATTGACAGATGATCTCTTGTAAGTCAATGTGAAGTTAGGCTGATAAGCTCCTCGTTGAACATTGCTTTACGCAGGTACAGGTAGTGGATGTGAAAAATTATTATCAAATGGAGCACTGAAAGCCTTCTACTGCTCCATATTTGCAATGATAGACGAATCCTGCAACATTGAAAGATGGACGAATCAATACCTACACTCTTTATCCTAAGAGGATTATTAATCTTCTCAATTGAAACTCCATAATATATCCATAGTCATTTCATAAACTACACCTCAGGATTTGATCTCTACAAACTTTATTTGAAAAATATCACATGTTTCGCTAACACAGTAGCTTTCTAGGAGTGTGCATATATATATATATATATATATATATATATATATATATATATATATATATATATATATATCTATATATATATATACCAACATGTTTTCTGAAGGTATCTGAAATATATTTAACATCAGTTGAGTCCAAATCAAATGCAAATCACTAAATTGAAAGCATACTCTATAGATTTCAGGATTATAGTGCACTCACTTACATACTTTTTTTTCAATTACTGTTTTGGTTTGGTTTTGATTATAATTGGGTAGATTTAAAGTATTGTCTCAATGTGATGAAATCACGAACCTTATGCACATATCGTGGTTCTTGATTTTGGAACCTTGACAGCAACAAAGTCCCACTTTTTACAGAATCCAAAGGTATATTATCAATTTTATAACTTGGTATTTCAATAATTTTGTTTACACAAAATAATTTAGCACTACCTTTACTCACTTTCATGACATTCTACAGCCATATCAACAATTTGAAAGCTTCAGAGACAAAATAGAGGCAAATAAATCGATTTAGAATATATTCATGATAATAATCTTTAAATAGTTTTGAAGTTTAAAAAACACAGATCGAATCAACCAATAGTAAGGGCCGATGGCGAATGGCCAACTCGTTCGCAATTAGTTTAATAGTGTAAATGGGTCTTCAAGGCAGCCAACTGTCTCAAAATTCCACTCAACATTATTATGCAGAATAATGAAAAATTAGGAACAATGAAATAATAAATTCAAGTACTTCATCATATTCGAACTTCTTCAGTATCATAGGGCTCTTCTTAGATCTTCAATGAGTTCAAAACTTCAACTTCTCCCATTATTCCCACATAGTATAAGCAAGCGCATGGACTATAGGATTATGACAAAGTACGTTATGATACTTTACGTTATGATGTTTTACGTTATGATGGAGTACGTTATGATGCGTTACGATTTCTATCGATTACGAATATGATCGTTTAATGTTATGATGCGTTGCTGTTATGATGCATAGTGTTTATGATGCATTGTGTTTATGATGCATTGTGTTTATGATGCATTCTGTTTATGATCGAATAATATTATGATGCGTTAGCGTTATGACGGAGTACGTTATGATGTAGTATATTATGATGGATTACGTTATGAAACTGTACATTATGCCGCTGTACGTTTCTATCTTGTACTATATGATCAATTGCGATTTCTATTGTTTGACGTTATGATGGAGTCAATTTCTGTGTATTACGATTTTTATCTTGTACATTATGATGCATTAGGTGTCCCCGTATAGGATCCACCCAGTTATGGTCGACTCTATACCTTTCATAGGCAGAGATGATCCTATAGATTCAGGTAGTGCATTGTCAAATTCTCCTTCGATATCGACAGCAACCTCAAAATATCCGTTGTTATGAATATTTGGTTATGCGCTTGTTGCTAGATTGGAGCCATAATGAAAATATACTGCAAAGCATCTTACGCTTTTTTACAACAATTTTTTTTTCAAATATATTTATTCTGATTTCAGACTCATTAAAAGTCATTAGTTACTTCACTCCTTAGGACATAAATGTTGAACACAATCTCAAATCAGTTTCGAATTATTTTTTATTTTTCAATTTGTGTTGTAATAAAAGCGTGTATTTTCAGTTTTTTGAACTATTATTCATTGATATGTCCTTGAGCTCCCACAGCGATTCGGTTTTTATCTCCTCAATCGTTGCGAAACGGCGTCCTTCCACTTCAACAGAAGAAACTCGTAGGTGTCAAATGTGGTGCACACGGTTACTTAGGCATGATTACGGTCTTGTGATTTGCCAAAAAATTCCAAACAAGCAATGACGAATGAGCAGGTGCATAATCGTGATGCAGAAGCCATGAATTGTTTTTTCATAATACCGGACTTTTTTTTTCGTATTGATTCTAAAAAGCGGCGCATTACCTCAAGATGATACACCTTATCGACCTTAAGATCATGTAGTACTCACTCCTGATGCACTTAGTCATGGTAATCGAAAAAATCAGTGAGCAAAACTTTCATATCTGATCAAACTTGACATCCTTTTTTTTGGTCTCAGCCCCTTGGGCTCTTTCATTGGGACGATTGGACATCGGTCAGATTTCATTTGTTATGGCCCTCTCAAGCAAATCTGGATCGCCGATGACGTCACGCTTTGTGTCCAAAATTTCCGAAAAAATTGTATGGCATAAGCAACTTTTTTAATAGTGAATCAATGTTTTCCATAACAATTTTCTTCACTTCTTCAATATATTCATCGGTTGTTGACGTGCTGGGTCTTCCAAGACCAGCGTCGTCATTTACATCTTTTTGACCTTCTATGAGAAGTTTGTACCAGTTGTAAACATTTTTTTGTCAACATTTTCCACACGAAATTTGATAAAAAAAAAATTAAAATAATACTCGTTTACCTGATTTCTAATGAATAAATCTATCTGAGAAGGTCAAGTATGAATTTAATAACAATATCAATAGATTTTTCGAATATTACTGGAGTTTTTTCCCAACACCAGGCGTACCACCCATACACCCTGGATGGTTTACCTGAATGGGATATCTATATAGCATCCTTCTGGTGTTAGCTTCGCGTTTTAATTTAATTTTCCTCTTTGAAGATGATTACTTGGTGATCGAAACACGTGTCGAGGTGTTAAAAATAACGATTTGGTGTTGGGAAAAAACTCCAGTAATATTTATTACTACACCAAAGGTTTCAAACAGTGCATCATAAGTACACATTTTTCGAAAGTACCGTAAACATACCCAACTATTTTTACCTGGAAATGAACAGATTCAATAATGGCGAATTATTCAATTTAGTTTGATGGTTCATAAGATATTGAGACTTTTCGAATTTGTTTATTTCCATACTCTCCAACAGGTTACGTTTCGAACCTTTGTTCTGGAAATGGAGGGGCTTGTATTCATGGTTGAACTCATGTTCCTCTGTGATTAAATGAGTGGCATATGTGGAATTAATTTTTCCATTCTGAAAACTATATTTGTGTTATGCATGCTTTGAACGTTCCTCCAGTTTATCCTATATAAGATATCGAACATGACCCACATGATAATTCATACACTTCCGATTTTTCTGAAACTGAACTTTCATCTTTGTTATTCTTAACCTTCCGGTAGTCGCGCCACTATCTATGAGACCGAGCTATCCCTTTTTATGACGTAAACACTAAGTTGCATATCGAATTTGGCTGAACGACCTTGTACCTTCATCTATCATTACTATCGAAGTTCAGTCGACTTTTGGCAGTTGCTGTGTGACAGTGTGTCAAGTTATAGCGATTTCGGGTGTCACAGACCGGCGCGACCAGTGCAGGTACAACTTTGTTAAAAGGTAATTTTCTAGATATTTTCGTTATTTGATTACTATTTTAGAAAAATGTTAAATTTTAGTGATGGCGCACTATGAAAAGGAGCAAGCATATTTACAAAAACTTTTGAATGATGTAGGACTAGATGATAGTGATAGTGAAAAAACTGTTTTTGAAGATGAATCCGATGAAGAGGAAGAGGACAATGAGGAACTTGTAATTCATGAAAGTGATTCTGAACAGGAAATTTCAGATACGGAAGAAGGTGTAGGTAAGAATGGTACCACGCATTGGAAAAAGTATCCTCATCGGCCAAAAACTCTTAGAACAAGGCAGGATAACATAATACTCCGCTTACCAGACCCAACACAGGCAACCAAGTGTTTAAAAACTGCTGAGAAGATATGGAATTATTTCTTCGATGACACGATAATTGGAATTATTGTTGAAAGTACGAATAAATACATATTGTCTATCCAAGCAAATTTTACAAGAGACAGATGCTAATCAAACGGATAAAATTGAAATCCGGGCTTTTATAGGATTCTCATATTTATCTGGTCTTGGTCACTCCAATCGCTCAAATGCCGAGGATCTTTTGAAAAGAGATGGATATGGCTTAGAAATGTTTTTCCTTACAATGAGTTTGCAGAGGTTTCGATTTCTTGTACGTTGCATAAGTTTTGATGATAAAGAAACACGCTCAGATCGAACAAAATTTGATAAACTAGCTCCCATTCGTTCAATATTCGATCAATTTGTAAATAATTGTCAAAATGGTTATAATCATTCGGCCTATGTCACCATTGATGAGATGCTTCCAGCATTTAAAGGAAAATGTTCATTTCGCCAGTACATTCCTTCAAAGCCTAACAAATATGGACTGAAGATCTTAGCAGTTTGTGACGCAAAAGTCTTTTACACTTCAAACATGGAAGTCTACGTGGGATCCCAACCTGAAGGTCCATATAAACTTTCTAACAAAACCTATGACTTGGTTTTGAGAATGTGTAAACATCTTTCTGGTTCACGCATTAACCTGACGATGGACAACTGGTTTACGTCTATTCCTTTGGTGCAAAAGTTATTCCGGGATTACAAAAAAACTGTAATTGGAACAATGAGAAAAAATAAAACTGAACTGCTCATTGAATTTTCAAGACCTACTAAACGACCCATCCACACAAGTATGTTTGGCTTCACCGAGGATTTAACAATCGTTTCATATATACCGAAGAACGGAAAACATGTTTTATTAACATCCAGTATGCATCATCATGACGATATTGATGCTGATACTGGTGAGAAATGTAAACCGGTAATTGTCAGTACATATAATAAGACAAAACGAGGTGTCGACGTAGTCGACAAGTTGTGTGCTTCATACGATTGCTCACGCAACAGTAAAAGATGGCCCATGGTGATATTCTACAACATGTTGAATGTTGCAGGAATAAATTGTCAAATTATATACAAAGCTAACAATCCCAATGAAAGTGGTTCGCGACGACGACATCCTCAGTTGCAAAGGAGAGCAACTCTTACGAATGTTCCGAAGACATTGAAGCTAAGACTGATGGAATTTACTAATACAGAAGATAGAGAACTTCCAGGAAGACTGCTACCCCCTGGTAGATGTACCCTCTGTGGGTGAAAAAAAAATAGAAAAACCAAATTTTCTTGTTATGAATGCAATACATATTTATGTTTAGAGGATATTACCTGTGTGTGCCCCAATTGCAGTGAAGCACAATAATAGTGTCTATCTCCGAAATTTTCGTTTAGAAAACATTGAGTTGCCATTTTTCAGTTTTTCACCCAGTTATAATTGTCTGTTTGTTTTTTATAGAATTATATTTGTTAGTATGTTTTTTTTGTGTGTATTTTTTCAAACCGTTATATTTCAATTAATGAAGTTTTAATAATTTTTTTTGACAGAAAAGATTTATTTTTTACTATATCATGTTCTACCAGAAAAAAAAAATCACAAAAATCATTTCCTACTGTTGAACCCCACCTGGTCTGTGAGACCGGGGCGACTACTCTTGAACAAAAAATTGGCGCGACTACCGGAAGGGTAATGTGTATGCCTAAGTTGTTGTTGATTTTGAAAGGAATATTTATACCTTGGCTATACAGAAAACCTGAAATATTTGTAATGGGTTCGCCTCAGTGGGTTAGGGTTCTATAACTTTTATTCTCTTCTCTTCGAAGTGGGTAAACTTCTTTCAAAGCTTGACTGTATAACTTTTTTGATAATAAAGAATATATAATATCGTAATCATTGTTGACGGCTATTTGTTTTATTGTGTTCAATTCTTTATTGAAATTCGCCTCTGACAAGGGCACATTTATCAGTCTGTGGATCATACTCTTGAAAGCTGCTACTTTGTGCTGATACGGGTGGGTGGAGAAATTGAGAATGATAATATTTGTATGTGCCGGTTTACGATAAATTGAAAAATCATGTTTGTCGTTAAGTTTTGTTATTTTCAAGCCAAAAAAATGTATAGAGTCGTCCTTTTCTATCTCCATTGTAAATGTGATAGAAGGGTGGAGGAAATTAATGAAATTCAAGAAGTTAGTCAACTGTCTGTTCGTTTCTGTGAATCATACCAGGATATCACTGAGTGGGTTTCCCATTATGAGACCTTTGCAGAACGAGTAAAAAGTTTCATTGAATTGAAAGTAATTTTGTGACGAACACACTTATATTTTCTTTCTCACTACCGGATTAGACATTTCCTCCAATATTTCTAAACAAAAGTAATCGTTTCATTTGGAGGAATACTGGGAAACAGATTACAGCGAATGAAATCAATTTGACACTATCCGGGGGAATGTAACATCTTGAATTTCTTTGATCAAATGGTATGTTTTCCTCAAACTGAATTTTGATTTGAAATTCGTGTAGTTATGAATAATTGTGAAACTACAGGTTTAATCGGGTGGTTATATTTGTGTAATTTAATCAACGAATAAAGTTTAGGTAGTTGTGGGTAGCAGGATATTGTCTGACACGCAAAACGCATCTGTTATGCCTTCACCAATAAACTAAACATGCTCAATAGCTAAAACTGTGAAAATATATTCGAGACGACTGTATCAACATAAAAATGTAAAAAAGTCGCTAATCGAATGTGTGTAGCCTGCGAAATTTGAACATTCACCTTATTATTTGAACATGTCAAAGAAGAAAAATATGTCCATGGATCAAAATTGTTATTTCAGTACATAACGTAATAATAAATTATGTACTGCATGAATAATTCATTCATTCAGACTTAATTAGTTTTAAATTTCTTCATTGATGTCAATGATTCATTGATATATTTCACTCCAGATTCGAATGTGAGCTCACGGATAGCACTCGATAACAATCCAGCACAACTTGTACCACTTGGAATCAATACATCTCCTGAAAATAGAACTAAAGCTGGAGAACTGATCAAAGGATTATATACGAACACTTCTTTCGAACATGATACCGCTGCCTATGTCAGAGTAAGTTATTTAATATACATAGTATTTCTCATAGCGTGGCAAATGTTGAAAATTGAAATCAACTTATCTTCCCAATGACAACTAAAATGATGGAATGAAGAAAAGAGAATTTAAAACTTCCTATATTTTTACCACTTTTATTTGTAACTAACACAGTTTCGTCCTATAAGAACATTTTCTAACTTATACTTTAAAAATGTCCTTATAGGACGAAACTGCAGTAACGTTAGTTACAAATAAAAGTGGTAAAAAACATAGAAAGTTTTCAATTCTGAATTGAAGGGGTTATATTTTTAGGAGTCATAATTTTAGAGAAAGAAAGTTTTTGACTTTCTACTACTCCATCTTGATACAAAAATATGTGGGAATCTTTCAAAGAAAGGAAGGAAGTAATCAATTTGAAAATAAGTAATTCTATACATGGATGTGTAGATCATGCAAAGAAGCAACTTTCAGACACAAACTGGAAAAAAGCCCTCCTGAAACAGCTACTTTCATATAAACATTGAATTACACGAAAGAAAAAAAATCTACCGAAACAAATACTTTTACATGAATAATGAATTATACAGAAGATACTTTTCTCTACTCAGTTTGTATTTCAAACATTCGTTATGGAATGAAATTCAGATATCATCCACAGGAGTTCTACTATAAATGAATTGCAACAAATTGCACTTACATGGAACACTGTCATCCTTACTGGTAGACATCGATGTTTCGCCGTAAGACAATTCTCTTTTCCTTATTATGATTTCTCACCAAGTAGTAACGGCTACATCCACCAATTTATGGAATGATGGACGTTTTGGTTAACAACTGCTTTTAAAATGTTTTCATAGTTAACTGACTGTTCTTAGGTTCAATCCTCATGAATTTTCAGAAAAATTATTATTCAAGCAGAGGTGGGGGTAGAGGTTATTTATACTTTCCAATTTGCCAACATAAACAAGAGTATACGAGAAAACTGTAGAGAAATGAAATGCAATGTCCAATATGGTATAATATGATATGAAGTCTCTGAAAAACCAAAAAAGATGATTAAAATGAATATCAAGAATAACAATCATATCAGGCAATAAACCGTGAAATAAAATTACATTGAGAGAAAACCACCAAATCGGGGAAGGCAGAGCATGTTTAGACTCATCAAAATTACATCAAGTGAACGCAAGCTGAGATCATTCACAAGGAGGAACACTGGTTTGGGAGGAGGTTCAAAGAAGCTACATATTTCTTGTCTAACGACGTATTCAGTCAAGCTAACGTAGAGAAAATTTTCGAATAATCATCTCTCGAAAGGATAGTTCAGTCATCACCCGAAGACGATCGTGGATACGAACAATTTTTTATTTTTATTTTATTGTTATATTAGAAATCACACGTTGAAAGGTAAGACCTCGTTAGTCCTTAACTCGCACAAGTTTCTCAACTTCTGGAGGTGTCGTTCGTATGGGGGCGATAGCTGATTGACGGAAAAACAGATTTTTATTAAACAGATTATTTCACGGTTCATTGATTAATTTCATTGTTATTTTCAGCTATTCATTTTAATTTTCAATTTTATTTATTCTTAGATTTCAAATCATATTGTATCTGTTACACAATGAAAGTCCAAACTAGTGAAATTCACAATGAAACATTTTTAAACATTTTCAAACAAATACTGTAGATAATTGTGAGAATTGCGGCATGGATCATGATCTTGCAGAGGGAACCGTTACTCACTTATATCAGGTTGGTCTGATAAGTTTCGACCTAACAAAGATACAAGACAGTTTTCCAGATTTTTTTTCAATATAGTCTTTTTTTGACTTTACATACTGCTCCCAGCGATGCTACCGTCTCTGTAACCCATCCGAATAGTAGGTACCCGGCGTTTTTCACTACAAAATAATTGTTGACGAAACTCTGTGTTCTCCGAGCGTAATTTTTGGATAAGGAAACAGAAAGAAGTTGCATGGGGCTGAGTAAGGCGGATAACCAAGCAGTTCAACCCGTGATTCGTTGATATTCGCCATGGCAACCGGTGAGGTATGAGACGATGCGTTCTTCTTCTGCAAATGTGACCGTTTTTTCGCAATTTCTGCCTTCAGCTTGTCAAATAATGATGCGTGATATGCTCCAGAAATGGTTTTCTCTTATTGAGGATAATCGAATGAAATAACTTCATGACTTTCCTGGGCGAAAAAACAGTTTTTGCTTAGTTTAGAGCCAGTTCTTCCTCAACAGTCCACTGTCTGGACTGAATTTTTGTATCGGGTGTATGATGGTGTATTCAAGTTTCATTTACAGTAACCAATTGGGCCCAAAATTGCGCCAAAAGAGCGTTGGAAATGTTTATTCGAACACATTTTTGGTCTGATGTAAAAAAGCGGCACCCAGCTTTCTCATGCCTGAATGTGTTGATATACTATGTGACAAACCCATTGTTTTGACATGTTCAAAACCTCTGCTATCTCTTCATCTCCAATCTATTACATAACAACTGCGCGTCCAAAATGGCTGAAACTTTGGTGAGTAACTGTCAACAGATGAACAACGAACTCCACTAGCTTTTATATACGAGTGCTGCTATCTTCATGTTGAGGTCGGAAACTTCTCAGACCACACTCGTACAAATATTTTGGTCGTTCGTCTGACTCTTATACACTTCACACCTACGACGAGGTGGGTGTTCCACAATCCAATCGCAGGCGATTGGAATCTTGTGGAACGAGAATGGGCCTATTTGAGAAAACAGAATTTTGTCGTCGAACTCTTCTTAACCCTTCACTCATGAACATACAAAAATGTTCGAATATGGGGTGTATGTATGATAAATATTTCGAACTACATAGATACAGAACAAAAAATTTTTGTCGTTTGTTGATAATAATTATCTGACCGTAAAATGATAAAATTCGGGTGAAATTTCCCAGTATAAAAAAGTCTGCCTTTTATGCTGGGAAGTACTGATCTTTTCTAAGCTATACCTGTTCATTGAGGAGAATATTAGCGTTAATGAAATGTTATAGATTTCGAATAACTAATTTATAATCTTATCTCGCTTTGTCTATGGCAAACTTATAGATTTTTGAAAGAAGCTCATCAGTGGTAGATATAATTTAGATAGTTTTGAATTTTTCGCACCATTTTTGAATCAACTATATTAAAATTTGCATCGATATCTTGGCTGTATGCAAACAATAAGGTTTGTTTTGAATTTTTTCAGTGGACTAGTGACAATCAGATGAATATACATATGTGTGAACATGCCAAACTGATGTCACATAAAGTACCAACTTATTTCTACAAATTTTCGTACGATGGTGAGATAGGAGAAGGACCCAAAATCAACATTTCAGGTAAATAAAAAAGTAGTCTGGAAGCAAATCATAGCACTGGACGGAGTTATCTCAAGTTGAATTTTTCGACGGATATTGACATTTCCATTAGAAGAAGAAGATAAAAGTATGATTGAGCCTTGTAAGATATTTTTCTCGATTTTCGAAACTGAGTTAACCAAGTTGATCATTATAAAGTAATGAAATTATATTGTTTGTAATATCTGACTATGCTGTTACTGATCTTGCATGTTGAAAAATGTGACAATTCTTGCTATTTTGAATTTTATCACTTAGCTTTAGATTTTCAATTAAAATTATGGAGTTCTAACAACCGATCATACTGAAACCACTTAGAGAGTAATAATTTAGTGACATGAAAATTTCATAGAGAGTTGAGAAGTTACGCCTATTCCAAATTGATGGTTGATTCAACCTAGAAACGAAACATCTGGAATGAAGACTTTGCTGCTTGCTTGCAATACAATGGAAAATATTGGTGAAATTAGATGGAAAAAGACCAGTCTGATCAAATATGTTTCTATTCATTAGAATCTATGCCAAAAATAGTGGTTTGAGGACCACCATCAAAATGAAAGTTAATATTTTTTGTTCCATATGTTTTCAATTCTTTCTCCTGGATATTTTGAGACACTAATGCAATAGTCAAGATCATATGGTTCTTCCTGCCGTCACTGGAATATTTCCCATTCTCTAAGAAAAACTTCTTTTATTTCACTTCTTTGATTGACGACTTGTTTATTTTTGTGGAAATTCATGTTCACTGAGGTTACAGTATAAAAACACACTTTTTGTCTCTAAGTAAAAACCCTCTACATTCTAACAAAGGATTTTTCATGATTATCTATTAGAATCCATGACATATTCGTATATTAGTAATATTCGTACTAATTAAAAAATTAGGTTTTATGGCTATTCTTTTAAATACTTTCACTATCAACGCTGGTGTTCCTTAGGGATCCATATCGTGTCCAATCCTCCTTTCTTTGTATATCAATGACTTTATGGAAAAAACCAAGAGTCTAATATGTTGCTCTGCTGACAACAGCACACTTCTCTCCTCATTCCATTTGGATTCAGGATATCGGTTGCGGATGCACATAGTCCCGGCAGCAGGAGGTAATGAGGATGTAGAGGTAATTTTGAATCGGAGTGAAAGTAACCAGGTTCAATTCAATGCCACGAAAACCCAGGTATCGCTTCTCTTCAAAAAGATGAATGTTTCCGAACCGGATATAATAATGTCTCGACAGACTATTTGGCTTTCTGCTTTGATAAGTTTGTTGGGGACCAACAGAAAACTGCACACACCTCAGCAACTTTTGATGCGTTATGAAACTAAGCATACCTTGAAGCTGCTGGATTGCATCTAGAAAAGAGCCATTCGCCCGTTTGGAGACACGAACATCACTTGCCACCTTGATAGTCTGGCACATCGAAGGTAGGTTGAAAATTTGTCTCTCTTCCATAGATACTTTCACGGGAATGTTCAAGAGCGGTACATATCAGAAAAAACGAAGGTTTGTGGCTGCTCATCGTTTTGAGGTTCAACTCAGTATACCTCAAATATCACTGTTCAAGAATTCTTCTATTTGGAGAACTGCGTTTGTGTGAAATGCACTTCCCGAGAACGTTTTTCCAAAAAAAATTATCACCAGCAATTCAACTCCAACGTGAATCGCTACTTTCGCACAGTCACTGCTCTTAGAGTGCTCATGTTTTGTCCTTGGGAAAAGAGCACTTCTCAAAAGCAATGATTGATGAAGCAATTGGTATGCTATTCAAGTGGAAGACTCGCACCATAGTTTTATTAGGAATCGTTCCCTCACTATTTCTCACTCAGTCCTCCATCATTTTTTGCGGAAAAAATGTCCAAATTCACTATTTTTTCAGTGTGTGTTCCTCCACATCAAGTTCAGGAGACCAATAGTTGACACAGTGTAAAAAATCTGGAATGGTGGATTGACCACGGAGAAATCCATGTTGCAGTTTTTTTGTACTCCAGTCTTTGAGAAAAAAATTAATAGTTTCTCTTCATGAATTGGCAGAAGAGGCACATAGAGCTAATTTGACGATGGTTTGAAGGATCCAACTTGTCTGCATTTTCAAAAATAGCTACTATCGTGTAGTTCTTTCATGATAGGGACAATTTTTCCTCATTCAGGGATGCATCCATCAATATTGGCGAAAGAGGAGCGAGTATTGACTGCCATTGATTTATTAAAGTATCTGAAATATTATAGAGACCAGCACTAAATGTGGTTTTTCTAATGGTCTGTTCATTTCTGGTTTGGATCCAAGGGAGGAAAAATCAACAACTATTTCAGACGGACGGCCGGTCGGTTCGACGTGGGTGCTTTGTTCACTCACTCAAATCAACCGACGTGTTAGTCAGTGGTTCAAGCCCCAGGCTGGAAGATGGATTTTCACTTGGTATCGTCCAACCCGTGTTAGGAATCACTTCGTTAATAAGTAATACTTCGTAAGTTCTTAGCTCGCACAAGTTTCGATTTTTGAGAGTTGTCGTTCGTAGGGGAGCGACAGCTGGTTAACGAAAAAATAGATTTTACACAGAACAGACAGACAGACGAAAATGATTCCTTCAACTTTTGAGTAGAAATGTTCACAATCTACTTCATTGGTGTTATTTCCAAAAAAAAATGTTTGAGTCGAGAGTCTCTCTGATATATTATATTCAAAAAAGTTTTTGTTGCTTTTTATATTGACAATATTTTTTTCGTGAGTAGATTTAGTATAATAGTTACACTATTCTGTACAAATATAACATGAAGTATTATTTGAATATGTATATGGTCGTTCGAATGTGGTTGTTCACATCGACAAAATTTCATCCTCAATTTGTTTTTCTAGGAACTGGACGAGTACAGCACGGTGGAGATTTACACTATTTATGGGAAGTAGGCAACAATTTCGACCTGAACAAATTTCCTGAGAAAGACCAACTAACACTGCACCGATACGTCAAATTGATCACCAACTTCGTGAAATATCAGTGAGTAGTAGTTTACAACAAACTTTATTGCAATTTTTATCGATTTATATTAGATACAGATTTTATTGTGAGTGACAAACTTCATTTCCGATTTATATATCATCCATTATGGAAAAATGAATTACTATAAGATTTTCACTAAATAGTTTTACAAAAACTCAACACGTGTTTCGCCATACGATGGCTTCTTCGGGCATGTCGTCAGTCATCAATTCCACACAGCATCGATGTGTTCCATGACATATCTATAATAAAAAGTATATGCTCAACTCAATCAAAGCAATCCAACAATATTTCGCACAACAGAAACGTGATAATTCTACCGACAAAATTAACGTCATCAAGTTAAAAAGATATTTTCTTCTTCTGGAACCATATTACATATAGATAATCAAAATGAGACCAGAATGATCATTTGCATTCTAATCCGTAATCTGTCAGAACTGAAATCTCGACGCTCATGAGGTCAACTTTTTTTTCAGAAATCCAACACCCGAAAAAGATACTCTTCTGGAGAATATCACATGGCCTACAACTAATGGAGAGAGCCTCCTTTATCTCAACATAAATGACACATTGGAACTAAAGAAGAACCCAAGGCAGTGTAATGAGCAGATGGCAATTTTTGACAAATATATGGAACCACCGTTCATTTATTACTGAAATATGATATAAACCATAATCATTTTTATTATTCGGAAATTGAATAAATATTGATTTTGAACTGATTTGTTTTTCATACCTCAACATCGCAAAAAGAAATCCACAAATATTGAAATCGGAACTATGATTTATCTAATCTAGGGCTGAGGTCCAAAACTGAAGGGTTCGCCAGTATCGTTTCTTCAATACCTTAATTTCCCGCAGTCACGTGATGGTTAAAGATGTCCTTGACACAAGGTGAAGGAAATGCGACGAGGCGTTTGAGATCCTGATGCATTTTTAGCCAGCATATGTGGTCTCAACTTATATCCATCACATAACGCAGCCCAGAGCGTGATTTATCAACACGAAGGGCACTTTTTCGGTATTGACGAGTACGGTAGTTCTTCTTGACTATCAGAGCAAAATACCATCTGTCGTGGAGTTTTCAGCTCCAAGCGAGGTGGATATCGTCCGAAAAGGGGTCAAATACAGAAGGCTATCATTCTTGGCTTACTGTGCTCGATTAGGGCACATGATTCTTCAGAGTTATCAACTCATGGCTGAATGACATGCCAATTGCTGATTGGTTTGTCGAGGGGCGGACTGTTCTCCTCCCCACTAGGGCAGAATTCCAGGTCGATAACATGCTTAAATTCGTGTTTTGGGTTGTTTACAAGCATCTCATACTGTCAAATATGGAATACAATTATGAAATAATTCAAATCCGTTTAAGTAAATACATGAGTTGAGAGATGATCCAACGTCAACTTCAATATTCCAAAACAAAAACACTCAGTATTCAGAATTCCATCTTTCAATATTCCAAGTTCATAGACATCGAAATTGATACGATCACAGGATATAGAAATATAATACAATCACCAAGTTTGCAAAGATTGCATACTGAACATTTTACCTTAGTACACTGACCTGATCAAAGCAATGTCAGCGTATAAATCTTCATAAATATTGAGGAAGGTCAAGATCAGAAAGAGTCAGTATTCGGAAATTCATTCAGTATCTATTGATCTTCAGAAAAGCTTTCAGCAATGCAGCATATCTCCTTTTCTTTCAATTCTGCTGGGTGGCAGTATAATGTGAGTTTTTGGTGACTTATTGTATTTTTTATCAACATTTCAGTGTAAGTATTTTCCCCATAGCGAATAAAATTCTCTCGTTAATAAGCCAAGCAAGTACTGAGTTGCGACACGTGGTGGAGGCGCCTCTGAAACTAGTTTTTCAATACTAAAAGTGGAATTGTTCAGTATAAATAATATGTTGTGGTAATTAGCTGAAAAGTGCATTTTTATTAGATTTTACAATAATGAGAGAATTTAATAGTAAATCCAGTAAATGTTTTTTTTTGTTGTTAGCTTTGAATGTGTTATAGGTTGCTTTTTGTGCTTCAATTGTTTTTTTAAACCCATATACAACAAGTCATTTCAAACATAGTTTATCCTTGACCTATTATTTCAGTCAATTTTCCATATGTTTCCCTTCTTCTCAAATTATGAGTGATACACTTTCTAATAGCTGTTCATCGGCTCAGAAAAAGAGGTATTACTGAAGTTGAGCAATCGTGAAGGATATCTGTTCATTCAGCTTCTTATGGTTGCCAATGTAATAATTTGGCAAATTTTTTCATTTCTTATGTGTAATTTTCGAAAGTATGAACGGTACATCTTCCAATATCTGTTTCTTCAGCTTGGAACTGTACTGTTGAAGTTGGCTAAACGTATGGAATATCTGTTCATCCAGCTCCTTACGATTACCCATTACATGATTTAAAAATTTTGCATTCGTATCTGACTTTTTGGAAAATAAATGATACTCCTACCAATATCTGTTAAATCAACTTGGGAACGTGTATCATAAAAAATTGGCTAATTACGACAAATATCTGTGCTCGAAAAAGTCCTAGTCATCGTCAACGTCAGGCAAAACTAGCATTAAAACAAGCCGTAAAAGAACAGAAATTGATAGTAAGCATTAGTCTTTCACTTTTGGTAGACATCTATGAAACAAACCCCTAATTTTTTATTACCCTGAACAAATGCCAAAATGTTCTAAAATAGAGATGATAAGTGGAGAAAAATTACAATAGAAATTTAAAAGATTATTTGGTGATATTTGAGTATGATATATATTTTACGACTTAATGACTATAATCGATTAAATATTAATTCTATTATATTATTAATACAACAGTGACTATAGACTTGGTGGGTAGGTTTTTATTGATATGTTTTTTAACAAAAATACATATAATATATATATATATATATATATATATATATATACATATAATATATATATATATATATATATATATATATATATATATATATATATATATATATATATATATATTATTGATGCAACTAATTTTCCTTCATTTTGAGTATTTCAATATTAAATTCTACGAAAAGGATTTGAAGCTTCATCTCTTCTATTAATTATCTGCGAGCGCTTTCGACAGTTGATAGTACTGTCATCTTCTAGGCACCCTCAAACTGAACTGGTCATCCTGTTGTCTGCCCCTTTATACGGTCAGAGCGTCTTAACTCAGGTATTTCAGGTACTTTAGGTAAATTTGCCTGTATTTGTTCTGCATCAGCTACTCTGTTTTGTGTTAGATCTTCTCTAGGAATGTGTATGGTTTTGTTGATTATATTGAATGTGAGGTCTTCTTGTGTTTTGATTTGTACTTGTTCCTCGATAAGTGATTTATGACTGTTAAATTTATGGATGTTCAAGTTTTCCCAAATGTCCATGCGGCTTCCCTTGTTGACTTGTTTTATGAGTTTTATGTTCTCTGGTGGGGGGAAATTATGTTTGTTTTGTATGGCGTGTATTGTAAGGTTTAATTTATATACTGTTGGATTTATGTATGCCTTTTTGTGCTCATTGTACCTTTGGATCAGTTTTTTGGTTTGGCCGATATAGAATTTGTTACAGTCCGAGCATTGTATACTGTATATCCCGTTTTGGTCTTTGTCTTCTTCTTTTTCGTAGTTGTTTATTTTTTGTGTTATCTTCGTGTTCGGCTTGTATGTGATGTTGATGTTCAGTGGTTTGAAGATGTTTGTTAGTTTTTTGGTTTGGTAAATGCTGTCCATCGTTGTGTTGTTTTGTCTGTTAGGGTAGCTTGGTCCTTGTTCTGTATTTTTTGTTTGATTCTGTTTTCTAGTTTATCTATTGTCTTTTGGGTATATCCGTTTTCGTTCGCAATTTGGTATATGATTTTTCGTTCTTTGTTTCGGGCTTCATTGCTGAGTGGTATCCTTAACATTCTATATATGAATGCGTTATAGGCAGCCATTTTGTGTGATGGTGGATGGTTTGAACTTGCGGGTATGGTGGAGCTTGTTTCTGTAGGTTTCCTGTATATTGCCATTTGAAATTGTGTTTTGTTGTGGTTATATCCTATGGTTATGTCCAGGTAGTTCAGTTTTGAGTTGTGTTCTTACCTATATATATATATATATATATATATATATATATATATATATATATATATATATATATATATTCAACCGATTGGAATGTTTTTTTTTTGTTGGGTAGATATTCAAAAAGTCTATTAGGACACCAAATATCATGAATAAATCTCAATTTCCAGGGCCAACTAATCTTATTTTTCAAGGTCAAAAATCTAAAAAAATTACTAGCGATTTTTTTAGAAAGACTCTGACACACCACTGGATTTGTGACATTTTCAAATGGGTAACATGTAAATTACGTTGAAATGCGTCAATCAATAAAAAAGTTATAAAGAAATGAAATTTGAAAAATATGCCGTTTAATCAAACCACCAATTCATCTTCAGGAATTTTATGAAAATTCTGAATACACCACTGGATTCAGGATGTCTTGAAATATCACTGGTCACAGTTTCATCGAAATCTGTTCAGTAATAAAAAAGTTATAAGGGAATGAAATTTGAAAAATATGTTGTAAAATGAAATTTTAACAACGTTCTTACTACACCACTGTTGATTATTGAAAAAATTATTGGGGTGATTATTGCAATGTCGTACAATTATAACATCTGAAAATCATGATGGTAAAAATAGTCTATAGGTATTTCTCGAAGTGGAGTGGATACATAAACAAGTACAATCAGGAGAGAACTCCTGGTTAATCTTCATGAAAACAATTTCAACAATATAAGACAAGTCTAATGTACTCCCAATAGAAATTATAACGAAAAAAATATGCAATGGATAATGATTATTATCATTCCAGTAGGTAACATCAGCTGTGATTTCTTTCTTTTGTTGAATAGCAAAAAATGAGATTTGCAATTTTAACTGCCTGTTATTCAGAATGCATTAATGAAATAAACAAGTTAGCTGTGACTTACAGTTTCTCATCTATTTATTTGCGCATGAATTGTCATTTTGTTAAATTGCCATTTTGTTACGCACCATTAGTGAACTGAATAATTTGTGTTTCAAAATAAAAACAGATAATGGCTCAATTGTCAATTCAAGAAAAAATCGAAATTATACGTCTTTCCGGTGATGATTACCGGAGTGAAAGAGAAGTAATTAGAATATTCAATGAAAGACACCCAAATCGTCCAGCCATAAGTAACAGCACGGTACATAAAATAAACCAAGTTTTCAATCGGACTGGAGCAGTAACCACATATATTTTAAAGAACAATATACGAAGAAGGAACGAAAATAACCAGACTATATTAGATTACTTCAGAAATAATCCAAATAGTAGTTTGAGGGATGCCAGCTTAGATTTAAACTTACCTAGGGAGAATGTTAGGCGATGTCTGAAGAAAAATAAATTGAGGCCATTTAAACCAAAGTTTTTACATACTCTGGAACTAGGTGATCAAGAAAAACGATTGGAATTCTGCTTATGGGCCCAGCGCGAGTATCTTAATGACAGGCAATTTTTAAAGAAAATTTTATTTAGTGATGAAGCTAGTTTCACAACAAATGGAGTGGTTTCATCACAAAATATTCGCTATTGGGCCACTGAAAATCCTAACTGGGTGATAAACTGTAAAAGGCAGTATTCAGAAAAAGTGAACGTTTGGTGTGGAATACTGAATGAAAGGATAATTGGACCATTCTTTTTCGACGGCAACATGAATGGCGCAATTTTCCTACAATTTTTGAGGAATGAATTTTCGGACGCAATAGATGAACTTCCCCTTGCAGAAACAAGAAATTTATATTTTCAGTTAGATGGTTGTTCCATACATAATGCGGGAATTGTGAAGAGTTGGCTGAATCGAAATTACCCTAATCGTTGGATAGGAAGGGGGAGTACATTAATTGGATGGCCACCAAGATCGCCTGACCTTACTTCACTCGATTTTTTCCTTTGGGGTTATGTTACACAAAAGGTTTACAAATCACGACCAAGGAATCGAGTGGAACTGTGCACCAGAATTCAGCAAGCTTGCGATGCAATTACTCCACAACAATTGAGGAATACTTTAAAAAATATTCGTAAGCGATATGATAAATGCATTGGATGCATTGCACACTGGCTATATCTCGATACCTTGCATTGGATGGAAGTTTGGTGGAGGCCACCAGAATATGAATTGCACTCATTTATTTTTCAATTCGGTATCTTCTTGGTTTCTATTTTTACATTGATTGTGAATAAAAGATTGTTTTCCGCTAGTTTGTAGCAATTAGAAAAATGTACTTACAGTTATTTTTTTGTAGATTCATTTGAAATTATTGACACTAAAGTTTGTTGTGATAAACTGATTTATTGATATGGTTCGACATACATTATGAAAGGAAATTGATTCTCCCATAAACGTTTCATGAATTTTATTTGAATGAATAATATTTTGTTGAATATTGCCCCTAATCCAGTGGTGTAGTAAGAACGTTGCTAAAATTCCATTGAACAACATATTTTTCAAATTTTATTCCTTTATAACTTTTTTATTACCGAACAGATTTCGATGAAACTGTGATCAGTAATATTTCAAGACATCCTGAATTCAGTGAAGTATACAGAATTTTCATAAAATTCCTGAACATGAATTGGTGGGTTGATTAAACGGCATATTTTTCAAATTTCATTCCTTTATAACTTTTTTATTGATTGACGCATTTCAACGTAATTTACATGTTACCCATTTGAAAATGTCACAAATCCAGTGGTGTAGTCAGAGTTTTTCTAAAAAAATCGCTAGTAATTTTTTTAGATTTTTGACCTTGAAAAATAAGATTAGTTGGCCCTGGAAATTGAGATTTATTCATGATATTTGGTGTCCTAATAGACTTTTTGAATATCTACCTAACAAAAAAAAAATCATTCCAATCGGTTAAAAAAAGTAAGTTTTATAGGGGTGCTTCCATCTTAAATGGGTCACACTGTATATATATATCAATATCAATTCGTGAGGTTGCAGTCAATAGCTGGGCTGTTACAAAGAAAACTCTTTGTTATATGTCAAGTTCTCGGTATATTTCACACCTTCGTCAGGACAACTACAATAATAAGATTATATTTCTTGTAAAAAATATATGAATAAGGAGAACTTACTAACGTGAGAATAAAATATAAAAAGGTTCAAAAACAGATAGAAAAACATTAAATAATGACAGTTGTATATATATATATATATATATATATATATATATATATATATATATATATATATATATATATATATATATATATATATAAATATATATATATATATATTGCAGTCAATATATAAATATATATATATATATATATATTGCAGTCAATATATAAATATATATATATATATATATATATATATATATATATATATAAATCGATTCAATTCGTGAGGTTGCAGTCAATAGCTGGGCTGTTACAAAGAAAACTCTTTGTTATATGTCAAGCTTTCGGTATATTTCACACCTTCGTCAGGACAACTACAATAATAAGATTATATATCTTGTAAGAAATATATAAATATGGAGAACTTACTAACGTGAGAATAAAATATAAAATGGTTCAAAAACAGATAGAAAAACATTAATAAATGACAGTTAATAAAAATTTTGGCTGACAATGTCAAGTGGGAAAATTCTGAATGATACTCGAATTACTAGATTTTTTATTTTCTTTATCATATTTCAGTAGGTACTGAATATATATATATATATATATATATATATATATATATATATATATATATATTACTATTATTGTGAGTTACAAAAAGGATTTGAAGCTCTATGATTTCTTTTTGATTATCTGCGAGCGCTTTCGACAGCTCGTCGTGCTGTCATCTTCTAGGCACTATTATATCTGAAAGTGTCATCCTGTGGTGTGTCTTTTTATACATTCCGAACGCCTCAATTCAGGTACTTCTGTTGCTTTGGGTAAATTTGCCTGTATTTGGATTACACCAGGTACTATTTTTTGTGTTGAATCTTCTCTAGGTCGAGCCTCCCGAAGCTGAAACCGCTGAAATTAAGCGACCTAACCGTCAACGATTTGATAAATCAACCCTACGTAACCAAACATATCTCTTGGTTACCTATTTCAGGCCCGTGCTGGGCCGCCGGGACACCGGAACGTGTCCCGGTGCGCCCTTTGGCCGGATGCGCCCTTTGGCCGGACCTTTCTGGCACCCTCCGGCCCCGAACCTTACAAATTTTACATTTAGAATGCCAACATTAAATGTTTAACAGCATAATTAACACCGTTTAAGTAAACAGAAAATTTAAATAATAAATATAATTAAATTTGGATCATTATAAGACGAAGCTTATCGTCGATATTGCCGAGCGGCCGGGTTGAGTGTTGCGGCTGTAGGCTACACAGAATGAACTACGACAGCGCCCTCAGGAAGTGTGGGGAGTGGGGGCGGTACGAGAGTCCCAATTTCGTCTACCTGTTCATGCTTGTATGTTACATGTTACTCACTAGTCAGTAAACTCATGCAGTCGGCCTGATTGTAACTTGTACTTGTGTAGTATTGTATTAGTGTTTTATTTCAAGTTATTCGGTGCTGTTACTGTTCTTCCCGTGCAAGTTTCAAACCCTTAATGTTAAAGGTAAGTGTTGTTATTATTCTTATTAGTGAGTTGAGGTTTGAGGTGGAAAAAGCACATAGATATAGATAACCTAAAGCAAAATACTAGGCATAGACCTAAGCCTTTTCTGCATAGCATAGACCTAAGCCTTTTCTCACAACAGTGGAACAGTGGCTGGTAAATTTGAGAAAAAAACAGAGTATATATAAGGGGCGTCTAAGTTGGCCAAAGCATTTACTTTTACTAATCATCTCATCAAAATATTTTATACAGATCACATTAAAATTATTATTGGTAACATACTATGTTTGTTTATCTTTTACTCGAACTGTCAAATAGCCACATGTTGTCAAAGTATGCTCTTTTAATCTTGCATTTATTTAAAACTAAATCTTGTTTTTTTAAATACATAAAGTGATCAGTTAAATTTTTTTTAGCGGGTTACAAATCATGGACAAGAAAAATAAAAGGAAAAAAAGTGGACATGAATTTCGTCAAGAAAAGAAAAACAAACTTCTACTCGAGTCTGCAATATCATGTTCAAAAATAACAGCTTTGTTTAAAAAACCAGACGGCCCATCTGAAGATGAAAATCTTGAATCACATGCACAAAACAAAACGTTTGAGGAAGCAGAATTTGTTAGCTTCAACTTGTCTTCACCATCAAGCTCATCAAATCTTGATTGTTCCAAAATGATTTATGATAATCAGTTTTCCGATCTCAGTTCTGATAGATTTCAGGGGTTCAAATTAGTTGAAAATTTACAAACTGAAGAGCAAGACCCGAATTATCTTAGTCCTCGTAAACTGGAAGCACCTTCACTTGACACAGGAAATTCGGCTCGAAGATGTTATTCTTCAGTAGAAGAATCTCAAGTACATATAATCAATTACTTCGAAAAACCAAGCGAAAGACATTTATCGGCATATCTTGATTATCATCCAATACAACCTGATGAAAGAGAGTTGCCTTTTAATGACAAAAAACCCTTATACACTGTAAAACGAAACGATGGAGAAACCTTTCAGAGACATTGGATTTCATATGACGAAAATTCAAAGAAACTGTTCTGTTTTATTTGCATCGTTTACAGCAGCAACTCCAATTCAACCTTTTGTACAGGGTTTGAAGACTGGAAACATGTCCACCAAAGAGTTAATGAACATGAAATGTCCAAAGCTCATTTTCAATCCGTCGAGGCTTTTATGGTAGCCAAACGTAAGAAAAGTACTCGTGACCTTCTTTTTTGTGATCAACTAGATAAGAGGAAACAAGAAGTCTTAGAAAGGAGACATGTGGTGAAAATTGTAATAGATGTCTTGAAGCTTATAGGAAAGCAAGGATTGGCTTTTCGTGCATCAAAGGAAGCTGCTTACTCTCTTAAAGATGACACAATCAACCATGGCAACTTCTTAGAAATTATTATGTTAATGTCCAAGTATGATCCACAGTTAGAGAAACACTTGAAAAAGGCTATTGAAGAAAGTGATACGCGCATGTCTAAGAGGTCAACAAAAAAAACAGACGTGGAACACGAAAAAAAAGGCAAAAACAAAAGGGTGGGCAGAGGAAGTGCCGTGACATTTCTAAGTAACAACACGGTAGCAAAAATAATGATCTGTATGACAAAAGAAATCAAATCTGTCGTGGCAAATGAAATCAAATCGGCCGGCAAATACTCAGTTTTGATGGACACGACGATAGACATAAGTAGCAATGATCAATGTGCAATAGTTGCCAGGTATGTTAAAGGTCATGAAGTGTGCGAGAGACTACTGGCATTAAAAAGTGTGGTTTCTACTACAGGAGAGGCATTATTTGACACTCTCTCTGGTGTATTGACAGAACTTGAAATACCTTTGAGTGATTGCGTCGCAAATGCGTTTGATGGTGCGTCTAACATGAGCGGTCAGTATAATGGTTTGACTGCACAAATGGCCAGCAAAATCCCAAATCACATTCACACGTGGTGCTACGCGCACGTTTTGAATCTCGTAATATCTGATACAGCTCAATGCCTCACTGTAACAATCTCATTTTTCAGCATAATGCAAGAGACCCAGGTTTTTTTGAAGGATTCAATTAAAAGACTGGATATGTTTAGGAAGCAAAATCCTGAGTACAAGTTGGAAGCCATTGGGGCTACCAGATGGCGAAGCCGCAGCAATGCAGCAACGAAAATATTCGGCAGAATAGACATGTGGACCTCTTCTGAAGAACAGTCTTCAAACACAGCTAAACCTAACAAACACATTTATCTGGAGTTGGTATTGGCTCTGTTCAAAATTTCACATTCAGCTGATTTCAACGCCAAAGTGAGACATGAAGCAACTGCTTTACTTAAGAAGTATCTGGATTTTGAAACAGTACTTGTTGGCATGATATTCTTGCAATTGTTCAAAATCACTACGCCACTATCGGATTACCTCCAAACAAAGAATCTGGACTACGCCCAAGCGTGGAGGAATATTGAGTCTTCTCTTAGTAGGCTAAAACACCTAAGGGAGAAGTTTGATGAGACTTTGAATGCAGCACAACGCTTTGTTTTGAAAATGACGCAGAAACTCGAAGAAAGAGCAAAGGCCGATGAAACTCTTAATGAGATTGTTATTGGCAAAGCAATAACTGAGAAAAGAAAGAAGAAAGTAAAGAAAATGGCAGGAGAACTTGCTGAAGACGACAGTGTTGGAACTTCTCCGGAAGAAGAATTCAAAATAAAGATCTTCTTCGTAATTGTAGAGAGAGCTGTCCAAACTATGGAAAGCCGTTTTGTGCAGCACAAATCGCTATACTTGGATCTGGCATGTTTTGACCCAAAAACATTCAAATCCCAAGAATCTCTTCCACCTAAAGCATTGAAGAAAATAGGAGAATTAGTTTTGAACGTTGATGAAGAAAAGCTGAAAGAAGAACTTATCTCATTCGTAAATGTATGGCCCCAGATTTCAAATGCAAGTTTGAACGCCGACTATGAGAATGAAGATGTCTCAGACGAGAAAATCGATGCGCAAGAAGAAGAAGATGATGAAGACCACGAGGTCCAGTGCAAAGAGTCGGCATCATGCAATAGCTGTATCAAGTGTGCATATAAAGTTATATTAGAATATAACATGTACTGTTTACAATACCCAGAACTTTCAAAAGTGTATAAGTTTCTTCTAACTATCCCATTGACTCAAGTCTCTTGCGAACGAGCATTTTCAAAGTTGAAACTTATCAAAACCAGATTAAGATCGTCTTTGACAAATGACAATTTAGAATCATTACTGTTGATGCAATCAGAAGCTGATATTTTGAACTCCATAGATCCAGACAGCGTTATTGACTATCTTTGCAACTCCAGCTCCGAACTTAAAAGACTTCTTCAGGTTTAGATTCAGTTTGCAAATTGACTCAAAGAAGACCTACATTTGTGAATTATATATATTTTTTTATTTCCTTAAAAATTATGTAATAAGTGGTAACTTTTTTTTAAATGTATATATTGCATGTTATATGTGAAATGTTTACCGAAAATTACACTTATTACGTTTCAACTCCTACTTTCTCTTTTAATTATTTTATTTTAGCTTAAAAGCTTAAGCTTAAACATTTCTTCAAACGATATAAGTACGACAGTTATTTTCCCATTCCGCATTGCAAATATTTAAAATTACCGTTATTCTTGAGCAAACAATAAATGGCCATTTTGTTTGACAAATACTGGTACGATTGTGTAAGTGTGATCGTTCGCTCGTACGGTGACCAGATGCCAGAATAGCAAATTGAACCCAGCGTCATGAGCGATCAACACGCTAAAAAAACAGAGGTTAGGAATGGTGGAGGGGGGGGGGTGTTGGCGCCCTTTGGCTATGGCCGTCCACCGCCCTAAGAAAGGGTCCAGCACGGGCCTGACCTATTTGACTATAACACTCATTATTGCACTAATGATTTTGTACATTCTCTGTAAGTGCAGAAAAAGGCGCAGAAGAAACCTAGTTATCGAAGACTCGAGCTACCCTCCGTCGCCACCACCCAGACCTTTCAGGCCGCTGAAAACCCTAGCCAGTATTTTCCCAGACGAAGACCCAGTATCAGAGACGAAATTCCAAAGGAAGAAGTCGACTTCAACGAAATGTGTACACATCCCGTAGTTTTCCATTTCATTCCCAGCTATAAAAAGTTGCCCATCGCACCAACTTTTTGAATATGGAGGGAGTTGTTATATGTTGTTTATTGACCTTCTCCATTCATAACCAAGGTGACATGAAGTAAACAAGATCCAATGTCGACGCTGATGCTGCATATACGCAATTCTTCAAGACGACACAAAGACTGTTTCTTCTTCTTATTTTATTTTTAGAACATGTAAACAATTATCCTCCTATAGATACCGTCCTGCTTGACGAAATAGTTAGTTATTAGAATTGTATTCCAGTACACATTGTTACTTTGTGCATTCTGTAACTTAGAGGAATTCAGTACTGTTTCCCCATTTCAAAATAAATAATTTTATACATCCATATATATAATTTTCGATAATAGTGTCTTCAGTTGAAATAATATTCTAGTATTGTCTAGAATTAAGTAATATAAGAATTGTATTATATTTAAAGAAATAACTGGCAACAGCTCTCATCCTGTTGACTTGGGCGTCTTGGCCCTAACAACCAGTCTCGATAAGCTGTTTAACGAGATAACACCGTGAAATATCATACAGTCCACTATATTCAGTAATAAACAAAATAATTCAACGAAGTGTATCATCTTCAATTTCCAACATGGTCCATCGAACCGAATAAAATCAAAAGTACGAATTAACGGTGTGTATGTGCATTAAGTGTAAAACTAAGAGTCGAAAACTGTAGCAGGTAGAAAAACTTGAGGACTACAATCGACCAAACAAGCCTTCGGCCTGAACGGGAACGAAGCGAAACAATTCAACGATTGGAATCGTTGGCAGACAAATCATCTCAGCCGGCAAACCACGCCGCAAAATACATGTGAGTCATTCCGATTTCCATAATTTCATTTAGTGTTTATCCTTATTTCTCAATCTCTGTGCGACTGTTGGAAGGGTTCATAAGTAAACATGGATCAAGAAACTCTAAACCGTAAACGTGGGTTTATAAAAGGGCGTCAAACCTTATTTAAAAATTATTTATTAGCATTGAAACAAAAAATTGAGAGTGAAAGTATCGAGATACTTGATGGAAAGGCAATTTTAGGTTTACAGAGTGGAATGGAAAGGAATATTGATTTGATTAACGAATTTAACAAATATCAAAGTGAGCTTGAAACATTAACAGATAATGTAGAACAGATACTAATAGAACAGGAAGAATTTGAAAATGAATACAATGAATTGAATTCAGAAGCCAAACTCATTATAGACATATATTATTTAGCGTTTCAAACATAGAAAACAACAAGTTCTTCCAACAAAAATATCAGTTCAATACAGGGGATAAAATTACCTCAAATCGAATTACCAAAATTTGCGGGAAATTATGAAAATTGGCTAGAATTTAGAGACACGTTCGAATCACTAATTCATTTGAATGATGCTATATCAAAGGTACAAAAGTTTCATTATTTACGGTCAGCTTTGATGTCAGGGGCGGCTCAGGTAATTCGGAGTATTGAGTTCGCTGCTGATAGTTATGATGTAGCATGGGAAACTTTATGTAATCGGTACGATAACCGTAGCATTTTGGTTCACAATCACGTAAAATCTATTTTTGAAATGCCTATTCTAGTTAACGAATCAGCTTTTGAATTGAGAAAAATGCTAGACACAATATCAAAACATTTAAGATCTTTACAAGCGTTGAATCAGCCTACAGAACATTGGAACACTCTTCTTATTTATTTATTAGCTCAAAAATTAGATAAAAAGACTGCTCGAGAATGGGAAGAGTGGAAAAATAGTCTGGAGGCAAAAACGGCACAAATTACTGTGGCACAAAATGCAGCGGCTGGAGTAGCGGGTGAAAATAGTACGGGAGTAAACGCACGTAATAGTACAGGAATTTTGAGTGCAAGGCAAATTTTACCAACTCTGGATGATTTCAAACGTTTTCTCAAACTAAGAGCGGATCTTTTGGAAACCTTGGAACTAAATAAGTTGCCGAAATCTGGGGATAATGAAAATATCAAAACTAAACATAATGTTAAACGCGTGTTTACAGCAACTACTGCTTACTTTGCAAGTAAGCAGTAAGCATTCAAAACTGTCCGGATATCTTAAAACTATCTGTAAATCAACGAATTGATAAAGTGAAGCAACTTAAACTTTGTTTTAACTGTCTAAGAAGAAATCACTCAACTAATAATTGTCGTGCAAGTATGTGCAGAAAATGTAATGCCAAACATCACACCCTTTTACACTTTGACAGAACACGGTTTGGGGAAGCAGAAGCACCATTAGGAAATCAGTCATTAGGTGAACCGTGTTCTGTAGCTCAGCCTTCAAATGCAGTTTTAACATCGCTAAATGATAGCAACGTGTTATTACAAACCACTTTAGTCGAGGTAGTGACGCCATCAGGGTCATCAGATATCTGTCGAGCATTGCTAGATGGAGGTAGTCAAAGTAATTTGATAACCGACGAATGTTGTAATAGGCTAGGGTTGAATAAGGTAGAAATACAGTCGGCGATATCGGGAATTGGGCAGAATATTTCATATCTTAAATACCAATGTGAAATGAAAATAAATTCTCTTTATAATGGATTCAAAACCGATGTAACGTGCTTGGTTATTCCTCGAATAAGCGGAAAATATCCCTCTTATCATATCAACATATCACCATGGAATATACCAAATCATATTCGACTGGCAGATCCAACTTTCTGCGAACCTGGCAATATAGATATACTCATTGGAGGGGGTCTTTATCTTAACCTGTTGTGTGTAGGTCGAATTCCGTCAGGACCCAACTCACCATCCCTTCAGAAAACTTAGTTTGGCTGGGTGTTAGGTGGACATGTGCCAAACCGCTTGCAAACGCCAATTAAACATTGTTATTTCTCTGCTAATTTGGATATTCAATCCCAACTTGCCAAATTTTGGGAGATTGAAGAACCACCTAGAACCGATCCAATCCTCTCCACTGAAGAGCAAGAGTGTGAAGATATCTTTACAAACACAACTAAACGAGACAAGAACGGCAGATTTATCGTTCAAATTCCTTTGAAGGAATCTCCCACCCTTTTAGGAGACTCTAAAAAAGGGCCATGAATAGGTTCAGGTCCTTAGAAAATAAACTTTAGAAAAATTCCAATTTGAAGAAAGCATATGTTGAATTCTTGGAAGAATACCACGCATTAGGACATATGGTTCCCATAAATGAGATCGAAAAAATGTCTGCTTCATGCTATTATTTTCCTCATCATGGCGTTTTTAATGAAACCAGTCAAACGACTAAATTACGAGTAGTCTTTGACGGATCAGCAAAGTCTGATACAAACATATCCCTGAACGATATTCAGTACATTGGTCCCAATGCACAGACTGATTTGGTATCACTAGTATTGAGATTTCGCCAATATAAAATAGTGATTAGCGCGGATGTTTCTAAAATGTACCGTCAAATATTGATCGATGAAACCCAAAAATCCTTACAAAGAATACTTTGGAGATCAGACCCAACACAAGAAATTCAAACCTATGAATTACAGACTGTGACGTATGGTACAGCTTCGGCACCTTTACTAGCAGTACGGTGTTTAAAGCAACTTGGTTTGGAGAATCTTGAAACTCATCCAGAGGCGGCTCGTGTTATTTTAAATGACTTTTATATGGATGACTTACTGACAGGTACTCATACAATGAGCGAAGCTGTGAAACTCTGCACAGAGATCTCATCCATCTTAAAATCTGCGGGATTTGAACTCCAGAAATGGGCTTCAAATAACAGTAAAATTATTGATATTATTGGAAAGAGTAACACGAAGGTTAGCTCGAATTTTCGAAAAATTGGAGAAAGGGATAAAACTAAAACACTGGGTCTGTACTGGTCTTGTAACGATGATAACTTATTGTATAATATAAATATAAAATCAAAATTGAATTCTATCACGAAGAGAACAATATTGTCTGAGATAAGTCAAATTTTCGATCCATTAGGATTAATGAGTTCGTGTATTATAATAGCTAAAACTATTATGAAGACTTTGTGGATGAAAAAATTATCTTGGGATGAATCCTTACCAGTTGAATTAGATTCAAAATGGAAAACTTTTAGATCGCAGCTTTCAACACTTAATGAACTCAAAATTCCAAGATGTGTAATCATTACTGATCACATTAAGGCTGAAATTCATGGTTTCGCAGACGCCTCCTCGGAAGCTTATGGTGCTTGTGCTTACCTTCGCACTATCGACACTGCCGGAAATATTCAAGTCAGCCTAATATTCTCAAAGGGTAAAGTTGCTCCTGTGAAAATTGAATCTATTCCAAGATTAGAACTATGCGCAGCACTTGTATTATCCCAAATCATCGACAAGTTGAAATCTGCCTTGAGTCTAGAGGTAGATGAATATTACCTTTGGAGTGATTCTACGATTTGTTTGTCGTGGATACAAACTTCTCCCAACTTACTTCAAACATTTGTTGGGAATCGTGTATCTAAAATTCAAAAGCTGACCGATCTGGGAAGCTGGCGTCACGTCAGATCAGGTGATAACCCTGCAGACCTTTTATCGAGAGGGGTTAGTCCTAAGGACCTAAGTCAAGCTAGTCTCTGGTGGTCCGGACCTACCTGGTTGTCACAACCTGAAGGATCTTGGCCAGAGTCACACTACCATATACAATCAAGGTTACCTGAATTAAAATCGAAAAAGGTTGTTTTAATGATAAGGCATAATGAGATGTTCCCTTTTTTCCGATTCTCTACGTTAAATAGATTAAAAAGAGTTGTGGGATACTGTCTCAGATTCAAATCTTATTGTCAGACTAACACGGTCACCAAAGGTCCACTAACAGCTAATGAGTTGAACGAATCTTTGACTATCCTAATTCAAATGTCTCAAAGGGAATGTTTTTCAGATGAGATAAATGCTATAACCAATAATAAGAAGCACAAGCTGAAGGGTAACATATGGGATTTGAATCCTTTTGCAGACCTATCGGGTGTACTCCGTGTAGGAGGTAGGCTACAACTTTCAGTTTATGCATATGGAAAAAAACATCCAGCGCTGCTGTCAGGAAAACACAATCTCACAAGGTTGATTTTCCTAGACGAGCATGTAAAACTTTTACATGCAGGACCACAGATGCTTCTTAGTTCTATTAGAAATAGTTATTGGCCACTAGGGGGTAGAAATTTGCCACGGAAAACAGTGCACGAATGTGTTCAATGTTTTCGATGCACTCCGAAACCGCTAACACCACTGATGGGAAGTCTACCAGCAGCTCGCGTAACACCTACATTACCCTTTCAGACAATAGGTGTGGACTTCGCGGGCCCATTTCTAATAAAAACTAGGGCGGGTAGAGGTAATCAAACATCAAAAGGTTACATATCGCTTTTTGTTTGCTTTGTAACCAAGGCCATTCATTTAGAATTAGTGAGCTCTTTAACGACTAAAGCTTTTCTAGCTGCCTTTAGGCGTTGCACCGCCAGAAGGGGAAAACCCCTAGACATTTCCTCGGATAACGGTTCCAACTTTGTGGGAGCAAAAAATGAGTTGGAAGAGCTTGCAAATTTTCTGAAGTACAATGCAATAAATTTAACGGAAAAGATCGCCAATGAAGGTGTTAATTGACATTTTATACCTGCGTTTTCACCACATTTTGAAGGTATTTGGGAAGCGGGAGTAAAGTCGTGTGAGACCCATTTAAAAAGAGTAATTGGAAATATTTCATTGACTTTTGAGAAGTTTTACACAGTCCTTACAGAGATTGAAGCTGTCCTCATTTCTCGACCCCTCACTTCTATCTGGTCCGACCCTAATGACTTCACCGCCCTAACACCCTCCCATTTTCTCATTGGAAGGCCGCTAACCACGTTAACAGATCCTGATCTAACAACAGTGAATGATAACCGTCTGTCTCATTTCTAACGCCTTCAACAACTCCAACAACACTTCTGGACACGTTGGTCACAAGAATACGTGTCAGAGCTGCAAATTCGAACTAAATGGCGAGAAAACCACGACGTCCTGGAAATAGGAGCCTTGGTGTTGATCAAGGATGATCGAGCACCGCCATTAAGATGGAAACTTGGCAGAATTTCCACCCTCCATCCCGGTTTAGATGGTGTTGCGAGAGTAGCCACTATCGACACGTCACAAGGACTCATCAAGAGGGCATTCACTAAAATTTGTCCTCTCCTTATTGAACTTCCAGAAACTCGAGGTGAGTGCTGGTGGATACAGAGGTCATTTTTAGTGTTGTATAGAAAGTGTCTGTTAAAAAGACTGTATTCAGAGACAAGAGACTTCCATTAGAAAATTCAGTTTTAAGTTTTTTTTTCTATGTTTAGTTTGAAACCCAAGCCTTTCAAGCTGTCTAGAATTAAGTAATATAAGAATTGTATTATAGTTAAGGAAATAACTGGCAACAGCGCTCATCCTGTTGACTTGGGCGTCTTGGCCCTAACAACCAGTCTCGATAAGCTATTTAACGAGATAACACCGTGAAATATCATACAGTCCACTATATTCAGTAATAAACAAAATAATTCAACGAAGTGTATCATCTTTAATTTCCAACAAGTATTATATTATGGTAGTTTAAAAGAGAGTTCCTACTGAGAATCTCTGTTATCCACGATTTTCCGTGTATATTCAGTATATTTTCGCTTAAAAATCTGTTCATCGGTATAGTAGAATACAAATATTATACTCTTTGGAACGTCCGGAATGACGTTACTGAGTGTTTCACGATTTGGAGTACCTCCATTTTTGTTGAATTCAATATAGAAATTATTACTGTATAATAAATAAGACAAACCACTGATTGTTTGACAGAAAAAAATTATTCAAACATTGATAGTTAAAATTAAATCTTTAGTCAAATTGGAAAGTTTGCAGACTAATATGTACTATCTAAAATTGTAACTAAACCACTATTTTGGATTTTTTTCAAATATATGAGAAACTCGTGCTAAAGATACACTCAGAACAGTGGTGTGTTTATGATTGAACAATGCAGATTGATCAAGAATGTGAATATCATTTGACTCAGTTTTCTCGTACACTGGTGATAGTTTGAAAATTGCAGGACAATTGTTAGAAGACATGAAATTCTGTGATCAATTTTTAAATATTGTTGATAAGTTTTATTAGGCTGATCTGATAATATTAATATAGGTTAATTCATGACATTTTATGATATATACATCAGAAATAATGAACAAACTTCTAAATGAACTAATAATAACCTTGAAAAGTGAAATTTGTGCCAAAGTAAGTCATGGAGTTATCATCATTGATGTGTATGGATTGGTGAGGGATGTCTTGAATAAAACTGTTCATGAAGTGATGTATGAACCCTGAAAGTGTTATTACATTTGGAACATTATGGTCTTTTTTATCAAACCACAAAAAAATTTGTCTTGAAAACAATGTCTAATCAAGCACTTTATTTGCGAAACTCAGTGAACTAATTTTAACTAAGAAGCTTTCAAAATTTTTGTTGAAAATTATGTACTACAGTGTTGGTGTAATCAAAAAATTTCATTTTTCATTTCAAAACCTAAAATATTTCATTTTCCAAGATGTTTGTACGTATTTAAGTCTTCAAAACTTTTGGTCAAAATTGTGTGAACGAAAAATTTTACTTTCTCTCAAATCGAAATAAGCAATATCTCGTTTTCCGTAAATGTTTTCAAAATTTTTGCTCAAAATTGCGTGTTTGTATAAACGAAAAATTTGATTTCTCTCGATTCGAAACCAAAATATTTCGTTTTCCGTAAAAGGTTGTCAAAATTTTGGTACAATGCTTGGTACAATGAACATGTTGTGGATGTTATTTTGAATAAACTCGACGAATTTCAGAAAAGAGACTCTGGTTGGGCATTGAGTAAAATTCTTTTGGTCGAGGTAGCAATCAATAAATATGAAATGGGCAACGGTGCATTATTCATACGTTTGCCCAAAGAAATTGCAAACAAGCATGCATGTGTGAATCTTGATAACCAAAATGATCCGTGTTTGTTCAGAGCAATCGTAAGTAGTTTGTACTCTCCCAAAGGAAGTATTACACGTGCATCTTCATATCCAAATTATGATTCGGTTTTAAATATTCGAATAGTATCAGTGCTGCAACGACTTGTCATATTTGCGAAAAACCGTTCACCCCCAAAGATGTTATCGTGCGCGATCATGACCATTTCACGAGGGCGTTTCGGTGATGGAATCATCGCCTTGCAATTTATCGTTCAAAAAGCTTTTTATTGTGCCCATTACTTTTCTAATCTTTCTGGTTATGATAGTCATTTTATTATAAGAGATGTAGCCAAACGATGAAGTGTGAGCTTACTTCTCATCAACAAAGAGAAATACATTTCTTTCATCCAGTACGATGGTGAAACATTGAATTCAGATTCATAGATTCTCATCGTTTCATGGGAGCCAGTCTCGACGAGTTGGTTTCCACACTGAGTGTAAATAATTTGAAAATATTGAAAAAGGAATTTGCAGAATTGGACGATGAGAAGTTTGAGCTTCTCACTAAGAAAGGCGTATTTCCATACGGACGGTATGGAAAAACTCCTCAACACTACGAAAAACATTTTTATAATAAACTAAACGATTGTGACATTGATGATGCAAAGAATGCTCATGCTCAACGCGTTTGGCATCAATTCGATATCAAAACTTTGGGTGAATACAGCGATTTATACATGCGAACAGATATATTGCTTTTTTTTGTCAGACGTTTTTGAAAACTTTCGCGAAATTGACTGAAAAACATATGGGCTGAACCCTGCGTGGTATTATATCATGCCGAGGTACACGTAGGATTGTATAAATATACGGGTCGTAAATTACAAATTTTAAAAGATGTTGATATGGTTATGTTTGTGGAAAAGGGTATAAGGGGTGGAATTTCGGTTTGTTGTAATAGATATTCGAAAGCAAATCCAGTGTGAATATTGCGAAGCGTACGAGAACAGAACTACAGAACAGAGAACACAAGATGAGCGGTACCATCAACATCTAAAAGACAATGATAAAAAAGATATCTGATGAGCTTGTTGTAACTATTTATGACCTCCAGGCTGTTCTTCCAGTTTCTAGAGGAGATATATCAGTTTTTTATTACCTAAGCAAAGTTTCTATGTATAACTTTACTGTGAGTGAGGTAGACACCATGAATACAAACAGCTACCTCTGCCATGAAGGTGAGGCCAGTGGAGGAACGAATGAGCTGACGACATGCCTCTCAAAGTTCCTTCGTGAGAAATTGAAACAAAGAACGACGACTGAATTAGAGGTAATTTTTGTACTCTAATGATTGTCCAGGTCAGAATGAGAATAAATTTATAATAGGCCTGTACAATTATGTGTTTCGTGAAATTCACAATTTAAAAAGTATAACTCATAAATTTTCAATAAAGGATCATACCCAAAATGAAGGAGGCACAATACATTCACTAATTGAAAAACAAGTAAAAAAAATCATTGTTGGGAGGCCCCATCTACGTTCCTACGCAGTATGGTCAAATAATAAGGGATGCAAAAAAAGTCCTCCATTCATTAATTTGATTGAGTTGTGTCACAAAGATTTTTAAATTTTTGAGCACATCACCAACTTCCTGGAAAAAAAATTACCATCAACATGCTCTATCCATATAAAATCTCATACCAGGACGAATATTTTGGGAAGATTCAGTTTAAAAATTTAGATAGAACATCAAGGCATGGTAACTCCAAGCTACTGCCAGTATGGACTTCAGCTTACAATAAAAAGCGTGAGATTTCAGAAAAAAAGAAGGAGTTGTAAAAGCTATTTGATAAAGACGAGTGTATTTTGATTTTTATAGTAGCTTATAAAATCTATTATATTTTGACACTTTAGTGTTCAACTTTTGTTTTGATGAACAAGTAAAAATCGTTATGTTCATTTTCGTTCTATGATTAAATTGTTAGTGATTATGTTACATTCCAATTGATGTTACCTATCTCATGGGTAATATATTGTAGTTTAATTAATTCATAACCTTGAAAAAATACACTTGTTACTACAAAATAGACTGTCAAGTCAATTTTTATATCAAAATATTTTTATAATAATTTTTTTTATAAATAATAATGCCGTAGTGTATTTTATGAATAAAACTGCCCGCTTAGATTTTCAGCATTTAAAAAGCAATGACTGATCCCCATATTCATTAAGTAATTTTTCAAACAGTTATAATTGAATATAACAAAAGGCTGAATTTAAAAGCCAATAAAGGTTTAAGAAGTACAAGAGGCATAACACGAAATTATTACTAATTAGTGTTGGTTTTATAAGTAAGATTTTTAAAAAATCACCCAGAAACTTACAATAACGATAGCGTAATAGTATTGCAACAAAATGTAAAAAATAAGGGAGATGGGTTGTTGAGTGATTTTGTAGACCTTCCAGAGAAATGATAGAAAACTTTGACTGCGAATTTTCGAAATAAAAACCAAAATTATTTTCTGTGTTTTATTAAAATATTTTCGTACAATATAATGTATTTTCTTGGAAAATTTGATTATGCTTACAATTGAGGCGAACCACCAGCGCAGGCTTGTTGAGCGAAAAAAGGTAAATATTATTTTTCTCATTTATTACATAAATCATACAGGAGTTTCTGTTTGTAATAAAACGAATATTCACGTAATGCATTAGCCAACATACTATCTAAAGATGAGGCTTGGCAAAAACCTTCGATAATTTCTTCCCAAAGTTGAATCGGTTTCATTTTCACATAACCATGATTGAATAATTTTGAAAACACCTCGATAATAGTCATATCCAGCACAACGATACGATCAGACAGCACCCCCATATGGATGTTCAAGACATCGTTTACATCTTGTTGAAACAGATCCATGTTCGTGGTATCCTTGGAAATGGAAAAATGTTTGGTATCACTTTCGATGTACTGTGTGACATAAATGTAATTCCCGAAACGTGTTGTGATTGCATAATACTCGTCTACTTACTCATCGATTTGTGAGTCAAGGAAATTTTCCTTTACTTTTTGCATGACGTCAATTAGGGTCACCCATTCATAAGTTGTTAAATTGATGAAACGAATGGAGAATTTTCGCTTCAATATGACACATGGACTAAAATTGGTGCAATTGGTGGTCGTTTCGAGCAGCTATTTCGTACTGCCCCAACGCTCTATCGATTGCACTTAGCAATCTTCGCAATCACTATCACACATTACTTCAACTTCACTATCGTAACCACTATCGAGAGACATTTTTTTCAAACTGAATATCAATTTGTTTTTGCATGCGCTCTTACAGTTTCAGAACACATGATCAATTTCAAATATTGTGTGTGCGTTGAACACTCAAATATTTTTTCACAAAAGGCCCCTTCCAATACAATGTCAGTGTGCTTGTTTTCCATAAGATTTTATACATAATCGATGTTTTTGATCCAACTGTTATGTTTGTTATCCAAGCCCAACCATTTAATGTAAATTAAATATATATATATATATATATATATATATATATATATATATATATATATATATATATATATTATATATATATATATATATATATATATATATATATATATATATATATATATATATATATATATATATATATATATATATATTTAATCGAAACGTGTCGAAAACGTGTTTTGCCTTACTGATTCGCACATGGACGAATTTGAATTTTCTCGGTCCAGCTATTTCAGATGGGTGTATATCGATTTGTTGATTTTAGAGTGTTGTAAGCCCGTCTTGGAGTGTCGCGTTGTAAGTGCCATTCAAACTGCAATATTTGAACAGCCTTTCTTTCAGCTATACGTTCAGCCATAGAGGCCTTAGTGATGCTGTACGTATTGTAGAGATTTATTCCGTGTTTTTTATCAAATTTATTGTTGTAAAATTCTGTCCCTTGATCGGTTTGAAGATTTTTTGGACGTTTCGTATGTTCCAAAATATCCGAAAATGTTTTGGCGATTTCTTCTCCCGTTTTCGATTTTAGTGGTCCACACGAATTTCGAAAAACAATCGATTACGACTAGAATGAGTTTAAAACTTTGATTTTGATGAGCGAACAATCTCATCTCAGCCAAGGCCATCTGCCATAAACCATCCAGTCCCTTGTATTGCACGGCGTCGAGGAACATTTTTTCTAATTGGCTTATGCAGTTTACGGACAAGTTGAATCTTGTCTTTGGAGACCATAACTACTGTGCATAATGCTGGGAAACAATTCAATATATTACATTGGAAGAAGGTTTCGCCGATTTTTGCTTTATTTCTTTCTTTATTTTTGTTGACGGCGAGCTCCAAATGTTCAACATTCAGACCTACTGTAGATATTTGTGATTACGTTTGATCGAAATTCTTTCAATTCTCTATCCATTTTCTCAGTCAAAATATCAGTATGCTGCATAGATTGCAAAATTTTGGCATTCTTTTCGTGAACCCAACTGGTGAGTTCTTTCAATCCTTTTGATAGATCGTTGCCGATACGTTCGATATCGATTTCATATTGACTATTGAATTTTTCATGCAACTTTTGAAATTGTTCCGTAGCATATTGAGTCGTTTGCAAAATGTCGGCGTTAACTACTTGAATTTTTTTATCGAATTCAATATCTAAGTTATCAACCTCATTCTTGATAGAAACACATGGAAATTTTTGACATTTTTTGAAGCGATTCTCATGTCATTTATGCATCATTTTCCGTGACGTGAATTATATCGCTCATTCCAATGTGAACCGCTGACCATGCTGAAGCAGAATCTCAAGATTCTGGGAAACTGATGTGCAAGTAATCTTATCTTCATGGGAAGAATATTTTTGTAATTTAGTTATAATTTTGCTCTCACACTGTTAACATCTATTTTTGTTGATGAAATTATTTTTTTAAAAAAGAATTTGACATCCGAAAGTTATATTTGGCGCAGTCGGTAGGATACTCAAAATTGAACGTATCGATTGTAGTTTTCGTTTCAAGGATTTATTGGGTATCTAACTTGTTGTTTTTCTTGTGGAGCTGTTCATGAAAAAAAGGCTCTTCAAACCTCAAGAAACCCAATTCATCGTGGACCTTTAGCTACCCTCAACAGGCAGATCATCGGGGAGTGAAACAGAATCATCCAGTCTCGCAAGGAAGTCTTTCTGGAAATCAAAAAATCGATAAACCAGTCGTCTACCTCATAAAGGATGCTCAAAGTTCTTACAACCACCTTAGTTAATTCACCTTCTGTGAGATATTTTTCCTTACCTTATTTTAATCAAAATATGTGTACTGTTATTTCCAAATTTATAGAAAATATCATACCTGGTACAAAAATTTCTTTTAAATCTCAAAACAACTTAAGTAACTTTTTAGTAAATTCTAAAGACAAAATCAACAAATTAAACAGAAGTGGAGTCTACAAGCTTAACTGTTCTGATTGTTCGGCATCTTACATTGGTAGAACCTGTAGACCTCTTTTCACTCGTATTAATGAACATATAAAAAAACCTTATAAATCTGCTTTTGGCCATCACATGAAATTTCACAATCACAACTTTAGTCCAATAGAAATTCCAAAATATTACATAAAATAGATAATAAAAACTTCCTTAGACTTGACTTGTTTGAAGAGTTGGAGATTTCTAAAGAACTTTCCAACAATGATCATTGTCTGAATACTCAAGTAAACTTAAACAGAGATTTCCTTCCCCTTCATAAGAGGATTATGAATTATTAATTAATCACAGTTTATTAATATAATTTATTTTTAAAATAATCTAATAATAATATTTATTTACCTCAAATAAACATTAAAAGAATACAAAAAAAATTATTCAATATTTTTCCTCTACATATTTAAGCAAACCCTTAATGGATCACTCCTCAAGTTGGTACCATTATTTTAACATGACACTTGACACACTCTGTCTCAAGTTGTCCTTCTTCATAAGATACTTTGATTGAACCACATGGCCTCAATCCAAAAATGTATTTTTTTGGCTATAAGCCTATTTTGTTTTATATAATTCAAATATTACAATGTACAATTCACTTATCTTGATACCTCCTGTTGCCTGACAAGAAAGTAATCTCAAACAATTTTTCCAAATTTCTTAACCTTAAAAAAATTTTACAACTTCAATTTCACTAAATTCCCCTTTTCAACTAGATCAATTACTTTCAGGTGAGCACTGATGATGACGAAAGTCGAAAGCGCTTTGCAAGAATTTCAAAATATTATACACTTTAATACAAAACCTCTTCGATTCATTAATTCAAATAAGTGTATTCAGCTTTTCCAAATCCTTTTATTGATCTACAGTATGGTAGCCCCAGCTGATTTCTATAGGAAGTTATCAATTCGAAGAAGTCTATTACAAATTGACATATGGTTTTTAAACAATTGTTTGAGAGAAGATGTCATTCCCAAGTTTGCCAGAACCACAATACCATCCAATATACCATCTCACTTGAAACACTCCACTGAGAGAAAAATCATCAGAAGTGCTGTTTGCAAACACTATGCCAAACTAGACCGTACTGATGTGGACTTGAAAATTTGTTATGACAATCTTGTCTCTAATAATTTTCCTTTGTTACAAAATTTATTCAATGATATTGCAGACCAAGTGGCTTATCAAAGTAATTTAAAATTTAAAAAAGTAAGCAAGAAACTCAACTGCCTTATTCTCACTAGGAACCAACTCAACTCTCAACCTTCAGTTGAAAAGTTTTCCGAATTTAAATTTCACGAACGTATCAAAAATCTTTCTAGTGCTTCTTTCAATGATGACGAGATAGCTCTTCTATCTTTAGGTCTTAAATTCTCTTTGAATTCAGACCGGTCTGAGAAAGATCTCACTTCCTTTTCTATCGAATTAGATGTCTTGATTGACAATCTTTCCAAAAATAATAAGATTAAACAGAAAATTAGAAATTTCTGTCAGTTTACTATTACAAAATATCAACTTTCTCTCAAAGAAACTCCTTCATACTTGAATAAGTCTAGTCATAGGAATTTGAATATTTCCTTACATAAATTACTTAAAAAAATTTCCAATTATAATCTCATTTTAACAAAAGCAGACAAAGGCAATTGCCTTGTAATTCTTGATAAAATTGACTATGTTAACAAAGTTGAAGACTTTTTAAGCTCCAACAATTTCATTTGTTTAAATTCAAATCCTCTCAACAAATTTATTTCAAAAACTCGAAGTTATATAAAAACTTGTGAAAACCTTTTCTTTGAATTCAATAAAACTCACAATTTAATCCCTAGCAATTCACAAATTCCAAGATTATACGGTCTCCCGAAGATACACAAAGATGGTACTCCAATCAGACCAGTGGTAAGCTTTTACAATACTCCTGTCTCTATCTTGTCAACATTTGTCTTACAAGTGACAAAACATGTAACCAACTACAAACCTGCCAATTCAGTAAGTAACACTTTAGATTTAATTAATAAAATCAAAAACTTTCAACCTCATTCCAAAACCCTCATGATATCCTTTGATGTTAGCAACTTGTTCACTTCTGTTCCAAAATCTGAAACCCTACCTTTAGTTTCTAACTTGCTTTCTCAACACTTAACTTCTGACTCCACCAAAACAGATATATTAACTTTACTTAAATTTTGCATTTCCCAAGATTTTTTTGTCTTTAACAATAAATTTTACAGTCAACCTGAAGGCACAGCTTACTTACTATACAGCTAAAACACTCTCTTGGCGGGAACGGTTTGCGTCGATCCCCTCGCGCAGGCTTTATGCCCCGCCTCTTAGGGGAAAAGACGTCTATGGCGTGCAGTCGGGAGATCAGTATTACTTATTATACGTTTAGCCGTCATAGGCGGGTGTATAATTTTGTGCATTTTGTTTGTGATTCTTTTGAACATAGTGTTTTATTTTTGAATTTTTAACTGTAGTAAAATGAGTGACAAAAAACCATCAGGACATCATCATGTTTGTGCAGTGCGAAACTGTTATATTAAAGGTTATAACTCGAAGAAGAAATTCTATCGTTTTCCTAAGGATGCGAATCGGTAAGTTCTTACATCATATTTTTTTGCATATTTAAGTAAATAAAAAGTAAACTTTTGATTATACCGTGTTGTCGTAAAATTGTTTGGGAATATATAAGATAAATTACCGTCAAAGCTGGTCAAAGCGTCAACTTCCAAAACCTTAAATATCACCCAGCTCTCGAAATAAGTACCTGCCTCTTCTTAAAATAGATCCACGTTCAAGTGGTCGAAAGATGCCCTTATATCCAAGAAAAAGTGGTATGCATTTCTTATGCGGGGACACATTATGCAGTATGTATATTTTTTCTGGGGAATTTACAGTATGCAAAAGCGTAGTGTTCTTTTAATGGGGTATTTTTTTTTGTTTTTTTTTTCGGGGGGTTTTTCTTGCTTAAGAGTACATATTCCCCTAAGTTGTTTTTTATTTGTTAAATAAAATGTATTTTTGCAGCTAACCAGACAAATGTAGTTGAAACCGAACTAAAAACCGAGGTTCAACATGAAATCGCCGTGAGTCCAATCACTGTTACTCCTCCTTTGACATCTCCAAATTCTAGCCAAACGTCAGCCAATTTATCCTTCGATACCCCAAGGAAGGTTAAATACAGACAGCACATCAAGTCCATAACTGCCGAAAACAAATATTTACGAGAAAGAGTTCAGGTACTTGAGAGTCAAAAAATTAATGACTTAGACAATATATCTTTGGAGGAATATATGTCCCTAACATTCAAATTTTGCAATCCAGACACTGCAAAATGTGTTAATATGCAAGTATCACAGGCGAATAAACATCCAAAGGGTAGACGTTATAGCAAAGAGTTAAAAATTGAATGTCTGTCAATATATTTTGCTGGTCCCCGAGTGTATAAAAAATACTTTATGGCTAAATATAGCCTTCCCTCGCCTAACACTTTGCTAAAAGGAATCAGAGCAGTTAGGATAGGACCAGGGTTAGATAATCCCGAGTTCTTCATTTTATTAAAAAAAAAGTTTGACAGTTTTCAGGCCCAAAGCAAATATTGCTTATTGTGCTTCGATGAAATGTCCATAAAAGCCAATTTATTTTATGAGCGTAATCAAGATTATATCATTGGGCTAGCAATGGGTGATACAGGGGAGAAAATTTTCAAACCAACTTTAACTGCCAGTGTATTTATGGTCAGAGGAATTTATTCCAAATGGAAACAGCCAATAGCATATTTTTTATGTCATACTTCTTGTCCTGCTAACCTATTACATAACCTATTAAATGAAGCTGTGCAAAAATTAAAAAATGTGGGATTAAATGTTTGTGCAGTTACTTGTGATATGATGTCCAACAATATCAAATTGTCAAATATTTTAAAAATATCTCCAGAAAATACTGGTTTTTATTTAGAAAACCAGTATCTCTTTTTCATCTTTGATGTGCCACATATTATAAAAGCTATGAGAAATATGTTGATGGCATATGACTTCTATGTTAATGGTAAAAAAATTTCGTGGCAATATATTAAAGACTTCTATGAGTTAGATAAAAAATTACCTGTTAAAGCAGCATCTTCAGCATTCTCATATTTATCCCACTAGTTTCCAAAAAATGAAGGTAAAACTTGCCACCCAAGTATTTAGTTACTCAGTTCATGTAGGTATGAGTTTTTATATTAGATTTGGTTCCCTTCCCGCAGAAGCGACTGAAACTGTTCAATTTGTTAATAGAGTAGATCAACTATTTGATATTTTAAATTCCTCACAAATCTTTAACCCAAAAACAATAATGCTGCTTTTAAAGCAAACTCATTTCAATTAGAGTTTCTAATGGATTGTTTGTCGTTCTTTAAAAGTCTTGAAATTCGAAACAAAAATAATATGAGCATTACCAAAAAAATTAAATTCATCAAAAGCCTTATAATTTCAATCAACAGTATTATTCAGTTATTTTACTATCTTCGGGAAAATGCAGGATTTGATTATATACTTACACGAAGATTAAACCAAGACTGTCTGGAGAACCATTTCGGTAAAATCAGAAGTGAAAATGGGAACTGCATTAACCCAACAGCAATACAGTTCCACAGAACATTTAGAAAGTTGCAATGCGTCAACTTGCTTAATTCAGGTACAGAAAACTGTGAGGCAGATTCTGATCAGATGCTTTTAAGGCTTTCTGACTGCAAACACGATTTTGTATCTCAGGAAACGGATAAAGTACCCGAACAAACAGACGCAATAAATAGCATGCATTATTCAAATAATGAAATGTTGCAAAAAAAATTTATACGGTACGTGTGTGGGTACCTTTTAAATAAAGCGTTAAAAATCCACTCTTGTGATATTTGCAATACTTATAGTAAAGACCATGATGAACTAGATGATTCATCTTTTTACTGTTTTCTTAAGGCATATGAAAATGCGAATAAGAACACCTTCGGAAATTTGCAAATGCCTAATGACGAGTTTCTGGAACTAATTTGTAAAATAGAGCAAATATTTCAAGAAAACTTTGAAAAATTCGCAACTAAAAGTAATATTTGCAATACTCTTTTAGATATAAGTAACCATTTGTCTTTTAACCATCCCTGTAAATATTTCCCCAAAGAATTTGTAGTAAGATTATATTTACGAGTTAGAATATATTACACTTTAAAAACAATAAATGGTAATTTTAGAAATATCAACAAAAATAAACTAATAATATGGAGAAATTTGTAACATATCTGTAGGTACTTTTATTGCTACAAAATATATTATAATTTGTTGTCGTAAGTTGTAATTAAATTTTTGATTTTATTTTTTGTCTATTGAGTTTTTTTTTATGTATTAATGAATGTTGTATTCTTTATTACTGTTAATAAATCATTAGTATTATTAATAGGTAAGCATTTTCTATTTACTTTCTTTTCCACCTGTTAGTTTTCAATGATTGGGCAATACAACTTATTAAAAACTTAACCTACACAACTTCATTTTATTATTATTTTGACCTTCTCCCTAAAAAACTGAGATTATATTGACTGCATCACTGTGCGCCTGTCACAAGCAATAAATGCAAAATTGTAAGTACTCTGTCGAACATTAAAATTCAGACGCGAAAATCTTAATTATTTTGCAAGCTGAGAAAGGACCTTAATAATGACCTAGCATTCAAGAAGAATAGCTAAAGCTAAATCCTTAGGAACAACATTATTGCACAATCAACGACTTTCATAAATCACTATTCTTTTCGTAAAGTTACAGATAACAACTCTAATATCGTAATTATTCTGACCATAATTTTATAAATCGCTCCTTGTCGGCCCACACCAGATCTTTTAATCTATAACAACGAAATTTTATTATTTTCCAAATCAGTTTGAGTAATGTATTTTTTAATAATCCTTATTAACTCCAAATACAAACCTAGTTTTATCGTAATATTAAAATTAAGATTCAAAAAATCATAATCCGATTCTGTCAGGCAGAAATTAAAAATTTTACTTAAATAAATAATCGTTTTAATCAGGCCCTGACTTTTCCCCTCTGTGCGACAGAGAAAGCAATACTTCTGTCTCGCTTACTCGTAGACTGCGACTTCAAAGGTGCCGCCGAGAGTGTTTCAGCTGTATAGTAAGTAAGCTGTGCTGAAGGCCTAGCAATGGGTAACCCTCTTTCACCTTTCCTGGCTGACATTTTCATGGAAAATTTAGAAAATTCATTCATAATTAATAAAATTGATAAGATTCTCAGTTGGCACAGATATGTTGATGACTGCTTGGTTTTCATAGATGGCAACTCTAATGTAGCACATGATATCCTTGACTCCTTAAATAACTTACATCCAAAAATCAAATTTACACTTGAAATAGAACAAGACAACAAGTTAAACTTTTTAGATCTTACTATAACAAAAACTAACAACAAACTAGATTTTTCCATTTACAGAAAACCAACCCAGACTGATCATGTCATTCCTTTCAATTCATTTCATCCCATCCAACATAAAATGGCTTCCTTCAATTGTTATGTCAACAGATTGTTGAACATTCCCTTATCTCCCTCCAATTTTAATTTAGAATTAAATACTTTAAAACAGATTGCTGTCAACAATGATTATCAACCATCCATTATTCACAAATTAATTAGTAAATTTAAACTCAGATCAGATAGAAGATTGGCCTTTAACTCCACCACCTTAGTTAATTCACCTTCTGTGAGATATTTTTCCTTACCTTATTTTGATCAAAACATGTGTACTGTTATTTCCAAATTTATAGAAAATACCATACCTGGTACAAAAATTTCCTTAAAATCTCAAAACAACTTAAGTAACTTTTTAGTAAATTCTAAAGACAAAATCAACAAATTAAACAGAAGTGGAGTCTACAAGCTTAACTGTTCTGATTGTTCGGCATCTTACATTGGTAGAACCTGTAGACCTCTTTTCACTCGTATTAATGAACATATAAAAAACCTGATAAATCTGCTTTTGGCCATCACATAAAATTTCACAATCACAACTTTAGTCCCAATAGAAATTCCAAAATATTACATAAAATAGATAATAAAAATTTCCTTAGACTTGACTTGTTTGAAGAGTTGGAGATTTCTAAAGAACTTTCCAACAATGATCATTGTCTGAATACTCAAGTGAACTTAAACAGAGATTTACTTCCCCTTCATAAGAGGATTATGAATTATTAATTAATCACAGTTTATTAATATAATTTATTCAATATTTTTCCTCTACATATTTCAGCAAACCCTTAATGGATCACTACTCAAGTTGGTACCATTATTTTAACATGACACTTGACACATTCTGTCTCAAGTTGTCCTTCTTCATAAGATACTTTGACTGAACCACATGGCCTCAATCCAAAAATGTATTTTCTTGGCTATAAGCCTATTTTGTTTTATATAATTCAAATATTACAATGTACAATTCACTTATCTTGATACTTCCTGTTGCCTGACAAGTAAGTAATCTCAAACAATTTTTCCAAATTTCTTAACCTTAAAAAAATTTTGCAACTTCAATTTCACTAAATTCCCCTTTTCGACTAGATCAATTACTTTCAGGTGAGCACTGATGATGACGAAAGTTGAAAGCGCTTTGCAAGAATTTTAAAATATTATACACTTTAATACAAAACCTCTTCGATTCATTAATTCTTACAATTTTAATGTAAGTCGTTATTTTAAATGTCTATTGATAACTTATCTGAAATTATTGGAAAGTTAAATTTGAATAACGAAAATCCTTCAGCTGACTCTTCAGTTTCTTTGTCTAACTCTTCTAGTAGTTCAAATATAATAATGGCTTATCAATTCAACTCAGAATACCTCAGGTGTGTGCCTGAATTCGACGGCAACCCTAATGATTCAAATAGATATCTAGCAGTTTGTGATTCAATAATTAATACTTTTTATAATGTAGCTGAGCCGACAAGCTTTCAAAATGTTTATTTTCTATCTATTTTATTATCAGGCAATGCTAAAGTAGTAGCTAATAAACAAAATATTTCAAATTTGAAAGAACTCAAAGATAGCAGAAACTTTGCCGAATAAAGGGATGAAACTTTCGTAAACAGAGACATGGTTATGCTTAGGCACTCCCCTAATGAAAAATCTCCACAGTTCTATGAAAGGTGTTTAAATATATTGAACCTATTGTGCAATTATATCCACGTTCACGAAATCACTACAGAATCTAAAAGGTGTAAAAGAGATTTATATAGCAATTTGGCATTGAAAACCTTTCTCTCTGGGCTCAAGGAACCCTTGTGTATCACAATACGTTGTATGTAACCCAAATCTCTCAGTGAAGCATTGCAGTTTGTTTTACAGGAAGACAATGTACATTACATTCAAAATTTCTCAAATAAGAATACATTTGAGCCAAACTTTCAACCTTCTAGAACACCAATTCAGATTAGACAGCCAAATTCTTCTCCTATCTATAATTATAGTACACCAAATAACTTTTTCAGACAGCAAAATCAATTTTCTTCACAACCAATACCGAACACCAAGCCAACCCCAAAAATTCCTTACCAACGCCCAACTTTTCAGACAACCATTTCAAAACAGAAATGTTTTCAGGCCCAATACAAATCAGAACTTCACAAAACCTACACCCATGAGTGTATCCACCAGAAATACATATCAAACAAATAAACCAGTACCAATGAATGTTTTGACAAGAAACGCATCTATTTATCGATCAGGTCCCTCAAACTCATTTCAAAATCAACCCCAAAGAAATCTTATATCAGAGGAATTATTTAATACAGTAGTTAGTGACACTCAAAATGAACCAAATTATAGCGAACAGGAATATGACGCTGAAGAAGATTTTAACGAACATTATGACAAATTCCTATACTGCGAAAATGAAAATCAGGAAAGTAACTTTGACAATTCAGAGGTAAATTTTCAGGAACTGTCAACCACGAACAATCAAACCTATTTCCGTAAATCATTACTTTCAATAATTCTAGTTCTAGCGAATTATCATAATATCATAACATTTCTGAAATATGACGCAAAATTTCTCATTGATTCAGGCTCCACGAAATCATTTATAGATCCAGAAATTGCTCAAAAACTGTTTCCAAATCTAATTAAATACGACCCGTTTATTGTTTCCACGGTTTTCCAAAAATCAGCTCATAAATATAGTGCATCTATGCCCGCTTCAAAATCATTCAATTTGCCACAACAAAACCATTTAAAAGTTTTCCTTTTCAAATTTCATGACATTTTCGAAGGATTAATTGGTCTTGACAATTTAAAACTTTTACAAGCTAACCTAGATTTTGGTAATGGCTATCTTATCACTCCTTATGCGAAAATAAAACTGAAGTTTCAAAAAACAAAAAGCTATCTCAATTTAATACGATTGCTCCAAGATCTGAGCAAGTGGTACAAGTCAAAATAAACATCAATTCAGAATGGTGAAATAATAATACCTCACCAACGTTTCCATAATTGTGAATTGTCAGAGTGTCTTACTATTGCAAATAAAGTTAGAGCTCTCACTACAATTTTAAACAACACCACCAAACCAGTAACCCTCAATTTTTCAGAACCAATCGCTGTTGAAAAATTTGATAAGTAAGAACGAAATTCAATGGAATGTTTCAATACCTGCAAAAACATGTTAATCAACGAACCGATTTTGAAGTACCCCTACTTTTCCTTTCAATCTCACCACGGACGCAAGTAAATTCGCCCTAAGAGCTGTCCTTTCTCAAGGCCCTATAGGTCAAGACCTTCCAGTCGCATACGCATCTCGGACCCTGAATGACTCTGAGCAAAATTACTCAGTCATTGAGAAAGAGCTTCTCGCGATCGTATGGGCTACTAAAAACTTCCGCCCATATCTCTTTGGACAAAAGTTCAATATCGTCACTGACCACAAACCCCTTCAGTGGTTATTCTCTCTGAAGGACCCCAACTCAAAATTGCTGAGATGGCGGATCAAACTAGAGGAATACGATTATACCATAATCTACAAAAAAGGCAAGTTGAACACCAACGCGGATGCTTTATCCCGTGTCGAAATCCACACTAAGGACACCAAAACCTTTTGGGAGGAATTGGATGACATACTAGACGAATCACAATGTCGAACAAATCAAAGTGTCACTTTCAGCGGTCAAGGAAACCCAGTAAGTCGTTGCCTTGAAATCCCGGATTATCTACCCTCTTCCGATATTTTGATTATTGGAGAACCCAATCTGGACACTGAATATTCTCCCATCATGATTTCCCCTAACGAAATGCATGTAAATAATACGGAAGACAATGAGTTACCTCCGAAAAGTTATACAGAAAATGACAATCTTTCTTTACAAGTTCAACCTGATACCGAACGTACAGGAGATGAAATCCTACCAGAACCCAGAATACACGAAGACAATGAATTACCTTCCACAGGTAATGGAAGAAATAACATTTCTTCACCATTGCAACCTAATATCGAACAAATAGAAGATGCACCCCAAGCAGAACGCGAAAACCTTGAAGATGACACTATTCACTCAAATGCTGAACAGAACCCTGTTGTAACAATTTCAATAACGCAGTGTGCCGTGTACCTAGGGCTCAATCAGTTGATTATAAGCTCAGTTCTCCATTCTCCGGCCAAACCTAAAACTACCATTCTGTTCGAGAAAAAGATGAGAATTCATGTACAAATATCGCAAAATAATACAGAAAACGATATTTTGAATTTTATCAAAGAATATGTCGCCCCAGGAGTGCAGTACAATGTCTATTTTGAAAACCCCGAACTTTATGAACCATTTTCGGCAACAATTCAAACATATTTCATGTGGCCCTCTATAAAATTCAAAAGGTGTACCAAAAAGCTTCTGGACGTTCCAAAAAAAGAAGACGTTCAAAAAATTATCAAAAACCACCATGAAGGTAAGTCAAACCACTGCGGTGTTGATGAAACATTCGCAAGAACATAAAAGAAACCATTCAAACATATATTGATCAATGCATTATTTGCCAACAAAGCGAATATGAGCGAAACCCCATCAAAATGAAGCTCAACATCACCCCTACAGCAACCAAACCTTCCGAAATTGTACATATGGATACATTTACTATCGAAAGTACAAAATTTCTCATAATCATAGACAGTTTTTCAAAGTACGCACAGGCATACCTAGTACCTAGTCAACTCCTTGACAGGTACGGAAATAGCCGACAATCTCATTAAATTTTTTTCTCATCATGGTATCCCCAAACGAATCATCGTTGACAACGGTACCGAATTCAATACATTCTTCATTTTGGGACTCCTGGCTTTACACAAAGTCGAAGTTCATTTCATATCACCACACCATCCGCAATCCAATGAAATGGATTGAGGATGGTGTCTACTCTACTCAACACTAGAGGATTTTTGAAAACCCCTCCAAAAATGAAAATGTTGTATGCAATTCTGGCATACAACCACTCCACACAAATTGACATCATAAGTGGTCACATTACAACCAATGATACTTTCAATATTGATATTGATCGAAAATTACTAAATGATTACACCAATGATTACAAGAAACGATCAAAACTTCTCTATTCCAAAATAAACTCGGATCTTATAAAGCGAAAGAAAACATAATAGAACGAGAAAATAAAAAACGCGATGATCCCATTGTATTCAAAACCAAACAAAAAGTTTACGTGAAAAAACATATTAGGCAAAAGGATGCAAATAAATTTCAAAAACCAACTCAAATCAAAACGGTAGATCATACAATAAAAACGGTTTCTACAGAAAACCAACAAAAAATTCACAACATCCACTAAGAACAAAGCGCGGTCTTATAAATGGCATTGGATCCATTTTCAAGTCGATCACAGGAAATTTAGATTCCAACGATGGTGAAAAATTTGACCGTCTAATCAAAGAATTACAAGATAATCAATCTAGTAACGAACATCAAGAAGCAAAACTCACTCTCAATCTCATTAATTGATCAGATCAATAGTACAGTTCAGCAAGTGAAACATAACGAAAGATTTTGGTTTTTTATCGACCTTTTTTTGGGTAATGGTTACCTTCCACAATCTGAAAAAATATAAAAATTATAATGGAGAACTTTATACAAGTGTAGAAGGGCAAACTTTTTAGTTTACCCCGATAAGTTACTGCGTAAAAATCAAAGTATTTTTCACAAAGAAAAATCTTCTATTTATCAGTAACTTGTCGTATTTTACTTTCGTTGAATATAACGAAAGACTTTTGGAATCAAAAATAAATCAAATAGCATACATTGTTGAAAATCAAACGTATAAAGAAAACTCTATGTTTATCAAAGACATCTTGAATCAGATAATCAATACATTTAAAATCATAAATTCAATTTTACTCAATACAATTTTTCAGACTGAACATTCTTCTTCCTAGTATAATTGAAACAATTCAAAAATTGAATAGAATTGTTGAGAAAGACCAACTACCAATGGAAATGAGTTTCGAGAATACTTTGCTTTATGAAAAAATCATTAGCCTTAAAAGCTATATATCAAATTTCAGAATAACCTATATCTTGCATATTCCAATTACCCATCCATCAAATTTCGATTATTATCACATATTTCCTATTCCGATATTAACTAAGGGTCAGTTTAAGGCTGTTATACCTCAAAACAAATATTTGTCAAAAAACGAAAAATGGTATGCATTCTTGAACGACCCTTGTTTGGAGACCTCCCATCGAACCTATATCTGCCCATCCACTAACATCAGAGAGCTGACAGAAGACAATCCATGCGAAATACACCTACTCAATGTCCAGAACATCTCCACTTGTAAGAAGACAGTCATACATTTATCGAAACCAGCCATCAGACAATTAGGCAACTCAAACAAATAGGTTGTCCTCCTACCGACTCAACAAACTACCAAACTCAAGTGCCAGAACGAAATCGAGAACCTACTACCTGGAAGTTATCTATTCGACATTCCAAATAAATGCCAGTTATTCTGTGGCAACCAAATCATAACCAACGATCACCAAGTTACCAATAGTGAACCAATCATCTTACCAGACTTGGACGAAGGGAATCCAGAGTCACCCAAATCAATAGGGATCCAACTTGATGACCTGAACCTGGACGAACTTCATTCAATGAAAACAGCAATAATGGAAAACGAACCGATTATATCCTTCAAAGACGTAGCACACAAGTTTTTGGACGATGTTCATCTACTTGATCCTAGTATCAATTTGTTTGTACCTAGTGCACAAGAAGATTGGCTCCAGAAGGTGCAAAACCAATGGACCATCCGAACCAAGTCAAGATATCGAGATGTCTAGGGTTCAACTTCCTCGCTGACCCTCCTACGTTGAATCTTCGGGGGGAGGAATTATATCGCCCGTTCCCATGTAAACCGCTGACCATGTTGAAGCAGAATCTCGCGATTCTGAGAAATTGATGTGCAAGCAATCTTATCTTCATGGGAAGAATATTTCTGTAATTCAGTTATAATTTTGCTCTCACACTGTCAACATCTATTTTTGTTAATAAAATTAATTTTTAAAAAAGAACTTTGACATCCGAAAGTTATATTTCGCGTGACAATGCGAATCATATGGGTTTTTGTAAGAAATGGGACTTGTTGAAACAATGCTTTTTTTTCAATGCGATTCAAATGAGAAAATTGGCTATTTTAACGCATCGAAATTTTACAAATTTTCAATGCGTTTTCCGAGACAAAAATGAATGTTTTATCGCAATATATTTATTATAATAAAATACATCTCATATTGAATTGTTCATTATTGAATAATGTTGGCTTCTCTGAGTTCATTGAATATAGCTGTAATTTTGTTGTTGTGAGAAAAAGAACTTTTAGCTTCTTTCGAAGCTATAAGCAGCTTCAGTTTATCGCATAACTCGTTCGGATCGTCCCAATATACATAGTCGAAGGGCTTCTCATTATATATCCAACAATGTGTGTCGAGAGTAGAATGTTGGAACCGACTTCATCATCGCTCGCTAGATTATAGTAACCTTTACCGAGTGTTTGAGTACAAAACATGGGTCTAATTATATCGGACCATTTCCATTTTTGAGTTCCCTTCATGGATCCTCTGGCATTCCGGTGGGCTCGCGTTACCTATGAAAGGCGTTTATAAAAGGCTTGATCCTCTTTATAGTCAGGTTTATCGAGAAAAATTGAATTACATAGTCCTGAAGTTCCTTTGAAAGAGATTCCTTCAGTTGTTATATTTCCACGTTTATTAAAGTCAATGTACTTTCTGCCGAGGATCCATTTTGAAGAGGACTCGTCATAAACTGGTCCGTATATTTTATCGATCGAATCGTCTTCAGCCCAATGTTGCATGACATATTTGTGTAATATGGGTGGGTATTGCTCCAGGTACTACATCATACTCTCCTCTGAATAATTTTCCATTGATGGTGGTGGTGATGGCGACTCGTGGAATTCCTCATCACAATCCTTTCCCGTTTCAGCAACATCTTCAAGTGGTAGAAATTATGTTTCTTCAAATACTCGAGATTGATCGAATGGCTCCTTCATTTCCTCTTTCTCCTTTTTCTCTTCCTTTTTGCTGACACCACCACGTCTCAAATGATCTACCGATTTTTTAGATATTTCAGCTATATCCTTCGGTGGTTTCTATATAGGTTGAAAATATTTTGAAACGACTCATCCTCTTCAGACTTTCCCAATTTCAGAGCTAGATACTTTTTTCTTATACTTTTTGAAATTTCGTTAATTTTGTTCTTGCGCAAAACATTGACAAATAACGTTTCCATCTCTATTCACACACACTTATGTACTAGTCGAAACCTTTTCGATATCGCCCCGCATTCGAATCACATTCTATGACAATGAGTTCCATACTTGTCGCGCCAACATTCGGCACACATTCTCTTGAATTCATCGAAAGACAAGTCGGGAGAGACGTGTTCATCGAAAACATGTTTCAAATTAATTTCGTCATGCTTAAAAAATACAAGCAGGTTGCAATTGTCGCGTATCAGTTGTTTGGGAATCTTGGAATAAGTCTGACACAGATATATGGCATCAATGTCCTTATATCGGCACATGGAATAATAGTCGCGAGTTTTCTTCTAACCATCGCAGGCTACATCATCGAATATGAATATGGAATCTGATCGATGATTAGCAGATTCACTTCAATATGTAGCGTGCACATTGACGTCATTCATTCCAAATTTTGATCTATTACGAAAAAGGTATCGTCAATATGCTAATCAATAAACTACTATTCGAATTACACATATCTGGCTATCAGTATTGCGGTCCTGGTACGAAACTACAAAAACGTCTTACACGAGGAGATCCTGGTATTAATCCACTAGACTCGGCTTATAAAGCACGACTAAGCATATTCGCAAGATACGTCTCTTGAAGCTAGACATCGAGCTGAAAAAGCTCTCGAAGAGAAGGCGTGGCTACGAGTGAAATCTAAAGACGCAACATTTGGCGGAAAGGCCAGCGCTCTATATTCGTCACCGGAGTGATGAAGTCCAAACGGAAATTAGGAAGGGGTGTGAAATCATTTCGACGCAGCATTTTGTAAAATATAATCAGAAACTGGAAGCCTACGATGAATGACGTGAAGAAATCTGCGGCTCTAAAGACGGCAAAAATGACCGTCCATGAAGCTCAAGGACGCAAAAAGATACGTATAGCAAGAGTTATTCCATTCGAAGCAGAATCTGGAGGAATCCTACCACTCATACCTATTTTTGCTGGACTTTCAGCTTTGGGTTCGTTGGTAGGAGCGAGCGCCATCGCAAAAACAGTGATAGATGCAGAAAATGCCAAAAACTCGAAGAAGATGAACGTCACAATGAAGCTATAGAACATTTGGGTTCCGGTTTGTACCTGCGCAAAACATCTCGAGGATTTGTCTCTTTCTGAAAAAACAACATCAACGCAAAGGACGAGGTCTTTACTTAAAAAGCAACAAAAAAGCTCCTGCTGAAGCTACCCCATAGAGCATTATATGATTCGGAAATTCAAAAGTGTGCCCATCAATTGAAAATACCACATTTTCGTGGAGTCTTCATGCGTGATGCGTTGCCAATATGTGGTCCTTGGCTGCGAGAATGTGCTGTATTGAACTTGGATTCTCGACTGAATGAAGGCACTCATTAGGTAGCTTACATTAAAAACGGCAATGCTGTACAATATTTAGATAGTTTCGGTAATCTCAAAACTCAGATGGAATTGGTACGATATTTCGGAAGGGGTATAACGTTTACCTATAACAATGATCGGCATCAAAATTGGGGACATCTGTCCGCAATTGTGCTTGCGGACATGTGTGCCTTCAGTTTCTACTTCATTATGCCTGCAAAAATGAATTTCACTAGTTCGAACTTCCATTGTCTACTATATAAAATGATTTGAAATCCCTGAAACAACTAAAAAAATCATCATGGAATATTGTCAATCACCTTCAAACAAAAGCCTGCAAAAATGTTTAGAGGAATGTGGAATTTAACCGATGCTGAATTGAAAACTCTATCGATTGACTATTTGATTGAAAATGCTGAACCTTGGGAATTATTGGATGTTTGGCATAGATTACCAAAGGACTTCCAACATCGATTCGCTTTGCAGATTCGTTAACCATATTTCGTCCATTATCGATAGAGGTGGTGTCAACTGCGTCATTTCTACAGAAAGCAATGTATTATGGTTCTGTTAGCTCACAAAGAGCATGTTATTATTGTAGGAAGAAATGAATCAAAATAATGTTGTTTTCAATTAATTATTCAAGGTGTGTACATGTGGGAAATGTATCAGTCATGTCTATGATATTAACACTAACGAGTCGTTCTTCGATACTTTCCATCGATTTCAATCCACCCATTCGATGGGATTCCGATTCAGAATAAAGTTTGGCTTTGACCAGTTTCCATTCGTACAACAGTAACCGAACATTGAAGAAGGCACGAAATTCTATTATTACGAAAACGATGACGAAACTAAACAAAAAAGCATCGATATTCCTTCTGGATCTTACGAAATTGGTGACATTGAAGCTTCAACAAGCAAATATATTTCGCCTAAAAAAGGAAAATCCCCGAACAATAATACGCTGAAAAGCGAAATATTTTGTTTGAAACACTCGATTGATTTCCGACCTGCAAATAACTTGGCTCACATACTGGACTTTTCATCTACTCTTCTCAAACCCAACTCTCAAACGATTTACGAATTTGCCGTCGATTTTGATCCTGGTTACGCTTTTGACAAAACATCCAATACTCTTATTTATCCATCCATTTCTCATACGAACGAAATAAACAACATTACATTGCGAGTGCTCGAACAATATTCTAGGCTCGTTGATTTCAGAAACGAAGAAATAATACTTCATTGAGAATTGGAGCGAAAGTATGGTGTTAACTCTCTATAAGAATAACTCATCACCCAGCCCCACGTCAGTCTTCACCCAGACTTTCAAACAGCTTCAACAACTGTCAACGGCGAATAAATTATTTTTGGAATCTCTTGGCTATCATGTTGTCCAATCAAGTGTTAAACATTTTCTGAAAACCACAAAAAGATGAATCCATACAAAAGGTAAAATGGCGGACCTACTACCCGTATGTCAAATCTTTTCGCAACAATGATGTTATTGAAATCAACATCAACCAATCCGATGCCTATGATGCTTTGTACGATAGCTTGTTATTCATCAGCGGAAAAGTTGAAAGGACTAAAGGAGAAAGTCGGGTTACCTTCGTAAACAATGCTGGTGTTTTCATGTTTCAATCTGCTACATATGAGCAGAATGGTGAAGAGCTGGAAGCAGTTCGTGAAGTTGGAATTGTTAGTACTGTCAGAGGTTTTCTCGCTTACACCGATGAAGATATTGTCAAATATGGAAAATAATCATGAAATAATTCAGATTCATTTAATTACATATATGAATTGAAAGATATTCCAACCTCACTTTAATATTTTAACACAAGAACACTCAGTATTGAGAATTCCATATTTTAATATTTCAAGTTCACAGACATCGAAATTGATCCGATCACAGGATATGGAATATAAAACAATCTCCAAATACGCAAACTTGGCACAGATTGCATGCTGTACATTTTACCTTAGTACAGTGACCAGATCGAAGTCGCAATGTCAGCGTATAATTCTTTATAAATATTGAGGGAGGTCAAGATAGTTAACAATTAACAGTTAACAGTCAACAGACAGTATTCATTTACGTATCGATTGGGTCATCAGAAATGCAGCACATCTCCTTTTCTTCAATCCTGCTGGGTGGCAGTATAATGTAAGTTTTTTGATTATTTTAATGTATTTTTTTATTAACATTGAGTGTGAGTTTATTTAAAGTATTTTTCCGTTTCTTTCACAATAAATATTTTATTAAGTTTTAAATGAGTTCTTTCATTATTTGGGATGAATAAATGAGCGGGTGAAACAGCAAATAAAAATCCTCTCGTTAATAGCCAAGCGAGAACTGAGTTGCGACACGTGGTGGAGGCGCCTCTCTCGTTCTCGGGGGCTTCATTCTTCATAATGGGCCTAATTTTCTGATACAAAAAGTTGAATTGTTCAAGTTTTGAAAATATGTTGTGATAATTAGCAGAAAAGTGTATTTTTCTTTTGTTTTCCAATAATGAGAGAATTTAATAGCTGTTTCATCCAGTAAAATTACAGTTTTTCCTTCTTTTTAATATACTTCAAATAAATTTTTTTTTTTGATAGTTTGATAATTAGTTTTGAATATGTTATAAGTTGGTTCTTGTGCTTCAATTTTTTTTAATCCAAATACAACCTATCATTTCAGTCAACTTTCCATGTTTCCCTTCTCCTCAAATTATGAGTAATACACTTTCTAATAACTGTCCATCAGCTTAGAAAGAAAAGTATTACTGAAGTTGAGCAATCATAAAGAATATCTGTTCATTCAGCTTCTTAAGATTGCCAATGGAATAATTTGAAAAAATTTTCATTTATCGTCTGTAAATTTCGAAAGTATGAGCGGTACATTTTCCAATATCTGTTTTATCAGCTTGGAATTGTACAGTTGAATTGGCTAAACGTATGGAATATATGTTCATCCAGCTCCGTACGATTACCCATTACATGATTTCGAAATTTTGCATACCTACGTATCTGACTTTTTGAAAAATAAATGATACACCTACCAATATCTGTTTCATCAGCTTGGGAATGTGTATCGTAGTATCAATTAGTTAGATTCATAATATATTCTTTGTTCCCAATCATCCTTTAACATTTCATTGGTAATGACTCGTAAAAATCCTAGTCGTCGTCAACGTTAGCTCATTAAGTAATTAATATATTTAATATAATCAATGAGAATATTGACACAAGAAAAAGGTCCATTTTTGAGTTTTATTAACTTTTTGAAAACTGTTGATATAAGGAACGCCATCATGATCGCCAACATGAAAAAATCCTCATTTTTGACATACAGTATAAATATGAACCCTTGTCGATTGGTTTGTAATGTTGTTTTCGATACAGCACAACGTAAAATATTTAAAAAATCCCTCAGATTTACTATTTTCAGTAAATTCTGGGAATAGTTTTATTTTAATATAACCGCCAAATATTCAAACTTTTTTCTTTGAGTTTGAAGAGTACTGATTCATTTCCTATAAGTAGTTATTGCGAAACTGATATCAAGAGTTATTGAAAGATGATGGTCTTCAAAATTTTATTAAAACATGTTTTACATGGCAGTGTTACACTTCAAGCATACTTACCTCTCTTTCACAAAAAGTTTTTTCCTCAACTACTATTGTTCACTATTTTTTGCATAATCTTATGCGCCTCCCCTATAACAAAATTAAATTCGTTAAATTATGCTCCGTAGAGTATGTCCAGAGTACATATTTATAATATTTAATAACAAATTTATTCATCTATTATACGGAAAAATTCCAGAACTGTGAATTGTTTTATGAATGAGTATTCTGACTCTAACTGAAATATGGACTTTGAAACATATAAAAATCGAGAATAGTTAGGGTATAATAATAATTAGAGAATAGTAATTAAATAAAAATGCAGATACAAAATATTTTTTCAGTTGCAATTAGTTTCTTCAAATATAATTTTACATAAAATTAATTAAGGAAAAATATGCAGTAATTACATAAGAAAAGAAACATAATGATAACGAATGCATTATTGACACACCCCTGGCCAGAAGAAGTACAAACAATTCAATGTCACCACATAGTTTTATTTTTTTTATTTTGTATGGAAAGTAATAGGAAATAGCATCTCAGACTGATGATCCACAAATAGTTAAGTTTGTAATATTATGAGAAATAAAAGAAGCATATAGATATATTGAAAAGGTGAGAATTGATTATGTATTGAAGAAGAATCATTTATATAGGTAGACTATACACACAAGATGAAAAGGCAGACTGTGGAGGACGCTCCCAAAACTGCATGAAATTTTTCATTTTTAAAGGTGTGTAAAATATGATAGGTGTTCATGAGAAATGATGATGATAATAATATGAATTTTGTATGAGGCATGAAATGAAATGCGCATATATGAGGTCTTCGGAGGAAAGACAGGTACGATGTTGTAGAAAGTACGACACAGAAAGTTGTCTTAAGAAAAGACAAATATGATGTTTCAAGATGTAGAAAGTTACTACGTCATGATAATTATGAAAAAAGGTGAAAGAGTATAAAGAGAATAATAATATATGCAAAATCTGAGAGATGCAATTTACATGTGGTTTCTAATATATATTTATCAGATATAATTCAATATTCGTCGTTGGTACTAGCCAGGAAAGTAGTTGTTTTCGATAAATATTTCCAATAGCTGTTTATTTTCATTGAAAAGAAAATAAATTGCTATTGCTATTTTCAATTTCCTATTATTCAGTGAAATGTATATCACATGAGGTGACAATTGAATAGGCAGGTGACAAAGACTGTAAGGAATCAGTAAAAAATTGTACAAAAAGAAATTAATGTTGAAATGGGTGTGTCATAAAGAACCAATGAATTTTGAAAGTATGCTCAAGCATAAATCAAAAAGTATGCTTCAAAGTTGAAAAAGAAAGTTTGTAAGCTATTTGCTATTTATCGTCAAATTAACTTTAATGTATATTATATGTACTCTAACCAATTAGATTAAATTGTCAAATGATTGTTAACCATATAATGCAGTGATTTTTGTTGATTTTTTTTTATTATCGAATAGTAACATAACCTAGCTATAAGAATAAAAATATATCATGAAAGAACTTACTGCCGAATTTCTCTCTTGTTTCATGCAATCGAGGCAACACCACACCCCAAGGCACTTCGAGGCAGTCACTACTCCACTACTCCATCACCACTGTTACGGTTTTCCACTCCAGGACATTCAGCAGATCGTACCACAGACAGCACGATGACCTAGGGAAACATGAAGTTGAATCATCATGGCTCAAATGAATGCACTATAGGAATATCGCCGTCACTAGTGCCATATTCAACCAGAAACAAATACTTACGTTGTTGCGTTACCAGTTGTTCTGAGTAGCTGATAAACAGTTCCTGTGTGGGCAGACATCATCCACAGACATAATATGTGAATAGAATTGTAATACTCAAAACAATTCAGAATCACCATCATACCGTTGAGTACCAGGATAATCCAAATCCCAAGCAGCCTACAGAAAATATTTCGCAAGTAATTTATGAAAACAACGCTAGTTTCATAAATGCTGACACAACAGAACCACAAACGATGATGTTTGAAGTTTCCCAAAAGCTCTCGAAGGGGTAATTTCTATATTCCTGGGCAGCTAATAACTCGATCACACTATTACACGATGAACACACAGATATAAATAAATTTCGAAGTGTAAAATCAAAATCACTTCACGCATAAATATTCAAATATTCATCAAATTATATGTATGTCATATGTCATGTCAAATCGTAACTCTTCTTCTCTATACACAATTGAGAGAATAGGCATGGAACAGGATGACAAATACATTTCACGGAAACCATAAAAACATGTTCTGGTAATACGAGAAAACGCAAAGCACAACGTAATACGTAATTATAGTCCAGTCCAATTCAGTCCACGGTTACGTTGCCAATGTTTCCATCCAGTTGAGTTGTGGTAGCCGAGCAGCCGTCAACCTAAACAGTATCAGAACCAAGACACGGAACGATGTGCGGACAGATTGGTGGAGTGACACAAAGACAGATAAAGTTCAGTGCCGGACTATGACAATATTAGTGTGGGAACTCATAGTTGCAGAATCAATTGGACAATATGGTTTTTTCTAACTTTTATAGGACATGTGGTTTGTAATTGATGTTTATAATCATATTTTAAACCCATTGTTTTTTTATTATTCAAAATATTTTTATTGAGTTGTGAGTTTTCATTTGAATTTCAATTTGTTTTATTTGTTTTTTTTTTGTTTTTCATTACCACCCAAAAAGCTGGGGGCCAGCTTTAACGTGGAGGGGAGATGTGTCAAATATGGAAAATAATCATGAAATAATTCAGATTCATTTAATTACATATATGAATTGAAAGATATTCCAACCTCACTTCAATATTTCAACACAAGAACACTCAGTATTGAGAATTCCATATTTTAATATTTCAAGTTCATAGACATCGAAATTGATCCGATCACAGGATATGGAATATAAAACAATCTCCAAATATGCAAACTTGGCACAGATTGCATGCTGTGCATTTTACCTCAGTACAGTGACCGGATCAAAGTCGCAATGTCAGCGTATAATTCTTTATAAATATTGAGGGAGGTCAAGATAGTTAACAATTAACAGTTAACAGTCAACAGACAGTATTTATTTACGTATCGATTGGGTCATCAGAAATGCAGCACATCTCCTTTTCTTCAATCCTGCTGGGTGGCAGTATAATGTAAGTTTTTTGATTATTTTAATGTATTTTTTTTATTAACATTGAGTGTGAGTTTATTTAAAGTATTTTTCCGTTTCTTTCACAATAAATATTTTATTAAGTTTTAAATGAGTTCTTTCATTATTTGGGATGAATAAATGAGCGGGTGAAACAGCAAATAAAAATCCTCTCGTTAATAGCCAAGCGAGAACTGAGTTGCGACAATATCAAGCACTTGGCTATCTCAGGAAGGACATATACCAACATTACTGGTGTCATTCACACGACGCATCTAACATTCAACGTTCTCATACCTCTCAAGCATTTTTTGAATATTTTTAACGATTATCAGTGTGTTTTCTACGGTGAACATACCATCCGATTAGTACGAGCTGGGGATGATAGCAACTGTTTCACAATAGATGACACTTTGGGTACAGTAACGTCAAAGACGAAAGTTAAGCTGAACATTGAAAATATCGAACTCAAAAGTCAAATGAATCTTTCCGCATAATCAAATTTAATAGCAACTTTTGAAAGCTATCCAAGCTGACACTCCTATTCTCATACCGTTCAGAAAATGGGAACTCCATATGCTACCTGCACTCACACAAGGTGCAAACAATGAAATATGGGCCGTCAAGATTTTCTCGTTTCCCGAAAGCCCCCGCTATGTGATTGTATGTTTCCAAAAAAATCGTGATTACACTAAAGTCAACAATGATCCAACAATATTCAATCATTTGAATATCACCAGTATAACGTTCATTCTAAATGGCGAGAATATGCATCTGAATTTTGCAAAGGAGAATCATTCGCAAGCTTATTTCAACTACACACAATTCGGTCCTAGATACGAAATGACTAATCAGTGTTGATGTAAAATTTGAAATCGAAGCATCCGAAGGATTTCTACAAAATACACAAGCGTATTGTATCATTGTGTATGACACTGTCATTGAACACCTCCCACTCAGCCAAATTATTGAGAAATTGAACTGAACATGTGATTTTGCTTCAGTATCAATCAAAAAGTCAACATGAGAATAGCTGTCGTAGATAATCAAAGTTTCATCATCGAGCAATAATTCCATCCTAAGGAGATAGCTATTAGGATCGGAATTCGATGTAGTCACTTTTTATTGCTGCCAAACACACCATTTTACTGTTTGAGTAAAGAAGACCGCCGTAGAGACTGTTACTTGGAGCAAAATATTCACGGAAGGTATTCCTCTGGCTTCGTGGAATATAATGGAATTGATGCCATCCTCGTACAATAAATATAAATTTCATGTATACAGAAATCATCATAAAACAGACGCTGTACAAGATATTCAGCACACAATTTTAATGAAATGCAGGCTGAAAAATTGTCATTTTACGAAAGAGTATGATAAACCTAATTTCAATCATTTTTTGAGTCATATAAGGAATAAAAAAAATGTGTTCTGCCCTTTTTCTGATTTCTGTACAGTTTCGTATGACAATATCAATAGCTTGAGAAGTCACTATTTCAGGAAACATCGGGAACATCAATTATTACAGACAAATAATAACCAATTCATAATTGATGAAATAGATATGTCTGACGTGCCAGCATCAGAATACCAAAATATGGAAATTGATAAAGAATCAGATAATTTCGCGATAAAATTCCTCTCTTCTCTTTATTTAACATTACAATCCAAGTTTTTTCTTACGGATAAATCATTGATTGCAATATATCACCAATAGCTTCATTGATTTTAATGAGATTAATTTATCGTATTCAACAACCAATTTGAAAAATAATTATAAAATTGAAAAGGCAGTTATACGAGAAATTCAAAATTCAAGTTTTTTAAAAATCGCACATGACAGACAGACGGGACCACTTCGGAGTGTTTTTTCGAGAAATAAATATTATAAGGAAAATTATAGATTTGTTGAACCAGTTCAAGTTCATTTAGGGTATATGGGTCGAAAAAAATTTTTTTTTTATTACATTCCGATATTGGGAACCCTCAAAGCAATACTTTCTTGTGCAAGTATTTTTGAAATATGTTTCAAAAATAAAGAATCTTCTTCAGTTCAAGTATTTTCTAGTATATTTAACGAGTTGACAGATGGTTTATGTTTCAAAAATAATAGTTTTCTAAATGAATCCAATACATTGGGAATAATTTTATATCAAGATGCATTCGAGCCCTGTAATCCCTTGGGTTCTACAAGAAAAAAATACAAAATCGTTGCTATATATATATATGACGCTGGGAAATTTACCTCCATGACATGGAACACAAGTGGAACAAATCCAATTAGTAGCACTGTGTTTTGAAAATCACATAAAATATTTTGAATTTAATTCAATTCTCAAAAATATTATAAATGACTTGAAAAAATTGGAAACTGAAGGTATCCAAATGAAAAATGAAAATTTCAAAGGTTCGGTAATAGCTGTTGTTGGTGATAACTTGGGCAGCCATCAAATAGGAGGATTAGTTCAAAGTTTCAATTCAGAACATCCATTTTGCAGGTTTTGTGAAATAAAAAAATTCAGCAGATTGTTTAAAATCTGGCGATCTGAGATCACCAGAATCAAATAATCATGATGTTAATATGGCTAGTATGTTAAATGAAGTTCATAATGGAATCAAATTCGATTCCCCTATGAAAGAATTAAAATATTTTCATGTAATGAATCCTGGATTACCCCCATGTTTAGCACACGATCTACTTGAGGGAGTTATTCAAGTAGATTTTATGTTATGTCTTCATTATTTGGTTATAAAACGGTTTTTTTCATATGAATATCTGAACGAAAATATCGGCTAGGTATCCTTTCACATGAAATCTAAAGAAAGTTATCCTAAGATAAGATAATAACTGGTAACGCATGTCAGAACTTATGACTACTGAATGTAATTCCGTTTGCACTTCTTGAGAAAATGATGCAATTTAACAAGACAACTTGCTGGCAACTGACTTTAAAATTAAGGAAAATTATAAATATAATTTCATCGTTCAGAATATCTGTAGAGCAAGTAGCTTATCTGAGAATATTTATTTGAGTATTTGGAAGAACGGTTATCATTATTTCCGAATGAAAAACGTAAACCAAAGCATCATTTTCTGAGTCATTATCCATATTTAATCAGAATGTTTGGACCACTACGACATATGTGGACCCTCAGATTTGAAATTAAGCATAAATATTTCAAAACATTGCCAAAATTTCAAAAATATACCTACTTATGTCATTGACTTGGAAACATAAGTATCTACAATCTCTGAATTACAGTCAAAACTCAAATATTTTATTCAGGAATTGTGCTGAATGCAGTAATTTGGATCTGTTCGAAATTGACGCATTCTCAAATGATATACAAGAAATCATTCGGAGAGATCCCGGTTCTGAAATATAAAAATTTACTTTTCAAGAAATGAAATTTCGTAATATTACTTACAAGAAAGGAATGGTTTTATGTTACAAAAATACTTGCGATGGATATAAGTTGATTGAAATACATTTTATGTTATTAAATGAGACACTAGAAAAGGTATTATTTATTGGCAACCTAAAGAATGTATATTTTGATCATGATTATGGTTTATATGTTGAATATGACGACGAAATGCAATTATCCTCTTGTTTTTATGATGATCTTATTTTAAGTGAAATAGTACTGATAATGAAAAAAATTTAGAACTGATATTATTTTACTTCAGCACCTCTGGAAGAATACCCAAACGATCACTGACAATTTTTATACCTATGTTGACAATGCAAAATATCTCGGTGATACTCGTTAACAATAACATTTTGTATATACTTTGCCTTAGATAATACAAAATTTTATTCGATTTTTCAACACTGTCCCAAATTTTCAGTAATTCCAATTTTCACTTTAATCCTTGCTTCTTTTCCCAAATGAAACCAACACTAATTTTTTTTATGTTTTCATCAATGAAGTTACTTTGCTATTTACATTTTTATATTTGAATTGACATAAAGTAGTATATACCAAGGTTGTTTGTATCAAGTAGAATTGCTGAAAATTTGTGCATAATTATAAATATTTTTTTTATTCAATCATATTTTATTACATAGATAAAAAAAATTAAATCTCGCAAATATTTTTATTGCAGATGTCTCTTATATTTCTCAAAGTTTGGGACGTCACCAGAAAGAAAAAAAGTCTGGTATATTTTAATGAAGATGAAGAGGATTTACTAGAGAGAACCATCATGAAAGGTGATTTTTGTTTTATATTTTTCCATACGAAATAACTACATAATTACAAAACTTTATTGAAAATCGTACTGATAAATTAATTCTAATTGATCATGACATGGAGAAATTACACTTTTTACAAAAATATATTTTCCAAAATATGAACACTATGGCAATAAACTACTTTTTAAAGAAAAAGCGTAATTTTGGGGTGTTCTGACTCTTGAATATTCCATTCCAGTTTCCCAGAAGCTTGATATCAATGGATCGAGTTTGGTAGGTACTTGAAAGAGATGGAACATCTGTAGACGAAAATATAATTCTCAAGCATTTCAAGAATGAAATATTTATTTTATTAGAACCCTCTCAGCAATGGCAAGAAGATGTTTGACTTTCTAACATCACCAATATATCAGGAACAAAGACGACCACCCTTATAGATTCAGTCACTAGTGGGAGTTGTATGCTAGTTTCGAACGACTCTGTTTTGAACAACACGTTATTGATTGCCGATATTTGTCCTGAGGAGAATTTTCAGGAAAATTTGAATGTAGAAAGTGTCGGTAATCTAAATACCACTCATCAGTTCGATTGTAAACAAAATTTTATGTGGCAGACATTCCAAATTCCATGGGAACAATTTCCAAAGCCAATGATCGAATCATATGAAAGGGGTGAAAGGGATAAACAAGTTATAAATTACATAATTCATACAGTTGTTAATAATATGAGAGTAATCAAAAAAATAATTCCTTCTTCAGCTATAAAGATTATAACCAAAAAAATTATTGATAAATATCCCGAAACTTTTCGAGACATTGACGAAGATAATGTAGTTATAGGTGATGGTTCTTATTCTGTATTCAAAAAATTACTAGATAGAAACAAGTATCTAAACAGACCTCATATCACAAAACGTACAGCAAGTATGAGTAAAGGTCGGGACACACATAACCGCACCGAGCCCGCACCAACACACGGCCGAGTGTTGGACGTGCTACGACGAGAAAGAAAACCAAGGCATTTTAATGAGAAGGGACACATACCACCGCACCGCGCCAGCACCGTCCCCGTGCTTGGGTACCGAGACGGGCCCGAGCCGTCACAGACTAGTTCAGTTTACTTTTTGAAGGTGACGGTGCGGCCTCGTGCAACACGGAGGGCGAAAAACTTATTGAAGAAGTGCAGAAATTTTCTGTTCTGTACGATATGACTGATGCAAAGTATCGGAATGCCGAATACAAGGACCGGGTGTGGAAATTAATTTCCAACACACTAAAAGTACATGTTTATTTTGTTATCATAGTAAGTAGTTGGAGTAAGTGTCAATATAAATAACACAATTTCAATTGTTAATGTTCAAATATCAACTTTATTATATTCTCAGTGCAGCACTTTCTTGCCACTCTACACTTCCAAAACGAGAATTGAAGAAATCCTTGAATTTATCACGCACATCAAACGCTTCTCCCGTTGACCCTCCTCGTAGACGGAGTAGGTCTTGAAGACTGCAGGCCGTGATTGCAATTCTGTTGCTTTCAATATTGTCATTGTATTCAATGAATGCTGCCACGTTACTTCCGTCATTTTGTCTAATGAAATTCGAGAGGGTGCAAGCAGCTAGTATTAAAGTTGTTATATTTTTATGCTCTCCTTGTAATCGTCGAGAGAATATGCGAAACTTCTGTACCGAAATTCCGGAAGTATCATATAACTTTTCAGAGGAAAGCCCTCATCAGCTACAATAACCATTGGCAGTTCAACATTGGTTCCAGGTTGTGGTCTACTACCTGGAACATTGAGCTGGCCATGCTCCAGAGCTCTTCCGAAATTCGAGTTCAAAAAAATACCTCCATCCGAGTTTTTTCCGTACGCTCCCACGTCTACTACAATGAAGTTGTAGCATGAGTCAACTAGGGCAAGAAGTACAATGGAGTATGCATGTTTGTAATTCCAGTACAGGCTTCCCGATAACTTAGGAGCTTGAATTGTAACATGCTTTCCATCTAAGGTGCCAATGCAATTTGGAAACTGCCACTTTTCATAAAACTCATGGGCCACATTGTTCCATTTTGCTTCGTCCGGCACAGGCATGACCTCGTTTAGAATAACGTCTACAATTAGTTACAGTTCGATAACCTCTTACATCAGCAGGATATTGTTCGATGACCCGAAGACGACATCAATTATTTTGCTGATATCTGCAAAGTCGGCAATAATTTATATATAAATAGGTGCAATTGATTTGTAATAGCCAGTACTTATATTTCATAGTTATTAGTTGTTACTCTGTTGTGTGAACGAGAAATATAATTAATTGCTTTACATGTACTGTGAATGATATCAGCTACAGTTGATCTTCCCAGCCTGTAGCCGAATGAAATAGTCTTAGACGTATCACCAGTTGCAAGGAACCTGAAAAAAATATTTTGATACTTTTTACAAACAATTCTTCCAGTAGAACACCGATATAACCAAAATTCGATTAACTGGAATCAAGATAACTATAAACTATTGATATATTGTTTATTTCTAGGAGGGCCGGAAGAGTGCAAGAAAAGGTGGTCTTCGATTCGAGACCAGTTTTGTCGAACTCTACAAAAGAGGAAGACAAAATCAGGACAAGCTGCAGCCAAAACACAAAAGTACAAATACGAAGAAGTATTGGAATTTTTGCTTCCTCATATTGTGGATAGAGAAACTCTCTCAAATGTGTCTTCATTGGAAGACAAACAAGATAATTTGAGAATTTCAGAATTTGCTCCAAGGACGGAAGAGCCTGAACTTGATCCCGAAAGTGAGCCTGAGAGCCAAAACGAAGTTTTGCCGAAACCTGATACCAGTTCTCAGACTATAGTTCAGCCTACTTCTCCTGTTCCTTCAGCTGGGTCCACACAAGCCATTTCTGGAAGCAAGCACCATTTTTCTACGCCAGTGACTGTAAAACGAAGAGAGTCCAATCTTGACAAACCTGCTCACGAGTCTCCTTCGAGCCAACTAATGGCGTACATATTGGCCGAAAAAGAAGCAGAGAAAAACAGACCCAACCCAACCAATCCTCCACAGCACCCTGTTGATATTTTTCTTGCCGGCTTGGCTACTATCCTAAAATCTTTGGACCCTGTGTTGTTGAACCAGGCAAAAACTGCCATCTTTGCCACTTTGCAAGAGTTTGAGTTGAAGCAGATATCGAAAAACGAATGTCAACAACAAATAATAACAAATCCGCTTCGTTTGGATATGGGGAATCACGCTTCATTCTCAACACTAACGGGCAGCAACACTTCGCATTCATCATCCACCAACGACTCCCCTCATTACATTTCTCCTCATATAGATGAAACTACACAGTTTTTGGTATTGTAAAAAAATTTACAAATCATAATTGATTTCTTGACAAAAAGTCTTGTTTCTATTATATGTATTTAGTGTAAAAGTACGGGCACTGACCTTAAACACACAGCCAGATGTTCCCTTGGTGGAATAGATGTCCTCCAGAAAGTGTCGTTCTTCTTCAGTCTTTCTTGCAACTTATTAAGAAGGAGATGGAACGTATTTTGTGTCATTCAAAAATATCCATAGAACTTGATTTCATCATCCATCAGACGGGGAAACTTGGTATTAGATTCACCCTTAAGGGGTCTTGATTTCCATGCACTGTCCACCCAAGTCCTCTTTCTTCGCCTCCTCAACGTTTCCGCTTCATCTTCTTCCTCTAGAGCGCGGGCTCGGTGCGGTTATGTGTTTCCCGACCTTCAATGGGATAGGAAGCGAATGGAAAGGTATGAAAAGAATACTGGAGGAGATAGAAAGGCACTTGAAAAAAGGATCTATCTAACCCCGGCAGAACACAGTAGCAGAGCAGAATAGAAGTGAACAAACCTCGGCAGGGCGTGAAACGGTAACATCAGTGGAAGGGTCAGGTGGGACGACCACGACTGAAATGGAGACTGATGCCGAAATGGAGCAGGGATTCCAGGAGGTCCAGAATCGGCGCAAGACCAGACGTAGGGGTAACAGGGGCAGAAGGACTTATCCAACAGATTGGAAGACCTAGGCAGCAGCAAACAAGGGAAGGCTGGAAAACACCACCTCCAGCAAGGGAAGAGATAGTCATTGTTAAGAAAGACCATGAGGATGCAACACCAGCTGCGAGGATAGTTAGGGAGCAGCTTATACAAGGGGGATGTATGAATTTCGTTGAGGCAGTGATCAGAAAATGGAGTGGGGCAGTGGTGGTTAAAGGCAGGACAGAGGAGAGTAAAATGATTAGGTCCGTGCTCCAGGAAGATAGTAGGGCGAGTGTTGAGGAGGATCAAAGGCCAAATCCACATGTGATGCTTACAGGTGTAGAGAAAGGATATGGGGATTTGGAACTGATCCACCTCCTGTTGGCACAGAACCCCGTACTGGGTGAAGGGCTCACACAGGTAAAGATTAAAAAGAGGAGAGAATGTAGAACGAATAAATGGAAAGAGAACGTGATTGTAGAGGTGAATCCGAGGCTCTTTCGAAGACTGATGTGTATGGAGGTAGTCAGTATTGACCTAATGAACATTTATGTGGAAGAACATAACAGCGTCGCAGTGTGTTACCAATGTTGTCGATTTGGACACGCTGCGAAGGCGTGTAGGCAGGAACCGGCATGCCACAAATGCGGAAGGCAGCATGAGGGGCGAGAATGTAGGGGTGATCGGGGGCTCGGATGCATCAACTGCAAGAGAGCCGGAGTGAATGCGAGTGAGAGAAGGCACTCGGCAATAGACCCGAAGTGACCGGTGTATATGAGTAGGGTGGAGCTGCAAAGAAGGAAGACGAACTATGTTCTTAGTAATACAGATTAACGTTGGTAAAGAACGTGAAGCAACAGCACTACTGCGGAAGACCGCGGAAGAGCGGGGCGCCGCAGTGGTATGTGTGCAGGAGACATGGATAAGAGAACCAAAGTGGGAGGGATGGGTCAGACACGATGGAGGAGAGGGGATAAAGATAAGGACATGGGTTCGTAACAATGTTGAAAGCTTGGCCCTCATGAATGCAAGAAGCATGAATTGGATAGGAATAGTTGTAGGGAATGAGAGAAAAAGTATGAGAATCATGAACGTGTATGATGAGCCAGGTGGAAGAAGAAATATCAGAATGGAGGGAATTTGGATGATCTTCGATGAATGGGAAGGACGAAAGATACTAGTTGGGGACGTGAACGCAAAGAATACTGCATGGGGTGGAAACATAACGGACGACAGAGGAGAGGATCTGTTGGATTGGGTAAATGAAAGGGGTTACACAATCGAGAATGTATGTGGCAGTCCCGCCACTTTCCACAGCAATAGAGGCGAGAGTTTGGTCGACCTGACCGTTAGTGGAAACGTGCAGGTGGATGATTGGAAGGTCAGTACGGATGAGACACTAAGTGATCACAGAATGATTGAGTTCACCGTGATGGAGTTGCCGAAGATGAGAAGAGTGACTGTAACGAACGTAAGAAGAACCAACTGGGCTAGAGCAAATGCTCGCCGACTATGGCCCAGGAAGGTTAGATACAAAAGAAGAGATTGATAGGGAAGCGGAAAGGCTTCAAGGGATACTGAAAGAGGCATGTATGAGACATATACCTAGGAATGAAAGGGTGGTGGACACAGAGAAGGAATGTTGGAACGTGGAGCTAGAAAGCACACGAAGAAATGTAAGGAGCAGTAAGAGAGAAGCACAGAGTACTAGAGATGAAGGAGAAAGGATGAGACGAATGAACTTTTTCAGAAGAGAGAGGAATAGGTATAAAAGAATGATAGAGAACGCAAGAATCACATGGTTGAGAGAGAGAGAGTGGAACGGATCCAGGATGACAATCCCTGGGACCGAGCCTATCGATTTCTCAATAATGATAGGGCCAGGGAGATGCCATCGAATGCCGAAAGAGAGGACGGAACCTTCACCGAAGGGAAGGAAAAAACCAGCAGGATACATAGGAAAGCCTAGGCTTATCAGCTTACTGACAGGCATGGGACGGATGTTGGATAGGCTTCTTAGCGGTAGGATACAAATCTGGTGTGAGAGCGGGTTGAAGTTCTCTCATAAGCAATATGGCTTCAGAGAGGGAATGGATACAGTCATGGCAGTAGAGAAAATGGTAGAAAGAATAAAAGAGAATAAGAGAGCAAGGATACACAATCTGGTCGTGGCGCCTTTAAAACCGCGTGGGCGACAGCAATTGAAGGGGAATGAGAAGAGTCACTGTGGAAGAGTCACTGAAACGGTGAACAGAGGCTGCCCACAGGGTTCCAGTCTGGGACCGAACCTATGGATGATTCTGATGGAGGCATGGTTCGAAAGAATGAAGAATATGAAAGATAGAGAAGGCATTGGAGCGTACAGAGTATATGTACAAGCCTACGCGGATGATCAGCTGGTCATCGTCGAAGGCAACTCCGTCAGAAGCATAGAGAAAAGGTGGAAGCTGGTATGGAATGAATGCAAAGCATGGGAGACAGAGATGTAGTTGGGGTACAATGAAAGAAAGACAGAATGCATGTATATACCAGCGAGAAGGGATGAAAAACTTCCGGTCATCAGGACAAATGAGAGAGAGCTAGAGATAAGAATGAATGTAAGATACCTCGGAGTTGTGGTGGACACTGGATTGTTATTCATTAACCACCACAAGGAGGTGGACCGGAAAGAATGTCGGGCTAAGGAGAGAATGCGTGAGAATCATTTACGAAAGGGTAACAAAACCTGTGATGGTGTACGGATACGGGGTCCAAGTATGGGGATACAGAGTGCATGACAGCAGAGTAAAAAGGCAGTTGAGCGCAGCGCAGAGGCCCTTCCTGTTAGCATCAAGCGGGACGTACAGGACAACGTCAACGGCTGCGCTCTGCGTGATGTCAGGGATCGCACCACTACACCTGGAAGCGAAGGCAAGATATTCGGAATGGAGCTTGAATGGGATAAGAAAGATTGAAGACAGAGTGAAAGGAGGTGATAGGGTATCCCGATGGATGCAAAGAACATTGCTGGAGAAAGCGGGGGAAGGAAAAATGACTGAGGTGCATGTGGACGCCGGGATAAGGTTAAAAGAAGGAAAAGTAGGAATAGGATGGGCATGAGAGAGAGAGAGGAGTGTGAATGTGTAACAGGGAACGAAAGAGTCAACGAACAGTGCGAATGAGGCGGAGATGATTGCGATCGAGTGACTCCGCAGTGGCTGTGGAAGGGATGATTAGGGGAGAACGAAGAATAAGAGGGTAGTGATGATTCAGAGAAAGATTGAGGAGAGGAGTGAAAGGAGAGCACGGACAGGCATTATATGGAGAAAAGGACACTCAGCCAACAACATAGGCAATCGAAAAGCGCACGAGGAAGCCACAAAGAGGTTGGAAAGAGAGAGTGTGACATGGGAGGTGAGAAGGATAGGCAGTAAGAATGAAGAACGAAATAGAATAAAGGAACGCATCAAGGGCGACTGGCAAAGGGAATGGGAGAGCGGAACGACTGGGAGACTGTTCTACAAGTTTTGTAAAACAGTTAGGCATGAACCGCTGGATCTGTCGAGGAAGGCCGTGCAGTTGTTGACAGGACACGGAAACTTCCCAGGATACCTAGCTAGGTTCAACCTGGGACCGGAAGTGCCGTGCCCCTGTGAATACGGAGAACCGGAAACGGCAGATCACGTGATTGAGAGATGTATGGACGGGGACAGGATTGGATGGCGCGAATGGAAAGAAAGAATGGAAAGGGAAAAAGATGAGATTACACTTAGGAAAGGGAATGGAGAGAGGGACGACTGGATAAGATTTGTGAATGAATGGGCGGAGAATGTTGTCAGTAATGAATGAAAGAAGATAGCTGCGGCGTACAGCGGAGCCAGGAATTGGGGAAAAAAAAAGAAAAGGATGAGTGCTTCGTCAGGTCAATTCGACAAGGCAGGCTGGGCGACGGGATAACAAAAAGAGGAGTAGATAGGCTACTGGGATTATTATTACTGTTTAGTTGTGTCTTTAGAGCAGTTATTTAAGTTGGATATGTTAGAATTTTTATTTTATTATTATTATTAATATTAGTATTATCAGGGTATCATTATTATTATTATTGTATATGTATTACTGTTGTGATGTTGGGAACATTGTAATATTGAATTAGCAAATAAAGAAAAAGGGTCTTCTACCCCGCTGGTTCGTCTACCCGCATTGTCGTCGCTCTGCGACGGGGATGCGAGAGTGGGGTGGGTTAGGAGGAGTAGGGGTTCCCTTGGTAGTGGTAGCGGTAGATAGAGGAAAGATGCTCAATTGAAAGGCTGTCGGCCAGGACAAGGTGAGCAAAGGCAAATTCATGTTCAACTATCAAAGTCAAAAGCACTTGAAGCGATGAGAAAACAATGGGAGATCAACTTAATAACATGAAATCCAGGTGACGTCATATTTGTAAATAAAAATGAACAACTATGAAGAAGAAGAAGACAAAAACCAAAACGGGATATACAGTATACAATGCTCGGATTGTAACAAATTCTATATCAGCCAAACCAAGAAAAAACTGATTCAAAGGTACGATGAGCAGAAAAAGGCATACATTAATCCAATAGTTTATAAATCAAACCTCGCAACACACGCCATATAAAACAAACATATTTTCCCCCCACCAGTCCCCAAATAAGTGATCCTGAAGAAGACATTGACTTCGCAAATCTTATGGAAGAGGATGACCAAGAACACTTCACACACAAAAACTATTATTTAGGTAGAGATAAAGTTACGAAATGGTACAAACACTGTAGCACAAATCGATTAAGGACAAGAGCTGAGAATATAGTTACCAAATTACCTGGACCTAAACAATATGCTCGTAATGCATTAACACCGCTGGAATGCTGGCAATTCTTTTTTGATGAAAATATGCTTAGTGACATTTCACGGTGCACAAACTTGATGATTAAAAAAAAATCAGTGAACTATGAATCCAAACAAAATTGCAGCGATACAAGCCCCACCGAAATAATGGCATTATTTGGCATTTTATATTTAGCTGGTGTCTTTAGAAGTTCACATCGTCATTTTCGCGATTTATGGAAGTCAAATGGAACTGGAATGCATATAATTCGGATTGTAATGTCTTACAATATATTTTCTTTTCTATCATTATGTCTGAGATTCGACAATTTTGAAAACAGACCCTTGAAGCTGCAAATAGACAAACTTGCTCCAATGAGGTCTGTTTTTGAAAAATTCGTCTCAAACTGTAAAAAAGCTTACTCGCCCGGGCAATATGTAACGTAGGATGAAAAACTAGAATCTTTTCGGGGGAGATGTTCTTTTCGGCAGTATATTACCAACAAACCCGCAAAATATGGGATCAAAATTCAAGCTCTTGTGGATGCACGTTCTTTTTATACTTCAACTATGGAAATATTTCCTGGTGCACAACCAGATGGTCCATATAAATATAAAAACAGTGCATACAATGTTGTAGACAGGATGATTGCGCCAATATCTAAAACTAACCGAAATGTAACATTCGACAATTGGTATACCAGTTTGGAGGCAGTAAATAATTTGCGCGATGAACACAATCTGACCGCTGTCGGAACTGTTAGAAAGGGTAAAACAGGTAAAAGAATGATTCCATTCGAATTTAAAAATGTAAAAATCAGATAAATCAACTCATCCATGTTTGGTTTCCAAAAAAATAATACATTGGTGTCCTACGTACCTACAAAAAATAAATACGTTATATTACTTTTATCTCTAACATCATGATGATAACTTAGATAAATCGACTGAAGAAAAACAACTTCCTGAAATAATAAGCTTTTATAATATGACAAAAGCTGGTGTCGATACCGTCGATGAAATGGCTGGTACATATACCGTTGCCAGAAATTGCAGGCAATGGCGTTTGAGACATTTTTATTCCCTTCTGGATACTGGTGAGATCAATAGTCAAATTGTATATAAGTTCAATACAAATAATTGAAGAGGTGAGTGCATGAAGGGGTTATGTACCAAAATGTAAAATTTCCGGCTTTCAGAGGGAATAAAGGAGTTATGTGTTATACTTTTTTCTGCGCTGAGTCCTGCTCTGTAGAACCTGTATTAGCAGAGATCCTAGAGCATGAAAGAGGTATGTTTTTAGAGCATTCGTAGTTTGCAGGGGATGAAGGGGATATGTAACATAAAAAAGCACATACTTCTAGTATGCACAAGTAACAAGTGTTTTCCTAGTGAAAGAAGGTGTTATGTTACAATAAATCGCACATACCTCCTCCATGAATTCATTCAATTATTCTAATATACTTTCCTCTCAGTGAATAAAGGGGTTATGATACACAAACACCACACATACCCCCTTCATGCATTAAAAGGTAAGACAGATGAATATTAAGAAAGAATGTATGTGTCAAAATATTGAACATAACCCCTTTATGCGCTATGAATTGCAATATTGTACTAAAGAGAAATAGGCATGTGTGAATCATACCTCCTTCATGCACCAGTCAGCTGCTGATAACCCAATAAACTAGTAACATGATGCTTGTTTAGTGTTGCTAAAAATTTGTGATTTTCATTGGTAGTTTCATATAAAGTTGGTGTTAATATTGTTATAATGGCTACAAGAGGCCAACGTATGTTAAACCTCGTTTTGTCATCTACTATTAACACTGAAAATGAAATAAATGTTGCAAGTAACAGTAATGAACCAGATCCTAACCTACAAAATCAGAAATCAGTAAGATTGGAAGTAGAAACAAACAATAATATTCAGCAAATAGGTAAGTACAAGTTTTATTCATTACAATATTTCATTGAATAATGATCAAATACTTTACTATGATAGGCTACAGTGAAACGATCCTTTTTCGCAGCTTAGGCCTACCTAGTTTCGTGTTATGCCGCTAAAAATATCTTAAGCCAATTTTTACTATTTTCAAGTGACGATTATAGACAGAAGTTTAGACATAAACGTGTTTTTTTTCAGAAATAGTGACACCATCCACATCATTGCCTACAAATGAAGGTGATTCACGTATCACGAAAAAATCAGAAAAGAGGTCATTTCCAAAGAGGAAAACGACGAGAAATGTTGACAACTACAGGAAACTACGTAAGACTATTACTTTACTTTCCTTCAATACTAGTATGTGAAATAATAGTGTACAATATAAGTTGAAATGAAATTTGGTTAAAGGGATTAGCGGTCCCTGAAAACAACGTTCAGGTGAGAAAAGTGGGGAAAGCGAATTTTCCAAATGTTATTAAACTTTTAATCGTGATTTTTTTTGTGGTCCTCCATCACGAAAAATGGACTATCTTTTTTGAGTTGATTGAAAACTGTTCAATATTTCAAAGTCTTACAAGAAAAAAAATATCCCATTACAGAAAATGCAAGATCTTCATGTGTTTTGCTACCATAATAAAAACATGTGCACTCTTTTTCGTCTGTTGTAGATAGAGGAGACGATTCTGAAGAAAGCGACACTCTTTTTGGTGATCCTTCCAGCGATGAATATAGCCCGGATGATAACGATCTTGATGAATCAGATTACGAGGACTCTGACAACCAACCGAAAAAACAAAAAATTCAAAAAAAAGTGGTGCGACAATCAGAAAATGAAGTTTGTACCAGACAATGTGACACTGATGCAATTGATGATCAAGTCGATGTAGTCCAAAGTGGAGATGGAGATCTTCTAATGGCTAATGAAAATTTTATAAATTCTGAGGAGCCGCAAATTCACACTGTAAAGCGAAAGAAGAAAATATTTTCTCCGAAACTCAAAGTAACTAAAAAAAGGAAAAGAAATCCTAATGAGTGGAAGAAAATCAAACGAATCTTAAACAGAGAAAGAGGCGAGTCCTACATAAACTCGAAAGGTGACCTCAAACCAGCTAAAAGCGTCTTTGTAGGGAACCTGTGTCCTGACAAATGTCGCTTGAAATGCTCAGAAGTTTTCACCTTGGAAGAAAGGGAACAAATCTTTTCGTCATTTTACAAACTAGACATTAATGCTAAGAACTCTTTACTATTTAGTTCAATGCAAAGAAGCATTCCACAAAGGAAGCGAACTGGTGCAGTCAATCATAAAACTGCGACATTCAAGTATACTGTAACTGTCGGGGGAAAACAAACAACTGTTTGTAAAAGGGCCTTTGTCAAACTATATAATATAGGCACAAAAAAGGTTGAATTAATCCAAGCCTCTATAAAGAGTGGTTTGGGAGCTCCTGCACCTGACAGACGGGGAAAACACAAGACCAGACCAAACAAAACACCAGATAATGTAGCGGCTTACATCATTCAGCATATCTCTAGTTTTCCTGCCGAGGAATCGCACTACTCAAGGAATAAGAATATTCACAAGAAATACCTTCCTCCATTACTTTCAATTCCAATAATGCACAAGCTATACCTCGAAAAGTGTTTAGCGGATAAGGTAGATGAACAGTTTAAAGTTAAAGAGTGCACTTATCGCTTCATTTTTAACAATGAATTTAACTTGTCTTTTGGACACCCTCAGAGCGATACCTGCAGTACGTGCGATTCAGGTGTTGCTAATGAAGAACATGTGGAGACCTATAAGTTGGCTTTCGAATCTCAAAAAGCAGACAGAGAAGAGGCCAGAAATTCATCCAATACTGTGTACATGACATTGGATCTGCAACAAACAATGCCTCTACCTAGACTTAGTACTTCTAAGGCATTCTATCTACGCCAGATGTGGTTTTACAATTTGGGATTGCATATCATAGCTAAGGATATTGATAGAACAATATGTTGCACATGGACTGAAAATCAAGCAGGCAAAGGTAGTAATGAAATTGTTAGTAGTCTTCTTAGAGCAATAGAAGTCGAAACTAATTTCAAAGAAAAGGATCACTTGATACTCTGGACTGATTCCTGCTCAGGGCAGAACAAGAACTTTTTGATGGTGTGTATTAATCAATACCTTGTTGGAAAAGGATATTTCAAGACGATTGATCACAAGTTCCCAGAGGTTGGTCATTCTTACCTAGATTCCGATAGAGATTTCGGGCGAATCGAAAAACGTTTGAGAAAACATCAAAATATTTACACTCCAGATCAGTATCGCGAAGTTATAGTATCTTCTAATAGAAAAAATATGGTGATTGATATGAAGGATCATTTCAGGGACACAGAAGATTTATCAAAAAGAATGAAGATTTTCAACAAGAAAAAAGATCTCTTAAAAGAAAAGGTCTGTTTCAGAGATGGCATCAAATGGCTTCGAACAGAATCTTTTGGATCATATCTCTTCAAAGAAACTTATGACGCCCACACACCCTTCAAAATGGTCATTCTTCACAAACAACCCAGAGATGACGATCCACCATCACTCCCGAATGATTTCGTCATCCCCAGGATCTTCAGAAAATTCAACTCAATGACAAAAGAGAAAATACAAAACTTGAAAGAACAGCTCTGTTTTGTTCCAGATCAACATAAATGGTTCTATGAACAAGTGTTGAATGAACAAGATGGAAACGTAGAATAATAAGTATGTTGAAAAGTGCTATGGTTTAGGAAGAAAGTGACAAGAGACTTGTGTCACTTTACGTTTTGATATTTCCAATGAAATGTGTTCTCTATTATACTTTGTTAAAATATGCATAACAAATACATTTTTCTGAACAGTTATCTAGTACTTATTTTTTCCTAACTACTAATCACATCACCCATAAGATAGCTAAAAATGTACATCTGCGTAAATGTATGAAGGAGGTGAGTGAACATACCTGTCTTTACAAGAATAAAAATAAATGAAAAATAAAATTTCCTTGTGAATAAAGGAGGTATGTACAAATTCTTTTTTATTTATACTTCAATAAGCAAATATTTAAGTTGATCACCATGCCAACATAATTTTATACTATTTAGGAGTACAATAATGTAATTTAGAGCAAAAATGTACATAACACAAAAAAGTTCCAGCCCTTGAACTTTGGGACTATTTATCTCAGAAAAACCTTTTTGTAACATAACCCCTTCATGAACTCACCTCTTCAATTATACTCTACAAAGACGTCTCTTTTTGGAAGAACTAGGACGCGCACTTATCAAACCTACAGTTGAAGTTAGAAAAAATAATCCACACTTACCTAAGCTTTTACGAATAAATACTTGATATTCTCGGGGAACCTGCTGAACCAACTCCACAAAGACATTTGCCCAAGAAGCAGAGACAGGAAGACAAAGTATTGTTGTGAGACGTGTGGACTATTCATATGTTTGGACCATGTAGGAAGCTCTAGCCAAAATTGTGCTGACTTGAACGCGGAGTGAAATTTTTCTAAAGAAACATACAGCGAAAATTTTTATTTTCTTTGTTAATTTGACACTCTTGCAGTTGATTTCTACCAAAATATATTTTTCTTTGTTTGTATCATTTTGAAAGTTTCTTAAAATATACAGTGTGACCCATTTAAGATGGAAGCACCCTTATATAATTTACTTTTTTAACCGATTGGAATGATGGTGTCTATTAGGACACCAAATATCATGAATAAATCTCAATTTCCAGGGCCAACTAATCTTATTTTTCAAGGTCAAAAATCTAAAAAAATTACTAGCGATTTTTTTAGAAAAACTCTGACTACACCACTGGATTTGTGACATTTTCAAATGGGTAACATGTAAATTACGTTGAAATGCGTCAATCAATAAAAAAGTTATAAAGGAATGAAATTTGAAAAATATGCCGTTTAATCAACCCACCAATTCATGTTCAGGAATTTTATGAAAATTCTGTATACTCCACTGGATTCAGGATGTCTTGAAATATTACTGATCACAGATTCATCGAAATCTGTTCGGTAATAAAAAAGTTATAAAGGAATAAAATTTGAAAAATATGTTGTTCAATGGAATTTTAGCAACGTTTTTACTACACCACTGAATTTGGGGCAATATTCAACAAAATATTATTTATTCAAATAAAATTCATGAAACGTTTATGGGAGAATCAATTTCCTTTCATAATGTATGTCAAACCATATCAATCAATCAGTTTATCACAACAAACTTTAGTGTCAATAATTTCAAATGAATCTACAAAAAACTAACTGTAAGTACATTTTTCTAATTGCTACAAACTAGCGGAAAACAATCTTTTATTCACAATCAATGTAAAAATAGAAACCAAGAAGATACCGAATTGAAAAATAAATGAGTGCAATTCATATTCTGGTGGCCTCCACCAAACTTCCATCCAATTCAATGCATTTATCATATCGCTTACGAATATTTTTAAAGTATTCCTCAATTGTTGTGGAGTAATTGCATCGCAAGCTTGCTGAATTCTGGTGCACAGTTCCACTCGATTCCTTGGTCGTGATTTGTAAACCTTTTGTGTAACATAACCCCAAAGGAAAAAATCGAGTGAAGTAAGGTCAGGCGATCTTGGTGGCCATCCAATTAATGTACTCCCCCTTCCTATCCAACGATTAGGGTAATTTTGATTCAGCCAACTCTTCACAATTCCCGCATTATGTATGGAACAACCATCTAACTGAAAATATGAATTTCTTGTTTCTGCAAGGGGAAGTTCATCTATTGCGTCCGAAAATTCATTCCTTGAAAATTGTAGGAAAATTGCGCCATTCATGTTGCCGTCGAAAAAGAATGGTCCAATTATCCTTTCATTCAGTATTCCACACCAAACGTTCACTTTTTCTGAATACTGCCTTTTACAGTTTATCACCCAGTTAGGATTTTCAGTGGCCCAATAGCGAATATTTTGTGATGAAACCACTCCATTTGTTGTGAAACTAGCTTCATCACTAAATAAAATTTTCTTTAAAAATTGCCTGTCATTAAGATACTCGCCCTGGGCCCATAAGCAGAATTCCAATCGTTTTTCTTGATCACCTAGTTCCAGAGTATGTAAAAACTTTGGTTTAAATGGCCTCAATTTATTTTTCTTCAGACATCGCCTAACATTCTCCCTAGGTAAGTTTAAATCTAAGCTGGCATCCCTCAAACTACTATTTGGATTATTTCTGAAGTAATCTAATATAGTCTGGTTATTTTCGTTCCTTCTTCGTATATTGTTCTTTAAAATATATGTGGTTACTGCTCCAGTCCGATTGAAAACTTGGTTTATTTTATGTACCGTGCTGTTACTTATGGCTGGACGATTTGGGTGTCTTTCATTGAATATTCTAGTTACTTCTCTTTCACTCCGGTAATCATCACCGGAAAGACGTATAATTTCGATTTTTTCTTGAATTGACAATTGAGCCATTATCTGTTTTCATTTTGAAACACAAATTATTCAGTTCACTAATGGTGCGTAACAAAATGACAATTTAACAAAATGACAATTCATGCGCAAATAAATAGATGAGAAACTGTAAGTCACAGCTAACTTGTTTATTTCATTAATGCATTCTGAATAACAACCAGTTAAAATTGCAAATCTCATTTTTTGCTATTCAACAAAAGGAAGAAATCACAGCTGATGTTACCTACTGGAATCTAAAGCAAATGGAACTTCAAACGTTCAAGCCAGTCTCTATATACCTACACAGTAGGTTTAATGGACTGACGCCTATCAGAAAACAACTACTCCCCTGGCTAATACCACGAAGGGCGTTGGATTATATCAGACAGGCGTCAGTGCAGGAATCTTCACAGAAAATGTCCTGCATATGCAATTGGCAATACAACTGAAAGAGTCAACCTTCAATTGTGGAACGGGCACACTTGCAGACCGGTTTCGGGCTTATTAGCCACTCATCAGTGCAAGATAGTGACCATCATCGACCTAAAGTCAATGATATTCCACAATTGAAAATCGGAATTCTTTCAGAGTATTTCATTCCTCTAGAGGAATGAAATACTCTGAAAGAATTCCGATTTTCAATTGTGGAATATCATTGACTTTAGGTCGATGATGGTCACTATCTTGCACTGATGAGTGGCTAATAAGCCCGAAACCGGTCTGCAAGTGTGCCCGTTCCACAATTGAAGGTTGACTCTTTCAGTTGTATTGCCAATTGCATATGCAGGACATTTTCTGTGAAGATTCCTGCACTGACGCCTGTCTGATATAATCCAACGCCCTTCGTGGTATTAGCCAGGGGAGTAGTTGTTTTCTGATAGGCGTCAGTCCATTAAACCTACTGTGTAGGTATATAGAGACTGGCTTGAACGTTTGAAGTTCCATTTGCTTTAGATTTGTTTATTGCCAGTCTTCAAGCATAGCCCATTGACTAATAAGAAACCTACTGGAATGATAATAATTATTATCCATTGCATATTTTTTTCGTTATAATTTCTATTGGGAGTACATTAGACTTGTCTTATATTGTTGAAATTGTTTTCATGAAGATTAACCAGGAGTTCTCTCCTGATTGTACTTGTTTATGTATCCACTCCACTTCGAGAAATACCTATAGACTATTTTTACCATCATGATTTTCAGATGTTATAATTGTACGACATTGCAATAATCACCCCAATAATTTTTTCAATAATCAACAGTGGTGTAGTAAGAACGTTGTTAAAATTTCATTTTACAACATATTTTTCAAATTTCATTCCCTTATAACTTTTTTATTACAGAACAGATTTTGATGAAACTGTGACCAGTGATATTTCAAGACATCCTGAATCCAGGATGTCTTGAAATTCCTGAACATGAATTGGTGGGTTGATTAAACGGCATATTTTTCAAATTTCATTCCTTTATAACTTTTTTATTGATTGACGCTTTCAACGTAATTTACATGTTACCCATTTGAAAATGTCACAAATCCAGTGGTGTAGTCAGAGTTTTTCTAAAAAAATCGCTAGTAATTTTTTTAGATTTTTGACCTTGAAAAATAAGATTAGTTGGCCCTGGAAATTGAGATTTATTCATGATATTTGGTGTCCTAATAGACTTTTTGAATATCTACCTAACAAAAAAAAAACATTCCAATCGGTTGAAAAATGTAAGTTATATAAGGGTGCTTCCATCTTAAATGGGTCACACTGTATGTGATTTATACTTGAAAAAAATTGAATAATGTTTGTTTTTATTCAATATTTCATAATAAATCTTTATAAAAACCGGTTTTTTATCGTTTTTGTAGTCAAATATATTTCAGAGAATGCTATTTTTTTGAAAGTTTTAAAATTTGAAATTTACTTTTTTCTATAATGAGTTTTCAATTTGGGGTCTGACACATCCCACCTGGGTTGTTATGCAAAAAAAAATCACCAAGGTAATGCCGGCTTAATCTGGAACCAAAAAATATATTTCTGTTAAAGTTATTTTATAAATTCTTTTTAGGAGCATTATCTGTCGGTACAGAAGAAATAGAACAATAGCAGGCAGCAGTTATGAAGCTAAAATCCGCAGGCCTTCTGTTTCTAGAACATGTACCACAAATGATGATACTGCTAGTGAAATGAATCCACCTGAAAAAGAAACCCAATAAAATTAGCCATCTTGAAAAATACGAGACAAACGATACAAAACAACTTTCAAATACCGCACTAAAAAGGCTGGTTTTGTTGAAACAACTGATAGTTTTGGAAATGAAGGAGTAAAAACTGAAGAGGGAGCTAAATCCAAGTGAACAATTTACTTCAAATAATAAGGATATCGTTGACGATGTAAACGGAAAAACTTACATTGATATGTAATATTTAAATAGTTTTGTAAATTGTTACGAAGTAAAAGTTATAAGAAACAATATTAACGATAAAAATTATGAATGCGTTGTTTTGTTCGACTTATACTCACCTTTAATAAAAGCAAGAATAATTTCTGCTAATTCAGATCGCCTTCGTTGCCCACTTTGTCTAATGTCATCTATATCTTGTACGGGAAGCGGATCCCAAATATCTTGTATTGGGGGCTCCATTGGATCGAGTTCATTATTTAAATGTTTAGCTATATTGTGTAACATGAAACAACATATAACAATTTTTGGAACATTTTCAATCGACACTCGAACATTATATTGAAGCATCGGAAATCGTTGTTTTAGTTGCCCAAAACGTCGTTCAATTATTACACGCTCCTTTGTGAATAATTTGTTATAAGCAAGCTGTACCGGAGTATTTGGATTTCTAAAAGTGTAACCCTCCAAATTTTAAACGGTCAAAGGTGAAAACTCAAAGTTAAAAATATGGAAGTTATCACTTATGTGCTTATAGGCTGCTCAGATAGTTACGGGGAGGGTGTGAGTAAGTTTCAACAATGATTGGTAATAGTCGAAGGCAAATTGAAACTGACTACTACCAATATAACAAAGTTGACATGACCGGCTCGATAAATGGGCGCCAGGAGCAAATGAAAATTAAATAAAGATAATTACTACCAAAGAAATTCTCTATCTTGGCGGAGAAGGCAGAATAAACCAGCAGGAACAATTAACAACTTTAATTACTAATAAAAAAAAACAACAATAAGCTGAAGGCTATTCACAACCAAAAATTTGTAAAGCTGAAAGCTATTTAAATTCAGAATATTTACAAGTTGTCAATCTGATTCAAAGATGGTCCTGGTTGGATAATACCTGGGTGGGTGGTTTGACGATGATGGTCCTAGCGAAGTGCTGTTGGCTGGAATCGACTGGGCTAATAGTACCTTGATGACGAGGACGACTCAATGGTCTCTATAAAGCAGGACAATGGTTGGTTCTGGTTAACTGAGCCTCTTCGATTATAAATTATCAGCACGGGGACCTCCTGGTAACACCAATCCTCTACCCAGTATTTGGCTTCCTCAAGGTTATGCGAAACAAACGGAATGAATCAGAATTGAATTGAATTGAAACGAAGGATATCCTTAGAATCTTAGGGTATATTTTGAATTTTATTAAACAAAATTTTACTTTCAAAACCAACTAAAGGTTAATAATAAAATAATTTAAAAAATTAAACTAGAACAGCCAGGATTCTCCTAAGAAAATGGAGAATATTAACTTCCACTACAAGTGGTAGGCAATAAAATTGATAATTGAATGAATTCCATATGAACTTTATTGAAAATCTAAATGAATCTAAATATAATGAAAAAATATCTTTGATAATTTGTAAGGATATCGTAAAGATATGCAATGCAAATTCAAGAGTAAGAAATAATGAAAAAGCGATAAGATAAGCGATTCAAATCATTCTGAATCCAAAGGAAGATAAATTATGGGTGACAATTCCTAAATAAAATTTTGTCAGATAACTTTGGATTCAGAAAGAGCTACCTTCAACGCTGACAGGGGTGGCAGATACAAATGGTAAAGGCCAAAGATACTACCTGGTAGACCTGAGCAACGAGTTGTACAGACCAGAGATTGAATTTCCGAGAGAGGAAATCCAATGCTAACTACTGCACAGCTCGGAAGAACAAAGAACAACTCTCTCAGTTTCGCATTTATTTCTCACAGAGATATCATTAACAATGAACAAACAAAAAGAAAATAAATGCTCACCTGAAGAATTCCCCTGTTGGCTCCTTGTCCGGCTGTACCAGCAGTCAGCACCGTACTTGTCCTCCAGTCGCCAGTCAGACCTCCTAACTAAGGATCAGTCCCCGGAACAATGATATTATTATCTGAAAAAGGGATTCTGAGTAGACACGGTTTCGATAGATTTGAAAAGTTGAACCTTGAAAGTTACCAAATTTCAGTGAATAACCAAAAATATCTTATCGATATTCTCCAATGGAATCTTCCTAAAACGTAATTAGCAATGAAATTTGATTCCTTCCAATTATTCTTTAAATAAACTGAAATTTGGATTTTAACCTCAATCCTCGTGGTCTCGGAAAAAAACCGAAAATTGGAAACTGTAAATCAAAATAATTTACTCAACGAGTTATCTAAACGTTCAGTTCAATTCAATCTACTGTCTGCACAAATTAATAAAAGATAAATCAGATAATATTAAATACTTTCATTTATATTCTTCTGTCTACATAAACCCATTAGGATAATTAATCCTTCATTCCGAAATCAAAAACTTTCATTCTTCGGAATGAGTAAATCCGCCAATTCCTGTTTATTTTGAACATGGACATATGAGAGTAGTGGACCTTTTCGGGTTTAGAGAGGGAAGGGAGTAGTATATAGTAAGCGTGTATAGTAATATTCATCTAGTTCATTGCATTTTAATTGTTTCACTATTTTGGTTCAGTTACACTGTTACACAGTTTCACATGAGTTTTTCGTAGCAGTAGTTGTGATTTGTAGGTACATAGGTAAGTTCTTTTACATTTCTCATTAATCCTATAATTACATTAGCAAAACAAACATCAATGGGTTTTGAAAAAAAATAATTGGAAAAGTTATAAATAATTAAACATCATTTGTAGAAGATATGAACATGAAATTTGCTAACCCAAATGCATTGAAGCCTGTTTTCCTGAATAGCTTGTAGAAGATTTTTTAGGAATGAAAATGCTTCGTCTATATTTTCATTAAATACCTAGAATTTACATTTTTAGAAAATAATTTCAATATTTAATACCCATTCCGCAAAAATTATTCCAGTCAGTAAAATAGATTTTTCCGGAAGGAACAAAATCTCAAATTTATTCTTACTTGTAATGTCCATGTCCAAGGAGCTGGATATTAATAATTAACTGTTGAATAACTAATTGAAAAATTGCGATAAATCTTGCCATATACATTTATCCAGTGAGTAAAATTTTTAAATTTATTTCATAATTTTTATATTTATTATTGAAATAATGTTTTTGCGATATTTGCAAAAAACTAATTCCTTCTATATTTCATTTTATTTTGGGTACAATTTCTGCAATCGGATTTTCAATTTATTCAAAATTCTTTCACGTGCTTTTCCAAATCGAGACCGCTGAAAAAAATTTAACAAAAAAGCACTTGTGAACTACCTAGGTAATGTTCTAAGATCGTAATCTTTGTTATACATAGGTAGCTACTTTTTGAAAAGTAACTGAAATTTTTGCACCACATTATTATTTATTTTAAAAAGAAAATAGCAAAACTTTGTCATTTTGAAGCTGGGAAAATATTTACATTTTTCTGTCTCCAGAAATCCATTATAAGTAATTCCCATACTCCTAAATATTCCGCAAAATGAATGAAACAGGTACTTGCTTTTGACCGTGCGACCAGACTAGACCCTTTCAGTTATGAGAGGAAAGGAGGGAAGTAGGCTAGAAGACTGAGTCTTGAGTGTATGTATCTAGGTCAGTTCACATATTGCGCTTAATTGTTTCAGTTACTTTGGAGGAATATACTGTCGACAATTGTGATTTGTGTCTACTAAGATTCCTAGAAACCCTGGTGTTGGTAACGCTTAGATTTTGTTTTGAACTTTTTGAAGGAACCACCTGTTGCTTTTAACAACACTTACGAGAGTTTTCCCAAGATGGCGCTATTCTGAATTGTTCGAGTCCCCGCTGAATCAGTCAAATTAATTATTATCTGTCATTGTCAAAAAGAATTTTCAACTTTTGGTATTTTGAAATTGATATTTTTTGTCATCCCAATCTTCACATTGTTCGCATTTTTTATTATAGTTTTCGTTCGTTAGTTCTCAGTTATTTTAGTTTGGTTACATTTTTCAGTAGTAATAAGGAATAGTTTTATATAGTGTATAAGGATACTTTTTCTAATATGGGACAATTCTGTATTTTGTGTGGACAGTGTAAAAATTCGAGTAATCATCTGTATTCAGTGCCAAAGGTAAATGAAACATTTTATAATTACTGTCAATCCACCACGGATAAACTAAGTTTGTATCAGCCTACACCAAAAACCAACTTCATATTTTGAATAATCCTTCACCCTTTTAAGTCCACCTTCTGCTACTAGAGTATCATTACTTTCTTAATCATAATATCAAATTGAAAATAAACATTCACTTATGCTTTTTTTAAATTTTTTTAAATACAACTTAATACCTAGTTGCAAGAAAAGTCTACTCATAGAGTCATAGATACCTACAGATGAATATTACAGTATGCAGATAGATTTATTGCATTTCTACAGAATTATTATGAGAAGTAAGTAAGTTTACAGTTACATGAATTTAACATCCATTTAAAATATCATGATATTAATATCAGCATAAAATGTAAAACAAATAAAAAATTAAATCTATATCAACAATCATAGATTAAGTTATTGTAGAACTCGAGGGTGTTGTTGTACTGTGGACTTGTATAAAAAAAATTATTGGGTGGTTAAAAGACTACTCATGTATGATGAGAAACCTAATGCTCTCTTAAATATATACTCGTAGTAATTGTTAGCATATAGAATTCCAAGCAACTTTACTTGTTCTCAATTGGTGATTTGAATGGTTTTATTTGTGCATTGTACCTGATCAAAATCTGTAATTTATAGGATGAAAACAAGAGGAAACTGTGGATGGATGCTGTTAGGAAATATCTGCCTGATGGTGCTTTTATTTGCTCAAAGCATTTTCCCATCCATTTCATTGGTGAGAAAAAACTATTGAAGGGTGCCAAACCATCATGCATGTGAGTATTCAGTTTCTACAGCACTACCTATGAATCCTATCAAAGATTTGTATATTTTTTCAAGGTGCACTTATAGAGAAGTACTTAATTGTACGAATTTCAAAAAAACGTGCACCATTTCCAGAACCAGTTTACTAATAATAGTTGGAAAGTATCCGTTGAATAAGGTATCAAAAGCAAATTTGATCACATACAAATCAAGAGAGAACACTTGGTGTTATCAAAATGATAAATATCAAATTATTCATATGTGAAATGATAAATAACCCCTTCTAGCTTTACCTATCTACAAAAAAAGGTTCTTTTCAACCGGCTGTTCTCTAACGGTAACCCTGAGAAGTTCGCAGTTGGAAACAAACACTCTATGCCATTCATTTCTCTTGAAGATAAAAGATTGTTGTTGTTTTCAGTTCAACTCAAGCATATCAATGTCCTTTTACAAATTTCATATAAGGCTCATAACGGACTTAAAGAAAGTTATTGATAACATAATATGAGAAGAGATATTTATGTAACCATTATTTAATTGAATCATGTTGAAAAAGGGATATGTCACAAATTGTCCAAATGTGTGGAGTTTAGTTGTAACATTTCATATTATTTTTCATTTCAATGATCGCAACTGCTGTTTTGTTCAATATTTTACATCATATTTTCCCTCGATACCTTTCATAAAAATACATCATTATTCAATACGGGCTAATATGTGCTAATATCATTCTATGAATAAAAGGTGATAGTGGCAGAAAGGGGTAAAGTTGAAGAACATTTTCTATAAATGCCTGATTCACAGAAAATTAACTTCATTAACTTTATTCTCTATTTCCTGATATTTCATATTTGTCAATATCTGTGTAAGCTTACTGCTTACACATGGAAATAATAAATACGTTGTAATTATTATAAACAGCCTCTTCTGAGAACATAATAAAAAAAAGCTGTATCTTTTAGAATCTTCTTGTGAGACGGTTATAATGAAATGCCAGTAGGAATTTTTTAAAAAATTAATGAAAAAGCTTCATTTGTCTGATGGACCTTCGTGGAACGTTGAAAGTTATAGATGAGAGAATTTCCGGACAATCAATGAAACCAGATATAATTTTGAATAGATAAACTAATGATTTAGTGTAACTTCGATTCTGAAGTCTGAATGAAATATTTTTAAAATCGAATTGAATGTATGAACTCATCGTGCCTAATTTCGTAATAGTAAGTTTCCTGGCTTTGCCCTGGTCATTTTTGGTAAAAATATTCGACTGCAACTGAGACAGTAATATTCAGTTGTGTTGATGGAAGTAATCTTAAATCTTACAGAATAAACTTGATACTGAAATTAGTTTCAATGAATATGTCGTAGAGAGTACTTCGTCAACGCCGCTGAAGGTGATTGTCGTAGTTGCAGTCTAAACGTTTGGAGTTTACCAAAGAAGACAACAGCAAAACCCGGGAACCAACCAAAACATTGAAGTCAGTCATGAAATCATACTACATGAACTATTGAAAATTGTCGATGAAGGATGCTGAAATTTTCCCAGATTCAAAGATTGATTTTAATTTTTTTATATATGGTTTTATTTTTCAATTTGCAGTTGAATTATCCAGTGAAAAAACTCCCTTTGAAACATGAACAACCGAAATATTTGAATCCCTATGTTTAGTTCTGTGATCAGTTTTTTCAAAGAATATTTTATAAAGCGTTTACCAAATATCTGATAAGGATTGTGTTATCATTTATATAGTTTGATTAATTTGATTAAATAACATGTATTGATCTAAAGGGTAAAACATGTTTTAGACAAGTAAATTGATGGATATACGTGGTAGAAGATCATCATGAAAAATGTAGATTTAAGACAAGTTCTATTGTGAAATTGACATGATAGTCATTTTTATAATAAAAATACGTATTTTGATAATTTTTTTCATTTTTCAGTGAAATCGCTCCTGAACTTCCACTAAACGTTCCATCCTGTAGTATTCCACCCGATTCACCAGACTCTGTACCAAAACATCCATTGGTGAATTCTAGCAGTATTCAACTAGAGCATATTCCTAACCCCATCGAAACCAATGCAAACCTTTTTTCTTTAATCAAGAATGATAAAATTTTCATTGATCTTCCTCTTTACTGGAGTTTTCATAAGTTAGAGAATCAAATTGTATTTTCTAAAGTGGCACTTGGAGAGAACAATATGCCTTACTTAGAGAGGTCAGTAGTTCTTACTGCTGATACCATACAAGCTCGAGCAATGCATAGAATTGTTGATATCATGGAATCTGTAACCACCGTAGACAATCTAGAGGATTACTTGAGAAGACTAAATGAGGAAAAAATCTGCAACAGTCAGAGTTCATCTTGTAAAGTTTTGATTCCCATCAATAAAAACAAATGTATTTATTGCTCTAAATTCATCTACGATAAGAAAGTGAAAGAGGCGAAGAAAAAAAAGTGCACAATACAAAAAAAATTCAAATCAAACAACAACTGTACATGAGAAAGAGAAAGGAACAACTGGAATCTATTGTGGTTAATATTAAAAAAGAGCTGATAAGACTCGAAAAAAATTGATAATTTCATCAAAGATCTGCCTGTATCACAGCAACAAATGATAAAAACTTGTTGAAAGGCGAGTCAATGTAAAAAAACAGGAAAACGGTATACTCTTGACTGGATATATTCCTGTATATTGATGAAAATTAAAAGCACAAAATTGTGTAACCACATGAGGGAAAATAAAATTCTACCATTACCATCCCCAAGTACACTTTCAAGGTAAGTGAAGATCTCCATTTGAAGAAATTGGTATGTAGCATACTTTCATTTTCATTAAATTTCATTTGAAGTTATGAGACTTATCTAATTTATACTGGTCAAGTATCACATAATTATAGTATTTTTTTTTAATTTCTAAACACCAATAAAACTTGATATACAGAGTAATATTACTCCTAGTTATTTTAAGAAACATTTGTAATCTATAAATTGAAAAAAAATTCTAATAATCTTCAGATCTTTATCAAGATTCCTTTTCATCAAACTGTTCATTATTTCTCATGTTTCAGTTTTTCTATATTTCTAAATTGTTTAATCGATAATTAGTTAGGTATCATTTATCATCAGCCTTTAATTTCGGAGAAAAAAAAGGAATTTTAATATTTTCTGAAGATGTGTTTATCACAAATATGAGTTTCAAGTTGACGGTATGGAAATGAAAGGCAATGTGTAAGAAATAAGTACGCCATGATATAATAATGATATACTTTATTTTAGTTTTTGACAATATGAATTGTATAGGAATAATCAGAGTAATATACAAATAAATAGATACATCCACATTTTTAAGGTATGTAAACGTCGATGTGAAATATGAAATATATATAGTTTAAAAACACTATGAGTATGTAAAAGCACTGTAAAATAACCTATGAGTAACATTTTAAAAGAAATTCTGAACAGAGTACAAACATGTTTCAATCTACTTTGTTTTGTCTTAAATATTGTGCAAGTAGAACACTATTTCAAATCATTGGGTGGAGTGTCGAAAAAATTAGCCCAGCACTATCTGGTGATCAACACTAAATTGTATAGTTCGTTAATAAAATTTGGAAGTTGTCTTTGAACCCCCTGTTTTTATAATGTATTTCTGACCTTTTACGATATTTATTGTTGTTTTTGAAGTTTCGCCAGCAGCGGTTGAATGTGGAAGAGACACTTTTTGCAAGTGTAAAAGAAATATAAGGAAATACATCAATATGCTAGAATATTTAGATACTGTTTAACAACATTAATGAAAAAAAAGCAACTGTTATGAATTCATATCATATATTGAAATACTCCAAACCATACTGATAAAATAAATAAATTGACAAGTACTACAGGTATTTTCAACAAAGTTAGGTACATTCCACACAGTGCGGAACAAATGTTCCCGGAATGTACTTTTGAAAAGATCATCTTTACACACTAAAATGAGTGCCAAAAAGTAGACCTTTTCCATAAGTTATAATATTAAATGAAGTGATTCTTTTAGGTACATTAGAAACATTGACGGAACTTTCGGGTTTCAAAAAGAGGTTTTTTTCTATGCTGAAGGAAAAAACTAAACATATGAAGGAATGGGAAAAACATGAATGTCTTCTCGTTGATGAATGCAAGATTTCAAAAACAAAAAAATTCGATAAAAACTCCATGAAATTTGTTGGATTTGTTGATCTGGGAGAATACACTCCTAAGAAAATGGAGAACAATCTTGGAGTCCATGCGTTGGTCATAATGTTCCAACCATTTGCTGGCCATGGTCTTCAAGCATTGGCATGTTTTCTTAGTGGAGGTGATGTAACAGGGGAGATTTTGGCCAGAATTATGTTGAAGTGTGTCATTCTTTGTGAGAATGCAGGGCTCTACATTGATGTTATAACCAGTGATGGAGCTAGTTGGAATCGAAAAATGTGGAAACACCTCAGTGTAGAAAATAGCCTTCAACCATGGTGTGAACACCCCATGGATGCATCTCGTAAACTGAGAATGTGTTCAGATTTTCCCCACCTCATAAAATGTTTGAGGAATAATTTGATGAAGAAAAAGAAATTCAAGGTATGACGGTATTTTGTTTATTTATAACATCTCACTATCAATAAATTACGTATTTCAGGTTCCTGAAGGTTGGGTTCTGTTTTCCCATTTTGAAAAACTTTTTGAACTTGAATCTAATAAAGAATTCAAAATGGCATTCAAGTTGACAGCAAGCCATATCTATCCAAAACATGGAGAAAAAATGAATACACGGCTTGCATTCCAAGTAAGAAATAACTTAGAGTAATTTTTGCTAAAATAATTAATCATTTGTTCATTTTCCAGGTATATAGCAACACAACTGCCGTAGCAATGGAAACATATCGAGATAAAAATATCTTATCAAATATTGATTCCACTATTATTTACTGCAAAAAAATAAATCGACTCATTGATATAATGAACTCTTCAAAACCTGACAATGGATTGAAGCTTGACTCTCAAGAATATGAGGTGACTGTACCTTATTGTTTTCCATATAAATATCTCGATTTGAACAAAAATATATTGAAATATTCCAGTATCTTTGCATCGTATACTTAGTTTGGCAAGTTATACAGGGCGTTGCAAAATTTAATATAAATATTTCAAGGACTTATTCCTAGGATTAAAATAAGACTTTTTTCCCATGAACCTGTGTCCTAATATTAACTTCCTACAACCAATAGGCAGTGCATGTGGCGCGGTTGATGATCTATTTATTGAATATAGGATAAAAAAAGTAACTCTTGTCTAATTTCCACTAGTAAACTGTAAAGTAGTTGATAAAGTTGTTGTATATACATTGATACAGTCATTTTGCCCTCTAGGTAAGGTCTTCATCAACTTACCTAGAGGGCATAATGGCTGTGTTATTATATATGTGAGAACTCATTTGTCATACTAAATTACAGTACTCGATAATGGTTTAATAAACCGAAACCAGTCGTCACAAATAAAAGGTCATGAGGCCACTTAGTATTTCAGTTTGTTACTTTGATATTCTCCTTTCATTTAGCGTCGCTTTTCTGGAAAACAGCTAATTCAAAACAGGCAGGGAGTAAACATTTTTAGATTTTTTCATGGCTAACCTGATGGTGATGTTTGAGTTAGATTTTTTTGGAATAAATAAGACACTTTGGCCATAAATCTTGCAGGCAACCCTCATTCATCTTTTTGAATTCAAAATTAAAGTTTTTTTTTTCGCGTTTGTTTTGTTTAAGAGAAATTCATTCATATTTTCAACCTAGGAATACACCCTTGAAATATTTGTCTTGAATTTTGAAACACCCTGTTTATCTGACATTCATACAGCCAATATCAACTCAACTTAACCAATATAATTAAGATCTCTTGAGCTATAAACATTTGCTCATGAGATATTTCATCTGATCTGATTGATATTAAAAAAAACCTGATAAAGTACAAGTATAAATTTTAACTTAATGCATTGCAGGATCTAGATTCATTCTTGATTTATTTGGACTTATGGAAACAATGTTCCCCTACAGAGTTTTTTTTATCAGATTCTACTTATGAAGGGTTTTGCGCAACTATTTCATGTACACTAGACTTAACAGACAAATGAGTATTGCAGGTGGATGCAATACTCATTTCGAGTCAATTCAAGTTGGAGAAATATTCCGCCTGATGTCCCTCTATTCTCTGATAAAACCGCCCAGGAGAAGTAATGTTAGTGGTGGAGAAATGATGAAATCACTTCTTCATATTGGAGATCTGAAAGAAAAAAAGCAAAAAATCATATTCGATATTGAAATAGAAGAAAATATCTCCGAAATTGAAGAGGATTTCTCAGACATTGATGAAGGTTTTGCTTATTTCTGTAGATATGTCGCAAAAAAAAATTAAAAGCACCACCGAATGTGGAGAATGTGTGGATTCGATATTGGGGAAGGGAAATGAGATGTTCAATTCCCTCATAAGAAACATGAGCAGGGGATTTTTAACATTTCCATCACAAAAAATTATTTGCTTTCTTCACGATGTTGAAGCCACAATATCAGATGTTTTTAAGAGGGAACTTACAAGAAATTGCCTTTCAGTAATTTTAAGCAAATTGGCCAATTTTTCTCCTGAAAATATTGTGGGTTGTGAAAACCACAAGGAAGAATTGTCAAGAGAGGCACTGAGGGCATATTTAATCTCGAGATTGAGTATCTGTTGTGCTAAAGAGCATAATGTAATTTTCATCTCAAAATAGAAATATGAGAAAGCTAAATTGTGTCCAGAATAAAAAGTACTTCACTCAAAAAGGAAAAATGAAATTACCAAGAGAATTTCGCCAGTTTTTGTGCAAATGCCAATGTTTTTCGAAAATTGGAGAACAAAAAGTAAAAGGAGAATTTGATAAGTTTTACACAGTAAGTTCGCATGATGCCCAAAGAGCTTTAATTATATAATACATACCATGTATTATAGTAGATATAAAGCATGACAATAATTTTCTTTAAAACTTTAGGAACGAGAACATGTTATTCAGGAAACGGCAGTTAATAGTCAAAAAATATTAGTGACTGTTCCAGGTGTTTTGGAAGATGATAATTATTTGATTTCTGGTGGCGAACCAATTTCGGTAAGTAAAAACTTTCAACATAATTGAGATCTCCAGAAAATATTTCTTGCTATACAGTGGTCCCATTTTTTATCATGTATGTAGGTTGCGGAATCAAATGATTTCCTAAAATCCATATTTACTTTTGAGTATTTGAAACTTTTGAGTTTAGAATTTTTAATACATTTCAAAAAAAGTGAAAACCATAAATCTATAACATCCCAATTCACCAAACTAAATAATGGTACACACAATATATTAATATGCTTTTTAAAGTTGAGTTTCTTTACAGGAAAAGGTATATACAGACTTGACACCAGTGACTCTAGAAAATGATGAAAATGCAAACACTGATACGGAGCTGAATGAATTGAAAAAGAATATCGTCTCAGTAGAACAGTTTTGAACTGGAACCTGAAGAAACAATATCTGTTGAAGTTGAGGATGAGGATGCAGTTTTGGAAGAAAATAATCATAAATGTCGCCCGAACAAAGGAAGGAAGAGAAAATTTCCATCTCAAAATAGAAATATGAGAAAGCTGAATTGTGTCCAGAATAAAAAGTACTTCACTCAAAAAGGAAAAATGAAATTACCAAGAGAATTTCGCCAGTTTTTGTGCAAATGCCAATGTTTTTCGAAAATTGGAGAACAAAAAGTAAAAGGAGAATTTGATAAGTTTTACACAGTAAGTTCGCATGATGCCCAAAGAGCTTTAATTTGCGCAATGGTACATGAAGTGCCTATTAAGAGGAAAAGAAATAACAATTCGCAAAAAAGAACGTTCTCTAGACATTACAAAGTGAATGATATTATAGTATGCAAACAATTTTTTTGCAAACTTTTCGGATATCTAGTGGCAAAGTCGACTTGGCACTAAAATCTAGAAAGAGACCAGAAGGAATAAAAGACTGTAGGGGAATCGGAGGAGGAAAAAACAAGATTTCAGATGAACGTGAAAAAGAAGTGTTAAATCATATTGATTTGTTTCCGAAATATAAATCCCATTATGCTCGAGAACAAACAAATGCCTATTATTTGCGTACTGACACCACCTTGCCTGTTATGTATCAGATATACAAAACAGAATCGAGAATGTCCGTATCATTCTCAAAATATAAGCAAATTTTCCTTACTCATTTCAACTTGAGAAGGAAGTCATTGAAAAAAGATACGTGCAACACATGTGATAAATTAGAGATACTGAAATGTTCTGGAACACTTGAGGAACAAAATATGTATGCGGAACAGAAGGCAACACATTTAAAATCAGCAGAGGATGCAAGAAATTTACTGAAAGACGACAGGAAAAACGCAGTAGATAACAAAGATTGGGAAGTTCTTTGTTTTGATTTGGAAAAGACTCTTCCTCTTCCACGTATACCTACCAATGTGGTCTTCTATAAGCGTCAACTGTGGCTGTACAATGCAGGAATTCATACAGCAAAAAAAAACAAAGGTCATTGTTACTTATGGTTAGAAGGTGAAGCTGGTCGTGGTGCACAGGAAGTCGGATCTTGCCTGTATAAACATATAATGGAAGACGATACCATGATATCATGTAAACATCTGATACTTTGGTCTGACAGCTGTGGGGGTCAAAACCGAAACATCAAAATAGTTTTGATGTTGAAAGCGATACTAGAGGTTCATCCAACTATTCAAAAAATTACTCTCCGCTTTCTGATATCTGGGCATAGCTTCCTCCCTAACGACACTGATTTTGGCGACATAGAATGTGCCTTAAAGCTGCAACAACGAATGTACTCTCCGGACGACTATATAAATGTTATGAGATCTTGCAGACGAAAGAATCCCCTTATTGTTCACAGAATGAAAAGTGAAAACTTTTATGGTACTACTGCCATAGAAAAATCTATAGTGAACAGAAAAGTTGACGTAGAAAATAATAAGGTGAACTGGCTGAAATTTAGAGAGATTGAGGTTCTGAAGGAAAAGCCTTTTAGCATTTTTATTAAAACTCATTTTGAAACTGCTGCCCGAGAAATAAACATCGAAAAAAAACGAGGTAGGCCTTCAAATAACTCCAACCTGGAATTCAATAAACTCCTTGAAAGTCTCTGGCCCAATGGAAAACCTATTGCAGAAAAAAAAATTGAAGATTTAAAATTCTTACTGAGCTTCATACCAAAAGATGCCAAGAAGTTCTACAAGAACTTGGTGAGTGACCCCAGTATTGAGGAAGACATTGACGGGTACAATGGTAACCCTGATTTTGATCTAGAGGATGATGCATAGAAAAATTTATTTTCTCTTTATTTGTAGTAAATGACCAAAGTTGTTTTCAAATATAATTTGTAAACCGGCTATATTTTTTATTTTTAGTGGGTGAATACGAGGTAAATTTCCAAAACCTAAACCGTTATTTTTCATGTATTTCGAAATTTTGCATAACACGACCAAATAACATTTCTGTCATATGGTCATTTGGGTAGAAGTAAAAAGGAGATTATCCCTTAAAGCATAACTTGACTAAGCGCCATTATATTTTTTCAGCGCTCGGCTATAGGTGCTTTTAAAAAAATAATTGTGGCCATGAATATGTAGCATTCGTTTCTGTTAACACAAAAAAATGTAGATCTAAACACTGACGCACTGATTTTTGGTGGACCAGTAAAGTTATTTTACTCTCCTGGAAAAAAGCGTTTTGTCGCTTGGTCGAGTCATGCATAACGCGGTGCACCTTATGTCTTAGAAGCATAGTAGCATAGTTGTCGACCCACTACTTATTTCCTTATTGCTTTGTAGTTTTTCTGATGTGCCGTGTGGTTTTTATTGCCTTGTGGATTTTTATTGCTTTGTGGTTTTCATTTCATTAGTTTCATCTATTTCAAAAATTGACAAATATACAAGGATTTTTCAATGACCAACGTCGAATATGTAGAAAAATTCATCAATTTTTGGATACAGGTTTATATCGGTAATATATTTTTCTGAATAGATGGCTTTCCGGGACTTCATCTTGTTTAGAGATTGTGGTCGCAGGCAATGTGCAAAGGCACATGTTTTTTTGTATTGCACTCGGTGGTGTGGAAGTAATGAATGCAAAAGATTTCATCTGAATAAGACAAAAATCATCCAGGAAAACATCAGACCATTCAAGGAGGATGTGACGGAGGAGGTTGATAGAATTGCATATCGCTATAAAAATATGTTTGGAGAGAAGTCGTCCTTGATTTGTACAAGGCTTCTCACAGGCTTGAATTTTTGTAAGCAGAACTGCGAAACTTGTGAAAAAAGGGCCAAGGAGTCGCACATCGCACTTTCGTTTCGAGATTACCTTATACCACTAGTTATAGAAATGAAACATAAATTGTATCGAATACACATTTTTTGTTTTCATTTCGATAACTAGTGGTATAAGGTAATCTCGAATCCTTAAGTGCAATGTTGACAAATAAAAATCGTGGATGGAAAAACCCTGGATCTTTTCACACCCGTTATTACTTTTGAATATTTTCAACATGAAGAAAATTTCTCTACTCGTTTATTCGTAATGTTATCATGACGGTTCATTCGTCAGAGGATGTATTTAAGCCATAAACTTCAGTTCAAGCTATGAAATGCAGGAGTTTCGCCTTCCTTCGCACCGTTCTAATATTTCAAAAACGAGTGGGTGCCAACTATTAAAATTATTGATTTTGTGTATTTAATTTGAAGTAAAATTTTGTTTATTAATTTTTTTTGTCAAAATGTTATTCAAATGTTAATGAAATTATTTGAAATGTTTCTTTACTAATTGAAAGTTTATGACTGATTTGCACCTGACCTCTATAAACAAACAACACACAAGTCCACACTGCACTGATAGTTAACAGATGGTAAGATCTTACTACAAAAATATATATTTCACCCTCCACTTCATTTGAAGTAAACAACGAAGGAAAATATGTATTTACGCAAGCCTCGGTTGTGACATTTTATGGCTTAATGACTTATTCTCCAGGAATATACTGCTATTTATTTTTTCAATACGTTAAATGGGAAATTGATATGGTGTCTGCTTCGTACAGAGTTGGCCAAAATGAACAATTTTAAAGGGAAACTTCGGTTTTCAAACTAGATAGATGAAAACCGATAGCTATTGATATCATATTTGAAAAAATAATGTAATAACACCATTGGATTCTACATAAAAAAGTGTTTTGGAAGTGTTTTCAAGAAACAAATTTCTGACAGGAAAAATGTTTAAGCAACTTTTCAAAAATTCACATTTTTTGAAAAACATGTTGTAACTCGGAAACGATGATATATTTATATTTACCAAAATATTGTATACCATGTTATATATACATTCTTTTTAAGAAATAAGTTTTACACGACACCTTTTTCAAGATCCGGCCTTCCTTGACTATTCCAATTCAAATTATTGTCTTATGGAAAATAAATATTTTCATTTTTTTTTATATTAATATGCGGTTTTCACCATTAAGTTTGTCATGAAATTTGGCACAGCCATCAGTTTTCATCTATCTAGTTTGAAAACAGGAGTTTCCCTTTGAAGGTATCCAGTTTGACCCACTGTGTACATATACAGGCTGGTACGTCAGAACTTCCATCAGAAGTTTGTGGTGGAGTATTAGAGATCGATGCATAGGAATCTTTCAAATTATTATTCAATATACAGAGTGAAAATAATTCATCAAATAGTATTCAATTTGAAAAAATCAAGAAAAAATGTTTTTGTTCACCAAACATTGAAAAAAAAACTATTATTGATAATATAATATCGTCATAACAAAATAAAATCTGTCGACAATGTGATTTTTGAAAATGGGGACAGTTCAATAGATCAACTTTTTGATATCGTTGGTATATCTTCTGAACCATATATAATCTCCTATTTTTTAAAGTACTCGTCGGACAGTATCCAAATATAAAAAGTAATATAAGTATTGGGGTTTATTGTTCGGTATGGTCTAGAAAAGTCAAAAACAGTTGAGCCTCGGAAAGTTATCGGCGGATCCCTTCTCAATAATCAGTTGTAACTATTTCATTAAAATGTTTCATCCATCCTTCACCCTGTATATTGGTTATTAATTTTAAATGGTCTTACTCATTGATATCTAAATTCTTGATAATTATCTTATTAGTCAGTGGGCTATGCTTGAAGACTGGCCGTAAACAAATCTAAAGTAAATGGAACTTCAAACGTTCAAGCCAGTTTCTATATACCTATACAGTAGGTTTAATGGACCGACGCCTATCAGAAAACAACTACTCCCCTGGCTAATACCACGAAGGGCGTTGGATTATATCCGACAGGCGTCAGTGTAGGAATTTTCACAGAAAATGTCCTGCATATGCAATTGACAATACAACTGAAAGAGTCGACCTTCAATTATGGAACCGGCACACTTGCAGACCGGTTTCGGGCTTATTAGCCACTCATCAGTGCAAGATAGTGACCATCATCGACCTACAGTCAATGATATTCCACAATTGAAAATCGGAATTCCTTCAGAGTATTTCATTCCTCTTCCAAAGCTGAAGCGAACATCACAAAATGTCACTCCATCTAGTGGACGAGGTACTAACCAACTGCATATCCGTAATTTGCCCGATTCCTCTGAATAAGGAAGAATGGTCACTATCTTGAACTGATGAGTGGCTAATAAGCCCGAAACCGGTCTGCAAGTGTGCCCGTTCCATAATTGAAGGTCGACTCTTTCAGTTGTATTGCCAATTGCATATGTAGGACATTTTCTGTGAAAATTCCTGCACTGACGCCTGTCGGATATAATCCAACGCCCTTCGTGGTATTAGCCAGGGGAGTAGTTGTTTTCTGATAGGCGTCAGTCCATTAAACCTACTGTGTAGGTATATAGAGACTGGCTTGAACATTTGAAGTTCCATTTACTTTAGATTTCTTGATAATTACACTCCTTCAATTCTATAAATTTGTTGAAAAATAACAGTTTACTCATTTTTTTTTCAGCACCACTATATGGTTACTGCAATATATTTTGGGGTGATCATGTTATGGATGAATGTCATCATATTTATCAGAAAAAATGCATCCAATATATGCCTTTTAAAGCTGAAGCTCTTCCGCTTGACCTCCGTTTAAGTAAGAGGTCAATGCCGGTTTGGCGTCATTTTGACTTCGCGTAGTCGGATGGTGAGTCGGATGGCGATGGTCCAGCAAGAAGTCGTTGGTCATTGTCGTCGGTGGTGGTGGTGGTGTAGAAGAGTAAGACAACCCCTCAGCGAGGTTTGTGGGGTGGTGCAAAGAGCAGTCTTTGCGTGTGTGTGGGTGTAGGAAAGAATGACAATTGACAGGGGGGGGGGTGTTGTGACGGGTGTTTGGTGTAGGTTTTCGTGATGGGTCCTACTTGGACGTCTCGATTTGGGGGGGTCCTCGAATTGGTCCTTGATTTGGGTCCTCGAATTGGTCCTCGATTTGGGCCCTCGAATCGGTCCTCGATTTAGGTCCTCGAGTTGGACCTCGATTTGGGCCCTCGAATTAGTCCTCAATTTGGGCATAAGAGAAATAATAATAATAATAATAATAATAATAATACAGGGTGTTGATGGAAAACACATCAAATACAGGGTGTGTACGTCCGGCGTTAAAGAAAAAAACATAGCTGCCAACGTGTAAAAGAAAAAATTTGGCACCAGTTCCAGTAAATATGACGAGTTCATTTTACACACGAGGTGTGGTCGTCACATTAAAAAACTTACAACAACAAATCAGATGGATCGTTCAGAATTGAAAAAACTCACGTTTCATTGAATGTTGAAGGAGGCTGCATGAACCTCGTAGCGGGGGGTAACTTCACAATTTTTCACACTCACACACACACACACACACACACACACAAAATTTTCGTTTTTCATTTCAACTCAATGAAAAAAAATATATCAAACAGTTTTCTTCGCATATGTTATTGCCATCACGTATTATTGATAAAGTAGCAAACAACAGGAAATGTGATAGCGGCAAAGAAATACATCATTTAGCGGTTGTTTGTGTGTGTGTGTGTGAGTGAGAGGGGTCAGCGTGTCATGTGAGTGTGAGACAGATGGAGATTGGATCCAGGGTGATCCGTTTCGAAGATAAAGCCAGCGCAGTGCGGTGTTGTCGGTTGTAAAATAAAACATTGTTTATGGGTGCGATGAGGCGTTGCCGTTTTTTGCATGAAAAATGGCGAAAGAAGAGAACAAAACATTTTTAATATTTATTATACATTTTCATTTTGATAATATATTATAAAGCCATGTGTATAGAATATCTGCGTTTCGGAGGCTGCAATTATATTTGGTTTGACTGTGAATGTGGTGCATACATGGTGAGACACCTTCGTTGTTGCCGAATGTGGGAACCATCCACGATGTATTGTCATACTCTTCTAAATTCACAGCGTGTGTAGGTATATTCAACTCGTGAAATTTCGCAATTAGATAGTCACGTTTTTGATGTCCTCGCACATAAACGATATCGACATTTCGTAGATTTTCCATGAGGATAGCATCTAATTGATTATATTCCACATAGCCGGAGGAATACCTCAATCCATGAACGTTTCGCTCCAGGTAACAGACGGTACGGCGATCTTCTTTACTCAAACAGGAAAATGGTTTGTTTGGCAGCAATAAAAAGTTACTACACTGATTTCCAATCCTAATGGATATCTCCTTAGGATGGAATTGTTGCTCGACGGTGAAACCTTGAATATCTACAACAGCTATTCTCATGTTGACTCTCTGATTGATACTGAAGAAAAATCACATCTTCAGTTCCATTTCTTGATAATTTCGCTGAGTGGGAGTTGCTCGATGACAGTGTCGTGCACAATGATGCAATAGGCTCGTGTATTTTGTGGAAATCCCTCAGATGCTTCGATTTCAAGTTTTACATCGACACTGGAACTTTTGATGCTCTCATCCCGTCTGGAACAATCGATGATGAAGAGAGTTTTTTGTATAAAGTCGGCGGTATTGATGAGAGGATTATGTTGATTAGTCAATTTGTAGCTAAGACCGAATTGTGCGTAGTTGAAGTAGGCTTGCAAAAAATTCATTTTCCCAAAATTCAGATGCATATTTTCTTTGGGGTAATTTTCACCGTTTAAAGTCAACGTTATATTAGTAATATATGGTTGAATTGCGTTGGATCATTGTTGACTTTGGTGTAATCACGATCTTTTTGGAAACATACAATCACATAGCGAGGGCTTTCGAGAAACGAAGAAGTCTTGACGGCCCATATTTCATTTTTTGCTCCTTGTGTGAGAGCAGGCAGCATATGAAGTTCCCATTTTCTGAACGGTATGAGAATAGGAGTGTCGGCTTGGATAGCTTTCAAAAGTTGCAATTTGATTTGATCATGAGGGAAGATTCGTTTAACTTTCAGTTCGATATTTTCAATTTCCAGCTTAACTTCAGTCTTTGGCGTACCAGGAGTCTCTTCTATTTTGAAACAGTTGCTATCATCTCCAGCTCGTACTAATCGGATGGTGTGTTTACCATAGGAAACACATTGATAATCATTGAAAATATTCAAGAAATGCTTGATAGGTATAAGCATGTTGAACGTTAAAGATGTAGTTTGAATGATGCCGAAGCTGTTTGGGTATGTCCATCCTGAGATGGCCAAGTTTTTGATATCTTCATCGGTGAAGGTGAGGAAGCCTCTTGACAGTACTAACAATTCCAACTTCACGAACTGCTTCCAATTCTTTACCATTTTGCTCATATACAGCAGATTGAAACATGAAAGCACCAGCATTATTCACAAAGGTCACTAGACCCTCTCCTTTAGTCCTCTCAACTTTTCCGCTGATAAATAGCAGGCTATCGTACAAAGCATCATAGGCATCGGATTGATTAATGTTGATTTCGATGACGTCATTATTGCGAAAAGATTTGACATACGGGTAATAGGTTCGCCATTCTACCTTTTGTATGGACTCATCGTTTTGCGGTTTTCGGAAAATGTTGAACACTTGATTGGACAACATGATAACCCAGAGATTTCAGGAATAATTTATTTTCCGTTGACAGTTGTTGTTGATGATGTTTGAAGGTCTTGGTGAAGACTGACGTGGTGGTTGGTGATGAGTTATTCTTATAGATAGCCAGCACCATACTTTCGTTTCAATTCCAAACGAATTATTATTTCTTCGTTTCGAAAATCAATGAGTCTGGAATGTTGGTCGAGCACTCGTAATGAAATGTTGTTTATTTCGTCTCTATGTGCAATAGGTAGATAAATGAGATGATTAGGCGTTTCGTCGATTGCGTAACCAGGATCAACATCAACAGCAAATTCGTATATCGTATGAGACGGTGTGTCGTTGTAGAAGGCTCCAAACGTAATGTTGCTATCTATATGTATGGTACGTACTTTAATGATATCCACAGGTAGATCGGATGCGTAATGCAAGTTGGGCTCGAGAAGGGTGGACGAAAAACCCAAAATGTGAGCCAAGCTATTTGCAGGTCGGAAATCGATGGAGTGTTTCAGACAGAATATTTCACTCTTTATTCACTCTTTAGCGTATTATTGTTCGGCTTGAGATAGAAAAATTCTTGAGGATTTTCCTTGTATGTTTTAGGTACAATGTATTTGCTGACTAAAGCTTCAATATCACCAATTTCATAAGATCCAGAGGGGATATCGATAGTTTTTTGTTTAGTTTTGTCACCATTTTCGTAATAATAGAATTTCGTGTCTTCTTCAATGTTCGGTATACTGTTGTACGAATGGAAACTGAGCAAAGCTAAACTGTATTCTGAATCGGAATCCAATCGAATGGGTGGATTGAAATCGATGGAAAGTGTCGAAGAACGACTCGTTAGAGTTAATATCATAGACATGACTGATACATTTTTCACATGCACACACCTTAAATAAACAACAACAACAATATTTCAAATCATTTATTTCTACAATAATAGCATTCTCTTTGTGAGCTAACAGGACCATAATACATTGCATTTTGTAGCGATGATGACGCAGCTTCATGTCGATAATGGATGAAACGAATCTGCAAAGCGAATCGATGTTGGTAGTCCTTTGGTAATTTATGCCATACATCCAATAATTCCCAAGGTTCAGCATTCTCAATCAAATAGTCAATCGATAGAGTTTTCAATTCAGAATCGGTTAGATCCCGCAAAGATTTATCTCTAGACATTTTTGCAGGTATTGTGAAGTAGAAATTGTAGGCACAAATGTCCACAATTACTCTGATCAAAGTTTTGATGTCGATCATTGTTATATGTAATCGTTGTACCCCTTCCCAAATATCGAACCAATTCCATTGGGGGTTTGAGATTACCGAAACTATCAAAATATTGTACAGCATTGCCGTTTTTAATGTAAGCTACCCAATGAGTGCCTGCATTCAATTGAGAATCTAAGTTCAAAACAGCAGCCGTGGACCACAAGTTGGCAACGTATCACGCATAAAGACTCCACGAAAATGTGGTATTTTCAATTGATGGGCACATTTTTCAATTTCTGAATCATATAATGCTCTATGGGGTAGCTTCAACAGGAGTTTTTTTGCTTTTTCAAGTAAAGACCTCGTCCTTTGCGATGGTGTTGTTTTTTTTGAAACAAACCATATCCTCGAGGTGTTTTGCGCAGGTACAAACCGGAACCCAAATGTTCCATAGCTTTATTGTGACGTTGATCTTCTTCAAGTTTTTTTTTGGCATTTTTTGCATCTATCACGGTTTTTGCGATTGCGCTCGCTCCCCCTACCAATGAACCCAAAGCTGAAAGACCTGCCAATATGGGTATGAGTGGTAAAATTCGTCCGGATTTTGCTTCGAATGGAATAACTCTCGGTATACGTATCTTCTTACGTCCTCCAGCTTTCTGAACAGCCATTTTTGCCGCCTTAAGAGCGGATGCCGCGGATTTCTTTACGTCATTCGTTGTGGGCTTCCAATTTTTGATTATATTTTGCAAAATGCTGCGTCTAAATGATTTCACACTTCCCATTCCTAATTTGCGTTTGGACTTCATTACTCCGGTGACGAAAGGAGCGCTCGCTTTCTCGCCAAATGTTGCATCTTTAGATTTCACTCGTTGCCACGCCTTTTCTTCCAGATCTTTATCAGCTCTATGTCGGGCTTCAAGAAACTTGTCTTGTGAATATGCCAAGTCGTGTTGTTTACAAGCCGAGTCTAGTGGATTAATACCAGGATCTCCTCGTGCAAGACGTTCTTGTAGTTTCGTACCAGGACCGCAATACTGATAACCAGGTAAGTGTAATTCGAATGGTAGCTTATTGATTAGCGTATTGACGACACCTTCTCCTTGATAAGTCAACATTAGGAATGATATATGACATCAATGTGCACGCTACATATTGAAGTGAAACTCCCAAACACTAATCAGAACATGGAAGTCGTTCCACAAGACAATACGTTACCCATAGACAACTTGGACTATTTGAATGATGGTGTCAAGTATCGAAATAAACATGGCAAGTTGTTGCCCAATTCGTTTCGCGCCATCATATGTGGTCCATCAGGGTGTGGAAAAACCAACACAGCATTATCGATATTATTTCATCCGAATGGAGCCAAATTCGAAAATGTCTACGTGTACTCAAAGTCGCTTTATCAACCCAAGTATCAGCTGCTTAGAGAGATATTGGAAAAAGTCAAAGGAGTTGGTTATTTCCCATTTCAAGACAACGAAGAAATTCAGAGTCCAGAGGCGGCCAAACGAAATTCCATATTCATATTCGATGATGTAGCCTGCGATGGTCAGCAGAAAATTCGTGAATATTATTCCATGGGTCGACATAAGGACATTGATGCCATCTATTTGTGTCAGACGTATTCCAAGATACCCAAACAACTAATACGTGACAATTGCAATATGATTGTATTGTTCAAGCAAGACGAAATGAATTTGAAACATGTATTCGATGAACACGTCTCTCCCGACATGTCTTTGGATGGATTCAAGAAATGTGTGCCGAATGTTGGCGTGACAAGTATGGAACTTTTATCATTGTCAAGGAATGCGATTTGAATAAGGGGCGATATCGAAAAGGTTTCGATAAGTACATAAGTGTGTATGAATAGAGATGAAAACGTTATTCGTCAATATGAAACCACTCAGTAAAGAAGTCGATGTTGTGCGCAAGAACAAAATCAATAAAATTTCAAAAAGTATAAGAAAAAAGTATCTAGCTCTGAAATTGGGAAAGTCTGAAGAGGATGAATCTTTACAAAAGTTTTTTCAACCTATATCGAAGCCGCTGAAGGATATTGCTGAAATCTCCAAAAAATCGGTGGGCCATTTGAGACATGTCAAAAAGGAGGAGAAAGAGGAAATAAAGACGGAACCATCATTCGATCAATCTCGAGCATTTGAAGAAACACAATTTTTACCACTTGAAGATGTTGCAGAGACGTCGGGAAAGGATGATGAGGTATTCCACGAGTCGCCATCACCGCCACCACCACCACCATCAATAGAAAATATTTCAGAGGAGAGTATGATGGAAAATCTGGAGCAATATCCACCCATATCACACAAATATGTCATGAAACACTGGGCTAAAGACGACTCAATCGATAAAATATATGGACCAGTTTATGACGAGTCCTCTTCGAAATGGATTCTCGGTAAAAACTACATTGACTTTGATAAACGTGGTAATATTACAACTGAAGGATTCGCATTCAAAGGAACTCCAGGGCTATATAATTTGATCTTTCTCGATGAACCTGAAGACTTCAATAAGGAGGATCAAGCCTCTTATAAACGTTTGTTGGACGTAACACAAGCCCACCTGAATGCCAGAGGATTCATGAAGGGAACTCAAAAATGGAAATGGTCCGGCATAATAAGACCTATGTTTCGAACTCAAACACTTGGTAATGGTTACGATAGCAATGATGTTGTTGGTTCCAGCATTCTACAAACGAACGCCATCGATACTCATCGTTGGATATATAATGACAAGCCCTTCGAGTATGTGTATTGGGATGATCCGAACGAGTTATGCGATAGATTAAAGCTGCTTATAGCTTCGAAAGATGCTGGAAATACGTCACATGACAATGAAATTACAGCTATATTCAATGAACTCAGAGAAGCCAACATTATTCAATAATAAATCATCTGAAAATGACATGTATTTTATTCCAAAAATATAATTTGATGAATAATGCAGAAACGACGTGAAAATCGCACCAAAAAAATGTCAAAAATTCGATACGAAAAAAAGGTTCATTTTATCAACTTTATCGTATAGAAAAATACACATTTTTGATCACACATTTTTCGCAAAACTCATATGATTTGCATTGTAATACGCTATCGAAAAGAATGCAAAAACAACATGGGAATCGCACCAAAAAAATGTTAAAAATTTGATTCGAAAAAAGAATTCATTTTGTCACCTTTATCGTATCGAAAAAATGACAAAAATTCAATGCGTGGAAACAAGCATTTTTTGAACACTTTGATCACGTTGAAAAACACATATTACTAGAATCATATCGATGTGGGTCACATTTCCATCATGACTATCGACAAGTTCGGGCGTAGCTCCAATAGGAAGCGAAAGCATTCTACAACATCAGCTGTAGGCAGTAGTGGAGGTTTGCTACATACGCCCGATGGCAACATCGATTTTGATAATTTGAAATTGTGTAATGTGAAGAGACCTACGAACGCATCTGATGCAGTCAACAAAGAGTACATGGATGAAGCTGACATAGTATTGGAGGGGCCTTTTGTGTAGAAATGATGTTCAACAAACACAATATCTGAATTCGACCACGTGATCTGAAGGTATAAGAGCACATGCAAATACAAAAGGATATTCAGTTTGAAAAATGTCTCTCGATAGTGGTTATGGTAGTGGTGAAGTCGAAGTAATGTGTGATAGTGGTGATGATGATTACAACGAAACTCTAAGTGCAATAGACAGAGCATTGGGGCAGTACGAGATGGCTGCTCGAAACGAACGTCAATTGCTATTGATGACATCACCCATGTCATCTTATGAGATTCAATGTGGTCTAAGTCCATCCAGAGACTTCAGCCCATGCATCATATTGAAGCAACAATTCTCCATTCGTTCCATCAATTTAACAACTTATGAATGGGCGACCCTCATTGACATTCTGCAACAAGTAAGGGAAAATTTCTTTGATTCACAAATCGATGTAGATGAATATGATCCGATCACAACACGTTGCGGGGACTACATATACGTCACACAGTACATCGAAAGTGATACCAAACAAATTTCTATTTCCAAGGATACAACAAACATGGAGCTGTTTCAACAAGATGTAAATGATATCCTGAACACTCATATGGGGGTGCTGTCAGATCGTATCGCTATGCTAGATGCTTTGAACTTTTGTGATTATTATCGAGGTGTTTTTCATATTATTCAGTCATGGTTACGTGAAAATAAAACTAATTTGACTTTGGAAGAAATTATAGAAGGTTTTTGTCAGGCCTCATCTATAGATAGTCTGTATGCTAATGCTTTACGTGAATATTCATTTTATTATAAACAAAAGCTACTGTATGATTTATGTAACAGATGAGAAAATTCAATGTTTACCTTTTTTATAGCTTAACAAACCTGGTGGTTCGCTGCCATCCTCAATTGTTAGCATACAATCACATACTTTATAAATAAAACACATACAAAATATAATTGTTTTTCCTTTATTCAAAATCCTCATTTCGAAAATACAACAAAAAGTCACTTTTTTATTTCTTTTATTACATCAGTATACATCAAGTAATTGTAATTGTTTTCAAGTGATATTTGAGTCTTCTAGGATACTATAGTGCCCCCAAGGTAATGTGTCATTTGAGTCTCTCAACAGAAACCGTTTGTCATCGAATGGACTCAAAGCAATTTTGTTTTGTTCAATTGAATATAAATTATGAGACTTTGACTGAATAATCCTCTGAGTTGATGTCTTTTGAATTCGTTCGAATAAACAATTCAGATAGTCCTGGAAAGTTATTTTTTGTTTCACTACATTATATTTGATACCCTTTCCCTTTTTACTACATTTTCCCCCTTCAACCAAAAAAGAATACATTTTCGATATAAGACCAATAAATTCGGTCATTATATGCCCATTATTTTCATCTTTCATTAACCCCACCACCTTTTTGTTTCTTTGAGGAATATTATAAATATTATATATATTATCTGTTGGATAATCACTCGTATCAAATTTATGCCAATCTTCTTTGATAGTGGCATATACATCATCACAAACGAGTTCATAAATTAGACTATCTGTATCAGTATAAAGCAATTTACAATTGTCAATACCAAATTTAGGTAACATGTATTGATAATGGAAATCATACACCACAGTTTTTGATAGGTCCAAAATAGCCATTCCAATATATAATGGTTTATCAAAAATTATCTCAGTTTTTCTCATTTCAATTGCTATCAAGTCTTTCTCTATAACAGTTCTATCAACAAATTTTGGACTTGCAATCAAATTTTTTGCTCCATACCTCCCCTCCCATTTTCTAACCAGTTTTACGATTCTGTGGTTCCTTTTGTTTTCCATTGTTTTGCCAAAACAGGCATTATTCATTAGTTTATAAAGGTTTTTCTCAAAATTATTTTTTGAGGTAGCTCTTAGTTTGGTGTAGAAGTCAATGTATGACTTCAACCAAGCAGCTTGTTTGAATTTCAGAACACACATTCCATTTGCTAGATACTGCTTTAAATTCCTATAATGTAAAACATACTTTCTTTTGCAAAAAGAGTTGTCATCAATTTGGGTATTTTTGAATTTGGAGGTTTACGATGTTCTGGAGCTAACGGTAAATCTTTGTGTAAATCATGTAAATGTTCGGGATATGACAAGTCTACTTCTTGATGTAACCAAAATATCAGATGATTCATCTGATATTTTGGTTACATCAAAATTTTCCATCCATTTAAATCCTTTATAGGGGAGATACTGACACATTGCATGATCATACAGATTATTCACATCATAGTACATAATGTATTTGGACTGTTGTGAAGAATCATAGTCAAGCATATATTTATTATTAGCCTTAGAATAACGATTAGATGTCTGAGATACACCCCGTCGAATACCCTTTTCCAAAAATAATAAAACGTCAACATCTTGTATGGTTTCCAATTTGCATTTTGTGTATTTCATCATACAGCTCCAAGTATAGCCAGGTAATGTATAAAAATGAGCAGGATCCAATTTATAAGTCATGTGACATTCATCACGAAAATTTTCGAAAACAACACTCAATAACATTAGGTCAGTTTTCATGTAAAGATCGCTGTATTCCCCCAAATTTTTTATTTTGAATGAACTCCAAACGTGTTGTGCATGTTCGTAGTCTTCCTCACTTATATGTACATCATTTAATTTACTGTAAAACTGCTCGATACTTGGTAGCTGCTTCTCATCCAACTTTTCTACATTGGTTATGTAATCATAGGGATATACTCCTTTTCGAGTCAATAATTTGAGGGCATCGGTGTGTAAATACTGAAATTCGTTTTCCAAAATATGGAACTCGTCTTCAGCTAGAGTGGAAACGAGCGCATCCAAAGAGGCTCCTAAGAAACGAAATGAATCAATGAATCTGAATTTGATGTCTGTATTTTCATCATACTTGGTGACTGAAATATATTTTTCTTTATTCATTGGCAATAGACTCAGTCGTCCATTCTTTGCCAAAGCTCTGATTATTAAATGACAATCATACCCGGAAAAATTATGAAACACCACCGGAACCACAAAAGTTTTTTGTACAGTAAGTTGCACTGCGCATGCGCAAAACCCCGAAAATCCCCATTGAAATGATTATGATCTCTTGTGATCTTATCATTGTCTCTAAACGGTTTTTCACAAATATGACAATTTTCGGTGGCATTATTCAAATTAATGTTTTCATTCATGGGTATATTTTTGATTTTTGATTGAATGAGTAAAGCTTCATCCTCCATTTGTTTTGAGAACCACTCCATACAATCAGGTCCTCGATAACCTTTGAAATGAGATAGAGAGTCATCATAGGAACATTTTACATAATAACCTGCGCTATAAGCAACATGTTTTTGATAACGAGATGAAGTCAAGTCTTTTTTCTCTTGGAATGGCAAAAGTAATGATTCAAAATCAGCGTATATAACAAATGGAATTTTTTCCTTAAAAACATAATCTTTGAACTGTATAAATTTTTGTTTCGAAAAAGAAATTTTACATTCATTCTTCATTTCAACACATTCAACACGGTGTGCATTCACTTTTTCTTGGCTAGTGAAATGATTCAAACAACGATCACAAAAAAAAGCTTGTGACCATTTTTTGATACTTGAGATGACAATAATCTAGAGAGATTCTTTATCCAACAGTAATGATATGTAATTTCAGTTTCATCCTCATCAGTTTCCAAAGACCCATATTTTTTTGGTTTCACATGATACTCATTTTTAATCAGTAGTAAATTGACATGCCTATCCATTTTATCATTAGTCAAACGAGCTGGTACTACATTAAATTTTGATTTATTTTTTTTCTTTTCCAAAGTGTACACATTAATAGAGATATTGTTGAGCTTTTCAAATCTTGTTATTTTGTTCAACTTCATAGGCATCTCAATATCCTTCAAATTCAAAACTTGTGAGAAATGTGGGTATGAAGAAGTCCTATTTGTATTATTTCCAGAATGAATTGGATACAAAGCACTGACAATCGACCATGCGAAACAAGCATTGTCATTATTTTTAATATTGATACACGCCATTTTTTTGGCAATTTGATGTGGAAGTTCAATGAAAGATGAACCATTTCCTATTTCAAATTTATTGATATTAATTTCCAAATTGACTATACCCCTTAAAGCCCAACCACTATCTCGTTCCTGAAATTCGGATAATTTATTGAAAATTATATCTTTGATATATTGTTGAAACCAATTTTTCAATTCAGTCCCATGGTCAATAACAACATTTTTTTAATGAAAATATTTGAATTCGCTCATGGATTGATTAATATTATTTTTGATATATTCCCCACAAAAAACAGAATTTACTTTAACAGGTCCTTTTTTTCAAAATACGAGTAATTCTATTTTTGAAAAGAAAATATGCATCTTCAAAAAATTGTTCAACATGTATGTGTTTCAAATTTATAATAACTCCAGTTCGTATGCGTCTTGCAAAAGAGGATTGAATATCCTCTCATTTTACTCTTTCACTTCTTTTCTCTTTTAATGATTCACCACCACCACCCACATGTTCATTAAATATTTTTTTGACTAACATTCGAAAGCGTTTCAAGTGAGATAAATTTGTTTGCAATTTCACAAAAGTGCCGTGAGTCACATCTGAGTTCAAAATAGCTCTATTGATCAATCTAATATGTTTATTGGCTAATTTAATCCAATGTTCACGTTCTGAAATTGTGGAGGATTTTGAAATTTTGAAAAAGCCTTTTGAAAAATGCTAATTATACCATCACTAACCACACCCATATCCTCAGCCATGGTCACAAATATCACTTGAACTTAACAATTACTAACCTTTATAATTCAATAATTTCAAATAAAATTTTTTGGGCACTATGCCCTCGAAAAACCAGTCCGTATTTCTTAGGTACGAATTTGGATAAATTTTTCTTCATCACTGGTGTGCATCTTTGTGGAAGAAAAACACTTTTCTCCTCCAAATCTATGAGGGTGGTTTCCCCATACTTACTGTTGACAATTTTCATATCATGTATGATTTGTGGTTCGTCCTTTGGTAACTCCGATAATTTCACAGTTTCTTTCAATTCTGCAAGAGTACAGCCATTAATTTCAGAAATATTCATCTGTAAAATGAAACTATTTGAACACAAGTCCTTAAATCATGAAAAATCTTCTTACATTTTTGTTTCACGATATTGTTGTTGGTGAAAATGTGTTAAAAATTTTTTGGTAACTTCTAAGTCGTTTGTCTTAGTATTTAGCAAACACAGTGTGACAACGTGCTACGCTGATGATAAACTCTGTGAAAGTGATTCGACTAGGTAAATTTCTGGTATTTATGATATGAATGAAGGCGTGAAAACCACTCCCTATATGTCACAGGAAGAAACATCCTCTGTGAAAAAACATCAACTAATATCTCAAACCACATTGTTTATTGATTCTTATCACTTGAAAAAAATCCAGTTGCGAAAAAAACCTCAATTGGTATATCACAGGAAGTAACTTCCTCTGGGAAAAAAAAATCAACTGAAATCTCAAACCGAATTTCCATTAACTTTTTCTTATCACAGGAAACAACTTCCTGTTTTGAACGCTACAAAATTCCTACATTCAGTTTCACACCCATTTTGATAAACCTAATCAAAAACCTAATTCCTTGTTGACAAAACCGTTATGATCGAAAAACAAATTTTATTGTTCGGTCATTACCACAAAATCCTATTTTATTCATCAACCATGAAATTCTCCTTCTCCCATCCACGCTTCTATCTGCTATTTAAAACATGTTCTTTTACGTTTAGAAACAATTGTCAGTTTTTCACTTCAAGTCGAGTGTTTCGAGTGTTTCAAGTGTTTTGAGTAATTGTGCTTTTTTTCAATCACAATATGGTTGATGAAAATACAGAGTACCACGAAGAGGGGGACTACAACATCAGAGGATTTTGGGATTACATTTCCCTAAAAACTAATCGGTACACACTTCCAGCAGATTTGTGGACGTACTTGGAAGAAAAGTATGTATAATGATTTTTTTTATTGTGTTTATAATTTGAATTTTCAGTAATATCATACTGGATGATATACCAGATGGTGTGGAAATTCCAGATGATTTATTGAGACAAAAGCAAACAAGGGACATGAGAAAAAATGATGAAAAATTTTGGAATTATATCTGTTACAAAATCAGACGGTTTACCCCTCCAAAGAATTTGATAAAATATTTATTGGATAAGTATGTATATTCAAGAGAGTGTGCAGTATTTATATTTCGATTTTTTTAGCGATTTAGACTTTTCTGACATGTCAAAGGATATTTGGATACCTGTGGAGGTATTAAATTCTACTAAACCGTTCAATTCCTCCTTAACCAAAGAAAGGAACAAATTAAATCTCAATTTGAACTTTGGTGGGCTGCAGCCACAGCCTTCAACATCCAATGAAACGTGAGTTTTTTCACATGTTTTCCAAAATTTTCATTTTCAAAATATTTCAGTTATGTTGACAGAACCACCTGTCAGCCCTCTACGACTTGAGATGATACCTTCACAACCTTCAACATCCAATGAAAGGTGAGTTGTTTTTTCACATGTTTTCCTAAAAATTTTCATTTTCAAATTATTTCAGATGTTCAGTGATGTTGACAGAACCACCTTTCAGCCCTCTACGACTTGAGATGATACCTCCATAGCCTTCAACATCCAATGAAACGTGAGTTTTTTTTCACATGTTTTCAAAAAAATTTCATTTTCAAATCATTTAAGTTGTTCAGTGATGTTGACAGAACCACCTTCCAGCTCTCTACGACTGGAGATGATACCTCCACAGCGTCCAATCGTAAACGATCCAACTGATTTGTTGTAAGTTTCCAAAACTTTTTTGCTACCAAATTACTCTTAGAATACTTTCAGCTGTCAAGAGATGATGTGGATGTCCCCAGCTCCACCTACATTACTACCAATCAACACACCTCATTCATCAATAATTTGCAAATATTGTGGGGTGATATTCTGCTTTTGCAAGTGGAGTCTTGAATGGCATCGATCACATCGTCAAGAAGCACATCTCTTGAGATGTTATGAAAAATGATTCTATCCCCTAATACATAAAATATACGTATTTACACAAACTTTTGCTTTTATTTAGTTTCATTGAGAGCTTTCCCCTCCCCCTACCCTCAAATCATAAAATATATTTAAAAACTTTCAAATTCAAATTTTTTTTCACTTAATATAAAAACATGTTGATGTCAAGTTATATAATTCTCTCTGCTGTTTTTCAAAATATTCTCTTGTTACGTTTCAATTTAGCACTAGATCAAACTGCTCTTATGTGACCTTTCAAAACACTACCTTACCTTTTAAGATCTTTATTCAAAGGATATTAACAATGTAATTAAGTTACAAGTAGATTTTATTCATTTAACATCATAGTAATGGGAATCTTCCGTTCCATAGAAAACCATACCTGAAATGTATAAGAATAAATGTATGCTCCCTGACTAACTGCTTTGACCAGTACTTACGCATTCTCCTATTGCCAATCGACGTTGGAGATCCGAAATTCCTCGCTAGGTTGAAATAGTTGTTATTGTTTGTTTCTCAGTTTTCTTCACCTATCATTTTTTTTGCCGTTGTCTGCCTTATTCCCTATATCTTTCCAAGAATATTTCTTGCATAGATCGTTATTCATTACTTCCAGAAGGATTACTGACATATTAGAGCCATATCGCCTGAAAAACAATATTAGTTAGCTCTGGTTTCTGAATACTGTTTGATATTTTCGGTAAATATTCTGCATAATATGAATGCTCTAATATTTGTACTGAAAGGGAAGGTTATGGCGACTTACCTTATATGTTTCTATTCCATCGCATGAATAAGGATTGGTAAATAGTTGAAAATAGGTTGGAACAATATATTTTGTAAATATTCGTAAACAAGGTTAAGAGACAGCTGTTGGTTGACATCTGCCGAACTTTCGTAGTATCGTTCCGTCGACTTACACCGAACTAGTTCTACAGTTGTTCACGGGTGGAGGATTTATCGGTTACTCAAGTTGTCAAGGGTTGTTTTAGGGTTGCATTGCTTTGAGAAGGAGTTTTGATGGGTCATGGACTTGTTGATGATGTATCAAGTGGCTGTGGAGGAATTGTTAGATTTATGATGTTGTGCACAGCGCCCCCTTGGTGCTTGTAGTGTAGATTGGATGCACTGTGGCAACAACTGGTTAGCTGTCAGATGTGGCAGTCGCTTAGTATTTGGAAGTTAACCTTCGGTGAGCTTGGTTCGGAGTTCAAAGGGTACCATCAGACTGATTGTAGGATATATTTGGTTGTATTTGTGCCATCCTTCACGGGGATTATTTCTACAAGTCAGGATTGTATAGTGGAAGACTGATTGGTCATTTTGGTGTGGATATTTGCAGTCTGAAACTTAAGCTCTTTTGAGGATTTGTGGTGGTTACCGAACTCGTGCCAGGTGGGAGGATTTCCGAAATTAGGTATGTCTGAATCACTGTCGCATCTCTCATGTGATCTTAGCTATGATATCACTTCTTCAATTCTACAACCTTCGTTTCTCGTCTCTAGATTCATAAGAAACAGAAGGCCCTCAGTCACTCATCAAGTCCCAGTAGGACTTCCGTGCAGAGCACCGCACACGAAGAAACGTATAGAAAACTCCTTGGCCAGGGTAAGAATTTTACCATTAAATGTGTTTTTGATGAGTTTAGTAATTTCTGATTCCATCGTTATATCTCAAATGAATATTAGTATTGAAGAGAGGTTTCAACACTCATTCAATTTTCTTGATTTTTACGGATCATATATACTCTTGTTATCTTGCTACTTTGCTTGATGAAAATATACCAGGGGTATTGATTAGTCAAATAGTCCTATTGAATGGGGGTTGAATCTCACCTTGTTTCATCTGATTCTGATTGAGAATTTTCTTCCGTAGGGTTTTTCTTCCTGCTTTTTTTTGTCTTCGTCAAGGGTTCCTGTTTTCCTTTATTTTCTTTCTGGATCTTATTTGGTGATCCATTACTGGTCCAGCTTGTCGTGCCCTACAGGGTGATCTATCTTGGTGGTGCTACAGGGTGATCCATCTCCGCCGTACTACAGGGTGATCCACCGGTGCTACAGGGTGATCTATCTTGGTGGTGCTACAGGGTGATCCATCTCCGGTGCTACAGGGTGATCCATCTCCGCCATACTACAGGGTAGCCTAACACCATATACCGGGTGGCCCAAAAGGAGCACGCAAGTTATAATTGATTTATTTGAAAATTTGTGATATACTGAGATATTTGCATAATTGTTGCCCTTATGTTTATTGATACCTGTTTGATATAGTGTTCGTTATTTATACCTGATTGATATAGTGATGCATTTGTGAAACGGAAATTGAGGTATTTTCTTCCTTTCACGATTGCTGATTGACACCGATGCGCGACCTACGCCTGAGCTCACGCGACGCAAACGAGTTTGTCTTACCATCCGATACTAGTATTTACGATTTCACCTACTCAATCTTCGTGGTAGTTTTACTCGACGTATTGTAGTTTTTTTTGAGCGTCGTTACTACCGTAATTTATGGCTGATTGAATTCGTGGTTATATACACCGCGCTTTTGTATTGTCATTTGAACGTCGCGTAGTAGTGTGAATATTGCATTGTCGTCTTAGAAGCGTTGTTGGTTAATCCATGTAAGTTAGGATTACTGAATAAATCATATTGGGGATCTTTATCTTTTATTTCCAATATTAATTGGTAAGTTATTGATATTGTGAGTTACTTAGGGTATCTGGAGGATTAAATTTACCTGGCGCCCATTAAGATCTATTTGAAATTTGCTAAGTTGTTTAACCCACTCCCGTCTCCACTGTTTAGCTTAGCCGCGGATACCCATCTGTCTTATTTGTTACCGACAGATGATTTAGTCTCCTCTTGTGGTTTGTGAGGTGACACTCTATATCAATCAACCCTATAATGTGAGTGAAGTATTTGTTACATTCGATAATGGTGGACATAAAAATGAATCTTGGCCCTCAAATTGGGTAAAAATGATTTCATCTACAGTCAATGATGGTCAATTGACAGTTTTGGGTGTTGAAATAACAAAAACTTCAAAATTTTGGAAATTAAGACTCATTTTTGATGATAGAACATTTGGTGATTCACATTGGAGAAATGTTAAAGAAAGATTGATTTCCACCACAGACCCATCACCTCTAAAAGTTTGTGCTGAATAGGATATGAAAACAATTTCTGGTCTGATCTACTTCATTACAAGTGTATCATTCCTGCAAATATCCAAATTTTGTCTCAAATATCTACATAAGTTGAAACCGTTGATTTCACAATGAAAACGGTCACTATACACGAAGAACATATTGAAATCCATTATATGATTGTTTGGAGGTTTGCCTACCATGAATCGAAAAGAAAATTTTGGGAATATTTGGCAGTTGATCGAATGCGTTTCAGGAGGCGTATTGAAGAATCTGCAAAACTTATTAATCCTATTTTAAATCAAATACATCGAAAAAATATTTATGAATCAAGATTTTTGAATAAATATTTGTAATGTGTTTAATTTTTTTTCATTCCAACCTGAGCCACAAATCAATGAGATTGAGAAATTTCCTCTAAGCCTAGGGAAATTGTCATTTTCACGCTTAATTTCAAAACCTGGCAACGTCTCATAAGTCACATCACCGTACAAACCGATGCTATCTCTATCTTTCTCACACTCATATGACTAACCGAACCATCAACGTTGGACGTACACACCCTGTATTTGATGTGTTTTCCATTAAAACCCTGTATTATTATTATTATTATTATTATTATTGCTCTTATGCCCAAATTGAGGACTAATTCGAGGGCCCAAATCGAGGTCCAACTCGAGGGCCTAAATCGAGGGCCCAAATCGAGGACCCAAATCGAGGACCAATTCGAGGACCCAAATCAAGGACCAATTCGGGGACCCCCCCAAATCGAGACGTCCAAGTAGGACCCATCACGAAAACCTACACCAAACACCCGTCACAACACCCCCCCTGTCAATTGTCATTCTTTCCTACACCCACACACACGCAAAGACTGCTCTTTGCACCACCCCACAAACCTCGCTGAGGGGTTGTCTTACTCTTCTACACCACCACCACCACCGACGACAATGACCAACGACTTCTTGTTGGACCATCGCCATCCGACTACGCGAAGTCAAAATGACGCCAAACCGGCATTGACCTCCTACTTGTTTAATTTGTGATCACTGGCAGCTTGAGCCAAACCATGTTTTTTTTAATGTCAACTAGTCATTGAAGTTGAATTTTTAGGCAAGGTATGTTTTATAATAACTAGTTAAACAGTATGATTGAATCAAAAAACCGAAATTATATAATTTTTATCTTTTTTATTGGAAAGTTATGTTTTTTAAAAGATACCTGATATATATTATTTGTGAAATACTTGTTGCAGTTATGTTTCAATCTTTTTCTAATCAACTACACCATTAAGTATTTACTACTTTACTCAAGCATTTGACAAGTGAATTTTTCAAATTTAAAAGAAATCAATTAATTTTCTAAAATGAGTGTTTAGTTACTGTTCAGATGGTAGCTAGCCAGTTGGTTAATGTGTGAGTAGGATCCATTCATAAAAAAACATTTGCGAATGAAGGTGAATTTTTTTAAATGTTTAAAAGTAATAGAAAAATCGTTAAATAAAGTTTGAAAATATGTTTCTCCTTTTTTTGCAGGGTTATGATGAAACAAGCTGGAGTCGTCAAAAAATTTTTGCAGTCGTAGTTTTTATTTGCTGTAGTAGTTTTTATTTGCGTTAGTAGTAATATTGCGGTCTATAATTGCTGCATCATGGTTTTCGTCTTGGTTCAAGTTGGACATAGGAAAATTGTATTCCACAAAAAACAACTATCAAGTCGATATGATAACAGGGCATAAGCCCAAACAATGTTTTTTTAATGTCAACTAGTCATTGAAGTGAAATTTTTAGGCAAGGTATGTTTTATAATAACTAGTTAAACAGTATGATTGAATCAAAACACTGAAAATGAATAATTTTTATCTTTTTTATTGGAAAGTTATGTTTTTAAAAGATACCTGATACAGATTCTTTGTGAAATACTTGTTGCAGTTATGTTTCAATCTTTTTCTAATCAACTACACCATTAAGTATTTACTACTTTACTCAAGCATTTGACAAGTGAATTTTTCATGTTTTAAAGAAATCAATTAATTTTTTAAAATAAATGTTTAGTTACTGTTCAGATGGTAGCTAGCCAGTTGGTTAATGTGTGAGTAGGATCCATTCATAAAAAAACATTTGTTAATGAAGGTGAATTTTTTTAAATGTTTAAACGTAATAGAAAAATCGTTAAATAAAATTTGAAAATATGTTTTTCCTTTTTTTGTAGGGTTATAATGAAACAAGCTGGAGTCATCAAAAAAATTTTGCAGTCGTAGTCTATGATTGCTGCATCATAGCTTCCGTCTTGGTTCAAGTTGGACATAGGAAAATTGTATTACACAAAAAACCAACTATCAAGTCGATATGATAACAGGGCATGGTGTGTCATTTTTGGAGAAAAATGCGAAGTTGTCATTGATGGTTATCATGATGATTATGATATCTTGGATCACTTTGCAAGGATTCATAATACTAACGCCTTCCAAATTGAACTAATTAATTTGAATATGCCACAAAGAATCTTTACTGAAACTCCGAAATGTAGTAAACCTCGTTCAGAAGGGGATTCTGGTTTGAAAAGATCACGACACGATAGAGGATTGATCCCCAAAAATATTTTGAAGATTATGCTATCAGAATTTGACTCAATTGATTACGAAAATCAATTTTTACAAGTCACAAAAAGTTCAACAGAAATTTCTAATGTGAACAAAGTGTTTCAGTCCGAGGTGAGTACAGACGAGGTAACACTAATTCCTGATATTTCCCTGCCTTTACAATATGAAGCAACTGATTTGAACCATAATATACAAGTATCAAAAGATTTAGAAGTAATGCAATCACCTGATACATGCGAAGAGGTTCAATCAGAGAGTATTGCTGAAGGAATTAGACGTATTTCTTATAATCTGACAGATTTTTCAAGAGTAAGAAGTGTAGAAAATATACATCAGCATATAACAGATTTACCTACTTCAAATAAATACTTTGAATGGAATGCTCCTGACAGTTCACATCACATTTTTCAAACAGAAGAGCTTATTCCAATCCACGTTAACATTTCTCCTTCTCCTTTGGTGCCTATTGATAGCCACAAAAACAATGTCGAAGACACTCAAGTGGTTCAAAATAGTAAAGCAAGGAAATTGAGGTGAGTTCTATTTTTTATATACCATTTTTTTTAACTGTTTTTTACATATGAGATCATCTGATGATACAGGGTTGAAATATTGGGGTGCAATTTTGTAATATGTTGAATAATGTTTTTTTTATTACAGTATGAACAAAGCAAATATTTGTAAATATTGCCACCTTACAAATACAAATATTAGACGACACATTACGTCAATGCATAAAAACGAAGAGGAAGTAAAGGAATTCTTGTTGTTGGCAGAAGGTAAACAATTATATAAAGAATTATATACATGTACATTTTGCAATAAAATTTATTTTAGACAATCCAAAGAAGAAACAGTTACTTTCACAAATTCGTCGGGATGGAAACTTTTGTGGATTTAGAGAAAACGAGTAATATGTTCTATCTCGAAATAAAATAAAATTTGACTCTCACATAGCCTGTAAAGGATGTAAAATCATATTAAAAAATCATCATTACATTCTCATTTTGAGAATAGTTGTCCAAATAATGTCGTGAATGGCACTTCCCAAACTGTTTTGAAACAATCAAAGGCAATGAGTTACAAGATTCATAACATTGCTAGTGAGACCATGAGAAACTTAGTTTTCCCATCATTTAGAGAAGGTCCAGTGAGAGATGCCATAAAATTTGATAAAATGATTTTGATATACGGCAACGAAATGTGCTTAAAGTATCACTATGCGATGATAAGAAACAGGATGATACGACTGGCAAAATTATTGTTGCAAATCAAAACAAACCGCAAAGAAATTATTGAATTGAAAGATTTATTGAAACCTTGTTATTTTGATGATATCATTAAAGTTTTGAATGATATTGGACACCACGATAGGTGTCATTTTACGTTTCTGAGCCTTAAATGTTATTTCACCACATATATAGCAAAAGCTATCGACAGAATTCACACACTTTCGAGGCATTTCAGATCAGCACTTAAATTAATTTGAAAATCAACTTCACACGATAATTTCAATAGCAACCACGTGCGTACAATTAACAAACTCACATAGGTTATGTTTACTACTTAAGAACAGCTGATGAGAGGGGTGTTATGTAAACAAACATGTGTACCAACTGTTGGTGATGAAATATTTCATTTGTTGAAAACTCAATATACATATATATATATAATATAATGATACTATATCTTGAAAACAAGAGCTAATATATAATTTTTATGGTCACTTTCGGTTTTAACACGTGGAAATACATTAAAATCATCTAATTTCAACCCCGAAACAAAAACTTTGTTGTGTTGTGATATTCAGATGCTCAATGTCTTTCTTCTTGAAGGAAGAATCAAATACCATGAAGCTCTTCAGAAAAAATTTAATATTAGTGATTGGTTGAACTTAGGAAAGTACATTTTGATAACTGTAATAGTTTTTAACCGGAGACGGCCTGGAGAAATGGAACGGGCACTAATTGACGATTTGGAAATAATCCAGAAGATTGATGAAAATTCTGAAATATATGAAAAACTCCATTCTGAGGAACGTATATACGTGGACATATATTTGAGATTCATAATTAGAGGTAAACTTGCCAGGGGAGTGCCAGTACTAATTCATAAAGAAGTACACGCGTCTTTAAAATTGTTTTTGAGTTATAGAGGACAAGCAGGGGTTTTACCCAGCAATCCTTTCATTTTCGGACTGCCTCAAGCTGAAAGTGAGAATGTTGTGTATCGTCATCTTATTGCAACAAAGTTACTACAAAAATTCTCCGAAGAATGTGGTGCTCAGGTTCCTACGGCTTTGAGGGGTACTATTTTACGAAAACATGTTGCAACTTTTTCCATGTCTATGAATCTAGCAATTGAAAATTGTGCAGACCTGCGAAAAAGAACTCTTCCTCAAATTCAGTTATGGATAAAAAATAATTTACACCAAACTTCAGGTTAGTTGATTCAAACTCCTATAACAATATTTTTTGAGAAGTTTATTCGATAAAAGTGTATTCTGTCATATTTTTCAAAAAAAATTAAATAAAATTATTTTGAAAATGTGAATATTTCCAAAGTATTACGAAAATAAAAGGTTCCACTATAGATTCAAGAGGTCAATTATTCTTATGTTCAATTGTAAAGAAGAAGAGTATTTCTTAAAACCATTTAGTGATTCATGAACACATAAAATAATTACAAATTTCAAAATATTTCGGAAAGTTCTACTAAAAATAATTCCATGATAACAATTCATTATTAAAACAAATTTTTTGCATCTTCAAAATACGAAACAAACTAATGTGAATATCTGTTCACTACATCTTAGGATGATATTATTTTCAAGTTATGAACTATTATACTTTTATTCTTCAGCTTTCATTGTTTGAAATGATAATACGCCATGGTGGTACATAGTTCACGCAAGGTACATCAATTTAATCACATTATTACATATGTGAAGCTGGTACCCCGAGAGGAAGAAATCTAAGTTTCTTCAGCATATTCTTATGAAAAAAAATATTTTGTATATAACTCATGAATAAAAGTATAGTTAATATTTCAAGGAGCAGGTGATATTTTCATTATAAACTCAAAAATTGTTCAGAAAACCAATGTAAGTTTCTCGATAGGACTCCCTTCAAAATTTGGATTTGCCATTCAATGCATTCTAATTATTATCATATCTGAAATTGAAATCTCAAATTTGGGAGCAAACATTTCATTTTTAAGGAGTATCGTTAATTGACTTTCAGTATCTATTCAAGTTGGAAGATCTTACCTTCTTTATATTAAGTGTAAGTTTCAATCTATCCGAAACATCTCCATCTACTTTCAAATGCAGAAAAAACGTTGGAGGATTAAGTTTAAAAATCATTTTCTGTCAATAAAAACCGAACCATAAATTTAAACCATTTAAAAGAAAAACTTTAATTAGGGTGTTTTAATCTTTGAAATGCACTCATAATATCCTCAACCCATTTGCAAAAAGTCAGTGGGCAATATTGTTTCTTAGCCCACAGTGTACTTTGATGTCATGATGACATTTCTATCACGGTATATTTGAAAAATACTTCTCTTCCTAAAGTTACCATGTACTCCATCTATATAAATCAACCGAAACTGATAAGTCACTCTGAAGTGAAAGACTAAATATTCTGATACAAGATTATCTCAAATGTTTTTAAACTACATTTTTGAAATTCCAAGAAAAAAATAATTTGCATTTTCCTACATTGAAATATTTTTTTGTTCAGCTCAAGGAAAATCTTGGGATTCTGCATCTATAGAGATAGTTCAGTACATAGTGGGTCCATCTTATCCATCAACAGAAACTATATGGAATGTTACGAAGAACAATCCAGAATTGGCAGATAAGACGCCCAGAAGAATAAGAAGTCAAATTCAAAACCAAAAAAAACTATACCAGAGGTCGGTCCTTATTCAGAAGAAAGCCCGCGGATTGAATATTACATTATAAACTTATTTTTTATTGTTGATTTGATAATGCTTTGCGGTATTTTTGTGCTGATTCAAATATTTAAATTTACTGAAAATCGTTAAGATATTGTATCCTCTCACTCTCTACAGGATTGTAGAAATTGTTTATTTATTTGAAAATTTCTCATACATCAAATTGAGGAATAATATTTTTTGAAACATTCTAGATTTCATTCAAACTGACAAAAATCTTATTTAAATTTTTGACCTGTTATTCACAACAATAACTAGTTGTATTTCAGTATTTTTTGTAGTGGTTATACATGTGATATTTTGAAAAATCCTGTCGTCAATACCCAAGGAATCGAAATATAAAAAACTAGAAAAACTCTTATTCGTAAATGAGTAATTACTTTAAGACATTACAGCAAAAATCAGAAAAATAAAACCAATATTAAATCGTTTACACGCGAATGAAATTTAAGAGAAAAATAATTCTAAGTCCGAACGGCGGACGGTAGCCTGAACGCCGATATACTTTGTCCTCCGGTAACTTGTACGTCGGTGTCGATTTGCCAAAAGGGGGCGTGTCCTACGACTCCGCCCCCTCCGACCGCGCGTACCGTTCGCCGTAACGGCCGGCTGGCCTCCCAGACCTGAGCCCCAGGGATTTTGGGACTCAGTTCCTGTCTGAGTACGACGGGAGGTTGGTTTGCTTCAGTTAGCTCTCTTGAAACGTAAAACTCCTTTTGGAGGTACTGACCCCGCCATGAAGCCACCCCCAAGCCTCTCTCGGCTTCAGGGTGACCCCCTGGCATTCCACCACCCCCTAGCGCTTCCGCTAGGTCGTCAGTATCCGGCTGGTTCAAGATGCGAGGCGCTTCTGCGCGCAACGCATCCCTCTCGCCCCAGGGATCGCTAAATGCTCCCCCCGGGGGCATCGCGACGCCTGGCGTCGGACGACCCTTACTTCGGCACTTGGTTCCGTTTCCATGTGGCCAGCATCTCCAAAGCCTTCGTTGCTTTGAAAACGCTGTCCGTAGCATGAATCTCTTGTCGGGTTCGACAATGGCTCTATTTCCTGTACACATGCTGTTTCTACAGGATGGCTGTACACCCTGTGTATCTTCGGACTCCTGGTTACCACATAAGTGGGTAACTCTTCCGTCATGTGTCTCATTATCTCGCGTTCAGGCAGAATAGTCGGTTTCGGAGGGAAAACTCCTTCCGGTTGTCGCCGTCGGCAAAAATCTCCGATTTCTGCTTTTTGTTCCGGTTGGGAACAAATTTGCGAATTTCGTAGTTTCGGAGCCGATCTCAGCATAGGAGATCGTGTTCGCATCGCTAGCATCGCGCGAAGCCCTAATTGGGGTTTGCTTTGCGGCCTAGCTGGTGCATCTCCTCGGAGATGGTGTCCGGTTTCTTGTAGTGATGTCTCCTGACGTTTTCCTACGTTGTTTTCCTCCTGGAAAAACGGTGTATTTTCCTCCTGGAAAATACTATTTCGTCGACTCTGAGGTGTATTATATTCCCTGATGCGGTTTAATACTGTTTGATAAGCCGAATTATTATCGCGTTTTGAAGACTCTGTCCTTTGTGGCGTGTCGAATTCTCTATCTATTCGTCTTACTGAAAAACCATCAGTGCTCGGGTTTTGTCGCTCTGCGACCAGGGGCGAGGTACTGATGTCCTCGTTTGTGAAAAGGATACGCTGAGTAGGGCCTAGCCTCAGACTGGCTGGTCCTACTGGAGTTCTCGGAATACTGATTCCTGTGAAACCAGATTCCATAGGGGTTTCTTGTCGGCTCGTCGGAGTCGCACTCAGGCGGCTAAAATTGTCTGACAAAGGATTTATGTGACCGAAAATTGTGGTCTCGCGATTTGGCACTGATGTATTTTCTGCAAGCTGCGCTCGCGCGTGTCCTGTTTTAGTCTGCATTTCGATTTCAAAAGTCCCTAATATGACTCTGACGAGGAAATAGTCAGAGGGTAGGATTCACGGAAATCTATATTTTTAAGTTCACCCTTGGTTCGCGAAAGCTACTTTCCTAACCAAGGCCTACAGGGTGAACTGAGCTAGTGATGAAGGAACAAGGAGCCTAGCGGTTGAACAGCACCCTAGGATGAGGGCCGCTCGCAGGATTAGGTGGAAAGGTATCGAAGTCCTGGAAAGGTCCCAAAGGTTAAGTTGAGTCGTTCGCCCGAAGGACGTAACTAATGATGTCTTGACCCTCCCGAGTTTAATCTCGAAACACCTCGATCTTTAACACCGCAAGGCGATCGGGTGGGGTGAGACCGGGCAACTTTAGTAGGGACCTGCTCTTCCTTTGCAGGATTTGGGCTGCTTTCCTTTGGCGGGGTGCCAAAAGGAACCTGGACAAACGTAAAGTATGGTTATGTGCAACAATAATATATCCAACCAGCAATCTGCTCCAGTATCGATTTTAACAGCTCCCAAAATGTCCACGGTCCTGGAATTCCTCAAATAAATATCCAGCCACTAATATATTCCGATTTGGTTTCTATTGATCCTGGGGATTCCGAATTCTAATAAAAATTCCTTCAAATTCGCTGTTTAGTGTTAACCGCAGCTTCCTGAAGACTCCTGTGATGTGCTGTGTCTCTATTAGTTCTGAAAAGAACCAGAGACTCGAATTCATTCAAAATAATCCAACCACAGCTTAAAACTTTTAAAATATCTTCGAATATTTAAAATCGTTGTTACTTGTTCACTGTTCGAACTTCGACTAACTATCGTGACTTGGAACTCCGCATATTTATCCTAAATAAACGGGCTCTCTTCCGCGCCACTTTCAGCCAACCAGAGATCGCAAAAGCCGTGCGATCCTGACTGACCTACTTTCAATAGTTCCACTACGAAAAAAACTCATTTCGTATGGATTTGCCAGCGTTTACGACCTGTTTTTATGCAGGCGCTGGGCTTTGACGTAGGAATACCGCTCTGCTCATTTCCATTGACGTCTATATGCCGCTGTTTCTGTCTCATTCTTTTCATGTTTCGTTTCGCTTCCTCAATTTGCGTTGTACGATAAATGAAATCTAACAGTCTTCGGCCTCACTCGGAAATCTTCGGAAAATCACGAAAAACCTGATTTTCGTTTTCCTTGATTTCATATAGATCTCAGCATCCTAAGACAAAAAGTCTTATGCCGCGTCTCGATATTCCTATTCCTTCTTGCAAAAATATGCGTTTGAAAAATCTTACATTTTTCAAACTCAAATGCTAATAAAAATTGAACCACGAGCACTGGAAACGTGATCGAGGTGTCAAACGATAGCTGCTAAGAATCTCTATCGATGCTTCTTTGAAGAAAGCACGATTTCCCTGTCTAGCTAACTGAAAAAGCCATTTTCCATAAAATCAGCTTTTTCCCTATTTAAAAATTAGCGAAGGCTAATAATCTTGCAAAAGATTTTTCTATCGCTTAGGAAACGACATTTCATATCTTAATTTTCGAAACTAAGCTGAAATATCTTGGGAAAACCAATGTTTTTCCACGTTTTCTTAATGTTCATTCTGAGTGGGCGGTCCTTATACTGAAGCTCGTGAAATTTCAAACTAGTTTTGTCTCACGACAACTCGACGTTCAGGAGCAGACGAAAATTCATTTCGCTGTCGTGAAACAAAACTAGTTTGAAATTTCACGAGCTCCAGTATAAGGACCGCCCACTTAGAATGAACAATACGAAAACGCGGAAAAACATTGGTTTTCCCAAGATATTTCAGCTTAGTTTTGAAAATTAAGATATGAAATGTCGTTTCCTAAGCGATAGAAAAATCTTTTGCAAGATTATTAGTCTTCGCTAATTTCTAAATAGGGAAAAAGCTGATTTTATGGAAAATGGCTTTTTCAGTTAGCTAGACAGGGAAATCGTGCTTTCTTCAAAGAAGCATCGATAGAGATTCTTAGCAGCCATCGTTTGACACCTCGATCACGTTTCCAGTGCTCGTGGTTCAATTTTTATTAGCATTTGAGTTTGAAAAATGTAAGATTTTTCAAACGCACATTTTTGCAAGAAGGAATAGGAATATCGAGACGCGGCATAAGACTTTTTGTCTTAGGATGCTGAGATCTATATGAAATCAAGGAAAACGAAAATTCAGGTTTTTCGTGATTTTTCGAAGATTTCCGAGTGAGGCCGAAGACTGTTAGATTTCATTTATCGTACAACGCAAATTGAGGAAGCGAAACGAAACATGAAAAGAATGAGACAGAAACAGCGGCATATAGACGTCAATGGAAATTAGCAGAGCGGTATTCCTACTTCAAAGCCCAGCGCCTGCATAAAAACAGGTCGTAAACGCTGGCAAATCCATACGAAATGAGTTTTTTTCGTAGTGGAACTATTGAAAGTAGGTCAGTCAGGATCGCACGGCTTTTGCGATCTCTGGTTGGCTGAAAGTGGCGCGGAAGAGAGCCCGTTTATTTAGGATAAATATGCGGAGTTCCGTGTCACGATAGTTAGTCGAAGTTTGAACACTTAGCGGGTAGCAGCAATTTTTAAGAATCCGAAGATTTCTTAGAAGCTTTAAGTTGCGGTCAGGATTTTTTGAATGAATTCGAGTCTCTGGTTCTTTTCAGAACTAAATAGAGACAAAACACATCATTGGAGTCATCAGGAAGCTGCGGTTAACGCTATATAGCCAATTTGGAGGAATTTTTACTGGAATTTGGAATTCTCAGGATCCCTTGAAACCAAATCAGGATATATTAGTGGCTGGATATTTATTAGAGGAATTCCAGGACCGTGGACATTTTGGGAGCTGTTAAAACGGATACTGGAGCAGACTATTGGTCGAATACATTATTACTGCACATAACCATACTTTACGTTTGTCCAGGTTCCTTTTGGCACCCCGCCGAAGGAAAGCAGCCCAAATCCTGCAAAGGAAGAGCAGGTCCCTACTAAAGTTGCTCGGTCTCACCCACCCGGTCACCTTGCGGTGTTAAAGATCGAGGTGTTTAGAGATTAAACTCGAGAGGGTCAAGACATCATTAGTTACGTCCTTCGGGCGAACGACTCAACTTAACCGTTGGGACCTTTCCAGGACTTCGATACCTTTCCACCTAATCCTGCGAGCGGCCCTCATCCTAGGGTGCTGTTCAACCGTTAGGCTCCTTGTTCCTACATCACTAGCTCAGTTCACCCTGTAGGCCTTGGTTAGGAAAGTAGCTTTCGCGAACCAAGGGTGAACTTAAAAACATAGATTTCCGTGAATCCTACCCTCTGACTATTTCCTCGTCAGAGTCATATTAGGGACTTTTGAAATCGAAATGCAGACTAGGGCAAGACAAGCGCGAGCGCAACTTGCCGAAAATACACCAATGCTAAACCGCGAGACCACAAGTTTCGGTCAACCCAGTTCCTTGTCAGACACTCTTAGCCGCCTGAGTGCGACTTCTACAAGCAGACGCGGAATCCCCCAGGAATCTGTTTTTGAAGGAAACAGTATTCCACGAACTCCGGTAGAGTGGGCCAGTCTGAGGTCGCACTCTACACAACGTACACTTTTCGCACACGAGGACACCAGTGCCTCCCCCGTGGTCGCAGAGCGGCAAACCCTGAGCATTGGTGGTTTTTCCGCAAGTCGAGTAGCCAGAGAACTCGACATGTCACAAAGGACAGAGTTCTCAAATCGCGATAAAACCCCGCGAAATAGTGAAACAGTATTAAACCGTTTTAGGGCATTAAACACGCCGAACACCCTTCGAATGGATCAAGAAACATTCGCAAGAGAACGACGGGAAATGCAACTCCGAGAAAATGGACATCGTCTCCGAGGAGAGGTGTTCACCAGGACCGGGAGCCCGCACCAGGCCAGCCTTCGTCAACTGCTCGAGATGCGAGCCGAGTTGACAACGCCAAGAACGGCCTCCCATCGAAAACATCCACAAAGCGAACCCCAATTAGGGTCTAGCAGGATGATAAACATGGAAACGCAATCTCCTATGTTGAGATCGGCTCCGAAAACGAGCCAACAGCGTTTTTCATCGGAACCGCAACAACCGGAACAAAATGAGATTTTTAACCGGCGGCAACAACCGGCAGGTTGTCTGCCTCTAGATTTGAGAGTTTTTCCCGAACGACAGGTTTTGAGTGGAAACATTGAGGCGGTGATACCTACTATTGTAGTGGAGTCACCAAGGGTGAGATTCCACAGGGTGTACAGTCATCCTGTGCCAACCGTAACCCGAGAAATGTCGAAGCCATTGTCAACCCCGACAAGGGAATCATGCCACGGACAGCGTTTCCAAAGCAAAGAAGGCTTTGGAGATGCTGGCCACCAGGAATACGAACGAAGCGTTGAAGCAAGGGTCGTCCGACGCCAGGCGTCGCGATGCCCCCAGGGGGAAGCATTTAGCGATCCCTGGGACGAGTGGGGTGCGTTGCGCACAGGAGCGCCTCGCACCTCGAACGAGCTGGATACTGACGACCCAGCGGAAGCGCTGGGGGGTGGAGGAATGCCAGGGGGTCACCCTGAAGCCGGGAGAGGCTTGGGGGTGGCTTCATGGCGGGGTCAGTACCTCCACACAAATGTGGAAGAGCAAGTCGAAGCAACACAACCTCCCGTTGCACCCAGGCGAGAACTGAGTCCTGAAATCCCAGGGACTCAGGTCTGGGAGGCCAGCCGGCCGCAGCAACGAGAAGGGGTAAATCTAATACACGGGGGCGGAGTCGTGGGACACGCCCCCCCAGGCGCCAGTACCGCCGATTACTTTTACCCCCCCGGAGGACATCGCGTTGCGCTCTCGCGGCGAGGTAGGCGGAGTTGACGCCAGCCAACCACGCGCGAGAAACTCTTGCGCGATTTTATATTTAAGAAACGCGAAATGGATTTTTAACTCACTGTTCGATGACTCGCTTTACTGCAATCATCTGAGCTTCTTTTTGACTGTTTTATTCTGCTTTTATGTTCTACTTGTGAACCATTGTAAACTGATTGTTAGTTATTCACTATACATCCGACGTGCGTTAATAATACACTGCAAATTAGTAGCGGCTACGTTTTCAACTTCCTGCGTTAAGAAAGAGTTCTTAACTTGAATAGAATTCGGACTCGTCTGGTTAGACTAATAGTTTGGAGTTCGTTATCCAGTGGGATAACCGAGGAGATTTTGTGGAAACAAATAGACAGCGGCGTGTTATAAAAACCTAGTTCAGATAACGGACAGAATACTTGGGTATTGGCTGCAGATTAGTATTGTACAACGGTTGTTGCCAGTGCAATTACGAGTCAAGTGTTTGGGAGGTAATTTAATCAAAAACAAAAATTACCTCCAGAAAGAATTCGTTATGATCACAACGATCACAAACAAAGCTGTCTTTTTCAAGACAAACCAAACCGATTAGACTTTCTAGTGCCGAGTGAATTCGTGTGCAGTGCTGCGGACTTAAGCTGGTAAGCAAACAGACAATTTCAATAACTTTTGTGTGCATTCACAGTGGTACCTGCTGGACTCCGAGATTCGACGTGGGATTCAAAGGAAGAGGCCTCTGTCGCCGTATTGACTGCAAACACAGCGAATACAGCCAGAGGTACGCCTACCCGAGCCGTCTACGAGAGTCTTCACGAGAAGACTCTCATTGCATTGACGCTCGGCGGCTTAAAAGCCCTGAGTCCCCGGGGACTATTCGCATCTTCGGAGTTAGGAACTGTAGGCAGGTCACTTCGCGGTGTGAGTCTCTTGTAGATAGGGATCGATAGGGAAACTCTGAGACCGGTCCCAGCGGCCAACGTGGTGTCTCACCGTACCCCCGCGAGTTTTTGTTTAGAAGTAGATACATTTTTAGGGAACTAAAAATAAATAATTCGATTTTTTTTTGAACTTTAAAGAAAAATAACTACTCTCCCTCGTGTAATTCGGTTACACTGGGAAAACAAGATCATCCGGGAGTCAAGGGGACTTCCCGGCTCTGGTCTCTTGTGGAGACTTCGGCGGCGACGAGTATACTCACTTCCCTGGCCGGGCATCGTCGAAATCAAAACCGAAAAATGAATGACGAAATTCATTTTTCCAGTACGCCGAGTCGACAACATGGCGCTGGCCAACGTGGGCCCATGGATTTACAAATGGAATCAGTTCCAAATTCAGCAATAAATCCATTTTTGGAAATGGACGAATATATAAATACTTCTACAAACCCATTCTTAGCAATGGCTATGGAAGATGAGGTAACACTCAGGGACGCTTTTGGAAATTCATTCATAGTAAGGAGTGAAGTAGAATCGTTCCCCAAAGTGGGAAATTCACAAAAAGAGATGAAGAAAAATGTGAATTTCAGTGAGGATATGCTTTTTCGAGTTCAGGCATAATACAAACTCAATGGCGCCCAGAAAAGATAGAGGATAATCAACAAATAAAAATTGTTGATCAGGCAATAAATAAATTAGCTGATGTCCTATCAGTGGCAATGGGCCAAGGACATTCGGCTAATCAGGGGGGAAACCGTCTGGATAGACAGAATCTTCCAAGGTTTCGAGGCCTAGAAAATGAGGACCCGAAACGGTTCATAGACAGGATAGAAAATGAGCTAAGGAAAGCGAAAATCTCACAGGAAGAATGGGTAGAGATTTTCTGCGGTCAATTAGACTCAGATGCTGCCAAGTGGGCGGCCGTGTACAGGGAGAGCCAAATAACTTGGCCGATTTTGATTAACAGATTTAATCATAAGTTTGATAGCCCTGAGCTGTTAGCTAAGCTAACGGCGAAGTTTTATGGAGAGGGACAAACCCGGAACATTAAAACGGATGTTTTTATCATACAGAAGATCGGCTTGGCGAAAAGACTGTTTCCGGGGATGGATGAACAAGCAGCTATGCACATTATTGTTCAGTTGATCTCTCCGGAGATTCGATGCTTTTTCAGGGGACGAGTCCCTGACAAATTAGAACAACTGCTTCAGGATGCGTCGGCCATTGAGGAGGATATCAAGCTCTCAAAAGCGCCGACAACCAGCAAGGTAGTGAATGCCCAAGTCCCAAATCAGCATCGAGGGCCGATACAAAACAATCCAAACTCGCAGAACAACGCGAGGTATATCCCACCCTATAACAGGGGAAATGAAAACAGGCAACAGCAGCCTCCGTCCGCAGGGTCCTCAGAGAGAAATGGAAACCAGCGGATTCAAAACAGAGACAGGTCTCCACCTAGGAGAAATGTCAACAACGTCCTAGAAGAAACTAGCCAGGAAAACTAGGAAGTTGCGCAGTGCCAAGTGGCGATGGCCTGTGCAACTTAATAAATCGCCAGAATAATCTAAAAAATATAGATTTTTCTTCCCCGTGTATAAACAGCTTCTCTGAAGTACTTTCCCCACTCGACGAAGAGCCAAAAGGGTTCGGTCGATCCCTCCCTAGGATCCCCGTTGTCATTAATGACAAAGCTGTAACAGCATTAATAGACACCGGGGCGTCCAGTAATTTTGTGCGGGCAGATGTACTGTCCCACAAGAGCTTAAAAAATCTCCCAAACTCAGGAATAGTCCTCATGGGTTGTTCTGAGAATATTACTAGGAGTATGGGTCAGATTATGCTAGATGTATATATAGAAGAGAGGGTATTCCAGCTAAAGTTCACTGTCCTTAAGGACTTGCAAGAAAAGGTCATATTAGGTATGCCTTTCTTGAAAGGTCAACAAGCCAGTTTAGACTTAGCTAGGAATACCATTTATTTTGGACAAGCTCCTCGGTTGTCAATATTTTTTGAAGGGGAAACCCTCAGAAGGCCCGGGAGAGATATCGCGCCTCTGAGTCTAGATGACTCACAGTTCAACGAGGCGACAAAATCGGAAATTCTACCAATATTGGAAACGTTCAAGGACGTTTTTGAAGAGACGATACGCCAACCTCAGACAAAGGCTATTCTCCACAAGATTATAGTTAAAGAGGAGAAGCCGTTTAGGCAAATGCGTTATGCCAAGATGTCTGAGGAGCGTAAACGGATCGTCCATGAGGAGATCCAGAAACTACTAGAAGCTGGGGTGATTACTAGGAGTACCTCCCCTTATTGCTCCCCGGTAGTTCTAGTGCCCAAGAAAGGCGGTAAGCTACGCTTTTGCGTGGACTACCGTCAGATTAACAAACTGATAGTCTCGAAAGCACCACATTTGCCTCCCATCCAGGAGACAGTAAGAGAGATGGGTAAGGCCAATATATTTAGCACTTTGGACTTGCGGAACGGATTTTGGCAGGCTCCGTTGGAAAAAGATTCTAGAAAGTACACCGCCTTCGGGGGCCCCGATGGTTCGGTGTACGAATTCAAGGTCCTAAGTTTTGGACTTAAAAACGGGCCGGCCGTGTTCCAAAAGCTCATGTCCGAAGTGCTATCAGGATATGTAGACAAGTTCTGTAAAGTGTACCTTGACGATATTATTGTTTATTCTGACAATGTCAAGGCACACTGCGATCATTAAAAGCTAATATTAGAACGTTTGAGGACACATGGGCTATGGCTTTCCCCAGGGAAATGTATGTTCGGGTCATCGACCTTGAACTACTTGGGAAGAGTCGTGTCCGAGAAAGGAAACTTCCCGCAGGAGACTCATATTCTGAACGTAAGGAATTTTGCAACACCAACCTCGGTTAAGCAGTTGAGAGGATTTTTGGGAACTGCAGGATGGTTACGGGAGTTCATTCCACATTTTGCGAAAATGGCGGCCCCGTTAACAGACTTGATTGACAAAAAACTCAAATTTAAATGGAACGCGGAAGCCGAGGAAAGCTTCCAACGGATTAAGCGGGCAGTATCGCAACCGCTACACCTGGTAAGGCCTGATCTTGCGAAACCCTATTTTCTGCAGACGGACGCTAGTCAGGTGGGGATTGGAGCGGTACTGTTCCAGCGGGGGGAAACACTGGAAGAGCGTGATGTGATAGCGTTCAGCAGCGCGAAGCTGAACGAGACTGAGAGGCGCTAGCACATCAATGAGATTGAGTGCCTGGCCGTAGTATGGGCGATTAAGAAATATCGGCACTACCTGCAGGACGGTAATTTCACCATATTAACAGACAGTTCGGCGTTGACTTGGCTCGGCCGTATGAAGGACGAAAGAGCCAAGTTGACTAGATGGGCGCTGTTACTGCAGGAGTGCGATTTCGAAGTCGTACATGTGCCAGGGAAGCTGAATCAACTTCCAGATTTTCTCTCCCGAAATCCCGAGGAGGTGGAAACAAAGGCTGATTTGGAAGAGGAATCAGAGAGGATGTTTTTCCCTCACCAGGAACGACCAGTAGAGGACCAGAGCGAGGAAGACATCGTTCTGTGCCTAATCGATGAGGTCGCTGAAATATTCAACACCTGTGATATGGTATCCCTATATCATGGGGTTGAAACGTTACTAGAAATGAGAACCTTATTCGACCAGATAGTCGAAGAACAGAAGTCAAGCGAGGGAGTTCGTCGGTTCAGGATGCGCATCGAGAGAGCGCGAGGAAATCCTGAACCGAACGAATATGAACAGCGAATCATGAACGACTTCCAAACGGACGGGGATTTATTATATTATGTAGGTCCAGAAAGGAACTGCAAGCGTCTGCTAGTCCCCAGACGTTGTTAGAACTTGATAATCCGCAAGTACCACGACGAAGGCGGACACCCCGGTATTGACGAGACCATTAATCAAGTGAGTCGTCATTTTTACTGATCCAACATGAGAAAACAAGCGCAGGAATATATAAAAACATGTCTGACCTGCGCTACCACTAAAGCGTCGAAGCCACAACTCCCAGCGGGACATCGGCCGCTTGAACCGACAAGGCCATGGCAAATGGTGTCTGTCGATGTTCTCGGGCCTTACCCAGCAGGGGGAGTGGGAACAAGTACTTAATTGTCGCGGTGGACTGCTTTTCTAAGTGGCTTGAGACTAAAGCCTATAAGAGCGTCCAAGCAGGAGTGGTAACGAAGTTTTTGTTGGAAGAGGTTTTTTATAGATGGGGTTTCCCTGAAACTATAATAACTGACGGCGCGGCGATGTACTTAGGAGCGACGTGGGAACGATTCTGCGAATCCCATAATATTGTGTCCAGGATGAGTCCGTCGCACCACCAGCAGGCCAATCCGGTGGAGAGGCGGGTGCTGGAAATCAAGAAGATGCTCCGCGCCGCCCTCATAGACAAGCCGGAAGCTGAGTGGGAGCGGCATATACCGGTAATAGTGTTTCACTTACGAACAGGGGTGAACGCGTCTACGGAAATGACTCCTAGTGAACTGCTGCTGGGATATGAAATTCCCAAGCCCGGAGAATGGGCTACTCCTGCGCAGCACTCACGAAGGACTAATAACCAGCATCGGCAGGCTAGGATAGAAAGAGCCAATCAGATGGCCGAGCGTTACAGAGAAAGGATTTTTCCGAATCGCGACGAACAGCCAAAGGCGAGTTTCCGGCCAGGAGACTGGGTACTTTGCCGAAATTCAGAGTTAATCAGGAAAAATTTCGGCCAGACCTGGTCAGTCCCTTCTCGGGTGATCCGGAAATTGGGGGTAAATACGTACATCGTGAACCGTGGCGGTCAAGATCGCACGATACATATTAATGACTTGCGGTTAGCGCCTCCTCCGAGACCGGGCCAGGATCATCTAGATCCGAGGCATCCGGAATTAGATCCCTAGCATAAAAGCCTTTACATTGTAAATAATAGGTCGAGAGCGGAGCTGAAAGGCGGCTGTGATGCCTCGACATGTATAGTAGATTTAGTTAGTTTAAGGGGATACAAATTGTTGTACATATAGGATTAAGGACCAATTGTATATCCATGAATTTGTAAATATGTTATTTGAAAAAATAAAGAGAAAAAGAAATTGCTTCTCAGGCACTTGAACTCGAATAGCCGTGCAACATCTTAGGGCAGGGGGGTGTCGTCAATACCCAAGGAATCGAAATATAAAAAACTAGAAAAACTGTCTCATTCGTAAATGAATAATTACTTTAAGACATTACAGCAAAAATCAGAAAAATAAAACCAATATTAAATCGTTTACACGCGAATGAAATTTAAGAGAAAAATAATTCTAAGTCCGAACGGCGGACGGTAGCCTGAACGCCGATATACTCGACGTTCAGGAGCAGACGAAAATTCATTTCGCGTTGCGCTCTCGCGGCGAGGTAGGCGGAGTTGACGCCAGCCAACCACGCGCGAGAAACTCTTGCGCGATTTTATATTTAAGAAACGCGAAATGTATTTTTAACTCACTGTTCGATGACTCGCTTTACTGCAATCATCTGAGCTTCTTTTTGACTGTTTTATTCTGCGTTTGAGTTCTGCTTGTGAACCATTGTAAACCGATTGTTAGTTATTCACTATACATCCGACGTGCGTTAATAATACACTGCAAATTAGTAGCGGCTACGTTTTCAACTTCCTGCGTTAAGAAAGAGTTCTTAACTTGAATAGAATTCGGACTAGTCTGGTTAGACTAATAGTTTGGAGTTCGTTATCCAGTGGGATAACCGAGGAGATTTTGTGGAAACAAATAGACAGCGGCGTGTTATAAAAACCTAGTTCAGATAACGGACAGAATACTTGGGTATTGGCTGCAGATTAGTATTGTACAACGGTTGTTGCCAGTGCAATTACGAGTCAAGTGTTTGGGAGGTAATTTAATCAAAAACAAAAATTACCTCCAGAAAGAATTCGTTATGATCACAACGATCACAAACAAACCTGTCTTTTTCAAGACAAACCAAACCGATTAGACTTTCTAGTGCCGAGTGAATTCGTGTGCAGTGTGCTGCGGACTTAAGCTGGTAAGCAAACAGACAATTTCAATAACTTTTGTGTGCATTCACAGTGGTACCTGCTGGACTCCGAGATTCTCGCAATAGCCATATTTGGGCCAAGAAAAATCCTTTTGCTATTCATCCTCATGGCCATCAAACAAAATTTTCATTGAATGTTTGGGCAGGAATATTAGAAAACCGTTTAGTTGGTCCTTATCTTTTACCAGATAATTTGAATGGGGACAATTATAGCACTTTCTTGGGAGAAGTATTGCCTGAATTGTTAGAAGATGTTCCTCTGAATATCCGGAATGGAATGTGGTTCAGCACGACGGTGCTTCTGTTCATTTTTCGTTAGCTGCTAGAGAGTACCTAAATCGGAAATTCGGTGACAATTGGATTGGTCGAGGTGGACCCCACAAATGGCCTGCCAGATCACCAGATTTGAATCCTGTTGACTATTTTCTTTGGGGTCATATGAAGTCACTGGTTTATGAAACAGAACCAAAAAGCCAAGAAGAATTAGTCGCCCGCATTCAAGCTGCATCGATAACGATTGCCGAAAATTTAGAATCATTTGAAAAAGTGCGATTTTCTATATTGCGCCGTTGCAGATCGTGTATAAGTGTTGACGGAAAAAATTTCGAACAATTACCCTATTGATTATTCATCAGATGTTCTCATTATTATTCAAAAGCACATTTGAATTTTCAATGTAAATTTCAAAAAGAAATTCGTGTTTATGACTCACTGTTCTAGAATTTCAACAGTATTGTTTCTTATCACATTATCTAAAATATGTGTAGAGAAGGTATATTTTGAACATGATATTTCTACTCAAAGATGAATTATGAGAACCGACATCCAACTCAGAGTTATGTAATTAGCTGTAAATAGACAACTTCCATTTCTTCATTTATTTAAAAAACTTCATTTACTGACTAGAGTTAGCGAAGATCTTATCAGATGGTTATTCAAATAAATTGACTTCTTCCAAATACATTTCTTTTTTTCAGGCGTATAATTAGAGTCTACTGGTAAAATTTTGTTTTTCGACTTCATCTGTGAAAATTTGAAAACACTGTATACTTTGAAAATGTTTTTCATTTTCTTATTAATGAATATTCTTCAAGATATTTACGATTCTACAAAGAGAAGTGTGATTTCACGAATGGGAAAGACAGGATAATTGTGAACAAAAAATAATTTTCCCAAAATCCAGAATAATGGTGTTATTTTAGGATTATTGGAGCCTAACTCAGTCGAGATTCCGAATGATCGCAAATTTTATTTGGGGTCACTTTTTTTCAGATCACAAAGTCACTCGAAAATCTGAGAACAATGAAAACATTTCAACAATGAAATCTATTATCAAGCACGAAAATAAGCCTCAAGAGTTATGATTTGTCATTACAATATGCTAAGGGTGAGCCCTTAAAAGTTAAAGAAATGGGTTATGCAGATTTTTTTGATTTTAAGTCACTTTATAACAGGATGTCCCTTAATGTTATCAAGGATACAGAAGGTAACCCTTTTAAGGTGTCTGAAATAAAACAAATTCGATTCGAAAAGGGGAGTGATGTTTTTCAGTATAAAAATAGTTTTAAGGAAGTTGAGTGGAAAGAGGTTGATTTTAAAAAAAGAATATCACGTGCTGAAGAAAGCCTTTCTTTAACACCTGCTTACAGCAGGAAGATTCCTATTCCAGGAAACAAGTTAAAAGACTTAATGAATCTGATAAACAATAATATGATTCCCTCCTTCTACAAACCCTTTTATGACAGTCTTAAATAATTAGAAATTAAAAAAAAAAATTGTATATTTGTTTAATCCTGATTGTCAAATAATAATTTTGGTTCTTTGTATTTTGGTTTTTCTATAATTTGTTGTTAAATCAATCTCAAACAATTTTGATAATTATTGTTGTTCAAATAAACTTTTTCATCACATTTTCTAAATATTTTTACTTGTATTCCTTACTCCTATAACGACAGAAGTGTAAAATTTATGATGTATTCTCAGAAGAACAATGACGTATTCACATGGTACTGGATGCTGTGAGGGTGGTATTTATTATTTTATAAATTCTAATAACTTAAAAGTTGCAATAATAAACCACAATGTCTACAAGCTACTCTCATAAACGAATCAAACCAAATCTATAAGTCATTTTATTAAGACAAATTAAAATTATTTTTCAGTTGCTTGTCCTGTAAAATTTCAATTTTTGCAGTTGTGTCATTATACTTCCGGAGCAGCGATATAAGAATGCACGTATCAGTTCAACTCAATTTTTCTCGAAAACTACTGGTTTTTTTATAGTGAATGTTTATTTGGTTTTTACGTAAAATTGATCAAGGAATTCAAAAAAAAGACGGTTGTGGATATAAAGTCAGTGGCGTAAAAAATAAGGGGGGAAATATAAGCTATTACCCGGTGGAACGCCACTGGCTACTGATACTGAAGCAAACATACCACTGGAGGAAGCACATTCTAGCTCGTAATCGATTTGCTGAGTTTCATTAATTTATTCCTTTTAGTCCGGGAGCTACGACGAAAAGGGTCTTTTTATTTTGCAACTTCAACGCCCTGTATTTCTGAAACGGCTCATTTCCGGGCACACATGTCCTACCTCATTTTTCATCATTTTGCAAGAGGAATGACGTGGTATAAGTTTGTCCGTCGAATTCTTAAACACCCTGTATATATACAGGGTGTCCCTGGACTTCCTCTTTTCCTCTCGGGAATGTATAGATGGGGTCAAAATATCACCAGTACTTCATATAACTTTTTTTCCTAAAAGTCTTCGTAACCAAGTTACGGGCCCTCGAAGTTACAAAATGAAAAATGTTTTTCTTTGATAACTTTTCAAGTGAATATTCAAAATCATCCAAATTTTGGTAATTGACTAAACAACTGAATTCCGTCGATGAGCTTTCATGCAGGAGTCAGTTGTTTTGCTACAAAGTCAGGAACGGACTACCCCCGATGGTCCACACCCCAAAACTTTGAAATGACAGATATTTTTCAATATTTTTCAATAAAATAAGGTTACTTGGACAATTTTATGAATAAAAGTACTCGTGTGGAAAGTCGATCGGAGCAACGAGTCTTGATAAAAATGTAGTTCTACTCAACGACATCAAACCCGCTCGTCCACCATTATTTGAAATGAATAATTATCAAAGCAGAAATAATAATGATAACGTTAATTCAACAACATTTATAACAGGAATAATACAAAGTATGCTGAAATGAAGTCGTAAACAGAAAGTACAGTACCTATATGGAAGTTTAAGTCACAATTGTGATAGCAGATATTTTTTCAAAAGAAATATCAAGTTCTATAGATTCGTGGTGTTTTTAAACTAACAAGCTACTCTACTATGAAATATCGAATTCATTCCATATTTTGTATGTACATAATACGTGTGGAATAATCACGTTTCGTGTTGATCAGTTATCTGAATCTCATGAAACTCAACATTCGAATGTTTCAAATTCTTCTTCACAGGTAAACTGTTGAGGAGTTTCACTGATTATTATAATTTTATGGGAGAAATTCTTTAACACGAATCTAAATTTAGCTGAAAAAACGCACATCGGAAAAAATATTTACTATACTAATAAAAAGCAAACGAATGAACTACAAAAACGGCTGCACATGATCAGGTGAAAAATATCCAGGGAATAATTATGTTTCATTTCTTTCACAGATGTTGACAAAAAAACCTTTTAGAAAGTTTTGATAAAAAATGAGAAACTGGAATGCGATTTTGTTTTGTTGAGTGGTGCGTTGTCATATGACTATCATTGTATTGTCAATATTCTATAGGATATTTTGAATTTTTTTGATATGGCCGAACAGTTTACATTCAATGAATATGCAGATATGCATGTATTTTATGGACGAGCATTTTGTAATGCTGCAGAAGCTCGTCGTCTGTATTCCGAGCATTTTCCCAATCGAACGGTACCGTCAAGAGAAACATTCGAGCGTGTCGATCGCAGCTTGAGGGAGACAGGTATATAATAATTGATAATTAATTTGAGCACGTTGTTTTATTTCGATATTATTGTAGGTACAGTTTTGCCAAAACGAGGTGGTGAGGGCGCTCCTAGGACTGTACGTACCGTTGTATTGGAGGAAAATATTTTGGAAGCCGTCACTGATGATCCTTCAATGAGCATCAGAAATCTATCAGAACAGTTCCATACATCCAAGTCCACTATTCATAGAATAATTAGGGAACAACTGCTCCACCCATTTCACATCCAGAAGGTACATGCCATGACACCTCAAGATTTTCCAGCACCACTGGAATATGCCAATTGGTTCATGGATAGGCAAAGAGAGGATATGACTTTTATTAATCGAGTTTTATTCACTGATGAAGCAGGTTTCAGTAGAGATGGAGTTATCAACTCTCATAATCTCCATATATGGGCCGAAGAAAATTCCCATGGGATATTGCAAACCAAACACCAACGGAAATTCAACGTGAATATTTGGGCTGGTGTCATAGGAAACCATCTTATAGGACCATTCGTTCTACAGGACCGATTGAATGGAGAACGTTATTTGGAGTTCATTCAGAACGATTTGAATGGACTTTTGGAACATGTTCCATTGCAAACCCGAAGAGATATGTGGTTTATGCATGATGGCGCTCTTCCACATTTTAGTTTGATTGTGCGTGACCATCTGAACCATATTTTCCACAATAGATGGATTGGTAGAGGTGGGCCATATTCATGGCCATCGCGGTCTCCGGATTTAAATCCATTGGATTTCTTTCTGTGGGGGCATCTAAAAAGCCTTGTTTACGCTACACCTATTCACACAAGAGATGCATTGTTGAATAGAATAACATTACATTGTGAAGCCATACGAAACGACCCTGGAATGCTATTTCAAGTACAGAGAGGGTGTCTTCGCAGACTAAGAAAATGTATAGAGAGAGAAGGTGGTCATATCGAGCAGTTTCTGTAGCGGATTTTTCATTTCTGTTTGCTCTTGAGGCTCTTGAGTTTCGTTAGTTAAATGTGTTTGCATTATAAAAATTCGTTATGAACATTTTACCTATCATTTCCATTTTCCTTAGAAACTAATATTTTCGAATAATGGTAGACATCTCGGGATAAATGTTGTTGAATTAACGTAACATTATTATTTCTGCTTTGATAATTATTCATTTCAAATAATGGTGGACGAGCGGGTTTGATGTCGTCGAGTGAAACTATATTTTTATCAAGACTCGTTGCTCCGATCGACTTTCCACACGAGTACTTTTATTCATAAAATTGCCCAAGTAACCTTAATTTGTTGAAAAATATCTGTCATTTCAAAGTTTTGGGGTGTGGACCATCGGGGGTAGTCCGTTCCTGACTTTGTAGCAAAACAACTGACTCCTGCATGAAAGCTCATCGAAGGAATTCATTTGTTTAGTCAATTACCAAAATTTGGATGATTTTGAATATTCACTTGAAAAGTTATCAAAGAAAAACATTTTTCATTTTGTAACTTCGAGGGCCCGTTACTTGGTAACGAATGATTTTAGGAAAAAAAGTTATATGAAGTACTGGTGATATTTTGACCCCATCTATACATTCCCGAGAGGAAAAGAGGAAGTCCAGAATATATATATATATATATATATATATATATATATATATATATATATATATATATATATATATATATATATATATATATATATATATATATATATATATATATATATATAATTCCTTGGAGTTATTTGGGATAGCAGCGAAGCGCAAGTGTACTCTTATAACATTATATTTCCAATATTTCGACAATGGTTATTGTCATCATCAGGGAGCTAAGATGATAGATTTTGAATTAATACAGAACTAAGTTAACAGACGGATACTTACAATGTTAGTGAGATTGGTCGCATGTGAGTTGAGTTAAAATTGAAATATGAAAGTTGTGATCATGATAAAAACACATAACAACTGTAAAATTACAAGACATATGAAGTAAGTGAAAGCTACAAATATAAAAGTCAAATGAGGATTATTCATAAAATGTTTTTTTTTTTAAATTTGAGAAAGAACGTGGTGATCTTAGGTTAGAAACACATCACTTGTCAATTTATTAAATTTTGAAGAAGAAGTAGACTTGGCATTTGCCGCTGGTGCAATTAATCAAAGAGTTACAGTTGCCTCCAGAAGAAAGAGTTTTGTTGTATAATTTTTGTTAATAAGTTGATAAATGAATTTAAGTAATGTCAAATGAGTTGTCTTTGAAGGAATTCCAATTTTTGTCTATAAAAAGTAAATAGGAATATATTTCACTTAAATGTTGTAAGTCTGTTTTTTATTCAGACAATTTTGTGATTGCGAAATGTAAGTCATTTCAAGGAATAATCTTTTAGAAACATTCCTCTCTTTGGTCAAAATTTTTACTGAGTTAAAGTCCATTACATGTCCATTATTGTAAACATGTTCACTAAGGGCACACCTTTCTGGATGAAGTCTACAGTCACTTTTGTGTGCAGAAATTCTGTCTTTTAATAATCTGGCAGTCTGACCAATGTATTCAGCACTGCAACTTGTACAAGGGATACTATAAACCACTTGAGATTGAAATTTTTTCGGGATTTTATCTTTTAAGTTTGAAAAAAGGGAATTAATTGTTAAAATAGGTTTGTGTGCAATTTTTATGTTATCAATATTTTTGAAAATTCGTGTGAGTTTTGGTGTAATTTCACTGGTATATGGTAAGGAAGTGAAAAGATAATTATTTATCTGAATTTCATTATTATTATTATTGATATCATTGTCCTGACTTGAAGAGATTGAAGGACGAACGTTATGATCTATTTCATTTGGGGACGTGTTAAACAATATCTTGTTTAATAAGGTTTTTGGATATGAATTTTGTACAAAGAGGTTTAGAAGGATTTTGAAATTTTTTAAGTGAAAGGATGAGTCCGAAATTCTGATAACACGTTGTTTCATCTGTTTGACCAAGTTGACTTTTGTTGATTGTTTATGTAGTGACCAATAGTTCATGTATCTACCTGAACTTATTGGTTTTCTGTACCAGTCAATAAGTACGGTATTAGTGGAAGTACGAATGAGTCTAGTGTCTAGAAATGGAACACTTTGTTCATCGTCTTCATTTTCGATGGTAAATTTTATATAGGGGTCATAACTATTAAAGATTTCAACGATTTCTGTGACTCCTGTATAGGGAAGGGCGAGAATTATGTCATCGACATATTTTTTTAAGAAAAAAACATGGTAAGGAAGGACATTTAGGACATTGTCTAATAGGTCATCCATTACATAGTTAGCTAGAATGGGGCTTATTTTGGCTCCCATTGGTGTACCAAAATTTTGTTTATATATTTTGTTATTAAAAGAGAAATATGTATTATTGAACAGGAAGGTCAGAAGATGCATGAAGTCATCTTCATGAATATTACAAAAATTACTGATACGATTCCAATTATTATGAATGGCTCTAAGGCAAATATCAAGGTAAACATTACTGAACAGTGAAACCACATCCAAACTGGCTAACACATAATTTTCTGGAAGTTGAATTCTATTGAATTTTGAAGAGACTTCAAAAGAGTCTTTAATGTAATATGGATTGTCATAATCAAAATTCAATAGAATTCAACTTCCAGAAAATTATGTGTTAGCCAGTTTGGATGTGGTTTCACTGTTCAGTAATGTTTACCTTGATATTTGCCTTAGAGCCATTCATAATAATTGGAATCGTATCAGTAATTTTTGTAATATTCATGAAGATGACTTCATGCATCTTCTGACCTTCCTGTTCAATAATACATATTTTTCTTTTAATAACAAAATATATAAACAAAATTTTGGTATACCAATGGGAGCCAAAATAAGCCCCATTCTAGCTAACTATGTAATGGATGACCTGTTAGACAATGTCCTAAATGTCCTTCCTTACCATGTTTTTTTCTTAAAAAAATATGTCGATGACATAATTCTCGCCCTTCCCTATACAGGAGTCACAGAAATCGTTGAAATCTTTAATAGTTATGACCCCTATATAAAATTTACCATCGAAAATGAAGACGATGAACAAAGTGTTCCATTTCTAGACACTAGACTCATTCGTACTTCCACTAATACCGTACTTATTGACTGGTACAGAAAACCAATAAGTTCAGGTAGATACATGAACTATTGGTCACTACATAAACAATCAACAAAAGTCAACTTGGTCAAACAGATGAAACAACGTGTTATCAGAATTTCGGACTCATCCTTTCACTTAAAAAATTTCAAAATCCTTCTAAACCTCTTTGTACAAAATTCATATCCAAAAACCTTATTAAACAAGATATTGTTTAACACGTCCCCAAATGAAATAGATCATAACGTTCGTCCTTCAATCTCTTCAAGTCAGGACAATGATATCAATAATAATAATAATGAAATTCAGATAAATAATTATCTTTTCACTTCCTTACCATATACCAGTGAAATTACACCAAAACTCACACGAATTTTCAAAAATATTGATAACATAAAAATTGCACACAAACCTATTTTAACAATTAATTCCCTTTTTTCAAACTTAAAAGATAAAATCCCGAAAAAAATTTCAATCTCAAGTGGTTTATAGTATCCCTTGTACAAGTTGCAGTGCTGAATACATTGGTCAGACTGCCAGATTATTAAAAGACAGAATTTCTGCACACAAAAGTGACTGTAGACTTCATCCAGAAAGGTGTGCCCTTAGTGAACATGTTTACAATAATGGACATGTAATGGACTTTAACTCAGTAAAAATTTTGACCAAAGAGAGGAATGTTTCTAAAAGATTATTCCTTGAAATGACTTACATTTCGCAATCACAAAATTGTCTGAATAAAAAAACAGACTTACAACATTTAAGTGAAATATATTCCTATTTACTTTTTATAGACAAAAATTGGAATTCCTTCAAAGACAACTCATTTGACATTACTTAAATTCATTTATCAACTTATTAACAAAAATTATACAACAAAACTCTTTCTTCTGGAGGCAACTGTAACTCTTTGATTAATTGCACCAGCGGCAAATGCCAAGTCTACTTCTTCTTCAAAATTTAATAAATTGACAAGTGATGTGTTTCTAACCTAAGATCACCACGTTCTTTCTCAAATTTAAAAAAAAACATTTTATGAATAATCCTCATTTAACTTTTATATTTGTAGCTTTCACTTACTTCATATGTCTTGTAATTTTACAGTTGTTATGTGTTTTTATCATGATCACAACTTTCATATTTTAATTTTAACTCAACTCACATGCGACCAATCTCACTAACATTGTAAGTATCCGTCTGTTAACTTAGTTCTGTATTAATTCAAAATCTATCATCTTAGCTCCCTGATGATGACAATAACCATTGTCGAAATATTGGAAATATAATGTTATAAGAGTACACTTGCGCTTCGCTGCTATCCCAAATAACTCCAAGGAATTGTTCGTAACTAGTCAGCAAAGACTACCTCTCTCTATATATATATATATATTATATATATATATATATATATATATATATATATATATATATATATATATATATATATATATATATATAATATATATATGTGTGTGTGTGTGTCTTGATGTAGAAATGGAAGCTATTATTCTGAAATGGCACTCAAGAAAGTGGCAAACCATAGACACGTGTTTCGAGCTTTTGGCTCATCGTCAGTATGGTGCAGTCAAGTGTAAGGATGGGCAGCACTTGGTTACCAAAAGATAGAAATAGAAATTCACGAAACCACCAGCGGGGCTTAAAAAAGATGCACTTATATGCACATTCGTTTCAAGATACTTGAAAATTCATAGAGAAAAGCATTTCATACTTGTTGCTTCAAGGAAAATGCGGGAATTGACAACATTACTTATTGAGTTGAGAAAACTCAAGCCACATATCAAATATTTTTGCGAAGCTCTCAAAGCAGAAAATTATGATGTATTGAAAAAAAGGAAATCGTTCCTATCCGTTTGAGTAATCTTTAATTTTTAACAACAATTAATTTATTAATACTTCAAACCGAACATGATTTCAATGATGTTGATTCATGTGATGAAGAAGAATTGACGGACTTAGATGAAAATTTGAATAATTTCAAAACTATTTATCATTTTGCTCTAATAAAAGACATGTCGCGGTTGTTGTGTCGACAAAGTGGTAAAAAAATCACAAGAAGTTTTGTTGTACCAAATGTCTCAACCATTTCTATTCACAGGAAGTATTGAACAACCATATATTTACCTGTAAAAAAATGAATAAAACCAAAATAACTCAACCATCTGAGAAAGAAAAATTTTTATTTTTCACAGATTTCAAAAATAAAGAACCCGTACCGTTTGTGATTTTGGAAAAATATGAGGATGTGAAACCTAGTAAGAAAATTCGAAAATTTCAAAAACATATTTCATGTAGTGTAGCATTTTACTTAGTGTGTACTTTCGACAATTCAAAATCAAAATTCGAATTATATTCTGGTAACGATTGTATCAGCTGGTTCGTCAAACGTTTACAACAGCTAGCTTTCGAATTAAATCCAGTATTTTCCAATGTGGTTCCAATGATTCCGCTATCACCTCAACAAAAACACGATTTCGATTCAGCCACTAACTGTCATATTTGTCTAAAACCATTTACAGAGGATCAGATCAAGGTTAAGGGCCATTGTCATATATCTAGAAAATTCCGTGGAGCACCCCATTCCACCCCTTGCAACATTAACTATCAGAATGATAATATGATACCTGTTGTTTTTCATAATTTATCTAGTTACGATAGCCATTTCATTATTAGAGCTTTAGCGAAAGAGGTTTCTGATGCTGTTAGATTGTTACCAGTAAATAAAGAAAAATATATATCATTTAGTAAACAAATTGACAACACAAGTATAACATACCGATTCCTAGACTCTTTCCGTTTCATGGCAAGTAGTCTAGATAAATTGAGTTCATATTTAAATCATTCAGAAAAGTTAATCACAAAAAGTTTCTGTAAAAATCAAGAGGAATTTTAACTTTTATTTAAGAAAGGTATTGTCCATATGATTATTTTGATAGTTGGGATAAAATGAACATTGACAAATTACCACCGATCGAATTCTTTCTCAATAAATTGGGAAAGTGTGGTGTAACAGAAGATGTGTATTCACACGCTGTTAAAGTATGGGATACTTTTGAAATTCAAAATTTACAACAATATATGGAGTTATATTTGAAAACAGATGTATTACTTTTGGCTGACGTTTTTGAAAACTTTCGAAAAGTATGTAAGAAAACATACGATTTGGAAGGTTTGAAATATTACACTGCACCAGGTCTGGCTTATACAAGTTGTTTAAAAATTTCAAAGGTTGCTTTGGAATTATTAGATGATGTAGATAAGCCAATGTTTATTGAAAGGGGTATAAGAGGAGGAATATCTCAATGTAGCAATAGATATGGTAAAGCTAATAATATTTACATGAAAAACGAGTATAACCCCCATCATATCTCATGTACTACGATGTTATTAACTTGTATGGTACAGCATTATCGGAATATTTACCTGTAGGTGATTTTAAGTGAATAAATAATACTGAGTTCTATTCTGAAGATATATTTAATACACCTGATGATTCTGAATATGGTTACATATTAGAAGAAGTTGACTTAGATTATCCTGTAGAACTTCAAAATGATAATGAAGATCTTCCATTATGTCCTCAAAAAATGATTCCACCCATATCATCATCAAAAAATCCAAAATTTTCAACAACACTTTTCGATAAGAAAAATTATGTTATTCATTATATAAATTTAAAACAGGCAGTCAGTTTAGGTCTCAAAATAATTCATAAAATTTTGAAATTACAAATACCATGGTTAAAAACTCATATTGATTTGAATACGATATTACGACAATACAGTAAAAATGAATTCGAGAAAAAAATGTATAAGCTAATGAACAATAGTGTCTTTGGGAAAACAAAAGAAAACTCGTAAATATAAAGAAATTAAATTATGTACTAAGTGGGAGGGTAGATACGGAGCCAAAAGTTACATATCAAAACCGAATTTTCATAGTTTAAATATTTTTGATGATGATATGGTAATCATTGAGATGAAAAGAGTCAATATAAAACTGAATATACCCATTTATGTAGGTTTCAGTGTTTTGGAAATTTCAAAAACTATTTTATATGACTTTCATTATAATTATATCAAACCTAAATTCAATGAAAATGCGAAATTGTATACAGATACTGATTCATTGATTTACCACTTTTTCACCGATGACATTTATGCACATATCAAAGAGGACATATATAAATTTGATACATCAGACTATGCTGTAGATAACCAATTCGGAATTCCATTGGTAAATAAAAAAGTTTTAGGTTTAATGAAAGGCGAAAACAATGGAAGAATTATGAAAGAGGGCATTGACTCTGCATCTGGAGAGAATGACGGGGAAAATTTAATAATTAAAAAGGATAAAGGTGTTACCAGAGCCTCTCTCAAAACAATGAATTTCCAAAATTACTACCATTGCCTATTCGGAAACGAACATTTTGGAGTAACGGAAAATCTGATTCGTAGTAAAAACATGAGGTATATACAATAAATCAAAGAAAAGTTACATTAACTCCTTTCGATGACAAACGAATTGTAAACTATTTATCAAGTGATACATTGCCTTGGGGTTTCAAAATTCAATCCACACTTGTAATATTCATTTTTACAATTAATCAACTTACAACTTATATTTTAACACAATAGAAAAAACGTTTCTGTCTTGAGTTCTTTTTCCGATTGATTTGTGATTTTACAGAGCAATATGAACGAAGAAATTCAAGAAAATATTATTAGTAGCACTAATAGAAACGAACTTCCTCAATTCAATGGTCCTTCAAAGTATCGGTGTAATGACAGGAGATGTTTGAAAGTTTATGAAAATTTTTCATCAGAATATAACTTTTGCCAACCCTGTCATCAATGTCAGGATTCTGGGTCCTATAGACAAAGATTAAGGAACGAGAGGGATTCGAGAAGTCAGTTGAAGAGGCAATAACTGACAGCATCACTATCATAACCGCTTTAACTGTTTGAGTTCATTATTCATTCAACAACCACATGAGGAATTTGATTTTTCCACCTCCAACATTGCACACTTTCTGTTTCAGTGAAAAACAAAAGATGGATTTTAGCGATTTATTCGAGGAAACTTTATTAAAAGCATGTGAAGATATGGAAAAAACAACAACTCTGTAAAGAGAAAAAAGAAAAACATATAAACCTAAAAACGAAAGAATCCATGAAAAACGTATTATTTTGCAAAATGTGTAATACTGCAAAAGACAATGAGGAAGTATCAAAAAGAAGTACAAGAAGTATTGTAAACATTGCAAAAAGAAAACCGTTTTTGAATTATAATCACCGACGCATCTGAGAATTGATAAACGTTATGCAGACAACCATAGAATCATTCGTAAGTAACCAATAACATCATTATGCCTGTACCAGTGAAATATAAGTGTACTAAATGTGGAGATGAAACAAATTATCCGAATATATTATGTTTAGAATGTATAGTTGAACAGATTTCACGTGACGTGTATGGTATAAAACATCCCTAATACAACTGTTACGTGTAGTAGTAATCGAATTGCTTTCAAAGAAACACACACACAACGATATAAATATGTATTTGTTGTACATTATTCTTCTACTTTCACAAATTTGCAACATCCTAACTTCAGAAGTTATTTATATCAATACACCATACAATTTGGAAAATTTCAGCATTTTATTAATGGAAGTACATCCAGATACGATTATTTTGAATGAATTTCCAGCTTTCTACTCTGAAAAATCAATACCGTTATGTAAGATAAACGAACAATATTCCTCAAACATTTTTGTAATTATTCTTTCATTTTTTCAGATTCTACGGTAACATGTGAGGACAAAGGAAAGAAGTATAGGTGTGGATACGTTATTGGATCACACGAAAACTTTCATCCCATTGTTCCATTCAAAAGCCGATTAATGTGCGGACATCATAGCATTGAATAATTCCATAAACCATCCATAACTTACAGAGGCTTCTGGTGGACAACCGTAGAAGATTTTTATGAATATGCAAATATTAATCTCAAAAAATATTTAGCTTTACCAGAAATTTATTATGTATACTTATTGTCATCTAAAAAAGAAGACTTTTTGAAAATAACCCGTTAATAAATTACGTATTTCCTTTTTCACAATATTCATGTTCAATCATACATATGACCCTTAAGGCTAGCTAATCTGGTTTATTATCAAGCGAAATGCAACAAAGTATTCATGTTTAATTATACATTTGACCTTAAGGTCAGCTAATCTGGTTTCCTGTCAGTAAAATAGCAAATATTTCAACAAAATACAACGAAAATATCCTAATTAAGTGCAAAAAAGTATTCATGTTTACTTATATATATGACCTTAAGGTCAGTTAACCTGGTTTATTATCAGGCAAACAACAAGTATTCCAACGAAATGCAACGAAAATATCCTAATTAACTGCAACAAAGTTGTCTCAAGGTCAGCTGGCGTACTAACAAAGTCATCAGATAAAACACATTGGCGTACGCCTGGGTACATGGTTTAACGAAAAAGGGTTGCCCGAACAGGGGTTGCCCGAAGAGGGTTGGCCGAAGACGATTCACTGAGCCAAAAGTTCTCTAATACGACACGGCTAACCTACATCCGCTGAGGGCTGCCTCTCCTCTTCTCTTCTTACAACACCCTCTGGCCATTGACCATCTTACAACCCTCTGGTCATTGACGATCTACAAGAACAAGGGTTGCTCAAGAACTATCACGTGGTCAATACTAGCCACCATTGTTCTTCGCCAACAAGGCCTTTTTGACACACTTCTTCACCCCAAAAAACCGCACCCCTTACGCTCTCGATGTACAGCTCGATGGCATGGTTACCATTGTATCTAGAACCACGTTAGCTATACTACTGTTGACTATATTAGGTCATTTGGTCATAATGATTATTTCATTTCGATTTCAGTGTACCTGAACATGGAAACTATCCTGAATTATTTGAGGAATATTTGCCTCCTTCGAATGTTATCGCCACGTCTCAGTTTGAGCCACAACCCGGTTGCAGTCATCATCAGTCTGATAATGATGAAATCGATGCACCTGCGAAAAAAAAGACTTCTTTTGATAGAGAGAAGTATAAACTGTTTGGATGTGATATCACAGATATGCAAGTTATAGAAGTGCGAAAGGGGTTTATGTCAACATTTATTTGAAATGTAAAATGTGTGGCATAACTCACCAGATTCATTCAGAGGATCCACGAAATGTTTCGGGAATAACTGAATCCTTGGATATTAATTCAGCCTTGATTTTGGGAGCAGTTTCATCCGGCAATGGCTACTCAACATTGGCTGAAATTTCAGCTGCAATAAATATGCCAATGATGGCTGAAAACACCTACTCTGATTATCACGATAAAGTTTCTGATGTTATTTACTCAACAGCAAAAAAAGGCATGGAAGAGGCCGGGAAAGATGAAGCAGAATTGGCCAAAAATTTGGGAGAAATTGATGAAAATGGAGTCCCATTTATAACTGTTGTAATAGATGGAGCATGGTCAAAACGATCATATAACGTTAATAATAATGCAGCTTCTGGTGTAGTGAGTTCAATGTTTATATTTTTATGATGATATTGTTGATTCATGATATCATTCGTTTCAGGGATGTATTGTAGGACACCAGACTGGAAAATTATTATATTTGGGAGTCAGGAACAAATTTTGCAGTACCTGTGATTTTTACAATAGGAAAGAAGTAGAAATACCCCAACATAAATGTTTCAAAAATTGGATTGGAACTTCTACACCAATGGAAAGAGATATTATTGTTGAAGGATTCCGAAGCAGCATTACAACGCATGGATTGAAATATCTCACATTAGTTGGAGATGGTGACAGTTCTGTCTATTCAAAATTGATGGAAACGAAACCCTATGGACCCCAAACAGTAATTACAAAAATAGAATGTAGGAACCATCTATTGAAAAATTTTTTTCGAAATTGAGAGATATAAGCAGTGAATTAATTCTACCTTTTTTAAGAAAGACGAAGGAGCGCATTAACGAATGCCTTGGTACCAGTGTACCTGACAAAAGAAGTCGAAAAACGCCTACGATTTGCCATCAGTAAGGCAACGAAATATAGCTATGAAGAAATACTGATTTTCAAACGAAAGTAAAACAATTAAAAGAGGATATTCTCAATGCTCCTTCCCATGTGTTTGGCGAACACGCCAAATTCGATGAAATCAATTATTTTAATTCCGACGAGAAATCCACTAACGTTGTATCCTCAATGAAAGAATGTGGTTTATACAGAGACATCCAGGTTTGTATGAATCGGCTCATTATACATATCGAGAGTTTACTTTACAACATGAACAATAATCTTGCTGAACATTATAACTCGATAGTTTGCAAATTTGTTGGAGGCAAGAGAATAAATTATTAGAAAAAAAAATTCTACCAATCCAGATGTGAAGCTGCTCTTAAATCATTCAACAAAGGACCAAAATATTATGGGCTCATTCATAAAGCGATGAGAAGAAGCAATATCCCTAGCATATTTACCAAAAAGTATATGGGAAAAATCAGAAAGAGAAACCTGAGATATGCAAACTTGTCCAATGAAAGAAGGAGGCGTCGACAAGAGACTCGCCTAAAAAAAGGGTTCGCTCTTCCAGATAATGACTACGGAAATATCGTCGAATCCATCCTTGATATGAATGATGATAAGTATATAACAGAAGAAATTAATTTTCTGAATAAATTAAACAAATCACAAGAGGAGATCGATGATATTGAGAAGGAAACGAAAGACCAGAGCTCTTCCATCTTATGGATGGAAGAAAGACAAAAAAGAATCACTGCATCTAATTTTGGAAACATTTGTAAAATGAAATCGAACACCCGCAGCATCAATGCTGCAATAAGGAATTATTATACAAGAAATTCAAAGTCAACAAGGCGACAGAATATGGAAAATTGAACGAATCGTTTGCGATCGAAGATTTTGAATCAAAACATAATGTGAAAGTCAGGAAGAGTGGATTTTTCATTGATGAAACATTTTATTTTTTGGGTGCAAGTCCTGATGAATTGGTTGATACTAATGCTATTGTGAAGATAAAGTGTCCTTTCAACATTAAGGATATATCTCCTGAATAAGGACGAATAACATCAAATTTGGCAAATTTGAGAACAATACATTTGTTCTGAATAGAAAACACTATTATTATTTCTTAGTTCAAGGGCAATTAGCAATAACAAAAAGAGAAAAATGTTTTTTGTAGTATGGAGTCCAAAAGGTTACCTTGTAGAAGATGAAACTATTGATCAATCACTGCCTTTTTCAGTTTCAACCATTTTGAACTCGGAGAACCACTTTAAATGAAAGTACTAATCAATGTTGTTTTTCTGTATACTGTTTTTTTTAACGTTTGTTATCTCACGTAATTTATTTTTGTTTTTTCTGAATTCCGTTTGAAAATTCCATTTTAATATGTATATTTTTGTTCTTATACTTCAGAGCCCTGAAGATGAAAAAATAATTACCAAAACGTCGACTATTTAACAATTTCTTCAATATTCCGACCGAATTCCCGCCATATCAACAATCAAAATCATATTCATCGGTCGCTATCCTATTCAAACATTACTATTAAAAACTTGGTTTTCATCATCCTCAAACAATAACATTGAAGAACAAAAGTTGAAATGAATCGGCCGTACAGTTAGAGCGAATATTCGAGCGCGCCACTGCTATCATCCGTGCTACTGATCTAGAATACGGAAATCTAAATGAATATTGGGTAATCCACAATGGACAGGAGCGGTGTTGCCAGTGTTCAGCGAGTACATTATATTTACTCCCACTCTTGATGAATATATGCCCACAAACCTTTGCTGCACGGGAAGGTCGAAGGATTCGACAGAAGCGTGTCTTGACATACTGAAGTATTCTCTTATAACTTCTTGATTGTTAGGCACTACTCACACGGGGATATTCAAGTCGCGAAACGACTAAGATACGCAGCGACTCGGAGGCCCAGCAAGTGTTTTATATGTTGCTGCTCAGATGGGGAAATTCCAGTATCGAAGACTTGGCAACGTCGCGACGCAGAGACACGACGACTCGGCTTGCCAGTCTCCTAGTCCCTCAGTTGCGTGATCGCGATGAACGAGCAAGCGTTCAACGTAAAGTTTATCGGCGAAGTGGAGAAGTTTCCTGTGCTTTATAATTATAGACTGAAAGAATATTCCAGAAAAGATGTTACGGAAAAGGCGTGGAATGAAGTAGCCAAGAAAGTTAATCTATCAAGTAAGTTCCACCTTTTTGTTAAAATGAATAACAATATAGGTATATTATTTTAGGTACTTTAGAGAATACAATGAAATTCCTCTCATGAAATGAGATGAAGAGTGGCGTTAGAAAATAGTTTGCTGAATAGTTCCTCACATCATAAGCAGTGGACCGAGAATGCAGTATAATGTCTCTCCTTGAAGGGACAAGAGTAGTAGAAGTGGTGAAGTTTTATTGTGGTTCATCACTATGATATTGAATACCTTCACATCTACGAATGAAATTATGCAGAATGCAAACTGATTTAATTATGTCAACGACTCTCTGCGTGGTTCGGGAACGAATAGAACTGCTCAAGACTTGAAATTTTTTTGTCATCATTCCAAAAACGCATTCCACACATTTCCTTCCCCTACTCAGTCTGTAGTTAAAAATTCTTTTTGTGTTATCAAGAGTTCTTTGAGGGTAGGGCCGCATCAGGTACCTTGCTAATGGAAATGCTTCATCACCAACAAAGTAGTACGGGAAGTCACACTCATTTTCATCATCAGGTAGTCTTGAAGGTGATGGCAAGTGTGATAGGCCACTTGTAATCCACTGTTTAGTAACTGATGCACGAAATATTCCTCCATCGCTATTTCTGCCTGCATAACCAGTTTCAATGGTGGTTAAAAAACCATCGGCATCACTACATGCCAGTAGTACAATGGAATGATACTGTTTATAGTTGAAATTGGTAGAACCTGTCCCAGGTAATTTTTCGATGCGGATGTGCTTCCCATCCACTGCTCCCAAGCAATTAGGTAAATTCCACAGTGTGTAGAAACATTGAGCAATTGTTTTCCATTGCTCTTCGTTTGGAATTGGCATGTAGGTGTGATTCAATACTTGCCAAATGAGTTGGGTAATTTCACGTACGATGTATATAACGGTGCTCTGTCCTCGCGCAAAGTACAATGCCAGCGATGTAAAAGTACACCCTGTAGCCAAATACCTGCAAGAGATCGATAATAATGTTCATGTATCTGTAGTTACATAAGATAAAATAATACTTTCAGCATGTTATTCTTATTGGTTATTCATGTTCTAATATTTTTCGGCAGTCCTCATTTTTTAAATTTTTGTTCAGTTGCAGAGTGCAAGGAGAAGTGGAAAAACCTGCGATCAGTTTTTGTACGCCGCTTGAAGCCACCACCGTCAGGTTCAGGAAACACGACAAAACCGTACTATTTGTCAGAGGCGATACAGTTTACACTTCCCTATATACGAACAGTGGGGAAGCCTGACGGGAATTTGCCTGAAGTACCCACTGTACCACCATCTAGATCTGACGTGTCTCAACAGTTGTCTGAACACCCATCTCAGCAACATCATTTGCCTGAAGAAGAAGAAAATTCACACTCACCACCTCCACCACCACCCCCTCTTTCCTACAGTCGGTGTGCTTCTCCTCCACTAATTAAACCTCATTGTACACCTTCAACGACTGACTCTGTGAGCACTCCGGCGTTTAAAAATAAACGTAAACAACAGACGCTCACAGATGTTGACAAGTCATTCAAAGATTATATGGATGCCAAAAAGCGAAAACTTGACAATCACGCAAGACATTCTGATGCAAAAAAACTATTTCTTGATAGCTTACTTCCCGAAATCGAGCCACTGACAGAAACCCAAATGAGGGGTTTTAGACGTAGCTCATTGATGAGCTGAGGTCATCACAGGACCAGTCTCTAATGGGCTTTTCTTCACCCTATTCATATTCTACCTCTCCATGTTCCTCGGTACCCATGCACACTTCGCAAACGATACTAACAGCAACGATGGAGAAGATAGGACTGGCTACTTCCCAACAATACTATGACGTAGTCCGCGAGGTATTAGACCCTTCAAATTGATATGTTTATATTTCCCAAAAATTGCAAGAGAAAATAATAAAAACATGTACATTTTTAAATAATAACTATAATAATAAAATAATAATATTCCTCGTACTTTGTCACTTTCACTTACCTCAATGTAATAAGAACTCGTTCCTCAGGGCTCACACATTCTCGCATGTTTGTGTTGGTATAATGAATAGCTGGAGCAATAAGCTGCATCACTTTTTGGTAAGTCTTCTTTCTCATTCTGTACGATGCGAGGAACTTCGAATCTGACTCCTGTAATTCTTTTGCAGCAACGAATAATCGGCAATTCATGTTCTTCTCTATGTAGGGGTGTAACCACATCTTTCTCACTTTCCCTTTCCTGTATCGGTTGTAATAATGGATGATGATGTCCTCATCACTACTTGAATCACTAGTCATATTATAAAGCAAGAACAATACCACGACAACAACACACCTCTTCGGCAGCTTGAAGGGAACTAAATACTAGCAACCCGAGTCGCGACTGTGTGAGGATGACAGGCAACTTGAGTCTCCCGGTATCGGAGTATCCAGGTCTCTCAGTATCCAAATCTCTGAGTATCGCAGATTTCAGTATCCCCGTGTGAGTAGTGCCTTACAAGCGACATCATCAAAAATAAAAATCAAAAATCGAATTAGGGTTTGCTTCAGAAGGATGCATTATATTTTCACTGGCACTGAACGAGTGATATCCTATCCCTTTTATTGGATTGAATAAATGTTCTAAATATCTATATTTGGGTTGATTTAACGATTTTGAATACACGTATATATTTTCAAATTTCAAACCATTTTCATGCTCTAACATATTCACCATTAAATTTGTTTTACCACAGTTGGAAGGTCGAACAATTATACATCTTATGGTAGATGGAAATAGAATACCATGCTTTTTGAAAGTTTTCTCTATTTCAAATATATTATTTTCGATTGGTAAAGCGATTTTTTGTGGAATAACTCTTATATCGTTCATATCAATTTTCAATAAAATACGTTAGGTAACTGAATTTCTAATCAGTCAACTTTCAAACTTATGAGCGAAAAGATCTAAGATGCAGCGTTATAATAGCGGTGATGGATTATTAAATAGTGCTATTAAAATCTACCGGTTGACTTGCACATATCTGGTTATAGATATTGCGGACCTGGTACAAAATTACAAAAACGTCTTGCACTCAATCAAAAGGGAATAAATGGTTTAGATGAAGCATATAAAACTCATGACATAAGTTATTCACAAACTAAAGATTTAAATCGTAGACATGAAGCTGATAGAATTTTAGCTAATAAGGCTATGATGCGATTCAAATCGAAAGGGGAAGAAATGGCTGCCCTAGCGGTCGCCGCTAGGGCAGCCGAAAACATTAACCACTAACTGCGAATATCAAAAGAAAATGTATCAAACTACTGAGTAGAATGAATGAACGATTAACAGATGTAACAAAGAATATTGAAGAGTGTCTCAAACTTCTCAATAACAACAACAATGTGAATAGAACCATCCGAGTTGAGAAGAAAAAAAATCTAATGCAAGACGTGAACGGCACAATCATGAGACACAACAAAATATGGATGTTGATTTAACTGAATTAAAGCTGAAAGAAAATGAAAAGAAGACTGTTAAAGCGCTGTCATCTAATGTCATAGAATAAGAAGAAGAAATATCAGAATCAACAGTCTTAAAATTATATGCAAACCGAAATACACTTTGAAAAACCTTATTATATAGCACCTTTATTGGGATTCCAAAAGAAGAAATTGATACCAAATAAAAAACAAATATCTCTTTTACCTGTAAATATTTCAAAAGTTAATTCAATTCGTATTGAATGTAACTTAATAAGTAATTCATTCAATAATGAGAGTGCTGTACATTTATTACATATACATATTACATATATACCCTACGTTCCCAAGTGGATTTCGAATAATACAAAAAGTATCAAATGTCATCTATTTACCAATCAACACTAGACATATTGATGAGGTGGTACTTGAAATAAACAATCAATTTCCAACAGGAGATGATAACAGTACGACTTCATCTTAAAGCACAGCTCTAAGATGGTATTTTTATATAATGTTACATCTATACCATTAGGAGAGTTCCTATACCAGGTTTTCAAGCACTTTGAAAAAACGGATACTTTATATGAGATTTGTGTTGTTAACAGAAAATTCCTTGTTATTAACAAGATTTATGTAATCCATCAAGAGTCGGTAAAGATCAAAGGAAATGTGTTGTTTTGAACAAATGTTAATAACAAAAATTAATAGCCTTTGTTAGCGCGTTAACTTTTGTTAATAACAGGTTCCTCTCTTCCCCGCAACCCCTTCGCCCGGCATCCTGCAACACAGAGCGCGCCAGTCGCCCCTCAGTACCACCAACTACAGCAGCAGACGAAACACGTGGAGACAGAGTGAGATTATAGTTTGTGTTTTGCTGCGATTTGGTATTTAGTTTATTGTTGACGTGAAGTTTTATGTTTATTTTAATGATGGAAAGTGAATGGAATCAGGAGCAAGTGATCAATTTGATAGATCTGTATCGCGAGCGCCCAGTGTTGTGGGACCCAACCAATGCTGATTTCAAAGACAGAAACTTAAAAAACTATGCTTGGACAGAAATTGGCCAAGCTCTCCGCATGACGAAAGTGGAAGTTAAGAACAAGATGACAAAAGTGATAGGACAATTTCAACGAGAGAGCAAGAAACAAAAAAGTGGGTCTGGAACCAACGCAAAAGTAAAGTGGTTTGGTTACGAACATCTATTGTTTTTGAGGGACAAAACCGTGCCCAGATCAACGAGCGAGGTGGGCTGGGAGAGAAACGAGGTAAGTAAAATAACACAAATAATTATCTTGATATATATAATTCAATGCTACGTTTTATACAACAAGACACACTTTTCTACTTCTTTCAACTGCTTTTGCCAAGGCACTGAAACCTCAGGGCCGCACAAAATTCATTCCTTACTAGTTTTGCGATGTCAGATGATTTTTTCGGTATTTTCTTTAATCTAAGTAGATTTTCTGATGACAAACCAACAATTCGCCCCTGTCCAGGAATGAGTTGTCCTGTTGAAGGGTCCTCTTGATCAAAAGTGCCTGAAGGGGTGTATGTTCCGTTTGACGACTTGCTTCGTCTCAGGAAGTTGTGTAGATGGATACAAGCCAACACAACCTCTTTTGCACGATCAGATTGGAGCAACAAAGGTTTCCTTAGTACCCTGAACACGACTGATATAATTCCGAACGCATTTTCCACCACTCTTCTACACCGACAGTGTCGATAGTTAAACACCCGTTTTTCACTACCTTTCCCATGCAGCCCAGGATATGTTTCCATAATCGTTGGTGTCTAAACTTTTCGTATAATTTCCAAAACCTGGCAACGCTGACAACCTTGGCGGCTGACCAGCGCAGACTACAAATCAGAAGTAAATATACTCTCAAGAAAAGTATATAGATATATGTATATGTATTTTAAATATTTCAAACTCCTGTGGAAATAAAGTTAATTTGTAATTTTCTAAATATTATTTTAGAATGGTCCTTCAAGATTCAAATTTAACAGTTGGTTTTAATGGAACTGCATCATCCGCGACGATAACGTATGGGACGGGTAGTGTTCTTCCCGGTAAAGGGAAGGCGTTAGGTAGATTGATTATATTGCTTTCCAATGACTCGTTCAACGCACTGTTTGCAAACACTCCACCGTCCGACAATCGTCCTTGACATCCAACAGACACGTAGGAGAAGCAATAATTAGCATCGACCAAAGTTAGTAGGACGATACTGAAGAATCCTTTGTAGTTAAAGTAATCACTACCTGTATGTATTGGAGCTTGGAGCATTACATGCTTGCCGTCCATGGCTCCAACGCAGTGAGGAAAGTTCCAGAGTCGGAGATATTTTTTGCATGGTGTAGCCATTCCTCAGGCTTGGATGGTACCTGAAAAAGACATCTTGCATTATTTTAAATTATTTTTTTTTATGGATTATTTTAAATGATTAGTTGAATTTTTAAATTATTTCAAGTTTTTCAGCATGCAGAGGAAGATGAGGACAATCGGGAAACAGAAACCACCCCAATGAGGAAACAGAAATCACCCCAGCCCCGCCTCCACAAGTCGGCGCCGCACAAGCCCTAGCAGCTAAGCATACTATAGCACCACCCCAAGCTCCGAAAGCAGCCCAACCAAAAAAACGGAAAACAAACCAAATTATGGCTGAGGAGGCATATGGCGTTATGAATCGGCTTGGGAAGAAGATCGGAGAAAGAGATCACTGTGAGGTAGGAATATTGACGTTATAGTTATAAAATCGTTTTCAATATACAGTCATAACACTGCCCTACACTTACCCTAAGAAGGATAAACACAATAATTCCTTTTTTACAGGTATTTGGGGAGAACGTAGCTTGCCAGCTTCGTCAAATAAAAGACCGTCGTTTGCAAATGGTTGCGAAACATCGAATCAATCAAGTTTTGCTCGAAATTGGTATGTCTGAGTTCCAACCGTCGGACGCAACTTCTAGCCCTGGAAGTTTGCCCCAAATAGCCCCACGCCAAGCATGTATTCATCCTTGAGCCCGCATGACGCGGACCCTGAAAGTACTCAGCTCCATGCACCGAACATCCCCACTACAAGCGATTTCTGTAGCCTGCTTAACTTTACCCAACTGTAAATACTTGATTGTAACGTTCTCTCTATTCAAATACATTGTTTACATGTACTTATGAATGTTGTACACTTGTTTTATGTTGACATAAATATGAAAAAACAAGGATTTTGGGTTGTTTAATGCAATTGAGTAGTACCATGTAGCACTCATTAGAAAGTTATTGGTAAGTGTGACACCTATAGGTGAGTAGACTAACTAGGTCGATAAAAAAGTTTCCGCGTTGTGAATAATGACGGTTTTGAAACTTGTTTTTTGCATGTTTCAAACTATTATGCAAAACGACAGTTTGATGCATTATGCAAAGTGACAGTACTTTCATTTTAATAATCTGGTATGTAATTCACTTACCTGTACATTTTCTTTGGAGCAACCAATCAAACCATCTAGTACTTGTGGAACCATCAATGAAATTGTTGATTTTGATATTTTAAATAAATATTCTAAATTTGCAAACAAGTTCCCTGTAGCTAAAAACCGCAACGTGACCGCAAGTCTCTTCTTTCACGGGAATGGCTTTTCTGTAGTTGGTGTCCTTTTTTCCAATTCTGTGCCCCAGTTGTCCGATTAACCACTCAACATCACACCTGGTCATGTGGAGGAAATTCTTGATGCACCGTAGCTCGCCTGAAAGAGGGTCACGATCGTCTTCTTGTAGATCATTTAACATATCATTCCCACTGTACACAGTCCTTACTCTGAGTGACGGTTTCACTCAGTATTTCCTACGTCTCCTTTGAGCAGCGGTAGCCAAAACAACGCACGCAGCTGCAGCGAGCACCACGTCATCCTCTCGCACCATTGTCTCACCTAGAAATGCTGGCTGTGCATGAGCGTTGATTGAAGATGGCGGAGTGACTTTTAACTTTTGTTGATAACACAACTGGCAGCCAAAAGAAAATGTTATTAACATATGTTACTGACTTTTGTTATTAACATCAGTTAATAACAAAAATGTTAAAAACTCGTGTTCTTAACTCCGGTGTAAACGCGGCTTTAATCCTTCGGTGGGCGCGCCGGCGGCAATCTGCCGCGAATTTTACATTCGACCTTGTATCAGAGCTGCCGCTCAACCTGTCGTGCTGTATATGCATGTATTCCTTACTCACATTTCTCACACCACGTTCGATAAATTGGACGTTCCAGGCGACAATGATTCAGTTACTGATATACCTTTAGTGAAGGCTATCTGCCGCAACGCGCCCACTCACGTTTCTCATTATCTTTTCCAAAAAAAAGCATCACCATGTAAGTAACACTTTATCTATAATATTTCAGCCACAATGTTTCATCCAAAATACTAATAATTAGAAGACATGTTGTTTTATTCCTACTTCTCGTTTTCTCAGGTCTCGGGGAAAATTTTGAATGAAGAAGAGTTAGAGAGAGCTCTTCACGATGTTGAGAGAGTTATCGGAAGAAAGGAAACTAGAGAACAATGAAAACCCTAGTGATAGTTATTTGGAACCAGACGAAAAGATTATTGAAGAAGATGATCACAACAGTGACTCAGAGCAATCCGGGAAGATGAAATATATTATGACATACATGAGAATGAAACAAATCTGCAAATCAGAGACGATTACCGATTTTATATAAGTAAAGACGGTGAAACTTTTTGGATCGACAAGCCTCTCGCTGCAGGTAAAACACAGGCAACAAACGTAGTGAACATTCTACCTGAGCCAAAAATGAATGCCAAAGAAGCGAAAAGAGAAATTGATGCTTTTGGTTTGTTCATTACTGACAAAATGATTGAAGATATCGTGACTTTCACCAACATATATATCCAAAAAAACAGGTTGAAATGGAATATGCTAGAGATAGGGACTGCAAAAAAAACGACAGAAACAGAGCTCAAAGCTGTTTTAGAAGCCCTGTTTTTGATTGACATAAAAAAAGGAGGCCATACAAACTGTGTTGAACTGTGGAATTCAAATGGTACAGGTATGATTCTTTTACGGGCACTTTTCAGTTATAAGCGTTTCCGTTTTCTGCTTCGAGAAAACGGAAACGGAAACGCTGCTTCGAGAAAACGGAGGCCATACGAACTGTGTTGAACTGTGGAATTCAAATGGTACAGGTATGATTCTTTTACGGGCACTTTTCAGTTATAAGCGTTTCCGTTTTCTGCTTCGAGAAAACGGAAACGGAAACGCTGCTTCGAGAAAACGGAGGCCATACGAACTGTGTTGAACTGTGGAATTCAAATGGTACAGGTATGATTCTTTTACGGGCACTTTTCAGTTATAAGCGTTTCCGTTTTCTGCTTCGAGTCATTAGATTTGATAATCTGCTCACTAGAGATAAGGGAAAAGAAACCGACAAACTTGCTCCGATTCGTGATTTTCATGAAGAGTTTGTTAGTAATTGCATAACTAATTTTCATATTAGTGAATATGTAACAATTGGTGAAATGCTCCATGGGTATACTGACGTCCTAAGAACAGATGCCTTATCTACAAAAAATCAGTTTTTGAGATTTTTTTCTTATTGGATTCGTGGCAGGCTAATTTACCTTTCTACCAAGCAAAAATGCCGTATAATTTTTCGGTACATTCAAAACTTAATATTTCATTTAGCCGTATGTGAAAAAATAGATGTATGTACTACTAAAATATGCCGTATGTGTGTAATACTAAGCATAAAAGGCGTATTGTAACGGGATAAATCGACACCTAAATTATTCATCACATAATATTCACAACAAACATACATTGCTGATGCTGTAATTCAAATTGTTAATAACACGATATCCCCCATTGTTCTGTCACGACAATATTCTACTGCACTGGATAAAGGTCACAAGCACAGTGATTTGAGGTTGAATTAATGAAATTATCGATGGATATGGTCTTTCGGTCAGTTAATCTCAGAATCTGCTTAGCCATTAGCCGACAAAAATCATTTGGGCTCGCTCTCTCTACATCTCGAGAGTGGACCGTCTGAAAAAAATTAAAGTTATAATGTAGGTTCGTTTGGGCTGAAAGAAAAGTGTTCAGGAAATACTTTCTCATTCTAGTTGCAGACCAATATGAACGTTACTCACCTGTTAGCTGATGATTGTCCAGTTGTGGTCCGATTCCATCGCTTTTTCGATTGTTTACTTCCGTCTCCATTTTTGTTGACTGTTGACTGAGAATAGAATTCCGTTACAGATTGGATCTCAGTCGTGATCTTCAATTAGCTGTCATGTCCAGATCACGAGAAGGTAACTCCCGTTGTTGATAGAGGGCGTGAAAATTCTCAGTTTTATTTATTGTGGGAATTTTTCCAGGAAAGTCTTGTTGGGAAGCAATTGTTCGAAACGTTATCGGGATAATTTGTCAGAATTAGAAATGTAGTTGAGTAATTGTTGAATGATATAAATTAGACAAGATTTCCCTATTAGGACCATCTGTTGACCAGTTTCCTAGGTCTAAGTTAATACGTCTGTTCAGCAGATTCATTTTAGTAAACTGCTAAGTCACCAGTGGAGAAACTCCACCCACTTGTTTCGAACGAGAAACTAATATTTTCCAATTTGTGGAAATATTTATCAATTGTTTGTGGTAATATCATTAAATTATTGTTTTTCCAACTTTCGAGTACTCCGTCAAGGTCGATTCTCAATTTATGTCATTGATGTTGGAAAGTATCGGAAATCAAGCATCGTCAACGCTAAAGGTGATTGGTTCGCTTAAGTCTGCTCATGGCGAATGGACCTGCGTTCCAAAATTTGAACTTTTTAAAGTAGGCTTCAAGGGAACAATTCCCCACCCGATGTTTCCGGCTTCCTCAAATCGGAAGGTAGGGCGATCGACCTGCCATGATCAGGATTTCTCATGTCAATTTGTCTGATCCATTTTCGACTCTAAAAAGAAGTCTACTTATTTTTTTTTTCATCATTCCAGAAGAATTTATGGTCAGTATAGTTCTTATTATTCCTGGAGCCATTGGAAGTCTTGACCCGATTAGACCATTCGTAGATTAGAATTTTTTTTGTGGAACCTGGAAGAGACTCATCTCACCGGAACAATTTTTGATCGTGTCAGTCGAAAACACTTCTGAGCTCGAAGGTATGTCTTCTTGTATACTTTCACTTGTGTATATTGTATTGTCCATATTTTGTTTTTCTCGTGTCATATCACAACAGCTACCCTAAAGGGGCTGTTGTCAACGTTATTGTCCTTTTATTAGAAGTAATGTTCGATCGAACGTGATGAGTCCTGATGGTGATCGAACACCGTTAACGGAAGTTATTGTAGTATCTTTTCTTGAAGCATATTGAAATGGAAATCAACAGTTGCGATCGATATCACTGCTCCGTACATTTGTAGTGAGCTAAATAAACTACTGGGTACTGACATTTGCGAGCAGGACCTAAACAACGTCTACTCTCTTGGAAAAAGTGAAAAAACTCCGGTCAAGATTGAATTTATATCTTGCTTAACTAAGAAAAAAGTCTTCGCGCAAGTGAAAAATCTTAAAGGTAGCGGTATAAGCATTGCTCACGATCTTACTCTAGATCAACGGGCGGATTTGAAGATTCTAAAAAGACATCTTGCCCAGTATAAAAAAGATCTGAATATTTATATTCGAGGTAATCGCTTGTTTGTGGGCCCAAAGCAGTATTCGGTGAGTGATCTTATTAAACTTGATACGCTAGTGAATGTACCACCTAAGACAAGCAGTGTCCCTTCTACTCCGACCCAAACGCTCATTCGATCTCCCCAATCTCCCACCGAAGAGAGATAATTTCCAGTGATTCAAGTACAGGAACCGCACCCCCTTGAATCTACACAGAAGTCAACGGGAGTAACCAAAAAAGTAATCTCCAAACCATTGGAGAAACCTATGCGAACCCGATCGTATAATCATTAGGGATAACCAGTTAGGGAGTTTCATAGACATTCGTCAGGAGACCTTTTGCATATCACATAATTTCGTATGTTTTTCTCTTTTTCTTTTTTTTGTAATTTCAAAATAATTCTGATTATATTTAGTAATATTTGATTTTGTGATGATTAATAGCCTTAAACTTGCTCACCTCAATGTTAGGTCTTTATTCACTGAATTTGATTCGCTTAAAGAATTTATTACATCAAATAACATAGATGTATTTGCATTGTCGGAAACATGGCTCAGTTCTCGTATTGATTCTTGTACGGTTGCAATTCATAATTATTCCCTGGTTAGAGCTGATAGAGATGGCAGAGGGGTTGGAGTTGGCTTTTATATAAAATCGTCTGTGAAATTTAAAATTGTTTTTTCACAAGTAAATCAGTATTTAGAGCAATTATGGATTTCTGTGAATAGCTTTGGTAAAACATTCTATTTTGGAGTCATTTATCGGCCTCCAAAAGCTAATGTAACGCTGTCGAAGTCGAAGAAGTTGTCTCTAGCTCATTACCTAGCTGTGATTCACTAAATTTGGTTGGGGACTTCAATATCAATCTCCTATCAATCAATAACTCGGTTGAAATTTTTTTGAATTTTCTCAAAACTCACAATTTATCACAGGTTATTGAAGTCCCCACAAGGATATCCTGTAATACTCAGTCACTAATTGATATACTAGTTACATCTAATAAAGATGATATTAAATCTATAAATGTAATTGACGCTGGTGTCTCCGATCATCTAGCAACGATGTGTGATATTTTGTCACTGAAAATAGTGCATGGCCACAAAACGATTACTGTTAGAGATTTTAGAAATTTCGACATAGATAGTTTCAATAACGATCTTCACTCACTCCAGTGGGATTACCTCTTTCAACTCAATAATGTTGATAGTATGATTGAATTTTTCAATGACAATATATCACATCTTTTCAATTTACATGCACCAATGAGAAGAATCAGAACAACTAAACCGCCTGCACCTTGGCTCACCTTCAATATAAAGGAAACCATTAAATTGAGGAACAAAGCATTGAAAAAATACAAATCATCCAAATCCCATACCGATTGGTCACATTACAAAGACATGCGTAATTTTACTACAGGTGCGATTCGCCGGGAAAAGAAAGCTTACCTGGACTTCACTTTAAGAAATAGGAACTCTAAAATGATCTGGAATACTCTTAAATCTCTGGATATTCTAAAATCCAAGAATAACCTTACCTTTCCACCACATTTGTCAAATTTGGATGAACTTAATACTCACTTTGTCAACATCAGTCACCCAACAAAAAACCATACTCATTTAACTCTTCTTGATAAGTATAATCATAATTCTAATGGGCCAAGCTTCCATTTTACCACTATTACTCCTATCCAGACGCAACTCTACCTGGATCGTATTGTCAAATATAGGAAATAAACATGAAATAATTCAGATTCATTTAATTACATACATGAATTGAAAGATGTTCCAACCTCACTTCAATATTTTAACACAAGAACACTCAGTATTGAGAATTCCATCTTTTAATATTTCAAGTTCATAGACATCGAAATTGATCCGATCACAGGATATGGAATACAAAACAATCTCCAAATACGCAAACTTGGCACAGATTGCATGCTGTGCATTTTACCTCAATAGAGTGACCGGATCAAAGTCGCAATGTCAGCGTATAATTCTTTATAAATATTGAGGGAGGTCAAGATCATGGATCACAGTTAAGAGACAACAGACAGTATTCAGTATTCATTTAAGTATCGATTAATCATCAGCAATGCAGCACATCTCCTTCTCTTCGATCCTGCTGGGTGGCAGTATAATGTAAGTTTTTGATTGTTTTAATGTATTATTTTTATTAACATTTGAGTGTGAGTTAATCCAAAATATATTTTTCGTTTCTGTTACAATAAATATTTAATTAAGTTTTAAATGAGTTCTTTCATTATTTGGGATGAATGAATGAATGGGTGAAACAGCAAATAAAAATCCTCTCGTTAATAGCCAAGCGAGAACTGAGTTGCGACACGTGGTGGAGGCGCCTCTCTCGTTCTCGGGGACTTCATTCTTCATAATGGGCCTGTGAAACTAATTTTCTAATACAAAAAGTTGAATTGTTCAAGTTTTAATAATATGTTGTGATAATTAGCTGAAAAGTGTATTTTTATTGTGTTTTACAATGATGAGAGAATTTAATAGCTGTTTCATCCAGTGAAATTACAGTTTTTCCCTTCTCCTCAAATTATGAGTAATACATTTTCTAATAACTGTTCATCAGCTTAGAAAGAAAAGTATTACTGAAGTTGAGCAATCATAAAGAATATCTGTTCATTCAGCTTCTTAAGATAGATTGCCAATGGAATAACTTGAAAAAATTTTCATTTATCGTCTGTAAATTTCGTAAGTATGAGCGGTACATTTTCCAATATCTATTTCATCAGCTTGGAACTGTACTGTTGAGATTGGCTAAACGTATGGAATACCTATTCATACAGCTTCGTACGATTACCCATTACATGATTTCGAAATTTTGCATACGTATCTGACTTTTTGAAAAATAAATGATACATCTACCAATATCTGTTATATCAGCTTGGGAATGTGTATCATGATTCATAAGATATTCCTTGTTCCCAATCATCCTTTAATAATTTATTGGTAATGACTCGCAAAAATCCTAGTCGTCGTCAACGTCAGCTCATTAAAGAATTGAAGGCAAAACTAGCATTAAACCAAGCAGTAAAAAAACAAAAATTGATAGTAAGCATCAGTCTTTCCCTTTTAGTAGACATCTATGAAACCAACCCCAAATTTTTTCATAACCCTGAACAAATGTCAAAGTGTCCCAAAATAGAGTTGACAAATGAAGAAAAATTACAAGAGAAATTTAAAAGATTATTTGGTGATAATTGAATATGATATATATTTTATGACTTCATGATTATTATTAACTAATTATTAATTCTATTATATTATTTACACAAAAATGAATATAGATTAGTTGATTTTGTTTTTTTAATTATCAATATTATAGTTATCTCTGGCGAAAGTTCCTTATACGAAGAAGTAGATAGATTCTAATGTATTCTCATACATTTTTGTAATATTTCTTGTATTTTATAAAGACCACATATGTTAGTAGAAGGTTTTTATTGATTGATGATTTTTTTTAACAAAAAATACATATACACAGCATAAACATAACTTATCACTAATGTTTAACCACAATTAAATAATCTATATATAAAATACAAATAACATGGTAATAAATAGGAATGTCAGGTAGAAAACCTTTTACTAGAGGAGATAAACTTTTGGTGAAACTAACAGAGAAAAATTTTAACCCCAGCCACCGAAGTACGGAATTGTTTTTGAACCCAATCGACCGATCAGAAAATATATTTGCCAGATCCACACAAACCCCACGTTCCCCACAAAAACCACTGAGTCCTATAACTGTACAAAAAGAATCCAATAGACTTTTCGAAGAAGCTTGTAACGTTGAACCTTTCACTGAAAACAAAGACAGATTTTCAGACAATCAAGACAGTGAAAACAAAATTTTTGACGAGAAAACACAGTTGACTCAGGAAAATTTTGAAATTAACGACAGTTACTTCGAAACTTTTCAACAAGATTACTTAAGAAATACCGGGGAGGAAACTGAAAACAACGAAAAATTCATTCAACAGTTACTCACTCAATCGATCAATAAATCTTTAGACGAATCCCCAGCACGAATTCACACTCAAAAACCAATCTTAAAAAAACATGGCCAATATTACACTGACAAGACGCCTTCACAGCAGCAAAATCGGCAGCGACCCCAACCTTTATTTCACCACAAACTTTCAATCCAAACAAGGGGAATGCAAACTCATTCATTAATTGCTATGAACGTACCTCAATAGCAAACGGTTGGGATGATAAACTGAAAATATACTACTTCGGGACATTCTTAGAGGGTGCAGCGAACATCTGGTACAAAATTTACAGTGAAGAAGCGGATAATGCAGCAAAAACCTGGAAAGAAATCTGAAAGTATTTTATAAAGGAATTTGGAGATGAAGATATCAAAAGGAGTTTGGAAGCTCGCCTACTTCAAAGGAAACAAGAAGAAAATGAACCCGTTAAGTCCTACTACTACGACCTGAAAACAATGTTCTACGAATATGACCCTTCACTAAATGCCGAGGAATTTCGCAAATTCTTTGAGAATGGAATCAGACCCGAAGTATATGCAGCATATCGTCTGATAAGACCAGACACAAAGGATATGGATAGTTTCAAGACTATCATCAATAAATTAAATGATATAATTTCGAAATCTTCTCTCAGCACCATTCCGTTAACTACTCAAAATACTACTACAACTATGACAAATCAAAATTCATTTCATGGGCCACAAAGATACCAATTCTCAAATCAACATCATCAAAACAACCAATTTCAGCCACAGGATCACTATGCCAACCAGCGCCAGTCAAACTACCAACCGAATCAGTTTTTTCGAGGAAATCCAAAGACATAATTACTACCAACCACGTCCTACCTACAACCAAAATCACAATAACCAATACATGGGACCACGATAAAACCCGCAACAAAATTCAGGGAATTTTCAAACAAACCCAAGATCGCAACAAAATTCTAATTACCTAAATGGGCCAAGAAATAATCAGAACAACAGACCTCGTCATCCAAACCAGAATACATCATATGTTCCAAACACAAGAACAACAGACGGTAGGTCTAAGTGCTACAACTGCGGAAGAATTAGATATTTTGCTTCAGGGTGTCGGGATAGACAAAACCCAAACGGCAATGGACACCACAACTGAACCCTGGTGCTGTCCTATCCACAAACAGGGTTCACAACCCCTCACAGCAATACAACATACTAACAATAGACGGCACCGTAAATAACCAAAACGTTAAAATAATTTTAGACACAGGGGCAGAACAAAATATAGTAAGCAGAGACTTGGTTAACTCTTATATACCCAATGATATCAATAAATATCTGTTAGCACAAAACAAAAATATCAATTAAAATTGAAAATCTGAGTACAACTTGTGATACTATAGTCATAGATAAGCTACCACATCCCCTGATACTTGGAATGGAATTTTTGAGAAATCATAAAGCAATAATAGATTTTGATAAGAATTCAATAAAATTCAGTAATAAAAATGCCAACGCAATTATTAATTTGTCCCAGAATAAGGAAGAGAGATTTGTAGTGACTACGATAAAAAATTTAGGAAAATGTTTCTCATACAAGGACCTATATCAGGAAGAGTGCAAAAATAATTTAAGAAAAACCCTTAATGATATTGGGACTGTATCATCAAATAAAAATAAAGAAAATTCCCAAAAGATAGATAAAGAAAAAATATCATTGATGCTCTATTCAACATTAGCTTCGATAATATTTCTCAGTTAGATGAAAACCCAGCCACTAATATGCATCATGAACACGACAATTTCAAAGGAGAAATACACAAGGATCATCTTATTATACCACCACCAGCGGAATTCAGTGATAAAATTACCATGGAAAAAAAAGGATACTTCAAGAAACCCCTCAACACTTGAAGATAAAATTGCTATACAGGATGACTGGCACGACGATAGGGAAATGAAAAATGTAATAAAGGTCACACTCACTGACGATTTTGTTGTTCTACCAGGCATCGATTACTACTTACCAGTTCAAATCGAAAATAGGACAACAGACCAATACAGTTTTAAAATTAATGAAGAATACTTTTTGAAAAATGGACTCATCTGTATTGAACATCCAACATTGTCAAACCAGCCCTACATTCTTGTGCGTTGCTTGAAATATCACCAAATAAAACTTTTCAGAGGGTCCACAATTGGATTATTTCTTGAGAATAATGAAATATCGAATACAGCCCTACTACTCTATACATCAGAATGCGATGAAGAGGTTACCATTAAAGACCACAACTTAGACCATATAGAAGAAGGAGTCTTCAAAACTCAGCTTACGGAATTACTAGAAGAATAATAGGATGTATTTTCGAAATCCACTAGGCACATGGGTCTCACTAATATCACTGAACATCGGATAGACGTAGGAGATGCAACGCCAATAAAATATCGTCCTTATAGGGTAAGCCAAAAGGAAAGGGAAATAATAGAGGAGCAAATTTCTGAAATGCTAAAACATAATATAATTAGACCTTGCCATTTTCCGTGGGCTAGTCCGGTGGTGTTAGTTCGGAAGAAGGATGGTTCCATTCGTTTCTGCGTCGATTATAGAAAAGTAAACAGTGTAACAAAAAAAACCACGTACCCAATTCCCAACATGGATGACATCCTAACATATCTTGGAGGGGCAAAATATTTTTCTACCCTAGATATGTTTAGCGGTTATTGGCAAGTGAAAATCGAAGAAAACTCAAAACAATACACAGCATTCACTACACAAGGTCACGACACTTATGAATTTAATGTTTTAAGTTTCGGCTTATGTAACGCTCCAGGAACTTTCCAGCAACTCGCAGATAGAGTATTTGAAGGGATGAAATGGAGGGACGTCCTTGTCTATCTTGATGATATAATTGTCTTCTCTGATACACTGGAAGCTCATCTGGAAAAATTAAAAAATGTTTTTGAGAGATTACGGAATGCAGGCTTGACCTTGAAACCAAGCAAGTGTGTTTACGTAAAAAATAATGTAAAAGTCTTGGGACATATTGTTAGTGATGAAGGAATTTCACCTGACCAGAGCATTCTCGTTTCAATCGAAAAATTTCCTCAACCTAAGAGTGTTAAACAAGTACAAAGTTTTATTGGCCTATGTAACTTCTATAGAAAATTTATAAAGGATTTTGCAACTATAGCCCGTCCTCTACATGATGTCACAAAAAAACAATTAAAATTCAAATGGGGTGAAGAACAACAGAAAGCTTTTGATATGCTCAAAACAAAACTTATAACTGCCCCAATTCTACAGAATTTTGACCTCAACAAAGAATGCGAATTACGAGTTGATGCGAGTACAGTAGGAATTGGGTCAATTTTATTACAAGAAGGTGCAGACAAACAACAACACCCAGTAGCATATATAAGTAGAAGTCTAACAAAAAATGAAGCAAACTATACCATAACTGAATTAGAAGGACTTGCAGCAATATGGTCATTATCTTATCTGCGTCATTTAATAAATGGTAGGCCAGTGAAAATTGTAACCGATCACCACGCTCTCTGCTACATAAAATCACTGAAGGATCCCACAGGAAAACTTGCTAGATGGTCTCTTAAATTATCGGAGTATGACTACAGCATAATTCATGAAAATGGAAGCAAACACATGGATGCAGACTGTCCTTAATAATGAAAACGATAGTACGTTCGAAGATATCCCTACTTTTCTGCTACTACCAACAGATATTGCAGAGCAGCAACAACTTGACTCCGAACTTCGGAAAATATTCAACATTATAAAGGACCCTTTGAATACATCTGCCACCATCGGCATGAAAAGACGCGCGAAAAATTTCAGAATTATTGATGGTGTACTATACAAATCCAATCCTAATCCGGAAGGACTAAGAAACCTGCTAGTAATCCCAAAACAATTAGTGAGCAAAATTTTAGTTACAAATCACTCTGAACCACTTTCTGGACATTTGGGCATAGCTAAAACATTACACAGAGTCAAGTCAAGATACTACTAGATAGACTTGTACAAAGATGTAGAAAAATTTGTAAAAGGATGCACCGATTGCCAAGCTCGAAAAGGACAAAAGAATAAAAAACCAGCAGGCCTTTTACAGCCAATCCCTGTAGGAACCCCTTTTGAGAAAGTGGGAATAGACCTGTTAGGCCCTTTCCGCAAAAGTAGAAATGGGAATACGATGATTGTGGTAGCCACAGATTACGCAACGAGATGGGCAGAGGCAGAAGCCTTGCCTAATGGAAAAGCAGGTCCAGTTGCGAAATTCATTCTAGAGAAAATAATTACCCGTCATGGTTCACCAAGACACTTATTGAGCGATCGCGGAAAAACCTTCATGTCACAACTTGTACAAGAGTTACTACTCATAATGGGAACCGTCAACCAGTACACAACAGCATACCACCCTAGTTGCAATGGGCTGGTAGAGCGATTTAATGGTAGTTTGGCAAACATGCTATCAATGTACACCAACACCGAACAAACCGACTGGGACGAATACATACCTCATGTCACTTTTGCATACAACACAGCAAGACAAGACACAACTAAATATTCACCTTTCATGTTAGTATACGCCAGAGAACCCATTCTTCCAACCGAAGCTAACCTGATGTCAACCTTGAACTCACCAGATGCCCAGCAAATAAGGGAAAGAGCACTTGCTGTACGGAATGAGGCGATTGAAAATATTCGTAAAAGGCAAGGACTAGACAAGGAAAGATACGACGACAAGCATCGTCATTTAGGATTTGACATTGGAGACAAAGTCAAAGTGTTTACCCCAGTCCGCAAAGTTGGAAAGAGTGAAAAGCTAATACTTAGATGGTTCGGCCCATACTACATCACTAGAAAAATAGGAGAAGTAGATTACGAAGTGAAAAAAGGCACTGCAGCGAACTCCAAAAAAGAAATAGTCCATGTGGGTCGTATTATCCCCTACTATGACCCATGGACTCCCAAACCAGAAGATAACACAGAAATAGAGGATTGAGAAATATGAAAAAATGAGTGAATAGTAACTCCTGACAGGACATACACTTTGATAGAGCACAAAGATCCAATCAACTCAATCACAATACCTCAACCCAATATTTTTACTAAAATCCCCTGTATATATTATATATCTTTTCAACATAAAGCACATACCCTAATCACAGTCAGATCCTCATTCAGAATATGTCACCTATAGAAGATACTATCTGTAAATAAGTCTTCTGATTAACCATGTACATACAGAATATATATAGCATATAGTAATTAAATAATCAACCCCCAGGTTCTTCATCCTTGACATAAAGAGAGTCCACAGTTCTCACAATTTAGAGGTTACAGCAGGCGCATTTTGGAGACCCCTTCCTCAAACCGTGAGTTATGAGGCCACAATCCCTCTAGTTTACCAATCCAACTGGCATGAAAAATCAGAGATGAAAAATAATATAATCCAGCAGATCGGTACTTGCAAAGGGAAAACTGATCAGACTTCATACAGATGTAGGGCAATTGAACATTTGAATTTACTACAAAAAGCATTTAATATTGAGTTTCAATCACTTTCAAAAAGTTGGAGTCCCATTTACCTCAGAAATTGTTCAGGAAATGACAAACGTCACATTTTAGACGAAAGGTCATTGGATTTCTTAGGGGACGCAATCAATTGGTGTTGTGGCGTTGCTACTGAAAATAAATTAGAAGGTATGATTCTGAACGAAAACACATTGAAAGAAAAAATGTTCAATATTAAAAAAGGATTGAGCAAGTCAATAAGAGCTATAAGTGAAAACTCAATCAAATTCAAACAATATGAAAAGTCTGTGGCAATGTCATTCAGAACAACAGAAAAACACATTCATGACCTGGAAGGATTCATAGACAATTTGAAAAATGATATTAACTCAGAAGAAAATGAACAAAATCAAATTCTGAATTCACTGTTGAACAATGAATTGCAAAGTTTGAAAAATATTATACAAGTTGGTAGAGAAATAAAAAGGCAAGGCATTCTGGCTTCATGTCGTCAACACCAAATCCCAATAGCAATTTTAGACCCATCCATACTCCTTCATGACCTCAGTAATTAACTGAAAGAGCTGCCAAATTCCAATCAAACATTGGCCATTTCAATTAATGACATATCAAAATACTATCAACTCCCTTTTTGTAACTGCACATTCACTGATGGTAATATCTTTATTCATGTCCGTATACCAATCTCACAACAATTTCATTCTTGGGAACTATATCAATTAGTAACCACCCCTTTGCTTGGCACAACCAAACTTGTAAAATCATTCATGACACAGTATTTTTAGCAATTTCTAATTTCAAACAATCTATACAATTGAGACAAATATCCGGTACAGGCCTTCAGCACTGTAAACCATTCCACGATAAACTCTGTTATTTACCACGCTTCTCAGCCGATTCCATTAGAGTACCAGCAAAGTTATTCACTGGAGCAACTGTAGAAGAAATTAACCATCACTGCCCCCTAACTTGCCACAAATCATCAACTACAGTTATTTCAGAAATTGAGAATGAAATCTACATAATCACTCACCCAAAAAAAAAACACCCGAATACAATGTCCTAATTCTATAACAAGATTCCCTGACCTAGCATACAATACCCCTGGGGCAATAAAAGCACATATTCCCTGTAACTGTAAGTTGTCAATGAATAACGAAGAAATAATTCCGGAAACGTACCCCTGCATTGAAACATTACCACAGACAGCCATTATTTCACACATCATTCCTGCTGCCTGGTCTAACCTGAAATCATTCATCATAAACCCTGTTACAAAAACGAACTTGCCAACATTTGGTAATATATCAGAATGCCTGAACACAAATTGGACAGTTAATATTCCTTACATCAATTTAACGTCATCTCAAGAAAGTATGCATGATATCTTGGAAACACTCGAAGAAAAGACAGCCTGGTCTTACAGCTCTTTCACACGATTCGGTTCGCGCCGTGCGACTCGCGCCTTATGCGGCGTTGAGCTATGGCAGTAGATGAGTCTTTCCACACTACATGCGGCGCGCAAATTACCTCCGGACTCCCCTACGCCGGACATGCGGCGTTCACGCCGGATTAGTCTGCGAAGGGCTATTGTTTCTTATTGAGGTTTTTACACGGTCCGGCGCGCGCCGCACGACTTTAACCTCTAGTCTTGGATCTGCCATTGGAGAGTGAAGACCTACTATGGTATTGTGTTTGATCAATGTTTTGTTGCTGAAGTGATTGAGGATTATAAAAAAAGTTTTTATATCCTGAAACGAAAGAGAAGTAGAAGTTAGAACATATATTTAAGGAGTTAAAATGAGTGAAACACAAAAGGTCATTGAGACTGATATTGATGATATTGACATGGAAAAATTAATCATGTTTGTGGAAGAAAGACCATTGCTGTGGGACAAGTCGCTAGAGGAATATAAAGACAGAAACAAGAATAGGGAAGCTTGGAGAGAAATTTGTCAGGAGCTATTTGAAGGATTTGAAGAAAAATCTGCTTCGGAAAAGAAACAGTTGGGTAAGTACCATTTGAAAGATTATATAGTTAAACACGTAGCATATGATGAATATGTTCATTGAAAATAACAGGTTTTTTTTTAAATTTTAATAGTACTGGGTAAATAAAAAAGATTAGAACTAGCAACAAAAAATACCTGAAAATATTTTATAATTGTAAACAGTTCACATTTTTGACCACAGATGTTAATTAGATGTTTTTTAACTGCCATGATACTGATCCAACGTTTGTCATGAAATACATTCCTACAAAACATTCCTAACCTGGATAGGCTCGTTCCCACCCCGCAATGACTGGTTAGTTCCTTGATTGGTACGTACTGGCAAATCTTCCCATCCAACAACAGTAGATGCATCTTCTAACCTATTTCCATCCCTCACTCTAACGAAGTTGTGTAGAATTACACAGGCTTTGGTTATCTTTACAGCTAATTCGATGTTCACATTCATAGGTCGATGAAAGATCCTCCATTTATTGCTCATGATGCCAAAGGTGCATTCAATCAATCTTCTACCTGTTCTCAACCTATAGTTGAAAACTCTTTTTTCAACAGTTAAGTTGTGGCCTCCAAAAGGACGCATAAGCTTAGTTCTTAAGGGAAACGCTTCATCTCCTAGGAAGAAATAAGGCATATTAGGTGATTCACTCCCTGGGAGAGGTTCTGGTTTAGGAAATTCTATTTTTTGATCCTGAATATTTTTCCATAGACTTGATTTCTGGAAAACTGAGGGATCTGCTTCTGATCCGTGAGCCCCAATATTAACTAAGGTAAAACGATAATTTGCATCGCACACGGCCATTAGCACAATAGAAAAATAACCTTTGTAGTTGAAATACAAAGAACCACTATGCTTCGGCTTGACCACTCTGATATGTTTTCCATCCACAGCTCCTACACAATGGGGAAATTCTGTTTTATTCAAAAATCTTTCTGATATTTCCTTCAGGTTCTTTGCCGTCAGCTCAGGAAAACACTCAGATCGGAAGACATCCCATATATTGCTGCATACGTTTTCTACAATTTTACTTATTGTAGAAATTCCAAGTTTGTAGTAGAAGTGTAGGTCAGTAAACGTGTTGCCAGAAGCCAGATACCTGAAACAAACAAAAATAGATTTTATATCTGCCTTTATTAGAGTTTCGGAACCGGTCCCTCCCTCAGCGGCATTTCGTCTTTTGTTTCTTTCCACGCCATAGGTCAAATCAAAAGAAAAGTTAGAACGCTAGAACAAGTTCAACCTTTCAACAATTATTGCCACTGGTCAAAAAGCCACTTTTTCTACCATGGTTTACCGATACTTGTCCGTTCGACGGAAAAATATATTTATAAAAAGTAATAATGGACAAATTAATTTATTTAACGCCACACGTTTTATACTTACGGTTTTCTACTTACGTTGTTGCGTTAGCAGTTATTCTGAGTAGCTGATAAACAGTTCCTGTGTAAGCAGACACCATCCATAAACATAATAATGTGTGAATAGAATTGTAATACTCAAAACAATTCAGAATCACCATCATACCGTTGAGTACCAGGATAATCCAAATCCCAAGCAGCCTACAGAAAATATTTCACTAATAATTTATGAGAACGACGCTAGTTTCATAAATGCTGACACAACAGGACCACAAACGATGATGTTTGAAGTTTCCCAAAAGCTCTCGAAGGGGTAATTTCTATATTCCTGGGCAGCTAATAACTTGATCACACTATTACACGATGAACACACAGATATAAATATATTTCAAAGTGTAAAATCAAAATCACTTCAGTGAACGAAAAATGCCGCTAAATATTCACATATTCATCAAATTATATGTATGTCATATGTCATGTCAAGTCGTAAATCTTCTTCTCTATACACAATTGAGAGAATAGGCATGGAACAGAATGACAGATACATTTCACAGAAACCATAGAAAAATGTTCTGGTAATACGAGAAAACACAAAGCACAATGTAATACGTAATTATAGTCCAGTCCAGTCCACTGTTACGTTGCCAATGTTTCCATCTAGTCGAGTTGTGGTAGCCGAGCAGCCGTCAACCAAAACAGAATCAGAACCAAGACACGGAACGATGTGCGGACAGATTGGTGGAGTGACACGAAGACAGACAAAGTTCAGTGCCGGACAATATGACAATATTAGTGTGGGAACTCATAGTTGCAGAACAATATAGTTTTTTCTAACTTTTATAGGACATGTAGTTTGTAATTGATGTTCATAATCATATTTTAGACCCATTGTTTTTTTTTTTATTATTATTCAAAATATTTTATCGAGTTGTGAGTTTTCATTTGAATTTCAATTGTTTTTTTTTTGTTTTTCATTACCACCCAAAAAGCTGGGGGCCAGCTTTAACGTGGAAGGGAGATGTGTCAAATATAGGAAATAAACATGAAATAATTCAGATTCATTTAATTACATACATGAATTGAAAGATGTTCCAGAGAAAAGTTTTGAATATAAACTTTTGGAAATTATCTACAAAAGAGGAGAAAGCATTTATCCTCAATACCTGCAGTCGTCTTGATATGAAACGGCGTACTACTGAAAAGTGAAAAGAAACAGAACACATTCAAATATAAGTTGAAAACTGCAAATGGTCAAATGGTAGAAGTATGTAAGACTTTTTTTCTCACCACACTAGGTTACAAAAAAACCAATGACCGATTTACACACGATACATTGAAAAATACTGCCAAGTACCAACTATATCTCCGAGAAGATAAGCGAACACAGTCTGTCAAGAAGAGGATAAATTATGATTTAGTAGATGCTCACATAGAGTCGTTTCAAGTTTCAACCAGTAATTTCTCACTATAGGTAAGTTTTCAAAATAATATATGTACATAATTATGTTGATATACATGCTTTTTTTCAATATCAGGCGAGAGCATGCACCAAACCGAAGATATCTTTCCAGTGACATTTCTATATCAATAATGTTCGAGTCCTTCAAATCACAATATCCAAACATGAACGTTAGCTACGAAGCTTACCGTTTGCGGGTTAAGGCAAAAAACATTTTTTTTGCATCATTAGGACACGAGGAGTGTGAACAATGCGAAGAATTCAACCTGCGTGATGATCATCAAAAACAAAATTTGCAGAAAGACTGAAAAAAATTAATTTCTTGGAAAAAGTACATTGATCACGCCAGGGAGTCTACAGAGTTATATGAAGAACACGCCCAAACTAAGTTCGAAAATGGGACTGTTTGTTTTTCTGTAGAGAAGGTGATAATGTTACCTAGGGTCGATACTTTTAAAAAGGTTTTATTCCTAAAAAGACTCACAACATATAATGAAAGCTTTGTTCCATTAGGACCCAAGTCACAAAATAAGGCATTTGCCGTTTTGTGGAATGAAGCTATATCGGGCAGGGATAAAGAAGATATTATAAGCTGCTTTTATTCTTTCTTCCTTATTCATTAGAGATTCACCTAAAATTATACTTTGGCTAGATAACTGTTCTAGCCAAAATAAAAATTGGTGTTTCTTTTATTTTTTGGTTAGGATAATTGATTCTTCCGAAATGTCCGCGAATGAAATAGCTGTTAATTTTTTTGAACCAGGACATACATTTATGTCAGCAGATAGCTTCCACCATCAGGTGGAACTGTCACTGAAAAAAAAAGGCAAGATGTACGATTTTCATGATTTTGTAGAGGCAGTGCAAACAGCACAAAAAGTGAAAGTAATGTCCCATCAAGAATTTTACAAATGGAAGGGTCTTAAATCGTGAGGCAAAACTGAAAAAACAAGAAAAAAGAATATATTTATGTGATATTGTCCAGATAAAAGCAACTCGTGGGAATTTCTTTTTATATTAGAAATCATCGCTGACAGATGATTTTAATAAATTAGAATTCTTATGTAAGAAGGCAATGAGAAAGGGTGGTATTTTGTCCCAATTTGTAGCCATGGAAATATCAAGTTTGGTGACTTTTATAAGTAATTGATGAATGGTTATTGACGGTGTTTCAAAAAATCGCCAAAAATGAATGCAAATATTGATTATTCAAACGAAGTTCTCATGAAATTATTTATTATACACGGACAGTGTGATCAAATCATTGCCAGAACTTGTAGAAAATTCAACCAAATGTATCCTGAATCAACACCAATGAACGAGAGGAAGTTTGTAAGATTACAAAATAATTTCCTTAACTATGGCTCCATGTTAAAAGCGCCTTCAACATTACCAAAACCTGTTACTTCAAATGAGGACAATACTGTTAACGTTTTGGCATATTTTTATGCATATCCAGAAGCTTCCATTCGCAGTGCAGAAAAAGATTTAGATGCATCACATGCTTCAGTACAACGAATTTTGAAAAATCACAAAATGCATCTGTATAAATGTACCAAAGTTCAAGCTCTAAAAGCAGAAGACTTCGAACGTAGAATGCATTTTTGTGAATCCCTTTTGATTCATACACAGGAAGATCGGGAATTTTTGTCAAAAATAATTTGGAGCGACGCGACGAATCAAAATTTACGAGGGATGGTATTTTCAATAGAAGGAATAAACATTTTTGGGCTGATCATAATCCTCATGTTACAAAAGAAATGGGTTTTCAAGAAAAATTTGACCTGAATATTTTCAGTATTTTGAAGAATAAAATTAGCTTTCTTTATTTATGAAGACACACTGAATGCAGAGAGATATCTCCAAATATTGAGGACGACTGTAACTGATTATCTTGAAAATTTGCCTTTAGAGGAATGTAGAAGGACGTTTAACTGATGTTGAAAATAAAGTGAGTAATACAATGAAATTCGTAAATAATGGTGTGGCACATCTGTTTGATGAGATACGTTATGAAATTGGAGGTAACGTTGTTGATCGTGTCAGAAATCCAGGTATTACATAAATTATGAAAGGCTATATTTCCTACACAAGTAGCGAATATGATAGATACAATAATGCCTGTTGGAATCAATTGGAGAATTCGAACATAACCGATTCAAACGGCTATTTCAATGTTTATATACCTCTTAAACATCTTTTAGGATTCTGTGAAGATTTTAAGAAAATAATGGTGAATATTCGTCAAGAGTTGGTGCTCATTAGAACAAGTAGTGACACGAAATCTGTAATGTCTACAAAGGATAATGAAAAACCTAAAATTGATTTAACAAAAATTTTCTGGAGAATTCCTCATGTTCAAGTTTCTGATGCTGAAAAGTTACGACTACTCAAGTACACTGAAAAGTTACGATTACTCAAGTACACTGAAAAAGGACGTGATTTGGAAATCGCATTCAGAAGCTGGGAATTACATGAATATCCAATTTTACAACAAACAATGACTCATTCTTGGAATGTAAAAGCTTCTAATCTATTGGAAAAACCTGGATTCATCATTGTAGCTTTTCAGACTCAGAAAAAATCAGATTAAGAAAAATATCAGTCAGTTTGATCATTGTAATATTACCAATATAAAACTCCACCTCAATTCAGATGTATATCATTATGACAATATGAATTTGAATTTCAAAAAAAATCAGTTTGCATTACTTCACGAACTTTTTGCTCAATTTCAATAATCTTACTATTTTAAAAATTCTGGAGAACCGTGTCTAACACTATCTAAGTTCCTTGAAATTGCACCGCTATTCGTTATTGATTGCAGTAGACAAAATGCAAGGTAGGAATGCAAGATATAAGACTCGATTTTGAAGCCAGCGAAAATATTCCTGCAAATACATCAGCATTTTGTTTGATTTTACACGATCGTTTACTCAGATATAATCCCCTTACAAATACTGTAAAACAATTCTAGGGTGAGTTATAATGAGTAGAATAACTTTCGATGAAAAGAAAAATAAAATTCATCATATGGTTGCTTGGAGTTTTGCTTATATTTAGATGTGCAAGAAAAACGTATTGGGAATTTTTCGCATTAGATCGAACACGTTTCCAAAGACGAATCAGACTCAGTGCCGCTTTTATAAATTCAATTCTAGAAAGTTCTCATAGATAAAAAATTTTCCATCAAAGATTTCGAGGAGATGGTAGAGCATGAAGAATTTTAATCATTTGTTGTATTTTTAAATTTATCTCAAATGAAGCAATAAACTATGTAGACTTGTTTTTGATAACAAAAAGGTATAAACAGATTCATTACATTTGAAGTCACTCATAACATTTTCAAATGTACATGTTAGATTGAAAATGAATTCAGAACAAGATAATAAATGTTGACATTGAACAGTATACAAAAAATTTAATTAGACAACTTTGTCCTCATATGGAAGAAAGTAAAGTGTCTTCTGAAGCAAATCGTCTCATCAAAAAAACCCCCAGAATTCTCAAGAAGAAAAAGTCAAGACGAAGAAATAAAAAGAAAAATTTGACTGCGTCAGAGGTTAAATAATATCAGTAGATCTATAATGATTGAACCAAATCGGAAGTGCTCAAATCTATAATGAGACATCCAGCTCGGAAGTGCTGAAATGTACAATGATACATCCAAATCGGAAGTGCTCAAGGTCACTCGGCGGCCTCGTCGCGATGTTGTTGACTTCGAGTTTATCAGTAGGAGCGCTCGGCAAAAACAAAAATATTCGATCGGTAAAGTGGTATAATAATGATGATTAGATTTAATAATTGAAATATGTCATCGACGTTTGAGAAAAAAATCCGTGGGGATATACAGGGTGTGCAACATTAAAGAAAAAAACATTCCTACCGTGAAATAATAATAATAATGATGATGAAGTGAAATAGTTGAAATATGCCATGGACGTTTGAGAAAAAAAAATCCATGGGGGACAGGGTTAGGTTCCATTATAGTATACAGGGTATGTAACATTGAAGAAAAAAAAACATGCCTACCATGCGCTCGGTGAAAATATTCGTGCGTCGAATGAGGCAAAAGGCAGCGTGACGAGACCCCCATATTTTAGCATGCGATGCTACGTCGTTTAAACCGTCGAACGCAAATTCGTTCGTTTTAGAAAATTGGCTAGAGCCAAATCGCGTTCGATTTTTTTCAAATGTTAATTCGTTTATCGTTCGTTTTTTTTTCAAACGTCAATTCGCTTAGAAGGGGGGGAGGTAATTGAATTTTATGATAATAGACGAGCACTTGTTACTTTGGAATAGTATTAAAATGGCAACCGAAGACTACCGTCAAAAATTGGAGGAATTTGTTAGACGTGTTCGAGATTTGAGTAAAGATATTCAATTTTATGAAGAAAAAGAGAATGTTGTGAAGCAGTTGAATAATTCGAATATTAACGATAGAGTATTCAATCGAAATTTGCCGCAAACCAGATACCCTTCACGAAGAATTCAACCCATTAGTAAATCATAGCTGCGTCAGTGAATATCCCATAATACGTGTTGGGATGAGATTCATGGCAACATTCATCAATATGTATGCATCTGGTAGCAAAAGAACGAAATTGCCGCTATTTATCAGCACTACCCCCAAGAAAACGACATCCAAGTGTAAATTCCAGAATCTTCCAAGCAAAGATAGTGCAGTTATCATCGTTGCCGTACCATTAGTTGTGAGGAAAGAGAAAAAGCGCAGAAAAATAGACTTTACTCGATGTATAATTTCAATCATTGTATTCATGGTAATAGTATGTGTAATAATTTCAAAGATAATAATTGTAGAATATAGTTATGAATTAAATGATTCAATATGAAATGATTTTTATTTATCATACAAAATTGTTTTTCAATAGTCACTTGTTTTTGTCAATATTTGTTTGAGAATGGCACATAAAGCCGCAAACATGCGTGAAAATAAACATGTTTATGCTTCCATTCTTTTCTCGAACATTAGGCTCTGACTATAAAAAAACAATCGTATCAGTCAAAAACATCAGTATTACGATCGACAGCAGTGTTGTTTCACTAGTGCTCTAGTTCCTTGCGTACTCTACAATATCAGTAAAAAATCGTAAGTTGCATTTTATATTGTACAAGTGTCTTTTATGTTTCACGGCTGAATTTTTGAATGAGAATTGTTTCCATTCTACAAGTGCTTTTTATATGTTTCACAATAAAATAACGTTCATGTTGAATATTTTCAAGTTAAATGTTCAAGAAAGTGTTAGTGATTTTCTTCAAGTTTTCAACACAAATAGTATTTTTTTTAATTTTACAAGTGCATTTTTTGTTTTATGACTGAATTTTTCTTTTTTTGAATTCAATTACTATTAAAAAATAAATAACCACTAAGCGATTGATTGGAAATAATTTTCATTTTTTGTGAAAAAGCATAAATTAATTGCAAAAAATAATTATCCCATAGATGGACTTACACAAAATGAATGCACGCTCCTCCCTTGCAGCCAAACCAACAATCAAACTGCATGATTTGCCAATAAAGGAGCCGCAACAAATTCAGAAAGCAAAAATCGTTAGAGGAAAATTTGGAGAGGTCGTACTGTTGGAATTAAAAAACAATATTGTTTTCCTGCCGGCGAGGGTCACCGAAGACTATAGGCCGAATATTCACCATTTTGAAGAGGGGAAATTTGCCATTGTCTTTGAGGGTCTCGTCGAGGTGGGCATAGCAAATCCCGCCGCATCCTTCATCACAGTAGAATTTTAAGGTGAGCTATGCATAATTCTACTTTTTTTGTAAAAATGTTTCGTTCATCCTCTTCTTTCATGAAAAAGGTTTCTATTTCAACTATTCTCTGTTTTGATTGGCTCTAAAAATCGTTTTCATTTCAGACGCAAATCAAATCATAGCCATTACATCACCAGCTTCCAAAAGAGCAGTCACCCCAGCAGCCCACACCACTACTGCCCATCCATAGTATCAGTAGCAAATCATCGTCATAATATCAGCTTCACAGCAGAGCAGTGCCTGCAGCAACCCACACTACCACTGTCCATCCATAGTATTTGAGTAAGTTGAAATAAAGCCATGGCAGTTTCCGAAACTCTTTCTCAAATTGATAAATTACTTGAAGTGATCAAAGAAAATTATTCGAGTTCCATTGTGAGAAAGTCTTAAAACCTAATAAACAGACATATAAGAAAGTGTAATTTGGCAATGGAAAAAATCAATTTTTCAGTGGGGGGAAAAAAGAAAATCATAAGTAAAATTGGGGAATTGAAACGGATTAAATATTTGATTATCAATATGAAGAATGATGAACAAGGTTCGGGTTTGAAACGTAGCAGCAGAGTGAAATGGGAAAATGTTAATGCAATTTTCAAGGGTCGAGTTAGGACGGGAATCATCATCAATTTGACGCATAAGGAGGTGCGGAATTTTTTAGCTGACGCATATTTCCTTTTCAAATCGAAAGTTTCAAAAATTTTAAATGAGATGCAATGTCTTAAAGTTAATTACACTTTGTTGGGGGATTTCATAAAGAATTCGAATGAAGGGGAAATATGCGATCGCAAATATTTCAACACCCCTAATGCGGTCATTGATTTGGGGACGGATTTGCCTGCGTGGTTTCAGGAACATGTTGTCGAAATTATTCTAAATAAACTTGAAGAATTTCAGGAACGTGATTCGGGTTGGGCGTTGAGTAAAATTCTTCTGCTTAAAATTGCCATTAATAAATATGAACTGAGTGGGCATGGTAGAGCATTCATACGACTACCTGAAAAAATTCAAAACAAAGGTGCCTGCATAAATATTGCTAATCAGGATGATGCTTGTTTTTTTCAGAACAATTGTGAGTGCGTTGTACCTGCCAAACATAATGTTACACGCTCATCTTCATATCTCCATTATGACACGGTTTTGAATACAAACGGCTTGGAAATTCCCATGAAAATTCCCCAAATTACAAAATTTGAGAAACTAAACAACATTTCAGTCAATGTATATAGTTTGGAATTGAATGTCATCAAAGAAAAATCATTTTACGAAGTAGTACCTGCACGATTAACTAAACATAAATTGGATCATCACGTTAATTTACTTTTAATTCAAAACAAATACTTTCCCAAATTGAATGAATATGATGCTTTACCTTTAGATACAGATAGTTCTGAAATCAAGTATCATTATTGTTGGATAAAAAACATGTCCAGACTTCTTACAGCACAGGTTAGCAAACATTGCGGAAAAAAATATTTTTGTGATAGATGTCTGAATTATTTTTATAGCGAACAGAAATTGAATGAACATGTCATCTTGTGTGAAAATGCAAACGACTGCAAAATTTCCTTCCCGAAATTCGATCACATAGAATTTCGGAATTACGTTTACAAACAAAAGTGTCCTTTTGTTTTATACGCGGATTTTGAATCAGTTCTACAGAATTGTGAGGAGGAAATTTCAGACAAATGTAAAAAATATCAATCACATAAAGCTTTCAGTGCAGGTTACTACTTGAAATGTTCATATGATGACACGCTATCCAGATTCAATAGCCATCGAGGTGAGGATTGCATTCAATGGTTTGCTGATGAAATGGCCCATATCGCCAAATTTGTTGAGTCCAAAATCAAAAATATTGAACCGATGATATGTCCTCTCAATATGGTCACTGCTAGGATATGTCATATTTGCGAGAAACACTTCACGAAAAAAGATATCATTGTAAGGGATCACAGTCATTTTACAGGGTTGTTAAGGGGGTGGAGTAATCAAGGGTGCAATCTGTCATTTAAGAAGCTATTTGTCGTCCCCATCACATTTCACAATCTGTCAGGCTATGATTCTCATTTCATAATTAGAGATGTCGCTAAAAGAGGGCGTGTAAGCATACTTACAATCAATAAGGAAAAATACATTTCATTTACCCAATTTGATAGTGAAACTAACATCAAATTCCGGTTTATAGATTCTTTTCGATTCATGGGAGCCAGTCTCGACGAGTTGGTTTCAACATTAAATCCAAACAATTTGAAAATACTCAAAAAAGAATTTGCTTTACTAGATGACGAGAAATTTGCTCTTTTAACCAAAAAGGGTGTATTTCCGTATGATTATATCAATAATATTGAAAAACTCCTCGACACTAACCTTCCATCAAAGAAAAAATTCTACAATAAACTCAATGACACAGAAATTGATGATGAAAAGTATGCTCATACGCAAAACGTTTGGCGTCAATTCAGTATCGAAAATTTAGGTCAATACAGCGATTGGTATATGAAAACAGACATTCTTCTTTTGGCTGATGTTTTTGAAAATTTCCGTGAGATTGATTTGAAGACGTATGGGCTGGATCCTGCTTGGTACTACACAATGCCGGGGTACACGTGGGATTGCATGTTGAAATATACCGGTTGCAAATTACAAATTTTAAAGGACGTCGATATGGTTATGTTTGTGGTAAAGGGTATTAGGGGAGGAATTTCAGTTTGTTGCAATAGATATTCGGAAGCAAATAACCAGTATATGCCATCATACGATCCCACGAAACAGTCCAAGTATCTCATGTATTTTGACGTCAATAATCTATATGGATGGGCAATGTCAGAGTTCCTACCATATGGAGGTTTCGAATGGACGGATACGAACATTGATGTAACTCAAATTCCTGCCGACAACCCCGAAGGCTATATTTTACAAGTTGATTTAGAGTACCCTGCACACCTTCATGATTCACATATAGATTTCCCTTTTTGCCCCGAACATCGGACACCACCAAACTCGAAATTAAAAAAATTGATGCCAACTCTCCACAATAAATATGAATATACTCTTCATTACAGAAATTTAAAGCAGGCTCTAGAACATGGTTTGATACTTAGAAAAATTCATAAAGTTTTGAAATTCAAACAGTCTGCATGGCTGCGTCCTTATATCGAGTTGAATACTCGATTGAGGACTGCAGCTAATAGTTCTTTTGAAAAGAATCAGTTCAAATTAGCAAATAACGCAATTTTCGGTAAAACAATTGAGAACATCCGGTTACACAGAATAGTAAAATTAGTCACCTCCTACGAGGGTCGATATGGTGCCAAAAATCTCATCGGTAGTTCTCGATTCCATAACCGTACAGTTTTCGATGCCGATTTGATGGCTATTGAATTAAAAAAATCCGAACTTGTATTCAATAAACCGATGTATGTGGAAATGGCAGTTTTAGATATATCAAAAACTTGCATGTTCAAATTTCATTACAATTTCATGCTACCCACCTTGGATGTGGAGAAATGTAGTGTCGTCTATAGTGATACTGATTCATATATATATGAATTGGTATGTGACGATGCATACAAGGAAATCATCAAAAAACACATTGAGAAATTTGACACATCGGATTATGGCACAGATAACATTTATGGAATCCCTTGTGTGAATAAAAAAGTGCCCGGCCTCATGAAAGATGAAGCAAACGGCAAAATCATCACGCACTTTGCGGGGTTGCGTTCAAAAATGTACGCCTACAAAGTGCAGGGTGGTAAAGTCATCAAAAACGCAAAAGGGGTGAAATATGGTGTGGTAAAGAATAAAATCACATTCGATGACTATGTCGACTGTTTGAAAAATTCCAAGCAGAAAAAAACATTTCTCAATGTACAATAAGATCTTTTGCTCACAACGTGTTCAGTATCGAGCAGGCGAAAGTGGCCCTAAGTCCAGATGATGACAAACGTTATCTCATCCCTGAGTCCTATGAAACCCTGCCGTGGGGGCATTATAGCTTAACCTGAATATTTTTTCATTTCTAGGTACACACTCTCAGCCATGAATTTGGAGCAATTGTGCATAAAAGTCATTTGCGAGAATATATCCTCTGCGTGGGATTTCATAGCATGGCCACCATTTAATCATAAAATCTCTCCATGTTTTTCTTTATATATTTATATTATTGTATTTCTTTATGTATAAATAGAAAACAAACAAATCATTTCATGTGTTTTATTCATGTATTACATAAGTCATGTAGAAATTTTTGCTTATAATAAAATAAATATTCTCGCAAGCCATTAGCATACAAACTATCCAATGATGAGGCTTGACAGAAACCTGTTATAATTTCTTCTAAAGTTAAATTGGTTTTATTCTCACGCAACCAAGATTGAATAATATGGAAAACGCCTCGATAATAATCACAAAAATTCAATGCATCCAGCATGGCTATACGGTCTGACAGCACCCCCAAGTGAGTTTTGAGAACGTCGTTGACATCCTGTTGAGACAGCTCCATATTTGTTGTATCCTTGGAAATGGAAATTTGTTTGGTATCACTTTCGATGTACTGTGTGACGTATATGTAGTCCCCGCAACGTGTTGTGATTGGATCATACTCGTCCACATAGTCATCGATTTCTGAATCGAAGAAATTTTCCTTTATCTTCTGCAGAATACCAATCAGAGTTTCCCATTCGAATGAGGTGAAATTGATGGAACGCATAGAGAATTGTTGCTTGAGTATTAGGCATGAGCCAAAGTCTCTGGACGGACTTAACCCACATCGAATTTCATACGCTTGCATAGGGAAGATCGTCAACAGCAATTGGTGTTCGTTTCGTGCCAACATTTCGTAACGCTCCAATGCTTTGTCTATTGCACCCAGAGTTTCGTTATAATCTTCATCACCACTATCAAATATTACTTCGACTTCACAACCATAACCACTATCGAGAGACATTTTTTTCAAACTGAATATCCATGTGTATTTGCATGTGTTCTTATACCTTCAGATCACGTGGTCGAATTCAGATATTGTGTTTGTTGAACATCATTTCTTCACAAAAGGCCGCCCAATACAATGTCAGTGTGCTTGTTTTCCATAAGATTCTATACAAAATCAACATTTTCAATCCAAATGTTGTGTTTGTTATCCAATCCCAGCCATTTAACATAAATTCTTTTGCCTTTTTTCCTCAAAACTCTCTCCACGAGATATATATCGGGATTTGCAGTTTTTTGCAATTCTTCCACATAGAAAGCACCCTTGATAGGTGCACCCTGCATATCTTCTAGCATAAAGGTGGTGGGGTTGGTAATGTTGACTTTGATCATTTTGAATAATTCCGTAGTCCAATTGGGTGTGTAACCTTTTTCGAAAACATGTTTTGCCTTACTGATTCGCACAACATGGCCGACCTTGAATTGATTTGAGAATTTGTTTTTCGTTGGCTTTGTTGATTTTCGATGGTTCTATGCCGTCTTCGAGTGTCGCGTATCATTGTAGGATTTCGTTATTTCAGGCAAGACATTCAACCATTTGTAGGTGCCATTCAAACTGAAATATTTGAAAAGTCTTTCTTTTAACGTTCTTATGACACGTTCAGCCATTGAAGCCTTCATGATGCTGTATGTATTGTAGTGATTTATTCCATGTTTTTTCATTGAAGTTTGAAACTTATTGTTGTAAAACTCGGTGCCTTGATCGGTTTGTAAATTTTTTGGGCATCGCTTCGTATGTTCCAAAATATCCGAAAATGTTTTTGTGATTTCTTCTCCCGTTTTCGATTTCAACGGTCGTGTCCACACGAATTTCGAAAAACAATCGATGACGATGAGAATGAGTTTGAAATTTCGATTTTGATGAGCGTAGGATCTCATCTCAGCCAAGTCCATCTGCCACAGATCATCCTGGCCTTTGATAATGGTACGACGTCGAGGAAATTTTCTTCTAATTGGTTTATGCAGTTCACGGACAAGTTGAATCTTGTCTTTGGAAGCCATGTGACGCGACTGATGGTCGAGATTATCAAACTTGTTATTTTATTATGTTGATGCAAAAACTACATTTTTTATCGTTTTGATTTCCTTGATATCAGATTGTACTTTCGCTATATCCGAATTTATTTTGGAAATTTGTTTGGAAATATCACCTTGAAAGTGCTCCATCATGTCGTTTTGTTTGATTTCCAAAGTTTTGTTGTGCGAATGAACCAAATCGGTGATTTCTGTTGTTTTCTTCAGCAAATTTGCTTGAATATTTTCAATATTACTTACATATTGCTGATTGAATTTTGTGAAACGCGCCACCGCCTCGTTATTGCGTACCATATTTGTTTGTATCATTTGATCAAAATTGGTATTAAGTGATTGAAATTTACTATCGAATCGTTTGTTCACATTCTCCTGTTTTTTAATGTCATTACTCATGTTTGCTACTTTATCATTAACTCGCGTTATTTGTAGTTGGCATTGATCGACTTGATCTCGCATTTTAGTCAGATTTTCATTCACTTGAACCATTTGTTTTTGATATCGACCACTTTGATTCCGTATAGTCACATCAATTTTTTTCTCAACTTTATCCATGTACTCTTTGCTGACTGCATCAGATGCGTTCGTAGGTCTCTTCACATTACACAATTTCAAATTATCAAAATCGATGTTGCCATCGGGCGTATGTAGCAAACCTCCGCTACTGCCTACAGCTGATGTTGTATAATGCTTTCGCTTCCTATTGGAGCTACGCCCGAACTTGTCGATAGTCATGATGGAAATGTGACCCACATCGATATGACTCTAGTAATATGTGTTTTTCAACGTGATTAAAGTGTTCTAAAAAAATGCTTGTTTCCACGCATTGAATTTTTGTCATTTTTTCGATACGATAAAGGTGACAAAGGTGATAAAGGTGACAATCTAATGTATCAGAAGGAGAAGAAATTATTTTGTATAGTGATGGATGTACCGCACAAAATAAAAATGCCACTTTGTCAAACGCACTTTTGCATCTAGCGATAGACAAGCGCATAGTTATCACGCAAAAGTACTTGGTAAGTGGCCACATGCAGATGGAGTGCGATAGCATGCACTCCACAATCGAACGAAAAATTCGGAATAGAGAAATTTACTCGCCTGCTGGGTATATTGCCGCTTGTAAAACGGCTCGTTTGAATCCAAGGCCATATCAAGTTGAATATTTGAACCACAGATATTTCAAAAAAATTTCTGCGCTGAAGTACCACACTTCAATTCGTCCAGGATATAAAACAGGAGATCCGACTGTAAATGATTTGTGTGCCATACAATACAGACCTGATGGAAAGCTCTACTACAAATTGACGATGATTGGATGGCATTGGGAAAGAGATTGAGTAGAAAAAGTCAAGGGATAGGTAATATCGTTCCTCTTTATGAAAAGGAACTACCAATTAAAAAAAGTAAATACGACCAGTTACAACAATTAAAAGAAGTAATACCTGCAGACTATCATCTTTTTTATGATACACTACCGTTTGAAAATGATTAGTTTTTTAAATATTTTCATGTTTTTTATTTACCTTTCCAATTGACTTGATGTTTTGTTTCATTTTATTCACTTTTCTGTCTGTTTTTAGTTTTATTATGAAACAATTATTGAAACAAATAAAACCTACTAAGTCTCTATCATGTTCTGTTATATTTGTTGCAAAACTTTTTATGTCTAGTTGAAAACTATATTATTGTAATTTTTAGTAAATATTTGTATAAGTATTGGTTATTGAAAGATCACTTCACAAAATTGGTGTAAGATGGTTCATACACGTTTTGTATTCCTCGTGTAAAATTGGCCTGAGCTGACTTAGGAGGTTTTGAAAGTAAGCCGACGATATTCAGCACATTTCCAAGGTTTTTCTAGAACATTCGAAGAAACGCATATCAACATCAGCAGTTCCTGCTGATGTAGATATGCGTGATTCAAGAATGAGGCGTCCTCTTGAAAACAAGAGGACGCCTCATTCTTGAATCACTTCGCGACTATCCAAGTTCGTCGATTTCTTGAATCATTTTTGTAACATTTAATACTTCATTGTAAATAATTATATTCAATAAAGTTTGTTTTTAAAAATATAAATTCAGTGTGAACCACATAACAAATTGGCGCAGTCGTACGGATCTTGAGAAACGCTGATATCCAAACAGCGATAGTCTCCAGACTTTCGACAACAAGAAGAACAAGCACCGACCCCAGTGGACAGGACGGTCTCTTCAGCAACAAGAAACCCGCATAAGTCGTCGCCGTTGCCCATCCGTTGTGAAGAAATCACTCCAGGAAACACGCGTAAGTCGTCGGACGCTGCTCATCTTGCTGTAGCCAGAGCTCATGAAGTAGGACTTCATCCCGCCACACCAAGCAACCAGAAGCCACAACGAAAAAGAAAAACAAAGAAGAATAGCATAAGAAACTAGGATAAGGAAAAGCGTGAGTACACTTTGAATTATCATCACAATTGAAGTTGAAATTTTGATTAACCCTTGTTCAAATTTTGAATAATAATTTAAAAATGGCAGAAAATAATGATCCAATTGAACCCTACAAACTTTCTGAAATATTTTCAATTGTTCCCGAATACGATGGTGATTCAATTTCGCTAGGAAATTTCATAAATGCTTGCGATCATGCCGAACGCATGGCCGTAGATCAACAAAAAACTTTACTCACAATTCATATTAGAAATGAATTAAGAGAAAAAGCTGCTCAATTGATAAATTCCAGAAACCCAGGAACTTATCAAGAGATCAGAGGTTTATTAAATTCTCACTTTGGTGATACGCGAGATCTAACGTCACTAATTCAAGATCTACAGAGAATAAAACAAAGAAATGTAGAAAATGCACTGACATTTTTCTCAAGACTACAAAGTCACAATGCAAAAATGTTATCTTGCATACAAGCTTCAAACTTGACTTACGAACAAAAATTAGAACAATCGGTGATTAATCGAGTCAATGATATTAAATACTTTATTGACAGGATTAGAACCCAAATTGGGTCACATTATACGAGCAAGTAACCCAACAACGATGTTAGAAGCATCAATTAGAATAAAACGTGAGATACAGCTCTCATACTTTCAAAATCAAAGATTAAATACACGTTTACCTCCAAATCAGAGTCAGAATAGACCAAGACAAATGACAAACACCCAAAGTAATTTCCAAAGAAATTATATGCAACGCCAAAATCCAATAAGACCCATTGGAAATCAAAGTCAAAGCTTTCAACAAGGTTTTCAAAGACCACAAAACTACCAACAATCATATATTCCAAGACCCAACTTTCCAGTACAACAACGTACACAATCTAATCAAACAAACCAATTTAGACAACAGAATTACGGTCAACCACAAAATAGGCCTACAGTAATTCAGAAAAATCCCCAAAATCCAATAAATAATAACATGAGAACCCATTATCTCGATTATAATGATTATAATTACGACAATGAGTATGACCAAAACGAATATCTTTATAATGACAACCAAGACGAATACAGTTCGGAAAATAATTCATTTTATGATGAAAACAATTATTTTCAAAATCAATATGAAGAACAATTCTATGAGGATTTTCACAATACCCTGTCTTTAGACAACCCTCCTATAGCCAACCCTCATATAGAGAACCCATGTATACGAACTACCAACAGTCATTCAGACAATATCAATCCCCAATTACGACAAACCCAGTATACAGACAAGCTATTAATAGACCCATCATGCGTAGCACAGCCGATAACCGAGAAATTTGCGGCAGTCATCAAAACGAATATCAGTCCCGTTCGAACAATGAACAAAGAACAATTATTCGTATAAGTCCGATCCTAAGCAATCTTTATTACATAAACAGTCTAAGCAATTTTAAAATACTAATTGATACCGGAGCAGGAATATCAATTTTCAAAAAGAAAACTGTAGAAAATTATTCAAAACGATTTAAAGAATATTCAACGAAAGCCATTTTTTGTGGAGGAAAAAATCAGTTTTTTATCGACCTTTTTTTGGGTAATGGTTACCTTCCACAATCTGAAAAAATATAAAAATTATAATGGAGAACTTTATACAAGTGTAGAAGGGCAAACTTTTTAGTTTACCCCGATAAGTTACTGCGTAAAAATCAAAGTATTTTTCACAAAGAAAAATCTTCTATTTATCAGTAACTTGTCGTATTTCACAATTTTGACTATAAAAAAAAATTAAGAAATTATACTTATCTTTAAAAAAGGTATAATAAATTGCCTTTACAAAAGAGCTAAAATGATATGCAACTCAACTGAAAATCTCAATAAAGAAATATCATTAATTAAATCTGTTTTGAAAGATAACGCTTATCCAGATTCTTTCATTAATTCAACAATAAATTCAATAGAAAATAAAGAGTCAATTAAAAACCAAACGAACATACAAACAGCTTCACAAATTCAACAACATCCAACTCAACAATTACCGACTCAACATCCAACGACACCTTTTACAACTAACGTTATACCTTACATTCCAAGACTATCTGAAAAAATAAGACGAATTGGAAATAGATATGATGTTAGAACTACTTTCAGAACAAAAAATACACTGAGATCTATACTCACACATACAAAACCCAACAACACTGAAGAAAAAACAAAAAATTGTATTTATAAAATACCTTGTTCTTGTGGTAAAAGTTACATTGGTGAAACCTCAAGACCATTGAAAGTGCGTGAGAATGAACATCGAGATTATATAAAAAATAGACAATTGACAGGATCAAAATTATCAGAACACATTTTAAAATCAGACGGTGAACATCGGGTGGAATGGAATAGGACAAGAAAGATTACCAATGAGCCTCATTCTAAGAGACGTAAGCTAAAAGAATCAGCGTATATTCTCATGTCTGGAGAGAATTGTATCTCGAATAGCTCCTTAGAAATAGATCGTACTTGGCTACCCATCTTGAAGAAAACTTTGGATAGTGGCGAAATGGCAACAAACTGATATCGGAGAGTACCTTGTATTACATCGAATATTTCAGTTGTCAATCAACAACATTGACATAATTTCATATTTCAAAACTTCGACATCTGTCGAAGAAGTAAAGAAATAAGCTCTCAAAAAAGGAATAACTGCATATTTATTCGAATTTTTATTCATTTCTGAAGACGGAGGCAGATTTTGGCCTCCGAAACGTAAAAGATAAGTATAATTTCTTAATATTTTTTTGATAGGCAAAATTGTGAAATACGACAAGTTACTGATAAATAGAAGATTTTTCTTTGTGAAAAATACTTTGATTTTTACGCAGTAACTTATCGGGGTAAACCAAAAAGTTTGCCCTTCTACACTTGTATAAAGTTCTCCATTATAATTTTTATATTTTTTCAGATTGTGGAAGGTAACCATTACCCAAAAAAAAGGTCGATAAAAAACTGATTTAAAGAAAATATTCAAATAACAGGAGTAACTGAAGGAAAAGTAACAATTAATGAATCTGTATTATTACCTTTTGGAAAAAATAGAGTTGAACACAAAGTTTATATTCACGATTTAGATATCGATTTTGACGGAATTCTAGGATGTGATTTTTTGGAACATTTTGAAGGAGTTGTAGATATAAAAAATCAACAATTAAGGCCCGTATTCTCCGTTTATCATGCAAAGCCAAGCTTTGCTAAGCTCGGCTGAAAAAGAAAGCTCGGCTCAAATGTTGATGTTATGCACCGTGATTATTTAAGCCAAGCTTTCTAAAGCCTACAATACATGTGGCAACGCCGGAAAAGTGGTGAAATTATCGTAATAAATCATGCCATAAGCACAACAAACATAGAAGAAGATCAAATTGAATGTCAAAATTGTGAATTTCAAAAGTTGGGAGATACTGTAGTTAGTAGTTAGGTAGGATATGAGATTTCAGGTACTAAAGTTGGAAAATATAAATTGAGGTTTATCATCTCTAGATTCATTGTCTCGAATCTGTTTTAGACAGTTTTCGACTCTGATATTCTCAGTACTTTTCTATTCCAATTTGAAAATGGCATCTACAAGCCACAAAAATCGAGCACCAAATTTTACCTATGCGGAAAAAGTGCATTTGATGCGTTTAATTGTTGACAAATATGCTGACACCGTTGAAGATAAAAAAACCGACAGTCAGTGCGGCACAAAAAGAAAAAACCTGGGAACTTATAGAGAGTGAATTTAATGCATCTTCTAGTAGTACTTATAGAAATGCAGCAAATTTGAAAAAATGCTATGAAAACAGGAAGAAAGAATTGAGTAAGTCCTTGGCAGAAGAAAAGAAACAAACCCTTATGACTGGTAGGGGGCCTCCTCCAAAGATTAAGAAGGATGATACTGATGACATTCTTATGTCAATTTTGAATAAAAAAACACTTGTAGGGCTTCATAATGAGTTTGATGATGATGCCAATCTGCTGCCCATCAGAGCTACCTCTTCATCTGAACAAATCATTTAATATACTTTTGATCAAGATGAATATCAGCAACCAAATTCAGAACATCAGGTAACTAGTTTTTTATTATAAAATGTTATATTTAACAATATGTACCCTCTCAGTAACTAAACAAAAATATTTTTTAGAACACTAGTTCCACCAGACTCAATGTGGAAGTGACCCGCGAAGAGGATATTCCTGAAAGTACCAATCACAAATCTTGGAAAAAATATACTCCAGTGCGATTAGAGGACCCTGTTAGCACCCCACTAGTTTTACCAGAAGAAAAAAGTCCAAATAATGAAGCTGTTGACAGTCAGGTTAGTACTTGACAATTTGTTTCATTCTAGTTTAAAAAATGGTAAGGTGTAATTTATTTGAAAACCGTCATCATTTTTTCAGCACTCTAGAAAAACACCGAACCGGAGGCGACCAACTACAGTCATTAAGCCATATGGAAGAAGAAAACGCCCTCATCATAAAAAAACGGAAATTAGAAATAGAATTACTGGAAATTGAATTAGCCAATAAAAAAAAATTAAAATTTTGAAAGATTTTTTAAATTTTATATCTGCATTTTATATTAACATTTAGGATAAAAATTCAATACAAAAGTATGAGTTTCAATCTAAAATAATAATAATATTTATTTGCCATTGAGGAGATACAGTTTGAAATCAATATATGCTAAGTAGTAGAAGATAAATAAATATGGTTAACCTACAGAAGAGCGAGTCTGTGCGTAGGTGGATAAAATGTTTACAATTAAACAAGAGAGAACATGTTTTGATGTTGATCTATATACATATATACAAATATACATAAATTTGTCCTAATCATTGTTTCTTCAGACACATAAGTAATGTTACTTATATATTCATTCATGTATTCATATATGTGATTCGAGAATCACAAAAGGATGATAAAATGATTTTTGAGTTGTAGAGGGAATATCCTATTCAGTAACGTTTTGTTGAACAATGTTGGAGTTGATGAAGTAAAATAAAATATAATGATTTATAGTTAATCTACTAGTTTATGTATTTCCCATCTTGGGATGCTTCTAATCTATTTTTCAATGCAGCTGACAAATAATGAAAAATGAATAACATTTTTGAGTTCTAATAAAAATATAGTTGTTTCGTTTTTGTAGATAATAAAATAAAACAGTATTTTTTACTGTCTGATATTATAATGTAGCAAAAAAAGTGTTAACAATATCATTTCTAAAATCAAAATTGACATTTTCCTGTAAATTTACTGGAGGAATTTGTCCTTGGTGGATTAAATAATCTAGTTCCTCTGGATTTATTCCGACAGGAGGTGGCGGGATATCCTCGTGCATATTTCTGGCAATGTTGTATAAAATCGCTGTGGCAACAATAATTGTCATTGCATTATTTACACTACACCGGAGCCCATAACACAGTACTGGAAACCCCTTCTTTTGTATACACCATTTGTTCGTTCTATGCAATTTCTAGTACGAATATGTGATTCATTATATAATTGTTCGGCTTGCGTTCGAGAATTTGCGAGTGGGGTCAGTAAATATGATTTATTTGGGTATCCACTATCTCCTGAAAAATACAAAATGAAACAACAGTAATATTGTAAGTAACTATTTGTAATACCGAGTAGAATGGCATTTCCAAATTCTCCAACCTCAAATCTTGTTCTTAAGCGACTATTATTGAAAATTGTTGCATCATGTGTTGACCCAGGCCACCTTGCTACAATATTAGTAATATTCAATTTGCTATCGCATACCAACTGTACATTGATGGAAAAGTAAGATTTTCGGTTTCTATATACCTCGCCATCCTCTCCTCCTACAATATTGAAACATTTATATCATTTTATGTTTGTTGCTTTTGTGTTATAGTTACAATACACATTATTTTCAAAAATTATTATTTCAAAATGTTATAGTTTATACTGACCTGGTGAACGGATTTTAACATGCGTCCTATCTACACACCCTATGACACGTGGAAACCTTACTTTTTGGTAAAACTCATTTTGACAGGATAATATTTCTTCTGGAGTACTTGGCATTTTTATGAATTGATTGCGTAGAGAAGCAATAACTTCGGACACCCTTGTTATGATTCGAGAAACCGTGCTTTGGTTCATACACATAATATCACCAATATTAATCTGGTGGGCACTGCTGGCATAAAACAAAAGGGTTGTTAAAAGTTGATTAATAGGCGATACACTGTTGTTTCTGAAAAAAAAATAATACTAACTGTAGTTAGTCCATAAGGCATTTTAAAAATACTTACAGGTCATTTTCAAATTCAAGCTGCTCCTCTATTAATTCTAATACGGATAAAACTGTAGCTTTGGTTAACCTAAATCTTCGAAAAAAAATCAAATCATCCATTTCTTCAAAATAATTTGGCCTGGCATGAATACGCCGTGGAAAACCGAATTCTATGATATCCAATAAATCTAAATCATCCTCTACATATAATTCATCCTCTACTTCCATTTTGTTAGACAGACAGATACACAATAAACAACACAAGGATGGAAAATAAAATAAATAATACCTGTCAGGTCAGTCCTCGCCCGTCAGAAAGCTAGGTTAGATTCAATAAAGCTTGGCTTAAATATTTTAAGCCACCAAAATGGAGGGCTTAACTATAAGCAGGCTTAAAGCTGATTACTGTTACGGTGCATATAAAATTAACGAATTAAGCGAGCTTAGCTTCTAAGCCAGGCTTACTACCCTACGGAGAATACGGGCATTAAATTAAATTATGGCACAATCCCGCTAATAAAAGCAACAGAAATGATTGATGACCAAAAACCGGAAGAGAAACAAAACCAAAATAAAGTCACTCTTAACCCTGAAACATCAATGGCTGAAATAAATGATATTTTTGAGTATGACCCTGATAATTATTTTTTCGAAAGTAAATACGACTATTACAAATACTTAGAAGATGAAATTCCCATCAATAACATAAAAATCGAACCAAGAGTAGAAAAAGTTTTTAAATTAAAATCGAAACTTAGAAATACAAAAGCTATACTGTAAGCTGCTGAAAAAGAAGTCAGACTTCCAAACGCCCTTGTAAAAATAAATGAAAAAGGAGAATTTTTAGTAACAGTTGTAAATGGAAACGCAATTGAAAAATCCATTGATTTCCCAGACTTACAATTTGAAAAATTTAATGAAAATGAAATTCAAAATGATTTCAGTGAAATTTTTCCAAATCGTTCAACAGAATTAAAAAGTTTGCTTCGTTTAGAGCATTTAAATGAAGAAGAAAAAGAACTTATTGAGAACCTTTGTTTAGAATACTCAGACATATTCTATATAGAAGGAGATCCTTTAACATTCACGAGTGAAATAAAACATTCTGTAAAACTAAAAGAGAATGCCCAACCAGTCTCAACAAAATCTTATAGGTATCCACACATTCATAAAAATGAAGTGATAACTCAAATTTCAAAACTATTAGAACAAAACATAATACGACCATCAGTCTCACCTTGGTCAGCCCCAGTTTGGATAGTACCTAAAAAACTTGACGCATCTGGAAAACAGAAATGGCGCGTTGTAATTGATTACAGGAAATTAAATGAAATCACAGTAGACGATAAATACCCTCTACCAAATATCTCAGACCTTTTAGATCAATTAGGAAAGTGTCAATACTTTACAACACTTGACTTAGCATCAGGATTCCACCAAATTGAAATGGATCCTAAAGACATAGAAAAAACTGCATTTTCTGTAGAAAATGGCCTCTACGAATTTCTGAGAATGCCATTCGGGATGAAAAACTCACCCTCCACCCTTCAACGAATTTTAGACCATATATTAACCGGACTTAGAAACGAAAGATGTCTAGTCTACATGGATGACATAATAATTTATTCCCCAACAATTGATGAACACTTGCAAAATTTAAAACAAGTATTCAAACGCTTAAGAAAAGCTAATTTAAAAATACAACCCGACAAATGCGAATTTTTAAGACAAGAAATGGCATACTTAGGACACCTTATAACCAAAAATGGAGTGAAACCAAACCCAGAAAAGGTTAATTGCATAATAGACATTCCAGAGCCTATAAACAATAAAGAAATAAAACAATTTTTAGGTTTAGCAGGTTATTACCGAAAATTTATCCCAAATTTTTCCAAAATATCTAAACCAATGACACATTTATTACAAAAAGATGTGAAATTTAATTTCGACAATGAATGTAAAATTGCATTTCAAGAATTGAAAAAAGCATTAACGTCAACCCCAATTCTAATATACCCTAATTTTGATGAACCTTTTATTTTAACAACAGACGCATCTTCCTTTACAATAGGAGCAGTATTATCTCAAGGACCCATAGGAAAAGATACCATACTCTACCATACTCTACTCAATTAAAGACTCTGGCAGCCGATTAGCCAGATGGCGATTAAAATTAGAAGAATATCAATTCAATGTAATTTATAGACCGGAAAAATACACAAAAACGCAGACGCTTTGTCTAGAATTAAAGTAAATTATTTCAAAGAATGCGCAAAATTTCATTCAAAAATTTTCGCAATTGAAAATGAAGCAATCGAAAATGAAAACCAAAATTAAAACGAAGAAATTTCAGATACTGAAACTGAAATAGGTCAAGAAACAATTTTGAAGAATTGAAAAACTTCACAAAACTTTATGAATCAAAATCACTAATTGACTATTCTAAATTCATTTTTACCAATGACCAATTTTTAGACAAAAAACATAGATATAATTGTTTTTCTGCAAAGAAACAAACTTACAGAAATCCATGACAAAATACTCGAAGATATTTTTGAAGAATATCCCGATTTCTTCTATAACAAAATCAATGTTGTGTCCAGCAAAACGGTGAAAGATCGAAAATATTACTTGATCCCATTACCTTTTGATCATGACGGAGCAATAGAATACTTGTTTAGCTCTCTATACAAAGACCAAAATTAATTTGTACCAAACAAAGTATACCAACTCGAAACAAATGTAGGATTCCCAATACAAGAAATGTTATCCTATATTTTAGCTGACAAAGATGACATAAAATTCCAAATATGTCAAAACCGACCCTGACAAAGATCAGATTCCAATTATATTAGACCAGTTTCATAACGATAAAAACAATTTACACCGTGGAATAAATGAAACTCTACGAAGAATAAAACAAAAATACAACTGGAACGGTATAACAAAAGATGTTGAAAATTTTATTAAAGCCTGTGAGGTATGTCAAAAAACAAAAATCTGCAGGAAAAACTTAGAAAATCCGTTAGTAATCACAGAAACTCCCAAAACAGCTATTGAAAGAATAAATATAGATATTTTATAAATTCCAACAAAGAATTATCTTCTTACAATTCGAGATGAACAAAATTCACTCAAGCATACCCTATATCTGATAAAACAGCGAAATCAGTTGTAAACACATTATTGCTATATTTCCAACATTATGGAACACCACTAAGAATCCATGCCGATTCAGAAAAAGAATTTAATAATTACTTATTAAAAGACATATGTTTACTCTATAATATTAAATTAACATTTTCCAGTGTTGACCATCCACAATCAAATGGCTCACTTGAAAGATTCCATGCCACCCTAATGGAAATGATAAGAGTAAATCTAGCAGAAAACCCCAAAGACCACCCATTTTCTATTATACCCTGTGCTGTTATATGTTATAACAACAGTCTTAATAAAACCCACGGATTTAGTCCTTATGAATTAATATTCGGACACACATCCGGTAGACCCCCAGAAACCTTATATAATCAAAAAGACCTTATGACGAAGTATGTCAGAGATCTTAATAACCGTATGGAATATTATTATAAAGTAGCACGCACAAACACTGAACGAAAGAAAGAAAAAGATAAAGTAAGATTTGACAGTAACTTACATCATGAACCAAAAACTTATAATATAGGTGACAAAGTATATGTAAAAGAGTCCCAAATCAAAAATAAGTTAGAAAATAAATTTAACGGACCTTTTGAAGTAATAGAAATTTTCAAAAACTCAGCAGTACTGAGAAATCCTGAAACTAACCAAACAACAAAAGTCAATTTCGATAGACTGAAACCAAGTTTTGTTTCAGATCAAGAATGATTCTTCTACTGGCACTAACGATTCAATAATCAACGCCCAGTATATGCTAGTACCTGTGAACAACACTATAGGTATTTATTACCATGAAACCGGAAGCATGAAAATATCAAATGAAAAATGGACTTTATTAGTTGTAAAAGACATGGCACCTGTAAAACAAGCCATTGCCCATAATCGAAATATTCTAAGTAATCTCATTCACCTACTTGAAACAAACAATTTAGGAATGAAAACTTTCAGTTCAGAGATAAGCACACATATTAGCCTTTTAAATAAAGTAGAATTAAAATATGAAGAGACGCAAATAGACGCGAATGATTACAATAAGAATAATAAGCGATATAAACGAGGACTTTTAAATGGAATAGGTTCCGTATGGAAAGCAATAACCGGCAACCTTGATGCCAGTGACGGCGAATATTTTAATGAATGTATTAACAAGATTTATAAAGACGAACACCAAATTGAAAATTTATTAAAAAACCAAATTTCAGTCACAACCTCTGTAATTAAAGAATTTAATACTACAATACGACAATTACAGGTTGATGAACAGGCATTTAATGAAGATATAGTTCAAATTGAAGCATGGATATATACGCTATCCGACAGAGTATCTTTAATAAACGCAAGGTTGAAAGTTGCGAACAACTTTTAGAAAATTATGTATTTCTAGAAGATTATTTAAATGATATGCTGAACGCAATTACTTTTGCCAGACTTAATATCATTCACACATCAATTATAAAGCCAAACGATTTAGTTTCGTCCCTTCAGGAAATTGCTCAAACAATACAAAGAAACAATTTACCTTTACCTACCAACAAGACTTTCTTCAATATCAAAATATCTTGACATAATTGAATTACAATCTTTTCAAGCAGATTCAAGACTTGTCTTTATTTTAAAAATACCACTAGTAGAACCTGAATTATATACTGTTTATAGATTGTACCCCATTCCAATTTTGGATAATCGAACATGGTTACCCACAAACAAGAAATTTATAGCAAAAGATGATGATTCAATGCTGTATGCTGCATTTGAAAATCTAAATTCATGTAAAAACTTAAACTATAATATTGATATATGTCAAAATGTAATTTCATACCCAATTGATAGTAACGCAATGTGCGAAGCTCAAATTTTGAGACCACTTTCAGAACTCCCTAGAATGTGTTCAATTTCACTTTCATTTGCAAAAGATTACAATGTCTATGAAATACAAAGTAATACTTGGCTAATTGCATTATCAGACCCGTTAGCTGTAACAATAAATTGCCAAAAACGCGAGGTTGAAACACGAATTATAAAAACCAATTCAATCTTGAAACTCCAAGATAATTGTAATGCTTTCATTGGAAACACAAGAGTGTATTCAAAAATACTTGCAAATGAACAGAATGTAACTTATAAAAGTCATCCAATTTTAATACCATATCCATGTTGCAAGGATGTACCAGAAAAAGAAAGTTTACCACATTTAAAACCTTTGAAATTGAGTAAATTGAATGTAGACAATCTCAATATTGCTCAACATAAATTAGATCAATATTCAGATCAGTTGGATCAAATTATAAATGAACCATTCGTAAACCGACATGTTTCATGGTTTACTATTTTCACAATTGTAATAATTGTAATAATAATAGCACTTTACATATTTTGTAAATGTAGAAAAAGACGCTCTATGCAAATTGGTATAATGACATCAATGATGATCAACCACCTGGACCCAGAAGAACTTTCGCTTCATTACGAAGACTACTCCCAGCTCCAGGAAGAAGACCCAGTATCCACCTAGAGGAACCCATTGAGGAAGAAATTGAGTTAAGCTCAAATAAAACATTTGCTTGACTGAAAGTTGCAGCACCGCATCAACTTTCTTTTCAAGGGGGAAGTTGTTATATTAGAAAAATCAATGCACCCTTTGTCCAAGGATTGCACCATAATAAACAAACATTGCATCAGCCACTACGCATTTACCCAGGAAATGATTCAGCATATTCAGCACATTTCCAAGGTTTTTCTAGAACATTCGAAGAAACGCATATCTACATCAGCAGTTCCTGATCCTATAAATATGGGAAAACAAGAGGACGCCTCATTCTTGAATCACTTCGCGACTATCCATCATTTTTGTAACATTTAATACTTTATTGTAAATAATTATATTCAATAAAGTTTGTTTTTAAAAATATAAATTCAGTGTGAACCACATAACATATATATGTAAACATTTATTTTATTTACAGATGAGTACCGAGGAAAACTGGGATAATGATAATTATCCAACCTATATACCTGATTCAAACAGGGAGTTAGTTAGAACTCCCCCAATCAGGAAAAATAAAACAATTAAAAACCAATTCAAGCTGACTGAAAGGAAGAGACATCAAAGACTAGCGGAACAAAAGACCGAAGAAATTTAGGAAAATTGGAATAATGATAATTATTCTACCTATGTCCCTGATTTGAACAGGGATATAGTTAGAACTCCCCCAATTAAGAAAAATAAAACAATTAAAAACCAATTCAAGCTGGCTGAAAGGGAAAGACATAAAAATATAGCGGAACAGAAGAATCAATTTGATTGCAGTTAATGTTTATATTTAAAAAATTAATAAAATACTAAATTCAAGGCTCTCATTCATTTTTTCTTTTTTCAACAAAATGTCTTCTGAATATACCCTCCACGGCATTCCCATAAACTCGTTTTTGTTACTTTGGATTTATTAGACGATATTGATTAGATAATGTTCATTGAAAAAGGTTTTAGCGGAGGAGTTTCTCAATGTAGCAATCAACATGCATCATACCTCATGTAAAATGTATGGAACAGCTTTATCAGAATAATTATTCGTTGGTAATTTCAGGTGGATAGATAGTGTTAATTTCTATTCTGAAGACATCTTTAACACACCCGATGATTCCGATGAAGGTTATATATTAGAATTTGACTTAGATTATCCTGTAGAACTTCAAAATGTTCATAAATATCTTCCTTTATGCTCTCAAAAAATGATTCTACCCATTTCAACATCAAAACATCCAAAATTGTTAACGACACTTTTTTATAAGAAAAATTACGTCATTCATTATAGAAATTTGAAACAAGCTGTTAGTTTAGGAGTTAAAATCTGCAAGATTCATAAAATTTTGAAAATTAAGCAAATTCCTTGGTTGAAAACTTATATTGATTTTAATACGAATTTGAGACAAAATAGTAAAAATGAATTTGAAAAGAATTTCTTTAAGCTGATGAATAACTTTGTTTTCGGAAAGACCATCGAGAATTGTCGTAAATATAAAGATATTAAGTTATGTATAAAATGGGAGGGTAGATATGGAGCAAAAAGTTATGTATCAAAACCAAATTTTCACAGTTTAACCATTTTTTATGATGATTTAGTAATAATTGAAATGAGTGGAGTTAATATAAAATTGAATAAACCTGTTTATGTAGGTTTCAGCGTTTTAGAAATCTCAAAGACCATTTTATATAACTTCCATTATAATTATACTAAATCTAAATTCAGTGAAAATGCAAAATTGTTATACACAGATACTGACTCACTGATTTACCACTTTTTCACTGATGATATTTATAAACCTATCAAAGAAGACATACATAAATTTGATACATCTTACTATGCTGTAGATAACAAATTTAGAATTCCATTAGCAAATGAAAAAGGTTTAGGTTTGATGAAAGATGAAAATAACGGAAGGATTATGAAAGAGTTAATGGGTCTGAAATCAAAAATGTATGCTATAAAAAAAGAGCATGAAGATGATGAGGAAAAAAATTTAATGACAAAAAAAGACAAAGGTATAACGAAAGCTTCTCTTCAAGAAATAACTTTTCAAAATCATTATGATATTCTATTCAAGAATGACCATTTTGAAGTATCAGAAAATCTGATTCGTAGTCAGAAACATGAAGTTTACACAATAAATCAAAGAAAAATTGCACTAACTCCTTCAGATGATAAACGAATTGTGAATTATATATAAACAGAAACATTACCTTGGGGTTACAAAATTTAATCCACATGTATTCATTTTTACATTTAATTAATCTACAACTTATATTTTCAACACAAAGGTGAATGATAAATTTAACAGAATGAATATTCAAGAGAATAGAATAAGTAGCAGTTCTGATACGAGGAAACAAACACCAGATCTCGATGGTCGTTCATTATTCAAATGTTAGATGTAAACGTTTATTCATGAGTATTACACCATATAATGTATGCTCATGTCATAAACGAGAGGATCGAGCGACACTCAGAGAACGAATCCGTTTTGAAAGAGAAATGATGGACACGTTGAGACATAGACGTATTAGAGATGAATAGGTTAGATACTATTATATATGTAAACATTTATTTTATTTACAGATGAGTACCGAGGAAAACTGGGATAATGATAATTATTCAACCTATATACCTGTTTCAAACAGGGAGTTAGTTGGAACTCCCCCAATCAGGAAAAATAAAACAAGCTGGCTGAAAGGGAAAGACATCAAAGACTAGCGGAACAAAAGACCGAAGAAATTCAGGAAAATTGGAATAATGATAATTATTCTACCTATGTCTCTGATTTGAACAGGGATATAGTTAGAACTCCCCCAATTAAGAAAAATAAAACAATTAAAAACCAATTCAAGCTGGCTGAAAGAGAAAGACATAAAAATATAGCGGAAGAGAAGAATTAATTTGATTATAATTAATTTTTATATTTAATAAATAAAATATTAAATTTAAGTCTCTCATTGAATTTTTCTTTTTTCAGCAAAATGTCTTCTGAATATACCCTCACGGATTTTAATGATTTATATGGGGATACATTATTGAAGTCGTGTCAGGACATGGAGATGACGTTGACGGAAATTTACTATTCAACAACTAATGAATCCATAACAAATATTTAATTCTGCAATATTTGCAACTCCCCAAAAGAAACTAGTATGAAAGTCATGAAGAAAAAACAAAAACGTCAGTTTTGTTATCATTGTAAAATAAAAACCATATTTGAATTATGATTAAAAAACAAAATGTTTGATAAACTACATAATTCTCCAATTAAAAATGTGAAGGAATTATGTCTTTTATTTTCCTACTTTTTTGTTCATTCAAATTAAAACCTCAAAACAGCTCATTTCATAGTTCATTATCAGTAAAATGAACCAAAATTAACTTGTAAACAAATTACGACCCCAAAGGTCACAATTTCCAATAAACTAACAAATGCGTCACAAAGAATATCAAGTGGGTGAGGCGGGGCTCGGCTGGGCTCCATCGAACCACTTTTTTAACAAAAAAAAAAACACCCTCTATACACCTACTAAATTAAGGCCCTTTTGACACTTTTTCTTCAACCCATTCTGGTCATTGACAATCAAAACCAACAGGGTTGCTCAAGAAGTTGCGTCATTCCATTGTTTTCTCTCTGTCAACCCTCAGAGTAAATTAAGGACCTTTTGACATTTTTCTTCGTCGAAGACGTCGACGACAACACCCTTCTGGGCATTGCTGCCGGTTCAAAAATATATTTCAGTCGTTCAAGTCATATTTGAGCCCACCTCTACAAAACTTAGTTCAAGGAAAGACATGTTATGTTGGTAGCGCTTGCACATGCGTAGTGGATTCTTTCTGTCAAAAATCATATTTTCAGAAATAGATATTTATTTAAAAGTTAAGCGTTTATTTCATAGACAATAGTTCTATACTGGTTTAATTGTGAGTATTAATTAGTATGAAGGCTGAAAGGAAAGAAAACGTCAATACTGTAAATTCAACAAATAACCCATAAATGAAAAGTTGAAAACTTTTTAGCAAGATGTGGCCGAGGCTAAAAGATCAGCTAATTTTACTTCCAAAGAAGAAACAATATTACTTTTATTAGTAAAAAAGTATGAAGATATATTATAAAATAAACAGATAGAATCAACAAAAATAAGCTAGAGTGCTGGAAAGAAATTGAAACTGATTTCAACAATGAGAGTGGTCAGATTTTTCGAGATTCTTTGATCTTGAGGGAGAAATATGACAACCTGAAGATGAGAACAAAAAAAAAATTTGCTGATGAAGAATACCATGCATTAGGAACTGGAGTAGGACCTACAAAGAAGACACCAGAAATTGCCGAAATTGATTTGGAAATCAGAGAGATATTGGCAGAGCGAATTGATGGTTTTCCAAGCGAATTTGGAGGTGATGCAGGTTAGCAATAAATTTTCATTATTAACGTTTGTTAGTTATTATTTATTGTTCTTATATTGTTTTCAGAGATAATTACGATCATAAACATGCCTGATGATAATACAGACAAAACATTTGAGGATAAAATACAGGAGGAAACAATTGATATCTTTAATAAGGAAAAAGGCAGTAAGTATTTTTCAGTAGATGCATAGAATTTTTTGAAAGAATATTTAAATACCACCCACAGTAAATTCAAGTTGATGGTTAAAAATGTGTTTATTCACATTTCAGGTAATTCAGTCTCAAATGCACATACCATATAAAACACATGTAAAATACTTATTAAAGTGCCTACCCTCTACGATTTTTTCGTCCATGACTGTAAATCAATACTTTGATTTGAATTCACTAATGCTTTTTTAATTGATCCTATTTTCATGTAATAACAGTTCATTCTGCACCTAAGTTTAAAAATATTTTTTTGGCTTGCTTACTTCAACACCACTTGATTATTCATCTTTGATTGATGCAAACCCAGTAAATTTAGTTAGCAGAGAAATTTTTCTTTTCTTAGAGTTCACAACAAGTAAACCAGACTGGTCTGAGAATACTGTGGAAAATTTAAAAACACCAAAGTCTAAGATTTTCCATGTAGGTAAGAAAATGAAAAACGTAAATTTAGTAAATTGTGGATAGTGTTATTACCTATTATCAAGACTACAACCATAGGTTGTGCCCCTTAATAGAGGCAGAGAATAAATATATAAAAAAGCATTGAGTATTTGCTGCCTTGGGAAATTCTTACTTGAAACATGTTCATGAAATTTTTGCTGAGACAAGTGTCATTATTTGTTTATTTGATAGAATTTCTTTTATATTACTTAATTGTATATTATTTTCCAATGTTTTTTTACTCACTTTAAACAAAATGTTTTATTTTAAGGTGAAGCATCAAATAGCAAAAGAACCAAATGATTATGATACCATGTGTAGTAAGGTTAGCCAATGAGCTGCCTCAAAAGCTAATTTGGAATCAGAAAAAAATCGATTTGCGGAGGAAGAACAGAAAATTAAAATTGAAATGTTGAAGCGAAAGTGTGATACATAATGTGAACTTATGAGAACAGGAGGCAGAAGTAATCATGGAGGGTATAATGGAGTCTAAAGGTACGTTTACATCTGACATTTATTGCATGATATTTATGTCAGACAGTGATATATGGAAATGTAAACGGTCACCGAATTTATATCCGACATAAATGTATCAGTGTCCAGCAATAAGTATCGACATATCTAGACCATAAATGTAAACACTTCGATCCCGCAAGTTCCGACGCACCTGAGAAAAATCGCATTAGTTGACTAGTTGTCTACTTTTTACTATTTCGTCTACTATTTGATGGAAGTAAAGAAAGAAGTGACTGAAATTCCTTAAGTTGATTCATTTCTTTCACAACTGAAATTTAATATTGATTTTGTCTTTAGATCTGAACCATCTCAACCCTCGAAATATGAGAACAACCTGAACCTACAGTTGAATCAACAAGACCTAGAACCTCAACCACCAGCATCCAGAAAAATGTGAGTTTCTGTTACATGTTTTCAATTAACAATTTTCTAAAATTCAACATATTTTCAAAAAACTTCAAATATCTCCACTTCAAAATGAACCACCCATTAATCCTTCGTAAGTTGTTAGAATATTTTTATTGTCAAATTGTTTATTCATTATCATTTCAGTTGTCCTGAAATGTCACAACCAGTTGATGAATCATGTCTAAATCTCTTTCGAGTTGTTCACAAAAATATTTTCAGTATCGAATTTCATTGTGAATCATTTCAGATGTCCAGAAACCGTGACGATGTCCCCCGCTCCACCCACATTACTGCCTATTAATACACCTCATTCATCAATCATATGTAAACGTTGTGGAGTAATATTTTGTTTTTGTTCGTAGAGTCTACGTATTTCAGATGTAACGAAATGATGCAGATCACTCCTGAATAAATGATACAATTTCCAATTATCTTTTATCAAATATACCAAGTCTTTCTTTCTACAGAATATCAATGAAATTGATGAAACAACCCTTGCAGAATTGAGGGAAACCATCAAATTGTCAGATTTACCCAAGGACCAACCACATACGATTAACAATATCCAAATTATACAGACAAGATATGGTGAAACTCCATTGATTGGCCTAGAAGAAAAAAGCGCCTTCCGTCAAAAATACAGACTTGTTTTTCGAGGACATACCTAGGACATTGTTGCGGTTTCAAATCAGTAACGTTTGTCAACTTGAACTGAAAACATAATTATATGAATAAAAAATGTTTAAAAATGTCTTCGATTTTATTTGACAACCCACCATGAAAAATAAAATAAAATATATAAAGAAAGAATAAAGCCTAAATATGTTCAGTTATCAGTCAAACATGTTGATGTCAAGTTATATAATTCCCTCTGCTGTCTTTGAAAATATTCTTTATATCAACCCTATAATGTTAGTGAAGTATTTGTTACATTCAATAATAAAGGATTTAAAAATGAATCTTGGCCCTCAAATTGGATAAAAATTATTTCATCTACAGTCAATGATGGTCACTTGTCAGTTCTAGCTGTTGACATACCAAAAACTTCAAAATTTTGGAAATTAAGACTAATTTTTAATGATAGAACATTTGGTGATTCACATTGGAGAAATGTTAAAGAAAGATCGAGTTCTACCACAGACCCATCACCTCTAAAAGTTTGTGTTGGATCTGATATGAAAACAATTTCTGGTCTGATATATTTCATCACAAGTGTATCATTCCTACAAATATCCAAATTTTGTCTCAAATATCTATAAGTTGAAACCGCTGATTTCACAATGAAAACGGTCACTATACACGAAGAACATAACAAAATCCATTATATGTTTGGAGGCTTGCCTAGCATGAATCGAGAAAAAATTTTGGGAATATTTGGCAGTTGATCGAATGCGTTTCAGGAGGCGTATTGAAGAATCTGCAGAACTTATTAATCCTATTTTAAATCAAATACATCGAAAAATATTTATGAATCAATATTTTTTAATAAATATTTGTAATGTGTTTTAATTTTTTTCATTTCAAATTTTGTTCGAGGCCCAAATCGAGGTCCCAATCGAGGACCCAAATTGAGGTCCAAAAGCCAACAACAGGTACCAAAAGAAAAATTGGGAATTTCCAAATTTGGCTGGAGATCTCAAAAATTCAACCCATTGCAAAAATACAGGCTGCAAATCAGCGAGTATTGTCATGTTTTCCTCTGTATGACAGCAGAGAGAAATTGTTTCTGAGACTATAACAGACGCTGATATTTTTGTCGCTATGTCCTATTGTCCATTATAATGGACGTTTGTTTTTTTTTGTACTTAGGGATAAAATAAAAAATTTTGAAAAATAACGCAATTATTTTGTTACTGAATGAGACCTCATATTAGAATTTCAGGTAAATCGGCCTCAACTGCGAGCGTCGGGTCTCAGGAGGATAAGTACGGTCTTTTGAACTACGGCGCTTGATATGGGCCCAATACAAGTACGGTATTTTGCCACCAAAACCAAATCGAGAGCCCAAATCGAGGACCAAATCAAGGTCCCACCTCCAAACCAAGGACCCATATCGAAAACCTGCACCCCAACCAAACACCCGACACAGCGCCCCTGTCACTTGTCATTCTTTCCCACACCCACACCACCGGCAAAGACCAACAACCCTCCACACACACACGCAGGGGTTGCTCTTTGCGTCACCGCACCCTAATAAACCTCGCTGGGCTTGTTGTTGCTCTTCCTACCACCACCGACCCTCCATCCAAATGACCAACGCCATCCGACTACACCGGAAGTGAAAATGACGCGGAACGAACATTGTATACCTACTTTTTCCAATTGACAATTATTTTTTGAGAGAATACAAAAAAAAAATGAGAGGTTTTTTTCTGTGGGACCGAGGAGGATAATTGTAATTGATGGTTTCTTTTTTTGTACTAACTCAAAGATATACCCTGGACATTCGGGAATATTTCTAGACAAATTTTACAATTCGTACTCAAACAAAATGCAAAAAACATTGCTATAATCTTTGACAGATATCGCCGTCAATAAAATACACTGAGCATACTCTCCGTGGTGCTGTTGAATACCGCGATTATCATATTACTGGAGGAGATCAAAATCGTCCTACAGATTTTGTGAGAGAACTTCGCAATTTGAAGTTCAAAGAAGCTTTAGTGTCGTTCCTAATTTCAGATTGGGAAAAAAATTAAATGGTCCCTTTCATTGGAGAAAAAATTCTCTATGTAAATTTCGACAAGTGCTATAAATTTGGTATAGTAAAAAAGACTATAAATGAGTCATTCAGTTGCCCAGCACACGTCGAAGTTGAGTTGTCTACCATGTTTGCAACATACAAACCAACAATGAATTAAATATATGTATCAAATTTTCCGATACTGACATTTCAATTATAATGCTTGCGAATATGAATTACGTTAATAATAACTGCAAAATTTGGATCGAAGCCAGCGTTGGAAATCATAAACGCTACATAAACGTCACACAATTATACTCCCATCTTGGAAACTTTATTTGCGCTGCTTTGCCAGGTTCACATTCCTTAACAGGGTGTGATTACAATCCGTCGTTCTACAAAAAAGGCAAGAAACGACCTTTTACTATTCTACAAGGATCACTGAAATTTCAACAAACAATATAGAGGACAACGAGTTTACGCAAATATTGAATAAAATACAGGAATTTATTTGTTATTTATATAGCCTAAAAAAGTTAATACGATTAATGAAGCTCGAGTCGCATTGTTTACAAAAACGTATACATACAAAGATGAAAATTTATTCAAAATAAATGCCAAGAGTGTTGATGCTTCGAGTCTGCCGCCCTGCGAAGCCGAGCTTAAAAAGCACTTGCAATGTGCCGCTTACATTTCTAATATTTGAATAAACGCTCACAAGAAAATTCTAACTAATATGTTAGAGACGGAAAATGGTAAGGTAAGGTCAAGTGTTCCACTACCTGACCTTACGAGTGGGTGCTGACTCATGTACACCCTCAATACTACGTCATATTGAGTTACGGGCCATTACTAAATTCTGGTCGATTTTTGTCACCAGCTCTTGGACTAGTACCTTTTGTCTTGATGACACATTCAACAAATTGTATTTCAGTATGACCCACATATGCCATCGAGAGTTATATCTTATAAAAAATATAAAATATTATCAATACGACACTTCACATCTGTTTTTCTGAAAGAGAATAATGTATTCTGCGATTTGAGGAAACATTCAACAAGTTGTATATCAGTATGACCCACCAAGACAATTTTATAATATTGATTATTATATTTCATAACAAATATAAAATATTAGTAATGACACTTCCCATCTGTTTTTCTGAAAGAGAATCATGTATAATGTGATTTGAAGACACATTCTACAAATTGTATAACAATATGACCCACCAAGTCAATTTTATAATATCGAATATTATATTTCATACCAAATATAAAATATTAGCAATACGACACTTTACATCTGTAGTTCTGAAAGAGAATCAGATATCTGCGAGTTGAGGACACATTCAACAAATTGTTCATCAGTATAACCACATATTCCATTTTATAAGATCAAGTGTTACATTTTATGTCTTATATTTCATAACAAATATAAAATATTAGCAATAAAACACTAAAGATCTATTTATCTGAAAGAGAATCATGTATCTTTCATCTTGAAGACATATTTAAGAAATTGTATTTCAGTATGACCCACATATACCATTTCATAAGATCGAGTATTATATCTCACAACAAATATAAAATATTAGCAATACAACACCCAACATCGGTTTTTCTGAAAGAGAATCATGTTTCTTGCGGTTTGAAGACACATTCAACAAATTGTATTTCAGTATGAACCATCAAGAATGTTTTATAATATCGATTATTATATTTCACAACAAATATGAAATATTAGCAATATGACGCTTCACAACTGTTTTTCTGAAAGAGGATCATGTATAATGCATTCGAAGACACATTCTACAAATTGTATAACAATATGACCCACCAAGTCAATTTTATAATATCGAATATTATATTTCATACTAAATATAAAATATTAGCAATACGACACTTCACATCTGTAGTTTTGAAAAAGAATCAGATATCTCGCGATTTGAAGACGCATTCAACAAATTGTATTTCAGTATGACCTACATATTCCATTTCATAAGATCGAGTGTTATATTTCATACCAAATATAAAATAGCAATACAACACTTCAAATCTGTAGTTCTGAAAGAGAATCACAATCTTGTGATTTGAGGACAGACACATTCAACAAATTGCTTATCAGTATTTCCACATATTCCATTTCATAAGATCAAGTATTATATTTCATAACAAATATAAAATATTAGCAATAAAACACTCCACGTCTGTTTTTCTGAAAGAGAATCATGTATCTTTCGTCTTGAAGACATATTCAACAAATTGTATTTCAGTATGACCCACATATGCCATTTCATAAGATCGAGTGTTATATCTCATAATAAATATAAAATATTGAACACATCTGTTTTTCTGAAAGAGAATCATGTATTCTGCGATTTGATGACACATTCACAAGTTGTATATCAGTATGACCCACATATTCCAATGTATAAGATATTTCATAAGAAATATAAAATATTAGTAATACAACACTTCACATCTGTTTTTCTGAAAGAGAATATTGTATCTCGCAATTTTACATATTGTATTGCCCACATATTCCATTTTATAAGATCGAGGGTTATAAATTTATTGATATCATTTTTTCAACAATATAGATATGTATCCAAAGCCATTTTGAAAATGATGTGAAACTACTGGTACATAAGATTAATGGATGAATTTTGCATTTGGAAATTTCAGAAAAATAACATTAGCTATACAAACAGGTATACTTCTTCTTTCTTACTACAGAATGTAAATGCACACATAAAAATCCCTCCAACAACTCCCACAATAGAGCATATTACGCATGTATCCGCAGTGACAATGGTTCTCAAAGTAATATTATGAATCGATTCCTGATCCAATATTTGACCAATATGCTTCTTTGTAGGATGTACTGATTTCCAAACAAATTTCAATCATTTATGTCTCACTAAGATCGAGATAAAATATTTACATCAATGAAACTCATCTGCATCCTTGATATACTACCACCCACAGCATACCGAAGTGTATTCCCATATTGATCAGTTCTTGTGCAGAAATTCTGAAAAAAAAAACAATTTCAATTCAATTTAATCCACTAAAAATGAATCCTATGTACATTTCCGAGTTTTCACTTCCCCACTCCCCTGAAATAAAAATCGCAGATAAAACCTTTCTGTTTAAAAAAATATGTTTTTCCGTTAATCAGATGTTGCCCCCATACGAACGAAAACTCTCAGAAGTTGATAAACTTATACGAACTAAGGACTAACGAGGTCTTACCTTTCGAAGTGTGATTCCTAACACGAAGAGAAATACTAAATTTGAATAAAAATATTACTGTTTTGAAGCAGAACAGACAAAATAGATACACTGTAATTTATCCACACACTTGTTGAAAATTTTTCCTAAATAATACATGAACATGGACTTTCACATGAGGAGTCATGATTGAAGAGAACAAAATCCAGGCTGGTAGGCCATGATCAAATGAAACCTAAAGTACTACTATCAGCGTCCACCAGCCCAGATTTTCTTTGTTCCTAAATATTTCATAAAACAAGGATTTGATACTTTTCAAATTATTTCCTTTACCTTCATTGAACTGATATGTTATGAACTCACAGTTGGTTAAGGACTTCAATTCAATAACTTTCAATATTTGTTTATATTTGATGATTCAACATCTCCTTCCCTCTGATTATAATTATGTCTATGATTGCATTCAAAAATCATATATTTATTTTTACAATACCAGAAACAGAATCCAAATTCCAAAAGCTATATGAAGAGAAACAAACACGTTTTTTCTTGAATATGAGAAATGATCATTTGTGGAAAAGACGGTGGTAAATGTGTCTTCAAGAGAATCAAATATGAACGAAAAACTCCTATTAGCGGAAGGATTAAATTTTTTACTTGTTAAAAAATGTGTTTCAACTTTGGATCTGATTACCTCTATAGAATCCACAGCTCAAATTTATCTACAGAAACTTCTGGTGATTTCAGGTCTGACTGCAAAACTGTTCTTTCTCAACCATATCAAGTTGAAAGTAATCTTGGTAAACTTGAAAGTATTGCGCTCATATCTCTCAGATCCGACAGCAATATTGAAATTATTTAGTTCTAGAACAGGGGTCTCCAAACTTTGAAGCCTTCGGGCCATAATGATTTTTTCAGTTTGTTCCAAGAGCCAATTTCTGCCCTTAACTATATTTGTAGACTAGGATAGTTGCAAAGTGCGTGACCTAAGCAAACTTACGCTTTTTTTGCATTTCAATTATTATTGTGTATTGTGACACTTAACGACATCTAGTGGCGAGTAGTGGTACTATGTACTATCTTTTTCAGCTACCCGCTAGGTGGCATTAGGCGTAATTAAATATTTGGAATTACCGCGTTGGTTCGAGAAAGTTCTGGTTCTAGCTAGTGTATTCCACAAACAACTTACTCTCTAGACGTTTCACGCAGATGATCAAGGTCAAAGTCGCTTTTGTAGTTCATTGTTTCGTCCTATAGGGGTCTCTGCATATATTATAGGTTATGTCGATTGTTGATTGTTTACATTTTTCCTTTGGAAGGAATTTGATACGTATTATTTTTATTAGTGTTCTCCGATAAGTTAGTTTGTATCTCATATAAACATATTTATCCAGTGTTATTACATTCTCACATTTAATATTTTTTTCATCATTCTTAGTGAACTTCGTTTTCAACTATGTCGTGTAGGAAATGCTGCATTTCAAAGTGTTCAGCATCTGCACCGCTACACAAATTTCCAAATCCTGGAAAATATCTACAAAAATTCAGAATATGGGTGCACTCTATCAATGACAGGGATATCAATGAAATGGACCCAGTAATGGTATATCACTCTAAAAGAATTTGTCATAAACATTTCGATGCTAAATACCATTCATCGATGTCGAGTAGACTTCAAACAATGGCTGTGCCTACATTATTTTTGAGAGGTAAGAAAAACATCTCCATTCAATTCTTGAACGTCCAAACAATAAAACAATTCAGGTAAAATTATTCTTCTCATCATTAACAGTCAGTTCTGACATCTCAATCCTCATATTAGCGTGACTTCTGAGATGCGTAAAAATCTCAATTTGAATATTTCATTGCCACAATTATTTTGAACCTTCATCTAAGCAGTTTTTAATAAGTTTGCCTACTATTTTATTTTCAGATGAAATTGATATATTCGATCCAGATCAGTCGTCAACTTCTTCAACCGTGCCATTGACATTGGTTTTGGAACCGGATTCCTCTAATGGTATGTACTGGTTTGGTTATTTCTTCATTACCATATCTTGCGTTTTCACGAATAAGTTTTCATATCAATTAATTTATTGGTGGAGTAATTGACATTATTCTTTTTCAGAAAATGCTATTGGTTGTCTGATGTCACCATTTCAGCTCCTGAAGCATTCAGGAGTTTGTAAGCAGGCAATCACACCAAGAAAAAAAAGTTATATGCATCAGTGAAAGTATTGCAAAAAACAATGAATAATATGAGGAACAGTAAAAAAAAACCTTAGCAAAAGATTACGTGAAGCTGAAACATTCAAGGATAAATATGAATTGGAGCATAACATGGAAAAGCTGAATTCCTTGGCAGCAATACTGATTCGATTGCAATTTCGAGAATCAAGTAAGTGCAAGAAACTAAGGCGTTTTACTCTTGACGAAAAGTTACTCTCTGTGGCCCTTTACAAACAGAGTCCCAAATGTTATGCACTTCTGTCAAAAATATTCGTTCTGCCAAGTAAGTCAACATTAGGAAGGCTACTTGCCCTAGTAGTTGGAAGACCAGGCATCCAAGATGTTATCTTTGAATCACTTCAAGAAATGACAAAAGAAATGAATTCCTCTGAAAAATATGTACCGGTTCTGTTTGATGAAATGGCAATTTTGCCTAGTCTTCATTTCAATGAATATACTGGCTTCGTAGAGGGCTTTGAAGACATGGGTGGAGATATTTTTGATAGCTGCATTGCAGATCATGTCCTAATGTTTATGATCAGAGGTTTGAAAAAACAATGGAAAGCTCCTATCTCTTACCATTTTTCCAGTAGAGGGGGTGCAAAAACCTTGCAAATGAAACAGTTATTAACTGAAATAATAAGAAAATTAATAAACATCGATCTAAAACCTCTGACAGTAATATGTGATCAGAATAATATTAGTGTCATCAATATTCTAATGAATGACACCAAAGAGAAATATTTGAGATGTGGTAACATATCCACATATCGAGAAGATTCTTTCGAAATTGATGAATTCAAAGTCTATCCTATTCTGGATCCTCCTCATTTGTTAAAAGGAATGAGAAATAATTTTATCAAAAAGGATTTACATTATTCAAAAAATGATGTCAGGAAAACAGCAAAATGGGAGCATGTACGAAAGCTTTATGAAAATGATAACGGACCAATTGACGGTTTAAAAGTTCTGCCACATATTACTGATGAACACATCTATGAGAATAAAATTAGAAAAATGAAAGTGAAGAATGCAGCTCACATTTTCAGCCAGAGGTTTGCATCAACTCTTCAGTTGGCCAGTCAGATTGGTGAGTATCTCTTTTTCTATATTTTTCATTGCATAATTTTTGTTAAGGATTAAATCTGATTATTTCAGTTTCAAATATTTTGATTAGTACTGGTGCATAGCTCAATTATATTTATATCAGATACAATTTTTACTACGAAACCTACATATCAAACTGAACATTGATAGGTTTATGTGTATACTACATTTATTGTTGTTTTATTGCAGATTCTGCAAACAAAATCGGAATCCATGTGGAGCATACATCTGAATTACTGTTTTTTTTCGATCGTTTATTTGACTCTTTGAATGGTTCAAAAAAAATCCAGAGAAGGGAAAAATATTACGGTGTGGTTTAAGTGACACCTCTGATCACCTTCGTTTTTGGAATGAAGAAGCCCTGTTACTGCTGGATGGGATGGAGTTTCAGAGAATAAAGAAAAATGATCAAAGAAGGCCTCCCAGCCTGAAGAATTGGTCATTCGTCATAAAAAATGTGAAGAATATTTGGCAGGTTCTGAAGTCCAATGGTTTTGATTATTTGTTAACAAGACGGCTGAACCAGGATCCGCTTGAAAATATGTTTGGTCAATTGAGAAGCTTTGGAGCCTTATACACCAATCCTTCAGCTTCCCAATTCAGAAGCATTTATAAAACTGTGCTTTTTAATACAGCCCTCTCATTTTACAGAAATTCATTCAATTGTGAAGATGACAAATGTGAAAACTTGTTTAATTCTTTGAAGGGACTGTTTTGTGAACGTAACGCTGACATTAATGTTACTGAAGCTATACAATATGCAGATATAACATATAATCAGAGTAGCACTCTATCTGGAAAGTTGAATGAGTTGTCCACTAGTTATGTAGCTGGCTTCCTTTTGAAAATAATCAGGAAAAGTATAATATGTTCAAATTGCAAAAACACAATGTTTTCAACCAATTATGAATCTCATGCAAATAGACTCATTTCTATTAGAGAATATGGTGGTGGCTGGGCTAGAAGGCTTTGTTACCAATCCCCTTCATTTGTTTCATGTTTTTATGATATTTATAAAAGTATACACTTTTGTTTTGATAGACAACCACATTCAAGAACACTGGTTTATTTAATCAAACAAATTGTTAATGCACAAGTTGATTTTGAATTTTTAACATGTGAAAATCAACATAAATTAAGCGTTATTGATTTGATTTTGAGAATTGCAATTAGAACCATATTGCACCATTTCTGTAAAAGTGTGAATAGAATTATGCAAGGAAAATCCATACCCTATACTGGTACTAATTCAGTTAAGATTCAGGCATATAAAATCTATTTAAATAGAATTAAAAAAAAACTGAAGAAGCCACCACATGTAATAGTTTAGGTGCTTGATATTATATTATTGTTTTATTTGATTAACCTGTTTTATTTACTATGCCAAACTTTATAACATTACAATTATTTACCCTCATATGCGAATTATGTTTCATGAACTGTTACATATGAATATTATTTCTATCTTGCTATTGGAATCAACCATAGCAATGACTTTATATAGTTAATTTTTGAAATTGACTGCTTCCTTCCTTTTTTTGGAAGATTCCCACATTTCTTGTATCGAGATGGAGTAGTAGAAAGCCAAAAACTTTCAATCCCAAAGACTTTATTTTGATTTCAGTAGCAAATTAGAATATGTAACACTTTCAAAGTAAACAACGGTTGAGCTAATAAACTATGAGATTGGAACCTTTGGTGAAAAATTGAAACTTCTCCTAGAGATCAATTACCCTAACACCAAACTGATATTTTTTATACTCGACGCGTGTTTCGCTAACAAGGTTAGCATCTTCATATATCAATTTTCTTCTGAAGATGCTAACCTTGTTAGCGAAACGCGCGTCGAGTGCAAAAAATATCAGTTTGGTGTTAGGGTAATTGATCTCTAGAAAAAGTTTCAATGATTGCGTTTAAGTTTCCCGCTTATTTGTTTAGTTCCGATTCTAAGTTATAGAGGGAGCTGAAAATCGTTGCCAGCTGACAGCATTGTCGTCAACTATGCATGCTCATAATTTGACAAATCGTTGCTGTGACATCTACAGGTTGAAACAACGAACTACAAAAGCATCTTCGACCAATACCATTGCCGTGGGGAGTCTATATAGTAGATGGTTTGTGGTGTATTCCGATCACCTCGAGATGACAGTAATAATTGCATATAAAAAGGCTAGCGGCGCAACTGCGAGTTAGTCTGCGTAGGAAAGGCGAAGGAAGCGAAACTGTCTATTGTGAAATAAAGTAACACCTTTCAATAAAAGTATTTTGATTTGACTTATTGTTTTTATGTGTGATTTGTTAGTATGGAAAAGAAACGAAAAATCGACAGTGAATGAGTCCAGTAATAAGGCGCTATGTTTAATTTGTAATGAAACCACAGCTGTTCTTAAAGACTATAACATTAAACGACACTATGAATCAAAACATCTTTAAAGTTACTCCAACTATACAGCAGCAATCTTTGTTTACCAAAGCGAATACTGAACAAGAGTCTGCAACTCGCGCCAGCTTTCGTGTGGCTCTTGAAATCGGAAAACGTGGCAAACCATTCACCGATGGAGAAATGATAAAAGAAGGCTTGATTGCAGTAGCCGAAGAAATATGCCCCGAAAAGGTAAATTAATTTAAAAGTGTCAGTTTGTCACCAAACACCGTGGCTCGGAGGGTGCAAGACATCGCAGAAAATATATCATCGCAGTCTGTCTGACAAAAATGGACATCTTGAGTGGTTTTCTCTAGCATTGGATGAGCCAACGGATGTGTCAGATACTGCTCAGGTGTTGATTTTTATTCGCGGAGTAGATAAAAGCTATGAAGTGTATGAAGAACTTCTTGATATTGATAGTATTCACGGCGCGACAACTGGGGCAGATATTTTTAAGGGAGTTGAAAATGCCATTTATAAAAAGAACCTTTGATGGAGAAATTTGAAATCTATAACAACTGATGGAGGCAAAAATATGTATGGTAAAAATAAAGGAGTGGTTGCACTTGTGTCAAAGGCTGTAGAAAATGATGGTGGTTCAAAACCATTAGTCTTACATTGTATCATTCATCAACATTCCTTGTACGGAAAATGTTTGGATATGTCTGAAGTTCTAAAACCAGTCATATCAGTTGTTAACTTCATCAGATCCGCTGGGCTGAATCACCGACAATTCCGAGAGTTTATTCAACAGATTGGAGAAAATGATTTACCATATCATACTGCCGTACCCTGGCTTAGTTGCGGAAAAGTCCTTAAGCGCTTTTTTGAACTTCGAGCAGAGATCGAAATTTTTTTAAATGAGAAGCAGCGCCCTTTTGCCGATTTAGAAAATAGTGAATGGACGTGGAAGTTAGCCTTCTATGTCGATTTGACAAATCATATGAACGAACTGAATTTGAGATTGAAAGGAGAAAATCAGCTTCTCCCTGATTTATACACCAATATCAAATCCTTCAGGCAAAAATTAATACTACTACATACATACTATTTCAATCGCAATTACGTAAAAAATGTTTCACACATTTCGAAACATGTGAAATATTCAGCCACACTACAGAGACTGAATTTCTCGTCAATTTTGCAATCTAAACTTTGAGTTCTTTGAAGATAAATTTTGATACTCGTTTTTCAGATTTTGATGTCATTGCGAATGAAATTAAGTTTTTTCAAAATCCTTTTGATTCTGACATTGAAACCCTGGCTTCGGAAGTCCAAATGGAAATTATTGATTTACGGTGCAGTGATATGCTTAAGAACAAATATCAAAATTCATCTTTGTTGGAATTTTATAAGAGTCTTCCACTGGAACAATTTGATAATTTGCATAAATTTGCTCGTGGGTTGTTTTCTGTTTTTGGTACTACTTACTTGTGTGAGAAAACGGTTTCCAAGATAAGTACACAAAGAATGTTATCAGTTCTCAATTAACCGATGAGCACCTTAAATCTCTTTTAATAATTGGTACAAGTAAAATTGATCCACAACTACAAAGTATTGTCGGTGGAAAATCACAATTACATAAATCTCATTAGTGTTTTTGTTTTATTGTGATTCATTTCAATTATTTGTTAGTTATTAATATGCTTAATATAATATACTTAACATACTTAAGTTAAGTTTTCTTTGTCATCATTTCTGTCGTTAAGTTTTACCTTGCAAGTAAATAAAACCGAGTAATTATCATTCTGTGTTTTGTTCTTCAACTCATCACAGCAATAGTAAAAACAATTAGGTAATCATTGGCTGTCGCGGGCCAGATTGATGACAGTAAATCATTGGCTGTCGCGGGCCTGATTGATGACACTGGCAGACCGGATTTGGCTCGTGGGCCATAGTTTGGAGACCCCTGTTCTAGAAAAATAGACTACATAACTTGACTTATTAAATAGTTACCTTCTGCAATTGAAAATCTGGCAATGATTTCGTTGATGGTCTAATTGACAGCTATCCAATTACAACTATCTGCGAAATGGAACAACCTTTCAACCAACATCAAAGTGTGAATAGTACACAGCCCTGTCTACAAATTTGTGAAGCCAATCACCTGAAAAACAATATTGGACATAAATATATTGATCAAAATCAATAAGACTGACTATGTTATAAAATGACGAAGTAGGTTGAAGGAATTGGCTCTTTTGAAACAAAAACCCCGCATTTATTGGCCTGAGTTGATATAAATATATATAATATTCATCTTTATACATCAGACTTCTTTTTGGAATTTGGAGACGTTAGAGGATATCACATACATTACGCAACATCAGACGGTTGAACATGGCTAATAGGAGACATGTACATAGTGCAAATCTCATTCATACAAATTCAAATTTATTATTTGGGTCATAACAAAGCTACAACTTCAGAACATGTCACAAAATACCATTAAATTAACATATGCCAAAAGTAAAATATAAAATCTTCAGAAGATACAGTGCAATAAAAATAATAATACAGTACATACATACAATCGTGAAAGGCATCTTTGCTCTATGGTCCAGAGAGTGAATGGAAAATCATTAATACCATATAGGGGATTTTCCGTAAGTAATGTCTTTAAATGTTTTTTTAATTTACCATAGTTCAGAGAGCGTACTGTAAGAGGTAGGGCATTGTACATTTTAATATCAATAGTATCGTCCATTCTTTGTAAATGGGTTTGAGGTAAAATCAAATTATCTTCATTTCTAGTAGTGTGACCGTGTATATCGGACACAACAGATTAACTAATAATGTTTTGTTTGTCATATAGTAACTTTACAAAAATTATCAGAGAGTAAAGTGTCATTATTACCAACGTTTTAAAGATTGGTTTGCAGGAGTCTTCAAAATTAGCTCCTATGATACATCTTACAGCCCTCTTCTGAATGAAGAATATAGCATTTAAATGAAACTGAGCTGTCGAGCTCCAGACAGACAAGCCATATCTAATAATGGATTTGAACAGTGCATAATAAGTAGTTATTGCAGCGGATTGGTTAATAAGTTGTTCAACTTTTCTTATAGCAAATACTGCACAAATTATTCTATTGCAAATTGTATATATATGTATGTTCCATAATAGCCTGACATCTATATCTACACCCAGAAATTTAGTGTGCAGCATGTCTAGGTTGTTTTCTACATTGAAAAATAGCCTGGATTCGAAAATGAGACTTGGTTTTTTTTTCATTGAGTATGAGCTTGTTTGTCAAGAACCAGGTTTTTGCTTGTTCCATAACTTCCCCAAGGATTGTAGCCGGACACTCCCCTTTATTGATACTGATGCCAAATGTGGTGTCATCAGCATACATAATTGTCTCGATATATGAGGTGAACATATTTGGCAAATCGTTAATATAAGTAATAAGTCTTCATAATATAATAGTACATAAGTAGAAAAACTAGCTACAAAGGTGCAATTTCGTTAAATTGTTAAATTTTCCAAACTGCACCAACAACATCATTTATGTTGTAAAATGCTTGGCTTACAAGTGCTCGCTTCACAAGTTTTTCCATTCGTGATATAATACATTATTTTTATTTCACATACACATTTCTATACACAACACATTATATACATGGTACACACAAACATTGAAAGAAAAGACATCCAATAAAAATAATAATTTTTGTGATTTGCCTCAAAATATATTTTTTCAAATCATACGGTTCCACATTTAACAGAAGTTGTTTCATTTCATTCTTGCGGAAGAGTATTATATATTTTGCCATACAATGCTTCGGATTGTTTTTCAGTATTCACCAAATTCATTTCAGCTGTTCTAATGATCTCCTTGCGTTTGATATTGTATTCATGTATCAAATGATGATCCAAATATAGCTTATGATATATTCATTAATAAAATAATGAATCTGATAAATATTTTATTCAAGCCAAAAAAAATTAATACTAAAAATGAAGACACAAAAAACTGGATGACTAAGGACATTAGAATATCATGTAAAAATAAAAAGAAACTATCAAAAGAAATTAAAACAACTTATATCAAATGAACAATACCGACAATACTGCAAAATACTAAAAAATGTTATCAAGAAGTCGAAGGTAATATCTGACAATCAATATATTTCAAATGCTTCAAATAAAGGAAAGGCAACATGGTCACTAGTTAAAAAATACACTGGGAAAGCAAAAAATGAAAGCGATACAATTTTAAGAAACCTAGATACAGAAAACGTAAATAAAAAACTGGTTCTAGATAAAGTAAATAGTTTTTACATAAATCAATGCTCGGAACCTGCGAATCCAAAATTAAATAACCCTGCTAGTATCCTTTCCAAACCAGCAAACAATAAAATAAATAATCCTTCCAGCTTACCATCAGCGAACCAAACTCTATTTCTTACACCAACAACTGAAAGTGAAATTTATAGCATAATACTATCTCTAAAAAACGTCAGATTTGTCGGCTATAATGAAATTCCTGTAAAACTACTGAAATTCACTGCGCAAGAACTTTCAAAACCCTTAACACTGATTGTCAACATGATGCTTAGTAATGGCATATTTCCCAATAAATTGAAAATTGCTCACATAAAAGCAATTTTCAAAAAAGGTGATAGAAATCGAATTGAAAATTATAGTCCAATAGCTCTACTATCGACCATTAGTAAAATATTCGAAAAAGCCGTATATAATCGCCTTATAGCCTATCTAGAAAAGTTTGAGTTATTGAGTGACACCCAAAATGGCTTCCGAAGACGCAAATCTACTACACGAGCGATTTATCAAGCCTTGTGGACAGTGCTAAATAGTCAAAATGAAAGAAAACACACTTTAATGATTTGTCTAGATCTGTCAAAAGCTTTTGACAGTGTCGACCATAATATACTAATAGGCAAGCTTAATGCCTATGGAATCGGGGGAATCTCAGCAGATTTAATAAAATCATACTTGCAAAATAGGAAACAAATAGTAGTTGAAAAATGCCATCTCACTAACGAAAACATACAGTCAGATGAATTAACAATCTTGAGAGGAGTTCCGCAAGGATCAATCTTAGGGCCGTCGATATATATTTTGTATACCAATGAGCTAGCAAATGCTATTGATTTCAACACTGTGCAGTTTGCAGATGACACAAGTGTAGTAATCAAGGAACATAGTATTGAAGAATTAGACAGAAGTGTGTTTGAAGCACTGAATACATTGGAAGATTGGTTCACACATAATCACTTAAAGTTGAATATAAACAAAACACAAGTAATAAAGTTTTCCCGACAATCAACTGCATGTGAATACTCAGCCTCAGATGGTAGATCAACAATATCAGCTTGCAAAAGTACAAAGTTCTTGGGAATTGAGCTTGATCTTAGATTGGACTGGAAATCTCACCTAACCTCAATAATACAAAATATTACAAAATACTGCTATGCTCTAAGAGTACTAACAAGATCAGTAGATATAAACGCTGCTATGTGTGTCTACTACGCACAAGTTCACTCAAGGATCAAGTACGGTTTAATATTCTGGGGTGCTTCGACAGATGTCCCCAAGATATTTAAGATGCAAAAGCGATGCCTTAGAGTTATATTTAACCATAAACAAACTGATAGTTGTAAACCCTTATTTATAAAAAATAAAATACTAACCTTATACAGCCAGTACATTCTTGATACTATACTATTTGTTAAGGAAAACAACAAACTTTTTGAGAACTCTAAAAAGACACACATATACTCTACAGGAAATAAGTCAGACTTGACCTGTAATACTCCAAACTTCTCATTTATTCAAAAAAACGTACGGCATACTCTAATAACAATTCACAACAAACTCCCTCTTACAGTGAGGGAATTCGATAAAACAACATTAAAAATAAAATTAAAAGCATTTCTACTTGAAAAAGCATACTATGCAACTGATGAGTATTTAAGTGATACTATTATTATTTGATCTATTTGACTGCTTTTACTACAATCATGTACTCGTAAGAGCCTATATCTACATGTATTAATATTTTTATATGTATGCATATATTTTTGTGCAGTTTATATACTGTACATCTTTCCTTCCTCTTTTAACCTAATATTATTGTGATTTATGTTTATATTTATACTGACATGTTCTATGCCTTCAGGGGTACTGTATTTTTATCCTGAACAAATGAATTTTATCTATCTATCTATCACCGCCCCAGTAGTATATTTATATGCATTTTTATGAGCGTATAATATAGCTGCGAGTATATATAAATATGAGACAGTGAGATTCTCTAGATCAATGAAAAAAAGGTTTTGCATGATCAGTCGTTTGCTTCAACCATCCCTCTAATTATTTTTTCTGAGTTATACAAAATTCATTATTATGAATAAACTTATTATGAATGAAACCCTGTATTATCTACATAAAAAAATTACTTTTGGTTCCGACATCCACAGTTTCAATGTTCAAGTTCAACGTTATTTTGACTCCTCCAGCCTTCAGAACAGAAACATTCAAATGTTCATTTTCATTTCAAATCACCAGAATATATAATGAAATCTCCCAGAAGATAAAACACAAATGAATCTCACATTCCAAAAAATCACCTAAAGTTATATTTACTTCAAAATCGACAGTAATCAGGTAGTGAGTCCCCAGTCATTCTTTATTCTTTTTTTTTTCATTTTCATTTCATTGAAATATGATCATTTTTTTTCTGCACCATCACTTATATATACAAACTTATCATAAATCAACGATATCAATAAATTATATTCTAAATTTACAGATCAACTCTACGTAATAGAGCAACACTTGAACAACAGCAACCCCAGTAAACTTTTTTTTTCTCTTCACATTTTATTCTGAAAATGAAACACACTGTCTATATGTAAAATCATTACTGATAATTTATGAAGGTTGAGTGGAAGAACAGTTTATTTTAGAGACGTGTCTCTACAAAAAGTAAACTCTGCCTTTTAGTTCAATTTATATTTAGATTAAAATATTAAAATAGTATCTAACAAGTGGAAATTATAAAGATATTAGTATTATTATTATATCTTTGCATAAGTAAAACAAAAACAACTGTGAATACTATCACTGATCACCCAATAAGGGACAGTGTTTAGAGATGGATGGTCAAAATTTCAAGAAAGTGGTCTATTTATTTTTGATCCTACTGAGCTCTTTCAGTATCATGTATTACAAAGATTGCCATTTGCGTTTTTATAAATGACTATAACATGGCTTCAGTGATATGTGACATCATGACACGCGTAACATTCACCTTTTAGCTGAACCTTTCCTTGTATACCTGAACAAAACTTATATTTGAACTCATGAGTGCAACTAACAATCCATCTACTCAACTTGGAGAAAAAAACCAATTTGGTTCAATAAATAACAACAATCATTAATATTTCTGTAATTCTCCACATTCAATGCCCTGCATCTCGAAAACTGGTCATAGTATCGGATGTAGAATTAATACCTGTCAAAATGTTATAAAAATCGTTATATAATTTTGCCATTGAAAAATCTGGGAAAATCCAACAAACTGAAAAGTAAGCGAGATGACATCTCCCCTTGTGAAGATGACATCTGTCGGATAAACAAAAGAATGAATCAAAGATAAAAGAGATCACCCAAAGCAGTCAAGTTGCAAAACCAAGCTTCAACATTCAACTGCAGAAAAGATTCTTCCTCGTTCACTTAAAAACAACTGGTTGAAGCCTTGGGCCAAAAACAAAGCATTCATGATCCAGCACCAGGCGGTGATATTTTGACCCACTCATTTCTCTGTAGACTCATTTCTCTGTAGACTCATTTCTCCTTGAAAGACAAACCTAATTTCATCTTCCTTTTTGTTCACAAATGCTTTGTTTTTGGAGTCAGGTTACAACTAGTTGCCCTGCAATGAAAGACAGAAAAAAATATGTTCAGCGATCAATGCTTCGCAAATGACTGACTTGATAAGGATTTTTTACGTTAGTCCAGCACAAGAATCACTGATTCTTCTAGATCTCTTCATTTGTTCCTAAAACTATTGTTATTAATATCTATGTACAATTGTATACCTTCAGAGTGTTCGAACAATGAATTTTTTGTATTAAATGAGCTGTAGCTCAAAAGCTGCTGAGCTAAAAATACAAATCAAATCTTTCAAAAATTCAGAGTAATATTATGTTCAAAACATATTTTTCTCACGAAAACAAAAAGTGGTTAATAGAATGGATTGAGTATAACCAGTAGATCATTTTTTATTTTCAACAGCACATCTTTTCAAATAATCTGCATCTTTGAAACTAAATAAGAAATGAATACAATACACTTTAACCTTTTTCCCTCTTGGTACAGAAACATGGTTTTGATAATATTGACATTGTGTTATTCCTGGATCGTTTCAAGAAAGCTTTGTAGTACGCACTTGAAAAATGCATAGTTGAAACCAAAAATGATGCCACCTTCTGTATTCAAATCAAATACAATCTCAAGTTACTGAAAAACACCCCATCTCACCTGTGGATAAGATTCCATTGCTGAAGTTGCTGTGAAATTTCACAAAAGAAGTTGTAATTTTTCAGAAGAAGCAGTGATTCCATATTCATTCCATATATTCTATTCCCACTTATCAAAAACAAATTAGTGAACGGGAATCTCAAACTTGAAATTTCCGTTGAATCTTGATGTACTCCCACGGGAATTCAAAAACTAAAATGGCTACAATCCAATATGCATACGTGGCACAGAACCACAGAATAGTAAACAATACAACAGTGCGCACTCAGAGTAATGTCATTACTCTGAGCAGTGCTTCCGTGCATTCCATTAAGCGCTCAAAACCATCAAAATGCTACTTTAGCCGCGGTCGACTGGGGTCGTTGTAGTCGTGGCGAAATCACCGACCTAACCTTAAAGGTTATGTCGATGGATCACATTTTCATGCGAAGAGCTTCATTATTTCTTTCCAAAATGATTGGTTGGGTAACAGGATTGATTATTCATAGAAAAACAATGATTTTTTGCTATTGTTTTGGGTTTAATCAAATTTTTCATTGGTGCTCTGTAAAAATGAATTTTCAGAACATGCCTTCAACAAGCTTCATATAGGCATAGGCTGTTCACGTTAAGAAGAGAATGACTTCATTTTTGGTAATTTTGTATATCCATCATAACAACGTCAAAATTCCCACTGAAATGCGTTCAACAGTAATGAAACTAGTAACATTTCATTTTGTAAGTTGCTGAACTGCTAGCAAAATTTCAGAGGTTGCCGAATCGAAAAAAACTCGAACATTGTCAGTCTTTCTTTTCAGAACTAAGCATTTCTTTTGATAAGACCTGCGTATATTCAATATGCCTAAAGCATTGTCGAAATAATCCCAACAAATACTAAAAGTAAGTGAGGATAATAGCAATGAAACATATCAACAGTACAAAAAAAAAATTAAAGTTCGAAATAGTGCACATTTTGGCAACGCCGTAACTTGTCATCTTGTGACTGCATTCACTTCGTAACGTGAACGACCTATAACTGTTGTCATAATGAAACAATAATATATTTTCAATAAAATTATTCAACGAAAAAGGATTCCCTAAGTTGAATATATGTATAACTTATTTCAAAAATCATTACACATTTTACATAAATAAAAAATGAACATAGGGAATTTGCATGATTTTTTTTGTCTTAAATTAATCATTTAGACTGAGTGTTACTAACTTCATTCCGGTTTGAAGGCCGTCGTAGTTTGGAACTGCTTCCTAACGTTTCGCCAGCACGAATGGCTGGCTTCTTCAGAGGTTTATTGATCTTAATGGTTCATCGATGAACCTCGGTTACTTTGGCAATAAAGTTCATCAATATTTTGTATTTTCTATTATCTTTCCCGAAACAGTGGAAAATGTATTTTGAAGGCATCATGAATATTTGAAATGACGGAAATTATAGAAAATAGTGGAAAGTAAATGAAAAATACGAGCAGAGGCGGTATACCTACGTCAACATTTTAATCAGACACCCTGCCACCACCTATTTTGTTAGGTATAGTGTTAACAAAAGGAAACGAAGAAATATAGCAGTGACGAAATCAAAAAACCGGCCGTCGGAGGCGGTACAAATATACCAATATTTTTATTAGAGTCTCTGCCACCTTCATATTTTGTTATAGTGGTCACAACTGGAAATAAAGGAATACGGTAGAGGTGAAATAAAAAAACCGGCCGTCGTGGACGGTACAGATCAAGCAATATTTTTATTAGAGACTCTGTCAACTTCATATTTTGGTATAGTGTTAAGAAATGGAAACAAAGAAATAAGTCAGAGGTGAAATAAAAAAACCGGCCGTCAGGGGCGGTACAGATCCAGCAATATTTTTATTAGAGACTCTGCCTTCATATTTTGGTATAGTGTTAAGAAATGGAAATTAAGAAATATGTCAGAGGTGAAATAAAAAAACCGGCCGTCGTGGGTGGTACAGATCAAGCAATATTTTCATTAGACTCTGCCACCTTCATATTTTGTTATAGTGGTCACAACTGGGAATATAGGAATACGTCAGAGGTGAAATAGAAAAACCAGCCTTCGGGGGCGGTACAGATCCAGAGATATTTTTATCAGACACCCGACCTAAGTGAAGATTTTGTTTTCTAATGACGACTTGTTGAAAATAACAGCAAACTGTTATATTTCAAGGCCACTGTGGCACTTATTTCATATATTTCCTATGCTGCCATATTGAATAAATAAAGATGCCCACACGTGCTAACTGTTGAAAAATTTATCTTATATTCAATTAAATGGCTGGAAAATATATACAGGTTTCTATTGAAAATTCTTGACTTGTGTTAATTTCCGGTTAAACTCTGTATATATCTGTATAGAGTGTTTCATTATAAAAAATATCGGCTTCGATGTATTTTTACCTCAATTCCGAATATCAAATTTCTTACTTCATAAACAATTGAATGGCGCCATGTACAATGAAAGTAGCCTATAAATCCTTAGTAGAATCTGTGATGTCCTATGGAATAATAGTATGGGGATCTGCGTACACTAATCAGATAAATTGTTTGAAAGTCACACAGAAAAGGATTTTGAAAGTAATACTGAGGGAAAGGCGCAGATTTTCCAGCGAACAGCTCTTCATAAAAAGTAAAATGCTCGATTTAAAACATCTGTATATTTTTCATATTGCGAAATTCATGTACAAAAATAGAACGCAACACCAAGAGATTTCCCACAATCACAGTACAAGACAAAAAGGTCTGAAACATTTAAATATTTCCCGTCCAAATTCCACCCTTTATAAGAAATCGATAGAGACATCTGTGATATCCTATGGAATAATAGTATGGGGAGCTGCGTACACTAATCAGATAAATTGTTCAAAAGTCACACAGAAAAGGATTTTGAAAGTAATACTGAGGGAAAGGCGCAGATTTTCCAGCGAACAGCTCTTCATAAAAAGTAAAATGCTCGATTTAAAACATCTGTATATTTTTCATATTGCGAAATTCATGTACAAAAATAGAACGCAACACCAAGAGATTTCCCACAATCACAGTACAAGACAAAAAGGTCTGAAACATTTAAATATTCCCCGTCCTAATTCCACCCTTTATAAGAAATCGATAGAGACATCTGTGATGTCCTATGGAATAATAGTATGGGGAGCTGCGTACACTAATCAGATAAATTGTTTGAAAGTCACACAGAAAAGGATTTTGAAAGTAATACTGAGGGAAAGGCGCAGATTTTCCAGCGAACAGCTCTTCATAAAAAGTAAAATGCTCGATTTAAAACATTTGTATATTTTTCATATTGCGAAATTCATGTACAAAAATAGAACGCAACACCAAGAGATTTCCCACAATCACAGTACAAGAGAAAAAGGTCGGAAACATTTAAATATTCCCCGTCCTAATTCCACCCTTTATTCGATAGCATTCAATGGCCCTAAAATTTACAATTACATCTCAGAGTCCCTCAAAAATATTCATAAATATAAACAGTTCTGGAAAAAGCTGATGTCCTTCATTCTCATGAACTCTAGAGCTCTTGAAGTACTCATAATGAATGCCAATTTATAATTCTCTCAGTTCCTCAATTTCTTATATTAGTTTAGTCTCTTAGCTCCTGATAATTTTAGATTATTTTCTTTATTTTCTTTGTTATTATATTATTTAGGCTTATAATATATCACATATCAATTGTTCAAAAACTAATTAATTAATAATATTTGGGCACAAGACGATCTCATTATGAAATCAGGTGCACTCAATTTGTAAAATAAAAACTGTAATGTAATGAAATTGTATTTGTATTATTATTATTATTATTATTATATCTCCCAGTATATATCAAATGCCGCCTATACATCAGTTAGATGGAACTAGTGTTCACTGTAATGTAGGAATACGATAATGTCTAAATGAAACTTTGATGGAAAATGAATAGGACCTTACTCAGAGTATTCCATGCCAGCGTGCTCACCAGATTTAACCCTAACGGATTTCTGGATTATTTCTTATGCGGTTTATTGAAGAATGAAGTTTGCAAACTCTGAAAACTAATTGTCTGAAAAATTGGTAAAAAATAAAGCTTCACTTAGATGGACCATGACTACAAAGCTACACCTATTTTTTCATACTGAACAATTTTTAAATTTTCTAATCAACATTTTCCAAAATAAAGGTACTTTAGTCTAAAAATTGAATTTCTGAAAGTTCGTCGTATATTACGTGTCTTTTACTGAATTTCGTTGATGCATATTCAGTTGAACTATTACTACTACTGATTTCATTAAAGTATTTACTGTTTTGTATGATGTCATTCCCATTGCAATAGTCGCTTGGCTCTCGCTCTCTCGTAGGTGGGTAATAGTTGACATGTGGTCACCTTTACACATGCCTTTATCAGTTCACATGTAGTGGAAGGATTTGATGTTGGATCTGTGTTTATTTCATTATTCTAATAGATATTTTCAATATGGGGAGGAAACGGCTTATTCCTGTCGAAGCATTAGTCGAATTTTTGATGGGTAGGGGTTTTAAGCTTCAGAAAGAGATAAATAATTTGAATATTGAAAATGAAATTGTGTATGAAGTATCAAAACATTTTCTCAAATCCAATAGTTATGAAGAGAGACGAATTATCATGAACTTGGTGAAATCTAATACAGAGGCTATAAAAGTTAATTTTATGGAGGATTCAGTATGTAGCTCTGATACGTCCATTGAGAAAGAAAGAAATGGTCGACTCGAAGATAAAGTTATTATTTCGGCACTGAAAGAATTTGGTATCAAGGATAAAGTACTAAGGGAAGAATCGTACTGCCCAAAAAACTCAGTGTACGCTCGTTTATGCGTCCCTCTCGGGAAAAAGAATTCCAAATCAAATCGAAAATATATAAAACAACGATGTCAGACAATTCGTAGATCTCATCGTCGTTCTAGTACACCAATTGAAAACTGGCACCAACTTGAATCTCCCATTTCGAATTTCGAATCCGAAAAATTCTCAACTGGAATTAAGTAACGAGGTAAAGACTGTTCTACAAAGCAGTGAGAGTGAAAAAAAAAATCAGTGCTTCTGTGTTCTCAATAGACAGACAAAGAATTGGAATGGAACAAATTTTACCCAAAGGCAGCAGAAATTTATAGACTCCAGAGAATGTCAAAAATGAAGTGGAAAACAAAAGACGTTTCTCTTTTAAGAAATGCATTATTTTAGAAGTTAATTTGTGTTTTACTTCTCTTGAATGGGCTTATACCTATGTGGATGAATAACAAATTGAAATCTGTTGTTTAAAATTATCTACTTTGTAAAAAACTCAAGAATGTGAATTACACCTGTCCTGTCCATAAATCATTAAATCGGTTAATGTGAAGGCTTCACCTTATATAAGAGTGTATGGTTATTGCAAACATTGGGGTTCTAAGTCATTCAAACTATCAATGAAACCAAATGGTAATGGTGGAGCGGAGGTGATTGTATGTAGTGATTTTATTGGTTATTACCATACTCCGACTCCTTCAATCCATCCTGCTCGCGGTATCGAGAGATGTTTATGAAGTTAAACATCGATGTATTCAAGTAATTATTAAATGTGCCGCCATTTTGAAGTAAGTGAAGATATTGACTTTATATTCTGGGGTTATAAAGTATTCGTTAAAAGGGTTAAGATGATGTGTCACAAAACCCCCCTTTCTATTCAATTTTTATTTTCCAAAAGGCGCCCAGTCGCCATCTTGAAGTTTTCATTCGTCAATTTTACTCCAAAATATAGTATTCAAGCATCAATTTCATTATCCCAAGTTTCAAATTTTTCAAATGACCCATTCAGAAAATAAAAGCGGGGAACTTTAAGGAAAAGCACTATAGAATACAATACCTACGCAGTGTATCTTATTTATTTAAAATTTGTATCATTTTACCAATAGGCTTCCGATTTCAATTTCATTCATATTGATTTTTTGATACCTATTATATTGTGATATAGAGTTCAGTTTGTATTGTTTTTGATTTATTATGATTTTGTGTGATGTGTATGTCAAATGTCTTTCGATATAGATTTTTAAGATATTTAGTGTTTTGAGATTGTTTTGCTGTGGAATTTAGTTTGCTTTGACTTTGATTTATAATATAATTGCATTTTTTAGGATGTGATGTACATTTTTTTGAGATTAAAATGAATAATATAATTCAGTTTGCATTGCCATTCATTGGTTATAATTTTGTATTTATTTTACCATCTGCAATTTGCCATTTCTCTTTATACTTAATCAATAAACTACAACAAAATATGGGCCTCTAACAAAAGTATTGCTGGAAAAGTATTGCACCCTTGACGATCGGTTTTTTGATTTCACCTCTGACATATTTATTTATTTCCATTTCTTAACACTATACCAAAATATGAAGCTGGGAGAGTCTCTAATGAAAATATTGCTAGATCTGTACCGCCCCCGATGACCAGTTTTTTTATTTCACCTCTGCCATAGTTCTTTTATTTCCAGTTGTGACCACTATAACAAAATATGAAGGTGGCAGAGACTCTAATAAAAATATTGGTGGATTTGTACCGCCTCCGACGGCCGGTTTTTCATTTCGTCACTGCTATATTTCTTCGTTTCCTTTTGTTAAAGCTATAACAAAATATAAAGGTGGCAGGGTGTCCGATTGAAATGTTGACAGAGGTATACCGCTCCCTGCTCGGATTCTTCATTTAGTTTCCACAATTTTCTATAATTTCCGTCATTTCAAATATTCATGATGCCTTCAAAATACATTTTTCATTGTTTCGGGAAAGAGAATAAAAAATATGAAATATTGCTGAACTTTATTGCCAAAGTAACCGAGGTGCAGATTACGGAAAAAATAGAAAAAAAATTCTATCACCTATAGATAAGTCACAAATTTCACCTGAAATTTTCTTATTGAATGGGTTTTTAGGTTCGGTATGGGTTCGGTGTGTAACGTGCCTTTTTAGTTACGGGTTTATGCAGTCATGATTTTTATGACAAGCATCTATCGGTTCACCACAGTGGAGACGGGGTTCAAAGTATGTTGATAGCAATATTTGGGCGCCAGGTAAATTTAATTGCCGATATAAAATGCCTGAGTATTAAACTACCAAACAATTTACCAAGTGAAATAAAAAAACAAATGACAACGTACCAGTACCAAACTTGTATTACAAGATCTCTTATTATGGCTTTGTACAACGGTGTGACCGATGGATAACATTTGAAAACAAAACAAATAAATTCACCGGAATATAATTTCTATAAAAAAAAATAACAAATGAGAAAAAAAAAAAATCACGATTTCTGCACATCAACTCTCGAAAGAGTTCTCTCCAAATAAATAAACTCCCGTTGACAAAAGAACTAACTCAATATATATACACACAAGGACATGAAAATATAAGATTCAATACCGTACAACCTATATAGGTTTACACGATAATATTGTGCATTAATACGTCAGAAGCTTTGGGCCCAGAGCGCAGACGCCGCAAAAATGTTTGAACACACATGTATAAATACAACTATTTATATAGGTTGAACGCAAAAGGTTAAATTCGATATTTCTCTTAAAATGAATAAGTAACAATAATCTATAGGTGTCTAGCTTTTCCCACTACTTGCGTGTCTTGATGCCTCCCTGGTCGTTGAATGAACTGTCGTGAAGGCTGGTAAGTTCCCAGATTCCCTTCTTTTCAGAAGAGTTGTTTTTTTTTTCCTCCTTTCTGTTTCTGATCGTATACGTAACTTTGTAAATGTTAAGAGGCAGAACCTTGCGCCTTTGTTTTGCTGATCTTCTTATGATTTTATGTAAACGTTGGAATTTCGATAGCCAGTATAGTTAGCTTTATTAATCCTCCTAAGAGTGCGGAAATATGGGTCATCCCTTCCAAATTCGCAACGATATATTTGGAACAATACCCAATACACACTTTCCACTTATTATTTATCCAAATGAACCTACTCCCGTCAGGATGTTTGAGAAAACATTTATGTCTATTTGGAAAATGCTAACTATCACGTACAGAATAGGGCACCGATCTCCAAAAAAGTGCGAGGGCCTCGGTTTTCTTCCTTTTTCTCGATTTATCAATCTCATTAAAAAAAAAGAACAATCGACTACGTTAACAACTTGCTGTCACTATTTTGGACCAATAGGGTAGCAAGATAGAAAATAAGTATTTTTGATCGTAGGAAAATCTAGTAGAATAGTTGGATATCTAACTCTTTGAAAATGTAGGTTGGGCACACTGGCAAACCAGATGTGTCCCTAGCTGTGACGAAAAGTTCGTCATCAATAAATGACAATTCTGTCGATTCCATAATAAATAAACGAACAATATCTACAATATTTACAAGTAAATTTAGACCGTTACAAGTGTTTCTGTATTATATAGCCTATATAAGCGGTAAATAGAGTCTGAATTATGGAGCTTTTATGAATTTTGAATTTTACTGAATTCAATACTCTTCATGTGCTTAACAAAATTTCATCGTTCGTGGATTTGTATTATTATAATAAATGAAACTCTCCGCACTCATATTATGATTTAAGAAAAAGTCCAGTTGATAACGATGAAAGGATAAAAAAGATGAAGAAAAATCACACATTTCCAGAACCATGAATAAGTTGAATCTACTGAATTGCTGCTGTCGCTAGACAAATATTCACTATATCTCATTCCTGAAGTTTTGACTGAGAATAGTTGGAGAAGAGATAGATATGTTCATCGAATAGCAAACTGTAGCGAATCTATAATTAACTTCTTTCATTTTCAGTTATTGCAGTTGGAATGTATGCATATATTCGAAAATGTAACCGTTATTGATTTAATGACGTAAGAATATTTTTCTCTTGGCAACACTACAGCGTGTCATGTGTCGTCAGTAGTTGCTGGGCACCGTCGTTGGTTTTATTTTTAATTTAAAAATCATAAAATAATTATACTTACATATTCTTTTATTGAATAATTATTCGGGGCTCTATGGGTGTATAATATTTATGGATTATCAGAAGGAATTTCTACACATTTCTTTAGCATGTAAGTAGACCACCATTTGCAAATGTTTTTTCATTCCTTGTAGGTATTTCCTCCCTTCCTTCTTTATTGGCCGCTGCTTTCTATTCAGGCGCAGTTAGGGATGTGAGAATAGTGGAAAAGAATCGATTAAATATAAAACGATTATTCTTCATTCAATATTAATCGATTTGTCAAAAATCGATTTCAATAAAAATCAACATTCGATTTCTGCGAAAAAATCGATTTTTCTGTTATATTAAAATCTGCATGCTTTTCATATTCCAATAATGAAACTAAGAGATATTCATATTAACAGTTTATTAGATTGAAAATAAAATGAAATGATATGAATAAAGAAATAACTCAATTCAAAATTAAAAATCGAAGCGAATGTTTATTTTAACTTTTAAAGTAAGGAATGAAAAAACCAAACAATATTATTATTCATAGGAATTTACATTACCACTGAACGTTTTATTATAATAAGAATGAAATGATGAGCATCCAAACAAAAATATAATCTTATTGTCTCAAAAACTAAAATATAAAACAAATCTTTCGTTAACCTTTAACTTTTTAAACAATTAAAAATGGTAAAATAATTATTGTCACAAATGTCCAGTCCTATTTTACATTTGACTAGTATTAAAATAAAATACTTAAACAATAATTAAAAACAAAACGACTATGTTGTGTTTTCAAAAACCAAAATATAAAACATGTCTTTCAATAACCTTTAACTTTATAAATAATATAAAATTTCAAAATAATTATTGCCACAAATGTCCAGATCTATTTTACATTTGACTAGTATTAAAATACTTAAATGATAATTAAAAACAAAACGACTAAGTATGTTGTGTTTCCAGAAACCAAATATTTAAAACATGTCTTTCATTAATCTTCAACTTCATAAATAAAATATAAAATTTCAAAATAATTATTGTCCCCAATGTCCAGTTCTATTTTACATTTGACTAGTATTAAAATAAAATAGTTAAAACGATAATTAAAAACAAAATGACTTTGTTGTGTTTTCAAAAACCAAAATATGAAACATGTCGTTCATTAACCTTTAACTTTATAAACTATATAAAATTTCAAAATAATTATTGTCACAAATGTCCAGTACTATTTTACATTTGACTAATAATAAAATAAAATACTTGAAACGATAATTGAAAAACCATGTTGTGGTCTTAAAAACTGAAATGGGAAACAAATATTTCGTTATTTTTGAAATTTGAACAATTGAAAGGCAAAAAAAAAAATTTGCACGAATTTTCAGTCTTGTTTTACGTAAGAGTAGTATTAAAATAAAATAAAGCGATACGTGCAAAAGCTTAATGGCAACTTTAACGTATTGTCACAAAATGTTCAAAAATTTCACATTCGAGTACAATAATTATTACCATAGATTTTCAGGTAAGCAGTTTAAAAACAATAATTTTGATAATATCTTTCCTAAAATACGGTTTCGTGTTTTCCTGACAGAGAGATGCTTTAGAGCCAAGTCGGTTAGCTGAGGAAAAGTCCCTTCAAAGCTTTTCCAGACACTGAGAGGATCTACCATAAGATCCGATAGCGGTGCCGCAACGTATGGATCCAATTCGGTATTTTTGACCATTGACGAGTTTGAAGCCAAGGCCAATATTTTTTCATGATGTACCTGCCAAATATCTTGTCCATCAACCATCACTTTTAATGAAACAGATGATTCAGAATCAGCCGTTTCAGAATTATTATCATTTATATTACAGTTTAAACATTTTTTGGTATAATGTATTGTTTTTGATAAGGATAAAGGGTCATCATCTAAGTAACTATTTTTAATCTAGGATCCAAATACGTAGCAACTGAAAAAAGGTGCACTTTTTGGATGTTTTCGAATCTTTTATTATGTTCCGATAGTAAGGATTGTTTCAGTTGTTTTGCCAAACCACTTGTTGGAGTAACTGTATCTAACACAGTTCTCAAACATTTCATAATAGGTATAGCTTTGCTAGAAGTCACGTATTTGTCTGCACTCATTTGTTCAGTGACGCTATGAAAAGGCTATAAATTTTTTCAATTTCTTTTGGCACGACAATTTCATTTGCTTGAAGCATTGGGGGCGCATTTGGGTGATTTATAAAAACAGATCCTATAGTGGAGCTCATTAACACGAAACGTTCAATCATGAATAGTTGCAATTCACATGCAATGTGAATTGACTTCATTTCAAAATTTTCTATAAAGTGTACTGTTACACCTAAAATTCATCGATTGTAAGGGAAACGTTTTTACCTAATCGAAATGTTTGTATGATAAGGGTTTTTTTTCTTCATATTTAGTGTCTATGAGATCTGTGATAGTTTTACGGCAGGGAACCTTGTACAAAGGAGCTACAGTCTTCATCAATTTCTTGAAACCTGATCCTTCTACTATACTAAAGGGTATACTGTCCCGGCATATCATTTCTGCTATGTTTTGAGTTATTTCCTTATTTTGATTTCCATCTAAGGCGTATGCCGAAATTTTTGCAAAAGAAGCTCCAATGCTTAATCTGGCATGCTTTGGCATTGAAGGTCCAGCCTCAATTTCAGTCGCTAGAGATTGCATTGGTTCATCTTAATTCCCAGACATGTTGATATCTTGATTGTTATCTTCACAAGAGTTCTACGGCAATAAAATTAACAAGGTATTTTCCAAAAATTAAAATTAATTTTCTCAAAACTATTTTCTATTCCTGACAACACTAAAAAAAGGCAACAAGTCAAGTTTATCTTTATCGGGTTTTTTGGTGAATTAAAGAAAAACAAAGTTTATCATCATCTGTCACCACAAAAATATAAACATTCTGATAAATCACCTCATTTTTAAGTTTTGTTCAACGTCTTCCAAGGCCTGAAAGTAACTTTTTTTAGTTTGTAAAACCTTGTTAATGTAGAGTTTACCATAATTCATTTTTTATTGAAAATGTTGACGTTATAAAACGTATGATTTGCATGACGTTTTTCGTTTTATTTAAGGAATTTTACAGACACCAGTGTTTTGCTACCATAAGGACCACAATATTCATTATAAATTATAGTATTCATGTTACCTGTAAGACAGTGAGATGTTTTCGTACTATGTGCTGCTTCAAATTTGTAGTATAGTACTACAAGTTTTCGATTCTTTCGAACAGTACAAACATATTGCTGAAGAATCCTTTTTCGTTATAAAGTACTTTCGCTTTTAGGTGTTTTAAGGTTAGAAGACATTTTTATTGTTTACCAACAACGATATTATCTCACCTCACTCACTACACTGACTGAAACAACATGCATTGCATTCTCCTACATACGTACCTTACCTACACATGGCGCCGCTTTTTGTAAATAATATTGAACTTACTTCGGGCTGTTTCATCCACCGCATATTCATAAATAACACTGTTTATGAAATTTTAAAACTTCAATTGTTTTTCATCCATCGCATAGATGGCGTTATTTATTTAATCGAGTTCTTAAAAATCTATTAAATTTTCTACAAAAAAAGATTATAAAATTCGATAATCAGAAAATAATAATCGATTTGAATAGAAATCGATTATTTTTTAACATCTCTAGGCGCAGTTGGGTCCAGCTCAATACCTGGGCACATGCTGTGACCTGGGGTTGTCTTTATCTGAGCTAAGCCCATGAACAACCCATTAAATTTGTTCAGTTCTTCTATTCAATTTGTCCACTTCTTAGTATTGTGTGTCTTTTTCTTCATGTGCTTTAAAGGTTATTAGGTTGACAAAGACACAAACAATAGGTTCTAGTTTACTTGATAGAGGTATCTACAATCGTCTGACTGAGTCATCACCCGAAGGGGATTGTAGATAATAACAATCGAAACGTCTTGAACTAACGTGGCTTGGAATATTTCTACTTTTTATTTTTATTTTCTTTTTTCATTTCTTTATTTTTATTTATTCAATTGTACCTATTTTACTTATATTTTATTTCACTATTATTTCATTTCAGGTTTATTTTGCTTAATATAATTGTTATTTTCAGCTATTCATTTTTATTTCTTCTTTTTTAGTTGTTTCAGGGATTTCAAATCATTTTATATAGTAGACAATGGAAGTCCGAACTAGTGAAATTCATCATGAAATATTGTCAATTACCTTCAAACAAATCAAGTCATGTTCTTCCATCCATTGCTGTATAATACCTAAGATTATATTAATTTTATTATTAATATCAGTTATCCTTTCACCATTACCATTAAGTCATCTGCATATGCTATTAATTTACTATAAGTCAGAATTTTTTTAAATAATGATGCAATATAAACATTAAACAAGGTTGGGCTCAGAGGAGATTCTTGGGGAAGACCTTTAGTTGTTATTAATGGGCCATGTTTCTTTCCTTTTTTGTCCAAGACTATGTTTTTCCCGTTTATTAATAACTTAAATATTAAGTTTAATATTATAGAGATGGCATCACACTGAACAAGAGTGGGAAATTCCTTATCAGTAAATCAATTGTAGAACTACTGAACCCCTTCAATAAAGTAGATTCGAAGCAAACCATTGTACAATCTCAGCCAAAAATAAATAATCAGGAAAGGGCAGACCACTCAGAAAATATTCATAATGAAATAAATAACATTAACCCCTGCAACTCCGAAGATATCATCACTCATCCCCAGTCTAGTAATTTTTTATATCCCCGACTCTCCCAACTGCAAATAGGCCTCTAAGAAATAAACACAAACATCACCACAAAAATTATCAAGAAGTATTAGTGACCAACCCAAACCTTTACAACGGCTTGACAATGAAACAAAAAGGAACACAGAGTGATGTACCAGCTAACCTACAGACAAATTCTTCAAATACTGAAGTCACAATCATTCATCAGAATATACAGTGCCTAAAAAACAAAACCCTGGAAATAGAACTTTTACTTGAAAACTTAAACCCGAAACCTATCTTTATGTGTTTCACTGAACACTGGTATACAAAACAAGAAGAAAGTTGTATGAAACTTAATGGCTACGTACTCAAGTCAGTGTTTTCCCGAGAACACCGCATACATGGCGGATCCAGTATTTTTGTTAGAGAAGACACAAGTACTTATGTTGAAGAATGTACTGAAATTTGTCAATATAGTGTTGAAGGGCATATAGAATGTTCATCAGTTGTAAGTGTGTCAAATTGGTTAATTCTGACCTGCGTATATCGTCCTCCCTCTGGAGATACTGATATATTTTTCAATTCATTGAACCAACTACTAGATGTGTGTTTGTCAAAGTATGCAATGTATGACTTGATCTTATGTGGGGATTTTAACATAAATTTATTGAATAATAATCCAATACAAAATTTATTTTTAAACATCTTAACAACTTATGATATGCAACAAACAATTTTTGAGCCAACAAGGATAACAAAAAAAACTCGAACACATCTAGACAACATTTTTGTCAGCACAAAAAAAACATATGGTTCCAAAGTTTTGAATACTGCCCTGTCTGATCATGAAGGACAAGTTATAACATTAGATATTTCAAATGAGGAAGGGCATAGTACCACACAACTCAAAAGAATATTTTCTAGGGCGAAAATGGAGCAATTTCGAATAGAATTGACCTCCATGAATTGGCAAGAAATACTTTCTACCGACGACCCAAACATAGCATATGGCATATTTTATGACCTAATCAAAAATCTAGTTAACATTATTTTCAGGCTGAAAAAATGCTCGAGAAATGTTAAAGACTGTAAAAGCTGGATGACCAGTGGCATTAAAAGGTCCTGCAAAAATAAAAGAAAACTTTATCAGATGAAACTCCAAGGAAAAATTCCACAAGACTATTTACATAAATATTGCAAAATACTTAAAAAAGTGATTAGAGAGTCAAAAAAATTGTGTGACAACCAGTTTATTAATAACGCTACCAATAAAGGGAAAGCAATGTGGAAATTGGTACAAAAGTACACAGGGGAAACAGAAAAGAAGAACGTTTCAATTCTAAGAAATATTGATAAAGAAGAAAAAGATAAAAAATTAATCTTAAACAAAGTAAATAGCTTCTACATAAATCAATGTTCTAAGTCTATCGTCATGACAACAAATGAACATACAAGTTTACATCCAATAAATATAACCCTATTTCTTGCACCAACAACTGAACATGAAGTAATCTCTACAATAATGTCACTAAAAAATCTAAAATCGGTTGGCTATGACGAAATCCCGGTAAAACTCTTGAAATATGTTGCACGTGAACTATCAACACCCCTAGCAATTATTATAAACATGATGCTTAATAAAGGAATATTTCCTGACAAATTAAAAATAGCTCATATAAAAGCAATCTTCAAAAAGGGTGACAAGGATCAAATAAAAAATTACAGACCTATAGCATTACTATCAAATATTAGTAAGATTTTTGAAAGAATCATATATAATCGCCTTATATCCTACCTTGAAACATTCGAACTATTAAGTGATACACAAAACGGTTTTCGAAAGGGTAAATCGACAACAAGAGCAATATATCAAGCTTTATGTTCAGTCATAAATAGTCAAAACAACAAGAAACATAGCTTAATGATTAACTTAGATCTTTCAAAAGCTTTTGACAATGTCAATCATAAAACATTGCTAAATAAACTTGAGGCTTATGGAATCAGGGGAACCTCAGCTAACTTGATAGAATCATACTTATATAATAGAAAACAGTACGTGGTCGAAAAATGTCACATCACAAATGAGGTTATAAGGTCTGATGAACTAACAATAATTAGAGGGGTACCACAAGGATCAATTCTAGGTCCATTGCTGTACATTCTCTATACCAATGAACTACAAATGGACAACAACTTAAACACTATACAATTTGCTGATGACACAACCGTTATCCTTGAAGAACAAAATGGAGATGACTTGGAAAGAAATGTGTTCGATGCTTTAAGTACCCTGGAAGCTTGGTTTGCACAAAATCACCTAAAGCTGAACCCTAATAAAACACAGGCAATCAAATTCTCACAGTCAGCTGAAAATGATTATACTTTTTCGGATGGTAAATCAACAATAACAACTAGTAAAAGTTCAAAATTCCTGGGAATTGAGCTAGATTTTAGACTGGATTGGAAATCTCATCTGGATACTTTGTCAGAAAATATTGCAAGGCATTGCTATGCCTTAAGAGTCATCACTAAAACAATAAATGTTCAAGCGTCAATGTCTGTCTATTATGCACAAGTCCACTCAAGACTTAAATACGGCTTAATTTTTTGGGGTGCATCTGTGAACGTTAAAAAAATTTTTTCACTTCAAAAACGTTGCCTAAGAATTATTTATAAATCCAAACAAACTGATAGCTGTAAACCTTTATTCATAGAAAAGAAAGTACTGACCCTATACAGTCAGTATATTCTTGACAGCATAATGTTTATTAAAAGCAATCCAAAGCTTTTTAACGACTTTGATAAAGCACACATCTACCCAACAAGAAATAAAGCAGATTTGGTTACTAATATTCCTAATTTTACTTATATTCAGAAAAATATACCGTATACTCTAATAAAAATCTATAACAAACTTCCAAATGCACTAAGAAGCCTCTCTAAAACAACACTCAAAAATAAACTTAAAAACTTTCTTCTAAATAGAGCATACTACTCAACTGATGAATATTTTAAAGATACCATCCCTTCAGATTTTACCTGCTAAAATGTCTCACATTTAATTGATTTCAATTTTTGAATGTTTTTAACTGTATATTTATTACACTGACATGTTCTACGCTCATCTGGGCATTTTACTTCATTGTAATTGAACAAATAATAAATAATAAATAAATAAATAAATTACTAATATCAGAATAAATTCCATATTGAATTAGAGAATTGTTTAATTTATGAATATTTACATTATCATAGGCTCCTTTTATATCCAAAAAAATTGCTACAAAACTTGTTTTAATCCAAATGCTATTTGAACATATGACACTAAGTATGTTATACTATCCATTACTCCTTTTCCCTTACGAAATCCATATTGGAAGGTTGATAAAATATTCTTGTTTTCAATTTGCCATTCTAATCTGAATTTGGTTTCATTACACAGGATGCAAGCGCGATGGGTCTATAACTATTAGGTTCTCCACCAGGTTTACCTTGTTTAAGGAAACTCATTATCAAAAATTCCTTCCATTCTTTAAGTAAATTTCCCCCTCTTAATATTTCATTAAAAATTTCTAATAATTTATATTTAAAAGTTTCAGGTACATGAATAAGCATATTATATGTAAGTCCATCTAATTCAGGTTTAGATTTGGTATTTCTTCCATGCAGTGCTAGATTAAATTCTGGAAGTGTAAAAGATTCTGTTTGTAAGTGATCTGTTTGTAGTGTGAAATCAGGAACTGTATCACATATTGAAAGATTATTCAAAATTTCTATTGCGGTTGTCATGTTATTTAACTTACTATTATTACCATATGAATTTGAATTATTAGCAAATTTTTTTATTTTTGAGCGCTCTTTGGGAGACATTGTTCACATGGTTATTAAAACAAAGCTTGTTGTCTAATAATATTCCCAAATCTTAATATTCTTGTTTTTTATCTGACATATTATCTTCTAATTGGTAATCAAATCGAATTGCTGATTGTGATCTACTAAACACCATTGAGAAACATTTCTTATTATTAAGATAAAGACAATTTGCATAACACAATTCTGCTATATTATTGAGATCTATTTGGAGAAGATTAGCATCATACATATTTTACACTACTCTGAAGATCTTCAAATCATCAGAAAAAGGAGAAAATCAGAATACTGAATTTTAGTCTTAATGTCATTGATGAAAAGGCAAAAGGGCAAGGGACCATGATGGGATTCCTGAGGTACTCCTGATTTTACTGCATAAGGTTCAGAGATTATACCATTCAACCTCACTGATCACTGTTTCTGTTATCCTCCAAAACCTTCCAATGGCATTGCAGGGCAATGGAACCTGAGACTATTGTGAGATCTAATGGTCTGTTATTATCTTGGGGATAATAAAACCGAGTGGCACTTCCATCGTTTAATATGGCTAAGTCTTCTCTTTCTAAAATTTCCTGAGTGATTTTTCCATTTTTATTAATATACCTGCTACCCCACATTGGATGATGTCCATTTATATCACCAATCGATATTATATTACCCTCTAATTTACCCAGCATGTGATTGATTTTATCGATATTTGGCATATCATTACTAGTTATATATGAGTTAATTATATTAATATCTTTAATTTTTATTATAATGAATTGACATTGTTCCTCCTTATCATCCCATTTTAATTCAATTTTCATTGCATCAATATTGTTTTTTGTCATAATGACTATACCCTCAAAACCATCCTTTCTGTCTTTTCTGAAAATGTTATAATGTTTTATATGAAATTGTTTATCTTTTTTTAACCATGTCTCATTTAATATTAATACGTCTGGATTATTTTCTTCTATTAATTTAATTAAGTTCTCTTTATTAGAAGTTATACTTTTAATATTACACTGAATAATTATCATTATTCTTATTCCCCTGTTGTCCCCCTTTGTAAGTTTAGATTTAAGTATTTAATATTTATCCTGACTCGCTCAGTCAGGATGTTGAACATTTTTTAACCATTCATAGGTATTCATCAAATTTATTATTTTAGCTTTGATACTTCCAGGTAAACCTGATAGTAAATCTTGGAATTTTTTTAAAATATTATATTCTTCATCTGAATTTTGCCATCATGGCAAGATTGTGAAGATCCTGCATTTGTCTGGAATTGAGTCCTGTTTAACATAACTCCTGTTTTTGGCTGAGATAATTGTCCATTGGGATATAATAGATTTTAAATTTTGCATTTCATCTTATGATTATTATTTTTTTTGGTTTTTGTTGTTTGCGACAAAGTTCTTTCATTTTTATTATTATTATACAATGTATCTCTTCTTTGCGCCATATTTATTATATTATTTTGGGTAAAGCTTACAGTGCTCCTTAAATTGGGGAATTCATTAATATTATTGATACTTATATGGCTATTTTTCTGATAAAACTGTATGGCTTCATGAAATGAAATATTTTCTAGGCTCATTTTTTCCCTAATTTTTTTGTCTATCAAATTCCGGACATTCTTTGCTAAGTGTTTTATGATTTTCGCTTTTATAATCAAAACATTTATTGATTTGACACTTTTTATACTCTTCATTTTCATGTTGTTCCATACAACTATAGCATCTACGTTTTCCCTTACAGTTCTTCTTTGTGTGACCATACATCAAACATTTAAAACAATGAGTGACTGGGGGTATAAAAGGGATAATATTAAAGCTCATATAACATATTTCCACATGTTTGGGAAGATTTATACCTTCAAATGTGACTTGTATTGTATTTGTTGGGTGATATTCTACATTGTCTCCATTGACCACTTTTCTATTCATTCTTTAAACTCTTAAAACTCTAAAAGGACTTTTAATTAGTTTTTTTAAATGTGAATCATGGAAGTTGGCTGTGATTCCTCTAATTATTCCCTTGCATGTAACCCTGTTGTATGGTATGAAAACATTATATCCTTTCTTCCCGAGATCCTCATTTATTACTAAAGCATTAGCTGAATATCTGTTATTGAATTCTGTCCCTATCTTATCGGTACCTTTGTTTTCAATCCTAATGATATGATCTAATTTTAGGTCGCAAATTTCATTCGCTATTTTTAAATGATTAAATCGTCCTATATTGTTTCCTGAAATATTAGCCTCTACTATCACCAGATAAGGTCCAAGGTCATTTTCTTTATAAAAAATAATTTCTCTTTTTTCTTCTTGGCTGTCTTCCTCCATCTCCTTTTCTAATGATAGTGATGGCCTTGAATTACTGAAGAACATTATTTCCTCAACTTCCCTATCAACAGTTTCTTCAGATATATTAGTTTCATTTTCCTTATCATTATTTGGGTTTTTGTCATCAGTAAAAGGATCCTTTTTTTTATGGGTGGCGGAGATCCGCCACCCAATTGAACACTCATGAATATTAATTAAATCAGCCTATAAAATTTATGAAATATGATATTTATCAAAATAAAGATTAATTATTAGTAAGGATTAAGCACACCTGATTTTATTATTGGCGAAATCTCCTGGGTAAGCAGCACAATGTCGACTCCACGCAATTCAATCGTCAACTCCTTGTAGGTGTTTTTTTTATATAAATACTTCATAGAACATACTTATTTTCATCAATATCTCAGATGACTTTGAATATTTCCCCACATGGTTGATACCAGAAGTAATAGTGAAGGTAATTTTTTACTGTAAATCTAGACTTTCACGATTTTTCAAGAATATATAAAATAACCTTCATTTTTTGTTTTAAGAATGTTATTCAGTGTCTTTATTCCACTTTTACACACTTTTGGTAGATGCATGGATGGATTTTAGATGAAACCCACAAATATCCTGGTCTTGTTTCATTACACCACATTAATAATAATCATATAATAATAATATCTTTATCTACCACTTATGATACAATTTGTATATATGGTACGTCAGCCAGAAATTTCACATAGATAAGTTGAAAAACTAAAATTTAAATGTTAAAATATAAAATATAATATATGAAATATAAAGCACACAGGTATATTTATGTAAAAATAAGGTACCTAAATCTAGGTCTATTAACGCATAACTTAAAATTTCACATACACGTAAACACACACACCCATTTAAAAATATAGGTATATATGTTGTATCGTAGCTTTGCTCGAAGACTTTTTAAAAACACTTTTTATTTGTTACTTGTTACTTCTTTATTGTTTCGTTGTTTGTTGCTTTGTTTGCTTTCTTAACTTATACTGGTTAGGTTCACCAGGAAACTAGTCGATATTACGATAGCAAGTGACCGTACTAGAACCGTGTTGAATCGCGCCAGGACTCTAGGAGATGCGACGTTAGTCAGGGACCGCACTAGTAATGCGGGCGAGTCTCGAAGAATTGAATTTATAAATTTCCAAGTGATGATTTAGCATCTGTGAAACACAGGAAATGAATCCGCACTTTTAAATAAGACGCACTAGTTTCAGGGTGACCTTTATACATAATGCGCAATAGGGTTATAAAAGACCCATTGTATTGGAATATATAACATATATTTACACACATACATATATATATATATATATATATATATATATATATATATATATATATATATATATATATATATATATATATATATATATATATATATATATCTACATCTACAAACATAAATTCACAATGAGTTGTTTGTGAGGTTGTTATTCAAGAATTCTTGATAACTATAATAGCACTTATCTATTAAAATATTTATTATGATTGCCTGAAATTTTATGTCGCTTCTAATTCCTTTAACTTCGGTCGGTAACTTGTTGAAGCAAGTAATGGCATTGTACTGAGGAGACTTCTTAAAAAGTGTCATTCTATGTTGGGGAATTCTAAGAAGGTCACCATTACGTGTATTATAGTAGAGTTTTCTCTGAATAGGTGTAGGTTTAATCTGGCAAACATTATGGATTTGAAGATGAAAATGGAAGGAGCTGTAAGAATTTTCTTCTCTATGAAGATAGGTCGACAGCTGTCCCTGTAGCTTATGTTATAGATAAGTCTTACTATTCTTTTCTGGGCTAGAAATATTCGAGAGAAATCTTTAGCCATACCCCAGACAAGTATGTTCATGCTCATATGAGAGTAGGCCATAGCATAGTAGATGCTGAGCAGGCCGGATTCATCTAAACTTGGTTTCAGTTGCTTAAGGGCATAGTAACCTTTATTCATTTTAGAGCAAGTGTGACCGACTTGCTTTTCCCAGTTTAAGTGAGTCTAGGTAGGTACCTAAGAATTTCACTTCAAAAGAGCTTTCGATACCATTTATGATCGGATTTACTGGGTTATCTCTACTAAAGTGAAACTTCAACGATACAGACTTGTTCGTGTTAAAATAAGTTTGTTTCTTTGACACCATGCACTGAATATATCGATTATGATGTCTGATTTGCTGATGAGTTGTTCAACATTATTTCTAGAAACAGTTATGGTAGTATCATCAGCAAACATTGTTAGGTGAGCATCTACTATATTTTGGGGTAGGTCATTGATATATAAGAGGAACAGTAGTGGACCTAGTACCGAGCCCTGAGGTACGCCAAGTTCAACGTTTTTGGCCGTAGAGGATGTCCTGTTACACTTGACTATCATATTTCTCTCACTCACAAAAGATAAGACCCAATTTCTAATATTACCCGGAAGACCTATGTCTTGAAGTTTACGGCTAAGAAACTCGGGACACACCATATCAAAGGCTTTGGATAAGTCGAAAAATAAAGATAGAACACACTTGTTTTTGTTTATTTCATCATGTATGTGGCTTAGTAAGTGATACGAAGCTGTCTCGATAGATTTGTCTCTCCGAAATCCGTGTTGTGAATCAGACAGTATATTATTATATTCCAAATAATTCGTTATTCAGACTGCAATTACTTTTTGAAAAGTTTGGAAATTGAACTCAGGAGTGAAATTTGTCTATAGTTCTCGATGTTCGTTGGACTTCCTTTTTTATGCACAGGAATGATAATGGCTTTTTTGAGAGCCTCCGGAAAATAGCCCTGTATAACAGATTGATTCATGAGGAACGTTAATGGTTCAATAATAGCAAATATTATTTTCTTCAGAGTAATTACAGATAGTTCGTCATATCCAGCAGATTTTTTGTTTTTCATTCCATCAAGAGTACTGACTATTTCATAGTCGGTAATAGGAAGAGAAATAAACAGTTCCGTTGGATTACATGCCTTAGAGGTAGTACATGGAAGAGACAAATTTTGGCCAAAATGATTTGATGCCGCATTAACAGCTGCTTTGGAAAAATATTCAACAAATAGATTTGAAACAGCATGAGGATCCGTTACTAAGTCACTGTCCCCAAGCAAAGAAATTTGAGTATCTGATTTACCATTCTTCCTTCCAAGTTCATGATGTATTATTGTTAGATATTAAGTTATTTAGAACACTGGTGACTTTAAAATTACTTTGAATCCACATCTAGAAATACCACATTATCCATTGCCACGGTTAGAATATTTATTTTCTCAGTTACAGGGGGGAAAGAAATTTTCAAAAATTGACCTCTCAGAGGCCTATCAACAAGTTGTTCTAACATCAGAATCCAGAAAACTTGTAACAGTTAGTACTCACAAGGGACTTTTTTCATATACCAGGTTACCCTATGGCATAACATCGGCTCCATCTTTATTCCAAAATATTATGGAACAGATGATTGTCATGCCGGGCGTTGCCTGTTTTTTAGATGATATCCTAATAACCGCGGATAATGATGATTTACATTTAGAAAGACTTGAAACAGTATTGAGGCGACTTCAGGAGTGTGGTTTGAAGGTGAAAAAAGAGAAATGTAGTTTTTTTCAGAAGTCAGTTAAATATCTAGGCCACATAATTGATAAAAATGGCTTACATACTTCGGAGGATAGAGTTTTGGCAATCAGGCAGGCTCAAATTCCAAAAAGTATAACAGAAGTAAAATCATTTTTAGGAATGGTAAATTTTTATTGTCGATTTATTCCAAACGCTTCTGAAATAATGAGACCTCTGTATAACTTACTAAAAAAACAAACAACTTGGTTTTGGTCTTCGGACTGTCAAAAAAGTTTTGAGAAAACTAAAAATATGTTATTATCTTCATCAGTATTAGCACATTTCGATCCAGAAAAAAAAATTAAATTAACTGTGGACGCATCGCAATATGCATTAGGTGCAACCTTAAGTCATATTATGGACGACAAATCAGAAAAACCTATTGCTTTTGCTTCGCGACTACTCAATAAGGCGGAAATTGGTTATTCCCAGATTGAAAAAGAAGCTCTTGCAATAATATTTGGTGTAAAAAAATTTTTTCAATACCTATACGGACAACATTTCTATTTATTTACTGACCATAAACCATTAATAGCTATTTTTGGTGATAAAAAAGGGTTGCCAGTTTTTGCAGCAAATCGTTTACAAAGATGGGCGCATATTCTTTCAGCGTTCAGATACGATATTAAGTACGTGAAATCTGAAAATAATACGGCTGACTTTTTATCTAGATCACCTTCAAAAAACGAAGGTAAGGAATGTAAAATAACCTTATGTTCAAATCCAAATATTTCATATATGAAATATGTTGAAGAATCGTGTTTACCCATAAATTCCACAGTGGTAAAAAAAGAAACGTTCAGAGACTCTGTTTTGAGCAAAATAAGTTTTTATGTTCGGAACGGTTGGCCTGATAGATGTCCAGCAGAAAACATGAAACCGTATTTTTTGCGTAAAAATGAGTTAACGGTAGAACAGGACTGCCTTATGTGGGGATATCGATTAGTAATTCCTCCGAAATTACGACAGTTAATTTTGGGAGAACTACATTCATCACATATGGGTATGGTAAAAATGAAATCTTTGGCGCGCTCATATGTGTGGTGGCCATCGATGGATGGGGAAATTGAAAATACGGCACGAGGGTGTGAATCATGTCAACGCTTCTCAAGTAATCCTCCAAAGGCTTCCCTAACAGTTTGGAATTGGCCGCGAGAACCATGGACGAGATTGCACGCTGATTTTTTTGGACCATTGTTCAACAAAAACTTCTTAGTGGTGGAAGATGCAACTTCGAAGTGGATAGAATGTGTAGAAGTTGGTAATATCACGGCTTCAACAACCATAAAATTTTTCAGGGAACTTTTTTCCAGATTTGGCTTACCACGTGAACTTTGCACTGATAATGCGAAAACGTTCACATCTGAAGAATTTCAAAATTTTTTGTCAGCTAGTGGCATAAAACATTCTACGGGTGCTCCTTATCATCCCGCAACAAATGGTTTGGGAGAAAGCGGGGTAAAGATAATGAAAAATGCTATTTTGAAAGCAAGAGACCAAAATACAAATTCTGACTTGCATCTGATTATAAATCGGTTTTTGTTTCAATATCGAAATACACCTCATACCACAACAGGTGAAAAACCATCAAAATTATTAATAGGTCGTTCTTTACGCTCTAAATTCGATCTATTAATGCCTTCTGTCAAAAATGTTGTGAATAATAAACAAAATTATCAAAAATCATATTACAAAAATAAAAGAGACATATTTTTCAATGAAAATGATCACGTATGGGTAAGAGATTTCAGATCTGGTACACCTCCTTGGTGTTCAGGAATAGTCCAGAAGGTTCTTGGCTTGAAAACATACTTGGTTCAAACAAGTTGTGGAATGAAATGGAAAAGGCATAAGAATCAAATGAAATCTAGACTGTCAGTTGCAACAAAACCTGAACCTGTTTCAATCATTCCCCGATCTGATTTGAACGAAGGAGAAACTGTTAATAATGTAGATTCTAAGGTAAACAGGAATGGCAGCGAAAACATAGTTAGTGAAAATGTAAGTACATCTGAAACTTATTCCCCTAAGATATTGAGACGTCGAAGTCAGTTGAAACAACCGGATAGGTTAAGAATGTGATTAGAATTTATAGAAGTTTTCTTTGGGTGACATTATTTTTAGGGAAGAGGTGTTAGATATTAAGTTATTTAGAACACTGGGTATATTTTAGATTGTAAAAAGTGTTAATATAAAAAGTATGTTTTTTTGTATAAGGCATCGTTTCCCGAGCCGCAGTGTGAAATAAAACAGCTTGCGATTGAGTTGGTTGTATCAATATTTTGGCCCTATTCAAATTAATAGTGATCTAAAACAATTATCTTCCACGTTTCTTTGGTTTTATTTTCAGAATCGCAAATTCTGGCATTAAAAAACCTTTTTTTTGCTGATTTTACATTTTGTTTGTGATTTCTCAATCTCAATTTACATCCTTCGAGCAAATGAGGCTCAGTTTCCTCAGAGTTTGAGACTATCCAGAATATTTCCCTTAGATTCCTTCCTTCCTCAATAATATCATTAGATATCCAACACTTGCGTGCCCTTTTGATGGAAGTATTTTTGTATGGACAGGATACATCAAAGTGCCAGAATAGTGTATTGAAAAAATGTTCAAATGCTTTATATATTGGCAAATGATAAATTTGACTCCAGTCCTCATTCAGTAACCTGTACTGAAGTTCATCAATATTTGAATGATGTAATTGACGCCTCATTAACGAGGAATTGTTGCAATTGGAGTGAGTGGTATTATTTTGTACTCGATACATCAATATGTGAGCTAAGTGGTCAGCTATATTAGGCTGCATTAACTTGATATCGTAGCTAGATTGAGGGAGATTAGTAACCATATAATCTAGACAATTTGAACTAGTGTGTGCATATTGGTTTTAGAAAATTCTGGTTGCTCCCAGGAAATTGTTATCTAACTTATAAGAATCAAAGATATCAAAAAGAAACCTGGTATTCAAATCATTTTTCAGAAAATCTATATTGAAGTCTCTACAGACAACTAAGAAGTTACAACGGTCAGTAGCTAGTTTTATAGCTTCAGTAAAACACTTAGTAAAAATATTAATTTTGCCACTTGGTGGCCTATAAACCGAGACAATGCCAATTTTATAATTATTTACTTTATAATAAATTGCAGTCATTTTAATTTCACATTCAACTGAGAGGTCTTTAATAGGTTCAATTTCGGTAACTTTTTGACTCGACTTGGTTTTAAAATCAGAGTTCCCCCACGTATGTGATTTTTCCTAGAGAATGTAGATGCTATTGTATAGTTACCAAAATAATTTTTGTTTTTTGCATAGTCTTCCTTCACCCAATGTTCAGATACACACAACACATCTATGTCTTCAGCCTTCACAAACAACTCAATTGAGATATAATTGTTTAAAAAACCTTGGACGTTCACATGGCAAAACTTAATGGGACAAATGTTAGTTGAATCGTGGATCACACAATCTTCTATCTGCACAGAAGCTGGCTGGGGTATAAAAAATTATCATGACTTGGCCCTGCACTGGTACCTGAGTTGCCACTTTGGAGTTCATTAAATGGAGATATTGACTGATTTTGGTTACGATATGGTAAATCGGTATTATCAGTAGGGTTGTCAGCTATATCTTTACACATTCCTTGGTGATTCAATGGGGTTGATCTTGGGGGTGGTTTTTGATTTTTTTGTTTTAATTGATGGATATCAGTAACGTTGCCATAACCGAAGTCAAAGTGAGTTCTGATATGATGAAGTATAGCTTTGCACAAAAACCACTTTGCCGAATTATCGAGTGAATATCCGTCAGAATTATAGTTGAACCTTTTAATTACTCCATTGCATTCTATAATACTATTTGCCATTTTAGATTCATATAGTTTCGTTTTTAGCTTCAAGTTACTATTATATATGTGTTCATTGATGTTTCTCATATCATATCTGAAAGGTTCCGTAATAACAATGAGTTGTGGTGCAGTTACATTATTGGGAAATATATTGGCCAGGTTTTTCAAGTTGGAAGCATAATTTGAAGACCACAGTATGACAATATCATTTTCACCACCTTTTTTAATAATTTCGATGGCTGTGTTTATCAACTCTCTCTCATTACAGTGGGGTTTTAAGATGGACTGGGCGGAAAACTGTCCTTTAGCTTGTCTCACTAGAAACTCTGCCATTTTTCTTCCGTTAGTAGCCGGTATTAGGGTAATATTTGTTTTTTTATTTGTTGTGATTTCCTTGGAACCTCTCTTGTTGACCATTGGTAAATTTCTGTTTGGAATATATAAATCACAATTGGTTTGAGCCGCTATATCCTTTAAATTTTTCCTATCTACACCACTGAAATATTCAAGTGACAAATCCGTTGATATAGAGATGTCTTTGTGGTGGATTTTTTTATCAGCTGTTTGTGTATATTATACATTTTTTGATGGTAGCTGGTATCTCTTAATTTCTTGTTGTAGTTCGAATATTTTATATTGTAGTTCTTTGATGATTATTTTTTGCTGCTGAACTAAATTATTCAGTTCATACTCAGAATTAACAGCTTCTTGCAAAAAGGATTGATGTTCTTCTTTTAGTTTTTTTATGTAGTTTACTTTGTTCAGACTGTCCTCAGTTAGATCGCAGATGGTTTTTTCCAGTGTACTTATTTCAACTTGTTCAACGATTGAACTAGCCTCGTCATTACAGCAGTTGATGATATTTTCGCTCAAATATCGAATTTTGTCCTTTTTTTTTCGTCAGACAACTCTTATGATAAATGCCTGAGCACAATTTGCATACATAGTAACTTAATACTTTGGATTTACAACACTTAAAAGACATGTTGGTTGACAGATCGCGAACTCGACACATTATTGGGACAATGGCATGTCAGAAATTATATTTCTTTTGATATCTATTCAGAACAAAAAAAATTAAATTGAAAGGGGTAAATTTTTAATAGAGATTAATTGTTGGGAAAGAAAGGTTTTGGCTTTCCACTTCTCCATCTTCATACAATAAATGTGGGAAACTTCCAAAGAAGGAAGTTCACAAATGATTTCGAAATTAACTCTTCACAAAGATGTGTGGATCATGCTTTCTTCCTTCCTTTGAAAGTTTTCCTCATTTTTTATATAAAGATGAAGTTGAAAGCCAAAACCTTTCCCAAAAAATTTCAAGTTTTGAGAAAGAAAAGGATACTTTTTGAAACGTCAGTTTATATTTCAAAGCAGAATACTAGTTTACATCCAGCAACTGAAACCTTACAGGGAAAAAACAGAAAATAACTATATCTTCTAATACAAGGGTAGCAATCAAAGCTCAAGTTAAATTATTAGGTATAATTATAGATGAGTCGCTTCGATGGGAATCACATATAGACCATCTCTGTAAAAAACTCTCGACTCTTTTAATCTTCCTTTTTGAAGATGATCACTTGGTGATCGAAACACGTGTCGAGGTGTTGAAAATAACGATTTGGTGTTGGGGAAAAAACTCCAGTAATATTCATTACTACACCAAAAGTTCCAAACAGTGCATCATAAGTATGTCGACACAGTTGTTTTCCCTTCCCCAGTTGAAAAAAGCATTGAGTCATAAAACACTTCTCATTTCGTATCATTCCATTTTTCACTGACACATTTCATGTGGGATACTCCTTTGGGGTACATCTACTATTTGCTTACTAATTTGTACCAACTGTCTATGACTTGTCATAAATGTATTTTCATAACGTGATCAAATAAAAATCTATCTATCTATTTAATATGCAGAACTTATAAACATAAGTTGTCCGACTTATTAGACTCTTCAGACAGTACTTTTTTTCGGTGAACTTTTCAGTTTTCCCTAATTTCATTTCTATGTTTATCTGGATTCATTTGTATTTCAGATTGTAGTAGGTCAAAAAGCCAAAATACATTGAGATACTCCCTTTAATTATTGATAATTACTGACACTGTATGTGAGGTGTTTCGTTGGAGTATTTTCCTGGAAAATTCTGTGATGTATGGTTGGAGTGCTCTGATGAAAAGCTGAATTTCCCGGGAACGTATCAATATTATGCCTGACACATGGAATCTCATTTTATGTCAAATATAATGGTTAAATTGAGGTGAGTGGTAATGATGACATTATTACTTATATATTTTATGGAAAAGTCAATAATTTTTGAGCGACACAAAATATTCCTACATATCACTTACATGAAGAGTCTGTTGATGATTAAAATCCTTCTTTCAGCAAATTTTTTTTTATCATGTACATACAAAATCTTTTGATTTAGAGATCCCAAGTTTCCAGTTGAAGTTTTGGGTCAATGACAAAATACTTTTTTCTCTATTACAAAAGACAATAAAAACAGACAGTATTAACTAATAAAATACATTTATATGACTAATAAGCGAGAGACTTGTTTTTTGAAAGTATTTTGATTATCACAGAAAAAATTGACTTTATCACAGTAGTTATTTCCCAGTCTCAACATTTCAGATAAAGGAGAATGATAACCATAGTTGGTTGAGTGATACAGTGTAAAAAATAGCTTTTTTTGTCTAGTGAACCTCTGTGGAACGTTGAAGTTGATAAGAGATAGAATTTCTGGACAATCAATGAGACCAGATATAATTTTGAATAGATAAACCAATGTCGCAGTTGTTCTTCTATCCTCAAGACTCGACAGAGATAATATACTCATCACTTCACTGTAACTGTATTCACCTATAACCAACCCTAGTTTGTATGCCATGGTCCTTAGAAATTTATTTTGCACATTTTCTAATTGTTGTTTATACTTATGGTAGTAGGGACTCCAGATGATGGTGTTATACTCTATGATAGGGCGTACTAAAGAGCAATATAATACTTTGGTTGTGAATGGAGAAAGATTGGTTGATGATCTCACAATAAAGCCGAGCATTTTTAGAGCTCTCATAGAAACAGAATTCACATGGTTGTTGAAACAAAGCTTGGCATCTAACAATATACCGAAATCCTTACACTCTTCTTTACATTCCAACATTTCATCATTCAAAAAATATTTAAATTTGATTGGTGATCGAGACCTACTGAACATCATTGAGTAGCATTTCTTTGTGTTGAGATAAAGACAGTTTGCTTCACACCAATCAGAAATGGAGTTTATATCACTCTGAAGAAGATTAGCATCATGGACACTTTCTACAACCTTGAAAATTTTCAGGTCATCGGCAAATAACAAGATTTTTGAATTAGTTATATTTGAGCTAATGTCATTGATAAAAAGGCAGAACAACAAAGGGCCACAATGTGAACCCTGTGGTACACCTGATTTTACAAAAAGAGGCTCTGAAACTGTACTATTCACTCTAATTGATTGAGAGCGTCCAATAAGATAACTGCTTATCCAATATAGAATGTTACCGGAGAAACCAATGGCAGATAATTTTTTTATCAATAAGTTATGGCTGACCCTATCAAAAGCTTTTGAGAAATCAGTGTAGATAGCATCTACCTGCACAGACCTCTCAAGTGCTTGTGTTATATATTGCTGATAATATAATAAGTTTGATGCTGTGGAACGTCCGGATGTAAATCCATGTTGCTTTTGTAAGATCAAGGGTCTTCAGACATTCATTAATATTTTGGCAACAAGCTGATCTAAAACTTTTGGAATAGCTGATTGAAGACATATTCCCCTATAGTTTTCAACTTTTTCTTTCGATCCACTTTTATGAATAGGGCAGATGAAGCTCTGTTTCCAAAGATCAGGGAACGTGCCACTGGTCAGTGATTTATTGAATAAAATGAAAAGAGGAGTTGATAAAGTATATACACACTGTTTAAGGAAAAATGAAGGAACACCATCAGGTCCACTCGAAAATTTTGATTTCAAGTTACATATAGTTTCAAATATTTTTGCTAATTCTAATGTACAAAATATACACACTGTTTAAGGAAAAATGAAGGAACACCATCAGGTCCACTCGAAAATTTTGATTTCAAGTTACATATAGTTTCAAATATTTTTGCTAATTCTAATGTACAAAATGATAAATCTAAAGTTTTTTCATACAAGAATTGCGTAGGATCTGGATCAGATTCCACGTAAACTGTAGAAAAGAATCTAGCAAACAAGTCGACGGGACTCGATATATCAGTAGACATGTAGTCATTATAAGTCATTGCATTTGACATATAACTAATATTTTTCTTATCATTAACAAATTTCCAGAAACCTGCTTGGTCATTAATTAAGTTATTTTCAACATGTTCTAAATAGGAGTCATAGCAAACTTTCGTAAGAATTTTACACTGTGATCTCAGTTGTGTGAAAGCTATATAGTCTTCATTTCGATTGTAAATCTTGTAATTTTTGTGAACTCGCTTTTTCTCTATAATTATCTGTTTCAGTTCTGATGAGAACCATTTTGGGAAATTGGACGTTTTGAAAAGTTTCAATGGGACAAATATGTCAATAGCCTGTTGAATAATCTTATAAAATTCCTGTGGTGCTGTGTTGGTATCTAAGTATGCGAAAGTAATATTCCAGTTGAATGTTGCCAAAAAATCATTTATAGCTATGTAATTAGCATTTTTAAAGTCATGATAATAATGACTCTCTGGAGAAGACAATTTGAACTCGTTTTTTTAGACAACTTAGTTAGGTTAGATTAAGTCCAAAGTGAGTGGGTCTATTAGACCCTTCACCGCAACCCGCAAGGGTTTATTGTGGCTCACACCTATTCAAACCCGACCCAGCTTCTTAACGAAGCCAATTAGTTTGTATGGTGAGTAGTCTTTCAGGTCAGAAAAGTCTAAAAACCTGATTCGGTCCCCAGCAGGAAGGATTTTTCTTCCAATAAGTGTCTGAAAGTTACTTCTTTGCATGATCTACACATTGTGTGTCGAAGTACTCCCACGGGTTAGACCTATTTTTACGAGCTCCGTTTCAAAATGTACTATGAATGTTGTAAAACAAAAGTAACATCAGCAACAGTATGTGTAAAATGTAGCAGAATATCCCATAGAAGCTGCCTAGATAGAAAAAAAACACACGAAAAAATCGATGACTGTAGAATTATATGTTGCAGTGACGTCTCTCAAGAAAATAACACCCTATAAGAAAAACCTCAGAAATCACACACGCAAGCGATAAAAATTCCTTGAAGAGGGAAAATGATCTACTGAAGGAACTTCTTGTTGAAAAAGACGCAAAATATGCAATTTTACTAAAAAATAAACTTTTACTAGACGAGAAAGTATCTGGCCTACTGCAACTGAACAAAAATCCAACTATTGGTAAAAACAACATTCAGTATAAAACAGCACTACAAAGGAAACAATAAATGAGATAAAAACAGGGGACTCCTACGCTACAAAAAGTATAAGTAAGGATCCTATCAACAATGAGAATGTAGTTGTATATACAGGGAGAAACAAAATACCAAATTCTATTGAGGGGAATAACCATCAATCTAATACTACACAGGACTTACTAAACAAACAACTCAGAGTTATGCAAGAGGTCATAAACCTTTTCAACCCAGAAGATCCTAATAACAACTCAAGTTCCAATGATACTATGGAAAAATTACAACAGACAAGATATATTCAACATAATGACCAACAGAAACCAAAAGACTGGAGTGAGGCCAGGAATAGAAGAAGACACCGCCCGCAAAAACACGTTAAGTCTTATCAGCTGAACCGCTGTGGTGCGACTGGCGCGACACTCCGCTGGTAACATGGCGGTCGATATGTCTATGCACATAAGCAAAGATGTGTTTGTGTGCCGTTTAGTTTTTCTGTTATACCAACTGTACGAATGTGCCCCGCGTACGAATGGTGACCACTTTCCCCTACCGTCACCTTCCTTATTTTTAATGTTTTCCTTCTCCTCAGTTACTGTCATCTCTGACATTTCAGTTTGACTGAATGACGGGAGATTCAAGTTTTTCGAAGGTTCCATATGACATTTGTAAGAAACCACTATCGACATGGGTGGAAAAAAACGCGTTACCCAAAAAAAAACACGGGGCCCAAGAGATTGGATGGGAATTAGTCAGTCATAGTCAACTCGAGCGAGCCAGGCGAGAGCATTGCTATTCATTTAGTTGTTTATATCCAGATAGGAAAAGGGGTGATGGTTTAATCATTGAGTTCAATTATGAATTGATGCATCTTTGGTAATATATATTTATACGATTATTATATCTAATTTTTCTATACATTTTATAAATTTTTCTTCTTCACTTTGACTTCGAGTAGTGCCTTTGTATTCTGCAGCTAACTTCGGTTTGTTTACATCCTTGGGAATAGATTGTTTGACGGTTTTTGTTACATTGTTTTTGTATCGATATTTTTTGTTTTCATCTTGCAGATATGTGATTTGTCTTCGTGCAAGGTTTTTGCTTCGATTATAAAATTACATTTTTCTTCTTTTTCCTCAATTATTTTCCGTAATAGGATATTTTCTGTTCTGAGAAAATTCACTCTTTCTTCTAGTGCATTTACCAAATCCGATTTCAAAATGGTGTTGTCGCTACTAATTTCACGGCAATCTTCACATTTTACTCGTGTTTCATCAATTCTGAAGTATATTTTTCTTTCAATACAACTATTGTGAAATACACTACCACATATTACACAAAGTGCAATTTTTACAAGCTTTTTTGACGGCATTTGAACATTTTCTCGACGAGCTCATTTGTATGAACACCACTGGAGGCCATGTTATATAGCCTCCCAGTAAATTATTAATCCCACTAGGATTCTTTAAGTTTACCAGAATTTCACTCCTTTCATTAACAAAATTATATGATCTAAGTGTCTGCCACATATTTTTTGATGAGTTATTAAATTGATGAAGAAAATAAGCCCTTTTTTTCCTTATTATTATAGCTTGATTTGTATAATCTTTCAAATCCTTATAAAATTGTAGATGAGCTGGTGACTTTGTCTGCTTGAATTTCCTTAATACTTTATTCCTCTCGTGTATCATTTTTTTATTGTAAATGTTAGCCATGGGGCTTTATTTTTCGTTATTCTAGATGTAACTATTGGAGCATGCCTATCGAATAAATTTATTAAACAATTTACCAAGTATGATACTTTTTCATCCACATTATCTTGATCGAATATACGGAAAAATGATATATTTCGCAAATCATTAATGAACCATGAATGACTATGAAATATTCAGAAATCCCATGTTCAACTACCCCATTTTGAATCAAATGCTTTTTCCTAAGTATAACGTAATCAAGAAGAGTCTCTGAAATGTCTATTTTTCTTGTTGGCTCATCCATAATCTGTGTTAAATCAAAGACATCTAAAATATTATTAAGTTTCGTAAAAACGGCGTTTTCATCAAAAAAATTTATATTAAAATCATCCATACAAATTAGTTCATCAACACTTGAGAATATAGATCCTAGGGAATCTTCAAACTCATCAAGGAAATCATTCTCAGCTTGATCATGAGGTTTATAAATCACTCCGATACCATAACTCTTTTTATTTATAGTTAATTTTATCCACAATTGCTCCCACGCATTACCTTCATTTTTAACAATCAAATCGCAAACATATTTATTTTTTACATAAATGCATAAACCCCTTCCTCGTGCATTTCTATCTCCCCTGTATAGGATATACTTATTAATATTCAATCATCAGTGACGTACCCAAATTATATGTCAATTCTGGTAAAACAAATTTTTCAATATTTCAATCTAGACAAAAGAGGATTGAAAACTTAGAAATTAAAATGGGAGAAGTAAAACTAAAACAATGCGAAAACATAAAATTTTTAGGTATAATTATGAGTGACACATTATATTGGGAATTCCATATCAGAGAAACAATGTCCAAACTAAACAGCAAAATATACCAACTGAAATGCCTACGAAGAGTTCTCAACTTGTCCATACTAAAAAAAATTATGCTGAAATTCAGTCACGACTCACATATGGAATCTTATTATGGGGTTCATCATCAGCAGCTCAGAAATTATTTGTATACGATTTCCTATCACATGTGTTGCTACCCCAATCGGCATCAACAAAACTTTCAAGAAAAGCATCATTTTTACAAAAATTCAATCCATAATTCTTGGTTTGCTTTAAATATCGTAAAATTCGCTTGGCTTGCTTCCAATGCGTTTCTGTGTGGCAGTTATTAAATTGACTCAGATAACTCACTGCAAAAGAAATATCAGGTCTTGTTAATACAGAGAGGTACATAAGGCTTCCGATCAGTTGTTGATAGGAAACCTTATCTGTACTTTCACTACCACTTGGTCTCTCCAAGTTCAAACCTATCTCCATAGGAGTACTAACTGTTTTTGACTCGAACATGTTTAATCTTTTTAGTGAATGACCTACATATCGTTCTTGATCAAGATATATAGAATATCTAGTTACACGCATACCTAAACATTTTTGAATTTCTCTCTTTGATCTCTTTGATCTTAAAAATCTCACCTAATTTCAATTTCAGGTCATCTGACTCAGTTTTATCATTGGTAAATATGAAAAAATCATCCACATAAATTGAAATAATAAGTTTTAGATTATTTTTCATCTTGGTGTATAAACAGGATCCAAGTTTGATCTTTTATAGCCTAACCTATTAAGAAGATAATCAACTTTTTCATACCAAGAACCTTATTTTCAGAACCTTGAATTTCCAGACCTTCAGGTTTCATCATAAATACTGTTTCTATTAAATCTCCATTAAGAAAGGCTGTTACAACATCGAGATGAAAATTGTTCAAATCTAATTTGGCTGAAAGAGCAGATAATAGTCTTAGGGTAGAGTGTTTTACTACAGGTGAAAAGGTTTCATCAAAGTCTATACTTTGTCTTTGTGTGAAGCCTTTGGCTACAAGCCTACCTCCATATCTCACACCACCAGTACTATCACTTGTGCACTTGAATGCCCACTTACATTTTACAATTGGAAAACCCTCTGGAATATCAGCTAATTCCCAAGCTGCATTATCCTGGAATGACTGTAGCTCCTCCTGCATGGCTCGCGTCCAACAGTCTCGATTTGGTCTGGACATAGATTCTTCAACTGAATCTGGATCGTCATCATCTCCCATACATAAGTAACTTACAAAGTCATCAAATGTTTTTGGCTTTGGCACCCTTTGTGATTTCCTAGTTGAATTTACAGATATCAACTCATCAGGAATAAAGTCACTGTCTGATGTATTTTCACCTGACTGATCAGTAACACTTGAGGTTTCTGATGTTCCACTGAAGTACTGATTATTATCCTCCGAATCTCCCACTGGATCTGATGATTCTGAATTTTCATCATTAATGGTCATTCTGATGTCATTGTGTTTTTCATTTATGATGATGTCTCGACTTATCACAACATCTTTTATTTCTGGGTCATAAAGTCTATACCCTTTGACATTTTCGCTGAAACCAACTTAGAAGGTCTTTCTTGATTTCTTGTCCCATTTATTGCGTTTTTTTTGGGTATATGAATCATTACTTTATTATTATTATTTTTGAATGTCCGACAGTGAGTAGACGTGTTTCAGTGTGCTCCTAGTATTCTATTCAATAAAAGGAGAAATACCGCTTGCTTAATAATATAAATTGGCATATCACTCTATCATATACTATTCTCCAATATAGTGATATCAAAACTTGAGAAATATGGTAATCACAAGAGAAATCCGAGATGAAATTCAAAATGCTGTAAATTTAGCATTCAAACAATGTATGAAAGACCCAGAGTTTACAAAAACCTTATCAACATGTGTATCAGATTCTATCACAAAAACAATAACAAATAAACTTGCCGAGATGAAACAAAAAATTGAACAACTAAATACCGAGATGAAGCAGGCTGAACAAGGATATGACCCCAAATAAATATACAGAATGTATCTCTGGATAAACTGAAAAAGACAATAATTATCTCAGAGATACCGTGGATCACATGGAGCAAGAAACTGAAAAGAACAATTTAATAATTTTCAACTACCCAGAAAAGCACAATGAAAACATCAGACATGAAATGATCGAACTGTTGACTCACAAACTCACTATGAAAATCTCTGATGAAGATATTGATATATGCTACCGCTTAGGAAAACCGAACAAAAGTAACAAACCACGAGGCATTCTGATGAAACTCAAAACATATCAGCTCAGACAAGAAATCTACCACAATAAAAATCTACTTAAAGGAACTGGGATGGTAATTAGAGAAGATCTAACCAAACTTCTAGTTGAACTCATGTCAAGAGCCATTGAAAGGTTTTCTATGAATACCTTTACAGAAGCAGCAAAAATATATGTGAATCACAAAAATAAAATCACAATTGTCAAATGTGCCAATGATCTTGAAAAATTTTTCTGTTGACTTACCAAGCAGTATTTTGCGTTGTAAGATTATTTGTAATTGTTATATTCTTTGTATTAATCGTACAATTCTGGATTTAAATAAACTACTTTTTTAATATAATAAAATAAGATACATAATCTCGACGCCACATACATTACTCGACCCCGTTAACCTCGGTATGTCCGTTGTTCGTCAACCTAGGTATGTTCGTTGACATAGTTCTCATAACATCCCTCTTTTTACAAAACTAACTTATTGCTGACGCTGATTGGAATTCAATTTCTGAGACTTGATTATTTTTCTGCCTTTCTTAGATATTTTATTTTTCATTAAAAATGTCATCTCAGAATCTGAATCACTTGTAGAGGTGATACTAGATTCATTGCTTGTGTTTTCATTGTTTTTGTCAATATGAACACTTTCACTGTCTATTTCTTCACATTCACTTGGTTCTATTATTATTTCTATATTACTAGCGTTCACCTCGCCAAGTATTTCATCTAGTACATTTTCTACAGTATCTGCTATATCTGGATTAACATTTTCGTTTACAATATTCATGTTTTCCCCTCCAAATTCATTATCTAATACATTTTCTACAGTATCTCCCATATCTTGATCAACATTTTTGTTTACAATATTTGTTTCTCATTTTCTAGCTCTATATAATAATTAATATTTTCCTTACTTTCTAATCCTTTAGGTAACATAACATTAGGACTGGCAGGGTGGTAGTTAATTATAGAATTGTTTTTGTTCAACTGAATAAACCTTCTATTACAGATTAGGATTGAACCATTTTCCATTTTAACTCTATATGTTTTTTTCTAATTTTTTCCAGCACTGTACCAGGTAACCAATCACTGTTAGCTTTTTTTTGTATGTATACATTAGCGTTATTTTTCAATGAACTAAGTATTTTAACACCTTTGTTATTATATTGTTGGGTCATTTTCTCTGCCTTATTTTTCAAGACTTTATTATACCTATTTATGTCTATGACTCTAGGCTTTAATTCGTTGGTTTTGCAAGGAATTATACACCACAACTTTCGTAACATTAAAATCTCTGCTGGAGAATGACTATTATCGATTTCCATATTTCTATACAAGAGTAACGCTAGGTATATACCTTTTTTGTCTTCTAATACTTTTTTGAATTTTTTTTGCCGTTTGAATGTTACGCTCTGCCATACCGTTCGACTGAGCATATGTCGGGGAAGACATGACATGATTAAATTCCCAATCATGTGTGAATTTTTTGAATTCCTCTGAACTAAATTGTGGCCCCCCATCTGAGTTAAAGATGGGGGGGGGGGTACAATTTAGTTAAAGGGATACCATGCCTGGCAAACATCGACTTAAGAACTTCAATTACTCGATAACTCATAGTATTTTTATATAATTTCTCAATTTCTATGTACTTTGAGTAGTAGTCAATTACTAAAAGGTATGTTTCCCCTTTCAATTCAAATAAATCACAACCCACTTTATTCCATGAGAGTTTTGGAATTTGGTGACACTGAAGTGTCTGTATTTCCAGAATATTTTTAATTTTTCATCAACTTTTTTGATGGTATTTGGCCACCCCTCTAGGATGACATTTTTTAGTAACTTCAATGTATCGTCTTCCGAAGTTTTCTGTACTAATTCATTCAATTTGCCCTGAGTTACATTTATTTCTGATTGATGAAAGAACTGCTTTCTTTTGGGTATCACTGTTTGTTAAAAGTGAGAAAGATACTTCAAGTTTATTTCCTTGTAATTCGTTTATTATCCCAATACTTGATATATATTTCTTACATTGACTCTTTTTACATACATCAACCAACTAACACAGAACACTTATTTTTCAAGAAGCTTATATCTACTCACAGAACACATATTAAAGAGAACTTGTCATGAAAAATTGCTATTCTCAACACTGATACTACCATGCATACTTGTGACTGTATGTCACTGTCCAAGCTATTATCTGACTCATCTTTCAAAAAAGCTCTAGATAAGGCATCTGCAATTATTAATTGTTTGCCTGGTTTGTGTTTAACTTGAAAATCATATTTTTGTAATTGTAACAGCATACGCTGTAGTCGAGCTGGACATTTATCTAGTGGTTTTTTGAAGATAGAAATTAACGGTAGGTGGTCAGTTTCCAGTATCACTTTTTTGCCATAAACATATTCATGAAATTTGGTTAGTCCAAAAATAATTGCAAAAAGTTCCTTTTCTATTTGGGCCCACCTAGTCTGTGTTTCAGTGAGCGCACGTGAAGCATAAGCACAAGTGAAGTTATTTTGAAGTAAGCAAGCTCCTAGACCTGATTGAGAGCTATCCACCGATACCACAGTCTCAGCATTTACATTGTAAAACTGTAATATGGGTTTATTCACAAAAGCATTTTTTAAATTTTGAAACGCTTCTTCTTGTTCATTTTCCCATCTGAAAACTACATCTTTTTTCATAAGAACTCTCAGTGGCTCTGTGGCTACTGAAACATTTTTAATAAACTTACATATGTTAGCATTCCTAGTGCTCTTTGTACGTCTAATTTATTTTCAGGTCTCGGCATATTTTCTATTGCTTTAATTTTTTCTTTCTGGGGAGAAATGCCTTCCCCTGAAATTATGTGTCCTAAATAGGAAATTTGTGTTTGTCCAAACTTACACTTATTTAAATTAAATTTAACATTACTTTCTTTTGCGATTTCAAAGATCTGTTTCAGTCTTTCATTGTGTTCTCTTTTATCTTTTACCCACACTATAATATCATCAATATAAGTATCGGCACCCTGGATGTTGAATATTTCCTTGAATTTGTTTTGGAACACCTCTGGAGCTGAACATACTCCGTAAGGTAGCCGTAGAAATTTATAACGCCCAAAAAGTGCATAATTCAGCACTTTCTTTATCTAATGGAATTTGGTAGAAACCTTGGGTGGCATCCAGTGTACTGAATACTTTTGCATTTCTTAATTTATGGGTGATTTGTTCTAAAGTAGGAATAGAACAATATTCCCTATTAATTAATTTGTTTAGGTCTTGAGGATCCAAACAAATTCTCAACTTATTATCAGGTTTCCTAACAATTACCAGAGCATTCACCCATTTTGAGCTACCATTGACTTTTTCTATTATATTTTGTTCCGCAAGACCATCTAGCGTTTCTTTTAAGGTACTCAAAAGAGGTAAAGCTATTCTCCTGGTAGGATGAACAACTGGTTTTGCATTCTTATCAATATCTATGTGATAGGTACTTTTAATACATCCTATACCTGAAAAAACTTCCTTGTATTCATTTATTGAATCTGAATATTTATTTTTATCAGTATTTATTGACTCTACCTTTTTAATTAAATTCAATTGTATGCAGGAATCAAGCCCCAGGATTGCTTTCGTATCTGACTTTACCACATAAAACTCAAGTTCATTTATTTTATTATTTTTCAGACATGGAAGTGAACATTTCCCAACAACTTTCAAATTTCCTCCCGTATACGACTGTAGTTTCACCTGTGTATTTTTTATTTTATCTTTAGCAATCCCTAATGACTCTAACCTCTTTATAGGTAATACATTTGCCATAGCACCCGTATCTAATTTAAATTTAATAGTTTTCTCATTTATTTGTAATTCAGTCTCCCACAGATTGGTTACCATTGCTGTATTTATCTCGGAAATAGAGCCTATAAATAGAAAATCGGTCTTATTATCTAAGTTTGTTTTTATTTCATGCATTTCGTTTGTATCTTTTTCTACTACTGCACTTACTCGCTTATAATTTTTCTTTCTACAAACTGTTTCGAAATGATTTATTGTTTTACAGAAATTGCACTTTTTGCCATATGCTGGGCAACTATTAACTGGGTGTGATCTTCCACATTTGGTATAGTTTTTTATTGTCTTTATCTTTCTACTAACCTTATTTACCGCTAACACTTCTTCATTCTGCAACGTTGCTCCGTTCGTAACTCCCGACATGACTTCGCTTCTTACTTTGGATGTTTCAATTATCCTACACAGTTCTATTGCTTTGTCAAGGGTCAAGTTGTCTTCCTGTAGAAGTCTTTCTCTGACGTTGTTATTCTTGATCCCACAGACTATCATCGTTACTACTAAGCTGTCTTGCAGGGTGTCTAGCTTGCATTTGGCTGCTTGCTTTTGTAAATCAGTTATTAACTGTTCAGTTGACTGGGCCTCCCCCTGTTTGGTGCTGAACAATTTGTACCTTTCGTAATTAGTATTTTCTTTGCCTTCGACATGCTCTTGGAATTTTTGCATGAGCGGTTTCAATTCATTTCTATCGTCTGTTTCTAATTTGAAAGTGGAGTATAAAGAAACACCAACAAAAATAACAAATAGAATGAGCTGTCACCAATATATTTCTTTAATGATGATTTAAATTGGTTTATTGAATCAGATTTTTTTACAAATTGTGGTAGTTTATTAAATTCGTTCAAGCCTTTACGACATAAACTATTGATTCCAAATTTAGTGTTAGTTTTAATAATATAAAAATTGTTATTTCTTCTCATATTGTAACCATGAACTTCATTATTTCTCAATGAATGTGTCATTATCAGATACATTCAGGAAGAATTGATTCATAAAACTCGTCTAAAATACGTTTTCTTATAAACAATTCCTTTAGTGATTATGAATTCAAGTAGAAAGTTTTTGTCATTACTTTTGTTTCTTTTGTCAAATTTTTGAAAGAAATTAACCTTTACAGTTTATTTTAAATTTCATTTGGTTCGCCATAATAATTTGTGTTAGACTCCAAAGGGTGTGAGCTTTCATGGCTAGGAATAACTGGATTGAAGCCATTTTCTTGGTTTGTTCGACTTGGTCTTTAGGTTATCTCAACTGACGTTTCGCCTACAACGACTGTAAATATCGAAAGCAATGAGGCAATAGACGAAGGGCTCTGCTTGTCCTCATAGCACATACAAACAGTTCGGTAATATGTGCTATGTAGTGTCGACCGAAACTGGTTTTTACGACCGAAACCGAAATTCGGCAACGATCTCAGTTTCGGCCGAAACCGAAAATTCCTTACAAGGATTTCGTTTTGAGGGGAAAATAAAGAAAACGTTATTATAATCAGTCAATCTTTATGTTTTTATCTTTAAATCACAACGTTATGCAGTCTTCGACATTTTTACTTATTGATAATCAACATAACAAACCCTTATTTAAGAAAAAATATTAATTGCACTTTAAAAATACATATGGTGAGGTGTTTATTTGAGTAGGTGTAGATCCTTCTTTTGAATATTATTGATGGGTTTTCAAAAATATTAAACATAAAATTACTTATTTGAGTTGTTACCTAATATCAAAATAGGTACTTGATATTTATGTAATAAACAAAGTAAATCACAAAGTAAGTAAGTCATGACATTATTGGGCACGTGGACGCGGCAAAACGTCTTCGTCGCTTGTATGAAATTCAACGCGCCCAACATGACCAATCACAGCGCGGGAACTCCCGAATGCAGTTTCGGTCGTAGTTTCGGCAAGTTTGCTGCCGAAACCGAAACCCGTTCTTTTGCCGAAACTCGACCGAAACCGAACTTTCGGTCGGACACTAGTACTATGATAACTAGAACACTGTCTTTTGCCCTACCGCCTTTTATAATATCTTCTGCAGTTGGAGATGACACGTCAAGCCTGCATACCGTGACCAATCAAGCCGGAAATAGTCGTGGTATCTGAATATATTTTAAGATATGATGGTGCAGATACTTTGAATTAAAAGAAAACTTATGGAGAACTAAACAGAAATAAGTGATTTGTCAAGTATTTTTAAAGTTTCTGAATTGACATACTTGACAACTAATTGTGTTTTTTAGCGTTTTTCTGTCAGTTTGATGATGAGGGGAATATTTGAAATACATAAAATCCTTGTTTCGTGAAATATTCAGGAAACATTTTCAATAAGAAGTGTTGATAAATTACGGTGTATCTATTTTGTCTGTAATGTGTCTGAGCAGTAACATTTCGATTCAAATTTAGTATTTTCCCCCATGAAGGTTTCATCTACGTTTTTTATTTTGTGGAGTGATAACGAAAAAATGTATATACGACTTATTTTTAGTGGAATAAAGTGAACCAATATTTTTTTTCAGAATTCTTTCACAAGAACTGATGAGATTGTGGGCCTATAATACGGAAAGAAGGATTAACATGAAGATACACTTCTGGATGCAGCAGGTGGTAGTATATTAAGGATGCAGATGAGTCACTTAGAGTGTAATTTTCTTTTTCATTGATGTAAATATTTTATCTTGATCTTAGTGTGACATATTTTCCCATGTAAATGATTGAAATAAAAGTACACGAATTTGCTTGGAAGTCAGTACATCCTACAAAGAAGGATATTGGTCAAATATTGGATCAGGAATCCATTTATAACATTCCTCTGAGGACCAATATAATATATGCCTAATATCCTCAATTGTGGGAGTTGTTGGAGAATAGGTATTTCTCATTATGAGTAAGTGAGTAGTAAGTATAAGTACTAAGAAAGAAGTTACTGATAAAGAACAATTTGTCATGGTTTCAACTGGTATAACTTAATTGAAGTATACCTATTTGTATAGCTAATGCTATTTTTTAAAATTTTAAAATGAATAATTCATGCATCACTCTTATGTGTTTCCATAAGTTTTTAAAGCCAGAAGTTTCAATCATTTTCAAATCAGCTTTGGATATATGTAATTCAATATTGTTGAAAAATTTATATCAGTATATGAAAATGGACTAGCAATCACCTACTTTTAAATATGATTATTCTTTTTGCTTTTTTTTTTCTCTTCATCAGTATTTCATCATATACTCTGTTCAATATATTTCTGCATTTTGATTTTCTAAATGTGGAGGCTACTATTTCTCATATTATGTTCATGAATGTTTGTCGCTTCTTCATCAGTATTCTTTGTTGTTTCCACCTCATTGTATATTTCTGGTCTTCATTTCCATCAATTCGAGTCTGCAGATTAAGTTGTTACTTTTTGTCTGAATAGGAAAGGGCCAGTCTAGAAATGTGGGTCATTTTAAATATTTAGGTTTTGTGTATTCACCAGATGGACAAATACTAAAATTAAATTTTATTCTGGAGAACTGATGAGCAGAGAATGGTATCACTAATATAACTATTATGAAATGTAACATTGGTTCTTATGAAATGTAACATTGGTTCTTATGAAATGTAATATGTGTATCATAATAAAATATGATTTGTTGAATGTGTCTTCAAATGGCATGATTTAATGAAACAGAAAACAGGTGCTCATATTTTATATCTCTTATGAAATATTAAACTGGTCCCTTTGAGTTGATTATGTGGGTCATACCGAAATATGAACACAATATCTTGAAATTGCAAGATTTCATGAATTTTTTTAGGAAAGCATATGTGAACTGCTGTACTGCTCATATTTTATTTCTCTAACCATACACTGGTTCCTACCAAATGGATTATGTGGGTCATATGGAAATATGATTTATAGAAGATGTATTCGAATAGCAAAATTTAAAGATTTTCTTTCAGGAAAGCAGATGTGAACTGTTGTACTGCTCATATTTCATTTCTTCCTATCAAATTGATTATGTGAATGATGATGAAATACGATTTGTTGAATGTGTCTTCAAATGGCAAGATTTAATGAAACAGAAAAACAGGCCAATATTTTACATCTCTTATGAAATAATACACTGGTTCCTATCAAATTGATTATAAGGGTCATACGAAAATATGATTAATAGAAGGTGTATTCAAATAATAAGGTTTCATGAATTTCTTTCAGGAAAGCAGATGTGAATTGTGCTGCTCATATTTTATTTCTCTAATGAAATATTACACTGGTTCCTATCAAAGTGATTATGTGGGTCTTACTGAAATATGATTTATATATATCTTCAAATGGCAAGATTTCATGAGTTTCTTTCAGGAAAGCAAATGTGAACTCTTGTACTGCTCATATTTTATTTTTCCAATGAAATATTATTCTGGTTCCTATCAAATTGATTATGTGGGTCATACTGAAATATGATTATAGAATATGTCTTCAAATCGCAAGATCTCATGATTTTTTTTCAGGAAAGCAGATGTGAATTGAAGAGGTGAGTTCATGAAGGGGTTATGTTACAAAAAGGTCTTTCTGAGATAAATAGTCCCAAAGTTCAAGGGCTGGAACTTTTTTGTGTTATGTACATTTTTGCTCTAAATTACATTATTGTACTCCTAAATAGTATAAAATTATGTTGGCATGGTGATCAACTTAAATATTTGCTTATTGAAGTATAAATAAAAAAGAATTTGTACATACCTCCTTTATTCACAAGGAAATTTTATTTTTCATTTATTTTTATTCTTGTAAAGACAGGTATGTTCACTCACCTCCTTCATACATTTACGCAGATGTACATTTTTAGCTATCTTATGGGTGATGTGATTAGTAGTTAGGAAAAAATAAGTACTAGATAACTGTTCAGAAAAATGTATTTGTTATGCATATTTTAACAAAGTATAATAGAGAACACATTTCATTGGAAATATCAAAACGTAAAGTGACACAAGTCTCTTGTCACTTTCTTCCTAAACCATAGCACTTTTCAACATACTTATTATTCTACGTTTCCATCTTGTTCATTCAACACTTGTTCATAGAACCATTTATGTTGATCTGGAACAAAACAGAGCTGTTCTTTCAAGTTTTGTATTTTCTCTTTTGTCATTGAGTTGAATTTTCTGAAGATCCTGGGGATGACGAAATCATTCGGGAGTGATGGTGGATCGTCATCTCTGGGTTGTTTGTGAAGAATGACCATTTTGAAGGGTGTGTGGGCGTCATAAGTTTCTTTGAAGAGATATGATCCAAAAGATTCTGTTCGAAACCATTTGATGCCATCTCTGAAACAGACCTTTTCTTTTAAGAGATCTTTTTTCTTGTTGAAAATCTTCATTCTTTTTGATAAATCTTCTGTGTCCCTGAAATGATCCTTCATATCAATCACCATATTTTTTCTATTAGAAGATACTATAACTTCGCGATACTGATCTGGAGTGTAAATATTTTGATGTTTTCTCAAACGTTTTTCGATTCGCCCGAAATCTCTATCGGAATCTAGGTAAGAATGACCAACCTCTGGGAACTTGTGATCAATCGTCTTGAAATATCCTTTTCCAACAAGGTATTGATTAATACACACCATCAAAAAGTTCTTGTTCTGCCCTGAGCAGGAATCAGTCCAGAGTATCAAGTGATCCTTTTCTTTGAAATTAGTTTCGACTTCTATTGCTCTAAGAAGACTACTAACAATTTCATTACTACCTTTGCCTGCTTGATTTTCAGTCCATGTGCAACATATTGTTCTATCAATATCCTTAGCTATGATATGCAATCCCAAATTGTAAAACCACATCTGGCGTAGATAGAATGCCTTAGAAGTACTAAGTCTAGGTAGAGGCATTGTTTGTTGCAGATCCAATGTCATGTACACAGTATTGGATGAATTTCTGGCCTCTTCTCTGTCTGCTTTTTGAGATTCGAAAGCCAACTTATAGGTCTCCACATGTTCTTCATTAGCAACACCTGAATCGCACGTACTGCAGGTATCGCTCTGAGGGTGTCCAAAAGACAAGTTAAATTCATTGTTAAAAATGAAGCGATAAGTGCACTCTTTAACTTTAAACTGTTCATCTACCTTATCCGCTAAACACTTTTCGAGGTATAGCTTGTGCATTATTGGAATTGAAAGTAATGGAGGAAGGTATTTCTTGTGAATATTCTTATTCCTTGAGTAGTGCGATTCCTCGGCAGGAAAACTAGAGATATGCTGAATGATGTAAGCCGCTACATTATCTGGTGTTTTGTTTGGTCTGGTCTTGTGTTTTCCCCGTCTGTCAGGTGCAGGAGCTCCCAAACCACTCTTTATAGAGGCTTGGATTAATTCAACCTTTTTTGTGCCTATATTATATAGTTTGACAAAGGCCCTTTTACAAACAGTTGTTTGTTTTCCCCCGACAGTTACAGTATACTTGAATGTCGCAGTTTTATGATTGACTGCACCAGTTCGCTTCCTTTGTGGAATGCTTCTTTGCATTGAACTAAATAGTAAAGAGTTCTTAGCATTAATGTCTAGTTTGTAAAATGACGAAAAGATTTGTTCCCTTTCTTCCAAGGTGAAAACTTCTGAGCATTTCAAGCGACATTTGTCAGGACACAGGTTCCCTACAAAGACGCTTTTAGCTGGTTTGAGGTCACCTTTCGAGTTTATGTAGGACTCGCCTCTTTCTCTGTTTAAGATTCGTTTGATTTTCTTCCACTCATTAGGATTTCTTTTCCTTTTTTTAGTTACTTTGAGTTTCGGAGAAAATATTTTCTTCTTTCGCTTTACAGTGTGAATTTGCGGCTCCTCAGAATTTATAAAATTTTCATTAGCCATTAGAAGATCTCCATCTCCACTTTGGACTACATCGACTTGATCATCAATTGCATCAGTGTCACATTGTCTGGTACAAACTTCATTTTCTGATTGTCGCACCACTTTTTTTTGAATTTTTTGTTTTTTCGGTTGGTTGTCAGAGTCCTCGTAATCTGATTCATCAAGATCGTTATCATCCGGGCTATATTCATCGCTGGAAGGATCACCAAAAAGAGTGTCGCTTTCTTCAGAATCGTCTCCTCTATCTACAACAGACGAAAAAGAGTGCACATGTTTTTATTATGGTAGCAAAACACATGAAGATCTTGCATTTTCTGTAATGGGATATTTTTTTTCTTGTAAGACTTTAAAATATTGAACAGTTTTCAATCAACTCAAAAAAGATAGTCCATTTTTCGTGATGGAGGACCACAAAAAAAATCACGATTAAAAGTTTAATAACATTTGGAAAATTCGCTTTCCCCACTTTTCTCACCTGAACGTTGTTTTCAGGGACCGCTAATCCCTTTAACCAAATTTCATTTCAACTTATATTGTACACTATTATTTCACATACTAGTATTGAAGGAAAGTAAAGTAATAGTCTTACGTAGTTTCCTGTAGTTGTCAACATTTCTCGTCGTTTTCCTCTTTGGAAATGACCTCTTTTCTGATTTTTTCGTGATACGTGAATCTCCTTCATTTGTAGGCAATGATGTGGATGGTGTCACTATTTCTGAAAAAAAACACGTTTATGTCTAAACTTCTGTCTATAATCGTCACTTGAAAATAGTAAAAATTGGCTTAAGATATTTTTAGCGGCATAACACGAAACTAGGTAGGCCTAAGCTGCGAAAAAGGATCGTTTCACTGTAGCCTATCATAGTAAAGTATTTGATCATTATTCAATGAAATATTGTAATGAATAAAACTTGTACTTACCTATTTGCTGAATATTATTGTTTGTTTCTACTTCCAATCTTACTGATTTCTGATTTTGTAGGTTAGGATCTGGTTCATTACTGTTACTTGCAACATTTATTTCATTTTCAGTGTTAATAGTAGATGACAAAACGAGGTTTAACATACGTTGGCCTCTTGTAGCCATTATAACAATATTAACACCAATTTTATATGAAACTACCAATGAAAATCACAAATTTTTAGCAACACTAAACAAGCATCATGTTACTAGTTTATTGGGTTATCAGCAGCTGACTGGTGCATGAAGGAGGTATGATTCACACATGCCTATTTCTCTTTAGTACAATATTGCAATTCATAGCGCATAAAGGGGTTATGTTCAATATTTTGACACATACATTCTTTCTTAATATTCATCTGTCTTACCTTTTAATGCATGAAGGGGGTATGTGTGGTGTTTGTGTATCATAACCCCTTTATTCACTGAGAGGAAAGTATATTAGAATAATTGAATGAATTCATGGAGGAGGTATGTGCGATTTATTGTAACATAACACCTTCTTTCACTAGGAAAACACTTGTTACTTGTGCATACTAGAAGTATGTGCTTTTTTATGTTACATATCCCCTTCATCCCCTGCAAACTACGAATGCTCTAAAAACATACCTCTTTCATGCTCTAGGATCTCTGCTAATACAGGTTCTACAGAGCAGGACTCAGCGCAGAAAAAAGTATAACACATAACTCCTTTATTCCCTCTGAAAGCCGGAAATTTTACATTTTGGTACATAACCCCTTCATGCACTCACCTCTTCAATTGTACTGCTCATATTTTATCTCTCTAATGAAATATTACTCTGGTTCCTATCAAATTGATTATGTGGGTCATACTGAAATATGATATATAGAATATATCTTCAAATCGCAAGTATTCATGAGTTTCTGTTAGAAAAGCAGATGTGAACTGTTGTACTGCTTATATTTTGTTTCTCTAATGAAATATTACACTGGTTACTATCAAATTGATTATGTGGATGATGATGAAATACGATTTGTTGAATGTGTCTTCAAATCGCAAGATTTCATGAATTTCTTTCAGGAAAGCAGATGTGAATCCTTGTACTGCTCATGTTTTATTTCTCCAATGCAATATTACACTGGTTCCTATCAAATTGATTATGTGGGTCATACATGATTTATAGAATATGTCTTCAATTCGCTAGATTTCATGAATTTATTTCAGGAAAGCAGATGTGAATTGTACTGCTCATATTTTATTTCTTAAATGAAATTTTACACTGGTTCCTATCAAATTTATTATGTAGATGATGATGAAATACAATTTGTTGAATGTGTCTTCAAATGGCAAGATTTAATGAAACAGGAAAACAGATGCCAATATTTTATATCTCTTACGAAATAGTACACTGGTTCCTATTAAATTATTATGTAGGTCATTTGGAAATATGATTAATAGAAGGCGTTTTCAAATAGTAAGGATTTATGACTTTCTTTCAGGAAAGCAGATGTGGATTGTACTGCTCATATTTTATATCTCTAACATTACCCTGATTCCTATCAAAGTGATTATGTGGTTCTTACCGAAATATGATTTATAGATTATATCTTCAAATCACAAGAGTTCATGAATTTCTTTCAGGAAAGCAGATGTGAACTCTTGTACTGCTCATATTTTATTTCTCCAATGAAATATTACACTGGTGCCTATCAGTTTGATTATGTGGGTCATACATGATTTATAGAATATGTCTTCAATTCGCAAGATTTCATGAATTTATTTTAGGAAAGTAGTAGTGAATTGTACTGCTCATATTTTATTTCTTAAATGAAATTTTACACTGGTTCCTATCAAATTGATTATGTAGATGATGAAATACGATTTGTTGAATGTGTCTTCAAATGGCAAGATTTAATGAAACAGGAAAACAGATGCCAATATTTTATATCTCTTACGGAGCTAGTACACTGGTTCCTATTATTGTATTATATGGGACATTTAGAAATATGATTAATAGAAGGTGTTTTCAAATAGTAATAATTCATGAATTTTTTTCAGGAAAGCAGATGTGAACTCTTGTACTGCTCATATTTTATTTTTCCAATGAAATATTACACTGGTTCCTGTCAAATTGATTATGTGGATGATGATGACATACAATTTGTTGAATGTGTCTTCAAATGGCAAGATTCAATGAAACAAGAAAACAGAGGCCAATATTTTACATCTCTTATGAAATAATACACTGGTTTCTATCAAATTGATTATAAGGGTCATACGGAAATATGATTTATAGAAGGTGTATTCAAATAATAAGGTTTCATGATTTTTTTTCAGGAAAGCAGATGTGAATTGTGCTACTCATATTTTATTTCTCTAATGAAATATTACACTGGTTCCTATCAAAGTGATTATGTGGGTCTTACTGAAATATTATTTATAGAATATATCTTCAAATGGCAAGATTTCATGAGTTTCTTTCAGGAAAACAAATGTGAACTCTTGTACTGCTCATATTTTATTTTTCCAATGAAATATTATTCTGGTTCCTATCTAACTGATTATGTGGGTCATACTGAAATATGATTATAGAATATGTCTTCAAATCGCAAGATCTCATGAATTTTTTTCAGGAAAGCAGATGTGAATTGTACTGCTCATATTTTATCTCTCTAATGAAATATTACTCTGGTTCCTATGAAAGTGTCTATGTGGTTCTTACTGAAATATGATTTATACATTATATTTTCAGATCGCAAGATTTCATGAATTTCTTTCAGGAAAGCAGATGTGAATCCTTGTACTGCTCATGTTTTATTTCTCCAATACAATATTACACTGGTTCCTATCAAATTGATTATGTGGGTCTTACTGAAATATGATTTATAGAATATGTCTTCAAATCGCAGGATTTCATGAATTTATTTCAAGAAAGCAGATGTTAACTCTTGCACTACTCGTATTTTATATCTCCAATGAAATATAACCCTGGTTCCTACCAAATTGATTATGTGGGTCATATGATTTATAGAATATGTCTTCAAATCGCAAGATTTCATGAATTTCTTTCAGGAAAGCAGATGTGAATTGTATTGCTCGTATCTTATCTCTTATGAAATAATATACTGGTTCCTATCAAACCTATTACGTGGGTCATACAGAAATATGATTTATAGAAGATGTATTCAAATAGCAGGAATTCATAACTTTCTTTCAGGAAAGCAGGCGTGAATCCTTGTACTGCTCATTTTATTTCTCCAATGAAATATTACCCTGGTTCCTGTCAAATTGATTATGTGGGTCATATGTGGCCATGATGTGGACACTTTGTCCGATATAAAATACAAAATTTAAATTGAATTTGTATACAAAATGAAAGTGTATTTTCAAAATAAAAACATTATTACCGTCGTAGGAAAAGAAAGTTTCACACTGAGTTTATTTACAAACGTCACAAAGAAAGTCATTGTCTTCTTCTTCACAGCCGGCACAAGCCTCATGTACCCATCGTAAACAGCCTGAACACCTTATCCATCCTTCATTTTCCCTTGACTTGGAATATAAGTCCCCGCAGAAAAGGCAGTCAGTATCACTCACGTCACTGTCCGAGTCATTAAACAAAGCACGCTTCGCTGATTTTGATTTCATTTCCTGCTTTCCTTTAACTTTTTTTTGTTTCCTTCATTCCTCTTCTTACTCTGTTTTTCTTTTTTCAGTTCCAGCTTTATTTTCTTGAGTCTTTCCTTTTCTTCTTTTTCTGCTTTTGCGGTTACTAGTTCCATCTTGAAATTGAGGTCAAAACTGCAGCTGTTCTTTTTTTTCGTCTATTTTCTCGTTTGATAAATTTGCTTTAGGGATTGGAACAATATCCTGTGGGCTTACAGCAAACGTATTAGGCCTAATGGTCTTGGAGATAATGATTAAATCACATGAAGTCCTACTGCAATGAGGCAGTGGGCTGGGTTGGCATGTTGAAGTACTTGGCTTTGGCGAGGTTGCTGGTCGGCAATCTATCTCTCCAGAAGGCGGATTCTCTATACTAGCAGGTTGTGTCTCGTGACGTCCAGCAATCTTGTATAGTCAATCTGCAAACTGTTTTTCTGGCACCACAGTAGAAGTTTCCTGTTGGTCTTCAATCCCTAATTCTTGCTTTTCAGCTTCTTGAAGAGAGGAAGAAGCTTGAACAGAGATTTCTGTGGCCATGGCTGCAGCAAAATCCACGTCGGTAAAAGTTTGTCTGTTTATTGGAACTATGCCACATCTTTCAAATCCCTTTATCGCAATAGTTGGAGTAGCTGCAAGGAGAAATGCCTCTCCAAGAAGTTTAGACACCTGATACTGTGTCACTAGTCTACCAGGATTATTACGTAAGAATCTCTCAATCGCTTGGATATAATAAGTATTGAAAGGTCCCATGAAAGAAACGTCGAGTGGCTGCAGCTTATGACTGCAGTGGGGGGAATGCAAACTACAGTTGTGTGATTTTCTCTAGCCTTTTCAATGAAATCTAGATTTTTGGTGTGGGTGAAATATCCATCAAGTATGAGCAACACTGGGTCGTCTTCGAATGGTTTCACAAACTTTAAGAAATGGTCAAACCATTGTGTGAAAATCTCAGTTTGCATCCACCCTGAAGGATGACAAACAAAAGCTGTTCCAGGTGGAGCACCGTCTTGAAGTTCCACTTTCATTCGCTGCCTAGGAAAGATGATAAAAGGGGGAATAAAAACTCCCCCAGCTGACATAGAAATTACAAATGTGGTGAGAACACCTTTCTCTGCAGATGTAAGAGAGCCGACTTGCCGTCGCCCTTTTAGAGCAAAAACCTTTGAAGACTTCGACTGGACAGTCAAGTCCAGTTTCATCAACATTGTAAACCTTATGAGGAGGATACAAGTGTTGTTTTTGAACATCCTCCAAAATGTTAAAAAACTTGGTTATATTTGTTTTGTTGAATGCTCGCGCCCTTGCTGCTGATGTTGCCTCAAGTTTTCTCAACACAAGTTCAGGATGGCGCTTTCTGAACCCGGTTACCCAATCTTTGCCTGCTAATGTCTTTTCCTTATTGAAATTGTGATGTATGTTATTCCAAGCAAGGCTGCGCAATTCAGCTACATTAATTCCAAAAAACGTACTTCCATATCAAAGAGATAATTTACCAACTGCTGTTCTTGGTCTTCATTGAAAACAGCTCGAAAATGGCCTAATACTTTTTTATTGTTGGTCGCGTCTTGATTTTTATTTAGTACACGACGTTTCAGTGTGTTCCTGGGTACATTGTGAGTTTTAGCAGCCGTTTGATATGGCATTCCGTCTTTCTTCACGGCATCGATTGCTCTTTGCATCGCTGCGGGGTCCCATGACTGCTGCTGACTCTTCCTCTGATATTTTGACACCATCTCTACACCTGGCAAAAAACAACGTTTTAGGTAGGTATTAGGTATATCTTAAATAGCATTAACATACGAAAATAACACAGCGTTTTCATCTAAAATGAAGCTGCAATAATCTTATAAAATAATGGTAATTTATTGTATATTTTACTTTATGTCGGGCATAGAGGCCATATACGTGGCTACTTTGCCCTCTTCGCCGCCATTACATATATGTCACACTACCTGCTAAACGAATCGAGCAACGCGTTATACAGACACATCATTTTGTAGCCTAAATACACCTCTTTCAAGACGTTACTATCAGTTGCCAATACTATGTATGAAAGTTTAGATATAATAGTCAATTTATTACACTTACCTTAAATCAAAACGTTGAAAATACGAAAATATTCAATAATTTTTAAACTCGTGATCAGAACAGCTTCGACTTACAACACTTGTCAGATGGCGTACTAATTGAATAGTTGACGCGTCCGTCGCTATGTAACAGCATCGTATAGTGCAGTAATAGCCAGTGGCTACTATGCTCGCAGTGGCCACTATACCCACCCTTCCCCTACTGCTCATATGTTATTTCTTCAATGAAATATTACACTGGTTCCTATCAAATTGATTATGTGGATGATCAGGCGCGTATACAGCTTTCGTTTACAGGGGGGGTAATTGCGGAGAAAAATATTTTCACCATACCACCATTTCAACAAGAAAAAAATGCATACTGGTCTTTTCACCAACTCACCTTTCACAAAGACTTGAATTATTAGAAAACTGTGAAATAAAAACGTCAGATTTGTTAAATCTTCAATTTTAACATAAATAAAATTAGAAAGTATGAATAACTAAAAATTTCAATAAAAATAAACTTAAGATTTCAGAGAAAAACATTTTTTGTCTTTGGCAAGGCGAGTAAAAATAAACAATGATATTCGTTGTACTTATCATACCACATACCCAATATAGGTAGGTTAATTGAAAAGTATATCTCACTAATGGTACGGAAGATAATGCAACAGATAAATCAAATGATAAATTCTAGTTTTCGGTTTTTCTTATTGACATATCGATCTAATACTGCATTAGCTTCTATGGGTAAGTCCCAGACATGTACATGTAATAGTGCTAGACCAGTTAAACGATCCTGACTCATTGTGGATCTGAGCCAAGTTTTGAGGCGCCTTAAGGCTGAAAAACTTCGCTCTGCTGAAGCGACACTGCTTGGCCAGGTCAAATTCAACATCATGCATTTTTTAATTAAAGGAAAAATGTCAGAATCAAACTTTTTAAAAGCGTCATCTATGGAAGTGGGAACCTCACTAACGTTCTGCCAGAACTGTCTGTATAGATCAATTTCCCCAGAAATACCTGAAACTATATAGTCGTCTTATATACTCTCTAATTTTGATGAATATTTGGAGATATTGCCAATTGCTGATTGAATTTCTTCAATATTTTTTGAATTTTCCACTTCTGGTACCAAAATATTAAAATCGAAAGTACAAAGATCATCAATTATATTGTCCAAGAGTGGAATGAATACTGATATTCGATAATAATCTTCTGGGTCATTGCATTCTGGATTGGACCGATGAACCTGTGATTTTGTTATTTCGGGCAGTATTATTGATACACCTAACTCGGATGCTATATTCCTCACCTGTTCAAAAATAACGTGGAAATGTCTCGTTGCATTTTGACGTTTGTCTCTTAATGTTTCAATAATGGATTTTATTAAATTAGCTGCATATTGTCGAGAAATGGCCATGGTTTGTAAAATTTTGCTTGCATTCACAGTAATGCTCAAAACTTCGCTCAAGCAATAAGGGGAAACTAGAAAATGTGTGGTCAATATAGAAGTCTTGAAACATTCAGCTCTTGAAGAAGATTCTGATTCACGCCATTCCGCTATATGTTCCAAACATTCTATAATGTTTTTAAAGGAACTTTTGAAAAGTATTACTGCATCATGCCTATCTATCCATCGAGTATGACACAGAGATTTTAATTTTCCTTGATTTATTTGCTTCAATACAAAAGACCGCTTAGAGGAAGCATTAAAAAACGCAATGATTTCAGAAATTATTCCAACAGAATTCCTAATCAATTGAACGGATGAACATTTCGAAATTGATGAGTTCAAAGAATGATTTTTGCATGGACATCTGATTGCATTCACCAAATATTTCTGAAATTCTTTAACAGCTCTTTTTTGCTCTCCTAACATTAAATTACAAGTATCCGTGCCAATACCAACACAATTATCTAAATTCAAGTTGAGCTTTTTCAGAAAATTTATAACGGTCTTAGCTAGTACTTCGCCAGTTGAACAGGGCTCATGAGTCGCATTACCGTAGTTATTTGAATGGTAATCAATGAAGCCTACAAAAGATTCCTATGGATCTCCATTACTGTCTACATATCGAAGTACTAAAGACATTTGTGAGGTATGACTACAATTTGTGGTTTCATCAAAAATAATACAGTACAACTTCGATAATCCGGACACATATCGTTCCAAGCAGCGCCGGATTATCGAGGTGTCCGGATAACTGGATTAATATTTCAATAGTTTTATTTTAATATACATATGTACATTGTACATACTATGTACATAGCTTTTTTTCTAGGTATAAATAAATCATTGTACCCTAATTACAAAGAAGATTATGTTTATATTTCAAATTATAATATACATACATACATAATAAGTATGTATAAACAAATATGTATATACATATGTACATACACATCCTGTATGTCCACGCAGGTACACAAACATTAAATAGAAATAAAAATACATTATGTAGGACAAAACATAAATTACAAATACAAGACAAAGAAATGCAAGTTTAAACGGTTTTGAAAAAACTATCAATTTTTTTCTGAACTGCCTTAGAGCTTGCTAATTCAGTCGCTTTTTCTTTCACGTTCTTTAAAAGCAAAATTTCGTGCATTGGTAAGTTGTTTTCTTCAGCCCACTGAATTCCCAATGTTAATGCTTTTACAGCATCGCTGTGTTTCACTTTAGTGACAACAATCTCAATATTCCCATCTAAATCTTCATTGCTCTCTGCATCCTTAGATTTTAGCGCATCACCTATTAACTCCTCTTCAGTCAAATCAACAATGACTTCATTTTTGCCTAAAGCCCATTCAACAATATCTTCCCGATACAAATTGTTCTCAGGATCTATCACAAGCAAGGAAGCGGTAATGGTTTTTAAATCTTCCTCGTTTATTTGACAAAGTCGTCTTTGAAGTTCTGAAAGTGGAATGTTCTCTTCATCAGATTCCTCTTCTTCTGCATCAGTTCTTTGGTTCGGCCATAATGCTATCCAACTTTTTTGGATATTTTTTTCAGATATGGACTTCCAAGCAATATCTAGATTAACAAGTGCATCTTTTAAATCAAATTGCTTTAAAACTGTAACTAAATCGTCACCTTCGTGAGCGATAATGTGATTTAGTAGCCTCTTTCTATATGCTACTTTTATGTTTTGTATTAAGTTTTGATCCAATGGCTGTAAAACTGCTGTGCAGTTGGGCGGCAAAAACATGACTCTGAAATCAGAATCGAAATTTATTTCTGTCTCAGGTGGATGAGATGGAGCATTATCCACAAGTAACAATGCTTTATGAGGTCGGTTAACATCCGATAAAAAACGTTTGACGTCGGGTATAAAGCAAGTCTTAAACCATTCGAAGAACAATGTCCTGGTCAACCAACCTTTGCTGGTTGCCTTGTAGTTGACAGGTAAAGTAGCATTCTTAAATGCCTTTGGATTTGCGGATTTTCCAAGAACTAAAAGGGGTAACTTATGAGTTCCAGCCGCATTGCAACAGGGCATAAATGTTACGCGATCTTTAGATATTTTTCGCCCTGGAGCTGATTGTTCCTGACCATGAACCCACGTAGTGTCCGGCAAGGCTCTCCAAAAGGCCGCTGATTCATCAGCATTATAAACTTGTTCACGACTTAGCTTCATTTCATTAACCACAGCTAGAAATTTTTCTTGAAATGGTACTATAGCACTTACATCGCTGGAAAGTTTTTCACCACACACTTTAAGAAAGCGTATTCCGTGCCTTTTTTTGAATTTGTCAAGCCAACCTGAACTCGCAAAAAAATCACTCTTCCCATTTATTCTTTCATAAAATTGTTTAGCTTTCGTTCGCAAAATCTCAGAAGAAATAGGTACATGAGCACTACGCTGCTGTAGAAACCATCCATATAAAGCAGCTTCAACTTCGGGATGTTCTCCCTTTCGGATAACCTGCCTTTTACCTGAAAACATTATGTTTCATAATAACATTACCTGCAATAAAAGTTAAATCATACATACCTGCTCCACTGAATGACTCCGACACAAATCTTCTTATTTTAGTTTTGTTTTTCTTTATATCACTTACAGTTGATTTTGGAACGTTAAATTTCTCAGCCACACGGCGTATGGTTCTCACCTTATCAAGAAAATTTAATATTTTACATTTCTCCGCAAGAGTAACTGTATTATGCGGTCGTTTATTTGACGCCATTTTTTTTTAAGATTGACACACGACGCACGGTAACTAAACGATAACTGACCGCCAAAGGCGCCAAACCCGTTAGGTTGCGAACAATATTGGTTTTGACAAGTTTAAAAAAGAAAAATCCGCGTTTAATATCGATTCGTATTGAAAACATTCATTTGTCCGGACTACAGAGGTAAAATATCCGGACATCTAGGAACGCCGGATTACTGGAGTGTCCGAATCAGCGAGTGTCCGAACTAGAGAAGTTGTACTGTACTGTAATATTTATTAGTTGCCATCTGATTCAATAGTTTACTAATAATTTCTTCCCCGCAACATTCAATTATTTAATTTTGGGTTACGCTACTGATATACGTGGCTTTTGAGGAAGTATTTTCTAAATGCTGTTTCAAAAGAGTGTCACCACATTTAATTCTGAAACGTAAGAGTTCTCTGAAATTTCCCTCATTAACTCTGGATCCGCTTGGTGATAATGGTCCGCTGTCTCTATGTCCCCTTGACACGTTGACGGACACATGTGGATAAGCGGAAGTGATTCACATGACACAAATATAACATTACCAATTTCGCAGTTAACGAAAAAAAAGTCATGTTTACGGGTAAGTTAGGTCTCAGATATGAAAGCTATTTAAGAAAATAAAAAACAAACGGCCATACACGTCGCTGTCACAATAAACACATTTTTCTTCATCAATTGTGACAGAGGCGTCTATGGACGTCGTCATGAAATGCAAACATCTGTTTATTAGTAATTGAATCAAACATTTTCAGTTTTCATTGGTGCCATAACTTAAAGCATGGAGCTGGACACAATGGAGGTTTATCTTGACAGGTTTCACATCTGAACCTTGTTTCTTTCCTTTTTTTTATCTCTAGTGCATTGTCTGCATTTAAGGAAAAAGTTGATTTTCTTGCAATGTTCCGGAACAGGAATTGTTTCAAGATAGTGTTGTGGTGTGTTTAATTTGGAACCTATTTTTACTCCCTTTCTTGGACCCTGTCTGACAAGACTTCGACCATCCGCATCATTTTCCAATCCTAGAAGTGACCTTATAGTTGCCTCCCTATACTCAAGAAATGACAATTGCTTCACCCCTTTTGTATATATGAAATATGAGTTCCACATAGCAATATCAAGAAGGTGGAAGAGGACTTTTTTGTACCATCTTATTGTTTTACGAGGGCAGCTATAGAGCTCAACATTTGATCACTTCTATCTATTCCTGACATGTGCCGGTTGTATGCATCAATTTCGCTAGGCTTAACTTTTTCAACGCCATAACGGTTTCTAACAGTAATTATATTTGGTTTATATGCTGTAGTTATAGCGAGTACATCCCTCTTGTCTTTCCATTTACTAACATATACACTGAGGTTGCTTTTTTTTCTCCATATATGTTCACCTCGACGGAGTTTTTTCTTTACTACGATGGCAGGAGTTCCTCGGCGGTTGGATCGCAAAGTACCAGTAGAATGAGTTTTAAATTTCAGAAGCTTGGACGATAAGGACACGCGCCTTCGTTAAGGAAAGGCCCTAATAATCTTAAAACAAGTTCTTCTGTTTTAGAATTTCCAGATTCAGGGTCGTTCGAACCCTTACCCTGGTAAATCTCTAAGTTCAAAATATACCCATCATGAGAGGTAAGTTCATAGAACTTGATTCCGTACTTGCTCTTTTTATTTTAATATACTGCCTAAACGTAAGCCGTCCTCTAAATAGCAACATAGATTCGTCTAACGATAAGGCTTCAGAAGGATAATTCACTGTTACTGTTTTTTATTACTAAATCTAACAGATTTCTTACTTTTCTTAGGCGGTCTTCACTTTTCTCGTCGCTCGTATTTATACTCAAACATCTAAGAATCTGCTCGAATCGACGTCCACTTAACACATGTAAAAAACTGGATGGTAATACAATGGATTATAGATAAATAATTGCCTGATTACTGGTGTTTTTATTTGTCCTTGAAGAAGACACAACCCAAAAAACGTTTTTAGTTCACTTTCAGTAATATGTTTGAATTCACGGAATCTGCTATTTCGAGTTTTGTGACGTTGTGATTTATTGAGTTTTCCCCATATTCATTCGTGCTAGTTAATATAAGATTCATAACTTCCTTATCCCATAGTTTTTCAAAAACTTCAATTGGCGAGAGATTTTGAATTCCATCAATTTTTATTCCCGTCTGACTACTATCAAAATCAAAATTCGGAATATCGGATGACTCATCTACCCAACCATAATCATCATTGTGTTTTTCTGTCGAACTCTGATTTTCCTGTTCGTTATTATCCGCGTTCTCTTCATTCGAACTGTCCTGCGTTTCGCCACCAGTTTCAGTTACGGGAGATATAACTCCATCATTATCGTCTTCACTTGAGCTCTCACTAAGATGTGACTCATCAGGCACATAATCTAAGTCACCATCAAATTCTCCATCGTCACTATAGGCATCATGGTCAGATTCGATATTACCATCATCGGATAATTCATCAAACCACCGTAACAACTTTTCTTCTTCTTGCTTATCCATTATATATGTGATCTGCAATAAGTAAGTATATGTACACCTTCATACCCAGCCATAAAAAAACAGCAATAAAAAGACCTTCCTCTCACCTGATAAACTTTTACGCGCCAAAACAAAACGTATTTGCTTTAGAAACAACCCAGATGCTCACTAATGAACGACTAAAATGCTACTACTCCAGTGTCTTCAGTTCAGACCAAACACCTCGAAACGACAGATCTAACGCCAACCCCACCACATATGATGAATGTATAGGGCTGAATTATAGCGTATGATCAGTGCTGCCGTTAAGGTACTATTGTACCGCATTATGTACTATTCCATGATTTTGATACGAAGATACTACCCGGATCAATATGTAGACTATTCGGTACTATTTACTATAATCCCAATTTTTTACATTTTCACGTTGACTTCCATCGAGTACAGTAAAAAATAACAACAATATGTGTGGCAACAATGCAATTTCTTGTTTCAAGTTCCAGATCAGCAAATACCGTACTTGTGTCAAAATCGCCAGCTATCATCATAACTCTGCATTATTTAATCCTGTGTTCTGTATTGTGCCTGTGAACTGTGGTTCTGTCATCTGTCAGTCAGTCAGCAGAACAGCAGTTTTAACTTCTAACCTCACACCTCACCTTTGAGAAATTGGTTTTATTGTTTTGTCAAAATAAATAGGAATATGGACAGGTAAAAATGAATTCTCGAATCTAGCTACTTGAAAACGTCTTTAGTATTGTTCATTCTATTGTGACAGAAACCTAATTAAAACAAAACATATTTCCAATCATGAAAGAGCAATTCGAAGAAGGAAAAAGACACCTTTTTATCAAATGTTCTGATTATGATCTTTCTCTTAAAGAACATTTCTTAGTTTCCAGCAAATTTTTTACTCCATATATTTTCCGAATTTAAATGGATAACATTATTACACGTTTGGCATTACTGGCATTTGGTTTGAAATGACTTATGCACATGTGCCATGCCTAGTCTTGCGCAGTACATTTTGGGTACTATTTTCTTGTAAATTTCGGTACTTTTTGAATTGACGTTGCGGCAGCACTGCGTATGATACGACACCTAAACCATATATCAAACTAATTCGACGTCTGCACAAGTCGTGGCTGAGAAAAGAGACTGAAAACGACGACGTCTGCAGACGTCGTAAAATGATAGTGCCACATCACGCTCCAGGACAACAACGTCTATACACGTCGCTGTCCGTCAACGTGTTAACCCTTTCGCAACGGGCCCCTTTTTACGTGATATCGCTCATATACGGGGATTTTCAGTGATCTCGCATTCGTGCGTTTCCCGTTCACAGTATCCCCGCATATTTGCGTTTCCCGTTATATAGGTAAGGTGCGCATTCATGCGCTCATCAAAAAAATGGAGAATCTCCGTTTTTTGGATGAGATATAAAATCAAAATCCAATATGGAACTTTTGGATGATATAAGAAATCATGAAGCTGTGAGAATTGTATTTTTATTTCAACTCACAAAACCAAATGTAACAAAGAACGATAATGACATAAACTAACCAAAGTCCATCTTCGTTGTAACGAATAATGAAAGAAACTTCTATTCTGTAAGGAATGGAACTGAAAATGTCTAGGAAATGAGATAAAAATCAAATTCAAGCCCAATAAACTTTTTTTGTATGATAACATTCGAAGCAAGGGATAGCACATAACGGAACATTACACAACTGGCACTGATATGTTGTTTCTCTTCTGACCTTTTTTTTACTACAAACAACACATCTCTTCCTCGTTTGCTTCTTTTTATCATCTTTAGGTAAATGTGACAAAAAATGCCTTCCAGTCAGTCTTAGAGGTGAGTCTTCATTTGCTGTTCTCCTACTTGAAGGTCGCGGAGTATCTACATGGAATCTGGCAAGGATCTGCTTTACTAATAAAAGCTGAAAATCTGCTATAGATATATTGTTACAGTTTTTCATCTTATAAACTGCATGTGCATTCAATAGCGACATGTCAAGAAGGTGAAAAAATACTTTTTTATACCACTTCACGCTTTTGCGTACAGATTCAATGGAACTTTGTAACATGTCAGCGCGATCTACTGCACCCATGTTCGCATTATAATCTATAATCACCTTCGGCTTTGAAATGTTTTCTTTTGTTTTATGATCTATTTTTTCTATAACATCCATATCAGATGTATGAAAGGTACTCAGCATATTTACCTCACGCTTGTCTTGCCATTTTAGAGCCAGAAGATTATTTGAGGTCTTGAATTCTATGTCACCTTTGTTCAGTTTTGTCTTCAACTGCGGCATGTTTTTTCTATTCTTCTTTACTGTGCCACATGCGTTTGTTTTTTGGGACCACAATAAATTATACAAATTCGGGCTGGTATACCAATTGTCTGTATAGAGTGTATGCCCAGCATTCATGTATTTTTCCATTAGAGTCAGTACGATGTTTCCTGATATCCCTACATCATCAGCTTCTTGCTTGATATCAGTTCCGGTACCACAATATATTATGAACTTCAATATATATCCTGTTTCACAGTCACAGAGAACAAAAAATTTCACGCCAAATCTATGCCTCTTTGAGGGTATATACTGCTTGAACGAAAGCCTTCCTTTGAACAGCATAAGGCTTTCATCTATGTAAACGTTCTCGAATGGATAAAATATATTCGTGAAAGAATTTTGGAGATGAGTTGAGACCATTCGAATTTTCCATAATTTATCTTCTTCGTTTCTTTCATCTGTATTGTCCACAAAATGCAAATTACGCAAAATCGATAGATAGCGATCTCTAGAAAAAATTTGTCCAAAAATCGGCGTTTCTAGCAATGCATCTTTCGACCAGTAATCCGTGATCTTCAACTTTTTCACTTGAGGCATAAGTAACGAAATAGCTAAGAAACAGTATGATTCCGCAACGGAGACATCCCTCCATTTTTTCACATGATTGGCTGCCTGCTCACCCCGATTTTGTCTATAGAATAAATTGATTTGTTCGGCGATTTTCGTCATGAGAGAGTCATCGAAAAATAACACGAAACAATCCACTGCTTCAATATCATTCACTTGGTTAGAACATCCGGATTGTTCGTTATTGAATGAATGTTTTTTCGGTATATAGTCATATTTTGTCTCCCAATGTATTGCCTCGGTATTATTCTTCTTGGTTTTTTTCGTCCTCGGTTCTTCTGAAAATAATCGAAAGCCCTATTTTTATCTAGCCGAAGTATTATATCAGATGAGATCAAAAATAAAAAAAATTTATAGAATGATTACCAGAAGTAGTTTCTGTGCAATCACCTTCGCTCGGCAAATTTACTGGTGGATTCGAGTGTTCTTCAGTATAATCATTACTTGCCAATTCATTTTCTGCTATGAGATGGTTTTCCTCTTCGAAAATCTGGCCTTCACTATCTGAGCCACTTTCTGGGTCAAAATTCAAATCTTCACCATCGTCTTCTTCCTCAGACTGCGCCCAGTACTCTTCAAGATCCGCGTCGGTTAGCAGTTTTGTATTTTTCCAGCTCATTTTATGAAAAGAATACGTATAATTGAAGAAAACTTGCACTTTTGGGATCACCGTCGACGCTCGAGTGAATATACTGTGATTATAGAAGTACATGCAGTCGATATAGCCTCGCGTAGACAAACATGATTCAACAAGTTCAATCTGTCTCGCTTTCGTGCGACTCCCGCTTCCAAATGCTATTTCACAGCTTTCGAAATTATGCGTCTCCCGCATATATGCCAGTCAGCGATATGCGCTTATTTGCGGCTCCCGTCACGAAAGGGTTAAGGAAATATTTTGTTTTCCTAAAAAAATTATTGATTCCACTATTGGTAGCAAACGAGAACGATTTTATAAAACTTGGCTATTTCTTTTTGAATCTAAGATATTTCTAATATCTTTTTTAGGATCACAGTAGGTCTCTATGAAATTTTTGGCAAATATTGTTGCGGTTTTATGATATACATGTTCGTTATGAGTAGTTAAATCTCCATCTTTACCTAAAAGTTTTGAATACTTCTGAAGCGGAACTGTCACAAGTTTTCTTAAAACTGTTGCATTATCTTTACCGCCAAATTTAACAAAACTAGCACAATATATACAAAAAATACCAATTTTAGGCAAGGCGCAAATTGAGACACGTATAGCACGTGTGAGGTGGCCTGACACGAGGGACACGACACGTGCGTGCCACACGTGCTGCGTGGGGATCCGCAAATTGAGGCGCAGTTGAAATCAAGACACCCCACGTATCGGTTGTGCGGTGATCTAAATATTTTAAGGTGCAGTTTGTGGGATTTCGCAACCAATCCAATATTTGAAAATGTCGGATGCAAGAACCAAACATTTATTATTGTTAAACTTGAATTCTGAATCAGAATCCGATGATGCTGAAGAAGATATTTTGTTCTCTTTCTTATTAAAAAAAAAAAAAATTTACCAAATAAGTACATTTTATCAGAGAGAAATAGGCGTGGACAGTTTAAAATTACTACTATGATGAGTGATGCTGATTTTACCAATTACTTCCGCATGAATCGCAACCAGTTTTTTGATGTTCATGGGATGATTCAACAAGACATTGACTCAAATGGATGTAATGCTCAAAAGCCGATATCAACAGAGGAAAAACTTGCAGTTTTCTTGAGGTAAGTAATAAATATTTCTAAATTCAGGTTAAAGCTATTTATTTTATTTTTTTTTACAATCTGTTATGAGAATCAAATGTCTGTACATAGTTAGCCAAAGCGGAAATATCAGGTTGATCTTGGAGGTCTCCACCATGTGGTTGTTGGGGTAATGGGATGTGTGTCTGATCTTGCTGGTCTCGATCTTGTAGTTGTTGGGATATTTGGAAGTGTGTCTGATGGGAATCAGACCAAGCATGAGTGCTGGGAGAGCTTGCAACCGAGTAATTATACGAAGTTAACGATGAAGATGGTCGACTTTGTAGGTTCATAACGTCCTCTTCTGCTTTTGACACAGCCTGAAAAAGTTGGCCCCTCACCCTATGCTGGTATTGGGGGGGGGGCAAATTTTTTGTTATCTGGTACATTGAAAGGAAAAAATTGTATAGAGGGTCGTCTGAAGGATTATCCCTAGATTCCAATTTTCTCCTTTCTTCCTCCCGTTGTTTAGATCTCTCCTCTCGCTTCTGCAGAGACCTCTTCAGCAAACAATGCACATCGTCCTGCTTTCTGATTTTTTGTTTTTTGGTGTTGGCTACTGAAGTTTGCTCTAATGTACCCGTCGTTTTTGTGCTGGATTCTTCAACTTTGTCTTCTTCAACATCTGCATTGTTGGATTGTTCATGATTCGAGGAACAATGCTCCCCTTCTACATTTTCGGAGTCCAAAATTTCATTGCTTAGGGGTAGTGCCGATGAATGTTGTGAATCGTCATCGCTGTCGTTAACGTTTCCTTCACGGGGTCCAGCAGACATAAAACTTTCCAAAAACGTCATTTGCTTCTGAAACCGCCAAGGTCTAATGTTTTCAGGAGCAGCACCACTTTTAAGAGATTTCATTTGTCGCCGTCGTGCGTCTCGATAAGAATTTCTCAACTTGAGCCACATCGTTTTCGCTGCTTCACCTGAAACAAATACTTATTAAGTGCTGGTAAACCATAAGCCAAAGAAAGAAAAAAAAAGATAATTAAAGCACAGCATAGGAATAAATAAACTGTAAATACCATATTATGACAAATAAAAATGAAGGAAGAAAATAAAAGAAAAAAAATTGTTAACTACAACACAAGGTTTTCCCAATGTCGCTCTTGTAGGTTAGTTGCTAGAGCTTTGGACTAGTAATCCAGTAGACGTAAGTTCAATCCCCACCTCGGGGGTAGGTACAACTTTTTTCTTTTATGTTCTTTCTTTATGGTAATTCACGTTAATATTACATAATACATATATAATGTACGATAATCAATTTTAATAATTTTGTTTCCTTTCAGATATTTGGCTTCTGGAGACAGCTACAAAAGTATTGCTTATAACTACCTGTTGGGAGATCGAACAGTGTCTAATATTGTCCAAGAAGTAGCTACCGCTATATGGAATAATATGCAACCAGTCTATTTAGCCGAACCCAAAACAGAAACATGGAAATCTATAGCTTTACGGTTTGAGGATAGATGGCAATTTCCACACTGCGTCGGTGCTGTCGACGGAAAACATATTGTTATTAAAAAACCAGGCAAAAGTGGATCATCATACTTTAACTATAAACATACATTCTCTATTATTTTAATGGCAACAGTGGACGCGGATTATAAATTTATCACAATAGATATTGGAGCGATGGGAAGATTTAGCGATGGAAATGTATTTGCAAGTAGTGGATTGGGCAAGAAAATGATCAAACACACTATACTTCTTCCCAATCCTGAACAAATACCTACGATTGCCGAGCCTCTGCCGTATGTTTTTGTTGGAGACGAGGCTTTTCCTTTATCGGAAAATCTAATGAGACCATATCCAAGAAGGCAAGTAACTGGAAATTATCAACACCAAGTTTTCAATGCACGACTTTCTCGAGCTCGGCAAACAGTGGAATGTGCCTTCGGCACATTCCACTGTTAGTGGATACGCGTTAGTGGAATACGCGGTTTCGCGTATTCCGAAGACCATTTGAAAGTAAAGTGGACACTGTGAGAGATGTAGTAAAAGCCGCTTGTGTTTTGCACAACTACTTACGACCCTCAGCCCTGGTAGAAGATGTAAATGATATCGAACAGCTGCCACAAACTCAACTGTTACATGTTCAAGGAAACAGGGCGAGAACTTCATTAGCTGCATTTAGAGTCAGGGATAGTTTTACGGAATATTTTAACAATTGTGGGGCACTTCCTTGGCAACATCAATCCGTTATGCTTGGAAAGTATTGACAATATAGTGCTCATCACTTTAGGTTATGTATTTTCTATAAAAATGTAATTTTTATGTACGAATAGAAACCATTTGTGACAATAAAAATAAAAAGTACTAGTATTTAAAACTATAATGAATGTATTTTAACTTACCTTCTAAATTTAGATCTGTCGCAATATCCTGCCAAATCCGGGTTTTCAACTTTGTTTTCATGTAGTTGGCATGTTTTGTGTCGTAAAGCTCCGGGTTTTTTCTTACCGCCTCTATTATCTTCTCTTCTGACATCTTTCGATGATAAAACGACGACGATGATCTGAACGAAGGACAAAACAGACAACGGCGATGATAAAACGACGACGATGATCTGAACGAAGGATAAAACAGACAACGGCGATTCACACAAGTGGCACGTGGGATGCGAAAAACTGTGTCTCAACCACAACGTCACATGGGTGGGTGGTCACAACGTCACACGTCTAGTCACGTCACTGGTCAATTTGCGCTGATACAATGGTTTCAACAGGATACAAAAACACGTGCTGTGCTGTGTCACCTCACACGTGCTATACGTGTCTCAATTTGCGCCTTGCCTTACTTTTAGAATACGTGAGCTAATTGAATTTCTCGAAATGTTTATGAGATAGATAACAATTAACAATTTTGTTAGATTTTGTGTGTATACTATGAGGGTATAAAAATCGTTTCTTTTATCGAATGATCTCTAGTTCATTCCAATCCAATATTCAGTAGATGTAAACAAAATCACGTGCACGTAATGTTTTAACAGGACCGCAATGAGGACCAAATATTATTGTAATGTCGTTTCAATGTAATTAAATTAGGAATTTCAGATATATAAAGGAGCAAAAACACTGTTAACTCATATACATTCTGCGGAAAATTTAAATAAAACACAATATTCAAAGCACAATATGTATGGATTCTTAAAGATGCAATTCAAACTTCACAATTATTCGCACTGACCGGCACTGAATGACAAGCGTCAGTAGCAGTTTATGGTCGTTTGATCAATACCATTGCAGTTTCCAGCAGAAATGTGCGGCATATCAAAAAGAGTCGGTATTTCCCTCTAATTACTGGATTCTTAGATATTACAGGGTTACAGGGACTAACAGTAAAATAAAATTGTAATTGATTTCTCACTAATTTACACTATTTTTTGATATCTACGGATATTTTTTTCATATATATATATATATATATATATATATATATATATATATATATATATATATATATATATATATATATATATATATATATATACATCGGAAAAGTCTAGGGATATTTTAAAAAATGGCAATATTTTTTTTTAGATCGCTTTAGGGAAAAGAAAGTTGACGAGTGATTATTAAACGAATGTAACTTACAACAAAATTTATTAAATGGTCTGAAATACTGAGTGCGCGTATAAGCAAAACTGAAAAAAAATATGGCTCTTCTTTGGCACCCCGAAAAAAAATCATAATACAAAAAAAATTGGAATCAGTACAAAGTATGGCCTCCACGCTGGTTTATTACGGCCGTACATCTATCGTGCATCGACAAAATGAGATTGTCAATGTCAATGTCTCGTTAAGGTACATTTGTCCATTCAGCGATTGAAAGCTCTCTCAATTGAAATGTTGTGTGAATGTTCCCCATATGCGGAGTAATTCTTCGTTGAAGCATGTCCCACACATGCTCTATGGGATTCAGGTCCGGTGATTGTGCTGGCCATGGCAATACATCAACTCCTTTGTTGGTGAGCCAGTCAGTCACTAGACGCGCGACATGTGGACGAGCATTATCGTGCTAAAGGTGGAAGTTTTCACCAACAGCACCAGCAAACGGACGGACGATAGGTAGAAGAATGGTGTCGAGCTGTGAGGGGGCGATTTTGAAAAACGAGATCGGTTCTGCTGCCGATCATGATTCCGCCCCATAGCATTACTGTACCACCTCTGTATGTGTGGACTTCCTGGACGTGTCTCAAACGTTCATTATTTCCAGGTCGTATCCACAGTCTTACTCGACGAGAATCTGGATGAAATCCAAATCTGGATTCGTTTGTAAACAAAACTGTGGCCCAATCATTTGCATCCCAGTTTCGATGTTCTTGACACCACTCTAATCTTCTACCGCGATTGCCTCTCGACAAAGGTGGACATCTAAGTGGCCTTCTGTTGTGGAGATCTGCTTCATGCAGTCGATTTCTGACAGTATCACGACCAATGGTTACCTGGTGCGTCTGCTGCAACACGTTAACCAACTCAGGTGCTGTGATTGTCGGTTGTCTTCTTGCGGTTAAGACCAAAAATCGGTCTTGAACTGCAGTTGTAGCGCGTCCTTGCCCTGGATGTTGTTCGGCTGGACTGCCAGTTTCACGGAAATGCCGCCACAATCGACTGATAACACTTTGGGAGACCCCCAAACGAAGAGCTACATCATTTTGTCGCATGCTACCTTGAAGAAGCCCTACAGCTCTATTCATCTCAGCCAATGGTAAGTGATGGCGTTCCATGTTAAAGCTCAATATTTCCAGTTTAATTGCTGAGCAAGAACTGCACAGAATGTACAAACTCGACACTTTTAGATTATTCATTTTAGCCGAAAACCTACAGTTTGTAAAAAACTTGATAAAAGATTAGTTACCGTTTTTGCAGGCTTTGTTCAACCCATAGAAATCTACAGGGTGGTCGAGTGTACCAATTTAATCGAAATTAAACGACCTCATGCATTTATTTTTATGATATTTAGTATGTTATAAAAATATCCCTAGACTTTTCCGATGTATATATATATATATATATATATATATATATATATATATATATATATATATATATATATATATATATATATATATATATATATATATATATATATATATATATATATATATATATTATATATATATATATATATATATATATATTTATTTATCGTTTTATGTGAAATTTGATTTTGGCAGTAGATTTTGCTTAAGAAATGATGTCAAATGGCGTCTACAAAATAGGTCGCGTGATTTCCTTAACCTGTCAAAATTGACATTTAAAAAAAGAAACATCGAAAAATGACATTATTCTTCAAAATATCCAAAAATATCAAAGAAAAAAACATTTTCTTTTGTAATTTTATACCCACACACCAAGTTTCAAACCCATAATAAGTATTTTATATTTTCACTATTTTTCCGCATTCCTGCTTTTTCTACGTATCAAAATTTAAGCACACCTGTACTAAATCATTTATTTTAACTAAACTCGTCACCGAATTTCTTTTTTTGTAATATGATAATATTTTAAGAGCCTCTTTGATGTTAAAAACAAATTTTGAAAAATAAAAGTTGTCAAACTTGATGCAAAGTTCATCTAGTTTCAACGGGGCTTTCCAAACTAACATGTACCTATACCTAATAGCAAAAAAACACGAAAAAAGACTCACGACATTAAATACACTACATTTCTTTATGTCTTCCATCGCGTTCTATGCAGATAATTGTCCTTCTTGATGCATCTTTTATTGAGTTGCTGAAACTCACAGGGTTTATGTTTGAAATAGAGTTTCTAATAACAGTTTCTAGGTGATTCACGTCACGAAAAGGTCTTTGTTTATAAACGATTTGTTTATAAACACAAGAAAAAATCTAGTGGGGTTAAATCTGGCGACCTAGGCGGCCATATTTGCTCCATATTTCGCCCAATAACTTTGCCCCTAAACATTTCTAATAGTTTCTCTTTGACTTGTCTTGAACTATGAATAGGAGCCTCGTCACATTGATACCACAGACTGTGTCTTATTTCAACCGGCATATTGTCCACTATATCACTGATCTCAGTATTTAGAAATTGCAAATAATCCTGAGAAGTTAAATTGTGTCTAAAAAAGAATGGTCCCATTACCTACCTGATCCCACCACCTACAATTCTGGGAACTGACTACGCCGTTCGATGTGAAGGTAGCTTCGTCGGTCCATAGGATTTTGTAAGGAAATTTTCTGTTTAATTCTACTTCTCCTTGGTACCAGAAAGAGAAATCTAGTCGAAAATCGAAATCTCTTTCCTTTAAGGTATTTATAAATTTGGGTTTGTAGGGTTTGAATTTATTTTTATGTAAAATTGCTCTTACGCTTTCTCTTTTAACGCCAGTTCTATCTACAATATTGGTAATACTTGATTTTCCCTGTTCGATAACATCCAGGCAGACAGCCAACTGAACCTCATCATTATTGCGTGATGGATTATGACGTTTTTTAAAAGTATTTTCAACTGAACCAGTCAGTTTAAATTTTTTTAAAATCCTACTTACAGTGGATTGCTGTACATGTCTACCAGGATGTCTTGCGTTAAAAATATCAGCCACTTGTCGATGTAATGTGTTTTCACCACAAATTAGCACAATTTCAATTTTTTCTTGTAAAGATAACATATTATTTTAATTTTCATACATTACATTGAACTAACGGGCATTAATTTTTTCAGTGACAGTGACGTTTTCTAAAACACATTATGTAGTTTCATATTTTTTCACAGCCTACCCAGTTTTTTTAAATTAGTGTTGTTAGCGGAGTAGGTAAATGTAAATACTATGAGTTTTTTTCTTTTATTGAATGGGCTTCAAGAATCACGAAATGATGTTTCCTAATGTTCCGTTTTGTTCTAATTCATATTGTGAGGCCATTTGTTCATTAAAAAACTCAAGTACTGTATAGTTTTGAAAGCCCCGTTAAAACTAGATGACCTTTGCATCAAGTTTGACAACTTTTATTTTTCAAAATTTGTTTTTAACATTAACGAGACTCTTAAAATATTATTATATTACAAAAAAAGAAATTCGGTGACGAGTTTAGTTAAAATAAATGATTTAGTACAGGTGTGCTTAAATTTTGATAAGTAGAAAAAGCAGGAGTGCGGAAAAATAGTGAAAATATAAAATACTTATTATGGGTTTGAAACTTGGTGTGTGGGTATAATATTACAAATGTCATTTTTCGATGTTTCTTTTTTTAAATGTCAATTTTGACAGGTTAAGGAAATCACGTGACCTATTTTGTAGATGCCATTTGACATCATTTCTTAAGCAAAATCTACTGCCAAAATCAAATTTCACATAAAACTATAAATAAAAAAGTTTCCCATTTGATGCGGACTTTATCGGTGTATATATATATATATATATATATATATATATATATATATATATATATATATATGTTAACTCGAAGATTCTCACGGATAAAGTATGATGAGCTGTTTTCTCGGGTTTCGCTCCGTGTTCTGTGTATTTTCTCCCCATAAGGATAATTTTCACAACGTTTCGGCAAAGTCTCATTTGCCATCTTCTGGTGATGTCTGGTTTTTTTCTCAACTAGACTGATTAATTCGAACTCTGTGTCTCAATTTATAGGGATGGATGTTTCCCTTTACCTGCGTTGCTGCCACTACCTGTGTTTGCTCGACTACCTGTTTTGGTCTTATTATCTGAGCTGCCTCTCCTGTCTCTGTTATTGTACCTGTATTGTCATGTACCGAGTTTTGCCTCTGGAGTTGAGCAGTCTGATTGCTTGTGCGAAGTGATAAAACGGATCTCCATGTTGATGGTTATCTTTGCGCATCATCCCTCTTGTTCATATTATTAGGTCGTTTTTCAATTTCGATTGCCTCTCTGATTGTTCGTGAGTAAAAGAGTAAAAGACGAATCAACATTCGCAAAGATGAACACAAACTAGCAGTGAAGGGAAAAGTCACCACGTCTTCTCTCTTCCAACACGTACTTCAAACAGGACATAACATCAATTTCGACAACACAAAAATGCTAGCAAGCAACGAAAACTTTTACTCACATACACAGAACACGGAGCGAAACCCGAGAAAACAGCTCATCATATATATATATATATATATATATATATATATATATATATATATAAATATATATATATATATATATATATTTATATTTATATATATATATATATATATATATATATATATATATATATATATATATATATATATATATATATATATAGGGGGGGTAATTCCCCTTTACCCCTCGCTGTATACGCGCCTGTGGATGATGAAATACGATTTGTTGAATGTATCTTCAAATGGCAAGATTTTGTGAAACAGAAAAACAGATGCCAATATTTTATGTCTCTTATGAAATAATACACTGGTTCCTATCAAATTGATTATGTGGGTCATACTGAAATATGATTTATGGAATATGTCTTCAAATTGCAAGATTTTATGAATTTTTTTTAGGGAAGCAGATGTGAATTGTACTGCTCATATTTTATATCTCTTATGAAATAATACACTGGTTCCTATCAAACTGATTGTGTGGGTCTTACGGAGATATGATTTATAGAAGATGTATTCAAATAGCAAGAATTCATGACTTTCTTTCAGGAAGGCAGATGTGAATCCTTGTACTGCTTATATTTTATTTTTCCAATGAAATATTACACTGGTTCCTATCAAAATGATTATGTGGGTCTTTCTGAAATATGATTTTAAGAATATATATTCAAATCGCAAGATTTCATGAATATATTTCACGAAAGCAGATGTAAATTGTACTGCTCATATTTTATATCTCTTATGAAATAATACACTGGTTCCTATCAAACTGATTATGTGGGTCATACGGAAATATGATTTAGAGAATATGTCTTCAAATCGCAAGATTTCATGAAAGCATATGTAAATTGTACTGCTCATATTTTATATCTCTTATGAAATAATACACTGGTTCCTATCAAACTGATTATGTGGGTCTTACGGAAATATTTATAGAAGATGTATTCAAATAGCAAGAATTTATGACTTTCTTTTAGGAAAGCAGATGTGCCTTGTTGCCTAATCTCTTTTCTCGGTTTAGTTTTAAGGCGCCTAAAATGGTTCCTTGATTTTCAGACTGGATCAAATCATTGCTTTTGGCAGGAACCTTGGTCTAAAATGGAAAAAATATAGTAATAGTAATAGTAGGTACAGGGTAGTCCATCTGTAACACTTTGGTTCATAGTAGCCAATCTGTGGAATTTTTGAATATTTTTTTCATAGGTAAATTACGTATATTGTATATTCACTAGGGATATATGAAATAAAATATTTTGGAATATACAGTAAGTGTCACAAGTTGTATGCATCAGTTATATTTTTTTAATGGTGCATCCAGTAGACACTTCATCAAAGTTTAGTAATCTGCTCTTGGGGTTTATTTCAACTACTACTTAGTGTCTAAAATAATTTGTTACCGAGCTACTCGGTGTTGAATATAATCTATTTTTCATCTTTATGTTACTTTTACGTCAAAACAAATGAATATTTCGCTTAACGGTTTACATCGCCTAATTGGTTAGCTTTTCATTGGTGGACCTGAAAAACTCATACAAAGTGGTCAAAAATTACGAAAAATATGAATTATTCGACTACCTTGTACAATCTTTTCGATAGCATCAATGATGGGCTGTTAAGAAGTCAGGATACGTTGATGTACACTTTTTTGTTGAAGTTGTTAAAGTTGAAGTTGAAAAATAGTCAAATTTCAACACTCAACTCTTAAAGGAGATTCTATTGAATATTTTTCCAAAAATTCCATTTCCTAACTACTATAGACCGAGGCATTACAGGTATACAGTATTGCACGTATTCATAGAAAATGAATTAATAAAGAAACAGATCACATAATTATCAAATCTGAAAAAATGAACTTCAAACGTTCAAGCCAGTCTCGATATACCTACACAGTAGGTTGAATGGACTGACGCCTATCAGAAAACAACTACTCCTCTGGCTAATACCACGAATGACGTTGGATTATATGCGACAGTAGTCAGTGCAGAAATCTTCACAAATAATTTCCTGCATATGCAATTGGCAACACAACTGAAAGAGTCGACCTTCAGCCACTAACGGGTGGCTAATGAGCCCGAAACCGGTCTGCAAGTGTGCCCGTTTCAAAATTGTATTGCCAATTGAATATGCAAGAAAGTTTCTGTGAAGGTTCCTCCACTGACGTCTGTCGGATCTGATCCAACGCCCTTCGTGTTATTAGCCAGGGGAGTAGTTGTTTTCTGATAGGCGTCAGTCTATTCAACCTACTGTGTAGGTATATCCGAGACTGGCTTAAACGTTCAAAGTTCATTACTTTAGATTTGTTTACTGCCAGTCTTCAAGCATAGCTCACTGACTAAAAAGAAAAAAAAAACAGAATTATCAGTTATCAAAATTTTTTGGAGAGTCGATGAAATTCAATTATTTCCGATATAGTGTAAAATGACTATTTACACAGCAAAACCCTGTGATAAATATAAAAAAAATGAAAATGATACTGACTTAAGGAAGTTGTCGTGGTACAATATTGTCAAAAAATTCAGATAATGAGCGCCATAAAAGTATAAGAGCTTGTAGCTAAGTGATCAATAATTTTTGACTAAAACTGTACCCGTGGAGACGTTACTCATTCAAAATTGATATACAGTATCATCCCCAAAGTATGCACCATATGGGAAACTTATTTATTAAGGGTTTTTCGACAAGAAGTTATTCTTGATAAAAGTTTGTGCATTCCTTAAAACTAAACATGCACTAATAAAATACAGGACAACACACGTAATATACGAGAAGCCTTCAAATATTTGATTTTGTGAGAAGAATAAAGAAGAATAAAGTACTCTTATTTTGAAAAATCACGGGAAATGTTATTTAAAAAAGTTGTTCAGTATTGAAAAATACATCTAGATTTGAAGTCATGGCCATCTAAGTGTTTTATTTTTTACCCATTTTTTTAATGGGGACTACGAAAAAAAATGTTGCTAAAACGATAAATAGACAGCAACGATTCATTTTAGAAACCTGTAATATTACAAATTATACAACTATGGTATTAACCATGATCAATTTTTTTGAAAAGTAAATACATTTTCAAAGTTTTTGGTGCACAGTTTTTTTTTTATTTTTTGTTAACACTGAAAATTACACAAAATTGTACAATATTGTAACAAGAACTTAATATTCAATAATATCAAATCACGAAACATCAAAATAAAATAGATATTTCGGAACAAACTCATTGATTTTCTGGAGATTCAACGTAAAACGCTTATTTTGGACAAGAAAAATAGAATAGAAAAGAAGAAACAGATACAAAACAACGAAAACTACAGTCCATGTTGAATACCCAATTTTTAATTAAATTTATCTCGGATTCTAGGTGGTCAATCGACAAATTTCAAGGGTAATCGTATCATAATGTCTTTATTATGTACACAAAAAGTTTTAATTTTCCGACGGTACTCCTATACCACGACAACTACCCTAAATTTCAAGAGTTCAACATTTAATCGTACAATTCAATTTATTGATATCAAACAAAAATCAAATGTAGGAATAACGATACTTTGTTTTTATTTTAATGGCCTTTTTTTCTTCTATTTTTGATAGTTAAGGTTGTTTCGTTTTTATTCTTACCTCGGGGTCATCCACTGCAGGTATATTACTAGTGGGAACGTGATCAAGTTCATCTTCGTGATAATATTCTATTGCATTGTCTGACGCATCTGAATTGTTCAAAGCAGCTATATTGCTAGTGGAAAGATAATCAAGATTATCCTTGTCATTATTTTCTGACGAATGTAAGGGCACCTAAATGTGTTTGACTGTTTTTAAAATGCTTTTTTAAATTTTGTCCATGGAGCACACATTTATTTTTGAGCTATAATTTTAAAATTTTAAAGGTACTTATACACGTGTGTATAGACAAAACGTTTTCACAAAGAAACATTGTTGATAAAAAGTTGTTCATCGCCACAAAATATATGTAAATTACTTTTCGAAACATTGCCTCCGACCTTGAATTTCTCTGAATAGATATTAAAAAATATCACAAATTGTATTGCTGAATATTATGGACTTTTATGGTATAACGTTTTATGAGAAACATATTTTTTCCATTGGTAGACGCACACTATGAATGTAGAAAAAAAAAACAATTATTGGTAATAAATATTTCACAACTTTGGCATTGTACATATAAAAACCGTCGAAAATATGAGATGATGTTACAAAAAAAAGAAAATTAACTTGTTACCAAAAGCAAAAAAACAATAAGTAAAGTAATAATTCATCCGCAAAAAAACTTACCTGACTATTCAATAAATTTTCGTTGGAATTAAAACCTGGAACATAGTACGGATCTTTGTCTGTATCGTCTACAGAAGAATCAGATTGAATCTAAAAGTAAATAATTCTTTCAAAAATAGTAGTATTTCCCTGGCTTTAAGAACAGAGGTGAACACTTCTGTAATTGTTTTGATATAATTTATATTTTTGTGAATCAGAGTCCACTGACTCAGAAGGAGTGACTTTCGCATCGAAGATTACCAAAAAATAGTTAGTTATGATTTTACCATTCAACGGTAAAGTGCCCCTTTTTTCACATTTAAATGCAGAAAGCGATACTCGGAAAGTCCCTACTTGGAGACTGGAAATCCACATCAACTGCTGTAGGGCAACTATAACAATTTTTTTAGTGTTTTTGTGGTCACAAGGAGTTGAAATACCCCTGTTTTACATATTTAACAATATTTTTATGGAGTTAAAAATTTCGATTGAGAATGGCCTGGTGAAACGCCCTGTATGTTTTAGATAGGTATGTCAGCAATTACATCTACTGAGCATTTTTTTTGTAATTACGAAAAAGACCATAAGAAAATGAACTTTCAAATTTTCTCACCTCATCAAAGAGACTTTCGTGAAAGTTATCTTGAAGTTGGTCAGATATATTTTGCAAAGTTGAGTTACCTAGAGTAAACTCTTCTGGATCTGAAGACGAAATACTTGCATTCTGAATCGGTTGTTTTGACTGTACAGGCGAAACAGAAATGTTACAAAACTGGCGAAAAAAGCTACGTCTACTAATGCGTTGAGTTGGACTAAAATGCTGAAAAAAACAAGTTGTAACTTAATATATACCACATATAAAGCCGGGTCCACATTAGTAAAAATTTACGTTGTGCGGGGCATTCAGCACAAATTTTTATGCAACATACAAATTTATGCGAGTGTGGACGTTTTCGCACGTGTTCGCCGCACACAAAGGTACGCAAAATTTTTCGCCGCATTCAACGCACGCCATCCGTGGCTTGTCGGTTTTTTTGGAGATCAAAGGAATTTGCGTCACAAAATCGTGCAATTGTGGACGTATGTTTCCAGAACGCAGTAATTTCATCAAGTGTTATTGTCATTGTTTTGCTTTGGTGTTCTGTTGATATTGAAATCAGAGAGTGCCTATGTCTGATAATTTAATAATGAAAAGGAAATGGGCTGCTTTCCTTGTTATGCACCATCTTATCATCAAAAAGGAAAAAGAGACAAAAACAAAAAATATGAGGCGGTATTGGATAAGGCATCTGTATCAAAACAGAAAACAATTAGACAGCATTGAATTAGTGAATCTATTATCCTTGGATGAGAGTACTGGTCATTTTAAAAATTTTTTGCGGATGGCACCAAATGATTTTGAGTTTTTAATAAATAAGATTGGACCGAAAATTGCCAAAATGGATACAAAGCTTAGGAAAGCCATACCTGTAAAAGAAAAATTAGCTCTCACACTACGTTTTCTGGCAACGGGGGATTCATATGCAAGCCTTCAATATCTTTTTAAAATATCTAAACAAAGCATATCACTCTTCGTTCCAGAAGTGTGCAGTGCTTTAATTGACGAATTGAAGGATTATGTTAAGGTAAGTAATAAGATTTGATTGATGCTTTTGCCATAACAGAAAACACTTTTTAATAAAACGAAACGTAAAGTAGAATTCACATCATCTCAAACATATAATTGATTAAAGTGTAGTGAAATAAACAAAGTCTTGTAGTTCTGCTGCTACTGCTTCTGATGTAGTATGACTGACTGAGGATTGTGTATTTGCGTGTCCATCATTGGAATCCAAAACCTCGTTCGAAAATGGTGAACGAGTGGATTCATGTGAATACAATGATCCAGGACTTGACGTATTGTACTTTTCCATCTCGGCGTCAAATATCAACTGATTTATTTTATGAACTAAAATTGCCTTGGTTCGGTGATCAAAGGTGTTAAGTCGGTCCGCCACATATTTTGCAAATATCAATGATGACTCGTCTGGTGGTATCGGCTGCTGCAGAAACTGAAAAACCTTTTCAATGCGAGGGTCTTCCTTTTCTGTAGTTTTTGCTCGTTTTCTTTTAGGTGTCGAAGGTTTGACAAAAGATTTGGATGTTGATGCTTCCTGAGTATTGTCAGTCACCTGAGTCACCTCTATTGATTTTTTTCTTTTTGAAGTGCCTGGAGCAGGGGGCTCAAGGGTTTGTTCAATATTTTCTCCAAGTTCTGGAAATGCCGGGGTTTCCTGGTGCAAATGTACTTCGCTCTCGACTTCGCTAATTTCACTATCATCAGTTGTTTCACTCTGAAAAAAACACGTAACGCGTTATTAATTATTTACTTAATTATTATTTATCCTAATTGCAGATGCCGACAACGCCAGAAGAATGGTTAACTGTTGCAGAAGCGTTTGAGACAATGTGGAACTTTCCAAATTGTGTAGGTTCTATGGATGGAAAACACATACACCTTCAAGCACCGATAAACAGTGGAAGTGAATACCATAACTATAAGGGATTTTTTAGCATCGTGTTATTCGCATTGGTCGATGCAAATTACAACTTTATGTATGTTGACATTGGATGCCAAGGAAGAATTTCAGATGGTGGGGTTTTTCAAAACTCTGATCTTCATCATAAAATTGCAGGTGACACACTAAACTTGCCGCCAGCAAAACCTCTTCCCGGAAGGCAAAACGATATACCTCATGTATTCATAGCAGATGACGCATTTCCACTTACTGAACATATCATGAAACCATATTCAGGAGCACACCCAAGAGGATCAATTGAAAGAGTATTTAATTACAGGCTAAGCAGAGCTCGAAGAGTTGTTGAAAATGTGTTTGGAATTATGTCGTCAGTGTTTAGGGTGTTGCGAAAACCCCTTCTTCTGGAGCCTAATAAAGCACAAGTAGTTGTTATGGCAGTAGTATGCTTGCACAATTATTTAAAACAAAGTAAGACGTCAAAGAACATTTATATTACTTCTGGAATGGTTGACTCGGAAGAGCAAGGCCCCCTAATGCAAGGAAGCTGGAGACATGGTGGTGATTGCTTTGGAAATATGCGAAATTTGCCACGCCGAGCGACTATCACTGCTAAAGATATTAGAAAGGAGTTTGGAGAGTATTTTACAACTGTAGGTGTTGTTCCATGGCAAAATGAATATTCATAAATAATGTTAATTTGTGAATGCGTCAATAATAAACTGCTTAATACATGCATGTATAGGTCTATTAGTTCTACTTACATCATTTATTTTTTCCGAGCTAATGGTTTGTCGTGGATCGTCCTTTTCCATAAGAAATGCGAAACTGTTGAAGGCAAACCAATCCGATCTATATATATCTTTTGCACCTAAAACAATTTGTATATTAATTTTATTACTTAAGTTAATTAAAAACAAACTTACCTTTGCCGGTTCCCATCGTCTTTCGTGCTTTCGCTTTTTCTCTGCGAAATGAGCCCAACAGGCTCGATATTTTCTTTTTTGCGTCTTCTACATCTATATTTAAAGCTGTAGCGACTTCGTCCCAAGCATCATTTTTTTTAATTTCATGGAAATACCACTTATCTGTTGGGTCCCATAACATCCTGTGTTTTTGATATTCTTGAATTAACTGGAGACTGTCCTCTTTGTTTAAATTCATTTTTGTTTATTTTCTCGATGTACTAACTCGGTAGGTACCGCGATAAAACTAAATTCAACAAAAACAAACCACCACACAACTTCGCACACATGTTGAGCAGGGACGCACGGCGCACAACGTAAAAATTTGTGCAGGGAAGTTAATCAATTTGCGACGCAAATATTTATGGCGAATCCTCAATTCAACACACAACGCAAATATTTACTAATATGGACCCGGCTTAAAATTATGAATACTTACATGAACGGGATCACCAGATGTATCCATTTTTTGTTACTAACAGAATCACGTTTTTAATACAAACACCCTTAAACGCAGTATGTATAATAATACTACTTAGTACGTAGGTCCTATTCTTCGATCATAAAAATATTTCGTATTCTTAAGAAAAAACGAGTTCTAACGTTCGTTGCATGCCGATGGTCAGTGGACGCCGTAAACGCGAAACAATATAAGTACGCAAATTATACATGAAACAATAAAAATTAATCTGTTTTTCACTTAAAATTTAAGTTCCAAGTTACTGCCCAATTTTTAATTTCTTAGATACGTTTCTATATATACAGTACGTCCAAGTAACGCATAAATTAATTATAAACTAAAAAAAAAGTACTATTAAAAACTCCTGAAATCGGTCAATTTTGGATTTTGATTTACCAAAACCATCAATAGAAAATTCACAACAAAATTTCAACTTGTACATCATTGACCAGTAGACAATGACTTAACCGCATTTATTACCTTACACCTCACGAATACTTCGAAGAAATGAAAAAAATAATACTTTTAAGCAATTTGTTTAATTTGTTAATGAACGTTTATTCTTCATTTATTATTTTTTAAGCCACTTGTGATGTGTGCCAACTTTGGTATAGTCGAAGTGAACGATATTGTGCACAGTTAAAGTTGACGGCACTCTCAAAGGCCAAAAAAACCAAAACATGGAAATGAACCAGCTGCGAACTAGTTCACGTGGACTGTAGAATTGGCGGTTCGTATTGGATAATTTTTACTAACCGAGTTTTATGATGGGCTGAAGAGTCACGAAATTGAATTTGAAGTCACGTTACGGTGACGAATAGAATTCGGGGAATGCGGGGATGGTTATTGCCATCGTGTTCAGTTCAGGAACTGATTGCGATTTGAGTGTTGAAATTCGATATTGGTGCAGTTATAATTACTTGAAATTTTTGTTATCTGTTTGAAATATGACATCTTTGGACATGTACTGATAGTAATAACGAGTGTGATAACAACGTAGATTTTTTCCTGTGAAGTGTTTCCAATAGCGATGGTGATCAATGCGAAAAAGAGATACAAGTGAAAGATTCGGAGGCATTCAAATATTGAAACACAGAGAGTATGTTTCAATGTATATGAAAATCTACATTTCAAGTTTGGTTTCGAGGGAAACAAACTATCACAAGCAACATCAGATTTGACTTTTCTCAACTGTACGTAAAATAGTCAAAAAGAAATCTTATGTAAGCAAGACGCGATGTGATACTGGTAATCCTGTATCACATCTAAAGAAATCATTGAAAAAAACAATATACGAGTGTTATAAAAGCAATGAGATTTCTACAACTGAACTCATAAGAAAGAAATTGAATACTTCCGGCCATAACGTGAGCTGCTGTGACAAAACTGTTTTAATTACTCGTTACAACCTCAAACAATATCAATTTTTACCAATTCTGAAATGGCTGAGATGCATTTTATCTACGGTCTTGCGAATGGAAATGCACGAGAAGCCAGACGTTTGTACATGGAGCGCTATCCCAATAGAGTAATACCTGATCAAAGAACATTCTCGAATATCCATAGGCGTCTTGTAAAAACTGGATGTGTTATTAAAAAGGTATGTGACGGAGGTAGACCACGTACTGTTAGAACTCCACAGATCGAAGAAGCTGTTATAAATGAAATAGAAGAACATCCCAGTACTAGCACCAGAATAATCGGTAAACATTTAAATATTAGTCATCAGGTTATTTGGAGAATATTGCGCGAGTCTCTACTATACCCTTACCATATTCAAAGAGTGCAAGCGCTTCTTCCTCGAGATTTCCCTTTAAGGATCAATTTCTGCCAGTGGTACCTTAATAGACTAGCAGATGACCCCGTTTTTGACTGTAAAATCCTTTTTATTGACTAAGCCAATTTTTCAAGGAATTTCATTATTAATTTTCATAACAACCACATATGGGCACAAGAAAATCTACATGGAATTGTAGAAGCATATTTTCAAGAGCAGTTTTCATTAAAAGTATGGGCTGGCATACTACGGGATCATTTGATTGGTCCTTTCTTTTTGCCTGGTCGACTTAATGGTCGCTTCTACAGACATTTTTTGCAACACGAATTGCCTTTGTTACTCGAAAACCTGCTCTTTTTGTTGAGAAATCAAATTTGGTTTATGCACGATGGCGCCCCTGCACATTTTTCTATTTTGGCTAGGATGTATTTAAACGGAGTGTATGAGAATAAGTGGATAGGACGGGGTGGACCTCAATCATGGCCCCCTAGGTCGCCTGATTTAAATAGTCTAGATTTTTTCCTATGGGGATATCTCAAATCTCTAGTGTATACAACACCAGTGAATAACGTGGATGACTTACGAAATCGGATAATAAATGCATTTGAAACTGTAAGAAATACTCCGGGAGTCTTCGCAAGAGTACGGGCATCAATGAGAAGAAGAGTGGACGCATGTATAAGGGTAGGAGGGGGTCACTTTCAACATTTGTTATAATGCAGTTTAATTGTTATTATTTAGGTTTTTGTATTGTAAAATAAATCATTTCTACAAAAAATCTTTAATTTTTTTCTCGATTACCGCCACATAAACGAAAAGAGTTTCTGAACAAAAAAAGTTTCCAAATAAAACGGAAAATTCATTTTGTATTTTAGAATCTACCAGCGGCGCACAGTAAAAAAGTTCAGGGGGAGAAAATGGAACATGACTCCTGAAAAAATGTCACCTTGTAGAATCAACAACCATCTGACAAAACCCACTAATGTATGCCCTATAACGCAATCTAGATTTCAAATTTGAGCTCAATATCTCAAAAACTGCAGGAGCTCCAAAGAAATAACAAGAAAAATCTTGTAATTTCAACACCCTGTAAATCGGTAACGAAGCGTTTGCGGACCTATGTTTATATGAACTTTTAGTTATGAAATAAGCCAAAGAACTACCCCCTTTCGTATGTGCACGATGTTTAGGAACACGTGTATATATATTTATATATATATATATATATATATATATATATATATATATATATATATATATATATTCTTTCTTTTTTCTGTTCAAGCTTTCGAGACTTTATTGACTCTTCTTCAGGAACTCTAGATGATAAGATGAAAATTAACAATTGTCAAAATTTGTTGTACATTACTTACGAAAGTTGAGGTTATGTATATGAAGCAAGCATGAGAAGAATTGTTTTCTTAAAACACTTTGAAAATGCGATGATTTATGAACACTCATGATACTGGATAACTGGTTAAAACTGAGAACATTATAATAAAATGTGGACTAATAACATTAGATTGTTGTAAAATAAAATTTTTTATACATCTTGTGAAAGGGACATGTCCAAGTCAATTGTCTTGTCAAAAATATTTTCTTAAATATTGGAAAAGGAGAAAAGATCCATGTCTGTGGTATGGAATGCAAAAGTGACTAAGTTTATCATCAGACAGGAATAAAGTGCAATTGAAATTTGTGATGAATTTACAAAAATAAATTGAATAGAATTTTGTTTTGGTTAACATCTTGGAAGAGTGAACAGTTGTCTTGTCATTTACAGCACATATTGAAATTGATAGATGAATGGTTGAATGTAATTTTATTTTTTGATTAGTTAAAAGAGTTTGAAAGAGGTTTATTGACTGTTAGTTCCAATCATTATGATGTGCAGATTGACTTTTATTATATTGGGTTGGTAGCAGGATGGTTGGTGCATCTGTTTTGATTGTCTAAATGAAGTAGGTAAGTATAGATTATACTAAGTCCTTCTATGTCTCTTCTAGAATTCATACTGAGAGGATTTTTGAAAATGTTTGTCATTTCTAGGAACATTCCATTGTGTACGTTGTTGGATTGGTCTAATATTTTGACATTGTCATATGCAATTTTATGTTAGTTATGTCACCACTTTGTCTATGTAACAATCGTGACAAGTCTTTTATAAGAGCAAAATGATGAATTGGTTTGAAATTATTTACATTTTCTTCATCATGAATCAACATCGTGTTCAGTCTGATAAATTAATTGTTAATAAAAATTCTAATTCACTCAAACGGACAGGTACAATTTCCTTTTTTCAATACCGAACAAGTTTATTGACATATTAATTTTTTCAAATTTTGTAATGTCTTTAATTTTAATTGGAAATTCAATACCATGATACTTTAAAATAGTTGAAAAATGTGGATATGATGATTTTTTACAAACATTAGTTGTACATGGATGAAGAGCTGCCACAATGGACCAAAGAAAACAGTACGAATAATTTTTTTGAATATTGAGGACTGCCTTTTTATTTTGAATGAATTTAGGTACTTCAATTGTAAAATTTCATAAAGACTCCAACCACTATCTCTTTCTTGAAATTCTTCAAGTTTCGTTAAAATATTATGTTTAACGTGATCATTGTAAAATAATTCCAAAATTGTGTGTTGATCAATAATTCTATTTTTTGTTTGAAAATGTTTGATTTCAGTCTCACCAGTTTGAGGCTTCATGAACTTCGCTAAAAAAAAGTTAACCTTCAATAAACTTTTTTTCAATTCTTTTTCAACTTTACACACAAAAGATCTATATGCTTTATTGAAAAATTCTGTAGGATCCTTGATTTTCAAGTTGATAATTGCACCAGTCCTTGACTGTTAAAACATGATTCTAAATCTTGCCAAATTAAATTTTGGTTTTTATTAACATTTTAATTGAATTCGAAATTTTGTTAGTAATATTTTAGAATAGCTGAATTTGATTCTAATTAGAAAAATATTTTTTGTTTAAACATTCGTTAAATTCGTTTTTAACAATAATATACTTTTATTCAAAAGTTTAATCCACTTGCAATAATCATTTTTACTTTTAATTAACTTACCAACTTCTTGAATTTTCAACACAATATTTGCACTGATTTGCTGTATTTCTAGGCAGCTGTTCATTATTGTTGAAATTTTGATGAATTGTATTCAGGTGATATTGATGAAATGAATATTTGAAATTTATAAACACTTTTATATGTTGGTTTAAAAAGACTGCTCACGAAAGTAAATTTGAAAATATCACTGTGTTGTATTCGTTTGAAGACTGTTTTCGAGAAAGTGAGCTTTGAATTTTTATATAAATATCTTTTATCATATCTATCACACATTTTTTACATACATCTTTGCCGCTTCGAATGGATGAATTTTCCTATAATTGAGCAAGTCAAATTGTAGATTATCGTACGCTTATCATTGAATATGCATAATGTTATTATAATTACTGATTGAAGGTTGTCACGTGCTGATGATACACAGCACCAAAATTGTATTTTCAGAATCTAATGAGTTGGTTCAAATTTGTAACACGCTTATCACATGATATTTTTGATTACACCATAATTATTCGTTTTTTCCATAACGAATGTGTGATATAAATTGATGATACCATACCATACTCATTCTACTTACAACTATAACGATACAAAGATGAGTACTGTTCCAACTACTCTTATAGTAAAAATTACAAACACTAAAGTGTTCCCTGTTGACATGGCTATGGTGGTATTCAAGCAGTTATTCAGGTGAGTTATTATTTTTTACTGGATTCATTGTGAAACTCATTACTTTGTTATTGATTTAGAGTAATTGATATGAATAAGTTTCTACTTATTATGGGTTTATGGTTAAACAATTTTCTCTTTGTTATAGATATGGGGTTAAGGAGATAATAAAAAATCTGAATAGTGTATAATCGTTTACTTGAGGTATAGTCCAAAGATGACAACTTAAAAAAAAAATTTGGTATCCTACCGGTGAAAGTGACACGATCCATGATAGAAAATGAAAAAGAGTTACCTGTTTTAAATACAGCTATGAACAAATTCGATTTCAACCTACAGGATGAAGATGATGATGACTCCCTTTATCACCTCCACCCTCGAAAAAATTGAAACCAGGAACATCGAAAAAAGAAATATTACCAATACCAATAAACTTGGATGATTATGAAGATGAAGAAGCTCCACAATCACCTTTTCAAAAATCGCAAGCTTTTATATGATATCTAATAATAATTGTAATTTATAAAGGAAAATAAAACAAAAATTGAGAAAATATTTTTATTTCTTAATATAAAGAGAATACAAACGATGAAGAAATGGAAAGATATTTTTCATTTCTTACAATGTAAATACCAATATCTTAGTAAAAAAACATTTTCCACTGCACAATTCAGATTATCATACAAATGATACATACAATGGTGAGATTTCAGAAAAATTTTCAGATTTTGTATTGAAGGACACCCTTCATCATGTAAGTCATAAATTTCATTTTGTATAAGCTGACTGAGCCATTTTTTCTTTTCACATCCTTTAACAAAAACACAAGTATCAGGTCCTATACAATTCTTGATAAACTCTGAAATTTGTTCAAAGTTTAGGGTTGGTATTGTTGCAGAATAATCACTTTTTTCATGAAACCATGCCAATCCATGTAAATTTCTCGTACACCAGTTCACATGTTTTTTCACAGTTGGATTATATTGGTTAAGGTCTGTTGGTAAATTTATCATACGATGTTATCAAACTCCACCTTTCAACGTTTATAACTGAAATTTCTTTACATAAAAAATTTCTTGTTTTTCCATATTGAAAACCTTGCACATCGATGATAAACATGATACTTCATCTAATATCACCGTGACAATAAAGTCATCAGTCTACTCATGAATTATTTATGATGCTGAAGCTGATTATGCAATATTATTTTTATCTATCCAACTGTTATGTTTATTATCGAATCTTAACCATTTAACAAAAACTTTACCATTTTTTCTTTTGAGTACCTTTTCTACAAGATACACACCAGGATATTTCACTTTTTGTTATTGTTCTTTGTGAAAACCTCCTGAAATATCCTGTTCTTTATCATCCTTCAGTAAATAAGTTATTGGGTTAGTTAATTGTATTTTCCTTATTTTGAATATTTCTGTAGACCAGTTTGGAAAATATGTTTTATCAAAAATTCCTCGACTTTTGGATATACGTACATAATCTCCCACTTTGAATTTATTACTAGAATCAATTTGAATAACTTTTTTCGAGATCAATTGCCCTAACACCAAACTGATATTTTTGCACTCGACGCGCGTTTCGCCAACAAAGTTAGCATCCTCAGGAGAATTTTCTTCTCCTGAGGATGCTAACTCCAGGAGAAGAAAATTCTCCTGAGGATGCTAACTTTACTTTACTTTACTTTCTTCCATATGAGGACAAAGTTGCCTAATTAAATCTTTTGTATACTGTTCAATGTCAACATGTATATTTGAAAATGTTATGAGTGACTTTAAATGTAATGAATCTATTTATACCTTTTTGTTATCAAAAACAAGTCTACATAGTTTATTGCTTCATTTAAGATAAATTTAAAAATACAACAAATGATTAAAATTCTTCATGCTCCACCATCTCCTCGAAATCTAGAATTGGATTTATAAATGCGGCACTGAGTCTGATCTGTCTTTGGAAACGTGTTCGATCAATTGCGAAAAATTCCCAATAAGTTTTTCTTGCACATCTATAAGCAAAACTCCAAGCAACCATATGATGAATTTTATTTATCTTTTCATCGAAAGTTATTCTACTCATTATAACTTACCCTAGAATTGTAGGTTAACTTAATGATTTGCACCAATACTTAATTGTCACTTATATTCGCTAAGTTATCCTTACATATAAGTAGAGGATAGTCTGACACTTAACCAATTTAAGGGAGAGATTTTTTTACATTACTCATTAATTACTTGTAAAACTTGAGCAATGGAGGTTTTTAACGATGCAGATGCGTTTCTAGATGATCTAGAAATTGTGGAAATTATTATACACCGATTTCCTCGAAGAACTAATGATAGAGCGAATTATTTTGATTCATTAGAAGAACATGATTTTGTTCGAAGATTCCGTTTAACAAAAAACACCGTTTTAATGGTATTAGAGTTGATTGAAGAGGAAATTGAATTCACAAATAATAGGTATTTGTTAATATAAGCGAACCTATGTTATGAAAGCGCCAAATCTGATCAATATATACCTACTTATAAGTAAACTCTTTTAGGAACTTCTCTGTTTCACCAATTAATCAACTTTTAGTCGCATTGCGTTTTTATGCCACAGGGACCCATTTATTACAAATAAGTGATTTTGGAGGAATGCATTATTCTACTGTGTCTCGAATAGTAAAACGTGTATCCCGGGCATTAGCTCGACAGTCTATTAAATTTCCACAAACCCAAGCACAAATAAGTCTAACATGACATAGCATCATTCCCAAATGTAGTGGGTGTCATAGATTGTACCCATGTAAAGATTGAATCTCCAGGTAGGTAACTTTTTTCTTCAGAGGAAAATAAATAATTAATTAACTTACACGTTTCTTTCGGCTACCATGAGTTACGTATTTTAGGAGGTCCAGATGCAGAAATTTTTAGAAATAGAAAAGGATACTTCTCCATTAATGTACAAGCCGTGTCAAATGCAGATTATATGCTTACTAACTTATTAGTTAAATGGCCTGGCTCTTCTTATGATGCAACAATTTTTAATAATTCAAATCTTAAAAGAAAATTTGACAATAATACAATTCCAAATAATTGATATCTTCTTGGTATGTAAAACAGACCGATGAATTCATCAATTACAATAATATACATTATAGTATTCATTTATATTGATATAAGTACATAACTTTTAACTAGCTTCTATGTATGCTTGTTTCTTGCAGGTGATAGTGGTTATGAATTACAAACATATTTATTGACCCCTCTCCTTGACCCTATTCTACCAAAGGAACAGCTTTATAATGAGTCACACATTCGAACAAGAGGAATAATAGAAAGACTTTTTGGAATTTGGAAAAGAAGGTTTCCTGTTATAGCATATGGCTGTAGGTTGAAACTTGCTACAACTTTAGAGGTTATCATATCAACAGGAGTTCTTCACAATATCGCAAAAAGGATGGGTGAAGGAGAACCCCCATTACCAGATAATATTGAGGACCATGAATTTCAGCAGCTTATTAGACACGGGAATATTCCAGATGAGCCCCGCCTTAATGGGCGAAGAAATTTAAGAGGAATTCATGTCAGACAAACTTTAATTGACAATGTGATGTGATGTGATTTTTTGTTAAACTATCAAAAGGGACCGATGTAATTCCTGCAGTTTGAAAATTAAAATAACTTCTTTGATGAATTTTGCTAAGAAAGTATATAATGTTGCACAAAATTTGTAAATTTTTCTGCATTATCGTTATGCAATACTGAAAGTATTTTCCCAGACATATTTTTTCAATTTTAATAAGATTCCAGAACTACATATGTTCCATTAGAATCATTCTAACATAAATCACAATACAATTTAAAAAAAAAATAAATAGGTACAGTAATGCTATTTTCATTGTAGATGAATATCAAGTACTCCCATAAAATAAAATCGAAACCCTCTTACATAATACAAGACTTGCAATTATGACTAACATTAATTACATTAATTAAAATGTTATAGAATATAACCTTGTTTCAGTTTAGGCACATCTTATTTTTCTTAAGAAAAATTCAAATATAAAATACGTTCAGAATAAAATAACAATTCTGAACCAAATCAGAGAAATCAGAAGCTTATAAATTGAATATAGGATATGTACTGGGAGATTTAGTGATTTTGTTTAAATGTGCTTTTTTTATGTCTATCTCTAATTCTAAGGACTGGCGCTTCAGCTCGTACTCCATTTCCACTCTGTCTAGTTCTATCTTAATAATTTCAATTTTCAGATCAGCTAGCTCTTCATACTTTTTTGATAGGTTGGAGTAACTAATATTTGATGCCACTGGCCTTCTTCTGGAACTCCATCTGTGTTGTTGTGTTTCAGTATCATAATTTTTTACTGGTGTCACTACTTCTCAAGCAGGTTTAGATGGTTTTTTTGATTTTGGTACCAGTTTTGGGTTTAAAGGCCTTTTAAGATGTCTTTTTGTATAATCACCCCAGTTTAGGGCATTCACATCATTTTCTTCACTTGCCTAAAATAAAAAGTAAATGAGGTAAGTATAACGCAAAGTTAATGTCATAAAGAAGATTTTTGAGTAAATTTGTTTTCATTTTTTACTTACCTCATTTTCAATCTCCCTGTCAAACTCTATTATAATTTCTTCCTGTTCAGGGTCTTCCACTACATTACAATCATTACTATCTGGATCTAATGAATTGTCTAATCCAAACACACTTGTTTTATTCATGATTGATAATGCCAATTCTTTGTTTGGATCGTTGACTGTAATCCCAGACCCTCCTCCAGTACATCGAATTGACGTTTTCTCTTCAGCTACTTCCTTCCTAATATTCCTTTTGATATTATCATATAATTTTTTCAAAGATTCCACTGGTCTGTATTCTTGATTTGCATTTTCACTATTATACAAATCTGTAATTTTATTCCATGCAGTTACCTTCTCTTTCCAAGTAACTCCATCAGTTTTTTTGGACTCTACTACATGCTTATATTTACTCACACAATTTAGAAGTAATGATCTATCATTTTTAGTATAGTTCTGGGAACGTTTTCTTTTGCCACTTGAGGATTCTGTAAAAAATAATAATTAAATGAATCAGTCTGTTATAATGGACCTGATAAAATATGAAAAATATTCAATCATTGATCAAGACTGTTTTTATTAATGCCTAATGACAGGGCTTTCTTTTCTAAAAAAACACTGCATGCTTGTGGAGGCACATAATTATGGTGTCCGTCAAGACTAATAAAAAAGCATTTCAAATACTTACCCATGTTCTAAACACGGTTCATCTGACTACAAACAATCTCAGAAAATCTATGAGATCAAATAAAGAAACGCTGAACGCTGGAGAGAGGTTCGCCGCGATCATAACGTTATAACAGTAACCTTACATTCTGTCAAAAAACATGACAAAATATATTAATTGAAGTTAGCTAAAAGTGAATCCCAGTGGCTCTCAACCGTTAATGTTAACCTTAGTTGAGGTCAACTTGAAACCGCATCGTGCAACAAACTTTATCTTTAAGTTCCACTTGGTGTTAAGTGGAGTTTTGTTAAGGAAAAAGTTGAGTTGGGTCGGTGCAAATGGCCCTAAGATTCTTGAATTGAGCAAAAAGTTTGTAAAGTAATGCAAACTGATTTTTCTTGAAATTCAAATTCATATTGTCATAAGGATATACATTTGAATAGAGGTGGAGTTTTTTATTGGTAATATTACAATGATCAAACTGACTGATATTTTTCTTGATCTGATGTTTTCTCTGAATCGAGGTTTTTCCGATAAATTAGATTTTACATTCTAAGAATGAGTCATTGTTTGTAAAAGTGGGTATTCATGTAATTCCAAGCTTTTGAATGCGATTTCCAAATCACGTCCTTTTTCAATGTACTTGAGTAATCGTAACTTTTCAGCATCAGAGACTTGAACATGAGGAGAATTTTTGTTAAATCAATTTTAGGTTTTTCATTATCCTTTGTAGACATTACAGAATTCATGTCACTACTTGTTCTAATAAGCACCAACTCTTGACGAATATTCACTATTATTTTCTTAAAATCTTCACAGAATCCTAAAATATGTTTGAGAGGTATATACACATTGAAATAGCGGTTTGAATCGGATATGTTCGGATTCTCCAATTGATTCCAACATGCATTATTGTATCTAGCACATTCGCTACTTGCGAATGTGATTGTTCGAGAAGAGCAATGGACTGACTGTATTTGTTTAGGTACAAGTCGCTTCAAGAGGAAGAATTCCACTTACCTTTTTGGTATTGCTGTGGCACACATACGCGCGTTTTTTCTGGTTGGTTTCTACCGATCGGATTCTTGAATTGTACTGATCCCTTTTTGCTTGGAATCCTCGCGTTTCGTCGAATTGGCACCAAAATACAGTGGCGTTACGTCCTCTTGGAGATTAGGGGAACGCGAGGGATTATATTAATAACAGCGGATGAGGTTGCTACTAGTGAATAGTGTATATAATACGTAACATACCGACCACCAAAAAATGAATGTTTTTTATAGACTACTTGTGAAAAAGGAAAAGAAAAATTATTATATATTCATAAATATAGTGAGAAAAGTTTAATCAAAATTAAAAATTTACCAACAAAATTGCGTAATGCGACCGCGAGTCCATTTCATGGGAGGATTATGATCCTCTTTCAAGAGAACTATTGTACCGAGTTCTATTGGGGTAGATGGCTCAAGCCATTTACTACGTTGCAGAACAGTATGCAAATATTCCTTGTGCCATCTCTCCCAAAAATCTTGCTGAAGACGTTGCACCATTTGCCATCTTGAAAGACGCCCCAAATGAATATTACCAAGATCGGGTTCTGGTACTGAATTGAGAGGTGCTAATGTTAAAAAATGCTCTGGAGTAAGGACTGAATCATCGTTGGGATCAGAACTAAGACTGCAGAGGGGTCTCGAGTTCAACAAGGCTTCCACTTGCGTGACGACCGTAGACAACTCCTCAAACGTGAGAGTCTGATCTCCAATAATTCTGAAGAGGTGCGTTTTAAAGGATTTCACCCCAGCCTCCCATAGACCACCGAAATTGGGAGAGGAAGGGGGGTTGAAATGAAACCGTATTCCTTCTTGGCCGGAAACTTGTTGCATGATTTCAGATAATTGCCTTGCAGCTCCCTTAAAATTTGTTCCACAATCTGAGTAAATGTCCGAATGTCCTCGCCGAGATACGAAACGTCGTAAAGCTCCGACGAAGGCATCAGAGGAAAGATCTGAGGTAAGCTCTAAGTGAAGAGCCTTTGTTAACATGCAACAAAAAATGCAAATGTTAGATTTAGTTACCTTTGCACCACGCATCCTAGTAGAAGTAGTTCGAAACGGGCCACAGAAGTCTATTCCAACATGAGAAAAGGGTTTCAATTCGGATATTCGGCATTTAGGAAGATTACCCATTGGTTGTTGAACCGGTTTCGGGTTGAGACGGAAGCATTTATAACATTTTGAGATAATTCTTCGAATAGTTTTACGTGGGGATATAATCCAGTAGCGTTGAGACAAAATAAAATGCAAGGTCTGAAGGCCGGGATGGCAGTACTTAGAGTGCGTATACTTTATCACTAAAGTTGTGAAAATATGAGTACTGGGTAAAAGAATAGGGTGTTTCTGCTCATGCGTTATATCTGAATATTTTAGGCGCCCACCTACTCTTAGAATTCCTTTATCATCAATAAAGGGACTGAGTTTTCGAAAGGGTTTCGGTAAAGGTCTTTTCCGGTGGATTAAGGCTAATTCGGAGGAGAATGCTTGTTGCTGAGTGACTTTTATTAGAAGCTGAAGAGCGAATTCCATTTCAAAAAAAGAGATATGAGATGAATTGAGGGCAGATAGGTCTGGAGCAAATCGAGTCTGTTTTGTTCGAAGGTAAATGAAACGTAATACATAGCAAATAATGCGCTGAATCTTGGTGAGCGAAGAAAAATGTGATATTAAACAGTTAATGACATTTTCGTCTACAACTGAGATCAAAACAGATTTTCGTTGTTCTTCACATATATTACATAATTCACCAGGTTGGACTGAACTTTCGGGCCACTTGTGGCGAGGAAGTGAGACCCAAGATGGCCCCGACCATCATAAGGAATTGATAACCAGTTCCACGGGGGACAATCCTCTGGAACCGGGATCGGCAGGATTTTCCGTTGTAGACACGTGCGCCCAGAGAGAAGGGAAAACCTTTTCTTGTATTTGGGTAATTCTATTTGCGACAAAAGTTGTCCATTTGTGGGGAGAACTGCGTAACCATGCAAGGACAACCATAGAGTCAGTGTATGCATTAATTGAGGAGATTTTAAATATTTCACCATATGTTTTTAAAGTGAAATCCAGCAATTGGGAGAGAAGCAAGGCTGCGCAAAGTTCTAAGCGTGGTATAGATATCACCTTGAGTGGAGCAACCCTAGATTTAGCAATGAGGAGTCGAGTTTTAAAGGTATCATTCGAGAAGGTTCTAAGGTAAACCACAGCACAATAAGCCTTTTGAGAAGTATCGTAGAAACCTATGATTTCTTGAGACAATGAATTTTGGGGTAGTATTCTACGAGGTATTTGAATAGAAGAAATTTGTGAAAGTTCATCTTTAAATTGATTCCACTGTGCCACGATGGATTCAGGAAGGGGATCGTCCCAATCTACACCAGAAGCCCATAAGATTTGCAAAATAATTTTTATAGACAATGTGACAGGAGTGAGGAAACCTAAAGGGTCATAAACTCTGGCTAAGTTTGAAAGAATCGTTCTTTTTGAGCAAGGTTTCTCAAGGGGTTCAACTTGGTATGAAAAGGAATCAAGCGTGGGATTTCATTGCAGACCTAAGATCTTTAATGTTGTATCCTTTTTCAGATCTAAGTGTAGAGCATGAAATTTCAACAATTCTGGAGCTAAGTGGGGAAGCAACTGTGGTGAATTACTGGCCCACTTACGAATTTCAAACCCAGATTCACCTAATATGTGAATTAAATCAGCTTGTAGATTCAACGCTTCAGAGACAGATGAGCTGCCAGTGACGATATCGTCAACAAAGACATCCGTTTTTAGAACTTCACAGGCCTTTGGATATTTAGATTGATATTGATTGGCAATTTCGTGGAGTGTGCGAATGGCTAGGAACGGTGAACTTGAAACGCCAAAAATGACGGAATTGAGTCGGTAATCTTTAATATTTTAATATATCAGGAGAAAATCTCCACAAAATTCTTTGAAAATCTCTATGGGATTCTTTCATCAGAATTTGCAAAAACATATGCTTGAGATCGGCTGTAAAGCAAACAGCGTGAGTACGGAATCGTGACAAGAGGACACAAATGTCGGGCTGGAGCTTGGGTCCAGTTAATAACGTATCCTTTAAGGACAAGTTATTAGAGCAACGGGATGAGGCATCAAAGACAACTCGAAGTTTGGTGGTAGTGCTCTCAGGCTTCAGAACGCAGTGATGGGGTATGTAATAATGAGAAGGGGAAGGAGTGATATCGGAAATGAGTTCCATGTGATTGAGAGATAGATATTCGCGCATAAAATCGGAATATTGGGAATAAGTATTAGGGTCATTGCGTAGTCTACGTTCAAGTGAGAGAAAACGCTTCAACGCAATATCTCTGGAGTTAGGGAAAGTTGGCTCTACAATTTTAAATGGAAGAGCAACGCAAAAGCGACCAGAACTATCACGAGATACCGAGGATTTATAGAGCTCCTCTGCCTCCATATCTTCTTTTGTGAAAGAGGGTGCAGCAGGAACTTGTTCCAGTTCCCATAATGATTTAACCGAGTTTTCTAAGGAAGAGTCTATAAAGGTTGAAATTGAGATTACTGGGGAGGAAGAAGATACACCGAGCTTTCCCATAATAATCCATCCGAAAATGGTATCTAGGGCGACTGGTTTATCAGTATTTACGACGTGAGAAGAACCTTTCAGTATGTGAGCAAATATATCAGCTCCGAGCAACATATCTATAGGTTGTGAAACATTGAACGTTGGATCAGCTAATTCAAATTTAGATAAATCGAGAAAATCATTTCTATCAATGGTTTGTGAAGGAATATTAGAGCAGATTGAAGGTAACACAACAAAATCAAGATTAAATAAGGGTTGAGATTTATTACATGGTTTTATAGTACATGATACCCCTTGGGAAGCGTGAGTCGTTGTTCGTCCAACTCCTCGTATTTCTAGAGACAATTTGTGACGAGCTAGACCAAGTTTTGTGCTACATTTACTCGTAATAAAATGACTTTGGCTTGCGCTATCCAGGAGAACGCGAACCCTTTTATATTGACCTCGACTATCAGCTACATCTACTATGGCAGTGGACAAAAGAATGGTTCCTGGATTGCTAGTGGGTACGCTAGCCGTTAGAGTTTGAGACGACCTTTCATTTGAGCTTCCAGTAGAGATATTTGAATTTTGAGCAGAGTCATTGGAGTTTGAGTTAGTTTGAGAAGTCGTACTAGCGGTTTGAGATTCTTGTTTACTAGGCAAATGGAGAAGAGTGTGGTGTCTCCTTGGAGACGGGCAGAGGCGGCAAAAACCTTTAGATGTACAATTAGGAGACTAGTGTTTAGAACCTAAGCAATTTGAGCACCATTTATTTGTTTTTATTAAATTGTAACGTTCCTCTGGCGTTTTAGAGAGAAATTGTTGACAATTGTAAATTAAATGATCTTGATGACACATCTGACAGTTTTGTTTTTTATTAGAATTCGCAAAAAATGAAGAACTGGATCGTTGTTTTGGAAGAGAAAATTTATTAGAAGCTTTCAGTTTAGAAGATTCGGGAGCGGCGGAGTTGACTGTATCAATCGCTGAGCAAATTTTGTTCAAAAATGACTCGAGAGTTTGATAATAATGATTTGGTAATAAAGAAGAATTTTCCAACTCAAATTTTGTAGCGGTAGTGGAATCTAAACGATCAAGCATCATGTTAAAGAGGATAAAGTCCCAATGCTTAGTTGGAAAGTTCAAATTCTCCAAAACTGCAATATTTTCATTAAATGTATCAATGAGTTGTCGTAAAGAATGAGAGTCTTCTGGATTAGTAACCTTTTTTGTGTTCACTATGGCTCGCCAATGGGACGTTGCAATAATTCGAGGGTTTTGATATCTTTTTATAAGAGCATTATAAGCTAGCATATAATTTTGAGCTGTCAGAGGTGTACATTTAACTAATGCCAGAGGAGCGCCGTTGAGGCAATTAATGAGGTAAGTAAATTTTTCAACATTAGTTATGGTATCATTTGCGTGGACAACAGAATTAAACATATCAATGAATGTTTGCCAAGACCTGGCATCACCGTCAAACTTAGGTAATTCCATTTTGAGGAGCCTCACATTAGAATGGTGATTTATTAGAGCTGGTACTGCTTGTTTATTCTCAAATAACTTCATGTATACCGCTTGTATGTGATAAAAATCGTCTTCAAATTCTGTTACGACACTGTTATGTGATTCAAAATCAGCATTATCTTGAGCTGAGACCAAATTGACTATTGCGAGATGAAGTTTATCGAAATTATCGCGGATTGCATCGATATGTCTAAAGCGACATTTGAAATTGTCGTGAAGGTCAGAATCGGTGAGAGCAGCGTCCGCAACCTTTTTAAGTTCGGTAATTTTGATCACCTCTGTGCTTCGTTGGGCGATATAATTTTTTAGTTTTGCAGCACTTGCTGCCATTGTGTAGATGATTTAATGAAAACTATTAACAGCAGATAAATTTAGAGCGAGAAAATTTAGTGAGTGTAAGCGGTACGCACGAAATTACTGGAAAAACACTTAAATTGTAAATAAACAATGATTTTTGAATCAGCTGTTGCCTGGATGAATGCAAACGCACAACAATGAATTCGTGCTGCGTGACCACAATGCGCGTACGGTTCTAACCGCCGAGGTGCGAGAGTGGTACCAATTTTACGAATTATTATCACAGCTTACTTACTATACAGCTAAAACACTCTCTTGGCGGGAACGGTTTGCGTCGATCCCCTCGCGCAGGCTTTATGCCCCGCCTCTTAGGGGAAAAGACGTCTATGGCGTGCAGTCGGGAGATCAGTATTACTTATTATACGTTTAGCCGTCATAGGCGGATGTATAATTTTGTGCATTTTGTTTGTGATTCTTTTGAACATAGTGTTTCATTTTTGAATTTTTAACTGTAGTAAAATGAGTGACAAAAAACCATCAGGACATCATCATGTTTGTGCAGTGCGAAACTGTTATATTAAAGGTTATAACTCGAAGAAGAAATTCTATCGTTTTCCTAAGGATGCGAATCGGTAAGTTCTTACATCATATTTTTTTGCATATTTAAGTAAATAAAAAGTAAACTTTTGATTATACCGTGTTGTCGTAAAATTGTTTGGGAATATATAAGATAAATTACCGTCGAAGCTGGTCAAAGCGTCAACTTCCAAAACCTTAAATATCACCCAGCTCTCGAAATAAGTACCTGCCTCTTCTTAAAATAGATCCACGTTCAAGTGGTCGAAAGATGCCCTTATATCCAAGAAAAAGTGGTATGCATTTCTTATGCGGGGACACATTATGCAGTATGTATATTTTTTCTGGGGAATTTACAGTATGCAAAAGCGTAGTGTTCTTTTAATGGGGTATTTTTTTTTGTTTTTTTTTTCGGGGGGTTTTTGTATGATATTTTTTCTATGGTGTTTTTCCTTGTTTTTCCTACATTACTATTTTTATATATATCAACGACTATTAATTGTAATGAAGCAAATAGGAATACAGGTTGTCCCTGACAAGAATGAACTCTACAGGGATCTCGTAAACCATTAGGGCTACAAAGTTGTTTAAGTTAGGAAAAAGTTGGGCCCCACTAAACCCTGCAGTATGATTTCGAATACTTCCGAAAATATTTTGGGAAAAACCGAATATTTGATGATGACTGCGGAGGAAGAAAACGTTGGGTTAAAAAGTGGCTATGAAACGTGAAATTTATTTTGTTTTATTGTTTTAAATTATCAGAAAAAGATAATAATGAAATTGGAATTTTCGGTTTTTCCCAAATATCTTCGGAAGTAATGAGAATTTTCCAAATTTTAAAACATCATCCGGCAGGGTTCAGTGAGGCGCAACTTTTCCTAATTTGAACATCTCTTTAGCTCTAATCGTTTATGAGATCACTGTAGAGTTCATTCTTATCTGGGACACCCTAAATAGAGGTGTTGTTTAAAAATGTTTTTATTTATTTACAGAGCCAGAATATGGGCAATGAAAGCCAATCGCGAGGACCTGTTCGGAAAACTAATCGACTTACATCGAAGTTACTCGATATGTGAAATCCATTTTGAAGAGAGGATGTTCACTAGTCACTTTCATACACGATTAGTAACCACTGCAATTCCTACCCTATTCCCGTCTCTCGAGGGTACTTCCAGAACTGATCATTCGTATAGCGCACCGCCCTTGCAACTTCCTGCAAAAATACTACTTCTAGATGACAATGTTATAGTTCCAGGCGGGGTTCCACCTCCACTATTTGATTCAGGTATTAAAAATAGTTTCTTAATTTAAAATAAAGCTTAATGTTTTGTATACAGGGTGAAACGAAGGGTGAACCAAAAATAACTGTACAGTGCTTTCATTTTAATTGTCCCACTATCAAAAGACTAAAACCTTTTGATTTTTTAACCTTTTAAAATGAGCTAAAAATCGCATGATATCTGTACATGTCAAGTTTTGTTAAAGTTTTTGTTCCGCCCTGTATAAAAAAATCTACGAAATAAATTGTTCCTTGCTTAAGAGTACATATTCCCCTAAGTTGTTTTTTATTTGTTAAATAAAATGTATTTTTGCAGCTAACCAGACAAATGTAGTTGAAACCGAACTAAAAACCGAGGTTCAACATGAAATCGCCGTGAGTCCAATCACAGTTACTCCTCCTTTGACATCTCCAAATTCTAGCCAAACGTCAGCCAATTTATCCTTCGATACCCCAAGGAAGGTTAAATACAGACAGCACATCAAGTCCATAACTGCCGAAAACAAATATTTACGAGAAAGAGTTCAGGTACTTGAGAGTCAAAAAATTAATGACTTAGACAATATATCTTTGGAGGAATATATGTCCCTAACATTCAAATTTTGCAATCCAGACACTGCAAAATGTGTTAATATGCAAGTATCACAGGCGAATAAACATCCAAAGGGTAGACGTTATAGCAAAGAGTTAAAAATTGAATGTCTGTCAATATATTTTGCTGGTCCCCGAGTGTATAAAAAATACTTGATGGCTAAATATAGCCTTCCCTCGCCTAACACTTTGCTAAAAGAAATCAGAGCAGTTAGGATAGGACCAGGGTTAGATAATCCCGAGTTCTTCATTTTATTAAAAAAAAAGATTGACAGTTTTCAGGCCCAAAGCAAATATTGCTTATTGTGCTTCGATGAAATGTCCATAAAAGCCAATTTATTTTATGAGCGTAATCAAGATTATATCATTGGGCTAGCAATGGGTGATACAGGGGAGAAAATTTTCAAACCAACTTTAACTGCCAGTGTATTTATGGTCAGAGGAATTTATTCCAAATGGAAACAGCCAATAGCATATTTTTTATGTCATACTTCTTGTCCTGCTAACCTATTACATAACCTATTAAATGAAGCTGTGCAAAAATTAAAAAATGTGGGATTAAATGTTTGTGCAGTTACTTGTGATATGGGGTCCAACAATATCAAATTGTCAAATATTTTAAAAATATCTCCAGAAAATACTGGTTTTTATTTAGAAAACCAGTATCTCTTTTTCATCTTTGATGTGCCACATATTATAAAAGCTATGAGAAATATGTTGATGGCATATGACTTCTATGTTAATGGTAAAAAAATTTCGTGGCAATATATTAAAGACTTCTATGAGTTAGATAAAAAATTACCTGTTGAAGCAGCACCTAAATTAACCGATTCTCATATTTATCCCACTAGTTTCCAAAAAATGAAGGTAAAACTTGCCACCCAAGTATTTAGTTACTCAGTTCATGTAGGTATGAGTTTTTATATTAGATTTGGTTCCCTTCCCGCAAAAGCGACTGAAACTGTTCAATTTGTTAATAGAGTAGATCAACTATTTGATATTTTAAATTCCTCACAAATCTTTAACCCAAAAAAATATAATGCTGCTTTTAAAGCAAACTCATTTCAATTAGAGTTTCTAATGGATTGTTTGTCGTTCTTTAAAAGTCTTGAAATTCGAGACAAAAATAATATGAGCATTACCAAAAAAATTAAATTCATCAAAAGCCTTATAATTTCAATCAACAGTATTATTCAGTTATTTTACTATCTTCGGGAAAATGCAGGATTTGATTATATACTTACACGAAGATTAAACCAAGACTGTCTGGAGAACCATTTCGGTAAAATCAGAAGTGAAAATGGGAACTGCATTAACCCAACAGCAATACAGTTCCACAGAACATTTAGAAAGTTGCAATGCGTCAACTTGCTTAATTCAGGTACAGAAAACTGTGAGGCAGATTCTGATCAGATGCTTTTAAGGCTTTCTGACTGCAAACACGATTTTGTATCTCAGGAAACGGATAAAGTACCCGAACAAACAGACGCAATAAATAGCATGCATTATTCAAATAATGAAATGTTGCAAAAAAATTTTATACGGTACGTGTGTGGGTACCTTTTAAATAAAGCGTTAAAAATCCACTCTTGTGATATTTGCAATACTTATAGTAAAGACCATGAAGGCATATGAAAATGCGAATAAGGACACCTTCGGAAATTTGCAAATGCTTAATGACGAGTTTCTGGAACTAATTTGTAAAATAGAGCAAATATTTCAAGAAAACTTTGAAAAATTCGCAACTAAAAGTAATATTTGCAATACTCTTTTAGATATAAGTAACCATTTGTCTTTTAACCATCCCTGTAAATATTTCCCCAAAGAATTTGTAGTAAGATTATATTTACGAGTTAGAATATATTACCCTTTAAAAACAATAAATGGTAATTTTAGAAATATCAACAAAAATAAACTAATAATATGGAGAAATTTGTAACATATCTGTAGGTACTTTTATTGCTACAAAATATATTATAATTTGTTGTCGTAAGTTGTAATTAAATTTTTGATTTTATTTTTTGTCTATTGAGTTTTTTTTTATGTATTAATGAATGTTGTATTCTTTATTACTGTTAATAAATCATTAGTATTATTAATAGGTAAGCATTTTTTATTTACTTTCTTTTCCACCTGTTAGTTTTCAATTATTGGGCAATACAACTTATTAAAAACTTAACCTACACAACTTCATTTTATTATTATTTTGACCTTCTCCCTAAAAAACTGAGATTATATTGACTGCATCACTGTGCGCCTGTCACAAGCAATAAATGCAAAATTGTAAGTACTCTGTCGAACATTAAAATTCAGACGCAAATTATTTTGCTAGCTGAGAAAGGACCTTAATAATGACCTAGCATTCAAGAAGAATAGCTAAAGCTTAATCCTTAGGAACAACATTATTGCACAATCAACGACTTTCATAAATCACTATTCTTTTCGTAAAGTTACAGATAACAACTCTAATATCGTAATTATTCTGACCATAATTTTATAAATCGCTCCTTGTCGGCCCACACCAGATCTTTTAATCTATAACAACGAAATTTTATTATTTTCCAAATCAGTTTGAGTAATTTATTTTTTAATAATCCTTATTAACTCCAAATACAAACCTAGTTTTATCGTAATATTAAAATTAAGATTCAAAAAATCATAATCCGATCCTGTCAGGCAGAAATTAAAAATTTTACTTAAATAAATAATCGTTTTAATCAGGCCCTGACTTTTCCCCTCTGTGCGACAGAGAAAGCAATACTTCTGTCTCGCTTACTCGTAGACTGCGACTTCAAAGGTGCCGCCGAGAGTGTTTCAGCTGTATAGTAAGTAAGCTGTGTTATTATTTCTTTTATTAGTACCTGACAAAAACTTTAATTTTGGCGGAGTAAAAAATGAGGGAGAGAGAAGCAACTTCACTAGTTATCAAACTAATCCGTTGAGAAGGACCAAAAAATGTTCGAGAAGAGCAATGGACTGTATTTGTTTAGGTACAAGTCGCTTCAAGAGGAAGAATTCCACTTACCTTTTTGGTATTGCTGTGGCACACATACGCGCGTTTTTTCTGGTTGGTTTCTACCGATCGGATTCTTGAATTGTACTGATCCCTTTTTGCTTGGAATCCTCGCGTTTCGTCGAATTGGCACCAAAATACAGTGGCGTTACGACCTCTTGGAGATTAGGGGAACGCGAGGGATTATATTAATAACAGCGGATGAGGTTGCTACTAGTGAGTTGTGTATACAATACGTAATAGTGATAGATACCTGGATTTCTAACACGATCAACAACGATACCTCCAATTTGATAACGTATTTCATCAAACGGATGTGCCACACCATTATTTACGAATTTCATCGTATTACTCACTTTATTTTCAGCATCAGTTAAACGTCCTTCTATATATAGATAACTATTAGATGGTAATGTGTATAATATCTTGAGTTTGGATAGGAAGTCTTATTTCATCAGAATTATTGAATGTTGTATTTGCATATGGTGGATGAGTATGCATTTCAAAATTGGTTATTGAATCATTTATCAATACATGTTCACCAATATTCAATATATTAAAGCTCTTTTTTTTACAATCTGAAATATCTATTTTTCTACCACCGCAAGAACACTTGAAAAGTAGTAAAATCCGTCTGAATCTGGAATTGATGCTGATTTTCAGATTACACCAAATCTCATTTAGAGTAGCCGTTTTTTTAAAGTACGTGAAAACCTAGGGAGCTGAGAAACTATCCATTTTTCGATGTTAATTCTTTAACGTCACCTCTTGAAGTGTTGGTTTTATTAGGCGAGTTTCTGGTTTTACTATGTGTTGTTGTTGGTGGTATAGATGTAACATTATATAAAAATACCATCTTAGAGCTGTTCTTTAAGAGATGAAGTCGTACTGTTATCATCTCCTGTTGGAAATTGACTAAATGTCCCTTTTGATCGTTTATTTTAAGTACCACCTCATCAATATGTCTAGTGTTGATTGGTAAATAGATAACATTTGATACTTTTTCTATTATTCGAAATCCACTTGGGACCGTAGGGTAGAACATATGTAATAAATGTTCAGCACTATCATTATTGAAGGAATTACTTATTAAGTTACATTCGATACAAATTGAATTAACTTTTGAAATGTTTACAGGTAAATCAGATAACTGTTTTTTATTTGGTACCAATTTCTTCCTTTGGAAACCCAATAAAGGTGCTATATAATTAGGTTTTTCGAAATGTATTGGTTTATTACAAATTATTTCATATCTTAAAGTATTTCGGTTTGCATACAATTTTAAGGCTGTTGATTCTGATATTTCTTCTTCTTCTACTATGACATTAGATGACAGCGCTTCAACAGTCTTCTTTTCCTTTTCTTTCAGCTGTAGTTCTACAAATAGCTGCTTCCTTCTCTTCTGCTCGTGGGTAATGTGAGCAGCCATCGGGACATGGTCTCCGTGACAGGACGTTTTTTACGGGGGCTTGCTGGGTACAGGCTGACGATTTCCCCTTCTCATGGAACCTCTCTAGTTTTCTTGATTTGGTGTTAGTTCTTTGAATGTCATAGTCTTACTGGGCCGTGAGGCTTTGCAGAATATTCTTTGCTTCTCCACGCAACGCCAATGTTATTGCTACCGCCTTTTCTCCTGCATTCCATCCATTCGCTCTGGCCGCAGCTTCAAATTGTCGGAGGTAATTTGCCCAAGGAGTTTTTTCGTCGAACTGTGGCGGCTTCATGGAGAACTTTCGGGGTTCAGAACTGACTTTGACATTTTTCAGTTCCGGAATTGAGGGCATCTACGTTTTTTACGTGGGCTTGCTGGCTGACGATTGCCCCTTCTCATGGAACCTCCCTCGTTTTCTTGATTTGATGTTAGTTCTTTGAATGCTTGGACATTTGTTACGCACATGCCCAATTTTCCCACGGTTCCAGCATTTTATTTGTTTTCTCTCAGACAAAACTTTTTTCATCACCTTTCTAATCGTGGCCTCATTATTAGCAGAACCCTGTCCATCTTCCTCCATAGTTTAAACTTTGCTCTGGCCCTTTCAGGACTGTTTTGCAGCCTCAAACTCCAGAGCGCTTGCCAGTGCATCCACGAGATGTTTGGGATGAGCTAGTGTCAAGGTCTTGGTCGCGAAGTCCGACCAAGAATGCCTGAACTGCTAACCGGTCCATTACATTTTCCGGTGTAGCAGGACATGCCAGACGAACCAATCGAGCTGTGTCTGCTTCATTTTTCAGTTCCGGAATTGGGTTTTCAGTAACCGTTTCTGTGGGGTGGCAGAATTAACGATTTGGTTGTGCCTGAACTCCGACTTTGATTTCCTCTACTTTTCTGTTCATTTCCTTCCTGATTTTATTTATCTCTGTCCCGATGGTTCCCATCCTTTCTTCGAGTACACTCGCCACAAAACAAAGTTCTTTCTTCAAGCCTTCTGCATTTTCAAGAAGTTTGTCTTCCAAACTCTACGAATTTTCCAGAAGCTTCTCGCCCAGGCACTTCGAATTTTGTTGAAGTTCATCTTTTAAACTCACCGAATTTTTGCGAAGTTTGTCTTCCAAACTCTTCGAATTTTCGAGAAGCTTGTCTTGCAAACTCTTCGAATTTTATAGAAATTTATCTTCCAAGCTTTGAGAGTTTTCCAGAAGCTTCTCTTCAAGACTTGCTGAATTTTGTTGAAGTCCATCGAGTTTGCTCATTATTGAACTCAAATCACCCCCAGAAGCTTCGAATAAATATGTTTCGGTATCTTCTCCATTGGTATATATGAGTACTATCAACAGGCAGAAAGTTAAGTTTAATTGTACAGTATAGTCAACGATCGACGAACTCACGAGGAAAACGCATCAATATATCACCTTTGAATTTTAAATGGAATTTGAAATCAGCATGAACTTTTGGCAGGCTTTTAAAAAACATGTAAGCTAAAAATCTTACCAGAATGCATTCATTGAATTGGCGCCAATATTCGCGATAGCCTAGTGAAAGTATTATGGTACTATAATGAATGGGGGAGAGAGGATATTCGCTTCAGTGAACAATATTCACCTATAAAAGCTGAAGGACTCGTCAATCAGTTATTAGTTCCAATTTGTTTTGTGACTTGAGCAAGATGTTTGATATGTTTCCGGTTATTGCTGCTTCCTGCTGCCGTTTGGTCCCCCTACCTACGGAAATATGGGTCATAATATTTCGGTGAGTTTTATTTTATTCTGAAATTTCATATAATCATTATCTATCTATTTTCGTTTATTCAGCTAACATGGATTATTTTTCTAGGATGTTGGACCCATGTTCATTAGTTGCTGCCACCAGAGCCAATTCGCAATGGATGAATATTTGCTTCGGGGATTCTGTTCTGAGACGAAAAATTCGAGAAGGAATGGAGCTTGAGAGAAAACACAATCTGGAGGTTATCCTAGATCCACGGACTATTGTCCAAACTTCTCGATTGGGGAGTACCGAGAGGATGTTTTTCCGCAATATGAGAAAAATACTAGTCCAAAAGAGGTCACGAATCCAGATTGAGCCAATTCCAGCCAAGAAGAGGAAGATGTTGGTACAACTGACTCCAGGCGATCAGGAGATGAAAACTATTATGAATGACTGTGAAATTTAAAACATTTTTTGTGGCTGTATGATTTTAAATAAAATTCATACTGTTTATTTTTTCTTGTTATTTCATTGTCTTCTGAAAAATGATTATAGAATTCAAAATATTCAATTCAACTTTGTGTATTGAAACAAAATACACATTTCATTTCTTGTTATACCAAAAAATGGTCTGAAACTGAAAACATATAAAAACTTTTTCGACTTATCTAGTTTCATTCGATGGTTATGAGTATTTTTCAGTGTATCACTTGAAAACGTTTCAATTTATTTCATATGATTTCATCAGAACGGATAATCGATTTTTTATACATATGATAGGAATTCAATGTAGTGTTGTGACTTATTCCTTAGAAAAAAATAACGTCGGGTGCCGCTGCTCGTCGACATTCGACTGTGACTTGGCCAAGGTCACGCTCAACCCTACTTATGTTTCTCAGTCGTTCAAGGTGCCGCGTAGCTTTGAGAATATTCCTGTCGGCTCCCTAAGACTTCCATTGGGATATGTGAGCACTACCAACAGGCAGAAAGTTGAGTTCAACTGTACAATATGGTCACGATCGTCGAACTCACGAGGAAAACGCATCAATATATTTCCTTTGAATTTTAAATGGAATTTGAAATCAGCATGAACTTTAGACAGGCTTTTAAAAAACATGTAAGCTTAAAATCTTACCAGAATGCATTTATTGAATTGGGGCCAATATTCCCGATAGCTTAGTGAAAGTATTACGGTACTATAATGAATGGGGGAGAGGGGATATTCGCTTCAGTGAACAATATTTACCTGTAAAAGCTGTAGGACTCATCAATCAGTTATTAGTTCCAATTTGTTTTGTGACTTGTTCAATATGTTCCGCTTGTTTCCTGGTATTGCCGCTTCGTGGTACAATTTTATTCCTCTACCAACGGAAATATGGATCATAATATTAAGGATGTTGGACCCATGTTCATTAGTTGCTGCCACCAGAGCCAATTCACGATGGATGAATATTTGCTTCGGGGATTCTGTTCTGAGACGAAAAATTCGAGAAGGAAAGAAGCTTGAGAGAAAACACAATCTGGAGGTTATCCTAGAACCACGGAATACTTTCCAAACTTCGCGATTGGGTAGTACCGAAAGAACGTTTTTTCGCAATATCAGAAAAACAGTAGTCCAAAAAAGCCAATTCCAACCAAGAAGAGGAAGATGTTGGTACATCTGACTACAGGCGATCAGGATATGAAAAGAAGAGAGTGAAATATCGATTATGAATGACTGTGAAAGTTGAAACAATTTTTGTGACTGTATGATTTGAAATAAAGTTCATACTTTTTATTTTTCTTGTCATTTCATTAATAAAGTACTTTGTCTTCTGAAAAATGATTATAGAATTCAAAACATTCAATTTGACTTTGTATATTGAAACAAAATACACATTTCATTTGTCGTTATGCCAAAAAATGGTCTGAAACTTTTTCGACTTCTATAGTTTCATTCGATGGTTATGAGTATTTTTCATTGTACCACTCAAAATCGTTTCAGATTATTCCATATGATTTCATCAGAATGAATAATCGACTTTTTATACTGTAACGAATTAAAGAATGAACTGTCTTGAACACATTTATTTTTAACAATATTTCACTATCACACCTAATTTATATACAACACTTAGCAACCAACGCCTAATTCATCTTCACTGTTGGAATTCTTTGTTAACTGCTCGATTCGCTTTCTGAATACAGCGAATACTTCCTCTCTGAACGAGGAAGCTGGCCATTTATATCGGTAACGATCGCTTTAGATTCCTCTAGTGATTTCGGTACTCATCTACACTTTTCGCGGCGGTTCGCGGTGAGTCATGTGTTTGCTGGCTGAGATATCGGTCAGGGCCGGCTTCAGATTCGTTACATTGCCTCCTTCTTAAAGACGTTTCGCCCTGAAATGTCATCCTTGGCGTGTGTCGATACCTGCAGGACTCCCCATATCTGCACTGTGAAGTTCGATGGAAGTAATACTCCACAGTCTTCATGCTTGGTCGTGGAAGAAGGTTACCGTACACCAAAATCTTGATGCCGCTAGATCTGAAGATCGTTTTCAACATGCTTCTCATAATTCTCCAGTACAGCCTGTCGAGCCCAGAGGCTAATTTCGGGATTGCCAAGTCCACGAGATTCTGGTCTAGCATCATGTCCCTCAGTCTGTTAAGACTCCTCCAGACATCTTCATAGGACGGTTTGTCTCGATAATGCTTTTTGGTTACCAAGTAGAAAATGTTTCTCTGATCCTTCTTTAACTGTAGCACTACTACTCCGACTTCAAGGTTCTATCCTCGTATTGTTTGAATCTGACCGAATTTCTTGTTGAATACCACAGCGATACCTTTAGGCGTTTGGAGATCCTCTGCCACGCAGTAAACTAGTGCGTAGTCAATTGGAATCTTGAAAAGGTCTCGTGGCTCTTCTTGAGTTACTCCATGTACGACCTTCTGTTTGTTCGAGTACAAGGACATGCATTTCTGAAACGTCATTTCATAAGGAGCCAATCTATTAAAATGGACGACCCTAGCCTTTCCTCGAGGTGACTTATGGATTCGGTAGACGAGGTCAACAATCTTTTTCATAATTTTGTACGGACCTTTCCACGAGTTCCGCAACTTCGGCTTCTAAGGCTTTCAAAAAACATATAAGCTAAAAATCTTACCAGAATGCATTTATTGAATTGACGCCAATATTTGCGATAGCTTAGTGAAAATATGGTACTATAATGAATGGGAGAGAGGGGATATTCCCTTCATTGAACAATATTTACCTATAAAAGCTGTGGGACTCATCAATTAGTTATTGGTTCCAATTTGTTTTGTCACTTGTTCAATATGTTCTGCTTGCTATTGCCGCTTCTTGGTACAATTTTATTCCTCTATGTTGGACACATGTTAATTAGTTGCTGGAGGTTATCCTAGATCCACGGACCACTATCCAAACTTCTCGATTGGGTAGTACCGAAATAATGTTTTTCCGCAATCGGCTGTGACTTGGCCAAGGTCGCGCTCAATCCTACTTGCGTTTCTCGGTCTTTCTAGGTGCTGCGTAGCTTAGAGAATATTCCTATCGGCTCCCGAAGACTTCCATTTGGATATTTTCTTTGGTAAACCCATAATTATCCATACCTTCTACAGGTATCCCTCCACTTGTATAGACCAGTTCAACCAGAACCTACAGAATTACTTAGATACCCAGGCAATAAATAATCATAAATATAATTTCATTGTTGGGGATATGAACATTGACATCCTCGACGAAAATGACAACAGCGTCAATGACTACTTAACAGTCATGGAAGAGTACGGGTACGAATCTCTCATAAATGCACCAACGCGCCTTGCAGTTTGTCTTGACCACATCTTCATTAAACCCTGTATTATACAAGATATCGAATTATCAATCCCGATAGTTACTCTCACAGATATAACACATCACTCAACCATTATTGTTCAAGAAGTATTCGGAAAAACACTGAACCAAAAAATATGAGAAAAAACACCATAAGACAGCTCAATGAAAAAAAGTTTATTGAAAATATAAAAAACACAAATTGGCACAACATTATCTCAGATAGTAACTTGGATACTGTAGTTGAGAGATTTGTTGCACATTTACAATATGAAGCTGAGCAATGCACCAGTTATATACCAATAAAAGGAAACCAAAAAAAAAGAAAGATTGGATATCTACATCTTTGGTCAAATCAGTAAATAAAAAAAATAGTATGTACCTACAACTCAAAAACAACCCAAACAATTCACGACTCAAAGTTGAGACAAGAATTACAAAAACACGCTTGTAAAGATAATAGAAAAAACCAAAAATGAATACTATAAAAGAAAAATTAATGAAAACAAGAAAAATGCTGCCAACATGTGGCGAAACATAAATGAAATGTTTGGTGGAGATCAAAAAAAAAGTTGAAATAAATTCCATAAAAAATGAAAATGGAAACATGGTTAATGATATGAATGAAATTGTAGACATTTTCAACAGTACCTTTATCAACACAGGAAAAAAACTTGCAAAAAAATCAAGAGAGCATCAAACCATAAATTCACTGAATATATAAACGAAAAATCTATATTTTTGAGTCCTACAACCCCTAAAGAAGTTTCAAGCGTTATAAAAGGACAAAAAGCACCTGGAATTGACATTTTAAAGGGTGAAACATTAAAATTAGTTGGACGCTGATAAGCAATACAATGTCAACCAACACCGTAGCAATTTTTAGAAAATGGCGCGCAAATTGTTCTTAACAATTTCAGATAATTTATACTGAGGCCTGTAACCAAACATGAAAATATTACATTTTACTTCTTTTTGAGCAAGTAAAAAATGAATTAGTGCAACCAAAAATTACGAAAAATTGTGAGTGCATCGCAAAAAACACATTTTTTTATGTTGCTAAATGTAGCATTGACTGTTAGTTTCTGAAGAACATGTTATGACATTTGACATGTTTTTGCTTAATGTGAAATAGTGGGTTGCAATTTGACTGTCTTAATGTCAAGAAGCATAAAGCACTATTGCTCAATTGCTATTGGGGTGAAAATTTTAATAAAATAAGTCGTCAATAAAACACGTCCTGCATGGGCGCTACTGAACGAAAATCTTTACTCAGTCTGGTAACCGTGAATTTTTTTTACGGCGACAGTTTTCCATTACCTTGATGTAGTCTATATAGACGAATCTGTGTCTTTAAGGCGCATTCAACATCACCAAAGTCTGAGTCATTTGGAAGGTAAGTATAGCCAGGTTGTAAAAATCTAAGTTTTATTTTTTGCAGGGATTTGTGGTTATGGAGAATATGTGCAAGCATCAGCATCATTTTAATGCTTCTATTCTGGCCACAACATCAATCTGACCAAAGAATAAGTTTAGTAGTATTTGGTTTCAAATGCTTACTTATGAACTTTTGTATACAAGATCCTACCTCCTGTGTGTCACGACCAGCTTCATTCTGAAGCCATATGTAAAAAAACCCTTTCCAGTACTCCCACAATGTATACCTAAATTGTGTATGTGTATGTCTTCTCCCTCCTCTGAAGATTGTTCTGAATCAGTTTGGTGATTACTATGTACCGGGGGTGCATCTGATTCATATCCATCCAATCGTTGTTCTTCATTAGAATCGACTTTTTGTGCAGCGAGCCATGATATTAGCCACTGAGAAGAAATATAAAATAAGTACAAATTTATACTATTGATCATCAATAACTCACCATAAACCATTTGTATTATTCTTTTTCCACGACTCATTATATCAAACCGATATTTACAACAAAACACACTTATTCGCTCAATGAGTAAAATGTTCACAACACAAAATTTATACTACGCGGTTTGTCGCTCGATGAGAAAAATGCTCCCGCAAGTAACGCTGATGCATACAGACTTACTCAAAATGAAGCATGCAGGTACTGACTGAATTTGCTCAACACGAATCGTTGAGGTAAGGATAGAAACTCAGCTAGACGTATGCGCAAAGTTATTCAAATCGGCGTTGCCAAACTGCAACAATTTTACCAAAAATGTAACCAAAATGCTCATATAGCGACAAATGACGGGTTAAGATTATCAACAGATTTCTCATTTTCTAAATCAAATTCGGAGCAACTAGTATCAGTATCGCTTGCTTCAATTTCTTTTCTTTTATTTTTCGTTAACTTTTTCCTCTTATTTTGGGCCTCAGACTCTTCAAGTCGTTTTAGGTAATCATCCCTAGTTATTACATGCGCCAAATTAGAGTTAAGCACTTTTTTCTTTTTAACTTTGGTACTAGATGGCCTTGCAATTTTTTTCAATAAAAGTTCTTCAAAAGAATTATTCTTAACTTTGCTAATTTCATTCGATCGAGATGTGTCACTCTCGCCATAACTATTAGAGGTCGATGGTTGGGCAGCGACTTCTAAATTCAGTGCTTTTTCGTCATTGACGTTAGAGTTCTTTGGTTGAGGCAGTTCTGTGTCACACAAATTGAAGTTGCAGGTTTTAACAGCAAGTCTATTAATGGGATTTTCGCTAAGCAAACGGTCATCATACAAACCTGTTACTTGAAAAGATCTTTTTATCAAATGTTGTGGCATGCTGGTCCAGACCTTGCCAACTAGAATAGAAAATTCTGCCTTGCTCATACCGACCCCATAATGTTCTCTTTGCCACTCTGTTACTTTTTCATCCCAATTTTTTTTTAAGGTGCCAAATGGTATTGCATCTAGGGGTTGTAGAACGTGTGTGGTGTGGGGCGGAAATTTTAGCAGACAAATATTTTCTTTTTTAGCTAGTTTGATTAGATCTATGGATACATGCGACGAATGACCATCAAACAAAAGCAATAGGGGCCTATCTTGCGGACAATATTTTAAGAAGTGATTTTTAAACCACGACAAAAACGAATTTTCTGTCATCCACCCATGTGGAGTGGCTGCGTATCCGGTATTCGGATAGGCTTCAGATGGCATCCAAGCATCCCACAAGTTTTTTGCTTTATATAGTATAAAAGGAGGCATTTTGTCACCATTGGCTGAGACACAAAATAATATTGATGTGTTGCTTCTTCCACTACCGTGGGTGTGTCTGAATACAGGCTTATTTTTTTTGCAACCACCTTAGTGTTTGAAGGGTCGCTACACAAAGATGTTTCATCTAAGTTAAATATTAGCTCTGGATGGTTTAATAAATTTAAAGTTTTAACACTTTCTTCATAAATGTCAAAAAACCCACTGATTTTTTCAGGGGTAGTTTGTTCTGTGCGAATACTCTGCCTCTTAATGGGTTTCATGCAAGATAGCTGGTGCCTCTTACAAAATCCTATAAACCAATCTTTTTGTGGAATTCCATTTTTAAACCTAGTTGAAATATTATTTCTCTCAACGTATGTACCAACAAGATTTAGTATTTCTTTCCGTGAAAGACCGAAACCCCAACGATTTAATCTATCCAATCTATCTATCTATTCATTTTCTGTCTCTTTCGGCAGATCTGGAACTTTTCCTGGACGATCCCTCTTTGCTGCCGGTCTATTTTGCCACCCTTTGCATCTAGCAATCAATGTACTTCGCGGAATGTGATAAAAAATGGAGGCTTTTTTTATACGATAGATGACTATTCTCAATAGCATCTATTGCTGCAGTTAAGTCATCTCTATTGTATGCTTTTGTTTTAATCGATTTTTTCTGTTTGTCCATTATCAATATGTATGTACCTAAAAAGAACTTATTTTAGGATAGAGTATTTAGTAGGAGGTATAATTGTGACACAAGTGTCACAATTAAGCTATTTGGATAATCACAATAAAACCCACACAGTGTTTTTGGAGTATAAATGTGACACCCCTTCCAAAGCCATATTTATTAAGTTTGTAGGTTAGATAGTGGTAACAACTAAAATCCTATCCTCCTACCTTATACTCCAAATAACACTGTTGAAAGTTGACGCGTTTTACAAAGGATCAATTTTAAAGTGTAAACAAAAAAATTCATATATATTGCACCATACCTTTATTACGACAGGTCCTCATAATATGCACTCGACCAGTGTTGCCAACGCTGCTCATCACAAATACTGGCAATATTACTATGGATTCCTGGAAATCACTTGCAGAAAATTTGATATTACTTACATTTTACTGCAACTGTCTTGATCAAAATTTACAAACAATACATCTTTTCTGAATTAGTGAATCCGGTTTATAATGGGTAGGTTACTGCGCCACAAAATACTTTTAATTACTCTGTGACTGCGCCACTAAACCAGAGGGATAAAAGTGTCTGGTAAATGAAATTTTTGATTGACCAAATGTTGTATGCTTTCAGGGGCTCATGTTGTTCTAAAATTCTTCGACAACATGCCTCAACTGATAACCACCTCGTTTGGCTTGGTAGAAGGATTTTATGGAGCTCGGTACCAAAAAACAACTGAAATTCTTTAACTTTCAATTGTCTGGAAGAACTTCTACTAAAGTGTGCCCCTATGTTTCGTAGAACATCTTCTACTCTTTTTGGAAGCCTTACTAGCTGCAAGATGCATCAAATGGCAAGAGCATTTGATACAAGCGATCTGTGGCAAATCAGCTTTCAAATGAGAAAATATACTATTCTCATTTCCAATCATAACGTTGGTTGTATCACTTGCAAAGCCCACCAAATTATTAAAAGGGATGCCTTTTGATGTTTGATGTTTTGAGAACTTTATATAAATCATCAGCCTTTCCTGACTCTACCTCCAACATATCAAAAAATTTGGTGATAACTCTATCGTCAATTTCAGAAAAAAATATTACTGTGCCTATATCCGTTGTTTCGTCCATAATGAGAGAAAAAAACATTCCAGGCTTTCTTAAAACTGCAAATAATTCCTCTCGGAAATATTTTCCTGAATTTTCTCTTATTATAGTTGTGGCTTTCGTTCTCTTACATGTTAGAGCCTTTGCAACAGGTGAATCTTTGAAAATATCTGAACATACAGTGGTCAATGTATCCATTACTGTAAATGGTAAATTACAATAGGCCACAAAACCTGCAAGTTTTATTTCTGCATATTTGACAGCATCAAATTTAGGTGTTTGTGCCATTTTGGCAATGTCACTAATGTCAGTACATTTTGAAACTTGCCCGGAGCGCCAAATGTGTTTCTCACGTTTACTGTGACGATAAATATCATTTTTATTGGGAAATATGTCCATATTACACAATTTACAGAAAGCATACTCAATATTATTATCTTTGGGTTTATCAGATTTTTTTAGCCAATTTTTGAAACATTCCAGTTCTAACCATTCTTGACGGAATCTATAATATCTCTTGATTTTTCTTTCCCTTGAAATAATTTTTTCGTTAGTCTCATAACTGCTATTGCTGGTAATGTTTGATTCAATGCTTTCGACATCGGCAGACTCCTAAAAGACTTGTGTTATTAGACAATCATCATATGAATCAGAGAAAAAATGTATACATACCTCTCTAGATGTTCCAGCTTTGCTATTCAACTTCAACCATTTATCCATTTTTTTATTCACATTTTTCTTCAAAAGAAATTTTTTTAAGTTATTAATTAAAAAAATGTCTTGTGAGGCTCAAATCTCAAATACACAACAATGGATGCAAAAAGTAAAGATGAAGATGTTACGATGTTGATGTTAGATGAAATAATTTTTGACAAAGATTTAGGTTAATTAGGTTCGACTTTAATTTGACAGTTATCAAAGTACTGCTGTCAATGAGACGTGACAGATGACAGAGCATTGCCCAACATGGCATAAAACAGAAAACACAGAATACTAAATTGGTTCAAGAGTTAATATCAATGACGTATTTCCCTCTTCATTCATTGCATGGCCAACAAAGATAAAAATGTGATCTGGGTGTGACCATTTCTTGTTCACAATCATGTCATCTATTGGTGAGCCGGATTCCTTACAAAGGGCTGGAAATTCGCTATTACTCACAAAACACTGCAGAAGGGTAAAATTACTTACAAATCCAGGAATTACTGGCAGATTGGCACTCGACGGCAACAGAAATCCAACTGGAGGTGCACCGGCCAGCGAGATAGTGTAACGGCGTTGTCATGTCGCCGTGCGCGGCGACATGACAAGTGGGATGTGTCACATTTAGCCACCTGTCACAATTACCCGAATGCACTGTAGCTTGATTTTTTTTTCATGGAGAACCACGTGGGAAACGAGGTGAATTTAAAAGTTAGTGTGGAAATTGGTGTTTTTTATCAATTACTAAGCTAATTTTGTGTGAGTGCGACCCTACAAAACATTAGTGAGTCAAACTGTCTATATTAATTCTATTGGTGCTTTAAGTTGCAAAACTTTCACTTGCTTAGCTTTGTGTAGTCTTAACAGTCGATGGGGGACGAATCTCCCGGTCCCCCTGGGGGCCATTCCTCAGATGCAAACATGACAATAGATAATACAAACCTAATATTAAATAATCTTCTATCCCCTTCCTCTCAAACATTTATTAAATCCTTGCATCAAATGTCCCCTGCACAGTCCCAGGCAATAGAAAAATTATACTCCGAACTCAGTATTCTATCAGAACAATTTAAAAATGACCAAACTATGCTTATCCAAATTAATGAATTGTATCGAAAGCTACAAAGGAAAATTACCTACACCAACACTGATTTTGGACCTTTCTTGGTTATGGTTGAGAAAAAGCAAGGAACCTCATTACATCCCATGGATTTGGGCAAAATATTTCACCATGCGAATATTAAAAATATAATAAGCTTTACCAAAAAGGGTAATAACCGAATAGGAGTACAGTTTTCCAATCCACAAGATGCAAATGAATTGTTAACCAATTCAACGATTCTTTCGAAAGGCTATGCAGCATACATACCTCAACGCTTCATAACAATTAAGGGTATCATTCGAGACGTGGGCCTATCAATTGATGCAGAAGATGTTATTGAATTTGGTAAATCCTCCCTAAAAATAATTGAGGCTCATCGATTCAATAGGAAAATTACAATTGATGGAGAAGTATCATATGTGCCATCCACAACTATGCTAGTTACTTTTCAAGGTAACACAACTGCCACATGATGTAAATATTTTTAAATATTCTACACGAGTCGAGGCATACATACCGCCTATCCGTCAATGTCAAAACTGCCTTCGTTTTGTCCACCCAACCAAGAACTGCCGAAGTGCAGCACGATGTCCTCGTTGAGGAGAGAACCATAACAGTAATTGTACGGCTCCTATCAAATGCATCTTTTGTGATGGACAACATTTAGCCAACGACAAGAAAAATTGTAAGGAATTTGAAAGGCAGGGTTTAATTAATGAACTAATGGCACATAAGAATATGTCTTAATATGAACAGCACAAGTATATCCTTCATTGAAACGAAGAGAAGGTCCACGATCCTTCCAGCGTAGCAGTCATAACTTTCCTTCTATAGCCCATAAAAACAACAGTGAAAACTCTTACGCCAGAATAACAACACAGACAAAACGCAGGAAACCGTCTCCAATAGAAAAGCCAGGATATGACGAAGTAGCTCATCGAAACCTATTACTTCCTCAATCACATCATACGCCTGTAAATTCTCCAATCTACAATAGTTCCTTTTATCACAATACCACTCCCTTGGAAACTACAGTCCCACTTGGAGTTAATACCTCAGATTCCTCCAATGGAACTGCCAGTATTTCTGTGATACCAAACATCCCTTCTGAGATTAGAGACGAATCAAATCACACTTTTCAACAAAATCAAGTTATCAAAGACTTTTTTGGGAAGCTTACATACAATAACAAAACGTACAAATAGTAATTATAAACACAGTACTTATATTATGTTAATTCATTATAATTTTTATAAAAACAAAACAAATATTACAACCATAACTGCCGCTGTCAACATTGGTGATATTTCAACATTTTCAATATATATTAGGGTTAAGGAGAGGAAAACATTCTCGTCTTCTTCTTGTTTTTTTAACTCAGACTCGATGGCAACGTTAGAAAGTTATAAATGCCACGATTCGCGTCACTTGAGGGATTTAATTCCCTGGCTGATCAAACCTAAAGAATGGGATTTTTACCCCTGTGTTGGACATACCCTTCAATCGACATATATCCTACCAGGGTATTACATAATTCACAAGTTAATATTTTTAGCGATCGCTTTATATTTGATATTATGTATAAATAATCAGTTGTCGGAAGCGTCCGATTGGGGAGTGCATGGCACTCTGATCTCTAACACTCATATAACTAATATCAACGTTAGGTTTTTTCCAAACCACAAATACTTGACGCACTTATTGAGCAGCTGGATTGTGAGACCAATAAAACGATATTTCAAAACCTATCTCAATAAACAATTGTTAATTAATGGCTTTAAAGATTCTTCATTGGAACATACGTAGTTATTACCAAAATCATGACTTATTGGTGTCATACATTCGAGATCACGCGGTGGATATCATAGCACTCAATGAAACTTTCTCCCATTACTCCCATGGAAAACCCTCATATCCAACCCAGTATACCATTCAACATAGATGAATTGCATGCCGCCCTTCGGTACAAACGGGACACCGCACCGGGTCTGGATCTCATAACTTACAGTATGTTGCAGCATTTACCGCAGAACGGATTTGCGAGTCTTCTGAATATTTTCAACAGACTCCTGAATGGTTCCATTACCATCCCAATGGAGTGGAAACGGCAATTACTCTGCCTTATTTCAAAATCTGGCAAGGATATATCGACAGAGTCGGGTTGGAGACCCATTACCCTCACATCTTGTCCTGGTAAACTTTTAGAACTCATGATAAAAAACAGATTGGATTGGCACGTGGAACATCACAATTTGCTAAATCCGCTACAGTCAGGCTTTCGACGAGGTAGAGGCACTACTGAGAATCTCATTGGAATTTACTCTATCATTGCATCAAATTTAGCATCAGATAATAACGTGGTAATGGTCTTGCTAGACATCAAGGCAGCTTACGATCACGTTCTCATACCCAAACTGTTGGAACGATTGGCTCAGTGTACAATTCCACATGATCTCGCTACATTGATCGGGCATATCTTTACTAATCGACAAATTAGCATCCAAGATCCAATCACAGGGCGCATAATAGGGCCTGAATCTGCTAACCGAGGTCTCCCACAAGGATCGCCAATCAGTCCTATCCTTTTCAATATTTATAGCGATCCCATAAAACATTTAGTAGAAGACCAGGTATCTTCATTTGGGTATGCTGATGATCTAGCATTGATAAACGTCGGTACAGATACTCGAAAACTTATACATGATCTCAATGTGTCTCTGGAGAGAATTCATAACTTTCTGGAAGATTATGGGCTATCTCTTTCCATCAATAAGTGCCAAGCAATTTCTTTCATCAATAAACACATGCCCGATGTCCGCTATCATATACTCATCAACAACAAACCTATTCCGTGGTCACAAGAGGTAAAATACCTAGGCATAATTTTTCATCATCAGTTATCATGGCGCCCACATATTAATATGATTTGTGCAAAAGCACAAAAGGGAATAAATCTAATGAGAACTCTATGTCGGACGTGGTGGGGGGCCGCTCCTTCTACCTTGATCCTACTATATAAAGCTCTAGTTCGCCCACATCTTGACAGCGGCAGCATATTTTTTGGCAGATGCTCAAAAACAGTTTTGTACCAGCTCGATAAAGTACAATATCAAGCATTACGCGTAGCCTTGGGTTTAATGAGATCAACACCCACTACTATCGGAAAGCTCAGAGATGCCTCTTGCTCACAGGCGAAATTGGTTGGGAGTGAGATGCATTTCTAAATTGTTATCTTACGTGAATCCTAATATTCATTCCGTTATGGAGTTGCATGATACATATATTCAATATCCTACATATTGGCGGCTCAATTGTCTTCCCCCCATCCTTACAGATTAATACCCCACATCCCAGATATTATGTTGCTTCCCAATTTTCCTTGTTTCCGTTATAGTTTACATGGTCAAATATTCCCAATTCCCCACCATGAAATGAACCTCTCCAAAGAGAACGACAACCACCAGGATTTTCTCAGACTCGCCCAGCAACAATTTGCCAATCAAACATATTTTTTCACCGATGGATCTAAAGATGAACGCGGTAATGTTGGCATTGGAGTTTTTTCACACAACCTAAACCATTCTGGACGATTACCCTCTTTCTTTTCAATATGCTCAGCTGAAATAACAGCCATCCAAGAAGCAATACAATATATTGTGGACAACGATCTCAAACACGCAGTTATTTTTAGCGACTCAAAAAGCGCCCTGGCAAAAATCTCCCGGTCAACTATATCGGCAAACAGTGATTACCTTTCATTACGTACAAGACAACTGATATACAGAGCCGTCGCAAAGGGATTCAGCATACATTTGGCATGGATTCCTAGTCATTCCAACATCAAGGGTAATGATATAGCCGATACTTTAGCCAATATTGGAAGAAATCATCCACTCTCTAATCACCCTCAAGCAGACTATAGAGAGTTTCAAGCATTATTGAAACATAATATTTGGATAGACTGGACCAATCAATATAGCGAGGACGGACAATTCAAAGCCAAACTTTACTTTTCCTCCGTACCACAACCTTACAAAACTCCATGGTTCAAGGATCTGGCTACTAGTTCTCGTAAAGAAATCGTCAATATGTGCAGAATTAGGAGCACTCATTCCCTCAATAAAGCGCATCTCCACAAAATTAAGATAGTTGATGACGACCGCTGCGAATGTGGGGAAATACAGACTCTCCTACATATATTCTTTGCCTGCCCTAATAATTCTCATAATATACAAATACTGCATGCCTCTCTTAGCATCCCTCCTTCAACCATTCAGCCTCTTACCTTCCACGATATATTTTTCAAACATATATCACCATCTAACATACAAACCATATCCAAATTCCTGATTGCATCCAATATAAAGCTGTAGTGATCAAGACAGACCTAATACTTGTGTGCATGCAGTGCTTCGCCAATCATGACCTGATCGTAGTGTCCATACACGTAACCGTAGTGTCCATACACGTAACCGTAGTGCATCACCTCACATTAGTGCTTACACTCTAATGCAGGAGGACATTGCTTGTTAACTGACCTCAAACTACAGTCGAACTTTGTTATAGCGCAAAACCAAGTGGGGTTTGGGTCCAACTCAGATCCACTTTAGTGTGGGCTCCACCTGTTGCAGCAACATGATCCTGGAACTCCTGGCTGGATAGCCCTGGCAGCTGAAGCCATTAATGGAAAAAGAAGAAGAAGAAGCACTGTAGCTTATAATATTTTAGTTATCAGATTTGCAAAACAGTTGCATAAGGACACATTGTACATTAATTTAAAGTATTATAGTTATAGGTCACGAATCCAGATCAAACCAGTTCCAGTCAAAAAGAGGACGATGTTAATACAACTGACTCCAAGCGACCAGGAGATGAAAACGTAAACAGTGAATATCACCTATGAATGATTGTAAAATTTAAAACATTTTTTGTGATTGTGTGATTTGGAATGAAGTTACTTTTCATTTCACTAATATAGTAATTGGTCTTCTGAAAAATGATAATAGAATTCAAAACATTTATTTTGACTTCCTGGATTGAAACAATATAAACAATTGTATTGCTAGTTATACCAACAAATGATTTGAAACAGAAAGCGCACGTTTCACAACGGATAATCGACTTTTGATACATATGATAAGAACTCGATATAGTGAATTTCATTAGTTCGGACTTCCATTGTCTAAATATATATGAAATGATTTGAAATCCCTGAAATATATAATATTAGACAATGGAAGTCCGGACTAATGTAATTCTTCATGAAACATTGTCAACCACCTTAAAATAAACTTGATATAATTTTGTGACTTATTCCCTGGAAAGAAGTAGTGCCGGGAGCCGCTGCTCTTCGTCAATCGACTGTGACTTGGCCAAGGTCGCGTATTTATGTGCATTCTACATAAATGTTGATTTTATTAAAATATGATATTTCTCACTGTTTGCTATCATCTATAGAAAACCGAGAAATGTAAGTTTTTCTGACCTAATTTTGGCTTCCTTACCTATTTACTAAATGTTCAGAAGTATCTATCAACCAAGTAAATATATTAGTGTCTGTTCAACTAATGCGGTGAATGAAATAGTCAAAAATTACTTTCAGTCGGCATCTTTGTAAATCATTTTGAAATAACAATATTCTTTCCAATAAAAAGGTTTATAAGTAATTATAAAGCAATATTATACCATGTTTTCCGAAACTATTCGAATTGCATATAGAAGAGGAAATAAAGCTTGAAAGTTATCTCAACATTTGGACATAATTTGTGAAAATTTGTTTTAAAGTTTAGTTTATGGTCCTAGAAACAAGGGTCTGAGAAATCCCCAAAAATATATTTGTTTTGATCCTTTTTGGGGGATATTTTCTATATATATATAATATATATATATATATATATATATATATATATATATATATATATATATATATATATATATATATATATATATATATATATATTTATGGACACATTGGGGTCGCAATCTGGCATGAACGCGGTTGATCGAAACCAATTGGTACCATGGACCCAATGATTCCATGGATTTTTTAGGATAAACGCGTACTATTGGGATCACAAGGCGGAGCTAGGGCGGAGCTTGATTAAGAAAAATTAATATATGTTCTACACATTCAGACCATTTAATGCTGCGATGCCAAATGGTCCGGTGTACATGTATAATTAATTTTGAGCTATCATTACATATTTATAAACGTTTTATTATTGCTATCAAAGGAAGATGATGAGTTGATCCATTAGGTGTAAATAACTGACAACTAATGAAATATTGCACGAATAAAAAAGTTTTTGATACAAGGTTTCATAAAGCCGCGACATGAGTTTTGTTATATAGTAGCTTAGTCAGGTAGGAATGATTTCTGCTTGAGAAAGCTATTTTGTAATTGAGAACGTTTTATAGTGAAAATCTATCAGCAAACGGTATTGGTGAATTTTGAAATCGATTTTCAGTTAAATTCAATTTTTGTTATATTTACAATAGTGGAATTTTCATGCTGATATTCTTGAATAATACTTTATACATTGCTAAACACAGGTTGTCGTCGAGGATCCAGTGATAAAAATTGAATTTTCATCTCGTTTTTGACAAATATTGTACATGAGAAACGAAATGTCGAAACAATTTTTTCAAAAAAGAAAGTTTTTGGCTTTCTACTACTCTATCTTGATAGAAAAAATAAGGATGAGGAAATCCCATTTTTTTGAGAAAATCTATCAAAAATCGATAAAAAAATGTAAAATCGAGTGTAATCAAAAAGTTGAAAAAAGACACAAATAAATGAAAATCAATGAAAACTCTTTAATGAATTGAAGTCGCCGAAAAAATGTAAAATAGCCGAGAAATGAAAAACAGGAAAATGGACTTTTGTTTTTGATTCATTTTTATGTTTCATCGGTATTTCAAAATTTCACTTTTTTTTTGTTTTTTTCTGTCGATTTTTCCATTTTTGTCGATCTTACAGTTTCCTAATTTTACGATTTTCCAACGATTATTCGATTTTGCAAAAAATTGTCAAATCGACAAAAAATTGTAAAATCGATAAATTAATGAGAAATCGATGGGAAATTTCTCAATTAACGATCAATTCTGAAAAGAGAAAAAACTAATAGGAAAGAAAAACAGTAAAATCGATAAAATAATTGAAAATGCTACATGAAATCGAAAAAGTGACAAAAAATTCGAAAAATATCCGCGAAAAACCGAAAATAAAATGGAAAATTATAAAATTGAAAACCTGACCAAAAATTACGAATATTTGAAGAAATCGAAAAATAAATAAAAATTATTGAATCGTAAAATTGATAACCCAATTGAAAAAAAATTGTTTTCCTTCTATTTGTAATAAATTTTTTTGTCGATTTGGAAATTTCGAACGATATTCGGAAAGAACGTTGAAAAAAATAAAAACCGAATATAATGTGGAAAATCATCAAAAATGATTGACGAAAAATTGAAAATTCGACAAAAAATTTATAATATCGACAAAAATAAAAAATGAATGAAAAACTGTGAAATTGACAAAAAATATAAAAATTGAAAGTGTATCAAAAAAAAAAACCCGGAAATCGAAAAATATCGACTGATAATCGAGAAATTGAGAAACAAGTGAATATCAAAAAAATGTAAATTCGATGAAAAATCTTTAATTTGGAAAATTGACAATTACGAAAAAAAGTATAATCCACTAAACCAAAAATTGAGAAAAATGGACAAAATGAAAATTAAGAAATCGATCAAAATCAATGAAAAATCGACAGAATCAAAAAATGGAAAAATCTACAGCGAATTGAAAATATCAACTGAAAATTTGAATTGAATAAAAAATAGAAAAAATTGCCATGGAACAAAATATTATCGAATAGTATGAAAATAGATGGAAAGTCGTTTGATTTTTGCACCATTTTTCAGATTTTTTTTGTCGGTTTTCGATTTTAGCTTTCGATTTTGCAATTTTTGGTCGATTTAACCCATTTGGATTTTTTATTTTTCGGTTATTCTTCTTTTGATTGGTTGAGAATATTAAATCGACAAAAAATTGGATCTATCGAAAAAAAAAAGTTGGAACAGAAAAAAATCGAAAAATCGTTGAAAAGTATCTCAACTGAAAAAATATTGTTGAACATGAAAAACAAAAAATGAACAATAATTAAATCGATATTGAATTGACAAAAAGTGGAAAAAATTCATAAAAATTGAAAATATCGACGAAAATCTGAAAAACAATCAAAACATTGTTAAATCGACAAAAAATTACAATGTAGAATCAAAAACTGTTGAATTGACGAGAAGTTGTAATATCGATGAAAAATTGTAAAATCGAAAATAGACAAAAAAACACCAAAAAATTTGAAAAACGAACGAAACATAAGAATTGGTAAAATATCACACCACTCCATTTATTTTCTTGGTTTTCGATAATTTTTGTTTTTTGTCGATTTCTTCAAATTTTTATTTACTTTTCAATTTTCTGTCGATATTTTCAATTTTCTGTATATTTTTCCATTTCTTGGATTCTTTGGAGATTTTTCAGTTTTCATCGAATTCGGATCAATATTTCAATTCCGTCCATTTTCAATTTATGTGAATTTTAGGTTTTATTTATTTCGAAGATTTGATTTTTTTCAACGATTTTGTGAGAAAAAAATGAAATAACGAGAACTTAAAAATTCGTCATATCGTCAAAAATCGAATAGTCGATGAAAAATTGAATTTTGTACATTTTTTCATTTTTGCTCGAGTTTTTAGATATTTTGTCAAATTTATAATTTTTCATTCATTTTCAGATATATCGTCTGTTTTTTTAAATTTTTTGTAAATTTTTCATCTTTTTTACTATTTTTCGTTCTCATCCTTTTTTTTTTTTGTATTTTGTACAATTTTTCGTCATTTGAGAAATTAATTATTATTCGATTATTTTTCTACTTTCCTTTTTATTGTCTATTTCACAATTTTTCGTCGATTTGACATTTTCAGTGATTTTTTTGAGAAATAATTGAAGGAAAAATAAAAAACTTCTTTTTTGGTCAATTTTACGTTTTTTAAGGACAAAACACAAGCTCTGCAGGAAAATCCTCAAGGTGCTCGGTTTGAGGCTGGTGCTTGTGCGATTAGTGATTCACGTTGGATCTGAATCACTGGATATTAAATTCATTTGAGAGAATGTTCTCATTTTTCGAATCTCGTCGATGTTTTCAATTTTTTTATTTTTGGTTTCTTGGTCATTTTCTTATCAATCAATTTTTAGTCAATTTCACAATTTCTTGTGGACTTGATAATTTTTCATCGATTTTCCGAAAACAAATGAAAAACCGAAACAATATCACATAATCGTCAGGAAAAAACGAATAATCCAAAGATCAATGAAAAATTTTCAAATCGAAATTGTAGAATTGATGAAAAATTTTAAGATTGACGAAAAATTGAAAAATCGAAAAAAAAATAGGAAATTCATGTTTTTCGTTTTTTTTGTTGATTTCAAAAAACCGATGATTTCAAAATTTCTTTCTTTGACTCTTCGTTTTTGGCGTGTTTGATTTGGTTTCAGTAATTTATGAGACTTTGAATTAGCAATAAAAATTTCATATTCTGTGAATTTCTAAATTATTTCGAGACTATGTAAGAATAATTTACAGCATCCCTTGCATGATGCACTGGAACATTAAAGAAACCGAATGACACACATGACAGTGCAAATATTCCAGATGAAGTACTCTTCAATTCATTTGCTACAGCAGCAACAATCACGTGATATATTGCAATTTAATAAAAGTTTTTTCATAAAAATGTTCATAGAGTGTTTATTGATTTGAAGAGTTCTTCACGTGTTTCGTCTTAACTTCCATCAGCCCCAATAATTTAACAACCACAATTTTTAAAATACCTGACTATTTTTGTCTTTTTCCAGCTGTTGCCAGTCCATCACGACATTCTCTGAGTCATAATTTTGAACTCATTTTCCAAAAATATCATTTTTTGCCTTCATATCACTCAAGCAACTAAATAACTGTTTTTGGAAGACTAAACATTCGTGAAATTATTGTAGGCGGGGATATCATAGAAAGTATCAAAAACACCCAGACTAGTGGTCTACAATTTTTAAACCGATTCTCTATCTGACGTTTGGAATTGATCCCTAGTATGGACTCATCAGTTATACCTGATCCATAAAATTTATCAGATCAGCCATCTCTAGTTCAATTTGTGATCTGTTTTCGAGAACACTTATTGTTTATTAACCTCAATAGGAGTCCAAAACAAAGCAGGTAATATCAGTACACTAACCTCTAGAGACAACATGTACCTTGAACAAATGAACACGAATAAATTATCGATGGCTTTGATAATACGGTCCACACATTTTTTTTAAGGTTCACAGTGATACCTCTTTTTCTTTCAAATTACATACCTTAATCAACAAATTTTTTTATCGACATATCAATTATGTCTCATTGTCACATATGTATTAGCTAAAAATGAATCTATCATAAGTGAGTCATACCTACAATTTTTGCTATATCAAAATAAAATTTGTTTAAGATCGAATTTTTCACCTGGTATATTTTAACATTTTTTGAATATTTTTAATAATTGGATGGTGATAAGCAATAATGTGTTAACCAACATTCTCGATATTATGACTAAAGGGCGTTTTTCGTTGGATTTCACTTTACTTCTAAAGGTTTATTTAATATTATGAAATTGAAAAATATTCAAATTATATCATTATGCTTTCTACATTTTTTCATTGTTATCAGAAAATCACAATTGTGACTATTTATTGATAAACACTTTCCAAAAAATCTTCGAAAAAATGTTTTTTCCTTATTCTTCCTCAAATTAGTTAAAGTCCGATCATGGCGATCTAGTTACAATAATAAAAGTGACTCTAAGAAACTTCATATTCCGTTTCCTCAGAGACACTCGCATATTATTGGGATACAAGGTCATCAAGGAATCTTTACAACTTCTCTACATTGATTCTCCATGTAGTTATTGGGGTTATGAAAATTGAAATTATGGGCAATTGTTATCAGCATGAATGAATAAATTAAAAAAAATATTTTTCAGCATGAAATGAAAAGTTTTTGAGGAGTGATAAATCGAAAACTTGAAAAACGATTATTTTTTTACTTTTTTACCAAGATTTTTGGAACAGAAAAAATTTAAAAAAATTCAATGTCTGAGGTTTCGTATAGAGAATTTTCTTGTTTATGAGGTAAATATCACATTGGCCAAGTAAGTTCATCTGACCACAATAGAAATAGCCAGTGTCAAGTTTTTGGGTAATGTGAAAGTTTAATACGCTCTCCTGGAAAGTCAGGATTCCCTAGAACCAAGCCACCGATTCAATCGGGAGAGACTGGTTTGATAGTAAAAAATTAACAAGTCTTGGATAGAGAATTAAAATATCTATGAAACGATGTATCCCCGCTTCTATTTGAAAAAATACTCTATAGTGTCCTAGTGGCAACAAGTGACGTTACGTGAATTTTGTCAGACCTTGATATCTAGTCCCGTTCAAAAGTTATGAGGGGTAGTCAGTCCATTTACTACCGTGCTATATATACAAAAACTTCATAGTCGTCTGTAGAATATTTTATTCAAATTACATACCATGATGCAAAACTTAAAAGTACTAAAATTATCCAACCGAAATAAAAATATTTTTGAAAAATATATCCTCCGTCATCAAGAAAGTAATTTGAAATTCGAAAATTAAATTCAATATTGATGTTAAAAATACTACTTGAACTAAATAAACCAAAAATATATTTCCTGTTTTTCAAACTCGAAAGTTCAACATCACTTTTAATATTGGTTAAGAACTATTTTCAAAGCGTGCTCTAAATGTGCCACAACCATTTCCGGAGTTCCTCTATGCAATTGGGGATATTTCTCTATCGCTTCGCAAATTCATTTGCGGCTTGGATATACTCCCTTCTCAACGTCTTCTCCAACCAACTCTCTACAATTTTTTTCTCAGGAGTCGACCAAGTTAGTCGGGAAATTCCAGTGTCAGCAAAATGATCACAACTCAATTTTGTGAGGAAAATTCAAATCCATATGTTCAAAAAACTTAAAAACAAACTGAATAACTATTTGGAATTCAAAAAACAGAATGAATGATTTTTTATACCAAGAGTTCTATTCACATTCAAAAGTATATGTTTCTCACTTCATCAATACTTTTATAATTGTTCTATTCTCAATTATTAGTTTAAAAATTTGAAATTGATTTTATACCTTGATCTTGTTGAACGGGTGAAGGTTTCACCCATGCCTTAAGTTGTGCAGGTGTTCGTGAATGTAAAACTTTACATTTTGTGATCATTTGTTCACACATGTCATAATGAGGTGATTTACCGTTTAGTATATTTTCTTTGAAAATATTTTTGGCAGCTTCTCTCTCCTCTGTCGACCAAGATTTTTTCGGGTATGCTTAGTGACATATCTGAAAAGTATATTTTATTAATATTTTTGTATTATTGAAAAACAACTATGAAGAGCGGGTAACACAACAATGTACCCGTTGAGGTATCGCAGAAATGACAAAATGAAGAAAATCTGAAAATAGGAAAGTGGTTTTTCCGGACAATAACCACATACCAATCCCATCGAATATCTCCGTAACTGGACGAGCCACATATTTTTCATGAAACCGATTTTGTGGTACTCGACGAGTTTCACAATGAAGTTCCAATAAATTTATCGACGAGATTTATAGTACGGGAGATATGGTGTTTTTTCATATAATTTCCATTTTTTCCCAAACGACTGGATTAATGGAAAAATGTCAAGAAAAAGAATCAAAACCAGAAGCTTGAATAAATTAATTGAAAAAAATATAGGTAAATGGTTTTATTGAATATAAAGATAGTAATATTGAAGATACTGTACTAGAAGCTAAAAAATTATTCGCTACGTCTGAAGTACCAGTCCTAACTGCTCTCCTCATCAATCTAGGGCAAGGATCAGACAAAAAATAAAATCGTTGGTCGTCTAAAATGTCTATCAAGTCAACCGCTATATCAATATAAATGATATTTACATATTTACTCAGGTGACGCTATGCCCAAGAATTCCATTTTTTGTCCAATCAATGCGCTAGATGGATGAAGAGATTGGTGTGATGACTGGTACATAGGACCTTCCAAATTATTTTCTATCTTTTAGTACATTATCTACATCATTATTATTTTATTAAAACCGTTCAATTTCGACTTTTTTCACCTTATTTTTATAGACTTTTACATATCTCTGATTATTTATTTCTTCTAAAATAATTTTTTGTTACTATTACCTCATTTGAAATAACCCATTTCAATTTTCTGGGTTAAAATATTTTGTTTGTTAGCGCATTCATTCATATTCTTTATAATTTCAAATCATTCTACAATTTTTTAGATATTAGAAGTCATAACCTCTATATTTCAACAAGAAATATTTTGAGTCAATTTCAAACACTCATTATTAGCTAGCATTACGTGATCTTCATGTAATATATTATAGAGTGTTCATATTCAGTATTAATATTGAAAAATAATATAAGTAATACTGAATTACAAATTTGAAACAGATAGGAATAATTTAAGAATGAATTATTCCTTTATAATTCATTCTTAAATTATTCCTTTATATTTTCATTTGTACCTCAACATTCTGACACTAAAACCTTAATTCCCACCTTTACGGTAATCATTAGACTGAAAAGTCATACGACCTGAGTAAATTCAGTCGTTTTTCGGAAAGCCGGTACCATTTTGAAATTACAAAATAGTGAAAACCTAACTTTTCCAATGAAATCGTGAAAAAGCTATTAGGATTTTTGCCAACCTTCTCAAATTTATTGACACTGATTTTACTGGGACTATGTCGGCAAAAACCTAAATTATTGTTCCTATCAATCGTTTTCTTTTTCTGGGTTTTGCTTTTTTGATGATGGGAGTGACATTTTCATCAGCTTCAGATGGTTCGTCTTCTGATCTAGAACTATTGATATCTTGCTCTTTGTTTGGTACATTGACAATTTCATGAGAAATATCATTCAAACTTGAGTTTCCTGAAGCGAAATCTAAAACTTTTGGCATTATTGAAATATCTTTCGCCATATCAGGTTGACACACACACACACACACACACACACACATATATATATATATATATATATATATATATATATATATATATATATATATATATATATATATATATATATATATATATATATATATATATATATATATATTTATATATTTATATATTTATTTATATATATATATATATATATATATATATATATATATATATATATATATATATATATATACATTATCGGACACCTTACAATGTCTAACCCAGTCAATAAAAATTGCAAAGATTTATGATCAGTAATAATAAACAAAAGTCTTCCTAATACAAGAACACGCCACTGTTTCAAACAATGCACCACCCCTCATAATTTTTTTTCGATAACCGTATTACCCATCTGATTATTCTTTTAAGGTTTTGCTAGTGTATGCAATCACTCGTCTTTCATTCGTCTCTCCGTCTATTTGATAAAGACATCCCCAACCGCGTAATTAGAACTATCACATTGTACATAAAATTCTCGATCGTAGTCAGGATGAAAATCATGGTGACCGGTAAAAAAGCATTCCAAATTTTTTGAAACGCTTCTATTTCTTCCTTTGTCCAACGCCATACGGTACCCTTCTTCAATAATTCTAATAAAGGTATAGTCAACTGGAAATCTTTTTCACAAAAACGATTGTCATAATCTACTACTCCCCGGAAACATCTGAGACTTTTTATATTTTTCGGTATTGGAAACCTTTCTATCGTATCGATCATCCCTTCGTCCATCAATATCCTTTCTGATGTTATAATGTGTCCTAGAAACCAAACTTGATTTCTACAAAATTGTGATTTCTGTAATTTCACAGTGAAGCTTATTGAATACGATATTCAAGTGACTCATATGCTCTTTAAAGATATCCGAAAAAACAATCAAATCTTCTACATACACAAAAGCGTAATCTAAATCACCCAAAGTAATTTTCAAACATACGGTCACCAATGGTGAAATAAATTTGGTTTTTTCTGGTTTTATAATGTCAGTATCCAACATCGCTTTTATCTGTCTTCTTACTTCGTTTTGATAGACGAAGGAAACGGGATAAGATGAGCAACAAAATTGATTTCTGACTTTCAATTCTATGGAATGTTCATAATTATTTACGAACTCTGGGCTTTTCGAAAATAACTCCTCAGGTTTTGTTAAAAGATCATACAGTATACCTTTTCCAGAACCCTTTAACTGACTCATTTCTACAAATTTTTGAAAATCTGTTTCCGAGTACTTATATTTTTCTGTCGTAAAATGTGTTTTTTTGATCTGATTGATTTTTTCCCCTAGATGGGGAAGTACAAATCTAGTACGAGAGACACTACATCTCTCATCTTAAAACAAAACTGCATTTAATATTTCTTATCCTGAACTTCGACACCCAAAACACTTTTGTCAAAGTCTAGTTTTGCCTTAACCTTTCTCATTAAATCGACACCTAAAATAATGCTATTGCTTAAGCCCGGTACGATCAAACACGATATTTCACAAATGACTTCCCCTAAAGATATTGTTAACAAAACTTGCTATTGAATTCTTTGAGATTTTGCACCTACTGCAAAAAATTTTGAAGTTTTAACTACCTAAATCTGTAAGTAGATTATCTGACGGGTCATCAATAGATGTAATGATGGTGTGTACATTCCCTTCGTTTCTTTATAAATTTCTTGAAGTATTATTATCATTACTCCCATTGCCTTGCTTATCTCGAAAGATTCCCCCTCTCTTATTATTATCAAACCTATCATTAGTATTTCTAACACCCTTATTATCTCTAGCACTTTCTTCCCTTGAACCCCTTTGTAGACGCCAGTTGACTGGTGTTTCGACCCATGTGTCATTAATTTTTCCTAAATAAATTATTAACCTTTTCAATCGTCTTCAACCCTTGTGTAATAATACCCCGTTGTATTTCCATTTGAAAAGTGTTTTGATATCATTTCAACCAACTTTTTAAGAAAAACAATCGGATGTGTTTTTCCGTTAGGATGACCTAACTCTTGCCAATTTAAAATGTAACTTTTATCCTGTATCACATTTTGAGTTGGATTATTATTCCCAGTTCCCCCCAAATTTTCCAAAAACACCCTCGATTCATTATCATTTTGTGAATGTACTTGACTTTCACCCCCCTATTCCTTTTTATCTACCTTTTGTGCTGAAAGTCCCGCTGTTTGTCTCAAATTTGTCATATCTGACGTTAACTGCCAGAGAGCCTGAACTAAACCTAACAATTATTATTTCCCGAATTACTAGCATCCCCTCAACAAAATTTGAGTCATTTTCCTCTTCCATCCTTCCCACATTTACTACTTTTTTTTTGCAGTTGTGTTTTTACTATGTTTAGGCATCATACATTTTGAAATTGCTTGCCGTCATTTCATATTGTCTAAATATACATTCAATATCCCGTACATGCAGTAAGTAATACGATTTTCCAAAATAAATCTTCCGTACCGCAATAATATTCACAATAAAATAATATAATGAAACAGTCTCACCAAATTGTCCCTTTTCTGTTTACTTGCTATCACTTGTCGCCGGCTCGCAGGCTAGGTACCTGTGTCCTTTTCTCTTTGCCGTTTTTCACCGCTACTCGCTGATCATCCAATGTATATACAGGCTGATTCACGGTGGATGGCACATTAGACGTTTCTGGTGAACCAGACAACGGATCACTTTGAAAATTTAATGGAGGGCATATTCGGACATTCTCTAGCCAACTAAAATATTTTCGACAATGCGGTGTTGCCGCTTCTATTAGAAAGCAGTAGCAACTTTGATTTTTCAAATGGAACACTCTGTATATAATATTATTTTTGGAATCTCCAACAATTGCCCGACAACTTTTCTTGATATTTCCCTATACCTATCTGTTACCGTTTTCGAAATAAAAATTAATTTCAATTTTTTTCTTCGAAAATCATGACTTCTGAAAATGCCGATATCTTTTAGTTAAGAAGTACTATGATATCGAAATTTGGTTTGGAGTTAGGTGATACTTGGACACTTCCCACACGTCAGCCTAATCTCCGTTACTTCAATACAGGGTGGTAAGAAAATACAGTTTTTTCGTTTGCTTGAAAAAGTTGCTGGAATTTGATTATTTTAAATGGAACACCCTGTATATTATTGAAAATTCGGAAAGCTGCTGAAATTTGCTTTCTTTCTATGTATATCATACCTATACCTAACTAGTCAAGTTTCGGACTTATGAACATTTATTTGTGAAAATGTCCCTTCAGAATGGTATTTCCATTCGGTATTTGGTAAGCAGGCCATGATTACTATTTGACAGTAGCGTTGTGACATTCTCCTAATAATATCGACATTTTCGTCACTTCAGAAGTTGCAAATACCTTCAAAACGATGGAACAAAACTATTCAAACGAAGTTCTTATGAATTTGTTTATTATTTTTGGACAGTGTGACAAAATTATCAGCAGAACATGTAGAAAGTTCAATGAAATGTATCCGAATCTACTGCCAATGAACCTCAAGAAATTTATACGAATTCAGAACAATTTCAATGCATTTGGATCAACTTTAAAAGCACCAAGAAACTTGCCTCGACCCGTAACTTTCGAAGACAACCAGATTATTGTCTTAGCATATTTTCACGCATTTCCCGAGTCATCGATAAGAAGTGCTGAAGAAGATTTGGGTATAAAATATTCATCGGTTCAAAGAATCTTGCGAAGACATAAAATGCATGATTATAAATTCACCAAAATTCAAGCAATGAAGCCTCAAGATCCTCAACAGAGAGTAGAATTTTGTGAAATGTTATTGACACGCATTCAAGAAGATCCACTTTTTTTAAATAAAATTATTTGGACTGATGAATCGAAATTTTCGAGAGAAAGGATTTTCAATAGAAAAAATCGTCATTATTGGTCCAGTGAAAATCCTCACGTCACAAAAGAAGCTGGATTTCAAGAAAAATTTAGTTTTAATGTCTTCTGCATGTTGATGGACAACAAATTGAGGTACGTGATATACGAGGAGTCATTAACATCCAGAAGCTACCTGAATATTTTGGAGAATACTGTAGACAGTTTCGTGGATAATCTGTCACTCGAAGATTATCGAAACTGTTGGTACCAACTAGACGGAGCTCCTGCACATTGCACAAGAGAAGTGAGCGCAGAACTGGATAGACTATTTGACGATCGGTGGATGAGGCGCTTGGGACCATGGAATTGGCCAGCGAGATCACCCGATCTTAATCCATTAGATTTTTATTTGTGGGGAATGTTTAAAGGAAAAGTTTACAAAATACACGTGCGTTCGAGAGATGAATTGTTAGAAAGGATTGCCCAAACATTTGAAGATTTGGATCCCAATGAAATCAGATCTGCCACCACGAAAGCAGTCAACACCCGCATTTTAAAGTGCTTGGAAGTGAACGGCCAGCGATTCGAACATATTTTGAAATATTCCACATGATTGTTTTACTTTTTTATAATTATTCATATCAATATTTCCAATTTCAAGTTTCTTGGTGCTTTTTTAAAGTTTATCCAAACATATTGAAATTGTTCTGAATTCGTATAAATTTCTTGAGGTTCATTGGCGGTAGATTTGGATACATTTCATTGAACTTTCTACATGTTCTGCTGATAATTTTGTCACACTGTCCAAAAATAATAAACAAATTCATAAGAACTTCGTTTGAATAGTTTTGTTCCATCGTTTTGAAGGTATTTGCAACTTCTGAAGTGACGAAAATGTCGATATTATTAGGAGAATGTCACAACGCTACTGTCAAATAGTAATCATGGCCTGCTTACCAAATACCGAATGGAAATACCATTCTGAAGGGACATTTTCACAAATAAATGTTCATAAGTCCGAAACTTGACTAGTTAGGTATAGGTATGATATACATAGAAAGAAAGCAAATTTCAGCAGCTTTCCGAATTTTCAATAATATACAGGGTGTTCCATTTAAAATAATCAAATTTCAGCAACTTTTTCAAGCAAACGAAAAAACTGTATTTTCTTACCACCCTGTATTGAAGTAACGGAGATTAGGCTGACGTGTGGGAAGTGTCCAAGTATCACCTAACTCCAAACCAAATTTCGATATCATAGTACTTCTTAACTAAAAGATATCGGCATTTTTAGAAGTCATGATTTTCGAAGAAAAAAATTGAAATTAATTTTTATTTCGAAAACAGTAACAGATAGGTATAGGGAAATATCAAGAAAAGTTGTCGGACAATTGTTGTAGATTCCAAAAATAATATTATATGCAGAGTGTTCCATTTGAAAAATCAAAGTTGCTACTGCTTTCTAATAGAAGCGGCAACACCGCATTGTCGAAAATATTTTAGTTGGCTAGAGAATGTCCGAATATGCCCTCCATTAAATTTTCAAAGTGATCCGTTGTCTGGTTCACCAGGAACGTCTAATGTGCCATCCACCGTGAATCAGCCTGTATGTGTGCATATGCCGCTCCTGTTCTAGCTCGTCCGACTTGGCGCCTATTCTTCGATTCCTTGCTCTCGTAGTACTGCTAAATTTGTAATTTCCTTTTCTTGCCTCTGGTTGGACGAATTATGTATTGGAAATTGAGAACTTAGTTTTTAAAAAGAAAATCGATTTCACATAAGACTCAAAAAAACGTTCATTCTCTTCGAGAGCAGTACAAAAAATAAATCTTTATTAAGACAATTATTACTAGATTTGAAATATAATGAGTTTGCTGACTGAAAAAATAAAGGAGTTATTTTTTGAAGTTGTGGTTTCTGTGGATTCACAGGCTTTTTGGTTCTCATTGAATATTTTTTGGAAATACTGCTTCAAGTTCGGCAGTCTGAGCAGTATCACGATGACGATGATTCAAATATTATAGTCCCAAAAAAAGGTGTTGTTGGACCTTGGTTTTGTTGCGATTGAATAGGATTCAGTTGATTGGCTATTCTGTCTATTTGGTACAGTTCATAAAGGTTGATTTTGGTGAAATTCGGGTTGTCGTAGACTTTTGGAGTTTTCAAGTCCGTCATTTCCAATTTGGGTAAAATCATGGGTTTTCCTTGTTGGATATAAATGTCATTTACATATTTTGTATCATGGATTTGGATTTCGCATGATTGTGGGATTCTGATCAATACTGGAGAATTGATTTCTAGGTATTGATCTATTTTACATTTGGAATATAGACGTTCTTCTTTGAAAGGGATTATCAATACTCGATCTTGTGTTAATTGTTCTACAATGGGATCTTGCACGTTGATTTCCAAAAGGTGGCATTTATCTGAGGCTTTTCCTCCAAAAAGGTGAAGTGTGCAGTTATCCGGAGGCGCAAAGTTCTCTGGGCAGTAATATGTGTTTTCTAGGAACGGGCAATCTTCTTTTTCGAACTGGATATCGTCCTGGTTCCATGTCAAATATGGGTATTTGGGAAACGACATCATGTGATTTTGGATAATAGGATATACATGATAGAATTCAAAGAATGTGGGCCTAACAATAGGGACGTGTATTGCAAAGATCAATTTGGTATTGACGAAACTGACTTGCGTTCCTAAACATTGGTAATACGTGAGTGTATTCTTAAAATTTGGAAATTGATTTTGGTTATATATTTTCATTAAATATGTCACCATCTCCTGAAGTTCAGTAGTAGATACAATTGAATTATGCAAAGTGTTCAGTTTTGAAAACATAATGGCATTTTCGATATTATCTATAAAGTTTATCAAATTCTGACAGTCTAAAGTTCAATTGTAATAATGTTCCTTGAAAACTAAGGTAATTATCGACATTTCTTATTGTATCACTAATCGTTACCTTCGTAGATTTAAAGTGACGTATTGCTAATATTTTTTATTTGTTATCTGTTTGAAAAAAACTGTTTTTCCGTTAATCAGTTGTCGCCCCCATATGAATGACAACTCTCAGAAGTTGAGAAACTTGTGCGATCTAAGGACTAACGAGGTCTTACCTTTTAACGTGTGATTATGAAATATAATACTCGCTCTTATAGAATGGAATATGTGGGTCACACTGATATTTGTTGAAATATGTAGATCATACTGAAATACAATTTGTTGAAAGTTCCTTCAAATCGTAAATTTTGATGATCTTTCTCAGGACAGCAGATGTGAAGTATTGTGCTGTTCATGTTTTATATCTCTAATGAGATATTACTTTGGTTCCTACAAAATTGATTGTGTGTCATACTGGAATACGATTTGTAGAGTGAGTCTTCAAATCGCTAGATACATGATTCTCCTTCAGAAAAACATATGTGAAGTGTCCTAATATTTCATATTTGTTATAAAATATAACACTGGCTCTTATGAAATGGAATATGTGGGTTATACCGATATATAATTATTTGAATGTGTCCTCCAATCGCGAAATACATGATTCTGTTTCAGAGAAATAGATGTGAAGTGTCGTCAGTAACAAACCCAAAGGTTTGTTACTTACTTTGGACCGAAACTTGTCAATCGAGTTCCCATTGAACTAAGAAGAAGAAGAAGAAAAATATTGATGAACGCAAGAAAACAATTAGGTCCTTCGTTGATCACAACTTTTATTTCTTAAAAGAAATATTTGAATCAACTCACTGAATAATGTCTGAATTTTTTTTATCTCACTTAGACCTACCGAGTCGCCTGATTGTCTGGTTAAATCCTTCTTCGGGTTGGTCATTGCTTTGTATTATTATTATTTTTTTATTATACATTTTTATTTCTTACTGAAAGGAATGAATAGTTTTTTTTCTCAGTTACATTCATCGTTGTGTACAGATCTGGGCGTTTCCCAAGAACTGAACATTACTACTTATTTATTGTTATTTATTTATTTTTAAATTTACTGTAATTATTATTAAATATATGCTAACTATAGACAAGAATATGTATCTGAATTGAATGAATCGATTGATTGATGAATTATTATGAAATATAACACCCGATCTTATAAAATGGAATATGTATATTATACTGAAATACAAGATGTTGAATAGATCTTCAAATCACAAGATTTGATGAACTTTCTCAGGAAAACGGGTGAGAAGTGTTGTACTGCTTATATTTCATATCTTATGGGTCATATGAAGTTGAAAATGTGGGTCATATCGAAATATGATTTATCCTCCTCGGTCTCACAGAGTGAGTCTCAGTAGATGAACAAGACGGTTACGAGCGCACTTCAATGTCGTGCGTCGTTGGTAAATATTTCATAGAGAGACTTTAGTGAGTGGAGTTTAGTGACATAATCGATGCAGAGAAGGGTGGAATGAGTATCGGAGAGATTCAGAAAGCGTGGGCCCCCTTGGGACTACGCCTCACCGCTCAGGCCCTCTTGAGACTCCGCATCACCTTTCGGGCCCCCTTGTCATGTGCTGCTTGATTGAAAAAAGTTCATCGGAATGAGAATCGAACCCAAGACGTCGGTATGGTAGACGTTGTCCTTAGCCTCGACGCCAACGTGGAATATTGAAAGTAATTGCGAATGGTTGATATTTATAGCGGTTATTTTGTCGGGAACGAAATTGACTCATTCATTATACTTGACCGCATTTTTTAATTTTCATAGAATGTTAGGGAAATTGTAAAGTGATCAACATTTTGAAGATAGGAAAATATACTTGACTGCATTTTTTGATTTCCGTAAAATGTTGAGGAAATTGTAACGTCATCAACATGTTGAAGATAGGAAAATATACTTAGATTTGGGAAAGAATTAATATTTCATATAAAGGTGTGCGTGTAACACTGATGCCCGTATGCACCGTGTACACTTAATCGGGATTAAAGGTTTAATCTAGATAAATGCTTTAATTTACCATGCACCGTACTAAAAGTCGGGCTTAAGCTTTCGAAAATCTAATCCTCCGTTTTTCATGGATTAAACTTGGATTAGTCTGTAGAAACGATTTTTCTAACCTAAAAATAAAAGTGTTTATATTATTTTGCGTTCTTTCTCTTACAAAAAACTCAATTATTTATAAAGCAATAATGGAAATCGAAGATCAGTTGTTTGTGGATGATGACCATGATATATTGGACATAATTAATTTTGGTTTTCCAAGAAGACAGTGGGAAAGAAGTGAATACTTTGATACATACCATGGACAACCTTTCTTTTTTCAGAAGATTTAGATTGCAAAAACCTACTATCCTGAATGTTCATCATGTAGAAGAAGAAATTGAGTATGACAATGATAAGTAAGTAGATATCTACCTACATACTGTAGTATTTATCAGTACCTACCTAAAATATTAAATAAAATTATACTCATAGAAACAACAGTGTAACACCAATGAATCAACTCTTGACAACCTTAAGAATATATGCATGCAGAGGACACCAGCTGGCCATAGGAGACTTTATTGGAGCCCATCAATCCACAATTTCAAGGATTGTCCATCGAGTTACTAATGCCATTGCCAGGTCAAGACCCTTATTTGTAACAATACCCAATGACAATGAAAGACTTCGTGTAGCGACAGACTTTTATAACATAGCTCGGTTTCCTCGGGTCATTGGCTGTGTGGATGGAACACATATTAGAATGCAGTCTCCAGGTAACAGATTGAAAATGTGTTATAACTGGATAACAGTGTATGTTTGTAGGAGGTGAGCAGGCTGAAGCATTTCGCAACAGAAAAGCCTTCTTTTCTATTAACACCCAGGTAATCTGTGATGCCAAATTAAAAATACGAGACATTGTTGCAAGGTGGCCGGGATCGAGTCATGATCTTACTATATTTAATAATAGTAGGATAAGAGCTCAATTTGAAAATAATGAATTTCAAAACTCTATCTTATTAGGTAAGTACTAAAGTATATAGTCATTAGTAGTTATCATTTGTTTTAATTATGTTAGCAAGAATGTAGGCCACATCTATTAAGTTTTTTAATATAAATTTAAAGGTTGTTTGGTTTAACAATTTGTTAGAAATTTTATAATAACACATCTGTTTTATTACATTTTTGTAAAAATACACCCTGTATTCTTTTAGTTTGATTACATTATTTGATTTTTTTTAGGTGATAGTGGCTATGCCAATAAAGACTATCTATTAACACCGCTTTTACATCCAGACAATGAGGCAGAACACCTTTATAATGAGGCCCATATACGCACCAGATATTCTGTAGAACGTGCCATCGGAGTTTGGAAAAGGCGCTTTCCTATACTTGCATATGGTTTGAGGTACAAACCTGAATTTGCAAGCAATATAATAATAGCAACTGCAGTTTTGCAAAATATTGCAATTGAAAATAACGAACCAGTTCCCCCACCACCAGAAAATATTAATGAAGATGAGCTCAACTACCTCATAGAACTGGGAAATATTGAGGATTTACGTAACGACCATGAAGAAAATAGAGCTAATGTGAGGCAGCACCTAATAAATAACCATTTTGCAAACCTGTAACGTTGTTATAAAATAAAGACATTTTTTAAATATTATTTTATAATTGAGTATGAAAAATATGTTTATAAGACAGTGTAAGTACATTCAGAAGAAAAAAATGTGTAACCTGCAGAAAAAAAAACTTAAACTAAACCAAAAAAAAATGAGTGTACCTACATACATATCTTTACACAAGCATACAGGTGTCCCATAATTTCAGGCTCAAACTTAATCATTTAGTTGTGGTGTAAGGTGTAAATGCAGTGGTTAATCTTGAACCTATAATTTTTTCACACCACAAAAAAAACAATCCTAACAAAAAACATAAATTTTAAATTGTATTAATTTTTGAAAAAAAATCTTATTTACCATCATGTGTAAGCAATGATTTTTTGTAACTAATTTCAAACTGCAAAAGTTCCAGTTTTAATTGCTTTTTTTTGTATCTAATCTTAAATTTTCTTCTTGCAATTTTAACATCCTTAATTTATACTGCTGCTCTTCCTTTGCATAATTCTGTGATGCAACTAATGCTAGCCTCTTATCTAGTAAGATATTGTACTTTTCAGCTATATCTGAAGATGTCAGAGCTCTTATACCTCCTATTGGTCGCCTTCGATTGAATGGTTTTGCCTTTGGGGTGCTGCTATTCTTAGTCGATACTGAGGTTGATAAGGATGTCTGAACTTTTTCAGTTTCTTTTGACTGGCAAGAGGGAGATACCATCAATTTTTGGTTCACTGGTTTTTGTAATATACCAGGCGGGCATTTTCTATATGTCTTTGCTGCCCTGTTTTCCTCTTCTTTATTCAATTCTATGATAAAAAAATCTAGAAACTCACATTATTCTCAGAATCAGTTTCTTCAATTAAAGAACCAGTAGCAGGATCAAACTCGTAAATTTGGGTATCACATTCTGTTTTTCGCTTTTTTTCTGAAGGTTCCAATATTCCTGAATTGTCAGAGTCAAATTCTGAATAAAATCCTGATACAGTATGTTCATTAAGCATGCTGATTAAAATAGTGTCTGCTGCATCCAACTTCGGATCAGGTGGTGGTGGTCCACCTCCTGTTATATATGTACTTTTCTTAAGATCAGCAAACTTCTTACGTAATTCTTTTTTTTTATTCGCATACAACCGTTTAAGTTGTTCACTACTTCTGTAGCATATGATGGAAGCCTGGCTATTAAATTCATTTTCAATTTTTGTCCATATTTTATTTTTATCATCAATTGATGTTCTGTTTGTTTGTTTGTCTTCAAGTACTTTTTGGTACTTTTTACAAATATTCATTAAGCATACCTTTTCGCCAGTAGAAAAATTAGGAATACGATTCCTTTCATTTCCTCTTTCCATATTTACAATACAAATGACAGTATTTTTAATAAATTGATGGATGTAGCTGTTACTACGTGGTAGGAGATCATAATGAAAAGAGAAATGAAAATTTCTATGTTTTTTACCACTTTTATTTGTAACTAACGTTACTGCAGTTTCGTCCTATATGGACATTCTCAAACTTATACAATAAACTCTTTTATTGTATTAGTTTGAGAATGTCCATATAGGACGAAACTGCAGTAACGTTAGTTACAAATAAAAGTGGTAAAAAAAATAAAAATTTTCATTTCTCTTTTCATTACGACAGTATTTTTAATAACTATGTTGTTGAACAATACAAAAAACGAGGTTATAATTTCACTTTACTTCCTTTTGACACTAGCTTTGCTATAATATGCAATGTTGCCAAAATGTTAATCCGGATTACCTAAACCATCCGCGGTGCATTAGTATTTAATCTAAAAGACGTAATTTAGATTAACTAATCGCGATTAAATTTAAATACGGTGCATACGAGCATGAGAGACACGTGCGACGTAATCGATGCAAAGAGAAGATGGAGATGATATCAAAGAACCCTTGAGAAAAAAGTCTCATTTAAATTAATATGACGCTGATATTTGCTTTTGTGAGATATAATAACTTTTCCCCAAATTGATGTGACAGAAAAAGATATGGTTGAAGTTAATGATTTTAATTCATGAAAAGAAATTATGTGTATTTTATCATAATTCCTGAATATTTATGTGACAACGTGCAAGCTACATTTTCATTCAATTAAATTCAATTCAATCGAATTCTGGAAAATAGTTATGTCTTTCAAACTTGGCAACAATACCAAGAAACGAGTAAGAAACACCACTGATGTTTTTCAATAATTTCAATAAATGTCAGCAATAGAAAATAATGTTTTTCTACATTCATAAAAATAAATGGAAGTTTCAATGATCAATCGCAACTGTTGATGTTTCCATTTCAATATGCTTCATGAAAAGATCCTAGAGGTCTCAATAACTTCGATTACCATCAGGATTTATCACGTTCGATCGAACATTACTTCTGATAAAAGGACAGTAACGTAGATAACAGAGCAGCTGTTGTGATATGATACGAGAAAAATAAAATATAGACAATACAATGTACACAACTGAAATTATACAAGGAGGCATACCTTCGAGTTCAGAACGGTTTTTCACTGGCTTCAGGAATAATAGGAACTATACTGACTATAAATTATTCTGGAATAACGAAAAAAAAAATAAGTGTACCTTTTTCTAGAGGCGAAAATGGATCAGAAAGATTGAGTGTGTTTCTACTGACGTGAAGTTCTCTGATCCTAAAAAGAGTGAAAGGGCCACAAAACCAACGAATAGTCAAATATCAACGGCCACCTTTTTCACTTGTAATGGAATCTTTGAAAGTTACTCCTTTACGAAATATTTTTTTAAAATCACAGACTTTTCGAAAGATTCTTGCTAAACTTGCACATGAGAAATCCTGATCATCGCAGGTCGATCGTCGGTTGGGAAATCATTCCCTTGAAGCCTACTTTGAAAAAGTTCAAATATTGGAACGAAGGTCCATACGCCAATCACATTTCGCGTTGACAATGCTTGATTTCCGATTCGCTCTAACATCAATGAAATAAATTGTGAATCAACCATAACGGAGTACCCGAAAATTGGAGAAACCATAATTTAATGATATTACCAAATACAATTGATAAATATTTTCACAAATTGGAAAATATTAGTTTCTCGTTTTAAAAGAGTGGGTGGAGTTTCTCCACTAGTCACTTAGAGTTGAAGTTTAGCCGTTTACTAAAATAAATCTGCTGAACAGACGTATTAACTTAGACCTAGGAAGCTGGTCAACAGATGGCTCTGATAGGGAAAAACTGGTCCAATTATTACCGTTTACCAATTACTCAACTACATTTCTATAGCAGGGGAGCCCACGATGCAAAATGGGGATTTACTCGAGCGTCATTGAGACATATTAGGTTGCAAAGCTTACATGATAAGAAGAAAAAAATGTTATATAATATATACCTTTTCATCAGTGGGGGAAGCGGCTATAGGTTTTCAAATATGTAAAAAAATACGATGCATGGACATACTCGAACGCGTCAGATATTGATAGTATCAATGTCCTACGTATTTTTAATAATGTTGGTATGGTAATCTGATCGTTTGCATGATGTGGGTGGTTGTACGTAAGGGTTAAAATTGAAAAGAAAAAAAAAATTATCGAGCGCGTCAGATTTTCTAAGGAGATGTTAAGTGCAACAAAAAAAAGGTCTCATTCAATAATCTGACGATTTTGATCTGACGCAAACTCGCGGCCATTATTATAATGTGCAAAAAAAATTCGCCATTTTGAAATACTCATTTGCGTCAGATGAATATATATATATATATGGTTTATCTTTATGTTTTAGACGTGCTGTCTCATAATCTGACAATTATCTAGAGGGATTCGCTTGTAACGGTACCAATTTGTTCCACATGGTATAATCATTCGTAAACGTCAGAATAACAATTTTCAAGCACCCGTAGGTCCCTCTCTCCTTTTTCGTTTGTAAACTGGTGGGCCGTGAGATTACAGATTTGAACTGTTGTTGTTTACTTTCATTAAATTAATAGACAGTACCTTTCCAATTGTTATTGAAGTACTTTCAATGTAGATGGAGTGTGATGTACCACCCTGCTCCAATCTTTAAATATCCCTTTCAAACTCTTTTTAAGTATATTTCGGCATCCTAATGGCGAAATCTTGCACATTTTAAGTTTTTTTGTAGAAGCGATCCCTATGAAAATTTATTTTCATACTTGCAACACACCTAGTAGTCAAGGTCATAATTAAAGATCAACTACCGTATCCCTGAAGGAATGTTGATATTTCATTTCATATAATATTTTGAATATCTTAGCGGAATTGTCTCTGGGAGGAAATATTCCCCATATTATTCATCCCTGCTTTTCCAATCGTTCAGTAGATTGTTCCAGTTTGGAAAATGCATTTAAATGATTTGGATATTCTGAAACAGCTCTATTCGATTGCCCATTGGTTCATCACACCTGTCCATGACGTATGGTCATGCGCTGGAATTCATATTATTCCGTTTCAATATGATTATCCTACGGATTCCATTTTTGAGGTTGCTTGGTGAATGATCTAAGAAGACCCGCCTGGAAAATTTGTTTGTAGAAACATCTCCTTGAGGATTATTTCTGAGGGTCTTCACTTAGTGAAAACAGTGCCTAGTTTTGCTTGCTTGGGTATAGCATTTGATGTAAATTGGCCTTTCACTCTCTTTGGAGGATAAAAGAACTTCACGTAAGTGGCACCAAATTTTCCCCGACTTTTCAGCATCGCCATTTTGGACCTTCAACTTATGTACTTTTCCTTCCTCTTATAGGACCTGTTATCGTTTCATAACTTTCTTCAGTTGGTGTTCACCATACAATCGGTTGATGATTTACTGGAAAAATTGAAGACATTACCCGAAAGATTTTGAAATAAAATTCCGATTGGGATTTTTGGAAAACCCTTCCGAAACTTGAAGGTAGGTTTCATTATGGTTCTTCCTTCTGTATATATCATAATAAACGTATACTTGTTTGACTTTCACGAGCTTGTGGTAAATTTATTGTCACCTCACAAACCACAAGAGGAGACTAAATCATCTGTCGGTAACAAATAAGACAGATGGGTATCCGCGGCTAAGCTAAACAGTGGAGACGGGAGTGGGTTAAACAACTTAGCAAATTTCAAATAGATCTTAATGGGGGCCAGGTAAATTTAATCCTCCAGATACCCTAAGTAACTCACAATATCAATAACTTACCAATTAATATTGGAAATAAAAGATGAAGATCCCCAATATGATTTATTCAGTAATCCTAACTTACATGGATTAACCAACAACGCTTCTAAGACAACAATGCAATATTCACACTACTACGCGATGTTCAAATGTCAATACAAGAACGCGGTGTATATAACCATGAATTCAATCAGCAATAAATTACGGTAGTAACGACTCTCAAAAGAAAACTACAATACGTCGAGTAAAACCACCACGAAAATTGAGTAGGTGAAATCGTAAATACTAGTATTGGAAGGTGAGACAAACTCGTTTGCGTCGCGTGAGCTCAGGCGTAAGCGCATCGGTGTCAACAGGCAATCGTGAAAGGAAGAAAATACCTCAATTTCTGTTTCACAAATGCATCACTATATCAATCTGGTATCAATCAACAAAATCTTTATCAATAAACGATAAACAAACACTATATCAACAGGTTTCAATAAACATAAAGGCAACAATTGTTCAAATAACTCAGTATATCACAAATATTCAATTAAATCAATTATAACTTGCGTGCTCCTTTTGGGCCACCCGGTATACGGTGTTAGGCTTCCCGTGGTTCGACGGAAGTGGATCACCCTGTAGTACTGCTGAGATGGATCACCCTGTAGTACGGCGGAGATGGATCACCCTGTAGCACCACCAAGAGATCACCCTGTAGGGCACGACAAGCTGGACCAGTAATGGATCACCAAATAAGATCCAGAAAGATAAATAAAAAAAGAAAGAAGAAAAAAAGGAAAACAGGAAAAAAAAAGGAAAGAAGAAGAAAAAAAAAAGGAAAGAAGAAGAAAAAAAAAGGAAAACAGGAAAAAAAACCCTTGAAGAAGAAAAAACCCTACGGAAGAAAATTTTCAATCAGAATCAGATAAAAACAAGGTGAGATTCAACCCCCATTCAATAGGACTATTTGACTAATCAATACCCCTGGTATATTTTCATCAAGCAAAGTAGCAAGATAACAAGAGTATATTTTTGGGTGCCCTGTATAACCATATTTTTAATATTTTAGGTGGATGATTCAAAATTAAACTTTAGCTTTACCCTTTTTTGTGTTTTTATTCACCATACTCAAATACATATATATATAACATAACCTTACATACTCTAAAAGACAGTTTTTCTTTTACTAGAGAACTTTTAATATAGAACTTAAAACTATGACTGACTTATGTCAAGAGACATTGTGACCAACACAATGTTTGGCTTTAGGGACTTTTTGGCGTCACCTTTAACACCCCCCTCGCTAAAATCCCTAATGCCAATGAGGAACTTAAAATTTTTAAACAAATCATAACTTAAACCTTTTGTTAAAATATCAGCTTGTTGATATTTTGACTCTATATATTTAATGTCTATATAACCCTTATCTAAATTTTCACATACAAAATGATACTTCAATTCTACATGTTTTACTCTCCTATTATTGCCGGGATTGTTCACTATAGATATACACCCTTGGTTGTCTTCATAAAATATTACCTTTCCTGGATCAAAATTAAAATCAAGTAAAAGTTTTCTTAACCATAGGCCCTCACATACTGAGTTACTTAGAGCCACCAACTCAGCTTCTGTGGTAGAAAGTGTGACACAATTTTGCTTTCTAGTTGTCCAGCTTATTGTGTTTGAAAACAATTTAAATAGAAATCCACTAACAGATTTTCTGTCTTGTAAGTTACTACCCCAATCGGCATCAACATAACATATAAAATTCAATGTATCTACTCTTTTATATTCTAAACCTTCATACATAGTGTTTTTTAAATATCTTAACATTCGTTTCAAGTGTTTCCATGATTCATCAGTTGCCTTGTCTTGAAGGCTGCTAAAATAATTTAGTGCGAAACATATGTCTGGACGTGAACCCACCATTAGGTACATTAAACAACCTACTAACTGCCTAAATGGTTTATTTGTTAAATTATTATTTTCAGGACAAATATTTAATTTTAATTTTTTATCTATTGGTGTGTTCACTCCCTTACAATTTACCATATCAAACTTAGCTAAAATTGTTTTTATATATTTTGATTGAGAAATATTTAAAATTCCTTCTTTCCTATCATATTTAATTTCTAGACCAAGGAAATGTTTAAGTTGCCCTTTGTTCTTCATTTCAAAACGATTCATCAACTTAGAAATAATTTCATTTAAAATTATTAAATTAGGCCCTGCCAATATTATGTCGTCTACATAAAGCAAAAGATACATTCTTTCACTGTTTGAATCCTTAAAATATAAACAAAAATCATTTTCAGATCTGATAAAACCTATTTCCAACAAAAAACTATTAATTTCATTATTCCAACACCTGGATGATTCCTTCAGGCCATAAAGGGACTTCTTTAATTTTAATATTTTACCTGCATGTGATGACATACCCTCTGGGTAATGAATATACACTGGAGACTTTAAAATCCCATTTAAAAACGCACATTTTGCATCTAATTGCAAAAAATAATAAGCTAATTGATTACCTAAACTTAAAAGTGCCCTTATGGTAGTCATTTTTGCCACTGGTGAATAAATATTTCCATAATCTACATTATTTTGAGCAAATCCTCTAACTACTATTCTAGCCTTAAATTTATCATCTTCATTTTTCTCCAATGGTTTTTTAGAAAATACCCACTTTGTATCTAAAATATTACTAATTCCTTTATTTTCAACTATTTCCCACGTTTCATTTTTGTGTATTGCTTCTAACTCTCTATTTACAGCTGATAACCAAGAATATTCATCTTTATGACCTTTTATTTCCTCATAAGTCTTAGGTACGTCTTCTATGTAATTTATGGCATTGAAAGCCATATATAATTCATAATCATTATACCTGTCTGGTAATTTTATCTCTCTTCCCCTCCTATTTATCATTTCAATTTCATTTTGTTCTAAATTTCTGACTTCTGTATTTCTTACTTCCTCTATATCTCTGACTTTCTCTATATCAATGGTATCATTTACTTTAATCTCATTTTCTGTATCTATTTCCTCTGACTTAATTTCTATATGATTTTGTTTAAGGTAACAATGATTCTCGTCAAATTTAACGTCCCGAGCATAAACTATTTTTTCTTTTTTAATATCCCATAACCTATAGCCATTTTTAACATACCCAATCATAATTCCCTTTTCAGCTTTTTCATCAAATTTTCCCCTTTTCTCCTTAGGTATGTGATAATATGCTGTGCTACCGAAAACTCTCAAATTACTCACATTTGGCCTTTTATTATACCAAAGTTCAGCAGGTGTGATCTTATTTTCTAAAGCCTGGGTAGGACTTCTATTTATAATATACGTTGCAGTTTGCACTGCTTCCCCCCAAAATTTCTTGGGCAACCCTGAATCGAATATCATTGCGCGGCCCCTTTCTACTAATGACCTATTCATTCTTTCAGCCTTACCATTTTGCTGAGGTGTAAAAGGGATTGTATAATCTACTCTTATACCATTTTCTCTACAGAAAAACTTTAAATCATTAGAAACATACTCGCCCCCATTATCACATCTTAGTTTTGAAATTTGACTGTTAAACATTGATTTTGTCATATTAAAATATTCTTTAAATTTGCCAAAGACTTCCCCTTTATGTTTTATTAAATATACTATTGTAAAATTAGTGAAATCATCAATAAATGTTAAGAAATAATTGTATCCCTCATTTGAAACTGGACTTATTGGTCCACAAACATCTGAATGAACTATTTCCAAGACTCTATTACTTTTACTTCGGGTTCCAAAAGGCAACCTAGACATTTTTCCTGTTATGCAAGGCTCACAAAAATCAACTTTCAATATAGGTATATTTTTATCAACTCCTTCTATTAAATCACCTTTTATTAATTTTTCTAAGCTATTAAAATTTATATGGCCAAAGCTCCTGTGCCATTTCATAAAATCATTATCATTGCTTATTACATTCAAACATTCAGTTTTGTTTACATTAAATTTTATTTCATACAAATTTTCTCTTTTTCCTAAACCTATCAAAATACCATTTTTATCATAAAGTTTTACTTGTCCACTTTCAAAAACAACCTTTATCCCTGCCTGCTCTAACCTTTTTACTGAAAGTAGATTTTTTCTTAAATTAGGTACATAAAATACATTCTTTATTTCACATTCAAAATTTTTTCTGTTTACATTACTAAAACCTACTATATTCCCTACTGCAACTGCAGCTAAATAATTATTTTGTTTTGCAACTGCTATCTGTATAGGGTGATCTAAGGTAACTAATTGAGAAAAAATTGTCTTTTCATTCACTAAGTGATCTGTACATCCAGAATCTATATAAAATGTTATTTCATTTTTACTTAAAACATTTTGCATTGCATTTATTTCATTATTAAAACAAATTCTGGGTTCATTTTTATTTTCAAAATTAGAAGGTTCATCTTGGTTTTGATTATTTTCATTTTGCACATAATTTGTGTTGTGTTGAAAACCCATACCTGTGTTTTGATATCCATTTTGATATCTACCTCTCATCTGGCCTCGAAAATGCCCTCTTCCATAATTTCTTCTATAGTTTGTAGTACCTCTATAACTTGTATTTCCTCCTCTATAGCTTGTATTTCCTCCTCTATAGCTTGTATTTCCTCCTCTATAGCTTGTATATCCTCTGTTTGTAGTTCTTACTCCGCAATCTCGTTTGAAGTGTCCTATTTTACCACATCTAAAACATCCCTCTGTCATAAAAGCTACTTGATCTGTACTTCCACTGTCTTTGTATTTTTCTGTCATCATTTGCCTCTTTTCTGCCTCACCCTTTAGTTTTGCTTTTACTTTATCGTAAGTTAATGTATCAGAATTTTCAATTATTGTCACAACTGTTTCATAGGACTTTGGTAACGCTATTAATAAATTACATATTATGTCTTGTTCTTCTAGTTTTAGCCCACTAGCCTTTATTTTTCTCAGTACCTCTTCGAACTCTGCAAGGAAATTATCTAGAGATTCACCTTCTTTCATTTTCATAGATAGTAATTTCTTTTTCAAAAATAGTTGTCCTTGAATTCCTTTCTTCTCATATATCTCTTCTAATGTTGCCCACATTTTATGTGCTGTATTCTTTTCCCTTAAATTTTCTAGCTGTGAATCATCCACACTCTGTATTATTAGTGACTTTGCTTTTGAATCCTTTTTTAGTAATGCTTCTCTTTCTTGTGCTGTTCCCTCGATAACTATTTCAGCCTGGACCACATCCAATACTCTGTTTTCATCTAGTATTCTTTCTAATCGAAACTTCCAATTATAGTAATTACTTCCATTTAATGGCTCAATTTGGAAACTTCTTACATGTGCCATTTTCACTTACGACTTATTGAACTTTTATTCCCGTTTGTCCAAAACTATTATTTCCTTATTATATCTCCTTTATTTACCAGTATCCTGGGCCCATAACCTTTTAATATTTTAGGTGGATGATCCAAAATTAAACTTTAGCTTTACCCTTTTTTGTGTTTTTATTCACCATACTCAAATACATATATATATATAACATAACCTTACATACTCTAAAAGACAGTTTTTCTTTTACTAGAGAACTTTTAATATAGAACTTAAAACTATGACTGACTTATGTCAAGAGACATTGTGACCAACACAATGTTTGGCTTTAGGGACTTTTTGGCGTCACCTTTAACACATATGACCCGTAAAAATCAAGAAAATTGAATGAGTGTTAAAACCTCTCTTCAATACTAATATTCAGTTGAGATATAACGATGGAACCAGAAATTACTAAAATCATCAAAAACACATTTAATGGTAAAATTCTTACCCTGGCCAAGGGGTTTTCTATACGTTTCTTCGTGTGCGGTGCTCTGCACGGAAGTCCTACTGGGACTTGATGAGTGACTGAGGGCCTTCTGTTTCTTATGAATCTAGAGACGAGAAACGAAGGTTGTAGAATTGAAGAGGTTATATCATAGCTAAGACCACATGAGAGATGCGACAGTGATTCAGACATACCTAATTTCGGAAATCCTTCCACCTGGCACGAGTTCGGTAACCGCCACAAATCCTCAAAAGAGATTAAGTTTCAGACTGCAAATATCCACACCAAAATGACCAATCAGTCTTCCACTAAACAATCCTGACTTGTAGAAATAATCCCCGTGAAGGATGGCATAAATACAACCATATATATCCTACAATCAGTCTGATGGTACGTTGAACTCCGAACCAAGCTCATCGAAGGCTAACTTCCGAATACTAAGACACTGCCACATCTGACAGCTAACCAGTTGTTGCCACAGTGCGTCCAATCTACACTACAAGCACCAAGGGGGCGCTGTGCACAACATCATAAATCTATCAATTCTTCCACAGCCACTTGAGACATCATCAACAAGTCCATGACCCATCAAAACTCCTTCTCAAAGCAATGCAACCCTAAAACAACCCTTGACAACTTGAGTAGCCGATCAATCCTCCACCCGTGAACAACTGTAGAACTAGTTCGGTGTAAGTCGACGGAACGACACTACGAAAGTTTGGCAGATGTCAACCAACAGCTGTCTCTTAACCTTGTTTACAAAATATTGTTCCAACCTATTTTCAACTATTTACCAATCCTTATTCATGCGATGGAATAGAAACATATAAGGTCAGTCGCCACATCCTTCCCTCTCAGTACAAATATTAGAGCATTCATATTATGCAGAATATTTACCGAAAATAACAAACAGTATTCGGAAACCCAGAGTTAATTAATATTGTTTTTCAGGCGATATGACTCTAATATGTAGTAATCCTTCTGGAAGTGATGAATAACAATCTATGCAAGAAATATTCTTGGGAAGGTATAGAGAATAAGGCAGACAACGGCTGAAAAATGATAGGCGGATCTCCAACGTCGATTGGCAATAGGAGAATGCGTAAGTACTGGTCAAAGCAGTTAGTCAGGGAGCATACATTTATTCTTGTACATTTCAGGTATGGTTTTCTATGGAACGGAAGATTCCCATTACTATGATGTTAAATGAATAAAATCAACTTGTAACTGAATTACATTGTTAATATCATTTGAATAAAAATCTTAAAAGGTAAGGTAGTGTTTTGAAAGGTCACATAAGAGCAGTTTGATCTAGTTCTAAATTGAAACGTAACATTATTTTCTTTATTTTTACATATGAGAATAATCACAAAGGTTATATATTTTTTTTTAATGAATCGGAAACAATTCATTCGGGTTATTCGTAATTTTAAAATAAATTCGGTTAGTGGGTTGAAATTTCAATTAATATTCATGTTAGAATTTTTTTTTAGCTAGGAAGAGGTTGCTAATTAATTTCGGAGGAAATTATTTCCCATCAAAAGGTGAATTTTATTTATCAGAATTGGTAGCTACGAAGTTGATTTGTAAATAATTAATTCCACGATTTCTGCAGTCCTCCGAATGTTTTTTTAATTGTTTTTTGTTTCATTCGTTATCGGCATAGATTTTGTCCTGACCTTCCGATCGAAATCACTAGCGAAATATGTTTTAGGTTTTTAAATTCTAATCATAATTACCGTTCAGGGAAAACATTCGACCGGTAATTTAATTGAATAGTTTATTTTTTTTTTTACATGAAACTTCATCCGAGAATATTTATTTTAGAATCTAGGGAAGGAAGGTGAACAATATTGGCGACAATTAATGTTTTCTTTCCTCAGTTTTTCAGCTTATACCGGTAAGCTGAAATGTGTTGTTTTTTTTACCAAATGATTATTCAGCTTTATTTTCATTATTGAGTTTAGTTACGTTGAAATTACTTAAATGAGTAGTTTCCTTAAATATTTCACTGCGAGGTTGCCAGATTTCATGGAAAGCACAGAATTTCGTAAAATAAAAATGAAAGGAACATCGAATTTTTTTAAAGAATTGAATCAGCACTTCTGTTATCCTGGTGGAAAAAAAAACAATTCATTATGTTTATATTATTTTGTAATGGTGTATTGGAAAAAAAATATTCGTGCAGCGAATATTTTTAACGGCCAGTGGAAATTTTCTTTTTTTTGTATCTAAATGCATTTGGTTTTATTCAAATGGGAGAAATTCTAACTCTTTGAATTCTTCCTAGGGTTTTATGGGGCAGTGCGGAAGCTGCATTTTTCTTTCATTTGGAACATCCGTTAGCCGAATCTGAATGAAAGCTGTTCACTCAATAGTGGGAAAATTATAGAAGAAGGACTTTGTTTTTTTTCCTCAACCTTGAGTTTGGCACTTCAGGATATATCAAGCCACGCAAGTAGACAGTGAATGATTCGTCGCTTTTTTTTAATATTTCTTTTCTCGCCACTTGCCATTATACCTTTATATATAGATAATATATTGTACAAAGGGGTAGAAATTAGTTTTATACTGATGATTTTATTTTATGTTTGACATACGTGAAACGCGCCTTTCGCTCTGGATCCAAAGCTAGCGGCTGTTTAATTTTGGGGTTATTTATGGTTTCTTTTGGTTATCTTGAAACCTACATTAATTTCTACCACAATTGATTGTGACTAATAATATTTCAACTCCAAATACAAATTGTATGTACATAAATATTATTTATTGATATGAATTTATATACTCAAAAATAATATGATGGTTTCGTGAAGTATTCATAATAAACCAGATCATTACGTAATTTTTTTTTCCTTATTGATGATAATTCAGTCGATTATGCCAATTTTTTTTGTGACAGATGTGTTTAAGTTCATTTGGTAATTTAGGAACAAGGTTCAGACAAGCATTCGGAAGGGGTAAATTACCTGGCGCCCACAATTAAAATTTACCTTGCATATTTCCCCCCACTCCCGTCTTCACTCAGTTAGCCGGAGCCGAATTCTTGGGCTGTCACAGTGACTACCCAACACCGTAGCGTGATCGAGCGCCCAACGTGGGGCCTGTATAAAAAATTATTAATATAGAATTTAAAAAAAACAGGGTAAAAAAAAATTTGCGAAACTTTGATTTTTTTTGATAAATTGGAGATATTTTGGAAACCTACTCTTGCAGTTTGTGCTGAATGATTTATTCATAAGTTTATTGACAAGCTTGAAAGTTTTTTTTTATTTGTTGAGTTGTTATTATTGACATAATCATTTGGTATAATATGGCTCGTAAAATGCAGATCAATCGGTTAGACAGAGACGAATTATGTTACGAACTAACTGTTCGTGGTGTCGCAGTGGGTACTGTCGATGAAATGCGTCATAGGCTCTCTGTAGCCTTACAAATGGAAAAAGATGGGGACAGCTTACGACACCCGGACTACCCTTTCATCTTTTCTGATGATGAGACGGCAGTTAAGACGGCTTTGGATGAGTTGACAGTCCTCTTAGCGAATTTTGATGGACAAAGAAATAGTGGCGAAGGACTGAAATTTCAAACGAAACTTTCCTATGTATTGGGACGGATTGATAGGATGGAACCAAAGGACTGTACAGAAAAGACTACTAAGGCGGATCTTGTGGCACAAGCTTTGATTCTCATGGATGAATTCAACCAGAAAATTCACAATGCACAGCAAGCCTCTAGGACAGTTCCCTCCGGACTTTCGCAACTACAAAATAGAATCATCAATCAGGCTCTCAATGCAAATATTCAACCGGTAGCCCACTCGTCTTTGGCTGCCGTAACCTTTCCGAATCAGGTCGCTTCAGATGGAAAAATGATTCCACCATACAAGTGGAACATAAAGAAATTTACTGGTGATGCTAAAGGAGTGTCAGTTACGGCTTTTTTTGAGATGGTAGAAGAGCATCGATTGGCAAGACACGTTCCCGAGAGTATTTTACTGGATTCTGGCATGGACTTATTTGCTGAAAAAGCTTACCAATTTTATAAGGAATGTCGTGGTCGTGTTGATAGTTGGGAGGAACTTGTTGGCGAATTTCGTGATGAGTACTTATCTGCGAACCATATGGACGCACTGTTTGAGGAGTTGCAAAGGCGAACTCAGCACCCGACCGAAAGCATTGGAGTCTACTTGGCGGTTATGTCTAACTACTTCAGTCGTTTGGGATGTCCGATGTCCGAAGATGCAAAGTTAGCCATCATCATGAAAAATATCCATCCATTTTATCAGGATCGTCTTAGGGATCCGTTACCTACAAGTATTTCTGAACTTCGTGATACCTGCAGGAAAATGGAGTCCAGGAGAGACGTGGTCAACAGTTATGTCGAACCATCGACTCGTAGGGGAAATATCATTGAAAAAGATCTGGCGTTTGTGGACTTAGCTGAAAATATGTGTGTAATGAATGTAACTACTACTCAACCTGCAACAAGTGGACAGGGGTCCTGTCAAGTAATTTGCTTCAGATGTAAACAGCCAGGACATCGAGCAGTAGGTTGTGCTTCATCAGGGAAACGGAAATGTTACGGATGTAATAGAGAAGGATTCACCAAAAGAAACTGTCCGAATTGTTTCAATAAGGGAAACGGACACGGGCATTCTTAGGAAGTCGAGATAGGAATGCTCGTGCAAAGTACTCGACTACACCTCTCCAACCGGTATTGGATTTCATTATTGATCATGCAAAAAATGATGAACGTCCATACTTCAAAATGGAAATATTTGGAAAGCAAGTACTGGGTCTTCTTGATTCTGGAGCGTCTGCTACGATCATGGGAAGTCGAGGTTGGGATATCATAAAGGACTTTAACTTAGTACTGGACACATCGAAGCATACGACATGCACTGTAGCCAATGGGAATATTTGTCATAGTAGTGGTGAGTGCGAGATACCATTCTCTCTTCGAGGTCGAGTCAAGTTGGTTAAGGTATTATTGGTACCGGAGTTGCATCATACATTGATACTTGGAATAGATTTCTGGAAAGCGATGGGAATTGTACCCGATCTAAGACATAATGACTGGCAGTTTTCAAAGGAAACCTATCACCTGGGTGCAGTTGATCATCTACGTAGTCAAACTGTCCTAACAGAAATGGAGGAAATTAGATTGAAGGCAGTGATCGGTAGGAATATGGAATTGATGGGAACCAGATTAGGGTGTATCAGTATGGCGGAACATGTGATTGTTACTCATTCCACTCCTATTAAGCAGCGATATTATCCCGTTTCACCAGTAATTCAACAACATATTAATAAAGAACTCGACGAAATGCTGGCCAATGATATTGTGGAGCCATCAAAAAGCGCTTGGTCTTCTCCAGTTCTTTTGGTTAAAAATAAGGATGGGAGCTATCGATTCTGCGTAGATTATCGAAAATTGAATGCTGTCACTGAGAGAGATAGTTACCCTCTTCCATATGTGTCAAACACTTTAGATAAATTGAGGAATGCGCATTACCTTTCATCTCTCGACATTAAGTCCGCTTACTGGCAGGTGCCGGTTGCTGAGGCATCTCGGCCATACACTGCGTTCACAGTTCCTGGGAGAGGATTGTTTCAGTTTAAGCGTATGCCATTTGGTCTTCATAATAGCCCCGCTACCTGGCAAAGACTTATTGACTCTGTCCTCGGTCCAGAATTGGAACCTCATGTATTCGTCTACCTAGATGGTGTGGTAGTCGTTACTCAAACCTTCGAAAAGCATCTATCCGTGCTGGAGGAAGTCTTCAGGAGACTTCGCGAAGCTAACTTAACTATAAGCATTGGAAAGTGTCAATTTTGCCGGCCTCAGATGAAGTACTTAGGTTATGTGGTCGACAGAAATGGGTTACACGTCGATCCCGATAAGGTGAGTGCTATGATACGACTACCTTCTCCTCAGTCAGTTAAAGACGTCAGAAGAGTTATCGGTACGTTCTCCTGGTACAGAAAGTTTATACCTGATTTTGCCACAGTCATTTCTCCGATCACCGCTCTACTGAGGAAGGGAAAAAAGTTTGATTGGACTAGTACGTGCGAGGAGTCATTCCGGAAAATTAAGGAGTGTTTAATATCAGCACCTGTTCTGAACTGTCCTGACTATGATCTTCCTTTTATTCTTCAAACCGATGCATCTGCGTATGGTATTGGTGCCGTTCTAACACAGGGTCTAGAAGGCGAGGAAAGAGTTATTTGTTACCTTAGTCGCTCACTCACAAAACAAGAGCAAAACTTTTCCACAACGGAAAGAGAGTGCTTGACCGTCTTATGGGCCGTGGAAAAGCTGCGTCCTTACTTGGAAGGTGTACGTTTTACGGTGGTAACAAACCACTATTCACTTGTTTGGTTGCAGAATTTGAAGGATCCCACCGGAAGGTTGGCAAGATGGGCGGTGAGGATGCAACAATACGATTTCAAAATTGTTCATCGGAAAGGTAAAGAGAATATCGTCCCAGATGCATTATCACGAGCTGTTCCGGTCATAGATGCCTTGGAGATTCAGGAAGACAGAGTTAAAGATCCCTGGTGGCTGACAATGAATCCACTTAAATTTCCCCACTGGAGAATTGCAGACAATAAAATTTCAAGTATGTGAAGGTACCAATAAAAGGATTAGGTGACAATGGTGATGAATGGAAGCTGGTGGTCCCTAAAGAAAATCGGAAAGAAGTCCTTGAAGAGGCCCATGACGAGCCCACTGCTGGTCATATGGGCAATTATAAAACTTACAACCGCATCACTGACAAATATTATTGGCCCAAAATGAGATACGATGTATCTAAATATATTAGGAACTGTAATACTTGTGCGTTACACAAGCCAGACTTACGGGGCCCAAATGGTTTAATGACAGCACAACCATCCGTGAGGAGGCCTTGGGAGATGATATCCACAGATATTATGGGGCCATTACCAAGATCCAATAAAGGAAATAAATTCATTCTTGTAGTCAGTGATTATTACAGTAAGTACTCCTTGGTATTTCCTCTGAGGTCATCTTCTGCAGATGGTATTATGAAGAAAATTGAAGAGGAGGTGTTCTTGGTGTACGGAGTGCCACGTCTAATTCTTTGCGACAATGGGCCTCAGTTCAAATCGAGTAAATTCCGGAAATTGGCTGAAGAATATGGAGTTAAAATTAGGTATAATGCTCATTACCATCCCCAGGCAAACCCTACGGAAAGAGTGAATCGGAATTTGAAGACATTGCTTGCAGTCTATATATCGGATAACCACCGCAGTTAAACCACCGCAGGATAAAAACATCGCCAAAATTGCCTGCGCACTGAGGACAGCAAAGCACGAGACGATTGGCCATTCACCGTACTTCGTGAATTTTGGAAGAGGTATGATCTTGAATGGGGAACATCATCAAAGGCTAAGTATGCTGAGTGATCCGGCAGTTTCTTCCGAAACAAGAAGCGAAGGATTCCAGCAATTATTCAAAGAAGTAGAAGAAAGGTTAGCGGCAGCGGCCAGAAGAAACATGAAGAAATATAATCTTCGACGGAGAAACGAAGAGTTCCTTCCTAATCAGCTAGTCTTCAGGAAAAACTTTGTTTTATCGAATGCTGAGAAATTTTATTCGGCAAAACTTGCACCCAAATTTATTGGTCCATTTTATATAAAAAAAAGAGTGTCACCATGGACCTATGAGCTGCGAGATGAGCAGGGTAACTATAAGGGTATATGGAACGCTAAGAACGCTCAGCTAGCGCTGGAGAAAATTTAGCGGACTAAATTTTCTTCAGGTAAGGGGGGTGTTGTAACGGTACCAATTTGTTCCACATGGTATAATCATTCGTAAACGTCAGAATAACAATTTTCAAGCACCCGTAGGTCCCTCTCTCCTTTTTCGTTTGTAAACTGGTGGGCCGTGAGATTACAGATTTGAACTGTTGTTGTTTACTTTCATTAAATTAATAGACAGTACCTTTCCAATTGTTATTGAAGTACTTTCAATGTAGATGGAGTGTGATGTACCACCCTGCTCCAATCTTTAAATATCCCTTTCAAACTCTTTTTAAGTATATTTCGGCATCCTATTGGCGAAATCTTGCACATTTTGAGTTTTTTTGTAGAACCGATCCCTATGAAAATATATTTTCATACTTGCAACACACCTAGTAGTCAAGGTCATAATTAAAGATCAACTACCGTATCCCTGAAAAAATGTTGATATTTCATTTCATATTATATTTTGAATATCTTAGCGGAATTGTCTCTGGGAGGAAATATTCCCCATATTATTCATCTCTGCTTTTCCAATCGTTCAGTAGATTGTTCCAGTTTGGAAAATGCATTTAAATGATTTGGATATTCTGAAACAGCTCTATTCGATTGCCCATTGGTTCATCACACCTGTCCATGACGTATGGTCATGCGCTGGAATTCATATTATTCCGTTTCAATATGATTATCCTACGAATTCCATTTTTGAGGTTGCTTGGTGAATGTTCTAAGAAGACCCGCCTGGAAAATTTGTTTGTAGAAACATCTCTTTGAGGATTATTTCCGAGGGTCTCCACTTAGTGAAAACAGTGCCTAGTTTTGCTTGCTTGGGTATAGTATTTGATGTAAATTGGCCTTTCACTCTCTTTGGAGGATAAAAGAACTTCACGTAAGTGGCACCAAATTTTCCCCGACTTTTCAGCATCGCCATTTTGGACCTTCAACTTATGTACTTTTCCTTCCTCTTATAGGACCTGTTATCGTTTCATAACTTTCTTCAGTTGGTGTTCACCATACAATCGGTTGATGATTTACTGGAAAAATTGAAGACATTACCCGAAAGATTTTGAAATAAAATTCCGATTGGGATTTTTAGAAAACCCTTCCGAAACTTGAAGGTAGGTTTCATTATGGTTCTTCCTTCTGTATATATCATAATAAACGTATACTTGTTTGACTTTCACGAGCTTGTGGTAAATTTATTTTCTTTATTTTTACATATGAGAATAATCACAAAGGTTATATATTTTTTTTTAATGAATCGGAAACAATTCATTCGGGTTATTCGTAATTTTAAAATAAATTCGGTTAGTGGGTTGAAATTTCAATTAATATTTATGTTAGAATTTTTTTTTAGCTAGGAAGAGGTTGCTAATTAATTTCGGAGGAAATTATTTTCCATCAAAAGGTGAATTTTATTTATCAGAATTGGTAGCTACGAAGTTGATTTGTAAATAATTAATTCCACGATTTCTGCAGTCCTCCGAATGTTTTTTTAATTGTTTTTTGTTTCATTCGTTATCGGCATAGATTTTGTCCTGACCTTCCGATCGAAATCACTAGCGAAATATGTATTAGGTTTTTAAATTCTAATCATAATTACCAGTAAATAGGCTATAGGAGTTCTAGATCAAAACCCCATGTATTTTCTTATGGAGGTTCATTCTGCAATTTTTGGTTCCTTTCAAGGTCACGCGTACGGCAGAGTCCAATCAGAGCGCTCCAAATTGTCACGTGACCCAGATGCATCATCGCAAGTACACCACACTGGCGCCACCTATGAGTCACTAGCTGAACTATCTATTGGTTGAAGAAGGACACTGTAAACACTAGACATATGGGTGTTGTCATGCGACGCAGTATGCGCAGTTGCCGGTTTTATGATGTCTGTCAATACGGATCGGTGTCTGTGCAACTGTCAAATGTCAATGAGGGTGCGGGACGGTGTCTGTGAGGGGGAAACGTGTGACGTCATCGACGCAGGATGGAACGAGTATAGTAGCGATTTAAGCGTAGAACTCCGCCCCTCGGCCCCCTTGGTACTTCACCTAACCTATCGGCCCTCTTGGTATTCCACCTAACCTATCAGCTCCCTCGGCCCCCTTCAGTCACGTGATTTTAACTAAAAAAAGTTTATAGTTATGAGATTCGAACCTGGGTCGTCCGCGCCGTAGACATTGTCCTTAGCCTCTACACCATCGTAAGATATTGAAGTTAACTGCGAATGTTGGGTATTTACAGCGTTAGTTTTGTCGGGACCGAAATTGACTCATTCATTATACTTGACAGCAGAAGATAGGAAAATATACTTAGATTTGGGAAATAATTAATATTTCATGTAAAGAGGTGCATGTGTGTGTAAGAGCGAGAGGCGCGTGTGACGTAATCGATGCACAAATTTACGTGGCTTTGCGTATATTGAGAGATTCATTATAATAATTTATTGTACAGAATTGTTTCATGTCCTGTTATCAATAACCGCACAAAAATAAGCGCTCGATTCATCGATACAAAAGTATATGGAAAAAACAAAAGTTATAGAACACAGAGAGTCATCTATGAGTCACTAGCTGAACTATCTATTGGTTGAAGAAGGACACTGTAAACACTAGACTCATAAGACTGCATCTGTCAAATGTGAATACATGCCAGCATGGCAGGTTCGGCGTTGCCAGTTGTACAATAAATCATTGTTTATGGGGAAATGTGGCGTTGCCGGTTTAGGAATTAATCGTGAACTACTCCACGAAAATTGGAAGCGCGAAAATGATATATTAATAATAATGAATCAGATTTAAGAAAAAACATTACAGATTAATGAGGCTGTATCGTTTCAAAGTGTGATCCCTCAATGTTACAAGGTATCTCAAAATACATCATTGAAAAAAAAAATGGTGTCGAAGTGTACAGGGTGCGTCAAAATACATCATTGAAAACAAACATGACGTCGAAGTTTACAGGGTGCGTCAAAATATATTTAAGAAAAAAACATGTCGGTTCAACAGAAGTCTAGCATTCCAACATGCCAAAAGGGTACAACGTCTCGTATTTTTGTTAACCAAGTTAGCATCATCAGGAGAAAGAGGAGATCCAAAAGTGTCGTGAGGTTAAGCGTTGTGGACTCAACGTGAGGGCAATGGGGGAGCCAAGTATTCGACAATGACATTTCAAAATACGTTGTTTTGCATAAGTTTCGAAAGAAAACGATGTTCCGTACGTCGTTGGTAAACAAAAATGAGTAGTATAATGGCATTCAGAGAATACAGACGTAAAGTAGAGGAATTTGAGAGACGTGTCCAACAAATAAGTGAAGATATGCAATTATATGAGGAAAAGAAAATGGTTCTCAAGCAGTTGAATAATTTACACATTCAAGACAAAGTGTTCCAGCCTCAGAGTGTAGAATATGTCGTCAACGATGCTGAAAAACAATTTTTATACTTCCGGCTACAATAATTTCTGTTCAATATGTGAATCATTCATTATACTTGACAGCATTTTTATTTTTGATTTCCGTAGATTGTAATCATCATTATCATATTGAAGATAGGAAAATATACTTAGATTTGGGAAATAATTAATATTTCATATAAAGATGTGTATGTGTGTGTAAGAGCGAGAGGCGCGTGTGACGTAATCGATGCAAAGAGAGATGGAGATGGTATCGAGATTTACCGGTTGCTAGTGCAAGCAGGTGTTGCCAGTTGTACAATAAATCAATGTTTATGGAGTAATGTAGCGTTGCCGGTTTGAAAATTAAGTTATAGAACACACAGAGTCATCTATGAGTCACTAGCTGAACTATCTATTGGTTGAAGAAGGACACTGTAAACACTAGACTCATAAGACTGCATCTGTCAAATGTCAATACATGCCAGCATGGCAGGTTCGGCGTTGCCTGTTGTACAATAAATCAATGTGTATGGAGTAATGTAGCGTTGCCGGTTTTGGAACTACTCGACGAAAATTGGAAGCGCGAAAGTGATATATTTTATAATAATGAATCAGATTTAAGAAAAAATATGACAACCTGCGATCCGTCATTGTATACGGGGTGTCTCAAAATACATCATTGAAAACAAACATGACGTCGAAGTGTACAGGGTGCGTCAAAATATACCACTTAAGAAAAAACATGTCGGTTCAACAGAAGTCCAGCATTCCAACATGCCAAAAGGGCACTACGTCTCGTATCTTTGTTAACCAAGTTAGCATCATCAGGAGAAAAAGGAGATTCAAAAGTGTCGAGAGGTTAATCGTTGTGGACTCAACGTGAGGGCAATGGGAGAGCGAAGTATTCGACAATGACATTTCAACATACGATGTTTTCCGTGCGTTTTCGATCGTTTTTCGTGCGTTTACGATCGTTTTTCGTGCGTTTTCGACCGTTTTACGTGCGTTTACGGTCGGTTTTCGTGCGCTTCCGATCGTTTTCGACCGTTTTACGTGCGTTTACGGTCGTTTTTCGTGCGGTTTCGATCGTTTTTCGTGCGGTTTCGATCGTTATTCGTGCGCTTTCGACCGTTTTGCATACGTTTTCTATTTTTTGTTGAGGGTATCATAAGGCGGTGAGGTTAGATAAAAAAGAAGAAATGATTTGGAAAATTATTATACATTTTTATTTTGGTAATATATCACAAAGCCATTTGTATAAAATATCTACGTTTCGGAGACTGCAATTGTAGTTGGTTCGCTTGCGAATGTGATGCATACAGGGTGAGGCACCTTCGTTGTTGTCGAATGTGGGAACCATCCATGTTGTATTGTCATAGCCCTCCAAATTGACAACGCGTGTCGGTATATTCAACTCGTGAAATTTTTCAGTTAGAAAGTCATATTTTTGATGTCCTCGCACATAAATGACATCGACACCTTGTAGATTCTCAATGAGGATGGCATCCAATTGATTATATTCCACAAAGCCAGAGGAATACCTCAATCCGTGAATGTTTCGTTCCAAGTAACAGGCGGTACGACGATCTTCTTTACTCATACTGGAAAATGGTGTGTTTGGCAGCAATAAAAAGTTACTACACTGAATTCCAATCCTAATGGCTATTTCTTTAGGATGAAATTTTTGCTCGACGGTGAAGCCTTGAATATCTACAACAGCTATTCTCATGTTGACTCTTCGATTGATACTGAAGCAAAATCACATGTTCAGTTCCATTTTTTAATAATTTCGCTGAGTGGGAGGTGTTCTATGACAGTGTCGTGCACAATTATGCAATAGGCTCTAGTATTTTGAGGAAATCCCTCGGATGCTTCGATTTCAAGTTTTACATCAACACTGGAACTTTTGATGCTCTCATCCCTTCTGGAACAATCGATGACAAAGAGAGCTTTGTCCGTAAAGACGGTGGAAGTGAGAAGAGGATTATGTTGATTGGTTATTTTGTAGCTGAGACCAAATTGTGAGTAGTTGAAATAAGCTTGCGAAAAATTCCCCTTTGCAAAATTCAAATGCATTGTTTCCTTGGGGTAATTCTCACCGTTAAGAGTGAGCGTTATATTGGTAATATTCAAATGATTGAATATTGTTGGATCATTGTTGACTTTAGTGTAGTCACGATTTTTTTGGAAACATACAATTACATAGCGAGGGCTTTCGAGGAACGAAGAAGTCTTGACGGCCCATATTTCATTTTTTGCACCTTGTGTGAGAGCTGGCAGCATATGAAGTTCCCATTTTCTGAACGGTATGAGAATAGGAGTGTCTGCTTGGATAGCTTTCAAAAGTTGCAATTTAATTTGATCATGCGGAAAGAGTCGTTTAACTTTCAGTTCGATATTTTCAATTTCCAATTTAACTTCCGTTTTCGGTGTTAGTGCAGCAGGAGTCTCTTCTATTTTGAAACAGTTGCTATCATCTCCAGCTCGTATTAATCGAATGGTATGTTTACCGTAAGAAACACACTGATAATCGTTGAAGATATTCAAAAAATGCTTGATGGGTATGAGCATGTTGAATGTTAGATGAGTTGTGTTGATGACGCCTGTATTGTTGGGAAAAGTCCAACCGGAGGTGGCCAAGTGTTTGATATCGTCGTCGGTGTAGATGAGAAAGCCTCTAACAGTACTAACAATTCCAAGTTCACGAACTGCTTCCAATTCCTTACCACTCTGCTCATAACTAGCAGATTGAAACATGAAAGCACCAGCATTGTTTACGAATGACACCTTACCGTCCCCTTTAGTCTTCTCAACTTTTCCACTAATGAACAGCAGACTATCGTACAAAGCATCGTAGGCATCAGATTGATTGATGTTAATTTCAATAACATCGTTGTTGCGAAAAGATTTGACATATGGATAGTAGGTCCGCCATTCTATCTTTTGTATGGACTCATCGATTTGCGGTTTTCGGAAAATGTTGAACACTTGATTGGACAACATGATAACCAAGAGATTCCAGAAACAATTTATTTTCCGTTGTCAATAGTTGTCGACTAGTGAAGGTCTTGGTGAAGACTGACTTGGGGTATGGAGGTGTATTATTTTTATAGATAGTCAGCACCATACTTCCGCTTCAATTCCAAACGAATTATTATTTCTTCGTTTCGGAAATCAATGAGCCTAGAATGTTGGTCGAGCACTCGCAGCGTGATATTGTTTATTTCGTCTCTATGTGCAATAGGTAGGTGAATGGGGTGATTAGGTATTTCGTCAATTGCATACCCCGGATCAACACCAACAGCAAATTCGTATATCGTATGAGTCGGTGTGTCGTTGTAGAAGGCTCCAAACGTAATGTTGCTATCTATGTGTATGGTGCGTACTTTAATGATATCCACAGGTAGATCGGATTCGTGATGTGAGTTTGGTTTGAGAACAGTAGATGAAAACCCCAGTATGTGAGCCAAGCTATTTGCAGGTCGGAAATCAATCGAGTGCTTCAGACAGAATATTTCACTTTTCAGCGTATTATTATTCGGTTTCAGATAGAAAAAATCCTCAGGGTTTTCCTTGAACGTTTTAGGCGTGATGTATTTGTTTATTAATTCTTCAATGTCACCAATTTCGTAAGATCCAACAGGTATATCGATGCTTTTCTGTTTAGTTTTGTCAGCGTTTTCATAGTAGTAGAATTTCGTACCTTCTTCAATGTTGGGTATACTGTTGTACGAATGGAAACTGAGCAAAGCCAAAGTATATTCAGAATCAGAATCTAATCGAATGGGTGGATTGAAATCGATGGAGAGCGTCGAAGAACGACTCGTTAGCGTTAATATCATAGACATGACTGATATAATGTCAGTATGACATCTCCTTAAATAATGATTGAAACAACAACAACATTTTGCATAAAAATCATTTATTTCTACAATAATAACATTCTATTTGCGAACTCACAGGACCATAATACATTGCTTTTTGTAGCGATGACGCAGCTGATGTAGGTGGTGGTACCTCATGTCGGTAATGGATGAAACATGGTAAACGAATCTGCAAAGCGAATCGATGTTGGTAGTCCTTTGGTAATCTATGCCAAACATCCAATAATTCCCAAGGTTTAGCATTCTCAATCAAATAGTCGATCGATAAAGTTTTCAATTCAGCATCGGTTAAATCTCGCAAAGATTTATCTCCAACCATTTTTGCAGACATTATGGAGCAGAAACTGTAGGCACAGATGTCCGCAATTACTCTGGTCAAAATTTTGATACTGATCATTGTTATATGTAATCGTTATACCCCCTCCAAAATATCTGACCAATTCCATTGGAGGTTTGAGATTACCGAAACTATCAAAATATTGTACAGCATTGCCGTTTTTAATGTAAGCTACCCAATGAGTGCCTTTATTCAATCGAGAATCCAAGTTCAATACAGCACATTCTCGCAGTCGAGGACCACGAGTTGGCAACGTGTCGCGCATAAAGACTCCACGAAAATGTGGAATTCTCATTTGACGGGCACATTTTTGAATTTCCGAATCGTATAATGCTCTATGGGGTAGCTTCAGTAGGAGTTTCTTTGCTTTTTCAAGTAAAGACCTCGCCCTTTGCGTTGCTGTTGTTTCTTTAGGAACAGACCAAATCCTCGAGGTGTTTTGCGTAGGTACAAACCGGAACCTAAATGTTCCATAGCTTTATTGTGACGTTGATCTTCTTCAAGTTTCTTTTTGGTATTTTTAGCATCTATTACGGTTTTTGCGATAGCGCCTGCTCCACCTGCCAACGAACCCAAAGCTGAAAGGGCAGCGAATATAGGGATGAGGGGAAGGATTCCTCCAGATTTTGCTTCGAATGGTATTATCCTAGGTATCCGTATGTTCTTACGTCCTCCAGCTTGACTCAATGCCATTTTAGCAGCTCGCAAAGCCGAAGCACTAGATTTCTTAATATTGGTAGGATGTGGCTTCCAATTTTTAGTAATTTTTTGAAGCATATTACGTCGAAAGGACAACCCCATGCCGAGCTTACGTTTCGCTTTCATTGTTGTAGTTACGAGCCAAGCTGCAGCTTTTTCACCAAATCTAGCGTCTTTCGATTTAACGCGTTCCCAAGCTCTATTTTCCAACACTTGATCTGCTTTATGACGGTCTTCTAATGAGTCGCTTTGGGAGTACGCGATATCGTGATCTTTACAATATTCGTCCAAAGGATTTACACCGGTGTCACCGCGTTCCAATCTCTTTTTCAATTTGGTGCCTGGTCCGCAAAACTGATAACCAGGTAGATGTAATTCGAACGGAAGCTTATTGATAATCGAATTAACGACACCTGCACCGGAGTAAGTCAACATTGAGAATGATTGGGTGATGACTGTGATGTTTTTATTTATAACCGTAGCGCACTCATTATCCAGCATCACATCATGAAAGTCGTTCAACAAGACAAGACATTACCTATTGAAAATTTAGACTTTTTGAATGAAGCCAACAATAGTAGTGTAGTTGGGAAGCATGGTATATTATTACCCAATTCGTTTCGTGCAATAATTTGTGGGCCGAGTGGTTGTGGAAAGACAAACGCTATCTTAACATTGCTATTCCACCCGAATGGCGCCAAATTTGAAAATATCTACGTATATTCAAAATCATTGTATCAACCTAAATATCAAGTGGTTCAAGAAATTTTCAGTAAAGTCAAGGGGTTGGGATATTATCCGTTCAGGGAAAATGAGGATATCATAAGCCCTCACGAAGCCAAATCAAATTCCATATTCATTTTCGATGATGTCGCATGTGATGGCCAACAGAAAATTCGCGAATATTATTCTGTATGTAGGCATAAGAACATTGACGCCGCCTATCTTTGTCAGACATATTCAAAAATCCCCAAACAATTGATACGAGACAATTGCAATATGATTGTACTTTTCAAACAGGATGAAATGAATTTGAAACATGTATTCGATGAACACGTCTCTCCCGACAAGTCTTTCGATGAATTCAAGAGAATGTGTGCCGAATGTTGGCAACATCGATATGGAACCGTTGTAATAATGAAAGATTTCGATAAGAATGGTGGACGTTATCGTCAAGGATTCGACAAATATATAAGTATACACAGTGCGTGATGTAGTATCATTCACCATCATGAAACCGTTGAGCAAAGAAGTTGATGTTATTCGAAAGAATAAAATCAACGAAATTGCACGCATCATTCGAAAAAAATATTTGGCTCTGAAATTGGGCAAATCCGAAGAAGATGAGTCATTGCAAAGATTTTTCAAACCTCTGTCTATTCCATTGAGGAAAATAGCTAATAAAACAGCAACACAGTCAGCTAGTACCCCATTGAAAACTGAGGCAAAAACCGAAGTCAAACAAGAGACAGTGGATGAGCCTGAAACGACTCCATTCCAATCCCTCGTACATGTTGCAGGTACAGATGAGGATGACGATGATGATGATGAAAACGTCTTTAGTGGGTATGCAGAAGACGAACAAGACGACAACGTTGCGTCAGGCATAAATGAACAAGTTTTAGAAGAATATATCGATCAATATCCGGTAATGTCTCAACCATACATTAAAAAACATTGGGGAAATGACAAGGAAATCGACAAAGTATACGGTCCCATATATGATGGGGTATCTTCAAAATGGTTCCTAGGCCAAAAGGAAATCGATTTTGACAAGCGTAGCGGATACATAAAATTGGCTGCTCATCACTGGAAAGGAACACCCGGTATATATGAACTGTTATTTCTCGACATGCCTGAAAATTATAACACTGAGGATTTGAATGTATACAAAAAGATTTTGAATTTATCGAGCGCTCACAAGAATTCGGCTGGGCATTTAAAAGGCACACAGAGATACAAGTACACCAACATAATCAAACCGTTGTTTCCTACAGCAGGAAATCGTCGTAAAACTGGTACTGGGTTTTTTCAACCTAAAACACCTCTTACTACTACTACTACTACTACGATGACATCATGTCTACCCAAAACGTCACCTCTTGCAATGACATTCAATACGAAACCCATTGAATACATTTATTGGGACGATCCCAACGAGCTATGCGAACGTCTCAAATTATTGCTAGCCTCTCGAGATGCAGGAAATACTTCACACAACAATGAAATCATTGCCATTTTGAATGAACTCAGAGAGGCAAAAATAATTCTATAAGATACACTACGTTCCCCAATACATTATCATTTTCAAAATGGTTATCGATAAGTTTGGACGTAGCGACAGCAACAGAAAGCGAAAATTGCCAACGCCCTCTGGAGGATGTTTGTTGCATTATACCTCAGATGGTAATATTCATTGTGGTGATGTGAAATTGTGTCATGTGAAGAGCCCCACCACTGATTACGATGTTGCTAATAAAAAGTATGTGGATGGAACCGAAAATGAACTTGCTTCATTTATATATCAACTAGCTAAGAAACACGAAAAACAAATGATCCAAGTAAATGAAAAACTAACCAAATTTCAAGGTGACATCTCCAAACAAATTACCGAAATAAATTCTACTATCAAGGAAATCAAAAAGATACAAAATAAAGTTCAAGCAAAACCATAATAAAAGAGCGGGGTTCACACATCTTCTTCATCAGTCGTCATGACTTCCAAAGACAAGATTCAACTTGTCAACGAACTACATAAACCAATTAGAAAAAATTATCCTCGACGCCGTACAGTTATCAAAGGAATAGATGACTTATGGCAGATGGACTTGGCTGAGATGAGATCGTTCGCTCACCAAAATCGAAATTTCAAACTGATTCTAGTCGTCATAGATTGTTTTTCGAAATTTGTGTGGACTCGACCACTGAAATCAAAAACGGGAGAGGAAATTACGAAAACGTTTGCAGATATCTTGACACATACGAAACGTTGTCCAAAAAATTTACAAACCGATCAAGGTAAAGAATTTTACAACAATAAGTTTCAAACTTTGATGAAAAAACATGGAATAAATCACTACAATACGTACAGTATCACGAAGGCTTCTATGGCTGAACGTATCATTAGAACGTTAAAAGAAAGACTTTTCAAATATTTTAGTCTGAATGGCACCTACAAATGGTTGAATGTCTTGCCTGAAATCACAAAATCCTACAATGATACGCGACACTCGAAGACGGGCATACAACCTTCGAAAATTACCAAAACTAACGAAAAACAAATTCTCAAATCAACATACACCCATGTGAAAATAGCTGGACCGAGAAAATTCAAAGTCGGTGATGTTGTACGAATCAGTAAGGCGAAACACGTTTTTGAAAAAGGCTATACGCCCAATTGGACTACGGAATTATTCAAAATTGTCAAAGTCAATATTACCAACCCCGCCACCTTCATGCTAGAAGATATGCAGGGTGCACCTATTAGGGGTGCTTTTTATGGAGAAGAATTACAAAAAACTGCAAATCCTGATATATATCTCGTTGAAAAAGTCTTGAGGAAGAAAGATAAAAAAATGTACGTAAAATGGCTGGGTTTGGATAACAAACACAACAGTTGGATCGAAAATGTCGATTTTGTATAGAATCTTATGGAAAACAAGCACACTGACAATGTATTGGGAGGGCCTTTTGTGAAGAAATATTTGTGTGTTTAACAAACGCACAATATCTGAAACGGACCACGTGATCTGAAGCTATAAGAGCGCATGCAAACACAGATGGACATTCAGTTTGAAAATGTCTCTCGATAGTGGTTACGGTAGTGAAGTTGAAGTAATGTTCGACAGTGATGGTGAAGATTATAATGGAACTCTAAGTGCAATAGACAGAGCGTTGGAGCAATACGAAATGGCTGCTCGAAACGAACATCAATTGCTGTTGATGGCATTCCTCATGTCATCTTATGAAATTCGATGTGGCCTAAGTCCATGCAGAGACTTCAGCCCATGCATAATTTTGAAGCAGCAGTTCTCCATTCGTTCCATCAATTTAACAAGTTATGAATGGGCGACCCTCATTGACATCCTGCAACAAATAAAGGAAAATTTCTTCGAATCACAAATCGATGGATATCTAGACGAATATGATCCAATTACAACACGTTGCGGGGATTACATTTACGTCACACAGTACATCGAAAGTAATACCAAACAAGTTTCCATTTCCAAGGACACCACGAACATGGAGCTGTTTCAACGAGATGTAAACGATATCCTGAATACTCACCTTGGTGTGCTCTCTGACCGTATCGCTATGCTGGATGCTTTGAACTTTTGTGATTATTATCGAGGTGTTTTCAATATAATAAAATCATGGTTACGTGAGAATAAAACTAATTTAACTTTGGAAGAAATCATAGAAGGTTTTTGTCAAGCCTCAGCTCTAGATAGTTTGTATGCTAATGCTTTACGTGAATATTTATTTTATTATAAACAAAAAATAGTGTATGATTTATGTAATAAATGAGAAAACGTTGTAACATTTGTTTCATTTAATGTATAAGGTGAAAACAACAGCTTTAAAAAGTTATTTTATGAAATAAAACACCAAAATTTCAATATATATTTTATTCAAATTTTATCAACGTGTGTGTACAACAATAAATAAGTATACAAAATTTCAATATATTTCATTCAAATTATATCAACGTGTACATGTACAATAATAAATAATATACAAAAACTGAAATACTCAAACATATTTCTGTTTGCAGTCAATTGAAAAGTTGTTGAAAATTCTCAGAGTAACTCACACCTATCAGTCATATTCAAACAAGGACAAAATTCATCAATGAATCACATCAATAGAAATAAAATCCAAATGATAACCTCATTTCAAGCTATAGTGCCCCCAAGGTGAAGTGTCGGATGATTTGGGGATTAATTTTCGTTTATCGTCGTGTGGACTCAAGCCTATTTTCACCTGCTTGATACTGAAAACTTTGTGAGCATATGATCGAATAGTGAACTGCTCACATATTTTTTCTTTAAAATTTCTGAGACAATCGATATAATCTTTGAAATCAATTTTATTTTTGACTACATTATATCGAATTCCCTTTGATTTTTTGATAACTTTTCCACCCTGCACTTTGTAGGTGTACATTTTGGAACGTAACCCCGCAAAGTGCGTGATGATTTTATCATTTGCTTCATCTTTCATTAACCCAGGAATTTTTTTATTCACAAGTGGAATTTGAAACTTATTATCGGGCGAATAATCGGAAGTATCAAATTTTGATAGGTAATTTTTGATGAGTTCTGAATAGACATCTTCACACGTTATTTCGTAGATGAAGCTATCTGTATACATTAACTTGCAATTTTCTATACCTAGAGTGGGCACCATGAAATCGTAATGGAAATCAAACATGCATGTTTTTGAAATATCTAAAATTGCCATTCCGATGTACAGAGGTTTATTGAAAACAAGTTCAGTCTTTTTCAATTCAATAGCCACCAAGTCTGTATCGAAAACGGTTCGACTCTGAAATCGAGGGCTCGCAATTAAATTTTTGGCGCCATAACGACCGTTCCAGGAATTCACGAATTTCAAAAATATTTTCCAAAATTGAACGATTATGAGGCTCCACCCAATAATGACGATGATGAGACTGAAATTAAATTCCATTATTGTTGGATCAAAGACATGTCTGTCTCGTTTTGTTGTCGTGAGTCTGGCAGGTATTACTACAAAAAATGATTTTTCCTTTGCTTGATTCAATTCCAAAGTGTACACATTAACAGAAATATTATTAAGTTTTTCAAATTATTTGGAGATTTGATGTAAATCCGATGGAGTATTTAGCCCTGTAGTATTCAGAACTGTAGATTAGTGTGGATATTTTGACACTCTATTAGAATTTTTTGCTACAGGATACAAGGCGCTAATAATACTCCAGAAGAAGCACATTTCGTCATTGTTTTGTACATTAATGCATGCCTTCTTCCTTGCGATTTCTTGTGGCACTGGAATGAAAGAAGAACCGTTACCAATCACATATTTATTAATTGCTACTTCCAACAAAAGAATTTTACTCAAAGCCCACCCCGACAATTGTTCTTCAAATTCGCCTAATTTATTCAATATAACATCCACAGCGTTTTCATTGTACCAAGCAGCCTTTTTATCTAACCTCACCGCCTTATGATACCCTCAACAAAAAATAGAAAACGTATGTAAAACGGTCGAAAGCGCACGAAAAACGATCGAAACCGCACGAAAAACGACCGTAAACGCACGTAAAACGGTCGAAAACGATCGGAAGCGCACGAAAAACGACCGTAAACGCACGTAAAACGGTCGAAAACGCACGAAAAACGATCGTAAACGCACGAAAAACGATCGAAAACGCACGGAAAACATCGTATGTTGAAATGTCATTGTCGAATACTTCGCTCTCCCATTGCCCTCACGTTGAGTCCACAACGATTAACCTCTCGACACTTTTGAATCTCCTTTTTCTCCTGATGATGCTAACTTGGTTAACAAAGATACGAGACGTAGTGCCCTTTTGGCATGTTGGAATGCTGGACTTCTGTTGAACCGACATGTTTTTTCTTAAGTGGTATATTTTGACGCACCCTGTACACTTCGACGTCATGTTTGTTTTCAATGATGTATTTTGAGACACCCCGTATACAATGACGGATCGCAGGTTGTCATATTTTTTCTTAAATCTGATTCATTATTATAAAATATATCACTTTCGCGCTTCCAATTTTCGTCGAGTAGTTCCAAAACCGGCAACGCTACATTACTCCATACACATTGATTTATTGTACAACAGGCAACGCCGAACCTGCCATGCTGGCATGTATTGACATTTGACAGATGCAGTCTTATGAGTCTAGTGTTTACAGTGTCCTTCTTCAACCAATAGATAGTTCAGCTAGTGACTCATAGATGACTCTGTGTGTTCTATAACTTAATTTTCAAACCGGCAACGCTACATTACTCCATAAACATTGATTTATTGTACAACTGGCAACACCTGCTTGCACTAGCAACCGGTAAATCTCGATACCATCTCCATCTCTCTTTGCATCGATTACGTCACACGCGCCTCTCGCTCTTACACACACATACACATCTTTATATGAAATATTAATTATTTCCCAAATCTAAGTATATTTTCCTATCTTCAATATGATAATGATGATTACAATCTACGGAAATCAAAAATAAAAATGCTGTCAAGTATAATGAATGATTCACATATTGAACAGAAATTATTGTAGCCGGAAGTATAAAAATTGTTTTTCAGCATCGTTGACGACATATTCTACACTCTGAGGCTGGAACACTTTGTCTTGAATGTGTAAATTATTCAACTGCTTGAGAACCATTTTCTTTTCCTCATATAATTGCATATCTTCACTTATTTGTTGGACACGTCTCTCAAATTCCTCTACTTTACGTCTGTATTCTCTGAATGCCATTATACTACTCATTTTTGTTTACCAACGACGTACGGAACATCGTTTTCTTTCGAAACTTATGCAAAACAACGTATTTTGAAATGTCATTGTCGAATACTTGGCTCCCCCATTGCCCTCACGTTGAGTCCACAACGCTTAACCTCACGACACTTTTGGATCTCCTCTTTCTCCTGATGATGCTAACTTGGTTAACAAAAATACGAGACGTTGTACCCTTTTGGCATGTTGGAATGCTAGACTTCTGTTGAACCGACATGTTTTTTTCTTAAATATATTTTGACGCACCCTGTAAACTTCGACGTCATGTTTGTTTTCAATGATGTATTTTGACGCACCCTGTACACTTCGACACCATTTTTTTTTTCAATGATGTATTTTGAGATACCTTGTAACATTGAGGGATCACACTTTGAAACGATACAGCCTCATTAATCTGTAATGTTTTTTCTTAAATCTGATTCATTATTATTAATATATCATTTTCGCGCTTCCAATTTTCGTGGAGTAGTTCACGATTAATTCCTAAACCGGCAACGCCACATTTCCCCATAAACAATGATTTATTGTACAACTGGCAACGCCGAACCTGCCATGCTGGCATGTATTCACATTTGACAGATGCAGTCTTATGAGTCTAGTGTTTACAGTGTCCTTCTTCAACCAATAGATAGTTCAGCTAGTGACTCATAGATGACTCTCTGTGTTCTATAACTTTTGTTTTTTCCATATACTTTTGTATCGATGAATCGAGCGCTTATTTTTGTGCGGTTATTGATAACAGGACATGAAACAATTCTGTACAATAAATTATTATAATGAATCTCTCAATATACGCAAAGCCACGTAAATTTGTGCATCGATTACGTCACACGCGCCTCTCGCTCTTACACACACATGCACCTCTTTACATGAAATATTAATTATTTCCCAAATCTAAGTATATTTTCCTATCTTCTGCTGTCAAGTATAATGAATGAGTCAATTTCGGTCCCGACAAAACTAACGCTGTAAATACCCAACATTCGCAGTTAACTTCAATATCTTACGATGGTGTAGAGGCTAAGGACAATGTCTACGGCGCGGACGACCCAGGTTCGAATCTCATAACTATAAACTTTTTTTAATTAAAATCACGTGACTGAAGGGGGCCGAGGGAGCTGATAGGTTAGGTGGAGTACCAAGAGGGCCGATAGGTTAGGTGAAGTACCAAGGGGGCCGAGGGGCGGAGTTCTACGCTTAAATCGCTACTATACTCGTTCCATCCTGCGTCGATGACGTCACACGTTTCCCCCTCACAGACACCGTCCCGCACCCTCATTGACATTTGACAGTTGCACAGACACCGATCCGTATTCACAGACATCATAAAACCGGCAACTGCGCATACTGCGTCGCATGACAACACCCATATGTCTAGTGTTTACAGTGTCCTTCTTCAACCAATAGATAGTTCAGCTAGTGACTCATAGGTGGCGCCAGTGTGGTGTACTTGCGATGATGCATCTGGGTCACGTGACAATTTGGAGCGCTCTGATTGGACTCTGCCGTACGCGTGACCTTGAAAGGAACCAAAAATTGCAGAATGAACCTCCATAAGAAAATACATGGGGTTTTGATCTAGAACTCCTATAGCCTATTTACTATTACCGTTCAGGGAAAACATTCGACCGGTAATTTAATTGAATAGTTTATTTTTTTTACATGAAACTTCATCCGAGAATATTTATTTTAGAATCTAGGGAAGGAAGGTGAACAATATTGGCGACAATTAATGTTTTCTTTCCTCAGTTTTTCAGCTTATACCGGTAAGCTGAAATGTGTTGTTTTTTTTACCAAATGATTATTCAGCTTTATTTTCATTATTGAGTTTAGTTACGTTGAAATTACTTAAATGAGTAGTTTCTTTAAATATTTCACTGCGAGGTTGCCAGATTTCATGGAAAGCACAGAATTTCGTAAAATAAAAATGAAAGGAACATCGAATTTTTTTAAAGAATTGAATCAGCACTTCTGTTGTCCTGGTGGAAAAAAAACAATTCATTATGTTTATAATATTTTTGTAATGGTGTATTGGAAAAAAAATATTCATGCAGCGAATATTTTTAACGGCCAGTGGAATTTTTTTTTTTTTTGTATCTAAATGCATTTGGTTTTATTCAAATGGGAGAAATTCTAACTCTTTGAATTCTTCCTAGGGTTTTATGGGGCAGTGCGGAAGCTGCATTTTTCTTTCATTTGGAACATCCGTTAGCCGAATCTGAATGAAAGCTGTTCACTCAATAGTGGGAAAATTATAGAAGAAGGACTTTGTTTTTTTTCCTGAATTCAGTGAAGTCAGGGGTTTCAACCTTGAGTTTGGCACTTCAGGATATATCAAGCCACGCAAGTAGACAGTGAATGATTCGTCGCTTTTTTTTAATATTTCTTTTCTCGCCACTTGCCATTATACCTTTATACAGGGTGTCCCTGGACTTCCTCTTTTCCTCTCGGGAATGTATAGATGGGGTCAAAATATCACCAGTACTTCATATAACTTTTTTTCCTAAAATCCTTCGTTACCAAGTAACGGGCCCTCGAAGTTACAAAATGAAAAATGTTTTTCTCTGATAACTTTTCAAGTGAATATTCAAAATCATCCAAATTTTGGTAATTGACTAAACAAATGAATTCCTTCGATGAGCTTTCATGCAGGAGTCAGTTGTTTTGCTACAAAGTCAGGAACGGACTACCCCCGATGGTCCACACCCCAAAACTTTGAAATGACAGATATTTTTCAATATTTTTCAACAAATTAAGGTTACTTGGACAATTTCATGAATAAAAGTACTCGTGTGGAAAGTCGATCGGAGCAACGAGTCTTGATAAAAATGTAGTTTCACTCGACGACATCAAACCCGCTCGTCCACCATTATTTGAAATGAATAATTATCAAAGCAGAAATAATAATGATAACGTTAATTCAACAACATTTATCCTGAGATGTCTACCATTATTCGAAAATATTAGTTTTTAAGGAAAATGGAAATGATAGGTAAAATGTTCATAACGAATTTTTATAATGCAAACACGTTTAACTAACGAAACTCAAGAGCCTCAAGAGCAAACAGAAATGAAAAATCCGCTACAGAAACTGCTCGATATGACCACCTTCTCTCTCTATACATTTTCTTAGTCTGCGAAGACACCCTCTCTGTACTTGAAATAGCATTCCAGGGTCGTTTCGTATGGCTTCACAATGTAATGTTATTCTATTCAACAATGCATCTCTTGTGTGAATAGGTGTAGCGTAAACAAGGCTTTTTAGATGCCCCCACAGAAAGAAATCCAATGGATTTAAATCCGGAGACCGCGATGGCCATGAATATGGCCCACCTCTACCAATCCATCTATTGTGGAAAATATGGTTCAGATGGTCACGCACAATCAAACTAAAATGAGGAGGAGCGCCATCATGCATAAACCACATATCTCTTCGGGTTTGCAATGGAACATGTTCCAAAAGTCCATTCAAATCGTTCTGAATGAACTCCAAATAACGTTCTCCATTCAATCGGTCCTGTAGAACGAATGGTCCTATAAGATGGTTTCCTATGATACCAGCCCAAACATTCACGTTGAATTTCCGTTGGTGTTTGGTTTGCAATATCCCATGGGGATTTTCTTCGGCCCATATATGGAGATTATGAGAGTTGATAACTCCATCTCTACTGAAACCTGCTTCATCAGTGAATAAAACTCGATTAATAAAAGTCATATCCTCTCTTTGCCTATCCATGAACCAATTGGCATATTCCAGTCGTGCTGGAAAATCTTGAGGTGTCATGGCATGTACCTTCTGGATGTGAAATGGGTGGAGCAGTTGTTCCCTAATTATTCTATGAATAGTGGACTTGGATGTATGGAACTGTTCTGATAGATTTCTGATGCTCATTGAAGGATCATCAGCGACGGCTTCCAAAATATTTTCCTCCAATACAACGGTACGTACAGTCCTAGGAGCGCCCTCACCACCTCGTTTTGGCAAAACTGTACCTACAATAATATCGAAATAAAACAACGTGCTCAAATGAATTATCAATTATTACATACCTGTCTCCCTCAAGCTGCGATCGACACGCTCGAATGTTTCTCTTGACGGTACCGTTCGATTGGGAAAATGCTCGGAATACAGACGACGAGTTTCTGCAGCATTACAAAATGCTCGTCCATAAAATACATGCATATCTGCATATTCATTGAATGTAAACTGTTCGGCCATATCAAAAAAATTCAAAATATCCTATAGAATATTGACAATACAATGATAGTCATATGACAACGCACCACTCAACAAATCAAAATCGCATTCCAGTTTCTCATTTTTTATCAAAACTTTCTAAAAGGTTTTTTTGTCAACATCTGTGAAAGAAATGGACCATAATTATTCCCTGGATATTTTTCACCTGATCATGTGCAGCCGTTTTTGTAGTTCATTCGTTTGCTTTTTATTAGTATAGTAAATATTTTTTCCGATGTGCGTTTTTTCAGCTAAATTTAGATTCGTGTTAAAGAATTTCTCCCATAAAATTATAATTATCAGTGAAACTCCTCAACAGTTTAGCTGTGAAGAAGAATTTGAAACATTCGAATGTTGAGTTTCATGAGATTCAGATAACTGATCAACACGAAACGTGATTATTCCACACGTATTATGTACATACAAAATATGGAATGAATTCGATATTTCATAGTAGAGTAGCTTGTTAGTTTAAAAACACCACGAATCTACAGAACTTGATATTTCTTTTGAAAAAATATCTGCTATCACAATTGTGACTTAAACTTCCATATAGGTACTGTACTTTTTGTTTACGACTTCATTTTAGCATACTTTGTATTATTCCTGTTATAAATGTTGTTGAATTAACGTTATCATTATTATTTCTGCTTTGATAATTATTCATTTCAAATAATGGTGGACGAGCGGGTTTGATGTCGTCGAGTAGAACTACATTTTTATCAAGACTCGTTGCTCCGATCGACTTTCCACACGAGTACTTTTATTCATGAAATTGTCCAAGTAACCTTATTTTGTTGAAAAATATTGAAAAATATCTGTCATTTCAAAGTTTTGGGGTGTGGACCATCGGGGGTAGTCCGTTCCTGACTTTGTAGCAAAACAACTGACTTCTGCATGAAAGCTCATCGACGGAATTCATTTGTTTAGTCAATTACCGAAATTTGGATGATTTTGAATATTCACTTGAAAAGTTATCAAAGAAAAACATTTTTCATTTTGTAACTTCGAGGGCCCATAACTTGGTTACGAAGACTTTTAGGAAAAAAGTTATATGAAGTACTGGTGATATTTTGACCCCATCTATATATTCCCGAGAGGAAAAGAGGAAGTCCAGGGACACCCTGTATATAGACAATATATTGTACAAAGGGGTAGAAATTAGTTTTATACTGATGATTTTATTTTATGTTTGACATACGTGAAACGCGCCTTTCGCTCTGGATCCAAAGCTAGCGGCTGTTTAATTTTGGGGTTATTTATGGTTTCTTTTGGTTATCTTGAAACCTACATTAATTTCTACCACAATTGATTGTGACTAATAATATTTCAACTCCAAATACAAATTGTATGTACATAAATATTATTTATTGATATGAATTTATATACTCAAAAATAATATTATGTTTTCGTGAAGTATTCATAATAAACCAGATCATTACGTAATTTTTTTTTCCTTATTGATGATAATTCAGTCGATTATGCCAATTTTTTTTTGTGACAGATTTGTTTAAGTTCATTTGGTAATTTAGGAACAGGGGTCAGACAAGCATTCGGAAGGGGTAAATTACCTGGCGCCCACAATTAAAATTCAACTTGCATATTTCCCCCCACTCCCGTCTTCACTCAGTTAGCCGGAGCCGAATTCTTGGACTGTCACAGTGACTACCCAACACCGTAGCGTGATCGAGCGTTACACGCTTAATCTGACAAAAACATTTTTTTTTATTTATTTTTAATTCATTGAATTCAATTAATTGAAAAGCTCAGGAAATAGCAAGCAAATAAATAAGTGTATGTTTTTTAAGTAGAATATTTGTATTTATAAGAAAATAATTTTCAAAAAATGCTCGAAAAAATTTAATTGTTTATAATCAATTGATTAATAAATGAAGAAAAGAGAAATGAAACTTTCTATGTTTTTAACCACTTTTATTTGTAACTAACGTTACTGCAGTTTTGTCCTATGAGGACATTTTCAAACTTATATATTGTATAAGTTTGAAAATGTCCTTATATATTGTATAAGTTTGAAAATGTCCTTATAGGACGAAACAGCAGTAACGTTAGTTACAAATAAAAGTGCTAAAAACATAGAAAGTTTAATTTCTCTTTCTTCATTATGATTTCCTACCACGTAGTAAGGGCTACATGCATCAATTAATTGATTTATTAATCATCATCTTCATCACGAACGAGTCTCTGTGATCAGCTGTGATGGCGTCATGGCAATAGAATTCAGAGTGGGGACGGAGTGAGAGAGTAATAGATAGATAAAAAGTGAATGGAGAATAGAGGAATAGAAACTCGGAGTTATTACACAGCTGCACGCATTAAACTTTATCGGCGAATGTTTGTTATTTCGGCTTGCGGAAATCGTCAGATTATATATTTTTCGTTATCCTTGAATGTTTTTCTTCAAAATGAAAAAAAATTAGCTACGCTCGAGAATGTCAAAATGACGTTATTTTTTACAACTTTGCTGCCCTGCCCTTTCTTTACGTCACTCTCAAATTGTCAGATTACTGAAATATACATTTTTTAGCAGGTGATTAACTCGCCCTACCTTAATCTGACGCAAATTAACTGTCGACGGCACTAAACTTGCTTTTTAAAAAATACTTTTATTGTTACAAACTTGAAAATGAAAAATTATAGAAATACAAAATTATGCGTGTTGTTACTTTGAGGAATGAAATCTGACTGATTCTGGATGCGAAGCTTCGAAGATGTGCGCTCCTGTGAGAACTGTCTTGTCAGCATCTGGAACAGGGTGGTGGTACTGCTAGATCAGCGGGATTGTCCTAGGTGGTGAGATAATTCGCGCTCGAGAATTTCTGATGATCAATTTTTTTCACTAATCTGATCCTTTATCCCTCACAGGCGGCCTAATATATGGGGCTCATATTTGGTGGAGGTACTTAACCGGGTACAAGGTATCTCCCTGTATATTAATCTGCCACGCTTTAGTAAATCCCGAAATCCCCGCTTGGGCTTCCCTATTACTAATTCTGACAAATTATCTCGATACCGTTTCGAACAATTGCTTCCTAACAAGACTTTTCAGGAAAATTTCAACAAAAAATAAATCTGAGACTTCTTACGCCCTCTATCAATAACGAGAGTTGCCCTCTCGTGATCCGGACGTGACGGCTAATTGAAGATCGCGACAGAGGTCCAATTTAGGACGGAATTCTATTCTCAGTCAATAGTCAACGAAGACGGAGACGAAAGTAAACAATCGAAAAAGCGATATTGGGATGAAGGGATATTGTGCTATTAACAATTTGAATTACAGCCCCTGCAATGTATATTTATTGTAAATATAAAATATTTTCATAGAGTTGATAACTTCTCCATATCATATGATGAATAATTAAAGTGGCGGTTCATTCCGTTACATTCTCTAGGATTATTATAGGTGACTGTATCTTTTGTATAAAGTTGTTCTGCTTCATCAAAAGAAATATTGTCAAAACACATCCTATCTCTTATCATTTTTTGTCTCTCGTATTGCCTACATTCCCTGCTGTTCGTTTTATGTTCTACGCTGCTACAGTTCAAATATTTGATTTTACTACATGTTTCGTAAAGCTCATCATTGTCATTGTGTTCCTGGCAATGAAAACACCGATATTTCCCTTTGCATTTTTTTGTATGGACATATCTCAAACATGAGTAGCATTGAATTACAGGTGGGATGTAAGGCGATACAGTATAACACATTACCACAAAACCACCCCCTGGAATGTAATTCAGAATTGTGGCTGTAGTTACTCCTTCTTCTTTAGTTTTCCTGTTCATTTATGAACCTGAAGGGACTTTTTATCGCATATTGTATAATTTCCTCACTTAAGAAAATATGTACACCCCTGACAACACCTTTGGAAGTAACGTTATTGTAAGGTATATAGACTAAGTATCCCTCATTTTCGAGTATTTTATTGTTCACAAATTCTTTAGCACTTCATTTGTTCCAAATTCATTTTTAATTCTAATAATATCAATATTCATATCATATGTGATTTTAGCGATTTTTAAATGATTGTATTTCCCTGTATTATTTCCAGACTTTTCAGCGGATTCGACATGTACCATGTACGGGCCGATTGCCCCTGCTTTATAAAAAAGAATTGGTTTTTTGTTTGTTGTAGTTCAAGGTAATTAATTTCCGCCATGTTTGAATATCCTATCGTTACGTCTCCCCTTGTTATCATATCTATATTTTTTATATCTGTATGATTGCCTGGTAAACTTTTATTTAGTGATTCCTTGAATATACTTTCAATCTCCTCATCAGCGCTGTCCGTTATTTATTTACCTTTCAAACATTTTTTCCTTCTGCGGAGAATAATCCCCACTATCCATGCTCATAATTCAAAATTTAGATTTTTATCTTATATACTATATGCAGGGATAACTTAAATTAATTATATAAGATGAAATTTTTCTGAAGAAGACAGGTTGAGTAACAGTAGTAAAAAAAAAACAATTGTTTTCTTGCCGATGTTTCGAATTTAATTGAAATCTTCTTCACGGCTCTGTGACAGTGAATTTCTATAAACATACCTCCCACAAAACTGAGACAATTATTATCGTTTCAATTTGACTAGAAATAATAAGTTCTTGATTAAATTACTTACCGAAAAGTAGTTTCTTCGTGTCAATATTACTATTTCAAAAACTATTCAACATATAAGATACAATAAAAAAAATAAGAAACATTGCAACAACCAAATTTTAGAGACAACACCTACACAAAAGGACACAAAACAAACGAATGGCTTTACATGTGACTGTGTGCTGTCAATGATAGAATGAATGAAAAAAAGTTTAATTATTCAGGTATTTTACTTATCAAATTGAAATATGCAGTATTAAGGCCATAGGCATCTCTTCTAACTGGATGATAAAAAAATATGTCCATATTTACTTTTTTAGAGTCATATGTTCTGGAATTCGGTTTCACCAACATATCATTTCTGAAAGCTTCCACAGTTCAATTTGTACACTATATTGGATTGTATGTCCTGTTCGTGTTTCTTGTTTGTTTTTCCTGTTCATTACGATATGGGGGGAAACCGTCTTGGAACTGGGAGTTAGATATTCTTCATTTACCATGGAATGTCTTTCAGGGATAATATATAAGGTACTTGTCTCTCAAACTTATGTGTGGCACTTCAACACATTTTCACTCACTCACTAGAGAATGAATGCATGGAAACTTTGGAGACATTTTTGAACCCCTTGGTTGACAAAAAATGTAAATGTTTGAGTTTCCTAGCAACAAAAATGAAAACCTATCAACTACCAATGTTTTGTTATTTATTGCCAAATAAATATTGAGTCTAGGAAAATACTATTGACATTTCTATAAAGCCTGAACTTTTAGGATTCATATTTTATTTATCAATTCAGTATTTGATATTTTCTTTGATGGTAAATTTTTTTGAAGCAACGTTTTATGCCCTAAAATAATTGAATATTGTTACGAAATAAATATTGAGTCTAGGAAAATACTATTTACATCTCTATAAAGCTTTAACTTTTAGTATTCATAATTTATTCACCAATTCAATATTTGATATTTTCTTTGATGTTAAATATTTTGAAGCGACGTTTTATGTCCTAAAATTATTGAATGTTGTTACGAAATGAATATTGAGTCTAGGAAAATAATATTGACATTTCTATAAAGCCTGAACTTTTAGGATTTGTATTTTATTTATCAATTCAGTATTTGATATTTTCTTCAATGTCAAATTTTTTGAAGCAACGTTTCATGTCCTTCATAAATGTTGTTGGTTATTTCAGTTAATTTGAAAATTAGTTCTTGTTTATATATCTCTTGTTGCCTAAGTACTATTCTGGTTTGATTATAATCCGCCAAGTTTTTTTTTCATTGTATCCCTATTGCCAATTTCTCACATTCGTTGATTGAAAATTTTCGAATTATATTAGACAGTTATGTCAAATACTGAATCCTTACCATTGCCATTTATGGCATACGTAGTATAAGTCGTGCCAAAGTGAGCTCCCTAAAAATTATTAAATATCTAAGTTAAAATAGCCGCTGGAATTTCCAAAATTTGACAGATAACACAAATTACATAAGTAACCATAGTTTCCATAATGGTAATAACACGTGAAGTTCGAGAAGAAATTGAAAACGCAGTTTCTCAAGCTGTAAGTAAGTGCTTGAAATCGGATACATTCGTAAAAACTATCACAAACAACGTAGCCGCTGCCGTTATAAAAACACTTGGGAGCAAAATGATTTTGTTGGAAAGTTCAGTGGCGGAGCTGAGAGAAGAATTGAACGAGACAAACCAGCAACACGAAAATAAAGCCAAAACATTGGAAAAATTATCAAAACAGGAAAAAATTGAAAATACAAAAATGAAGGAGGTGGTTGATAGATTGGATCAAGCAAGTCGCTCTAATTGTTTGAGAATATTCAACATGAGTGAGAAAAATAAAGAAAATACTAGAGATGAAATCATAGAAATGATAAACTCCAAAATGAACATGAACATCACCACGAATGAAATAATTATTTGCTATAGAGTTGGAAGAAAAAATGAAAGCAAACACAGAGGAATCTATCTCAAAGTGATTAATGATTAGATAAAGCAACAAATTTATTCGAAAAAGAAACTTCTGAAGAGCTCAGGAATAATAATACGCGAAACCCTAACCAAAACAAGGGTTCAACTTCTCAACGAAGCAGTCTCCAAATTCGGAATGAAGCAAGTATGGACTAGTTCCGGAAAAATATATCTGAACGTCAACGATAGGGTCACAATGATTAGATGTAAAATGGACTTAGAAAAAATTGAATAAACTTCGTAATCCAAAATGTTTAATATTAAGCAAATAGTATGTATTCCTTTTTATCTAATAGATACGCCGTAATTAGAATTTTATCTTTATGTTTTCATGTATATAATTGGATAACCAAACCATAGAGATTGAAATATGTGAAAATTTCCAAAATTACTTCGAAAACAGATTGGATAATGAAACTCACACTTTGGGAGTGATACATTTTAATATACGGGGTCTACGAAAGCATATGGATGAGCTACTTGTATATATACAAATGGCTAAAGAATCACTGGATATAATTGTCTTATCAGAAACAAGAACAATTGAATCGGTAAGTAACTTCACAATTCCAAACTATACCCAATACTATAACGAATCAAATATAAATAAATGCGATGGGGTCATGATATACAAGGTGTCCCTGGACTTCCTCTTTTCTTCTCGGGAATGTATAGATGGGGTCAAAATATCACCAGTACTTCATATAACTTTTTTTCCTAAAAGTCTTCGTAACCAAGTTACGGCCCCTCGAAGTTACAAAATGAAAAATGTTTTTCTTTGATAATTTTTCAAGTGAATATTCAAAATCATCCAAATTTTGGTAATTGACTAAACAAATGAATTCCGTCGTTGAGCTTTCATGCAGGAGTCAGTTGTTTTGCTACAAAGTCAGGAACGGACTACCCCCGATGGTCCACACCCCAAAACTTTGAAATGACAGGTATTTTTCAATATTTTTCAAAAAATTAGGTTACTTGGACAATTTTATGAATAAAAGTACTCGTGTGGAAAGTCGATCGGAGCAACGAGTCTTGATAAAAATGTAGTTCTACTCGACGACATCAAACCCGCTCGTCCACCTTTATTTGAAATGAATAATCATCAAAGCAGAAATAATAATAATAACGTTAATTTAACAACATTTATAACAGGAATAATACAAAGTATGCTAAAATGAAGTCGTAAACAAAAAGTACAGTACCTATATGGAAGTTTAAGTCACAATTGTGATAGCAGATATTTTTTCAAAAGAAATATCAAGTTCTGTAGATTCGTGGTGTTTTTAAACTAACAAGCTACTCTACTGTGAAATATCGAATTCATTCCATATTTTGTATGTACATAATACGTGTGGAATAATCACGTTTCGTGTTGATCAGTTATCTGAATCTCATGAAACTCAACATTCGAATGTTTCAAATTCTTCTTCACAGCTAAACTGTTGAGGAGTTTCACTGATAATTATAATTTTATGGGAGAAATTCTTCAACACGAATCTAAATTTAGCTGAAAAAACGCACATCGGAAAAAATATTTACTATACTAATAAAAAGCAAACGAATGAACTACAAAAACGGCTACACATGATCAGGTGAAAAATATCCAGGGAATAATTATGTTCCATTTCTTTCACAGATGTTGACAAAAAAACCTTTTAGAAAGTTTTGAAAAAAAATGAGGAACTGGAATGCGATTTTGTTTTGTTGAGTGGTGCGTTGTCATATGACTATCATTGTATTGTCAATATTCTATAGGATATTTTGAATTTTTTTGATATGGCCGAACAGTTTACATTCAATGAATATGCAGATATGCATGTATTTTATGGACGAGCATTTTGTAATGCTGCAGAAGCTCGTCGTCTGTATTCCGAGTATTTGCCCAATCGAACGGTGCCGTCAAGAGAAACATTCGAGCGTGTCGATCGCAGCTTGAGGGAGACAGGTATGTAATAATTGATAATTAATTTGAGCACGTTGTTTTATTTCGATATTATTGTAGGTACAGTTTTGCCAAAACGAGGTGGTGAGGGCGCTCCTAGGACTGTACGTACCGTTGTAATGGAGGAAAATATTTTGGAAGCCGTCGCTGATGATCCTTCAATGAGCATCAGAAATCTATCAGAACAGTTCCATACATCCAAGTCCACTATTCATAGAATAATTAGGGAACAACTGCTCCACCCATTTCACATCCAGAAGGTACATGCCATGACACCTCAAGATTTTCCAGCACGACTGGAATATGCCAATTGGTTCATGGAAAGGCAAAGAGAGGATATGACTTTTATTAATCGAGTTTTATTCACTGATGAAGCAGGTTTCAGTAGAGATGGAGTTATCAACTCTCATAATCTCCATATATGGGCCGAAGAAAATCCCCATGGGATATTGCAAACCAAACACCAACGGAAATTCAACGTGAATGTTTGGGCTGGTATCATAGGAAACCATCTTATAGGACCATTCGTTTTACAGGAACGATTGAATGGAGAACGTTATTTGGAGTTCATTCAGAACGATTTGAATGGACTTTTGGAACATGTTCCATTACAAACCCGAAGAGATATGTGGTTTATGCATGATGGCGCTCCTCCTCATTTTAGTTTGATTGTGCGTGATCATCTGAACCATATTTTCCATAATAGATGGATTGGTAGAGGTGGGCCATATTCATGGCCATCGCGGTCTCCGGATTTAAATCCATTGGATTTCTTTCTGTGGGGGCATCTAAAAAGCCTTGTTTACGCTACACCTATTCACACAAGAGATGCATTGTTGAATAGAATAACATTACATTGTGAAGCCATACGAAACGACCCTGGAATGCTATTTCAAGTACAGAGAGGGTGTCTTCGCAGACTAAGAAAATGTATAGAGAGAGAAGGTGGTCATATCGAGCAGTTTCGAGCGGATTTTTCATTTCTGTTTGCTTTCGAGGCTCTTGAGTTTCGTTAGTTAAACGTGTTTGCATTATAAAAATTCGTTATGAACATTTTACTTATCATTTCCATTTTCCTTAAAAACTAATATTTTCGAATAATGGTAGACATCTCAGGATAAATGTTGTTGAATTAACGTTATCATTATTATTTCTGCTTTGATAATTTTTCATTTCAAATAATGGTGGACGAGCGGGTTTGATGTCGTCGAGTAGAACTACATTTTTATCAAGACTCGTTGCTCCGATCGACTTTCCACACGAGTACTTTTATTCATAAAATTGTCCAAGTAACCTTAATTTGTTGAAAAATATTGAAAAATATCTGTCATTTCAAAGTTTTGGGGTGTGGACCATCGGGGGTAGTCCGTTCCTGACTTTGTAGCAAAACAACTGACTCCTGCATGAAAGCTCATCGAAGGAATTCATTTGTTTAGTCAATTACCAAAATTTGGATGATTTTGAATATTCACTTGAAAAGTTATCAAAGAAAAACATTTTTCATTTTGTAACTTCGAGGGCCCGTTACTTGGTAACGAAGGATTTTAGGAAAAAAAGTTATATGAAGTACTGGTGATATTTTGACCCCATCTATACATTCCCGAGAGGAAAAGAGGAAGTCCAGGGACACCCTGTATATCAAAAACCACATATCGGCAGATGTAACAGTAGTGCAAATAAATGACAGTCGTTTCCTAAGAGCTACTTTCACCATAAACCATCTTTCAAAGCAAATCAAAATGGGATTGACAGCATATTACAGACCACCAGCAACAAACAACTCACAATATACTGACGACTTGGAAAACTATCTTTCCACCTTAAACAAACAAAATATTGAAATATATTTAGGTGACATAAACATAAATTTATTAAATATTCACAATCATGATACGAACAACTACTTAAACATTTTAAGTTTGAACGATTTTATTTCTTATATAAACAAACCAACTAGAGTAAATAAAGATACGAATTCCGCTATTGATCATATTTTCATAAGACGAGAAAGTTGTTTTAAAGCAAATATTTCTATTTCACCGATAATATTTTGTACAGATATGACAGACCATTTCACTCCATTTGTATGCTTTACTTTCACAGAAACTAAAAGACATAAAGACGATCATAATAAAATAAATAAAACAATCAACCATAAAAAACTGAACACTTTACTTTCAAAAGAAATATGGGAAAGTGTCTTGTCAGAAACGGGCCCTCAAAGAAGCTACGACATATTCATAAGTAAACTTAAGATCACATAAGAACATCTACATCTGAACAAATAATGAGAAAAAATATTATATCAGTTATCAAAATCAAACCCTGGATTACTACAGGCCTGGTGAACTCCATAAAGTATCGCGATAATTTGAAAAAAAATTACTGAAAGAATTTTCAACAGTTTTAGAATCGGAATATAAAAGATACAGAAATAAATTGAACACTCTGTTAAAGAAAACAAAGAACGATTATTACAAATCTCAAATAAATGATGCACGTACCAACTTTTAAAAAATCTGGAATATAATAAATAACATACGAGGTGAAGATAAAAAGAAAAATATTGAAAACAATGACATCATATCATAAGTAATAATGCAACAAAATCAAACGAATTCTTTGTCGGTATAGGTAAAAATATGAGCCAAAAAATACCAGAGACAAACTTACCCGAAAACTTTTTATGCGATATGAAAATTATTCAATCAATATTTTTGGAACCTACAACTAACAACGAAATTGTTATGATAATTGCAAATCTAAAAAATAACTCCGCACCAGGACCCGATAAAATAAATTCGAAGACTTTGAAATCAATTCATACCTACATTTTAGTCCCCCTTGTCCATATCATCAATCAAACATTCTCAACGAGCAACATACCTTGGCAATGGAAAATCAGCAATGTGACACCAATTTTCAAAGCAGGAAATAAATCCCAAATTAACAATTATAGACCTATATCTGTCATAAATACACTAGCCAAAATTTTTGGACAATGTGTCAAGAAAAGACTTTTAAATTTTCTGGATAAACATCAAATAATAACTGACAGGCAATTTGGATTCGTGAAAAATTCAAACACTGAGAATGCCATAATGGATTTTTTCGAAACCACTGTGAAGGCCATGGACAGGCCAACCAAATGCTTGGCCGTTTTCCTGGACCTGACCAAGGCCTTTGATACAGTTGATCACGAACTATTATTAAAAAAATTTAATAACTATGGTATTCGAGGCAATGCTTTGGCTTTGATATAATAATAATAATAATATGTTTATTTTGTCAATTGTTCACATGCTAATTTACATCGATTATATTATATATAATATGCAAATAAACACAAATAAACACCAACACAGAACATCGCGAAAGCAGAGCTTGTATGCGATGAGACTGCCAAAATTTTCGATTAAAAAATATACGTATTTTATGAAATAAACTATAGCAACAAACAAAAAAGAAATACAGATGAAATAATCTAGACAGTAAATAAAACTTTTGTATGTAGTAGTTAAGAAAAATAATAATAAACAAAAAGAACTACAAACCATTGCAAACAACAGGCCTTGCCAATACAAAAAAGAACAACATACCATGTTACTAGGACGTCAGGCTCTTAGTAACAAATTAATTTGATGTCGTTCGTCCAAAACGAATTTTTTAATTAATTTTTTAAATTTTTTAAAATGTTCTGCCTGTCGAATGGACTCCGAAAGTATATTATAGGCTCGACTAGCTGAATGCAAATGACTTCGATGACCAATTGTTTTGAGTGTCAGTTCTGTTTTGATCAATTTTTTTACTTTATTTCTAGTGTTATGTACGTGGTCTATATAATCGTGTCGTTTATGTTTATATTGAAAATACACTAACTGTATGTAGTACAACTGACTAATATATCAAATATTTTAGCCTCTTGATAAAGAAGGTTTGTAGGATACAACATGTCTCTTTTAAATATTATTTTTAGGAATCTTTTTTGTAGAGTCTCAAGTTTGGACAAATGACAGTTTGCGGCTCCACCCCCTCCCAATATTCCGTAATTTAGCCTAGATTCAACCAGAAAGTAATATACAATCTTTATCACAGGTAAGTCTAAGTATCGGTTCAGAAATTTTATTTTATATAGCATAGGCCTTAATGTTTTAATTACATTTTGTATATGTATATTCCATTTCATAGTATCGTCAATTGTTATACCTAAATATTTTATATATCTAACTCTATTTATTTCTATTATTTTATTGTTGACATAACAACTAAATGGAACAAAGCACGTTTTTGAGTAATTAACAGTTAATAAATTATAATCAAACCAGTCTATAATGTGAATAAAAACTTGATTAATTTTTTGTTGTAGGTCAGCCCATGACTCACTCTGATAAAAAACAGCCGTGTCATCTGCAAAACTAATAATGGAACCTTCAGTATTCAAGGTAAGTAAATGATTAATATAAATGGTGAACAGAGTCGGCCCTAGAACCGTACCTTGCCGCACACCATATGTTATTAAATTTTCTTCACTTAATTTATCATTTATTTTCACTTTTTGCTTTCTTTCAGCTAAATAGCTTACCATCAAATTATAAATCCTGTAAAGTTTCCAACATCCTATTATGAGACACTATGTCAAATGCCTATCTAAAAACTCTCTAATATCAGTAGATGGTGGTCTATAAATTGACGTAAGAATAATTTTTTTATTATTTACAGTTACATTTGTTTCAATGACTTTAAGTTGGTTAATGTTTATGATATTAGTATGGTACTTTAAATTATCACGTATGTATATTATCACGCCATCATTTTTGTTTATATCACCTTCATTATATATTAAACTATACCCATTTAATTTAAAAATACCTGTATTTTGAACCTTAAACGTTTCAGTTAAAACAATTACATCAAATTTATTTTCAAACTGTTCTAATATAATCTCTAGCTCATCCATATTCTTTGCAATGCTTCGTATATTGTGGTTAAACACGTTGAATGAGTTTTTGCAATTTTTTTTTTGTTAAAATATCCTCATATTCTACAATATTATATACAGTATAAGTATCTAAAGTTTTAATTCTAACATCCCTAATATACTGATTCATCCCCAATTCTCTCTATTTCTTTACTGTCCTTTAAGATTAATTATTTTGTCTACCCTAATTAGGAAAAAAATATATATATATATATATATATATATAAATTATGCTAAAAATAATGAAATGATGAGAAATATATAAACAATTTTCAGGTCGCTGCTCTGGCTCAACATAACTTTCTTACATCTTCTTCACTCTGAATAAGGATTTTTTTGCCATTTATCCATGAGTAAATTCTTCCCTCTATGGTCCACGTATTCGTTTTTCCAAGTTTTTCTTTAACAAACACCATTAAATCGTATTTGCTTCTTGTCAATTCTTCGGTTATGACTACATTTGAACCTTTTAATTTCTTTTTATTAAAGTAGACGGAATTCCGCTGCTTCAAACTATCAAATACAACAATAACAGGATCCTTATCTCTATTTTTTCTACTATTTATCCGATAGCAAGAGTTTATTTGTACATCAGGCACTCCGATCTTCATAGCAATTAAATTTTGAATACTGTCTTTCAATTCATTTACATTTTCGTTCTTAATACCATAGAACCTTAATTTGAAGTTATTGGTTTTCTGTTCCAATTCTTCAACTTTTAGGGACAACTCTTCGTATTCCCCTTGTATAGTCCTAATTTTATTTGAATGTTCATTTATTTGCAAGGATAAATCCTCAACTTTTTGTAATAATTTTTGTGACAGTTTATCAGCTAATGTTTCGGATATATCCTCAACAAATTTCTTGTTTTGAAGCATTTCTTGCAACACTTCTTTCGATATGTCTTTAACCAATCTTTCTATCTCTTCTCTTTGTCTTTCAGTAAAAACCATTTTCGATATTTTTATATGAAGATTTGTTTGATTCAATTCAATTGATGCAAGAAATTAATAAAAGAACAAAACTTACAGTTTCAGCAGAAAACTAACTATGTAAAAGTATTTCTTTATAATAAACACTCCACTATCGGCTCTTTTTTTAAACTATTTGTTTTTATCACTAAAAATTAAAAAATAGCCAGAGCTGCAAAAATAGCGTCTACACTCGACGAAAACTCATGAAAACTCATGATGAAGAACTACCTATCAAATCGAATCCAACAAGTGAAAATTGGAAATAAAATAAGTGGCGAACTGATTGTACAAATTGGTATAACGCAGGGGACAGTTTTGGGGCCAATACTTTTTCTCATTTACATTAACAGTATAAAAAAAATTAACAATTTCGAAGGTGATATAATATGCTATGCCGATGATACTGCTCTAATTTTCACGGGAACATCTTGGAATGAAATAAGGGAGACGTAGAAACAAATGTACAAAAAATATACATGTGGTTGAATAATTCTAAACTATCACTGAATGTAAATAAGACAAAGTATCTAACCTTCTCCCCTACACTTCGTGATCAACCCAAAAACTACGAAATGAAAATGCATATACCGCTCTGTGACAATCAAGGTAGTTGTAACTGTCAGACCATAGAGTATACTACATCTGTAAAATACCTCGGAGTTATACTAGATCAGCACCTAAAATGGACAGAACATATCAACTTTGTTACAAAAAGGCTCAGAGTATTAATGCACACATTTCTGACATACTATCAAAAAAAAATCTTATAATACTCTATAACTCTCTTGTCGAATCAATAATAAAATATTGTATTCCTGCTTGGGGTGCAACATTCAAAAATGCTATTAGCCCGTTACAAACTGCCCAAAACATTCTATTAAAAATCATCTTTAAAAAAAATAAACTATTTTCAACAAGAGAGTTATATCGAGAAACCAACATGTTAAATATTCATTCGCTATACGCTTATCACTGCCTAATAAGAATGTTCTATAAACGAGCTGATTTTGCGCAGACACATTCAAGAGAAACTCGTTCAAAAATGAACCAGGACGTAAAAATTGAATTCTTCAACAAAACAGTCACCCAAAATTCTTTCCTTTCATGGTCCAAAAATATTTAACATCTTACCAAAAAATATAAAAGATATTACATCCTTCAAACGATTCAAAAAAGAAGCAAAAAAGTATGTATATAATCATCCAGAAAAATTTGCAATTTTATAATGTAATAAATACTTACCTTTAATTGTTCCTATATATTGTGTATCTAAGCTCTTCACATACACTACCGGAAACTTACAATAATACCACACCAAGTTTGAGGTTAGGTTATACCCCAATCGAAATGTTCAAATTGTCCAGTCTCTTTCGAATGCTAATTTTGGAATTTTAAAATGATATGTATATATATGTATAATCATAAATAATGTAAGTGAACTGCATATGCCATCTGAATACAATTACATAAGACATACACTTATACGAATGACATTCTGATTTAGACATCACAAAACAGGCTATAATAGCCTAGCGTGAGTCTAATTCAGTGAGTCATTAAAAAAAATATTGAACTGACCTATGTTAGTAAACTTGAGAATTCAATGAAAAACTTGAGATCGGTTTTTTATGGATAGAAGCTACATGAAAATGATTTTTTGAAATTTTTATCTGATATTCTTCGAAAAATTGTTATAAACAAATGCTTTGTGTGTGAATAGATGTTGAATTCTGCCATTTGTTAGGATAGGTTAGTATGTCTTGTACTGAGAATAGTTATTATTATTATTAAACACTTAAACACTTACATTTCAACTTTGAGAATTTCCATCTGATATCCAAATTCTCTACCTGATTTTTGAATGCTCTATGAAGACATAGAAATAGGGAAGTTGGAAATATTTATTAAAAAATAATATGGACAGACAAATGAAAATTCACCAACAGTGACTGGTTTAACACAAATATCCATTAAGGGTGAAATAATACAAATTAACATTCACATAGGGAAACCAATTTCCAAGGAAGGTTCGGAATAAATGTTTGGTTGGGAATTGTGGAAACACACATCCTTGGCCCTTTCTTTTACGATTATAATTTGAATAGTGAAATATATCTTCATTTTCTATTCAATGAAATCAATGGCTACTTAGATGAATTGCCACTGAATATCTGCCATGAAATACAATATTTTCAACAGGATGGCACTCCTCCCCATAATGCAGTAGGGGAACATTTACATGCAATATTCCCAAGAAAATCGATTGGAAACAATGAACCAATTACCTGGCCAGCTCCATTCCCAGATCTTACTCCTTTAGATTTTTTTTGTCTGAGGATACATAAAGGATAACGTGTTTTCAACACCAAGTACAGATGTCGACCATCTCAAACAAAAAATAAGAGATGCATGTATTAGTATTACACCTATTATGCTAGAAAATTGCCACAGAAATTGTCTGGACCGACAACTTGTGAGCATTCAACAAAGAGGTCGTCAATTCGGGTATTTGATGTAGATTGCCATGTAGCTTTGATTTTCAGTATAGGTTTCATTTTTCCCAAAAGTTCATGATAAAATAAATTGATTTTCTGTTTGATTGTTGTCACTGATGATGATGGTTATTTCAAATGAAACGCTATTGAAGTATCGAATGGGATTATACCCTTGGATTGTGAATTTATAGCTTCATCAATATCTGTAATAAAAAAGACAGGTCTGTATTTTGAAAAAGTGTTGATGGTGGCCATGATAACACGAAACGTTTTACCGAATATTTACTATTACATCGTCATACTACACATCGACTATAATAGTTTTTTCCTTTTCTGTTTTTGATATTCTCCGAAATAACAATTCCTTTCGAAAAAAACGAAAAACAGCTTATTTTGTTTTTCCCGTATAACTAAAGAAGAGAGAGAGTCGCCGTAAATTTTCTTTGACCATTGTATTGTTTCCGATGACAGTTATCTTTATTCCATTTAATCGTCTTCGTATCTGTTACACACACATACCCTCAAACAATGTCAATTTGAGGGTGCATAGAAGATGACAGTACTACCAACTGTCGAAAGCGCTCGCAGATAATAGAAGATATAAAGCTTCAAATCCTTTTTGTAGAATTCAATATTGAAAAACTCAAAATAAAGGAAAATTAGTTGCATCAATAATATATATATATATATATATATATATATATATATATATATATATATATATATATATATATATATATATATATATATATATATATATATATATATACATTATGTTATATTTGGTTCACAAATACAAATACAATTATTGAGCTTCATGAGCTGAAGTGAATTATACGAGTAATAATAACTTATGAACGCTGACTTCGGGTCTTGCTTGCTTTTATAGGTAATTCCTACTGGAAGTCCTTTGTGTTCTATTTCTGGACTGGTAAACAGGAAATGCTGAGTCTTTGCTGATTTCAAGGTTCTTCTATAACTGCGCCATTAATACGACGTAGTTCTGGATAATGAGCCATTGTATATTTTCATATAACAGCTCCCCTTTTTATGAAAAAGTTGATGCTATACCTTGCAGCAACTTTTCAGGCATAAGTCTTGTTAGAATTTGAGTTGAGTTCCATTTCTTCTTCCACGGGTTCTCCGATATGATAGCTAGGTCTTCTTCTAGGGAAGAATCTGGTTATAGCTCTGAATTTACTTCGCGTACTTGGTGCTGGAGGTGGTGGTCCATCATTTCTTGATGTCATAATACCAATTCTTACATTTCTTTTATTTTTACATTTACAAAAACAATATAATATAATCAGAAAGATTACAAGAGCAATTGTTACATAGGTAAACCATGAAATATGTTTTGAGACGAAAGGCTCATTAATCAATTTATCTAATTGATCAGAATATTCATTTAGTTTAAATTAAGCTGTATTTAAATCATCAGCATTTATTTTATTCAACTTCAGAGGTTTCAGTTTTGGAAAATTTTGTTTTTCAGGTAGTCCTGAACAACATTGATTTGGAATTTTTATTTCATTCATTTTATATGTAATATTTTTACTTGAATAGAATAGCTTTTTGGCATGTACTCTTGTGCTGCCAATGAATGCATTACAATTTTCATTCATTTTCAAAATTGAATTTGTTTCTATAATATTCGTTTTTGATTCTTTGTAACACGTTACAGTAATTGGTAATGGATCTGAAACTAGAATTATCCATGTATTAAATTCTATTTCATAGGCATTATAATCTTTTGCAAAAAGAAGGCTCATTTTGCAAACCTTTGGTAGTTGTAACAAATGTCTGAATATCTGAGCTTCACAAATAGCAGTGTTGTCAATAGGATAGGGCAAAAGTCTTTCACAAATTTTTCCTCTATAAAATAAGGGTTTACAATTTTCAAAATTGGGTATGATCACGTATGATAATGATTCATCATCTTTTCCTATGTACTTTATATTAGTAGGTAGGATATGATGTAATCCGGTTCTATTATCCAATATAGGAATTGGGTAGAGTCGGTACACTCTGTATATTTCTGGTTCAACAAGGGGTATTTTCAAAACATATACAATTTTTGATTCTGTTTGAAAAGCTACAAGTTGTATTATTTCAAGGTATTTAGCTACTGAGCTTATTTTTGGTTGTAGAGGTAAATAATTATTTTGTTTGAGATTTCTTGAAGAGAATCTACTAAATCTTTTGGTTTTATAATCGATGAATGTATGATACGTAATTTAGCAAAAGTGATTCTAGGATTTCATTTAGATAATCTTTTATGAAAAGATAACTCTCTAAGAGTGACTCACATATTTCAATTGTTTTGTGCTTTGCTGTAATTAATTGTAATTCATCAGACAACTCGTATATAGATTTTTCTATCTTTTTAATATTTTCATTGAAAGTAGCTTCATCAACTTGTAATTTTTGAATAGTTTCATTAAAGTTTCTTATTACTGAGGTTGTAACTGAAATTTGATTTTTTAATAAATTCTCGATTTGATGTTCATCTTTGTATAATTGGTTTATTGAATTTGTAAAATATTCTCCGTCTGAGGAATCAAGGTTTCCAGATATAGCTTTCCGAATACTTCCTACACCGTTTATTAATCCACGTTTTCGTCTCTGTTTTTCAGGCGATAAATCTTCTGTATCCATTTTTATTTGGAAATATTTAGATTCAAGCGAATTTGAAATTTGGTTAAGTACGTTAGTATGCGCTTTAATATCAGTATAAAAAGAAATCATCATTTGATTATTGGTTTCAAATACTAAGATCATTTCATTTAAAATATTTTGATTATGATCTAGACCTTTTCTTACGGAGTTTAAATCTTTGTATACCAGTAGCGTCCAGTGGTCATTTGATATTTTTGTATGTCCTTCATCATGATAATACACTCCAATAGTGTTGTTAATTGCTTGTAGTATATATTGTGATGCACACAGGGACAGAATGATGAGTAGTAGTAGTTGTGATTGCATCTGTAAGAAATTAATCGTGATAGGGTTTCATTTTATCAAAATTTATTTCACTTTCTTGATTCGTTTCAAGGTTTTTGAGAAAGGTCGAATTTTTATATAATTCAAGGATTTCAAAAGGGCCATTAAATTTGTTTTGTAATTTTGTACCTATTTGGCTCTCTTTGACATATACTTTCTCTCCTATTTTGAATTCATAGTGAGTTTGACTTATTTGTTCATCAAAACGTTGTTTTGCTTTTTCTTTACTTCTGTGAATTCTTTCTCTTGCTAGTTTATAAAAATATGATATTCGATTATTTAAATCGCGTATATATTTACTAATTAATTGTTCTTGGTTATATGTTTGCTCAGGGGGTCGTCCTGACGTAAGTCCGAAGACGAGTTCGTATGGTGTAAAACCATGTGTTTTATTGGTCGAGTTATTATAGCATATGATTGCATATGGCAATATAGCTAGGGGATGTCCATCAGGGGTTTCTGCGAGATAGGCTCTGATCATTTCCGTCAGAGTTGCGTGGAATCTTTCTAAAGATCCGTTCGATTGAGGGTGGTCAATACTTGAGAATGTTAATTTCATGTTATAAAGTTGACATAAATCTTTTATCATGATATTGTTGAATTCTTTCCCTGAATCACAATGGATTCTAAGAGGGGTTCCATAGTGTTGGAAATATATCATAAGCGTATGGATTACTGATTTGGCTGATTTATTTTCGAGAGGATAAGCTTGTGTAAACTTAGTGAGTTCATCTCGAATTGTGAGGACGTATGTATTGGTTGGAATTTGTAAAATATCAATATTTATTCTTTCGAATTACGGTTATTACAAAAAGGCTATTTAGATTTTTTCTGCAAATTTTAGATTTTTGATAAATTTCACATTTTTTAATATACGTTTCTACGTCTTTGGTTATTCCTTGCCATTCATATTTTTGTTTTATTCTTCTCAGAGTTTCATTTATTTCTCTATGAAGATTCGCTTTTCCATTATGATATTGATCTAAAATAATAGGTATTTGGTCTTTGTCTGGTGTTGTTATTAGATTTTCACAGAATATAAATTTTATGTTTTCAACATCAGCTAATATGTAAGATAACATTTCTTGTAAAGGTAAATCAGGATTATTTTCAACATAATAAATTTCATTGGGTTTGAATAGGTGTTGGTCAATATACAGGGATATGAACATGTGGGATAATGCATCATTTGGATCGAAAGGTGTTGCAATGATATGGTACTTGCCATTTTTCACAGTATTACTTGATAAAATGTTTATTTTCCTATATCCGAAGTCATAATTTTCTTCGAATAGGTCTTCTATAATTTTTTCGTGTATTTCTTGAAGTTTGTTCTGTTGGAAAACAATTAATATATTTTTATGATTCCGGTCTAGTAATTGGGAATTAGAAAATTGTATTTTCGAATAGTCAATTACCGATTTGGTTTGACATAGTGCATAAAAGTTTTTGAATTCTTCAGTGAGAGTTTCAGGAGAAATTTCAGTTTTTACTGAAGTTTCAGATTCGTTATCGCTGTTACTTGTAAATAATTTTCTATGAAATTCAGAAGCGTTTTTAAAATGATTCACTTTAATACGAGACAAAGCGTCTGCGTTTTTATTATGTTTTCCAGGTTTTTAAATTATTTCGTAGTCATATTCTTCGAGTTTTAGTCTCCATCTGGCGAGTCTACTACCAGGGTCTTTTATACTGAAGATCCATGTTAAGGGTCTATGGTCACAAAATAGTTTAAATTTTCTTCCGTATAAATATGGTCTGAAATGTTTCACGGCCCACACTATCGCGAGTAATTCACGTTCGATAGTGGAGTATTTAGTTTCTGCAGGACATAATGTTCGCGATGCATAAGCAATGGGTAAATCATGACCTATGCGTCCTTGTGATAAAATTGCACCGAGGGCGAATCAGTTGTTAAAATGAATGGTTCAGTAAAATTGGGATAAATTAGTATCGGTGATTGGGATAGAATATGTTTTAGTTGGTCGAATGCCTTTTTACATTCTTCGTCGAATAGGAAAGGGATGTCTTTTCGTAAAAGTTTTGTCATTGGTTTCGTGATTTTAGCAAAGTTTGGGATAAATCTACGATAATATCCGGCAAGTCCTAGAAATGATTTTATTTCTTTTTGATTGGTCGGTTCTGGATATTTAGTTAATGCGTCGATTTTATCTGGGTTTGGTTTTACTCCGTGTTCTGTTATTATATGACCTAAATATGCTACTTCTTTTTTCAAAAATTCGCATTTACAGGGTTGGATTTTAAGATCAGCTTTTCTTAATCGTTTAAACACTTCGGTTAATCGAGAAATATGGTCTGGTAAAGTTGCGGAATATATTATGATGTCATCCATGTAAACTAGACATCTTTCGTTTTGGATTCCTAGCAGAATGTTATCCATTACACGCTGAAAGGTACTTGGAGAATTTTTTAATCCATACGGGGTTCTAGTAAATTCATAATGTCCGTTTTCTACTGAAAAGGCTGTTTTTGGAATATCTTTTTCATCTACTTCAATTTGGTGGAAACCTGAAGCAAGGTCTAAAGTTGTGAAGTATGTACATTGTCCTAATTGGTCTAATAAGTCACTTATATTCGGCAAAGGATACTTGTCGTCAATAGTTACTTGATTTAGTTTTCTATAGTCAATGACTACTCTCCATTTTTGTTTTCCGGAGGCGTCAAGCTTTTTTGGCACTACCCATACAGGGGATGACCATGGTGAAATTGAGGGTCTTATGATATCTTGTTCAAGCATTTTTGAAATTTGGGACTTTACTTCTTCTTTATGGACATGAGGATATCGATAGGATTTTGTAAATATTGGTTTTGCGTCTTTAGTATCAATTGTGTGTTTGATCTCATTAGTAAAAGTTAATTTATCACCTTCTAAATAGAAAATATCAGAGAATTCTAAACATAAATTTGTTATTAGTTCTTTCTCTTCGTCATTTAGATGTTCAAGTCTAAGGTTATTTTTTATTTCATGTCTACGATTGATAATAGGTTCATTTTGATATTCATTGAAATGCATTAATTTAATGTGATTTTTTGAATTTTCAATTGGTTCTAATTTTAAATCAGAAAAATCAATTGTTTTCGAAATTGCATTTGGGTTTATTATTGTTGTAAGAAATTCACCTTTTTCATTGATTTTTATTAATGCGTTTGGTAGGCGTACTTTTTCTTTTTCAGAAGCAAGCAGCATTGCTTCGCAATTTTTTAAGTTGGAATTTAATTTGAAAATTTTTTCTGTTCGTGATTCAATTTCAATTATATTCATTACTTTTGGAATTTGAGTTACAGGGGTATTATATTTCATTTTGTTGTTGTTCTGCAATTGGGTCAATTGCTTTTATTAATGGAACGGTTTTATAGCTCAATATTAATTTACGATTTTTTATATCAACAGTTCCTTGATAATGTTCTAGGAAGTCACATCCTAAAATTCCATCAAATTCGATGTCTAAATCACAAATATACACTTTATGTGGATCATTTGGTTGGAAGTGAACGAGGGTTGATTCTGTTACAGGAATTTTTTCTTCAGTGATGCCTGAGATTGTTAATTTTTCTGGAATTCGTTCTATGAGTGTTGCGGCTGTTTTAGGTCTTAAAATTGAAATACCTGCTCCCGTATCAATTAGCAATTTGAAAGTTTTTGTTATATCATGAATATAGTATAAATTATTCGGACTAACTGTTTTTATTCTGGCATTTATATTAGGAATTTCTGGGTTATTACTTCTTGTGAGATGTCTTTGTCTGAAGTCTCGCTGGACATTTTGGTGATAGGCGGTTTTATTGATAAGTGGTCTATCTGAAAATCCCGGTATTGTTCATTGTTTTCAGTAGGATAGTCATTAATTGGTTCAAGGTTGGTTTGGAAATAATTAGAAGCGTCATCATATTCTTGTGGATAATATTGTTGCGTGTCATATTGCGTTTCAGGTTCATAATATGATTCTTGATTAGTAGTATAATCAATGCATTCATATTCATAATTGGGTTGATCATAACTTTTTCATTTGTTTCATAATAATTATATTCAGGATTCATACAGTGTGTTTTTTGAATATTGGGTCTTTGAAAATTCGGATTGGGTTGAATGACAGAATTTCTTTGTTGTTGGAAATTCGTGTTGGCTCTTGGTTGAAAGTTTGTTTGTCTTTGTGGTTGTGCATTGTTAGAAAAGTTGGGGTTTACTTGGGGACGTACTTGAGTTTGAAAATTGGGTCGATTTTGATTTTGAAAATTTGCACTTTGAAAATTCATTTGATTTTGAGAATTATTCAGATTTTGACTTTGTGGGAATTGTGTTTGTCTTGAATATTGATTTATTTGTCTTGGAAATTGATTTGGATTGTATTGGAAATTGTGACCTGAAGTTTTGATTCGGTCTTTGTTTTTGTGATGGATTGAAATTTGGTTTTGAGGCTTTTTGGGACTCAAAATATGAAAGTTGTGTTTCTCTTTTTATTCTTTGTGCGGCTTCTGTCATGTTTTGAGGGTTGCTTGCACGTATTATTTGTCCAATTCGTGGTTCTAAAGCTGTCAAAAGGGTGTTTAATGACATATTATTTATTAATGTAATTTGTGCGTCTTTTTGTTCTAGCGTAAGGTTTGATTTATTAACGCAAGAAATCATTTTAGCATTGTGAGTTTGTATACGTGAGTGGAAAACAATACTTGATTCTCCATTGGATTGTTTCATTCGGTGCAAATCTTGAATGAGTGAATTGATATCACGAGAATCACCAAAATGAGTATTTAATAATTGTTTAATAGCAGTATATGTTATAGGATTTTGAGAATTTACCAAAATTGCTGCTTTTCCTTTTAATCTATTTTTGAAATGTGTGATGAGAAGGCATTTCTGATCGTTGGTAGCTAATGCGAACGCTTGATCGCATGCATTCAAAAATGTGTTCAATAAAATACTGTCGCCATCATTATGTTTCAGATGTTACTTTCACTTTTCTTCAACAGTATGAAGAAATTTCTTTTTCAGTTGTCTTTTATCTGTATGAAGCTGTATGAAGATAGTTTCAAGTTGGTTTTGGATGAAGTTGGGTGAAATGGAATGGATAAGAGAACTTCGATTACAATCAATTAAGATGATAATTCAAAGTCACTTACATTTGCGATGCTGGGTTGCTGAAATCTTCTGTCAGAGGCTTCACTGGGTGGTCCTAATCCACAGGAGGTTTCAACAGGGTTTTGACGATTGGGGTTGTCTTGCGATTCGCTGTCAGGGGCTTCACTGGGTGTTCCTAATCCACAGGACTCTCAAGACGGGGTTTTTGGTTTCTTCTTAAATCTATGCGGTTTCGACTGCGCCACTTTGTTATATTTGGTTTTCAAATATAAGCTTTTTAAAAACACAATTTATTTTGGTTCACAAATACAAATACAATTATTGAGCTTCATGAGCTGAAGTGAATTATACGAGTAATAATAACTTATGAACGCTGACTTCGGGTCTTGCTTGCTTTTATAGGTAATTCCTACTGGAAGTCCTTTGTGTTCTATTTCTGGACTGGTAAACAGGAAATGCTGAGTCTTTGCTGATTTCAAGGTTCTTCTATAATTGCGCCAATAATACGACGTAGTTCTGGATAATGAGCCATTGTATATTTTCATATAACATATATATATATATATATATATATATATATATATATATATATATATATATATATATATACAAATATGAAAGTTATTGAGTGTCTTGATATAGAAACAGAAGTTAATATCGGACATAACACTCAAGAAAGTGGCAAACCAAAGACACGTGTTTCGGGCTTTTGGCCCATCATCAGTATGGTGCAGCCAAGTGTAAGGATGGGCAACACTTGGTTACCAAAAGATAGAAATACAAATACACGGAGCCACCAACAGGAGCCAACCGCACATTTGTGGTTTCAGTTGATAGATCTTGTGTTTACGAGAAAACTATCAAAATCACCACGGAGGCAGCTATAGCTACCTGCGTGACATCCGGGTCCAGGAAATTATACAAATATGAAAGTTATTGAGTGTCTTGATATAGAAACAGAAGTTAATATCGGACATAACACTCAAGAAAGTGGCAAACCAAAGACACGTGTTTCGGGATTTTGGCCCATCATCAGTATGGTGCAGCCAAGTGTAAGGATGGGCAACACTTGGTTACCAAAAGATAGAAATACAAATACACGGAGCCACCAACAGGTGGCTCCGTGTATTTGTCCGATATTAACTTCTGTTTCTATATCAAGACACTCAATAACTTTCATATTTGTATAATTTCCTGGACCCGGATGTCACGCAGGTAGCTATAGCTGCCTCCGTGGTGATTTTGATAGTTTTCTCGTAAACACAAGATCTATCAACTGAAACCACAAATGTGCGGTTGGCTCCTGTTGGTGGCTCCGTGTATTGGTATTTCTATCTTTTGGTAACCAAGTGTTGCCCATCCTTACACTTGGCTGCACCATACTGATGATGGGCCAAAAGCTCGAAACACGTGTCTTTGGTTTGCCACTTTCTTGAGTGTTATGTCCGATATTAACTTCTGTTTCTATATCAAGACACTCAATAAATTTCATATTTGTATAATTTCCTGGACCCGGATGTCACGCAGGTAGCTATAGCTGCCTCCGTGGTGATTTTGATAGTTTTCTCGTAAACACAAGATCTATCAAATGAAACCACAAATGTGCGGTTGGCTCCTGTTGGTGGCTCCGTGTATTTGTATTTCTATCTTTTGGTAACCAAGTGTTGCCCATCCTTACACTTGGCTGCACCATACTGATGATGGGCCAAAAGCCCGAAACACGTGTCTTTGGTTTGCCACTTTCTTAAGTGTTATGTCCGATATTAACTTCTGTTTCTGTATATATATATATATATATATATATATATATATATATATATATATATATATATTATAAGATGTTATTTAAATGATGTTGAAGTTTGATTTGGGTTTTGAAAAATCTAAATTTTTATTTTTTATAAAAAATACTTTTATTGAAACAACGATAAAAATTGAATAAAAACAACAATAAAAATTAATTGGCGCAATAAAAATTAATTGGCGCTCCGGGGCGATTTCATTGATTCCAGTGGCGCATTTGCTTTTTCAGCTGCAGGAAAACCCGGAAAAACCTGCAGCACCACATCATCTGAAGATCTTGATCTAACAATGTCCTCTGTCTTATAAAACAAAATGTAGGGTGTCTCCATAGTCTCCAATAAATTCAATGCATCGCCATAACACTTCGTGACACGACTATCGTCAAACTTAAACCAGTCCGTTTCGTCTTTGATCAAAGCGTAATAATGACCAAATTCAACGCCAGAACCACAGTGAATAATGACTGCATGAATATTATAATAGTGGTCCGCTAGGTTGAAATGTTCATCTATTTCGAACCTTCCAAAGGGTTTCTTGCTTCCGTTAGAGGTTGAGTCTTGTTTGAAAATCATCAGTGTTATTATTAGATTGACTGGTGCCCCAGCTATACTTGTTTCCTAATAACAGTCAGTTAGTTTGGCGCATGTTTGACAATACAGTCGATCATCACCTGTTAAAAATTCCATTTTCAGATGATTTAACAATAAGCTTTGCACGGACTGGTTATTAGACATATTAGGAAAAGCTAGATGAAGTTCCAGAAATTCACATAAGTTTTCGGTACTTCCTGAACATTTACCACAAAGTAAACAAGTGAGGATTTTTCCAGCAAAAGATTTACAAACACAAGACGAGATGGGCTGTACGGAATCATTCAGTCCAGAGCGGTCAGGAGTATTGATTTTGCTATTGTTTTGCTCACGAAGAGTATTCAACAAGAACCCCAAGAATTCGGAACAATCCTCTTGTTGTCCTAACGAGTATCTAGTGGACTTCAAAGACTCCAGGAAATCGGTTGGAGGGAAAGATAATACCTTCTTACGAAACTGCAGCTGCATGAACAGGTGTTTGAGTTTGATGAATAATTAGAAAACATTCCCGTTCTCGTTCATCATTAAAACTGCGTTCTTGAAATTCTTCGTCATGAACAACACTTGTAAAATGCTATTCATGTAGCAAGTGTTTCCTAAATTATCCAATCCAATTTTCTTCTTTAGATTTTCAGGACAAATATCTACTGATTCGTAAGGAAGAACATGTTTCACAGAATCTCCATAAGAACCATTTCTCAAGTTCCGATCGATCCTTCCAACTGAAGAAGGGTTTCGTAGAGGGATCGATTCGGCTCTTGCTTCATGAAGCTCTTCCACTGAAAGGGAACCAGTTCTACGATGACTGCAACTCATATTTGGGGGGCAAGAATGACCTGAGTCCACTGACCGCACTGAAAAAGAAGAAGGTGGATCAATCACTTGTGAATTAACCTTGATAGGAGACTGATGAATATCCACATATCTTGGCTTGTTTCGAAGAGGTTTCAGTTCCGTACTGAAATTAGGGCAATGCATGATCTCATCAAAATTATGTGAAGGAGGAATAGTTCCAAGTACTGAAGCAGCATTGCCACGTTGAATAGCAATACTAATTATCTCTATCAAAAAAGAGGTAGAATGGAGATCTTTCGTTGCTTGGCCTATTCTCCTTCCAAGTTCATGAACGAATAACAGAGACTCCGGGCCATAAATACCAAAAGTTTCAACCGCTACTGGATGAAACATATAGTTGTTTCCAAAATTTTGGTATTTTTTTCTTTTCAATTTCTCGCCAGACAATGCTGCAGTTCCAGCAGACTTGGAACTTTCGGCTAGACGGGAAGCCGTGACCGTGTCAACGCAAGTGAAGTCCCATACCACAGGTTTACCGTATTTCCATGGTATGAGAGACGTACCATCTGGTCGTTTACCATCATCTCGACTGGTACCAAAGGGTTTCAGAATTGCAGAAACATCCTCTGACAACATAGCTCGTTTCAATATGTCGTTCACTTGGTGATGTCGAGATGTACCCCTGCACTTCTCCTGCAACTCAAATCGTGTGTACCTTTTTCATCAACTATACTATCGCAAACACAAATATGAGATACTGCTATTCTGAAAGATTCATCGTCTAATAGTGTTCCAAGAGATGCAACAGGTAAAGCATTCAGCCAAGCACCCGATTTCTTGATCATTGCTGCTTTCAGACGAGCCTTATCGTATACACTTGTAGATTTCAGAAGTTTATCAGTTATAATGTTCAGAAGAGGTCGGTCCCATACACTTTGTATTCTCTTTTTATCTGTAGGAGGAGCAATATTAGTTGCGACATGCCAAAGTGATTCACCTTCAGAATAAAAAACGTCTTTGATATTGATAAATATGGAAGGAAGGATGGAATCGATAAGACCGGAAACACTATTGACTGATGACAGAAAAGCTGGTAAAGGTAAGGAAGAAGCCGAACGTAGCCCTAATCCGCCAAGGTTTACAGGAAGAGTTGCTTGGAGCCATGATTGTTTGTAACATATTCCGTCGTGTGGCGGAGTAAATTATCAAATTCGTCAAGCTCTAACTGACTTGACCAAGTGGGGGAACATCTGAGGGCGTACATGAGTTTTGGAATCGCCAAACAATTTTTCAAAAGAAAAAATGCAACGTGTTATGGAAGTTCATTCAATCTGGTGGTCAGCAATTTGAGTGATTCCCGTTTTTCTCAAAGATGTTCTGAAAGTGAATCTTTAGAGAGAGGAGCACCCAGAAGACTCCATTTAGACTTTTCCAAAATTCTTATGCCAGGAACCAATTTCAAAATGGATTCCGAAGTATTATTCGGAGTTGAGAGAGTAATCAACTCGCATTTTTCAAAATTTGGTTCAAGTACAAGATGTTTTGAATAATCAATGATTTTTTTCTAAATCCTTTGAAACACTGTTTTCATCGCCAGCGATTGAGCCATTGTCCAAATACCAACAATTAAATTCGGATGATGAGCTTCTAGTGAGTTCGTTGATGGTCAGACAAAAAAGAGCAGGTCCTAAGGGATTACCTTGTTGAACACCTCTCTGACAAAATCAGATGTTCACCAAAACTCAAATAGGAAACTGATTTATAACACTGACTTAAGAAGGGATATAATCCTGGAAACGAATCTTTAACCTTACGAAGCATGATGTTTCTATCAATCATGTTGAAGGCATTTTTGAAGTCTATTTTCAGGAAAAATTTTGAATCGGGATTTGAATGAAGATTAATATATCTACGAGCAGCATGAGCAACAGCTTCACATCCACCTGCAGTACCGAAACCAAACTGTAGTGGACGTAACATCGATCCTAGTTCGTCTTTAATCCTCATACAACCAAGTTTAGCTACCAATCGACGATAAAAGGTACCGACGGCAATCGGTCTTACTCCTCCATCCTTTTTCCGAAGAGCACACAGTGCGCCAAAAAGTATAGGACAAATTTCTGGAGAAACCCTACCAGTAAAAATTAAGTTACATAATTTTGTAACAGAAGAAAGAAGTTTATCATTATTATTTATTTATTATTATTTTTACTTTTGATGATGAAAATTTTACTCGGTTCGACTCTTATGTTGTGTTTAAATCCTATACCTCAGTGTATAGATATTTTTCTCAACCTCCCATGTGGATTCAGGCACAAACACAACAATTACTTACCCAAATTTGACTTTTCTTGTAGATTTTCCTGTGAAGAAATTTGGAAAAAGACACAATTGATATTAGAAAATGTAGAACAGTTTTAATTATAAAAGTAAAAATATGTTGAATTCAAAAATCATATATATCAATTGCCAAAAGAGAAAATTCCTTAAATCTAAGAATGTCATAAGTCTACAACGAACTATTCACAGTGAATACCCGAACAAATATTTGGCAAATGTCAGTTCATTATTGCAGGTCACTAATTCTGCAGACTCGAGTTTTTGGTTCAGACTTTACTTTCGAATTGTCTCATTCAGTTCTTGAATAATTTCATTCATATATGCATATATTGTTTAGAAATGGTATGGGTAAATACCTCACTTTCCTCCAACGCTTGTGTGTGTGTGATGTGTGATTTTTTTACGAAGCTGGAACTCATGGATATCTCACTAGACTTGGCTGGACAGGTTTTTTCACTGAATTTACTATTATTAATCAGTATTGAATACAGTTATGTTCACTTCTTGATTTGCATACAATATTTTTCAAATTTTAAGGAGAGAAAAATTTAGCGTGGCGTTTCCCTTCGTTGTCTCAAGAAGAATCCCGTTTGTTGACAAAATAGTTGAAAATCTATTTCTTCCCCCTAGTTACCATCTATCAATTCTTACATATACAAATTTTCAACTTCTTCATTGAGAAAATTATCAATTTTACGAATTTAACATTAGCTCTTAAATTTAGATACATTTTCATTGAATAATTTCATACAAAAATAGAAATATAAATATTTTCCAAAAGCATCACTTGATGTCAGTTTCTAAGGAAATGGTTCACAACAATAAATTTTGAATTTTACATTATTCCTACATAATAACAATTAGTTTTTTATGCTTTTGTCGTTTTTTAATCACATATATTAATTTAATTTTATCTGACATTTCTTTCTAACATATATCAGTTATCAGTTTTTCGTATTACAATTCATTTTGATGTAGAAATTTTAATATTTGAATTTACCACTCTTATATACTTGTTTCCGGTCATTTCAAATAATGGTGGACGAGCGGGTTTGATGTCGTCGAGTCAAACTACATTTTTATCAAGACTCGTTGCTCCGATCGACTTTCCACACGAGTACTTTTATTCATAAAATTGTCCAAGTAACCTTAATTTGTTGAAAAATATTGAAAAATATCTGTCATTTCAAAGTTTTGGGGTGTGGACCATCGGGGGTAGTCCGTTCCTGACTTTGTAGCAAAACAACTGACTCCTGCATGAAAGCTCATCGAAGGAATTCATTTGTTTAATCAATTAGGAAAATTTGGATGATTTTGAATATTCACTTGAAAAGTTATCAAAGAAAAACATTTTTCATTTTGTAACTTCGAGGGCCCGTTACTTGGTAACGAAAGATTTTAGGAAAAAAAGTTATATGAAGTACTGGTGATATTTTGACCCCATCTATACATTCCCGAGAGGAAAAGAGGAAGTCCAGGGACACCCTGTGTATATATATATATATATATATATATATATATATATATATATATATATATATATGATGAGCTGTTTTCTCAAGTTTCGCTCCGTGTTCTGTGTATTTTCTCCCCATAAGGATTATTTTCACAACGTTTCGGCAGTCTCATTTGCCATCTTCTGGTGATGTCTGGTTTTTTCAACTAGACTGATTAGTTCGAACTCTGTGTCTCAATTTATAGGGATGGATGTTTGACTTTGCCGAAACGTTGTAAAAATAATCCTTATGGGGAGAAAATACACAGAACACGGAGCGAAACCCGAGAAAACAGCTCATCATACTTTATCCGTGAGAATCTTCCATATATCTTCATATATACATATATATATATATATATATATATATATATATATATATATATATATTGAGGTTCATTGGCGGTAGATTCGGATACATTTCATTGAACTTTCTACATGTTCTGCCGATAATTTTGTCACACTGTCCAAAAATAATAAACAAATTCATAAGAACTTCGTTTGAATAGTTTTGTTCCATCATTTTGAAGGTATTTGCAACTTCTGAAGTGACGAAAATGTCGATATTATTAGGAGAATGTCACAACGCTACTTGGTAAGCAGGCCATGATTACTATTAGGTAATCATGGCCTGCTTACCAAATACCGAATGGAAATGGATGAGAGATTGAATTGTTTTCATTAGTATGTCAGCATACCAGAAAGTTAAGTCTTTATTAATGAAAGAAATGCAAAGTGGTAACCTCGTTCAATGTTGAAAACCGAAAACCTAAACGAATTCATCGGTATATCTATCATCATTTTCATCATTACTATTTTTATTCAGTCTAAGCGATCACAATGATTCGAAAAGGTGAGTTTCCCTTGAAATTTCACGGAAAATCAATTATTACCTACTTATTGAATGAAATGGATCGATCTGAATTTGTAGATCACATCACACGCAATTTGCGAAGAGATCTAGTTTCGGTAGAAATTACGAAAAATAATTTTCCATCCTCAAAAGTTCACCCCATTCCATTCCTGTCCACTTAACTCTTTAAAGTCTATCGGGACATACGTGTCCCATCCATGTATTTCATGTGCCTAGTGGTACAAATAGATCCCGTTTTTCCATTATACATAAATATATCAGTCTTTAAACACACGCTATACAAGTATTTGTTTACAAGTGGTCACATAACCTCACAGTTTGCCGGTGAAGTCATCAGCTTCAGCCAAACATTCGCTTGAAAATGCTTATCACTTTGATTTTCGAAATATTAAGATTATCAGAAAAAAATGTCTTATATAACAATCGATGTGACACGAGAAGTTTACCTGATATTTACAATAATTTGATAAACATAGCCTTACCTTTCTCCATTTATCCTTCCAATACCAAAACGTATGTCGTTATTGTATCATCAAGATGAATATATTGTTCCTTTCTCATTTAAACTCATGTAAATCTCATGTAAATCTATGTATTTATATTGACACGAATACCTTCGAGTAAAGGGCGTGCGTGTGTGGTACTACGAAACGAAGAACTTATCGCCTCTCTCCCCAGTGTCTAAAAATCTGCCGGCGCATCTATATGCTCAACTCACCAAGATATGTCATGAAAAAGTACAATACAGTGGAAGTATTTCTAATATATAAAGTATCAGTAACCTTATTATATACAGTCTGCTAAAACACCACCTATTTTTTGGTCCAATCGAACCGGGATTTATATTTGTAGTAATTGCATTGTTATTGTTTTTTTTTTTCAAGTCATAAGTAAAAAATTCGTACTTCTCTCCATTTGAATTCGTATTTCTCTTTAGATACGAACGTTCAACTCAGTTTCTGTCAATATTTCGTTCACGTTTGTTTTTTTGCCGGTGAATGTTTTGTTCAGGAAAAAAGTCGCTTTATTTCTCGATTCGCGCTGGTAGATGATTCAATAGATACTCAATATCTATATATCTCTCATATAAATTTGAATTATTCTCTTTGAAAATAAATAAACTTTTCTCATACTCATTATATCCCATCTCTATTGTGTAATAACTCTTCTTTGTTTTTTTATATGATTAAATAAACTGAAACTCTTTCCTCATTATCATCGCTCATATATATAAAAAGACTCTGGTACCTCGTCATTGAACACAACGTTGTGTTTTTTTTTGCAATCTCGTTGTTCGAACTCGAACATTTGATTTCGTTTTTTTCTATTTCTCCACATTTTTTTTTGGTTCTTCGTAAAATACATTGTGAATTTGTTATTTTCTCGGTATAAGAAAATAAAACAATATATTGCCCTAAGGCAAGTTGAAATTAGTAAATTGAAAAGTTTGAAAACCGTCGCTGTTAACGCACCGTTCACGTGAATTTTCAGTGTAGATATAAACACATCGATACGATAAAAGATGCATTTCCGGAATTTCACAGTAATTTAACTGCTTTATTAGCCTCGACAGACAGACAGATCTTGCCTCCCAACATGATATTCACAGTTTGTTTATGGACGAATTTTATGAAATCCAAACAATCTTTACGCAGCTTTTTTCTACATTGAGTAATTTGCCAAATGTTTCTCCTGTCATTAGTAAAAATGTCAAATTACCCAAAATAGAATTGCCAAAGTTCAGTGGAGAACCAAAGAGTTGGCAAACTTTCATAGACACCCTTATTCACAATAATAGTTCATTAACTCACATTGATAAATTTAATTCTCATTTCTTCTTTGCAAAATGAACCTCTAGCTCTTGTTAAACGTACCTCTTTAACTGCTCAAAATTATTTAAAAGCTTACAATAATTTGAAACAGAGATATGAAAATAAGCGTTTAATTGCAACCGCTTCATTGGCAGGCTATAGTTCAATGTAAAAAAATTACTTCTGAAAACTATTACTCGTTAAGAAATGTATTGAATGTTTTTCAAGAAAACTTGTCATTGCTTGACAATTTAGGTTATGAAGTCATCAATTGGGACTTTCCTTTATATCACATGCTCATAGATCGCTTAGATTCTGCCACATTCACTACTTTTGAGTTAGAATGTGGATCTAATCTGCAACAAGGCTTTTATTATGCCACTTTAATTAGCTTTCTGCAAAAACGTTGCACCGCGTTCGAATCAGTAAATTTCAATAGCTCTCCGACTTTGTCACCTCACAAACCACAAGAGGAGACTAAATCATCTGTCGATAACAAATAAGACAGATGTGTATCCGCGGCTAAGCTAAACAGTGGAGACGGGAGTGGGTTAAACAACTTAGCAAATTTCAAATAGATCTTAATGGGCGCCAGGTAAATTTAATCCTCCAGATACCCTAAGTAACTCACAATATCAATAACTTACCAATTAATATTGGAAATAAAAGATAAAGATCCCCAATATGATTTATTCAGTAAACCTAACTTACATGGATTAACCGACAACGCTTCTAAGACAACAATGCAATATTCACACTACTACGCGATGTTCAAATGTCAATACAAGAGACCACGAATTCCATCAGCCATAAATTACGGTAGTAACGACGCTCAAAAGAAACTACAATACGTCAAGTAAAACTACTACGAAAATTGAGTAGGTGGAATCGTAAATACTAGTATCGGTAGGTAAGACAATCTCGTTTGCGTCGCGTGAGCTCAGGCGTAGGCGCATCGGTGTCAACAAACAATCGTGAAAGGAAGAAAATACCTCAATTTCCGTTTCACAAATGCATCACTATATCAATCAGGTATAAATAAACAAACACTATATCAAACAGGTATCAATAAACAGAAGGGCAAACAATTATTTAAATAGCTCAGTATATCACAAATATCCAAATAAACCAAGTATAACTTGCGTGCTCCTTTTGGGCCACCCGGTATATGGTGTTAGGCTACCCCGTGGTCCGATGGAAGTGGATCACCACGTAGTACGGCGGAGATGGATCACCCTGTAGCACCACCAAGATAGATCACCCTGTAGGGCACGACAAGCTGGACCAGTAATGGATCACCAAATAAGACCCAAAAGGAAAATAGGAAAAAAAAGGAAAAGGAGAAAACCCTACGAAAAAAAATTCTCAATCAGAATCAGATAAAAACAAGGTGAGATTCAATTCCCATTCAATAGAGACTAGTTGACTAATCGATACCCCTGGTATATTGGGTGCCCTGCATAACCATATAACCCGTAAAAATCAAGCAAATTGAATGAGTCTTGAAACCTCTCTTCAAAACTAATATTCACTTGAATGACAACGTCGGGATCAAAAATTAATAAAATCATTTAAAACACATTTAATGGTAAAATTCTTACCCTGGCCAAGGGGTTTTCTGTACGTTTCTTCGTGTGCAGTGCTCTGCACGGAAGTCCTACTGGGACTTGATGAGTGACTAAGGGCCTTCTGTTTCTTATGAATCTAAAGACGAGAAACGAAGGTTGTAGAATTGCAGAGATGATATCATAGCTAAGACCACATGAGAGATGCGACAGTGATTCAGACATACCTAATTTCGGAAATCCTTCCACCTGGTACGAGTTCGGTAACCACCACAAATCCTCAAAAGAGATTAAGTTTCAGACTGCAAATATCCACACCAAAATGACCAATCAGTCTTCCACTATACAATACTGACTTGTAGAAATAATCCCCGTGAAGGATGGCACAAATACAACCATATATATCCTACAATCAGGGTTGTGCTGAAAGGAAAAAATTTTGTAATGATCAAACCTGTGAATTTGTAATGAATTGTAATGACAGTTGATGTTGCCAACATAAACTTGGTGTAATGTAGAGAAACCCTATATTTAAATGACTCAATTTTCATATTTAGCCGTTTTCAAAAATAAAATATTGAAAATGGGTGAACATTAAAAAATAAAACACATTATATTATAATAAAAAAAAATTATTTATTTTTTCGTGCAAAATCAAACTGAAATACTTCACGTAAAACATGTATCAAAGATAAAACTAGCACTGAGAACATTAAAATAAAATCTATGAATCAGTTAAAAAAAAAGGGACATAAATAATCTCAAAAGGATAATAATGCAAAATAAATATAAATAAGTATCTGTTATTCAAAACATGTTGACTATTAAGATTATCATTTAACAGGAACAAGCGTAATCTTAAAACAAAACTATTTAACTAGATAAATCTATGAAATGAAATATAAACCTCCGTTTAAAAAATGTTTAAATGAAAAGACTATGATTAGGAAAGAACATAACAATAATAATCTCAAAAAGTAAAATATTTATCAAAATGAACTATGGCAACACACTTTCAAAAAGTAACATCTTCTATAACTTCAGACTCAACAATTTTGTTATTTCTTATAAAACAATCTGGAGGCTCAAAATTGTAACACTGATTCTTTCCCAATAAACTCTTTGTCAGTAACAAAGCGTTACATGTGTCTATATGTAGACGATTTCTGTTTTTTGATTTAATCAAATTTAATTCGGAAAACACTCTCTCAGCACTAGCAGATGAGTGAGGCAGACAAAGTATTGCCTTCATAAATTTTGTAAGAGTTGGTAAAAGGGGTTCATTTAATCCGTTCTTTAAATTAAATATGTATTTCCAAAATTCTGTAAACTCTTTATTTGCTTGATTTTTAAATTCTGACATATTAACCAATAAACGCCATTCGAAATCCAATACTTCTACATCCCTTTCTAAATTTGGGAACCTAGTAACTAATGTCACTAACGACTGACACTTACCAGACATGACCTTTTCAGGATGAAAATTTTCTAGAAATTCTAGTACAGAATCACTAAAATCAAACCTATTTGAAATTTGTTTACAAATTTCTATATAAAATTTCAAACAATACTTTTTTAGGCTAGACATATCATTTTCAGAAATGTTATTCGGGCCCCTCATCATAATCTCAGATTTTGCACCTAGATAAATCATCTCTAGTGGTTTGAAATTTCTTGGATAAAATGTTATGTTATATAAGCTAGTGCTATCTACGTATTCATTGACCATAACATTTTCGTTGACCATAACATTTTTTAAAATTATCTTGAATAAACTAGCCATGCGATTGTATAAGCAATATAATTTTGGAGACTCGCTCTGGAATTCTTTGTTGATTTTATTCATCATGTCTAAAATGTAAGATAAGAAATTGAAATAAAATTTGAAAACATCATTTTTGAGAGCTTCCAGAATATCCAATGGATTGATCAAATTTTTGTTTTCATAAACTTCATTCGAGAAATACAGAATAAGTGCTGGCCACTGCTCTAAAATGCGGTTTACAACTGCCTCCAGTGACAACCATCTTGTTTGGCTAAGTTTCAGTAGTATATGAGGTTTGATTTCTGCAAATATTTGAAATACCTCAAAATCAGTTTGTCTTTTTGAACTATGACTAAAATAATTTACTATATCTCTTGCCAAAGCTTCTACTGATTTAGGCAGTTGTAAACAAGCATTTGAAGAGCAAAGGGCCAAAGAATGACAAACACACCCTTGTATATGAATACTGGGTACCTCTTTTTGAAACAGTTTTTGAACCCCCTTTTTATTACCCTGCATAACACTACAATTATCTGCAGCAAACCCAATTAATTTATTCAGTGGAATTTCATTGACATCCAGAAGGTTTTTAACTGTACGAAATAGTCCTTCAACAGTACCTTCTTCCACCTGGCATAATCCTAAAAATGCACCTTCCACATGATCATACTTATTGTAATGCCTTACAATAATTGCCAAACATTGTTTGTTTGAAATGTCTGTAGTTTCATCTATTATAAGAGAATACCAATTATTTTTCAAATGTTCTGATAATAAACGTAAACGCTGAGAAGCAATAACATTTTTGCAAATAACAGTTGCCTTCTTCCTTCCACACTTAATATTCTCTGCAATGGTAGAGTCCTTGCATACAGAGGACATAAATTGTGGTAAGTGGTCTAGTACTGCGAAAGATAGGTTGTGCTCAGCAACAAACATCACCAATTCAAGTTCGGCCTCCTTGATCTGTTTTGAAAGTTGCGAGGTATTGTTAACAACAAGGAGCTCAGTGACTGAAGGTAAGTGCTTCAATTTTTTCATGTTTCTCACATGTAAATTCGACTCCTCATGAAGTTTCACATGTGTTATGCCCCCTTTTATAATTTCACTACAGTGTTTGCAGAATGCTTCTTTATTTTTTGTTTCAATAAGCCACTTCTTATTACTGTTGTTAATTCAATCGCTTTTAAATTTCTGTGCGAATTTATTTCTCTTTTTCCTTTTCCTCACATTTACATTTTCAATATCACTGCTACCACAATCCATTTCAATATTGACTTCTTCACTGTGGGAGATTACTGGTTCTGCTAGATTAGCAGTACTGGTACCGGCACCGGCATCTCGTCTCAATAGAAATCTAAAATATTCAATTTTTCAATACGTTATTAGGGTCTCATTTTATTCTTACCTATCCATTTTAATATTTTGAATATTTGAATTTGAATACTAGACAAACTAGTTACTAGACTGGTCAAGTGGTCACGTGGTCACTGTCACTGTCAGTGGTGACAGTGACAGTGGTCAGAGTTCAGGTTCAGAGTCAGATGTCACTGATCACTGATACACTGATGCCAGTTTGTGACAGGTTTCACTGTCAACTGTCTGTTATATCTCTTTCTCTCTCTAGTTTGGGTCAATTATCATTTCTCAACAGATAACATATGTCTCTTAGCAATCTTAGCATACTTCTCAAAATGGATGTGACCTGACCGCAGAAGTCATCTGTGACGTGACCTTGATTAGATTCAGGAAATGTAATGATTTTAGCTATATTTTGAAATGTACGTAATGATGTAATGATAGAAGTGAATTGTAATGAAATCATTACAATTGTAATGATCAGCACAACGCTGCCTACAATCAGTCTGATGATACACTTGAACTCCGAACCAAGCTCATCGAAGGTCAACTCCCGAAATCCAAGAGACTGCCACATCTGACAGCTAACCAGTTGTTGCCACAGTGCCTCCAACCTACACTACAAGCATCAAGGAGGCGCTGTGCACAACATCATAAATCTATCAATTCCTCCACAGCCACTGGAGACATCGTCATCAAGTCCATGACCCATCAAAACTCCTTCTCAAAGCAATGCAACCTTAAAACAACCCTTGACAATTTGAGTTACCGATCAATCCCTCACCCGTGAACAACTGTAGAACTAATTTGGTGTAGGTCGTCGGAACGACTCTACGAAAGTTCGGCAGATGTCAACCAACAGCTCCTAAGCATATTACTTCTGTCTGGAACAAAGTTCTTAGTAAACTCTCTCATATTTCTCAATATTCCTAGGAACATTGTATCAAAAAAGTATCTCTCATGTACTGTGCATGCGTTTTGTGACGCCTCTGAACGAGGATATGCCAGTGTTGTATATCTGTGTTGTGTTCAGGCCGATGATTCTATATCTGTCAATTTTGTCGCAGGGAAGTCGCGAATAGCCCCTGTAAAGAAGCTTTCTATCCCCCGTCTCGAACTTTGTGGAGCTTTGTTATTGAAGAAGCTCTTGAGTTATACTCTCAGGATTATTGAATCCCAAATTCTAGTCGAGAGCTTTACTGCATGGACAGATTCTACCATTGTGCTTTCGTGGTTATATTCATCTCCTCATAAATGGTGCACTTTTGTTGCCAATAGAGTGGCTCAGACTCAGAAATTATCTACTTCTCACTGGCGACATTTCAGATTTCAGTATAACTCAGCAGATGTTGGCTCGCTTCCGCACGATTTCCTTAGTAATAGGCTATGGTGGGCGGGACCGTACTGGTCGACTCTTCCTGAAAATTCTTGGCCTTCTGATATAGGTGCTAATCCCTCCGAGATTCCGGAAACTCAAGAAGAATCCCGGAAAACTGTTCTCATTACTACTTCAACCCCTCATTTTATTACTGTTCTTCTTAATAAGGTCCTTCCTCAATATTCAAAGAATTCTCGTGTACATTCTTCGCTTTATTAATAACTCTCGAAATGTCTCTAAACAACACTCTGATTTTCTTCTTCCCTCTGAATTAGATTCAGCCCTTACTCATTTAATAAAGTTTGTGTAATATCAATCTTTCTCAAATGAAATTACTCTCTTGAAACAAAATAAATCTCCCCCAAAATATTTAAGAAAATTAACTCCTTTCATTGATTCTCTGGGAATCCTCAGGTTGGGCGGAAGATTGCAAAATTCTTCCTTAGCTTCTTCCTTATTCTCCTTTCTAGTTCTCATCGCTTCACTTATCTCCTCATTGAACATACTCACGCACAATATTTGCACTCTTACAAACTCTCCATCATCTTCTCGTGCAGAGATAATGGATTCTCGCTCCGAAGCGCACTATTCGCTCGGTCCTCTCAAAATGTTTCAAATTTTTTAAGCTCAACCCTTCATCTCGTCAACCCATTATGGGCCTCCTCCCTCCTCAGGGCATTTCTCAAGCTGAACCCTTTGTCCATACCGGCGTTGATATGGCTGGTCCCCTTTATATCACGCTCAAACGAATGCGCGGGGCAAAAACTCACAAGGCCTACATTTGCATTTTTGTATGTATAGTCATAAAAGCAGTTCATATCGAACTGGTCTCTGATTTATCTTCGGAAGCTTGTCTTGCAGCTCTTCGCCGATTCATAGCTCGTCGAGGACGTTGCAATCATCTTTACAGTGATTCTGGTTCAAATTTTATTGGCGCATCTACATATTTTAAGTCTATTGCTCAAACTGTTTCTCAAGAAAATGATTTTCAGTTTCATTTCAACTGTCCTAAAGCTCCCAATTTTGGAGGTCTTTGGGAGTCTCAAATTGAAGTTCTGAAAACTCACTTGTTTCGCGTTATAGGTTCTCAACTTCTCACTTACGAAGAAATGAATACTGTTGTAGTACAGATTGAGGCTGTATTAAATTCTCGCCCTTTATGCCCCATCAGCTCGGACGCCAATGATTTACAGGATTTAACTTCTGAACATTTCCTCACCCTTGAACCACTCAATTCTCCCCCAGACTCTGATCTGAGACACGTGAAACTCTCGTACCCTATCAAGGTGGCAACTACTCTAGCAAATTCATCAGTCATTCTGGAAAAGATGGCATAATGAATATCTGCATACACTTATGCAGCGAAAGAAATGGACAGAGCCTCTTCGTCCATTGACGTGGGTACCATGGTCTTGGTTAAAAATGACTTATCTCCACCATTGAAGTGGAACTTAGGGAGAATAACTCAAATTTACCCAGGGAGAGATGGGGTCAGTCACGTTGTGAGTATCAAAACAGCTAGCACAGAATTGCCCGCTTCCAGATAATATCTAAAACAATATTTTTTTATTTCCTCAATTAGTTTTAACGTTATTTTTTTACACTTAATAGTAGTAATATACAGTCTGCTAAAACACCACCTATTTTTTTGTATTTTATATTGTATTTATATATCGACCGAATCTGCCAAGGAATACAATACAATAACAAAGGAAGACTCTAATTTCAATAATAACTTCCTTCCATTTTTCTTTCCTCAACATATTCAACATAGAAATAAAAAAATTCCCAAGATTCCCAGTATTTACTGGTAGATTATCAATATTCAGGTATCTACTATAAGACATACATAAATATTATTTTATTATAGGAATGGAATATCTATTCCATTCGCACTCGAGGGTATCATTTAGTATTATCATGTGGGTATTTGTGTGAGTATTCAAAACCCTGTGATATTACTCACTAGATATCGAGAATTGGGCCACTGAACGAGCTGAATTTTTTGTTCGGGTGGTCCTGGTAGTTTCGGTTTTCACACGAAGAAAAGAAGAAGAAGTGTCGTGAAGGCTAGTTCGCGGTTTTTTTTTTGCATGTGTAGACCACCGTTGCCACAGCTACTCCGATCGGAGTAGATCTACTACTATTGAATATTTTTTACTCCGCTACTCCAAATTATAAAATTCTACTCCATTTTAACAATTACTGGTCGCTTGTGAAATCTCCATAAATGATCATCTTGTTTCCTCCCTATATAAAAATGGCATGGACAACATCTAGAAATGATGTACTGCTGCTCTGGCAACACTGCAGTCTGCAGTTTATTGCTCTGTGTTCTGTGTGCACACTGCACTCTGCACTACTGCACAGTAGCACAGAGGCACAAAGCACAATAGTCAAATGTCAAAAATAAATAACATAATGTTATTTTTGTACAAAGAAACTGAAAAAAGTATGTATTTTGTTGAGGGCAATTATTATGGATAAGTAAGTTTGGTACAATATCCCAATCCACTTTTTTCATGAATATATTTTTACAGATTTATTATCAGAAAACCCAAAAATATTGGGGAACCTGTTGCCTCCTCCTCCAAATCAACAGAATATGTTAGTGAGTCAATAACATATCCCCAATCTCCAGATAAACCAGATACCAGTACTTGTGAAAAACCGAGTGACTCAGAAAATAGCGAGTTTTCTGAACAACCACCAAAAAAGAAAAAAAATACACTCAAAAATTTATAAATGTTTGGTTGGAAGAATTCCCCTCATTACAATGTGTAAAGCAAGATCCCATTTGCAAGATAGGCGATAAAAAATTACCTTGCAACTACAACCATATTGATTTTCAAACAACCATAGACATTTCAAAAGTAAAAGTCATAAATTAAAAAGTAACATTCTGAAAACAACTGCTCAAATCCGGCAATTTGTTGATCCTAAGAAAGCCCATGTAAAAAATTCCGTGAAAGCTGCCGAACTTAAACTTACAGTATTTCTTCATGAACACAATTTGTCTTTTCTCTTGATGATCATTTACCAAAGTTGATAGCATCTACATGTCCCAATTCAAGCATTGCAAAACAATTGGAAATTGGAAGAACAAAGACTACAAATTTAACCAAAAATCAGTTGGTTGAAGAAGCTCTAACAGAACTAAAAGAGCATTTGAATAGAAATAAATTATATAGCTTAATAATTGATGAAACTACTGACATCTCAACTAAAAAATCCATGGCTGTCATTATAAGATTTCACGATAATGTTTCTATAAAAGATAGATTTCTAGGGCTGATAGAAGTTGAAAATGGTACTGCCAAGTATTTGTTTGAAACTGTTTTAAAACTTTTAAAAGATAATAATTTAACTATAGAAAATATGACTGGTTTAGGGGCCGATAATTGCTCTGTAATGATGGGTAATAAAGTAGGGGTGCAAACCAAATTTAGAGAAATTAACCCTAAAATAATAGTCATGGGTTGCATATGCCATTCATTACAACTATGTGCATCAGCAGCAGCTGTAAAATTGCCCAAGTCTGTGGAAGAATTTTTGAGAAACATCATTAATCACTTCTCAGATAGTACCAAGAGAATTAAGGGTTTCAAAGAATACCAGGAATTTTTAAAAATAAAACCTTTGAAACTTTTGAAAACAAGTCAGACAAGGTGGTTATCATTACAGGTATTATATTTTAATTTTGAGGTCTAAGGAAAATCTAAATAGTATTTACTTACAGGCGGCTGTTGAAAGGGTCCTTCAGTCATGGGATGCACTCAAACTATATTTTACAAATGCTGTTTTCACAGATGATTTGAGAATTACGTCCCAAATATTAGAAAACTTGAAAACCCCAATTTATAAAATCTATTTCTCATTTCTTTCATATGCCCTTGGGTATGTTAATACCTTGAACAAAAAATTCCAAAGTGAAACATGTAAAGTGGATGTGTTGCTAATAAGACTGACAGAATTGTACAAAACTTTTCTACGAAATTTCATAAACAAGAAATACTGGGATAAAACACCTATCGATGAGGTAAATGTTGGAAATCCGCATAATTTCCTCAAACTTGAGGAAATGTATTTTGGAGCCAAAATTGAGCAGATTATTGATAGTGAATCCTTAGATAAAAATGACCTCTCAAAGTTCAGAACTAATGCTCTTGGGTTTTATATAGAATTATGTAAACAAATAACAAAACGGATTGATTTCAAAGATCCACTATTATTGTACATTGAAAAAATTTCTCCCAAAGAGGTTCTATCTGGTTATCATCTTTCTATTACAAAAATTTTGGATTTTTTCCCTCAATTAATCCCCTTTGTTGATGTTGAAAACTTAAATTCTGAGTACCGTTTAGTGAGTTCTGTGGCAGATCTTCAAAGTAAAATACATGAGAACTTTGAAGAATCTTGGAATTCTGCAATGGAAATCAAAAATGGTTTACATGAAATTATGTTTCCCAATTTGTATCAAGTTATTAAAGCCATAATGACAATTCCACATTCTTCGGCAGCAGCTGAGAGAATATTTTCCCAACTTTCATTAATTAAATGTAAGCAGAGTAATCGATTAGAAGTTGACACTTGCGATTCAATAATGGGATTAACGGGAGATTTGTGTTACCAATTTGAACCTTCTGCAAAACTTTTCAAAAAAATATCTTAAGTTGTGTTGAAACCAAAATCTTTTTATAAAGTTAGTGCTAAGAAATAGCCATTTACATTATTCCTATTTCTGTTTGAGAGTTTTCCAGAGCATTTACTTGTTTGTATTTGAACTGAAAACGTACTTATTTTTAATGGTAACTGTGATAAATGAAATGATAGACTGTATAATGGACTAATCTGTTTTTAGTAGTAGGATTGTTTTTGTGATGAAAATATTTTTACATTGTTTATTAAGAAGTTATAATTTTTGTTTTGATATTTAAATTTGTTAAAAATCATTAAATCAGATTGCTTAAAAATATCCCGCCAAATATTAGTAATGGGAATATTTCGAATACCAAGAATCGACAGTAATCGAATTACTGGAGGTCCTAAAAACTCATGAAAAAAGTGGCGTTTTCTTGACGAGGTTCTAATTGTATAACATTAACAACCTTTTATTGACAGATCAACACGTTCTCGCCTGGCGGGAATGTACCGATCTGTCAACAAAACGGAGAGACTAGTTGTTCTAGAACAAGAACGGCGTCAATAAAGGGCTACTAAAGTATTCGAAAACTTTGGACTGTCATTTGTCATATTTTCAAGGAAAAGGAACTCTAAACAGATTAATTCGTTTTGGAAGATTTGGATTTATTACACTTGATGAAGTCAGACGATTTAATGTAAAGAAAGATAGATAATTAATGAATAATTTGGAATAATCCATCCATATTTACACCCTTTATCAATTGATCGTCAACTGTCAAATGAACTTGTCATGGCAACACAAAAAATCGACTATCTTAACTCTACTCGAACGCAAACACTTTCAACAGGCAACAAGCTTTGTGACACTTCTTTAGATTATTGTAAACTTTGACGTTACATTCGATCTGACCGTTCAACTACTTTCCTCACTCATTATTTGTACTTTTTAATAATCATTTCCTCAACAAAAAATGAACTAAATTGAAAAAATGCGACAGGTTACCGAACAACTTTTTTTTCTAAATCTACTACTATTTTTCAATTTCTACTCCAATTTCATACCCATTTCTGCTACTTTTTCTCAAACGTCTGTGGCAACACTGGTGTAGACACTTTTAGACACCGTGCAGCGTTAAATAAATTAGCATTTTGCAATCTGAATTTGAAATCTATATTCATCGATTTGGTATTAATTATAATTGTGATGTCTTCAACTTCTAAAAAAAATATTTACACCGTAGAAAATATTTTGGGAAAAAGGATTCATAAGGTAAGCTATATATTTTGTAAATTCCCAGAAGAAAGGGGAAGGCTGGATTTCTGTAGCTAAGTATGTATTTTTCGTATTTGTAGGGTTCTTATGAATATCTAATTCAATGGAAAGGATTCTCAAAAAAGTTCAATACTTGGGAACCCCAGAAAAATATCTTGGACAAGGATTTAATCGAAAAGTTTTGCAATGCAAAGAAAAATAAAGCCACACCAAAACCAATCACCAATGAAGGTACAAAGTTTTGAACTCAATAGGTGTTCACAAATTATGATTATGATCAAACATCTCATCAACATATATGAAATACTCAGATTATGAACTGAAAATACTTTCCCATGAGGATAATCAAATCATGTTTTTATATTTTTAGACTCGCAATCATTTACTTCAACGGAGTCTGAATCATTCAGCGAAGATGATGATATATGTGACCCAAATTATATACCAACTAGTGAGGAGAAACCTCTTGATTCCAGTTCATGCATGAATGATTTCAGTGAAAATGAAGAGAAAAGAGATACATCCTCTGATTTATCAGTGAAAAAGAGTAAGTATATTTATGAACAGTAATTGAATTTGAATAATTTTGAATGCTCAAGTATAGATTCTGAACAGTAATTGATAGTGTCAAATAATTTGAATAAGTTTAAATGCTCAAGTATAGTTTCTGAATCAGAATTTTAGTAATTTTCATATCCCAATATATTCCATTATATCATTATTTTGTCTATATTCAAATCTGAGACCCAATGCATGACTTGTAAGACACGTTCAGAGTGTGTCAGTTGCTCAGAAGGTTGAAAAATGAAACTTTGTTGATTATTTGCTAGCACAAGCCCCCAAAAGACTTTTGAGGATTACCATTTGTAGACAGACCATTGCTGGTGAACTATGAAAAACTCATTTCAACATACCCCCTCTCCCCTTTTTTACAAATGTTCTATAAATATTAGAAATGTCTTTCCTTATTTATTTTGGTTGTAAGTATATTCAAATATTGAATGATCTCAAATCTAATTTAGATATTCCATTTTTTATTCTGATTTTTAGAGTTAAATTCATTTGCTTCAACCGAATCTGAATCATTCATTGTAAATGACGGTGCATTGGACCCTGATTATATATCAAGCAAGGATAAACCTGAGGAATTAATTGAAACAAGTGATTAGATACGAATATTAGATTGGTTACCAATGAATTCACTGGAAATAATCAGGAGAGAGAAGTTGTATCATGTGATTTCGCAGTAAGAATTGGTAAGTTTTTTTCCTGTGAATAGCAACAATAATTGTTCCTATGTCAGGTCACTAGTTACTCTCTGCCAAAAATATGAATATCCTAACTGCTTCTTTCAGACATTCCAGAAGTCAGGAAAAACACTAGAGGAATGCATTCCATTGTTCAACAAGTTACTACTAAGAAAAAGAAAAACTTTTGTAACAAAAGATAGTTATTCTCAGTTACCAAGGCATTTAGAAACCCAACATGCTGAGGAGAAAGAAGTAAAATTGTTTGCTAACTTACCTAAAAGTGAGTATTCATGTATCCATTTACTTTCAAAAATATCAATCTTATATTTGTGCTCAACTTTTTCGGTCTACAAATTATATTGCTTAATTGACAAATCTAGAGATACACTTTCAAATTTTCAATTGATTTTAGTTTACTATAGTGTAAATGTAAATTGTTGGATTAGTTTAAAAAAAGCTCACACACACACATATTTACAATTTTGATATCATGTCATTTCAAATGAAAAATAGTTATGCATTCCGAATTGAAACTAGTAAAGTAAAGGTGACATTAATTCAAAATGTTTTTACCAGATTGCCCAGAAAGAAAAAATATTATTGCAGTTATCAGAAAAAAAGGAAATTTTCAACACAATGAGGACTTCACATACAATACGGGAAGTATTATTACGACGAGAAGAACACGTAAAGAAAATGTAAACCATGAGGAATATATCCCCTGTGCAAAATGTTTGGGGTATTACTCTAAAGTCTCAATAAGAAAACATTTTAGGAAATGTTCAGATGGCGATCAAATTAAAAATTCATCAAATCAACGAAATTTTCTTGTTCTGGGAAGAAAAATTCGAAGCGATATTAGCCCTAAAGCTAACTCTATAGTAAGGAATAATATATTTCCTATATTAAGATAGGATAACATTACCAGTCCTTTACGATATGATGACTTAGTCATCACGTATGCAAATAAATTGACAGTGAAATTTCCGAAATCACACCATCACCCGATGATAAGAAGTAAAATCCGACTCATAGGCAAGGCGCAAATTGAGACACGTATAGCACGTGTGAGGTGACACAGCACAGCACGTATTTTTGTATCCTGTTGAAACCATTGTATCAGCGCAAATTGACCAGTGACGTGACTAGACGTGTGACGTTGTGACCACCCACCCATGTGACGTTGTGGTTGAGACACAGTTTTTCGCATCCCACGTGCCACTTGTGTGAATCGCCGTTGTCTGTTTTATCCTTCGTTCAGATCATCGTCGTCGTTTTATCATCGCCGTTGTCTGTTTTGTCCTTCGTTCAGATCATCGTCGTCGTTTTATCATCGAAAGATGTCAGAAGAGAAGATAATAGAGGCGGTAAGAAAAAACCCGGAGCTTTACGACACAAAACATGCCAACTACATGAAAACAAAGTTGAAAACCCGGATTTGGCAGGATATTGCGACAGATCTAAATTTAGAAGGTAAGTTAAAATACATTCATTATAGTTTTAAATACTAGTACTTTTTATTTTTATTGTCACAAATGGTTTCTATTCGTACATAAAAATTACATTTTTATAGAAAATACATAACCTAAAGTGATAAGCACTATATTGTCAATACTTTCCAAGCATAACGGATTGATGTTGCCAAGGAAGTGCCCCACAATTGTTAAAATATTCCGTAAAACTATCCCTGACTCTAAATGCAGCTAATGAAGTTCTCGCCCTGTTTCCTTGAACATGTAACAGTTGAGTTTGTGGCAGCTGTTCGATATCATTTACATCTTCTACCAGGGCTGAGGATCGTAAGTAGTTGTGCAAAACACAAGCGGCTTTTACTACATCTCTCACAGTGTCCACTTTACTTTCAAATGGTCTTCGGAATACGCGAAACCGCGAAGACAGTATACCGAAGGCACATTCCACTGTTTGCCGAGCTCGAGAAAGTCGTGCATTGAAAACTTGGTGTTGATAATTTCCAGTTACTTGCCTTCTTGGATATGGTCTCATTAGATTTTCCGATAAAGGAAAAGCCTCGTTTCCAACAAAAACATACGGCAGAGGCTCGGCAATCGTAGGTATTTGTTCAGGATTGGGAAGTAGTATAGTGTGTTTGATCATTTTCTTGCCCAATCCACTACTTGCAAATACATTTCCATCGCTAAATCTTCCCATCGCTCCAATATCTATTGTGATAAATTTATAATCCGCGTCCACTGTTGCCATTAAAATAATAGAGAATGTATGTTTATAGTTAAAGTATGATGATCCACTTTTGCCTGGTTTTTTAATAACAATATGTTTTCCGTCGACAGCACCGACGCAGTGTGGAAATTGCCATCTATCCTCAAACCGTAAAGCTATAGATTTCCATGTTTCTGTTTTGGGTTCGGCTAAATAGACTGGTTGCATATTATTCCATATAGCGGTAGCTACTTCTTGGACAATATTAGACACTGTTCGATCTCCCAACAGGTAGTTATAAGCAATACTTTTGTAGCTGTCTCCAGAAGCCAAATATCTGAAAGGAAACAAAATTATTAAAATTAATTATCGTACATTATATATGTATTATGTAATATTAACGTGAATTACCATAAAGAAAGAACATAAAAGAAAAAAGTTGTACCTACCCCCGTAGTGGGGATTTAACTTACGTCTACTGGATTACTAGTCCAAAGCTCTAGCAAGTAACCTACAAGAGCGACATTGGGAAAACCTTGTGTTGTAGTTAACAATTTTTTTTCTTTTATTTTCTTCCTTCATTTTTATTTGTCATAATATGGTATTTACAGTTTATTTATTCCTATGCTGTGCTTTAATTATCTTTTTTTTTTCTTTCTTTGGCTTATGGTTTACCAGCACTTAATAAGTATTTGTTTCAGGTGAAGCAGCGAAAACGATGTGGCTCAAGTTGAGAAATTCTTATCGAGACGCACGACGGCGACAAATGAAATCTCTTAAAAGTGGTGCTGCTCCTGAAAACATTAGACCTTGGCGGTTTCAGAAGCAAATGACGTTTTTGGAAAGTTTTATGTCTGCTGGACCCCGTGAAGGAAACGTTAACGACAGCGATGACGATTCACAACATTCATCGGCACTACCCCTAAGCAATGAAATTTTGGACTCCGAAAATGTAGAAGGGGAGCATTGTTCCTCGAATCATGAACAATCCAACAATGCAGATGTTGAAGAAGACAAAGTTGAAGAATCCAGCACAAAAACGACGGGTACATTAGAGCAAACTTCAGTAGCCAACACCAAAAAACAAAAAATCAGAAAGCAGGACGATGTGCATTGTTTGCTGAAGAGGTCTCTGCAGAAGCGAAAGGAGAGATCTAAACAACGGGAGGAAGAAAGGAGAAAATTGGAATCTAGGGATAATCCTTCAGACGACCCTCTATACAATTTTTTCCTTTCAATGTACCAGCTAACAAAAAATTTGCCCCCCCCAATACCAGCATAGGGTGAGGGGCCAACTTTTTCAGGCTGTGTCAAAAGCAGAAGAGGACGTTATGAACCTACAAAGTCGACCATCTTCATCGTTAACTTCGTATAATTACTCGGTTGCAAGCTCTCCCAGCACTCATGCTTGGTCTGATTCCCATCAGACACACTTCCAAATATCCCAACAACTACAAGATCGAGACCAGCAAGATCAGACACACATCCCATTACCCCAACAACCACATGGTGGAGACCTCCAAGATCAACATTTCCGCTTTGGCTAACTATGTACAGACATTTGATTCTCATAACAGATTGTAAAAAAAAATAAAATAAATAGCTTTAACCTGAATTTAGAAATATTTATTACTTACCTCAAGAAAACTGCAAGTTTTTCCTCTGTTGATATCGGCTTTTGAGCATTACATCCATTTGAGTCAATGTCTTTTTGAATCATCCCATGAACATCAAAAAACTGGTTGCGATTCATGCGGAAGTAATTGGTAAAATCAGCATCACTCATCATAGTAGTAATTTTAAACTGTCCACGCCTATTTCTCTCTGATAAAATGTACTTATTTGGTAATTTTTTTTTTTTTAATAAGAAAGAGAACAAAATATCTTCTTCAGCATCATCGGATTCTGATTCAGAATTCAAGTTTAACAATAATAAATGTTTGGTTCTTGCATCCGACATTTTCAAATATTGGATTGGTTGCGAGATCCCACAAACTGCACCTTAAAATATTTAGATCACCGCACAACCGATACGTGGGGTGTCTTGATTTCAACTGCGCCTCAATTTGCGGATCCCCACGCAGCACGTGTGGCACGCACGTGTCGTGTCCCTCGTGTCAGGCCACCTCACACGTGCTATACGTGTCTCAATTTGCGCCTTGCCTAAACAAGTAACATAGCAACAACCTAGCAACAAGAAAACTCTACTATAATCAACGGTACCTGATTCAAATATACCGGGAAGGTAATGAATTGGTACATTTTTCCGTTTCAAAAATGAACAAAATTTTATTGAAATCGGTCAGAAATAAAATTATCTATGTACCACGGGAATTAATGAGCCTTAATAACCTCAGGCAATTGCTGTCCCTCGGGCCAGAGGCCCTCGGGACGCAAACTTTGCCATCGGTAATTAAGGCCCTCTTAATTCCCTTGATACATAAATAACTATTTTGGACCTTCAGAAAAATTTTTGACGCCCGCGTCTTTTTTTTGACGCCTGGCGGCAAAAAGTTGGAAATCGACAGTCACGTCTAAATACAGAGTCTGGTGACTCTAGCGTTAAAATAAATTTTAACGCAGAGCGTCGAAATCCTAAACAGAAAATTATTGAGGCAAAGCGCAGGAAATTGATGCTAATACCTTCCAAAACATGGAAGATAAGAAGAGAAAACAAAACAGAGATGTAGAGGACTACAATGAGGAAGCTATCGAGAAGGAGAGAGATGCCTTCACCCCGAAGGTTAAACTAATAAGGTCGCCTGACAAGGGAAATGAAAGAGTTGTCAAGAAACAAAAAATGATTGAAGAAGTTGTTAAGGAAGCTACAGGAGCTATGTTGGAGACAGTTCAAGATATGCTGAACAAATCTATTGAGAAAATTGATAAAATTGTTAACGAAAATCTTAATAGCACCACAAACGAGGAAGATGAAGAGGAGGAGACAGAGGTTGAACTGGAAAAGAAAAAAGGAAATGCTTCACTGGCGTTCATTCGTCGTAAGCTAGAAGAAATAGAGGAAGCTACGAGTCGATATCAGAGCGGAAAAGTGCAGTTCACTAAGTCAGAACAATTTGCAGTAAAAAGAGGTACCCTAGGGATCGCCAATGAGGTGAGTACGCTAGTCGACAAGTATGAGAGAGAGATTGGGCGTATGAGAGCGGAGAGAGATGTGACGAGAGAACTAGCTAAAGAAAGAGCGAGGATGATAAGAGAAACAGGAATGATTCCAGGTATAAAAGAAGTTCTGGAGGCGCTAACATCACAGGTGACTGCATCGATGTGGGAGATGAAAGAACTTACGCACATAATAGATATGCTCGCAAAAGTCAGAATGCAAGCGATAAAGGTAGCAGAATGGCCGAGGCAGCAAATAAGGCACCAGAAGTAGCAACCACATCAAGCACAGCAGGATTGGTAGTCAGTGACACAAACGAGGCGGCTACAATAACAGATATGGAGACCGACGCTGCGCGATCGATAGTTGGTGAAGGAAGAACTAGACGACGAAGGAAGAAAAAAACAATTAATAAGACGTACGTGGACATCAATATAAATCAAGAACGAGTACAAAGAGATACAGAGGAAGCAAGACCAGGATGGAAAACACCACCGCCACCACTAGAAATAGTGGTGACACCGAATGAAGAACATCAAGAGCAGGGTTCTAACGCAGAAGACAAGACCATAGAAGACGTAAATATAGCGAGAATGGTTAGACAATGTTTGCAATAGGAGGGATGTAAGAAAGGGGTGACATACGCACGGAAGCTCAAGAGTGGAGCTATGATTATAGAAATTAGGAACGTCATCGAAAAAGAAAAAATTAAAAATGCAATCGAGAGAGAAGGAAGAGTAAAAGTACAGGGATCAACGCTAACCCCGCAGTTACTCTTAACAGGTCTAGATAAGGGATATACGACATCAGACATTGTAACAGTACTCAGATAACAAAAAGCTGGACTTACGAGTGACTGGACACAGTCTGACTGGGACAGCATCAAAGTCGTGAAGAGAAAAATATGTAGAAATAGCAGCTGGAGGGAGAATGTTACTATAACAACAAACCAGACGGCTTTTAGAAGGTTAATCAATGCAGGACGGATTAGTGTGGACATGGCCTGGATCTATGTTGAAGAGAGCATGAATGTGGGCATATGTTTCAAATGCTGCCACATTGCTAGAAATTGCAGAGATGAACCAGCATGCAGTAAATGTGGAAGCAAACACGAGGGAAGGGAGTGCAGAGAAACGCGCCCTCTCAACTGAATAAACTGCAGGAGAGCCGGCCTATTAGAAAGAACGCATTCAGCAATGGACAATAAATGCCCTGTGTACCAGAGGAGAGTGGAGGCATAGAGAAGTAGAGCGCATCACAATGTGTAAAATCCTCCAGATAAATGTAGGTAGAGGCAGAGAGTCGACCCACCGGACCCGGGAAATGGCCGAACGACTTGGGGCTACCGTAGTATGCTTGCAGGAACCCTGGGTCGGGGAAGGTCCATGGGAGGGGTGGCAAAAGGCTGACTCTGGCCGTGGATCTAAAGTCAGAACCTGGGTACGGGAGGATATCGACTCACATGCCTATAAAGGTGAAACGAATGTGAATGCAATAGGAGTGACTGTAGGAAGCGAAAGGAAGAAAGTGAAGGTGATGAATATATATGATGAAACAGGCAGAGTGATAGGTGAGAACCTGAGGAGGGCTAGGAATGAATGGGATGGCATGGCAACATTATCCAGTACGAGAGGCGAAAGTTGGGTGGATATAACAGTTACGGATGGGGTTCAAGTAGACGAATGGAGAGTGCTAGCAGAAGAGATGATCAGTGACCACAGAATGATTGTGATAACTATAGCGGATGGTCCTCAGAAGCGTGTGAAGAAGATAATGAATGTGGCCAGTGCGAATTGGAACAGGATGGACAGAATCCTGTCTCGATTCCAACTGGGGGAGGTGAATGGGAGAGAAGAGATAGAGAGAGAGGCAGAACGAATGCAAAGAAAGCTACAGGACGTATGCAAGAGGGTAATTCCCCGGATAACTAGAGCAGTGGAAAGGGAAAATGAATGGTGGAGTGATAAGCTAGAGAGAATGAGAAAAACAGTACGTAGAGCGCGAAGAGAGTTCCAGACCTCACTGGGAGACGAGAGGACGGAAAAACTGGGAATATACAGGAGGGTAAGGAATGAATATAAGAGAGGAGTGAAGGAGGCACGAATAGAATGGGTGAAGAAGAAAGTGGAGAAAGTACAAAAGGAGAGACCATGGGACAGAGTGTATCGGATGCTAAAGGATAAAAGAGCTGGTGAAGTACCCACCTCGGTGAGGAGTACTGACGGCTCGTACACCGGGGGGTTGAGGAGACGAATAGATATCTCCTCGCACACTACTTCCCCAGAGATGACGAGCAGTTGGACTCCGAAGCAAGGCGGAGGGTGAGGAGGGACCAGGAAGCTTTCTGGGGCGAAGCCGAGCCGCAGTTGATGCTGGAAGAGATCCTGGTGGTCTCCGAAGGCCTGGAAGCCGGCAAGGCAACTGGTTGCGACGGGGTTCCTAATGAGGCCCTGAAGAGAGCAGTAAAAACCCTAGGAGGTCACCAAATCTTCAACCAATGCCTGCGAGAGGGGTATTTTCCGGAGGTATGGAAGGAGACCAAGATCGTATGGATACCAAAAAAAGACGGGAACCCGAGGCCGATTAGCCTGCTACCGGCCCTCGGCAGAATCCTCGGCAGAATCCTCGACAGGCTCCTGAACGGTAGATTACAGTCTTGGTGTGAGAAAGGGGATCACTTCTCGCAGAACCAATATGGTTTTCGTGCGGGAAGAGACACGGCAATGGCAGTAGAGAAGATGGTGGAGCGAATCAAGCAGAACAAAAGGGAAGGGTGGCACAGCTTGGTTGTCGCGCTGGACTTTTGCAATTGAAAGTAGTATGAAAGGAATGGGTGTACCTGGAAATGTGGGAGAACTTTGCATGAGTTTCATAGGGAACAGGGAAGTGATGAGTGGGGGACTGGCAGAGACCGTGGACAGAGGATGCCCACAGGGATCAAGCCTGGGCCCTACGTTATGGCTCATCATAATGGAAAGATGGTTTGAACGGATGCGAGAAATGAATGAGCGAGAAAATGAAAGAGTGAACGAGGGAGTTTCCTATGAACAGCGTGTCAGAGCTGACATCGTGTGGGCACAGGCCTACGCAGATGATCAGATACTGATTGTGGGAGGACAATCTGCGAAGGTTATAGAGAAGAAATGGAGCACGGTATGGAAGGCATGTACTGACTGGGAAAACGAGGCATGGGTCAGCTATAATCATAAAAAGACCGAGTGTATGTTTGTAGCAGCAAGGAAGGTGGAAAGACCACCTGTGGTCAGAATGCATGGGAAGGTAATCGACGGGAAGGAGAACATCAAGTACCTCGGGATTGTGGTTGATAGAGGATTTTTTTTTTATCGACCACATGAAAGAGGTACGTAGGAAGATGGCCATAATGGCGGGGAGAATGAGAAGATAGCCTGGAAGGGATCTGAATGTAAGAAGAGAGTGTGTTAGGATTATCTACGAAAGAGTGGCAAAACCCGCATTACTATACGGGGTACAGGTATGGGGTGCCAGAGTGAATGATAGTAGGATACGGCGGCAGATACTAGCCGCGCAGAGACCTTTCTTGTTGGTGATAAGTGGGGCCTACAAGACGATCGCCAATACTGCACTAACAGTACTGGCCGGGGTAGCCCCACTCAACATAGAGGCGGCGGCTAGATATCAGGAATGGATGGAGAATGGAAGGGAGAAAAATAGGGCAAGAGTGACAGAAAAAGAAAGGGTATCTCCATGGAACGCCGGAAGAGTACTGGAGGAATGTGAAAACATGACCGAGGTATACGTGGATGCCGGTAGGACAAATGACGGAAGGATGAGCGTAGGCTGGGCCTACAGAGAACGGAATGAATGGCGACAGGGAGGAGAGAGAGTGGAAGGGATGAAGGACATTAATGAAGTGGAAATGGCAGCGATTGAGAGAGTGATTGAGAGGAGTGAAATAGAGCGATTAAGAGTGGTCAGCGATTCGGAGGTCGCAGTCAACATGATACACAAAGCCCGACCAAATAACAAACGAGCAGTGTCGATACTCAAAAAAATTTAGGATCGATAAACAAGAGGGAAAAAAAACATATGTCGAGTGGAGAAAAGGGCATGATAGAGAGAATGAAGGGAACGCCAGGGCGCATGCGGAATGTGAAAGGGCAGTAAATGACGAGGAAATAGGATGGACAAGTGAGGGATTGTATGATAAGAAGGATGAAAAAAGAAGGATGAAGGAGAACATAAGGGAAAAATGGCAGAGAGAATGGGATACGAGTGACAAGGGAAGATGGACATATGAATGGTGCAGAATGGTAGGGAGAGAAAGACTGGGGTTAAACCGGAAAGCGGTGCAGCTGATGACAGGACATGGTAACTTCACCGGTTACCTGAGCAGGTTCGGGCTAGGCCGGGAAGTTCCATGTGCCTGTGACACAGGGGACCTTGAAACAGCGGAACATATAATGAGAGAATGTAGATGGGATGAAAGAACGAGATGGAGGGAGAGGTTGAGAGAGGAAGTGAGAGAGAGAGGAGAACCGCAGATGAGAGATATCAACGGAACAAATGACAAATGGGTGAGATTTATGAATGAAATGGCCGAACACGTCGTTGGCGACGAGGAAAGAAAAACCAATAACTGGAGACTGAAGGCTTAATGGCGAATGAAGGCTGGACAAGAAGTTCTAACAGAACATGACCTGTGACGACCCACCCTCATACGTGAGTTCACTGAGTGAACGTAAAAAATACTGCTGCAACTTTTCATGACTTAGAGTTGATTTTTGTTTACATTTATTATTTAGAGTTAGGATCATTTAATTTCGTTACTTTAATTAATCTATATATGTTTGTTTACTGCTTAATTTAAGGTCCAATGTACGGACACTGTATAGTATTTGTGAATGTTGCATTATATTGATGGAATGAATATAAATAAAAGGGGGTCCGCTTTCCCTGCTTTTTTCCCGACACGTCGCGCAGATGTCAATAGGGCATCTGCGCGGGGTGAAGGGGGTGAAGCGGAGGTGATGGGGTTCCCTTGACGGTGGCTTCGTTAGATAGAGGGATTTCTATGCTTTATGGCCTTCGGGCTTGGTAAGCTATAGCAATATTGATGCCTACTTCTTCTGTAGGGACGGGCCGAATATTTCCTATGCTACTCGTGGGAACAGAATGAATTTAGAAAAAGATCAAAAGAAACCTAAGAAAAAATTGAATGGCAAAAGGTGGAAGACCCGACGTAACGAAGATCGTCTCTTCCACGAACTCATCCCAATAGTGGACAGACTTGGAAAGCAGGTGTTTTCAATGAAGAACAGAGGGATAGCTACACTTACAAACCAAGAGACGGAACGGAGGCGGAGGAAATATTAAGCAATACAATCAAGGAATTGAACCCAGCACCTGAAGACGCAGAATCGAAAGAAGCCGAACAAAGCGATGATAGCTGCATACTATTTGGTCTAAGAAACTCCGAGGATGAACAGAGAAAAAAGGCGTCTAGGATAGAAAAGGCGAAGCGAAAGAGGTCCGAGGATAGCCCCAAAGAAGCTAAGCGAAATAAGAAAATGGATCACTTATTCCCATTGCGCACAGCAGTGCGGAGGCTAGAGCGCAAGGCAAAAGCATCAATACAGGTGGTGAGCAAAATGAAAGGGGAAAAAATCTTCTAACTGAAACGGCCTGGGATATCAATGCTATCACAGACACGATTAGTAAGGAGTTGGAAGGCTGTGAAGAATTGATCAAGGATAAGAAGATGATACTAAAAAGGGTGGGACACAAACAGACGTAGATGAAGTCAGGGAAGAACATATCACGGACTTTCAAGGAATGTTCAGGATCCTGGACGAGGGCTGGCCAGATGAGGTATACAAGAATACCCAGCTTCAAATGGGCGGCCTATTGAAGGCCAGCGATAAGGGAGACGTATTTATAATCGGCGGAAAACAGGCAATAACGGAAAAGTACCTGAAAGGACTGAGGTAGAGGTACTCTGACATTACCGAAATCTTGGAAACAATATCAAATGGAAACATAGAATATCTTGAAAACGAGACAAGATCAATGAGGAGTAAGGGGAATGGAAACGAACTGAATCAAGTGAGGTACATGTTTGTCGTGGGGTACGACGTAGACAAGACAGGTGGAATAAACGACATGGAAATATTTCATAATACCACTGATAGGCTAATGCAAACAACACAGAGCATGGAAAGGACTGGGCTGCAGGTCGTGATTCTGGATGGACTGAATCCGGAATACGCGAGGAATATCCTGGAGAGAACAGCAAGAAAACATAAAGTGACAGTGACCATTCTGACCCAAGTGAAGGCTCAAAAGACAAAACAGCCCCGTAACGAATACTGTGTCATTACAATGAAGGGCGAACAAAAGACATATGCCGAACTGGTAAAGACTGTGAAAGAAGGGAGGGCAGGAGAAGAAACCGGGATCGAAATCACCCGGGTAAGGAGAACGGTAGCAGGGCACATGCTTCTCAATATAGAGGGAGGAGAAGAGAAAGTCAGGAACTTGAAGGAGATGATAAGTAATAAAACAAACGACTTGCAGGTAAAGGTAACGAGTAACAAGGCTACAATAATCGTAACCGGAATGGAGGTAACGGCAACAGATGATGAGATAGTCAATGCGCTAGCAGAGGCAACGGACACGGACGTCAGGACAATTCAGATAAAACATACCAGGATTGGGCAGTACGATGAGCTTACGGCAATCGTGGAAATGCCGAAAGACGCGGCAGGCACAATTCTGAAGTGGATAACAATACGCATTGGTCTTCCACAATGCCGAGTCGTGGAGAAAGTCACTCTCCAAAGGTGCTATAAGTGCCTAGATTTTGGACACAGAACGACGGACTGCCAAGGGGAGGACAGAAGTAACCTGTGCGTGAAATGCGAGAAGGATGGCCATAGGCTAAAGGAATGCACTGAACAGGCTCAGTGCTGGAAGTGCAAGCGACCCGGACACAGAAAGGACCAAATGCGATGCCTCCTTTTCAAAAGAATGGCCGAGGCGCGCCTTAAGGCACGCCTCGCTGAAATGTAGAAACTCCTTCCATGAATGACCCTTAAAATTCAGGTACTCCAGCTAAACGCTGATAGGAGACGGGTTGCCCACCACCTATTGCGTAAGGCGGCTGAAGAAGTAAATGCGGACCTGATCCTTGTCCAGGAACCAAACCGGACTATTGCCCGCGCAACATGGATGGCCACATGGTCCGGGAATAGGGCATGCAGAGCTATTTATTTCCCACGTAGTAGAGCACGTGTTCACCTGCCTAATTATGAAAGGGTTTGCAATACATATCTGTTATATTTTCCCCAATACGACGCAGAAGGAATTCCAGCGGTTTATGGATAGATTAGCTCAGCAGTGAGAGACGGGGGCAGGGAGGCCATTGTGACGGGTGATTTTAACGCGGAGTCTACCTTGTGGGCCGACTAGAGGTGGGTATATATAGGATTGGATAAACGGAACGAATATGATAGTACACAACATTAGGAGTCAACCAACCTTTGTAAGAGCTGCTCAGTCCTCAACTATAGACATCACGATGACCACTGATAGGATCACTACAAAAATTCGGAACTGGCAGACACTAGAAGAAGTAAGTTGCTGTCTACATAAATATCTGGCATTTCGTGTAGATACAGGCTCCCAGGTTAAGAGGGGAGAACAACCCCGGGAGAGAAGGATGGACCCTACGATCTTTAGGGATACCCTACAGATACTTTGCCATACCATTTTGGATGCACACGTGCTCACTAAGGCGATTAGGTCGCCCAGGAAAACAGCACCTTAAGGAATCGAGAGGGCACCCCTAGGGAGCAACCGGTGTAGTGGAGCGATCGTATCCAGGAGCTAAGAAATATATGTAGACTGGCCAGGAGAAAACTGACCAGAATGCGGGGCCGGACCCATCCTGTACGAATTGAGGAGATGGAAAACGAATATAAGGACGCGAGAAGAAGCCTGAGAAGAGAGATTAGTAGGTCTCAGAAAAAAGAATGGAGGAGGTTGTGCGACAGACTTGAGGAGGACCCATGGGGACAGGGTTATCACATCGTTACCAGGGATCTGAAGTGCCTTAGGGCCCCATACGAAATTGTTCACCCGAAAAATGAACATACTGAGGGAACTCTTCCCGGAGACGGAGGAGGTTAATATCGGGAACCAGGAGCCCGCTGAGGAGTCACCCCTCTTTACTATGGAAGAACTGAGAGCGGCAGCACAAAGATTGAAGAATAGGAGATCTCTGGGACCGGACGGGATACTTCCCCAGACGGTCAAAGCTGCAATTGAGGTCGTGCAGGACACGATTCTGGAGGTACTAAATGGGGTGAAAATGAGAGAGGAATTCCCAGATGGTTGGAACGGCAAAGCCGTCTTGGTTCCAAAGGGTGACCCACGGATGGGGCTGAAGTATAGGCCGATTTGCCTACTGTACTGCCTCGGTAAGATTTATGAATATTTTTTGAAGGGAAGATTTGAGCTGGAGCTCGAGGATAGAGCGGGCATTGCTGACACGCAGTTTGGGTTTAGATCTGAGAGGTCTATGGTAGGCTCAATTAGGTATGTCCTTGACATGGTAAATAGAGATCGGAAGACATGGGGTGCAGTCGTCATGATCGACATTAAAAACGCATTCAATACCGCGAAGTGGCATCTTATCAGGTTGTAACTGAGACGGCTTCATATTAGCCCCTATCTGTGTAACGCGATTGATAGCTACCTATCTGGACGAAAGCTTGTCGCTGGTAAGGCGCAGATCAACCTTACCCAAGGGGTACTTCAAGGGTCGGTACTTGGCCACACGTTGTGGAATGTGCTTTACAACGGGATCTTGACCCTAGACATACCGAAAAACTGCGCAACGGTGGCGTACGCGAATGATCTGGCACTGATAGCGACGGCTAAGAAAAGTGATGAGCTGGTCCGAACAATGAAAGTTTGGGTAAGATAAGACGATGGTCGGAGGACCACGGGCTGGAAATAGCCTTCCAGAAGACGGAGGGGCTATAGTATTAAGGGGTCTGAGAAATTGGGATGACATTTGTTTTAGGTTGTTAGGCAGATTTGTAACAAGGCAAATAGGCAGGTGGCAGCATTGTTGAAAATACTGCCAAATACTAGGAGCCCAGGCCTCTATAAAAGGAAGGTTTTGTATGTGGTGGTACAATCGGTACTTTTGTATGCGGCACCTGCGTGGGGCAGGTTACCAGAGTTGAAAACTACAGAGGCATGTTACTCTCGGCGCAACGAAAGATGCTGCTTCGGGTGGCCCTGGCATACAGGACTGTGTCGGCGGACGCCCTGTGCGTCGTAATGCCAGTGCCCCTGATTGACCTCATGATAGATAGGAGGAGGCGACTGGAAGATCAAGGCAATGTGACCTCAAGGGTCAAGGTAAACGAGAGGGCCAGGACCGTCGGTCTATGGAAGGCACGATGGGAAGAAGAAATTACCGCCAAGTGGACGAAAATATTGATCAAGGATTTTGATAATTGAATAAATAAAAATTAAAGGAATGCAAAAAAAGGATTTTGAAAAAAGAAAAAGGATTTGCAAAGGATTTTGATGCTTGGGTAAAGTGCCCACACAAGAATATTAACTATTATGTTACCCAAGCCCTCACCGGGCATGGAAGTTTCAGATCATACACGTATAAAATAGGAAAAGCGAGGGATGACAAGTGTGTGTACTGCAGCGCTAGGGATGACCCTAAACATACGATCTTCGAGTGGGAAAGATGGGAGGCAGAGCGGAATACCGTGGAAATTGGCCTAGGGGAGACAATGAGCCCCGAAAATATGGTTAGTCACATGATGGCCAACATGGGAAAATGGGACATGATATACAATTTTCTGAGGGAGGAAAGGGCCCTGCAAAGGCAGGGAGGAAGGTAGCCGTGGAAGGCAAACCGTGATAGATGATAGTAATCTGTGATATAAATAGGAGCTGTGATGAGATTATTCGTCTGCTAAATCTGTGATATTTCACTGCCTGCTTCGCCGCTTGTACCTGCCAGTACGGCAGTACTGGCTCGTGATGGCAAAACAAGCGGCCAGTCTGCATGATGCATTTCCACCCCACAAAAAAAGGTCCGGTTGGGTTAGGTCAGGTGAGGATAGGTCAGGTGAGGTTAGGTCAAGTTTGGTTAGGTCTGGCCAGGTTAGGTTAGCTCGGGTTAGGTTAAATTCGGTCGGGTTAGGTTTGGTTGGGTTAGGTTAGATAAGGTTAGGTCAGGTTGGATTAGTTGAGGTTTAGGTTAGGGCGGGGTAGGTTGAGTTAGGTCAGGTCAGGATAGCTTAGGTCTGTTAGCTCAGGTTAGGTTAGGTTGGGTCGGGTTATGTTAGGTTAGGCAATGTTGGGTCGTGTCAGGTTAAGTTTGGATAGATAAGAAGACAACAGCCTCTCCATCAGCAAGATCGTTGGGTGCCTACTCGCTGGCGGACCTGTCTCTCACAGAACTCAACGGATCTAGAAGGGGTACACTCGATGAAAAACCTCCTAGAGACAGACACCTAGTGTGCAGGGATGGCGGACTCTGGAATTTCTCCGGTCTATCTTATCCTACTTCTATCTCCCTTGGGTAAGATATCTTCTTCTCTTTACTATCGACCTCCGTTGGCCAACTTCTTCTGACACCGACGCTATTAGGGTATCCGAGGGCTAGGGGTCACTCTTTTCTTACTTCTGGATGCATCCTCTTCTCTTCAAGTGCATTGGATTGGGGGGTCTACCGCGCCTCCCAATCTTAAGGTGTAGCACCATCGCGCCGAAGGGACGCATGGCACAGAGGTGATTAGGTGTGTCTCAAGCGATGGCCCTTGAAAGTGGCGGCAAAGGGGGGACTTAGCTTTACCCCTGCATGCGGGGCCCTGCCGAGGCGGACCGAACTTTCCCCAGCGATTCGTGGAAACAAAAATGAATGATGACAATACAAATAAAAGAGTAGAGAAGGAGCATACCAAACTCAAAGTGAGTAGCACCAAACAGAGGAGCAACTCGACGGGCGACACTACAAAGAAAAAAATGAAGGATAGAGACTACATAGGCAAAGGTGACGAACCATACAAATGGAAAGAGAGTCCTGAGGCCTTCATCTTGTGCGAGACAATACAGATCATCTTGAAAGCTAGCAAGGAACTTACGGCAAAATCGACGAAAATCCCAATACACAAAGGGATATTAAGACGATTTGGAACAAACTGAATTGGCACATAGAAGCCCCAAATAGGGATTCCATCAAAGGGTGGCTAGAATGTAACAAATACGAGAAGGCTGAAAAACTGACGTACTATGCAGATGTCCAAACGGAACCACCAAAAGAAGGCTTCAAAGTAGACTCCAGCACCCAAATGAAAAGTAACAATCAAACGGTCTCCAGCACGCAATGGGATGAAAGTGATGTAAATACCATACAGAGCCTGAATGGAATTACGAGCTACGACGCCATGCTGCAGATAGCCGACAAGACATGGCACCCAGATTTGTTCCAGAGGACGGAAGCCAAGGTGGGCAGTCCCCTAAATACCAAAGACAGCACTGTCAAAGTAGTGATGGTGGAAGCAACCGACCCGGACATGACGAGAAGCATCCAGGCAAAGTACCTACTCAGACACCCCGAAATAGCTGAGACCACAGGAGACTTTGAAGTGCTACAACAAAACACTATAAAGAGGGCGACAGATGAGGTACTTTCCATGAGAAAGTTCATAAGAATCAACCTGAGGCAAACCTAAAGGGAATTGTGGGACAAGTTGATAATGCTTAAGAAGGAAACAGCCGTGGACCCCTGGATTGCTATGCCTTAAATTGAGTGTACGAGCCTAGGGAGGTGAGTATACATAAAATTGAGTGTACAAGCCTAGGGAGGTTGAGAAAAATGGTGGAAACCGTATTTACAAACAATAATATTCACAGACAAATTAGAGGACCCTCGAAACAAACAATTAACAGGCCGGGGAACACGTACGCACAGATATCAAGAAAACATTGATGGGAACGAGAGACATTGAGGTTGTGAAAAACGCGAGGAGGACGAAGGAGGGAAAAATTCTCATCCATACAAAAAAGATGAAAATGCCGTGGAAACCCTGAGAGCAGCAGGAGTGGGACTCGTGGTGAGAATCAGTGTCACCCGGACAGGTCGCGATCCACGCCAAAGGATTGGACGAAACGACAATACTGGACGATGTGCATGATGCATTGAGGAAGGAGTTGGGAGATCACGAGTCACCATATAGATTGAGCGAGCTGAAGCAAATGCCCGGGACCTGCAAGCGGTCACGATAATTGTCAAAGCCGAAATCGCATAACGACTTCTTATCAAAGGATAGTTGAGAATCGGTATAAGTCCAGAGGAGGTTGCACGAAGTGCATTACGAAGTGTATTAAATGCTTGGGCTACAGGCACGTGAAGAGCGACTTTAAAAGTAGGCACGACCGACTGAACCTGTGCAGGAACTGCGGTAAACAAGGTCACAGAGAGAAAAACTGCACAGCGCAGGTTAAGTGCCCTGCGTGCATGGAAGAACATAAAATGGGCACTAGCAAGTGCCGCACCTTCAGAAGAGAATTATCGAGATGCAGGAAGGAATAGAAGAAATGGAGAGTGGCTGCAACAGAGTGCCGGACGACGGGAAAGCAGCGGAAGAAAAAACATTCTAAATGGTGAAGATTCTCCAAACTATCTTTCTAAGAGCACGCGCGGCCCACGACCTGGCCTACGATAAGTGCAAGAAAGAACAACTGGACTTGCTGATAGTGGCTGAACCAAACAAGGCAAAAATAAGGGAAACAACACGGATCCAGGATAAACGGCAGGATGTTGCAATGCTGATACTTAATAGGACTTTTGAAGTAGTTTCTACCAAGGAGAGGAGGGCTATATAGTCACCAACTTCAGAGTACTCTCGCCTGCTGTTACATATCTCCGAATATAGGAATCACAGAATACAAGGCGAAAGTGGACGAGATTATGCGCTAGGTTTACTATAAAAAAAATGTAATGGTTCACGGGAATTTTAACGCCAAATCACCGGCATGAGGATCCACTGTTGAAGATGCTCGAGGGGAACACTGGACAGAATGGTTCGCGGCAAAGAACATGACCGTCCTTAGCGACGGAACGCCGACTTCCTGCAGAGGAGCAAGCGAGACATGCATTGATGTCACCGTCGTGACCTCAAAGATGGCGGAAGATATATCCAGCTGGAGCGTACTGCAGGAAGAGAACCTGTTGCTACACAAGTACTGTGACGATCCCGCTGTATATATGGTTGGATATATATTATTTCGAGCGGTCATTTTATAAGTTCAACAAAAGTTACAGCAGGTCGCACAGATCTTAAATATGGGTGGGTCGTGTCTCTTGGTTAGGAATAGAAAACATTTTTTTTGCAGTTTAATATATATATAGCTATATTATGCGTTTACATTGATGCACAATCTAAGAGGGCACACATTCGTTCAGTGAATGAGGCATGAGACATTTCACATGAGTATCAGTTATATTACACTACAAGTCTATTACTAAAATTACAGTGTGTTGTCAAAAACTTACGCATTTCGCCGTAGACTATCGAACTTTCGGAACACAGCAACTTTCCACACTTTTTAGGAATCTCCACTTGAATCTCTATTCAATTGGTTAATCTTTTACTATTTACAGCTACATGGCTATCTAACTGAAACTAGAATCGAATCTAGTTCTGACTCTCTGAACTTTTTTTTTCTGATTCTTCACTCTGACTCTGACTCGACTCTTCTTTTTACTCTGAACGATATTGGCTTATTTATACATCTCTCCCTGCCATCAGAGTTGGCCGAATTATCCCTACACATATCTTGGTGTACGTGAGAAGGCCACTGGCTTACATTATCGAATTGTTTATAGATATTTCGCAAAAGGATGATACACAAAAAAATTGCTGAGTAACCATTTGTAAATTGTGCAATACCCGTTAATTTTAACGAGTTTCTCGTGCTGTTTATGGTCCAAAACTGGACACTCGTGTGACCTCGTTTACATGGCCTTCCACGTGTCGAACTATTGCATCATCAGATATGTTGAAATTTCTCTCTCTTCTGACTGAGTCACGTTTCAGTTTTCAAGATTTTATAATTTAATTTCCTCTCTTGCTGAGCTCCGCGGTTCGAATGTCTAGGGCTAGGTAAGTGCACTTTTGATTGAATATTAACTTTGATTTTGGAAACTCATATATTTATTTATTAAATTGAAAAAGCAGATGAAGCCAATCTGGAAAGGAGGAGAACCGAAAAAGCTCATCGACTGGCCGTGGTGCCGGGACCAATTCAGGGTGCGAATACTAGAAATGAGCCAGCAAGACAAAAGATCCCACCATAAAAGCTCTCAAATACTTAAGGATACATACCGCATGGCAAATATCACGAGCAGAGTACCAGATAGGTCAATCCCATACTGGTAGAACGTAGATATCGAAGAACAGAGAGGGCGCTGTAATATCGCCCGGAGAGTAAACACACGGTCTGCCAAACAGGAACGGAACCTCGCCAGGCTGGGAGAGGTACAAGAACAATACCGACAAGCCAGACGAGAGCTCAAAACGCTCATCGACAAGTGTAAACGGGACCACTGGAACCAGCTGTGCGATGAACTGGATAAGGACATATGGGAAAGTGGATACAAAATAGCGCTCCTGGGTGTACAACACAGAACCCCCTATGAAATTAACCTGGAAAAGAAGCGAGAAATAGTGCGAGCTTTTTTCCCCACTCGCGAGGAACCAGTCGCACACCAAAACTGGCAGATACAACCAGTGCAACCTTTCACCATGGAAGATATAGAAACTGCAGTGGACTCCATGAAGGGGAAGAGGAAGCGGGATGACATAACCTTACGGCTTGGGCAAATCAAAATAATTCCCAAAAAAACCTTCAAATACCTGGGGATAATTATCGACAGTGGGAAACGCTATTGACCTCACGTAGTAGCAGCGGCCAGAAAAGCTGAAGATAGAGCAGCATGCCTAGCAAGACTTATACCGAACATTAGGGGATCTGATAGCAGCAAGAGGGCGGTACTAGGAAGAGTGGTACAGTCCATCCTACTGTATGGAGCGCCGATTTGGTAGTCAGCCATGAAGATGGAGAAGTAGAGGAAAATTCTAATCAACACCCAGAGAAAGAGAAGCGGCACAGGTCGTAGCAGGCATGATCCCTATATACCTTCTTGCTGCAGAGAAGAAATACACCCACAAGAGGACTGGCGATGAGGCTTTGGCAGCACGAAGGAGAAGGGCGAGGGAAATATGTATGGACAAATGGCAGGAGAGGTGGGACAACAGGCCCAGTGGACAAAGAAACTGGTGCTATTGGTGAAAGACTGGATGCTCCTCAAAGGCAAGAGAACTAATTATTTCAAAACGCAGTTCCAGACAGGCCATGGCTCCTTCGGCAGCTACACGCATCGAATCGGAAGGACTCCTGGCGAAGAGTGCGCCTACTGCCAAGATAGAAGAGACGATGCTGAACACACGCTGTTTCTGTGTCCGAGATGGACATCAGAGAGAGCAGAGGCTGGCATCAGAGAGCCACTTGCCATAGAGAACATATAGGTAACAACAAATAACAATTGGAGAGAGTTCCGCTAATACCCATAAAAGAGATGGGAGGAGCGCGAGCGACAACAGCAACAGCAGTTACATCGAGAGGCAAAGCGAAATAGAGATGCCAGATACATCTGACGAATTTCCGAATGGACGGTACCGGATAGATCATTCGTGGCGAAGAGGGGAAAGTTTTACTGGCTAACGAATCACCAGTCACTCGTGGAGTCGGTCCCTTGTGTTCAAAGGTCTTTCTCCCCCTTAAAAAAAGGTCAAGTTGGGTTAGGTCAGGTTAGGTTGGATTAGAGCAAGACAGGTCTGGTTAGGTTAGTTTAGGTCAGTCAGGTTAGGTCAGGTCTAGTAAGGTCAGTAAGTTTCGAAAAACTACACTTTTTGTTTACTTTTCAGGGTAGACGGTTGGAAATGGGTGTGGACCAATACGACATCTGTTCGAAAACAGAAAGAACGAAAATGTTCTTATTCAAGAGAATTTCGAAATGGAACACTTTTTTCCAAATCCAAATTATCTATTTTTCAAATATTGGGATTTGTCAATCTTTGGGTGTCGAATGCAAATTTGATATTTATAATAGAGTAATTGGAAATTTCCAAATCTGCTGCTGTAGATTGGGCAAATTTTTGTAGGGAGGTGGTTTTTGATGTATTTTTCACCAAACCAGAAAAACTAGGAGATCCCGGTATCATTGTGGAAATTGATGAGAGAAAATTTGGAAAACGCAAGTTTCATCGAGGCCATAGAGTTGAAGGACAATGGGTTTTCGGCGGTTTTGAACGTGGTACAGGAAGGAGTTCATGGTACCAGTCGAAAGGCGAGACACAGATAGCCTTTTACCTTTAATTGAGAACTGGATTGAGAAAGGATCAATAATCCATTCGGATTGCTGGAAAGCATATGATTGTTTTTCTCGTCAAGGCTACAACTACTTGAAAGTAAATCATTCAATAACTTTCAAGGACCCTGAAACTGGTGTACACACCAATGCTATTGAATCAACTTGGAGGCACGCAAAGATGGTAAAAGCTTCGAATGGGCGTAAAAAAGCGCACATTCCTGGAAATCTTACCGGCTACATGTTTTATAAACGATGTGCCCAACTTAATTTGAACAGAACAGAGGAATTTTTTAGATTGGCAGGAAAACTTTACGACGCCAAAAATTACTCTAAAGAGTCGAATGACGTTCATGTGGCTGATGAAAACGAATATTCGGACTTAGAAACCGGTTTATAATTTTTCTATTTTACAAAAATGGCCCTTTTCAGGAACGCCAATTTTTCTCTAAAGAATTCGTATGGCAATGAGAAAGATGATGAAAATTGTTGTTTGAACTTTCCCAAACGATGACGCAAGCTAATCGAGCAACTGTCATCACTTCTTTTTCAATACTGAATGGTGATCGGGTTGTTTGTTTTGGCAGTGTGGAAAAATCTAAGTTTTTACATGAAGTTGAGAAAAATAGCAAACTAGTAATGGAAATGCGCACGTTAGGCCGCCATTTCACAAATACAAGGAGCGCAGGCCCATATTTTTTATTGTTATGTCGAAAATATTATACCTACGATTGGATAGAGAAATAAAAGAAATTTCGGAAAAGTTGTCATTCGACTTTTGAAAAATATCATTCATAACAAACAAAATAACAAATCATTTATATACGACAAATGTGAAAGTATGTCCAATAGTTACCAAGAAATTCTCCGACAAATAAGTGTTCAGTTGAAGGGGATTGAAATGATATTGGTTTTTTTAAGGCGGTATGAATAGATATTCCTTTGAATTATACCGTCAACATATACCGTTCACAAAAAAATGAAAGAATAAAAATTCATTGAAACCAACAAAAAATCAAATTCGATAAAAACTCAAAAGATAAAGTCCATAAGATTCTAGTCGCTTAACTCTACATAAAAGCAGCAACCCCATCCCCTTGAGGCGCAGTTATTTAGATCGGATCATATAGGTTTTCCTGTAGCATAGCAAATAAGGGACTCGCGTTTTCTGGGGTTTCAGTACGTATTTTTCCTGCAGGGTCTTGACCAAAGAATCGTCGTAATTTATCCAGCAGTTGTAGCTGATGTGGAAGGCATCGATCACGTAGTGTCCAAGTTTGGCATTTTCGCCTTCGTGGTGAACGACGGCAAAAAGCTTGTATTGCTTCTCTGTTGGAGACTGTGTTTTCAATGATACCAATGTCGAATCAATCTTCAAGTTGAATTCAAAATCCAAAGCCTTGATAATCTTCATGCAGCGATGGCCGTGTGGCTTGCGCTGATGAAATCCGAAGTAACAGGTCGTGTGTCTGTTACTTCGGATAGTTGCTTCATTCGTGAGTAATTGAAAAACATCACAGAGCCTTAGAAAAATAAACAATTTTATTAGGCAAAACACTGAAATTACAATGAAATAACGTACAAGCAACAACCAAAAAAACCAAAAAAAAAATTGAAATATCAACACCAGCTGAAAAAATTATCAACAAGAAATGAAAATTAAAAATATTAAACAAGTATTATATTGTGATTTCTTCTTATGTATGGAATAAAATAACAGAAACTGTATTACCACATAATATTTGGAATATTCTGTTGATAGGCTAATTTTACGAATTTTGTGTTAAAATATGAATTCGAAATGAAATATAAAGGATAGGAACAAATTAGAATTAAATAGCCCATTTACGAATTCTAATGAGATGGAAGATGAGTTGAATAGAATAATGACAGGGATGGTCGCTATACAAGAATATTTATGTTGATCACATCAAAAAACGTACTAAGAAACTTGAAAACATTGCAGTGTCTTCTTCCGCCGCAAATAATCCGCCGGAGTTTTTCAAGCGTTGATTCTCGTCAAACCGAAATTCAAATAACTACGGTAAAAGATAGGAATTATATATCGAACTGGAAAGAATTGGAGGGTAACAATCTTTTTTTTTTACCAGATTACAAAGTTTCATCATATGGCATTTCTGAAAAAATTGAATGAAATATTTATTGAAGCGGGGGTCCCGGACGATTGTGAATTGGGTTTAGCAGTGACTTGCTTGAGGGGTGCCGCGGCAGATTGGATGGCAATAAAAGAAAGCAGTTTCAATACATTTCAAGATTTTACTACTACTTTCATGGATCGCTTCTGGAGCGTTGATAAGGCACAGGGATATAGTTATAGACTTATATTATGGCAGATATGAATCAGGCAGTAGATCTGATTATTTTCTGAATTAGTCAAACAAGCTTTCTTACGGAAAAATTACTACAGCAATATTGATCGAAATAATCGCCAAACATTTTTCGCCAGATATTCAGAAGGGCATTATGACAAACGGTTTCGCGACAATAGATGACGTTTAATCTTTTTTACAGAAAATCGACGACACATACAAGGTCGATCCATCCGATAATCCGATAACAGAAATCCACGAAGAAACAAAAATAATTACAGGGAAGCGCCTATCACTAGAAATAATGCGCATTCAGCAAGTTATGGTCGTAATCAAAATGAGCGTCGTGACGAATCGAGGGTGGAACAAGCGAGAATGAGTTATATCATGGTCTTCAATCGGGACACTGACTCGGATGAGCACCTTCAATAAAATGAAATGGTAGCCCTTACGATTATCATATCGGTGGGCAACAAAAACACCGAAGTATCATTAGAAAACGGGTCAGAGGTGAGCGCTACATCTGAAAGTTTGTATTTTATTTTGAAAGGGGTGTCGGAGTACATTCCTGTCCTACCGGTCACGAACGTAACCATAGTCGTGCAGCACTTTTTCTTTTAGATGAAAAGGAGCGATGCAGACGGCAGCTCTTCGTCGGTTGACACTATACAGTACTTGTACTATACACTATACAGTACTTGACTGGTCAAAAAGTAGGAGAGGCACCACTGTTACTTTCAAAATGTCTATGTCAAATAGTACTTACTTGGAAAGTTGAGCAACCGAATAATGGCTAAATAGTTGTTATACCCAAAACTATAAGATACTTTACTATAAGATGTTATCAAATTGATGAGTGTTATTCAATAAATAAATAAAACATAGTAAAACATACAGACATTCAATATGAATAACTCTTCAATCATTCAGAGTAAAAGTTTCCAGAAATAAGACTTGTAATTCTAATAATAATATTCAATATTAGATACTTCAAGAGGTTAATTGATTGGGTTAAAAATGTTTTAGGAAATTTATTTTCCCAGCGCATAGTACTATGTGGTGGTTTACTTATATTTGTTGAAAAACATATACTTTAACCTGAGTGTATCTAGATTGAATGTATGTTAATAATCAAAAATTTAAATGGTAGGATTTTATCCTGTATAAAAAAATATATTAGCGAAACCTGTTCCTCTGGCGACAGCACTTTGAAAACTGAGTACGGAATCCCAGGCCAACCTGGACTGGAGTGATGAGTGGAGCGATACTACGATAGCTTCATTATCTCCGAGTGCAATCAACTTTTCATCAGGCTGATCCATGGAGTGTACATTTCGGGCAAGTGAACCCTATTGGAACCTTATTACCAAAAATATCCTTAAGATGTAGACGTGAGGTTAAACCAACGCTAGGGAGATAACCAACCAGAACAGAAACCGTGACAATTCCCTGGGTGAAAATCCTCCGGGTACAACCCTATAAATGTTTTTTTTAGAAACTGTCCTACTTTGTCGCTAGCAAGAGAATAATGAAAAGAAAAGTTGGAGAACTCACCTTCCGTGAAGGGTTTTATCTTGTAGTAAAAAGGCGTTGGCGTGGTATGAAGTATTCAAACACCAAATTGTCGTAAATGTTTAATATAGGCCTCTATCAAAAGCCAGGACGTTGTGGTTGATGATAAGATGGGTAGAACGGAATATCCACAAAGGATCATTTAACAAATTCAGGACTCGTCAAATAGGGCTATAACGTATGCAGTTTCAGTGAGAACAAGTTGAAATCAGAAAGTTATGAATTTTTCTGATGGTGAATCAAGAACTTATAATTTTTCTTGTAGTAAAACATACAGACATTCAATATGAATAACTCAATGATTCAGAGTAAAAGTTTCCAGAAATAAGACTTGTAATTCCAATAATAATATTCAATATTAGATACTTCAAGAGGTCAATTGATTGGGTTGAAAATGTTTTGATAAAAAATAATTTCCCAGCGCATAGTACTATGTGGTGGTTTACATATATTTGTTGAAAAAAAATATACCTCAACCTCAGTGTATCTAGATTGAATATACGTTAATAATTAAAAATTTAAATGGTAGGATTTTATTCTGTCTAAGAAAATATATAAGTGAAACCTGTTCCTCTGGCGACAGCATTTTGAAAACTCACTATGGAATCCAAGGCCAACCAGGACTGGAGTGATGAGAGTAGGGGGGAAAGACGGGTATGCCCCCCCCCAGATTCTCCGCCTACGAGTTGACCTTGAGTTGCGTGTAACATAATGAGGTGGAACCCCTTTTTTACTCTCCGCTCATGACTTTGACATTGATTTGCGTGTGATGTCATGACCGTGAACCCCTTTTTACTCTACGGCTATGATTTGACCTTGCATGGTTATATGTCACATGACCTTGGAAATTTCCTAAGCGATTTTGAGCTACGAACACGTCATATGACCTTGGGAAAAATTTTGAACGATATTACTGATGTATTACCTTGAGTTTGAGTGATATTTAATAAAATGTCATAGATTTACCTTGAATTGGAGTGGAGGATTGTGCACATATAACATGTGTGTTGTGAATGTTTCTTTTTTGTCCATTTTCTCATCATAATCGTGTGGTATTATATAAAAGATGTATACGTGCAGTGAATGTGGAAATAGTTTCACTCAGAGTGATTACTTGCGTTGTCATCAGCGGGAATCATGTATTCTTGCAAATAATGAAGGACCATCAATGTCGAAGAGGTCTAGGTTAAACCCTCCAATATCTCCAGAAAGGTAAACCTATTTGTGTTGCAATTTCAATATTGCAAGTGATCAGATGAATTATCATCGGAGGACTTTGCAAAATAGAACAAATGCATGTATTTAATATGGGGACGGTGTTAAAATCATACGCACAGCATTCAAGTGTAGAATTGTGTGCTATAGAGTGGATAGTCAAAACATTGATTACCCCACATTTTTCAATGAATTGAAGTAAAAAGTTTTTAAACTACTCGAAGAAGTGTTAGTTATCCATAAAAGTGTGAAAGTCAATATAGAGGTGTTTGGACGTTACTATCTTCAAACTAAAGAGTTTTTAGAAGTAAAATCATTCAATAGTCCCAATCAAGTTGTCGATCAATCGAATGATTTGAATGTGATTTATAACATTTTTATTGATGCTTTAACTGCCCAAGCAATGGAATTTCAACATCGAGATTCAGGTAAGTGATGTATTCACAAAATTGGTTATCAAATGTGAAGAGAAAATAAATTTTCAGGTTGGACTATCGAGGAAATTCGAATTATGGAATTAAATGTCAACAAGTATAGCCCCCTTGGAGGCTCTTCTTATATCAAGTTACCCAAATTCATTGAGTCAAAGAAAAGTGTTGTGAATGTTATTAATCAAAATCAATACTGTTTTGCATGGGCTGTAACTTCAGCTCTGTATCCTGTCAGTGTGAGAGTGTGTGAAATTTCATCATATCCTCACTTATCTACCGTGTTGAATGTAGCAGGTATGAATTTTCTAGTAAAGTTAAAAGATATTCCTAAATTTGAGATTATGAATGATTGCTCTATCAATGTTTATGGTTTAGAAAAATGTTTCAAAAACGGTAAAGTTTCATATGATGTTGTAGGCCCATTACACTATTCGAAACGTAGACTTAATAGCCATGTGAATCTGCTGAATATAATGGATGATTCTGGTAACAGTCATTATTGTTGGATTAAAGATTTATCGAGATTAGTATCATCTCAAATATCTGCACATGAACATAGAAAATATTTCTGTGATGGTTGTTTATTATACTTTGGTAATGAGCGGGGTTTATTGCGACCTCAATTGAATGATTGTAATCACATATCGACAACAACATCAACCACAAAATTCAGAGTTGATTAATTCGGTGAATGCGTACCTGAGAATATTTTGAAATTTGAAAATATTGAGAAACAGTTGAGAGTTCCATTCACCGTGTACATTCACCATTCACTGCACACAAATGAGCCAAATCCTGCTAAGTCTTCCACAAATCGAACCTATCTCCATGAACCATACGCTTTCTCATATTTCATAAAGTGCTCTTTTGATGATTCAATTCAAAATTCGTATTGTATAGAGGGACTGATGCATCTAAAGTTTTCATTTCAAAGTTGGAGGCTGACGTCACCAATATATATCACAAATATTTGCAAAATATCGTTCCAATGAACACTTTGACTGTTGAGGAAGAAAATTATTTCAATAATGCCACTACATGTGCTATATGTGGAGAGACATTCGAAGAGTATGACATTAAAATTCATAACCACTGTCATCTGACAGAAAAAAAAGAACCAGTGCTACACATTCCATATGTAATCTCAATTTCAAATTGCCCAATTTCATTCCGATTATTTTCCATAATCTCAGTGAGTATGACTGTCACTTGTTCGTAAAAGATTTATGCACCAATAAAAGTAAAGTTGAGGTCAACGCTTAAACTAAAGAGAAATATATTTCTTTCACGAAACATTTATTTATAGAAAACAAATTAAATCGAAATGGGCAAATGAAAAAAGTATTTTTGAAATTAAGGTTCATTGATAGTTTCAAATTTATGAGTGCATCTCTTCAAGAGTTGGGCGATAATTTAGATGAGAAACATTTTGTGGAAATGAGAAAACATTTTCCAGAAAATAATAAATTTAAACTTATGAGACAGAAAGGTGTTTTTCCATACAGTTTCATCGATTCTTTAGATAAATTGAATTATTCATCTATACCATCAAAGGCGGACTTTTTTGACTGAATGAAAGACATATTTCTGATAATGATTATGATAGAGTTGAGCAGGTATGGAAAACATTCAATTGTCATGATTTGGGTGAATATTCTGATATTTACTTGAAATCAGATGTTCTATTACTGTGTGATATTTTTGAAAATTTCAGAAACATGAGTTTGAGTACATATAAATTGGATCCTGCACATTATTTCACATCTCTAGGTCTTTCTTGGGACGCTATGTTGAAATATACAGGCATCCAGTTGGAATTATTAACTGATATAGACATGGTACATTTTTTCAAAATGGTATTCGTGGCGGTGTTAGTCAATGTTCGGAGAGACAGCACATTGCAAATAGTCAATTCCTTCCAAATTATAATCCTAATGAAGCTTCATCATTTATCATGTATTTAGATGCAACAAATCTGTATGGTCATAGCATGTCTCAATCACTACCTTTTGGAGGGTTCACAAGGTTGACCTCCGATGAAATAAGTAAACTAGATATCGTTAGTATTCCAGATGATAATTCTCAAGGATACATTCTTGAAGTTGATATTCATTACCCCGTTGAATTGCACGATTTACATTCAGACTTACCATTTTTGGTTGAAAGTATCATACCGCCTGGGTCAAAATCTAAAATAGCCAAACTTATACCTAATTTGAATAATAAAAATAAATATATCGTTCATTATAGAAATTTGGAACAGGCGCTTCGTAATGGTTTAAAACTGATTAGAACCCATAGAGTACTCAGATTCGATCAGTCGCAATGGTTGAAAAATATATCGATTTAAATACTAAACTAAGAAATGAAGCCACCAATAAGTTTGAGAAGAACTACTTCAAATTAAATGTGAACTCTATTTACGGGAAAACTTTGGAAAATGTTTACAACAGGAGAGACATTCGAATTGTTACACATTGGGAATCTCTACGGGGAGGAATGGGTGCCAACGCTTTGATAGCTCGCCCTAATTTCAAAACATTATCCATAATTGCAGAAGACTTTGTAGTCATACATATGGATAAAGTTAAGGTTTGTTACAACAAACCATTGTATCTGGGGTTTAGTATATTGGATATGTCGAAAACTGTCATTTACGACTTTTTCTGTGATGTTATTAAAAAACATTTCGGATCACGTTCTTCTCTTCTCTACACCGACACAGACTCTTTGATTTTGAAAATAATGACAGACAATTTTTATGAATTTATCATTGAGAATGTTGATAAATTTGACACTTCCAACTACGCGTTGGATAATAAGTTCCATGTATCAGTTAAGAAGTCGGTGATTGGAAATATGAAAGATGAACTTCCTAATGATCCTTTAATCAGTTTTCATGGGACTGGATCAAAAGCATATCACATCCAAAGTGTGTCAAATGAAATTAAAACGACTAAGGGTGTCAAAAAATCCGTGATTAAAAATCAGATTCCAATTGACGATTACATAAGGATTGTTGAAACAGGTGGAACAATATTGCGAAAGATGAATGTGTTCAGAAGTGATTTACATGATATTTATACTTTGATGTGTAATAAAGTCGCTCTGTCGCATAACGATGATAAAAGATTCATAATTCCAAATACTACCAAAACATTACCTTGGGGTCATTCCGATATTGAATTATATCAAACAAGCTCCCAACAGAATCTGAGAATTCTTTTGGACGTAATGAAAGATTCCAACAATACCATCGATGAAAACCTAGATCTCCTTATTGCATTATTGGAAGAGCAATCAATTAATTGAATTTTATAAATCTAATTTTTGCTTTTAAGAATTTGGAAAATTCATACTTGACGAAAATAATCGATCAAATCGTTTGTGGTGTCACTATAAATTAGAATTAAGATTTTATTTTCATAAGTGATTGAGCACAAATAATTTAGCGCGAGTATATGATTTACAAAAAAAATCAATGATTATATTTTATTCCAAAACTGACAATTGCGCGTATTCAGCATTTTTGGGAAAAAAGGATGTTTAGTTTTGTAACTTTGTGGATAGAAAATATCGATATTCAAACAAAAATTTATGATTATATGTCTCTGAAGTCTAGACAATTTCATTATTTTTATTGAAGGGAAGCGAGAAGATGTTTGGTTATTTGGAGAAAAAATATTTTATCATTATATGCTGCTGATGTCTAGACAATTTCATTCTTTTATTGAAGGAATGCAAAAGGTTGTTTGGTTTATTTTGGAGAGAAAATATTTCATGATTATATGCTGTTGAAGTCTAGTCAATCTCATTATTTTATTGAAGGGATGCCAAAGGATGTTTGGTTATTAGAAGAAAAAATTTCGGATTGGAAACCTCGACCGTAAAATCCATTAGCACGTTCAGAAGTGCATTGGCATATTTGAGGTAGAAACCGTCGAAATGTCCATTAGGACATTCGGGAAGTTTTATAGGGTGATAAAGACGGAATTCTAACAATTTTGTGATTATATGACCCTGCACTCTGGACAAATGTAAAATCTCAAATTAGTTTCTACCAACAATAAACTCTTATTACCCTTTTCTTCCATTTTTATTTTTGTATCGTTGGGACAAATCATAAGATTCGAATTCGAACCCCCACCAGAAAATGCTGACCTTTCCAAACACCAGAACAGAATCAGAAGGGACAACACATCATTCTGTTGTAGTATCTCTTACCCATCAAACTTACTTGCAGTGACACAGTCAAGTCAAGTGATGTAGTTGATTCAAGCAACCCAATATTCACAGTCGATTTTTAGCAGTTGAAGTTATCTTAATGTAAGTACAGTATACTATATTATTCATTTCGAATTGAAAGGGTTATATTTTTAGGAATGTTTAGTTTTTGAATTTCTAATTTGTATTCAATTCAGTGTTCATATAAAATTATCTGTTCCGAAAGTTTTTTTTTGTGTAAATCAACTGATTTTCATGAAAGTATATGTTTGTGAAAGAGAGTTTTTATTTATACGTAATATAACCTTGAATATTCTGAACAAAATTTGAATTTTTTTGAAAGGAAGTTGAGATGTGACGATGTTATATGAAATTCTTTTCTGAAATTGATTTCTTCTTTTCAGTTTCTACAATTTTTTTTTGTATAATTCGGTGTTCATATAAAATTATCTGTTCATAGTTTTATTTTCATGTAATTAATTTTTTTCTATGAAAGTAGTTGTTTTTATGTAAACGTAATACAACCTTGAAAAGTGTGAAACAAGTTTGAAGGTTTCCAAAAGGACATTGAGATTTTGATGATGTTATATGGAATTCAAATCTTAGCAGCTGAAAATTCATCTCGATGTAAGTACAACCTACTATATTATTCATATCAAACTGAAAAGGTTATATTTTAAGATGAGAATAATTTTGGTAAAGAACAGTTTTTTTGTTTCTCTATGAAGTATTTTTTTTGTGTGATTCAGTGTTCATATGAAAGTAATTGATTTGAATGTAATTTTTGTTTCAAGTATTTCAATGTTTTTTTGAAAATAGTTGTTTTAGAAAGGGTACAATGTGATTAAAAGTTACTTCTTCTTATAAAGTTACTTCTTTTGAAATTGCTTTTTCTGAAAGATTTCCACTGTTTTGTATCAGGGTGATGAAAAGGAAAGATAAAAACTGTTTTGGTTAGCTAATTAAATTTAATCATATAATATTGTCTATAATTTTTTATGATTTCAAAACCATGTCTTTGTTGAAAGAAGCTTTATTAAAACTATCAAGCTCTGTGAACCGATCAGAAATGTGTAAAGTGGAGCGCAGGGATGTAATTGTCCACCAGAACGTAATCATTCAGGAAGACGGGGAGATACCACAACTGATGATGACTTCCATTCAGCAGATGCACAATGTTAAATCTTTTTCAAAAGGATTCAATCCAAACCATGTGGAGTTGAATGACAATCTCTCAAACTTTGATAATGTGATGGCGACTCACAACCAGAATCTTGATGAGTCACTTCCGAACTTATCACAAACTGTTGTGAGTAATATATTAGAGATGGAGGAAACGTATTTGAAGAATATGGGATCTCCACATAGTTCAATCAATCAGAACAGTTCAGATGATGACCTTAGGAGACGTAAAAGAAAAAAAGGGAGAGCGAAGAAAAGATAATGAAGAAGGCGAAGAAGTCTAAAAAGTCTAGCTCGAATTCGCCATCTAGAAGGAGGAACAAGATGAAACATGAAAAAGGGATAAAGACAAGTCGATAAAAGTGAGAGAGATGGAAATCATAGCAGGACCTTCTACATCACTCCAACAGGTAATTATTATTACTCAAACGCGACAAGATATTAGTTCATCATATCCTTGTATTCCACAGGTTCCTGAATACGAGGATGTTAGCCCGAGAAGCACACCGCCCCCAACGATTGACCTCGAAAAATCAGACGATTGGTTTTCATTTATGAGATCCAGGAGCGACAAATTTTTAGAGATGTATCACGTTTATAATGGATTCGAAACGGAATATAGAGCGAAGAGGGAAAAACTTGTTGAATTGGAAGAGCAAGTTTCTCTCCTCAAAGTGGAATGTGAACAAATGAGAGCAGCTCAACGAGAGAGATCTGCTCACATGAAAAAACTTTCTCCTACAATTCGGCAATTGGAAATCTTCAGCAAGGAGATACATGAAAATTCCATCTTACATCTCTTGTAAAATTTTTTATCTTTCTGTAGTGCCCTTTAGATAATTGTACTTATTCTTTTAAATATTTATTTATGTATATACACCCTGTACATTAATCATTTTCATTCATAACTAGGTCGAGTACGTTTTGCTAATATTGCAAATATATTTATGTAGGATATACAAACTGATCGATAATGAACGATTTGTCAATTGTAAATCAGAATGAGAAGAAAGACAATAGACTGAAGTGAAAACTCCATCAGCTTTTCAATTTTCACGTCCTTCCTTATGAAACAACCTTTACATAAAAATGTAATTCAGTTACAAGTTGTTTTTTTTTTATTTAACATCATAGTAATAGGAATCTTCCGTTCCATAGAAAACCATACCTGAAATGTACAAGAATATATGTATGCTCCCTGACTAACGGCTTTGATCAGTAATTACCACTCACTTCGCATTCTCCTATTGCCAATCGACGTTGGAGATCCAAAATTCCTCGCTAGGTTGAAATAGTTGTTATTGTATGTTTCTCAGTTTTCTTCACCTATCATTTTTCAGCCGTTGTCTGCCTCATTCTCTGTACCTTTCCAAGAATATTTATTGCATAGATTGTTATTCATCACTTCCAGAAGGTTTACTTACATATTAGAGCCATATCGCCTGGAAAACAATATTAGTTAGTTCTGGGTTTCTGAATACTGTTTTAATGTTTTCGGTAAATATTCTGCATAATATGAATGTTCAAATATTCGTACTGAATGGGAAAGATGTGACTACTTACCTTATATGTTTCTATTCCATGGCATGAATAAGGATCGGTAAATTAGGCATTCCAAACCACGTGACCAAGATGGCGCCTGTAGGGCACACATCTGCTTTATCCATAAGAGTTAATGGTTGTTTCAGTTGTTTTTGCTAGTTTATGTGTATGTTCGGAAATTATTTATATTTTGAGGTGTTATCGAGTTATTTTTGATTGTCCACACATTCATTTAATAATGCAGAGTGATTATATGAAGAAGCTATTATTGGAAAAACGAGATGTTGGAGAGAGGTAGAAATACACCAGAAATAAAAATGATATCAAATTGAACAAGCCCAAACATTCCTATTACAAAAAATCTCCCATCAATGCAGGCTGCCGTTTTTTTAACTGTCTTCCGAAAGAAATAAAAACGCGGGATCCCTGGCGGTTTTTAAGTATAGACTTAGGGATTTCCTTATCAGAGAATGTTTCTATACTGTTGAGGAATTTGAATTATACTTTTCAATTTTGAGATGATATCGAAGTGTATTTCACATAGTCTATGTTAGTCATCATTGTGCTTGTTTTGTCCTGTATGTCAATTAAAACTTAATGACACTGTTTTTGACTTATCCTATCTATTGTTAACAATAGTTGAAAGGATTAATAAATATTTTATTTTATTTATTTATTTATTTGATGAGCTGTTTCATTGTTTTCGATTATTTACCTGGTTTCATTCACAATTTTTGAACATGGCATTTTTTATAGGTATAAGATGAAGTTGAAACTAATTCAAGATGTGGATCCTTTCACACTCACAAGTGATGATTTGAATTATTCTCTGAATGGCATTCCACCAGTAACGAACATGGATATTGTCACATATTTAGTGTTGACACATAGTTTTTATACCAATGAACAAATGAAAGCCTTCAAGAGTGTTGAAGCTCATAAGTATTTTACCTCTGGATTTGTGTTGAAAGTTGGGACGAAAGTTATAAATGATTTATACGTTGGTTGGAAGGGTAAGTTTATTTTAAGAACTCAGTGCGCATTAAAGGCTCTCTAATAACGAAATTATTCGAAATGGGATTTATATGTCACCAAAAAAAAGAGTGTTTTAGATTACATTTATACCGGTCTTTCTTAAATGTTCTAATTAAACTATGACAGAAACAGTTTCAATCCATTTTTCAAGTAGATCGAAGTTTTCGACAAAGTCAAACAAATTATTCACCTCCTGTACACTATTATTACTTTCACTAAGTATGTTTATAAGATCATAAAACATGTATTGTTACAACTACCATTGTCTGCTAAGTATTTATACAATAGTAAATGAATAATTTTCTTTCAGGTAAAGCATTCCCAGAGAGCAAATGCAAAACCTCTTGATGTTTGGTGCATTGTAACTAAGGACGGGTCAATAGATACAGCGCACTGTACTTGTATGGCAGGCGCCAGTGAAGTTTGTAGTCATGTTGGTGCCACACTGTTTGCTGCTGAATACGCATATCAAAAAAAGAATGCATCTTCTTGCACTGATTTTGGTGCATGTGGTCTATTCCATGTTTATCTACGGTAGTACCAATTGCGCCTCTAAGCAAAATGGACTTTGGACAAATTGCAGTACCTTTAACAATGCAACAAAAGACAGCAGTGCCACAGATGACTGAATCCGATATTGATAATTTACTTACAAGGAGACTATTGGCAAAAGTGCAAGTTTAATGAGGATTGTTGAGCCATTTGCCAGTAAAATTTCTGGGACTGTAAATGTGAAGCCTTGCATTTTCATTGAATATATACCAACAAAATTACGAATTCAAAACATATATTGAATTGATGCAGATATCAAAATCTATTAATTTACTTTTAAAACAAGAACAGTGCAACGAAATTGAGAAAATCACTAGGAAACAACATGCTACTAATAATTGGTATTTACATAGGGCTGGAAGAATAACAGCTTCAAAATTTAAATCCGTTTGTAGAACAAATAAAGAGTCACCTTCTCTCTCACTAGTTAAAAGCATATGTTATCCAATTAAAATACTGTTCAGTTCTGAAGCTACTACTTGGGGTTTAAACCATGAAAAAATTGCTGTCAAAAAATATAAGGAATGTATGGAAGAAAATCATAGATCCTTTATTATAAATTATGTAGGGTTGATGGTAAATCCAAAGTGGCCTCAACTGGGTGCCTCGCCTGATAGAATAGTATTTTGTGAATGTTGTCTGGGCAGTTGCTTGGAAATTAAATGTTCTTATCTGCTCTCTGTAAATAATATACAAGATATACGTGAATATGTGAAGTGTAAAAATTCTTGTTTAACTTGAAAAATGATAATGTGACTTTGAACCGAAGCCATTCTTTTTATCAAGTACAGATGCAAATGTTTGTGTCTGGTCTATTTTATTGTGACTTTGTCATTTGTCTCCAAATATTTTCTTCCAAGAACGTATTCTCCGGGATTTGGATTTTTGGAACAAAAATAGTGAAATTGCTCTTCAATTTCATTCAGAAGTGATTATGCCAGAACTTTTAGGCAGATACTTCACAAAGAAAGAGAGAACTGTCAGACTAGCCCACTGGTGTATATGTAAGGGAGTTGATGATGGTACACCAATGATTAGGTGCGAAAATGATCTGTGTGAAACTCAGTGGTTCCATTTTAAATGTATTGGTTAGGTAGTTTTACCGAACAACGTTTGGTATTGTAGTAATTGTGAAGAAATGGAAAATAAACAATAAAAAACTTTTCAATAACATTACAATATTTGATTTTTATTTATTTTCATTCCATGTCCACAGTTTAAAGATTCATTAAAAAAATTTGTATTATAGAGAGGACAAGTGGTTGTTTGATGAGATACTAAACCACCTCTGTACTAAAAAACATTGTGCTCATCTAGAGGGGTAGCCACAAATATGTAGTTGAAGAGGGTTCAATTTGATTTTTTCACCTTTTCTAGGCATTCAGAAATTTATTTTATTATTTATTTCTATTTACACATTTTTTTACATTTTATACTTACACAATTTATTCAATTTTATTGAGTGTTGTACATTAGGGTAACTTGAACATATAAAGTACTACTATACTACTTGTCATTCACAAATAGGGTTTTTGTTCTTAATTTTAACTACATATCAAAGAATTTTCAAAATTTACTATCTACATTGGAAGAAAAACTAGAAAGAAAATAAAATTATTTAAATAAAATATGAGACTTGGTATCTTATCTGAAGTAATAGTAACCCTTTCTTACTGTCAGATTAATGCAATTACAAACTATAAAAATCAATTGTTAATTGTAACACTATTAAAACTAATAAATTATTGCAATTAAGCAATTGTAATTGTAGGTTTGTATAAATGATTGCAATTAATTAATTTTTAATTGTAAGGAAGATTAACAATTGATTAGTTGTAATCATTTATACAAGTTACCATTAAAAATGAAAATTTAATTGTTAATTGTTCGAACAATTTAATTGTGCCCAACACTGCCCTCAGAAGTATGCCTTCGCGTTTTTTCAAAGTGGAATAATTGGTGGAGATAAATTAAGTAATGCACTACAGACTGTCACAATTTTACCCAAGATATTAGTGCCATCCTCCCCTTTTTTTCATCATGCTTATTGGAAAAGGTCCTTTGAATATTCTGAATTTATTTTTCACCAGTCCAATTATTCTTTCAATGTGAATTCTGACATGAGCTATATTGCGTGTTTCTTCAATTTGAATTGGATGTAGTTGACTTTGCCCTTTAGTGAAAGCTGGAATTACTAGTTTCGCCCCCAGAATACCTAAACTTTCAGAAATCAAAAATTCTCTATGAGCTAAAATAATATTAAACCTGGTTGTTTAATATGACTGCAAAAATCACTTAACTCCACCATTTGTCTGTCTGAAGTTCGTCCACCCCAAGCCTCACTTATATAACTAATAGTTCCCTGAGGGGTAATGCCAATTAAAAATTTTACTGTAGTATGATGTTTATAATTTGACCAGCACTGTTGCTGAGTAAGATACTTATTAGGTTTCTCTATAAAAAATTCAAAACAGTCAACAATAATAGTGGTCTTATCCTGAAATGCCTCTGTAAAACATGATGAAATATTTTTACAGTTTACTGAACGGGTAGGCCAAATTATTAATGATTTTAGTCTTTGATACAGAATATGTATAATACTGTAAAAGTATGTTGATGCTGTTGTTGGAGTAATTCCAAAACGGTAAGCTAAATCGTGAAACTTTAGGTTCAGTCGCAACTTTACAAGAGTAAGGAACAATCGATTGAAAGGGCTGAGAAACGTTGTTGATGTAGTAGAAATGAATGGTTTCACTTCCACAAATATGATTTGGTTGACAATGTCATACTCAAATCCTGTGTATTAGGTACATTTTACAGTATCACTAATACAATCCATTAGTCCAAGACGAGAATGTTCAATCTTGCACTTCAAATTTTCAATTTTTTCAGAGGCAAACTTTGCAACTGTTCAAATTTTATATCAAGTGCTTCCATTGTTAAATCTGTTTGCGAGGCTAAACCATCGCAACCATCGGTGGGGTCCTCATCATTTGGCTCCTTCTCCATAACAGGATTTGCAGAGTCGTGTTTGTGTATCTGGAAAAAGTTTGGGTTTTAAAATTTGATATCACAACATTTTTACCACCATTAATGTTTTTAATTAATATCTAACCAGTTTTTGTCTTTCATCGACTCTCTGTTTTCTGTTCATGTCATGTTTCCTTTTGGTAAAGGCTTGAGAGATATGGCCCATGTTTTGGGAGGGAATCCAATTGGGGTTATCCTTATCATCTAAACCACTTGGTTTTCCTGAAAAATAAAACATACTAATCTTACTTGCCTGAATAATACATTGCTCGATGTACTTCATATTTGCTATATATCATTTTGCCACCTAATACAGTGAGGCTACTCCATTTAAAAGGACGAGAGTGAAAAATACCTTATATGAAATGTCTGCTACAAACTCTCTGATTTCTTAGAATGGACTCCGTTAGATCTTGCCTTTTTATGGCAGCTAACCACATTTCTCGTCGCTTTCTTGACAACTCATTTATATGTGGATAGTGCGGAGAATTCGTGATATTGGGGACACTGTAAAAACTCACTCGGTCTCGCATTCCACGACTTCCACAACCCACTAAAATGCAAGTTATAGGCATTATATTGAAAATACCTTGTAAACACTATTAAAATTGTTACTGCTGCGAAAAATTACTACACTCCACAAATTCTGGCACTGATTAAAAGAATAAATTAAATATATAAAATAAATGTTCGAACGTAAACAATCCGTGTATACCCTACAAGCGCATTTTTGGATTTATTTGATACATCGCTGGAATGCCTAATAACAAACTAACCTATATGAAAATGGAAAGTTAAGGAATGGTGATAAAACAGATAATGTTCTTATTCTTTTCGGAAATTCACAATGAACTAAACTGGTATCTTGAATGAGAAAGCATTCAAAGTAGGTAAAGTACTTCTTATGCTGATTGAACATTTTTTTCTGCTGTGCAAGATCACCGAGTGACTTCAAGTTATTCATCCTGAATGATTTAATACATTTTATAATGTTTTGGCTTACGAGAGCGTGTTATGTATGGACAACCCATGTTATAGATATAGCCAAGGCCAATTCCCGGAGTGCATTTACATTAAGTATCTCACGCTGGATACCAGGAATTCAATAGACGCTGCAATTCTACCCAAGCTTACCCGATATTATAAATATGAGTTTTTCTTTGTTTCAGTTAGTTATAATTGTACCTTTGGCTTTAACATTGCTAATAAAATATAATTGTAACTCAACGGAAAAGTTTTATTTTTAAAAATCAATTTCGGAAGCTCCCAAACTTAATTGGCGCAGTCGTGGTAGGATAGTAGTGGCCCGTAGTGATCTAAAAATCGACACTAACCCATTGCTATATTCTCGAACCGGAAGATTTCGAATAAAATCGTCGAAGTTATTTCCAATTATTTTTAAGAACTGAACAAACATCGAACATTCAAGTGAAAAAATTTGAACATAGTGATAAGAAAACTCTGGATTATCAGTGCCAAGCAATTTATTGGATTATCAGTGCCAATCACTTCATTGGATTATCAGTGGACTATCAGTGACAATCAACCTGTTGAAATACTAGGAACACTCAATTAATTTCATCTCCAGTAGCAGTAGTTAAGTGGAAGCGATTTTGGGTCAGTCTCCCACTGACAATTTTTGGGTTACCACTTCAGAACCATTTGGACCAATGAGGATACTACAAAAATTATTGTAAGTGATTGCTCATTTATCCCAATTTAATCCTTAACAGTGATACCCCTTATATTCCCTTTATATGTCTGAAATTGATTATCTCGCAAATTTGATTTCGAATATCAATCTTCATAACGAATTATCTGAAAACAATTACCCAAGAACAACCCGACGAAATGACCGCTTTTCAAACAAGTTATTTGGATGCCATCCCAAGATTTGAAGGTGAACCAACAGAGCTAGCAGATTTTATTGAAGCATGTGACCTCATAGTGAACCAGTTTTCCAAAAGAGAGGACCCAGCAGCCTTCATCAATAAGTTTTTGATAACCTGCATAAAAAACAAACTTACAGGGAGAGCAAAAACTATAACCGGAGCAAGGGAAATTACGTCTTAGGCAGACCTTCGCAACTTACTTCAACGAAATTTTGCCGATCAAAGAGACGAAAATTCACTGCTTCGAGACCTTATGCTTTTGAGACAAGGAAATAGCGAGTCACCACAACAATATGGTTCTCGATGTCAGGATATAAGAAGCCTTCTTTCAAACCTTGCCTGCAACGAACCTGATGCACAAGTTCGAGTTGTCAAAACCAGCTTATATGATAGTCTCACATTGAAAGCTTTTCTCACAGGATTGAAGGAACCATTAGGATCAATCATTCGTTCAAGAGGCCCCCAAAATATTGAAACAGCTTTATCTCAAGTTTTAAGTGAAGAAAATATTTCATATGCGCGAAACAAAACCAATACTTTGATACAAGTGCACAACCAAAGGAGAGATACTCACACATTACCGTTCACTAGCTCACAACCAAGAAATCCAGTAATTCGTCCAACTCCAGGATTTTCGCAAAACCGCCAGATTATTGGTCAGAGACCAATTGGACCTTTCATACCACAAAATCAAGTGACATTCCTAAGACCACCCTTCAGGCAACCACCTGCCTGGAATTCATCTACAATGCAGAGTAGCCAACAAAGCAGACCTACCCAGAGGAACGTTTTTCAACCAAATCCATTCCGTCAAGCATCCAGACCAACACCAATGGATACGTCATCAGAAAATTTTTCAAAAAACACACAGCCTAAACCTAAACCAACCTTCGTGTCTGAATAACTATATTTCTCAGAAGAGGCAGACTATGCCAATGAAAATATGGATTATGGATACAATCAGTACCACTCACTCGATCAACAAGAAGAAGAAAACTATCAGTTGTACGAAAATTTTACAGAAACACAGAAACAACTAATTCCTGGACATGAACCGGAAGAATGCCAAAATTTTCGTATTACCCAACAGGACAAATCAATGACTCAGTTGAGATTAACGCTACATCTATTTCCAAACTACCGTACATTATTTTTCCTGAAACTAATTCAAAATTCATGATAGACACTGGTTCAACAAAAACTCTCATTAGTACAAATTCGGCTTACACATATTACCCACAGCATATTCAAGAGGATCATTTCCAGATACAATCAGCTCACAATATTTCCACGCACAACTATAGCATAACTATACCTCTATCAAAAATTTTCAAAAGACCCGATCTTTGCCAAAAGTTCTTCATTTTCGATTTCAATCCTAAATACGATGGACTCATTGGAATCGACTTGCTGCGAAACATTGGAGCATCAATTAACTTAGACAGGAACGAGCTGCTAACAAAAGAAACAACCATTCCACTTCATTTCGAAGGAGAAGAGAACCAAAGAAAACACAAAAAGTCGAAAACATCAATTTTTCATATGGAACTTCTTCCCCGAACTGAACATATTGTGGATATACCGGTCAACAAACCACTAAAAGAAGGAATTATAAGCTACAACAAATTTCAAGATTTGGAAATGCCAGCAGCGTACGTTGCAGTTGATGACGGAAAGGCTTTAACAACAATATTAAACCCAACAAATGAGAAATTGATAATAGATCTATTTGAACCAATTAACATCGAGCCTATCGACATTTATGAAGTGACCAATTTTGAAGCCTCAAATTTCACAGGAAATGAAGAACTACGAAATATAAATTTAAAAAATTTACGGCTAGATCACATGAATAAAGAAGAGAGAAGGGAAATTCGAAAACTTTGTTTCGAATTCAAGGATTATTTTCACTGTGAGCAGATCCCTCTAAAGTTCAATAATAAAATAAAGCATACCATCAAGCTAACAGAAGACACTCCTATATTCACCAAATCATACAGATATCCTCAAGTTCACCAGCAGGAAGTTCGCAACCAAATAAAATCAATGCTACAGCAAGGAATCATACAGCCGTCTACATCACCTTGGAGTTCACCATTGTGGATCGTACCGAAAAAACCGGACGCGACAGGAAAGAAGAAGCGAAGGCTTGTAATTGACTATAGGAAACTCAATCAAAAGACAGTGGATGATAAATATCCACTACCTAATATCACCGATATCTTGGACAAGCTAGGCCGAAGTCAATATTTTACCACTTTGGATCTCGCTTCAGGGTTCCACCAAGTTCAGATGGATCAACGAGATATCGAAAAAACAGCCTTCAGCACGGAGAATGGTCACTACGAGTACAAGAGGATGCCATTTGGGCTCAAAAATGCTCCAGCGACGTTTCAACGCGTCCTGGATAACATCCTTAGAGGTATACAGAACGAGAAATGTCTTGTGTATCTAGAGGACATCATAATTTTCTCCACATCCTTGCAGGAACATCTGGAACACTTCAGAGAAGTTTTTGAACGACTGAGGACATCCAACTTCAAAATCCAGTTGGAGAAAAGTGAATTTCTGCGAAAAGAAGTCGCTTACCTCGGACATATAATAACTCCAGATGGAGTGAAACCAAATCCAGACAAAGTTAGTGCCATTCAAAAATTTCCTATACCAAAAAATCAGAAGGAAATTAAAGCATTCCTTGGACTACTAGGGTATTACAGAAGATTCATAAAGGACTTTGCCAAGCTGACCAAACCCTTGACCAAATGCTTAAAGAAGAATGCCAAAGTCGTGCATTCAGCCGACTTCATAGAAAGTTTTGAAAATTCCAAGAAAATTCTTATTAATGACCCTATACTGAAATATCCAGACTTTAGTAAGCCCTTCATTTTGACCACCGATGCGAACAATTTCGCATCGGTAGGAGCTATACTATCCCAAGGACAAATCGGAGAGGACAAGTCTATCGCCTATGCGTCAAGAACCTTGAACGACACAGAACAAAAGTACTCGACAACAGAAAAAGAACTCTTGGCGATCGTTTGGGCGACGAAGTATTTTCGCCCGTACCTCTACGGAAGGAAGTTCACTATCTATACGGATCACCGACCACTACAGTGGCTCTTTTCGTTGAAAGAGCCCAACTCAAAATTAGTAAGATGGAGACTTCGCCTCGAGGAATATGACTACAAAGTCGTATACAAAAAAGGAAAACACAACACCAATGTTGACGCTCTCTCAAGGATACAAATTAATCCAATGGAAATTGATGCTAGATCTACCCAAGTCGAGAACGACCCCGAATTAGACCAACTCCTAGATGATCTCATACGAATGGAAGAAGATAGTCGAAACCGTTTGCTCACCCCAGAACCTATGGACACGGGAATACGACAAGAAGAAATTTTTCGTGCACCTAATTCCCCACCGATTATTCCGGAACCAATGATTGTTGAAAATACGATACAACCCGAACCATCACCAATGCCCGATATTTCGGAAACTACTCTAAATTCCAGACAAGAAGCAGAACCACCAGATGGTATATCGATTATACCAGATGCAATCGACAAGAAGGAGAAACAGTTTATAATAACTACTGTTTTTAACAATCCCCTTCCACCAAAAGTAATAAAACCATAGTCCATGCTCAAGTTTCCCAAGGTAACAATGAAGAGGAAATCAAAGCTTTACTCATTCAATTCTGCGAACCAAGAAAGAAATACTTCTGCTACTTTGACAAAGAAGAAATATATCGAGATTTTTATAAAACTTTTTGTACCATCTTCAATAAAGACCATCCAATTTTGGTGAGGTGTGAGACCAGAACAATAGTTGTAGAAATACCTTCGGAACAAGAACTCATAAAGAATTATCACGAAGGAAAAACCAATCATCGAGGCATCAACGAAGCTTATAAAGCAATCAACAGAAAATACTTCTGGCCTAACATGAAGCAAACGATAGAAAACTTCATCAACTCTTGCCTAGTTTGCAAAAAGAACAAATATGAGAGACACAGGCCCGTCATTCCCTTGAGAATAACGGAAACAGCAACTAAACCATTTGAAAAACTGAATGCGGACCTATTCACAATAGAAGGTCAAACATTTTTAACTATAGTGGAGGAATTTTCCAAATTAGGTCAGGCATACCCAGTGAAAAGTAAAAATGCGATAGAAATTTCTGATAAACTTATTCATTTTTTTCAACATTTCGGAACGCCAGAATCCATAACTTTCGACTCAGGAACCGAATTCAAAAATGAAACAGTTTCATCCCTCTTGAAACTTCATAAAATCAACATTCATTTTATTACACCCCAGCACCCTCAATCAAATGGATTGATTGAAAGACTACATAGCACCTTAACTGAACATTATCGTATTGTGAAACAACAATCATCTGATACCCCATCAAGACTTATGTCATACGCCATCATAGGATACAACAACTCAATCCATTCTGCGACAGGATACACACCCTTGGAACTGGTTTATGGACACACAGCTTCCAGAAATCCATGCGACATATTTTATGAGCGTCAATATTACCAACAATATGTCGAAGACCATCGCAAGAAAATATCACTAACATACGAAAAGGTTAAGGAAAAACTTCAAAATGATTAAATACCTATTATTTCATGCCGAAATAAGAACCAAAAAAATCAAAACATTTTCAAAGTAGGAGATCAAGTATTTGAAAGAAACCCAGAAAGCGAAAGAAACAAATCGAAAGCCCGGTACTTAGGACCTTTTACTATCGACCAAATCAATTCAGATAACACCTGCATTATAATGAATAGTAACAATCAAAAACGCAGAGTACATTTTGATAACTTAAGACACCCTATTGTTCCAGAACAATCTGCTGGACCCTTGGGACAGTTGAACCCTCAACAATAACCACAACAAAAATAAACGAAAATCCGGGAATACTGCCTCAAAAACTTGGCACAGCCCAAAATATCATAGATTATTGGACTTTCATCAGAGTATTTGACCTGCAGGACCTGATTCAAGAATTTCAATTAATAAAGGATATTACCAGTCATATAAACTCCGGTTTTCCAAAGCATGGTCCTAATTCTAGCAAGGATATGAAAAACTACCCTCACATAATGGATCAGCAACTACATGAAATCGAAGCTAAATTGACGCAATTGTTCCCACACTAATATTGACTCGGATAAAACGAGGACTAATCAATGTTCTCGGTAGTTTCGTAAAAGTGATAACCAGTAATTAAGATGCGGAAGATGGACAACGCTATGAAGATGCGATTCAAAAAATCCAAGGTCAACAAAATAAACAAAAAATGTTACTAGATGAACAGATTTCTTTAACCACAAGAGCAATCGAGAAATTCAATTCCACAATACATACATTAGCGAGAAATCAACTAACAATCCAACTGAAACTTGAACAACTAGAAGGCGCAATCCGGAAACAAATAACATCGTATGCTGAAACATATGAACGAATGAATATGAATGCAGTATTCACACAATTGATAGCTACCACTAACATGATCCTGAGGATACTGGAAGATCTAGAAACTGCCACTACCTTTGCCAAAATAGCGGTTCTATACCCATCCATTATAGAAGCCGATGATTTTCTCGAAGAATTGCAAAATATCTCCCACCATTTGAATGAAGCTGTTCTTCCGTATATTCCAAACACAGAAAACATAATCATTTTCGAAAAAATAACAACTATCAAAGCATACTAGAAAGAAACAAAACTAGTATTCATTTTGGAAGTTCCAGTCGCCGAACCGAACGACTATACCTATTATCACCTGTACTCTCTTCTTATTGAAACCAAACCAAATCTATACCAAATTATCGTCCCAGAAAACAAATTCCTTTTTCTCAATGAGCACCACTATATATTTTCTAACGAACCATGTCAAGAAGCCATTCCAGGTGAAGCTTTATGTACCTTACCAGAGGCAAACCCAGCGGACGCACAATCTCCATGCGAAGTGCATCTTATCCGATTCACGCAAACATATGAAAATTGTCATCCAGAGCCCATAAAACTACGTGACAAAAAAATTCAAAAGATAAATTCCAACCAGTGGATCGCAATATTTCCAAATGAAACAACGGCCTCGTCAGAGTGTAACAACGAAGAAGAAACGTCATCTCTCAAAGGGACCTATATGATCAAAATTCCAGAAACCTGTAAACTAAAAGTAGACACCACCATTCTACAAACCCACAAAAACCCTAATATTGAAACAAAAGTTTTAAAAGTACCTCATCTGGATATCAAACCCGAAGAGAACCTGTTGAAAAACATTGAAGACACCTCCATTTCGACTCGAATCACTGAATCTTGACGACTTGAAGAGTATCCAAAATCAAATGGACCATGTACGGGACAAACTTCAAGAGGAAGAACCCATCGTTTCGTCAGGTATTAGTTTGTGGACAATATTCCTGTACATCGTTATGATCTGTCTCGCAACATACCTGATCTCAGTTCAACTAATGAAGAAACTTGGACCACCTAGAAGAATCAGACAGGATCCCGATACAGAAAATCGGTGCATACCGATTGAAGATCTTAGGATTAGAAATCAGGTTTGATAAATCAACCCTAATTTCTGAACAACGAGGGGAGGTGTTATGTATGGACAACCCATGTTATAGATATAGCCAAGGCCAATTCCCGGAGTGCATTTACATTAAGTATCTCACGCTGGATACCAGGAATTCAATAGACGCTGCAATTCTACCCAAGCTTACCCGATATTATAAATATGAGTTTTTCTTTGTTTCAGTTAGTTATAATTGTACCTTTGGCTTTAACATTGCTAATAAAATATAATTGTAACTCAACTTTGAGTTTTTCGGAAAAGTTTTATTTTTAAAAATCAATTTCGGAAGCTCCCAAACTTAATTAGCGCTATTAAAGTTATGAGTCAACTAGAAGGTATCAGTATAATTGAACCCGTAACAGTTTCTCATCTATCTGGGTACAGTTGAGTATCCTTGCCCTTCCTGAGTCTATGCGTCGTTCCGAGTTGCAGCAACTACATTGCGGGGTTGAAACGCAGCCGCTTCGCTGTTTGAATCTGGTCGATCTCCCGGTCTATTATTTTCCACCTGATGGTTTCATGATGGGTTGTAAGTATTTCTTGGATGGCGATTATTTCCTCAGTGCTGTTGTGCTGAACGCCGTTCCACTGTTTGGTACGTTCTCCGTTCTCCTATCCTTTTTTGCCTGCAGTCTCGTAATCTATGTCCTGGTCTATGACATCCATAACACAAATTCCTATTTTGATCATTACGGTTTTTAGGGCACTCCTTACAAAAATGGCCCCGTTCTCCACAATGAAAACAAGTATATGTTGAGAATGTAACGCTTCTACATTCTCTACCGGGTTGCCTGGTCATCATTTCTATTATTTTTTTTTCGCAACTTCAATCGCTTCTTGCACGGTTCCTGGCTGAGCTGACAACACTAGTCTCTTTATCAGATTTAACAAACCCATAACAAATTGAGATGTTAAACTTTGATTGAATTTGCCTTTCAAAACGGTATCTATAGCATCATTCCCAGTAAGTTCAAGTGTTCGCAGCGCGATTGTTTTCAATCGAGCTAAGTACTGTCTACAGGTTTCTCCTTGATGCTGACGGCACTTTAAAAATTGTCTTACAGACTAAGCAGGAAATTGTGGGATTCCAAATTGTTCTTTGAGTTGTGTTTTCAACTCTGCCCATGCTGTGGTCGTTTTCAGACTCGGTTCTGATTCTGAGAACTCTTTAGCTAGTCCTCGTAATTTCAAACGAACTATGGCAACTTTCCGCTTCTCCTTCCAATTTGCTAAGTTGGCGGTTTCCTCTATCGTTAGCAGAAACTCGTTAATATTAGATTTGCCATCGTAACCTGCTATCGTGTCCAAATTGAACGTTATAGAGAATATCAGTTCCTTGTGATCGCAGGGGGTCGTTAATTCGTCGTTCATGATAATTTTTTTCCAATTTTCTTTTTTTTTTCTTTCTTGCTAAGTATCTAGGGGTGTCAAGATATCACCAAAGAGAACAAAACAACCCCACACCTGACACCATTGTGACGATCCCGCTGTATATATGGTTGGATAGATGTTATTTCGAGCGGTCATTTTATAAGTTCAACAAAAGTTAAACTTTATACAGCAGGTCGCACAGATCTTAAATATGGGTGGGACGTGTCTCTTGGTTAGGAATAGAAAACATTTTTTTATTTTATTTTTTTGCAGTTTTTTATATATATATATAGCTATATTATGCGTTCATATTGATGCACAATCTGAGAGAACACAAATTTATTCAGTACATGAGGCATGAGACATTTCACATGAGTATCATTTATATTACATTACAAGTCTATTACTAGAATTACAGTTTGTTTTCAAAAACTTACGCTTCCCGCCGTAGACTATCGAACTTTCGGAACACAGCAACTTTATACTTTCCGCACTTTTTAGGAATCTCCAATTGAATCTCTATTCAATTGGTTCATCTTTTACTATTTATAGCTATATGGCTATCTAACTGAAACTAGAATCTAATCTAGTTCTGACTCCCTGAACTCTCTTTGTTTGATTCTTCACTCTGACTCTGACTCGACTCGACTCTTCCTTTAACTCTGAACGATATTCGCTTATTTATACACCTCTCCCTGCCATCAAAGTTGGCCTAATTATCCCTACTCATATCTTGGTGTACGTGAGAAGGCCACTGGCTTACATTATCGAATTGTTTATAGATATTTCGCAACATGATGATACACAAAGAAATTGCTGAGTGAACATCTGTAAATTGTACAATACCCATCAATTTTAACGAGTTTCTCGTGCTGTTTATGGTCCAAAACTGGACACTCGTGTGACCTCGTTTACATGGCCTTCCACGTGTCGAACTATTGCATCATCAATGAATTTCACTAGTTCGGACTTCCATTGTCTATTATATAAAATGATTTGAAATCCCTGAAACAAGTAAAAAAGAATAATTAAAAAAGAATAGTTGAAAATAACAATTATATTAAGCAACAATAAACCTGAAATGAAATGATAGTAAAATAACCTACAAGTAAAAATATAATAATTGAATAAATAAAAATTAAAGGAATGCAAAAAGAAATTAATAAAAATAAAAATAAAAAGGTGTAGAGATTCCAAGTCACGTTAGTTCACGACGTTTCGATTGTTGGTATCTACAATCGTCTTCGGGTGATGACTGGACTGATTCCTCCGAGAGATGACTATTTTATAGGTCGTTGAAATACTTTCACTTTCACTACTTTCCATTTTCCGCTTCACTGATTCCATGAGAGATGACCGATTTGGCGGGAGTTGGTCATTTCTCGTTTGATGATGGGTTTCCATATGTTTCGTATATCTACGCTGGCCTGGCTGAATACGTTGTTGGACAACATGTATGCGGCTTCCTTAAATTTTCTCCTGAACCAATGTTTCTCTCTGTGCAAGATCTCAGCTTGGGACCACTCGATGTTGTGTTGATGAGTCCAAACATGGTCTGCTATTCCTGATTTGCTGGTTTCTCCTCGCTGTGTGTGCTTCTTGTGCTCGGCAATGCGAATATTCAATGGCCTCTTAGTTTCACCAATATAGGATTTTCCGCACTCACAGGGTATCCGGTAAATGCAATTCTTGGAATCGCAGTCCGCGTTTGGGGGCCTGGTTTTCGTGAGGCTGCTACGGATAGTGTTACCGGATCTGAAACAGGTTCTAATGTTGTACTTGGAACCAATTCTTCTTATCCTCTCCGATAATCCTCTGATGTAGGGAAGTGCAAGCACTGGTTGTGACGGCTTCTCTTCCTTGCGAGGCTCCTGCTGTCTTTTGGCTAAAGTCTTTTCTACCATCGCTTTGGAGTATCCATTCCGCTGAAGATCACTTTTGATGATGTCTAGTTCCTTCTCGAGACCTTCCTTTGTATTACAAAGCCCAAAAGCACGGTCTAATAGAGTCTTGATGATTCCTCTTTTTGTCGATTGATGGTGGTTGGATTCGTGGTTCAGATACTGTCCCGTATGAGTGGGTTTTCCTTTCTGAAACACATCAACAGCGTGAGACCTTCCATCACTTTCACAATGGAGAAGGAAATCCACAATGAATTGCCATTCTTAGACGTTTTGGTGAAGAGGACCGACACTAAGTGGGAAACATCTGTATACCGAAAACCCACTCATACGGGACAGTATCTGAACCACGAATCCAACCACCATCAATCGACAAAAAGAGGAATCATCAAGACTCTATTAGACCGTGCTTTTGGGCTTTGTAATACAAAGGAAGGTCTCGAGAAGGAACTAGACATCATCAAAAGTGATCTTCAGCGGAATGGATACTCCAAAGCGATGGTAGAAAAGACTTTAGCCAAAAGACAGCAGGAGCCTCGCAAGGAAGAGAAGCCGTCACAACCAGTGCTTGCACTTCCCTACATCAGAGGATTATCGGAGAGGATAAGAAGAATTGGTTCCAAGTACAACATTAGAACCTGTTTCAGATCCGGTAACACTATCCGTAGCAGCCTCACGAAAACCAGGCCCCCAAACGCGGACTGCGATTCCAAGAATTGCATTTACCGGATACCCTGTGAGTGCGGAAAATCCTATATTGGTGAAACTAAGAGGCCATTGAATATTCGCATTGCCGAGCACAAGAAGCACACACAGCGAGGAGAAACCAGCAAATCAGGAATAGCAGACCATGTTTGGACTCATCAACACAACATCGAGTGGTCCCAAGCTGAGATCTTGCACAGAGAGAAACATTGGTTCAGGAGAAAATTTAAGGAAGCCGCATACATGTTGTCCAACAACGTATTCAGCCAGGCCAGCGTAGATATACGAAACATATGGAAACCCATCATCAAACGAGAAATGACCAACTCCCGCCAAATCGGTCATCTCTCATGGAATCAGTGAAGCGGAAAATGGAAAGTAGTGAAAGTGAAAGTATTTCAACGACCTATAAAATAGTCATCTCTCGGAGGAATCAGTCCAGTCATCACCCGAAGACGATTGTAGATACCAACAATCGAAACGTCGTGAACTAACGTGACTTGGAATCTCTACACCTTTTTATTTTTATTTTTATTAATTTCTTTTTGCATTCCTTTAATTTTTATTTATTCAATTATTATATTTTTACTTGTAGGTTATTTTACTATCATTTCATTTCAGGTTTATTGTTGCTTAATATAATTGTTATTTTCAACTATTCTTTTTTAATTATTCTTTTTTACTTGTTTCAGGGATTTCAAATCATTTTATATAATAGACAATGGAAGTCCGAACTAGTGAAATTCATCACGAAACATTGTCAATCACCTTCAAACAAATATTGCATCATCAGATATGTTGAAATTTCCCTCTCTTCTGACTGATTCACGTTTCAGTTCTCAAGATTTGAATATTTAATTTTCTTTCTTGCTGAGCTCCGTGGTTCAAATGTCTAGGGCTAGGTAAGTGCACTTTTGATTGAATATTAACTTTGATTTTGGAAACTCATATATTTATTTATTGATATACATCTTTATTGCGGTTGACTTAAGATATTATTATGACTTGAGCTCAATTAGTTCAAAATTATTTATGGGGTTGTTACAGTACGAGATATTTTATTTGGTGGACTCTGGTAATCACAAAAAGAATTCAAAGTTCTCTCAGTATAGAGATCAAGTAGCCAACGTAGTAGACAAGGGTCTCATCTCATTTTTAGAAGGTCAGCAATACTAAATCAAATGTAATGATATTTAATGATAATAGAGTATATGATGAAATGGAAATTACAAGGTATCAACATTAGTTGATTAATAAAATAATCTGGGGATTATTAGATACCTACTGAATCAAACTAAGAAATGTCTAAAGAGCATACTTAGCACTGAAGATGCTAAGATGCTAGGCATGCTGTTTCTCCTTTCATCAAATTATTATTGTCAGTCAACAGGCAGTCTCGTGCTGAGATTATTTCTTGGTCAGTGCCGAATGAGAGTGCAACAGATGAGTGAGATTCAAGTGAGAGTTGCTGAATTACAAACATCAATATGCATCTTCATTTATTGGAACAGAAATATTATCTCCTGAGGGAGTGAATGATAATCCATCTATGCCAAGAGTAAATCACGTACTTTTCCGAAAGATATTCAGATATAATTACTGATCAATTCGGGAGTGAAAACTTACCTTTTATCTGTGACGGTCTAGAAGACTAAGTAGTAAAAAAACATCCATAACTTTAAACTCTGGGTCACTCGTTATTCCCAGGGCACGATGCAGATTATTTGTCAGAGATTGAATAACATTGCAGTCTAATTAATCTTTCATTAACTCGTCATTATAATTCCAACACTCAAGAGTTAAGACAATGAAATAGAGGCCCTGTATTTCCCTTTTAGAAGTATAGTTGAATGTTTCTATGGATTTGAGCAACACTTTAATGCATTACCTGCGTTGATCCAAATTATGTTCGAAAGGAAGATCCACAATGACATAGACTCTCGATGAATATTTCACATTCAAGTATTAATTCTGTAACAAAAAAATCGTTTAAGAAACAGCAATATATCAAGTCGGTATTCTGTAAAATAATTATTTCAGGAAACCGTTATCGATACATAATATACGAAAGTGGAACTAATTGCTATTTGTACTTAGAAGATATTAAATGGATATTATAATGAACACAATGAACTTTAAGAAATGTTGCCTGTTTTTCTGTGCGTGCGTGCGTTACCTAACCTAGAAAACAGCTTTTGGTGCCGTTTTCCTTATTTTATTGTACTGAGGTTCACTCAACAGATGTTTTTATTTATTTCAATCGGATTATAGGATGAAAGCGCTATGACGATTTGGAAAATTCAGATAACTTATCGCTGTGCAGAGAAAAACTATAAAAAAGCTGTTTTTTAGTAAATATGGCCCAGGATTACATTCAAAGTTAACAGAATGATGTTTTTATGAATGAAAGAAAGGCAAATACAATGAGAACTTTTTATTGCTAGAAAATCTGGGAAAACCTAAAAACTGAGATCCACGCCATCGCAGCCCTGCACCACAACTATAGTAGTAGCATTTTCAATTCGTTTTTCAAGATTTAATTGTATTCAGCTATGTTCTGAAATTCTACTCCAGAGAAAAATGTTCATTCGCTTACCTCTTGAGACTGAATTCAACAATTCATCATTGGAAATATTAAATATCTCCCGAATCAGCAGTTCATGCCCATTTGTAGATTCTAAAATGTTTCGAACGATATTCACAGTATGTTTTGGCCACAGGAGCAAAACTTGAGCAGTTCTCTCCTTCGATGTTCTACACATTGGAAAAAATATCCTAACTGTTGAAGCTGGAAAAGTATTGCAACATTCGATGATTTTCTTTAGAAATCCTCTTTGCCGCTGGTCACTTCTTAGTTTAGTTAAATTTTTTCTTCCCTTTTAGATAAAGCATTTAATTATTACATATCATGTTACTTATTCTCAAAAACCATTACTCGGTCATTCAACAGAAATATTTGTGATTCTCTATCAAATTATTTGTCCCTCACTTTTTGCTCCCGCTGTATCATAATTTCTGGCCAGCCGCCAGATGGTGTCAGTTCTCACCGAGAAGCTCGCGCTGGCTATAGCAACTCTAAGTCGTATCGCAATCTCGAAAAACCCGAGAAATGTGACCCGGAAAAGTGCATTCCTTTTCGATAAGTCCATACCCAGAATACAGTCCATTTTGCATTACGTGTGAAAGAGCGGTGGAAACCACCGAAGCTAGAGAAGTCCAGGATTCCAGGTGAGTTGACTTTACTTTCTTCGGCTGGCGGAACCCTAACTCTCTCAAACATCAACACAATGGAAACATTCAATTTGCCTCCGAATCTTTCTATTGTTGTTGGAAAAAATATCATAAAAACACCGTTCTGTTGATTTGGCTGGAACTTACTATATTCATAGTTTCTGAAATAATTTCATCCTATATCAAATAAATCAAGAATATCTGGGAAAATCCAAAACTGTAATCTACATGAGCGATGTCGCTGAAAATACATTGTCTGACATATATTTCAGTATTCAATATTGATGAAATAGTTTTCATTTGACAGCAATATTTTACTCCTCATCCTTTGTATTGAATTTTAGAATAGTGTAAACTATTAATTGTATACAGTGTATTTTGGTAGTCATACAAAATGGCAAGGATAAACTTGTTGGCAAGAATAGAATTCTATTACCATTCGAGAATTGTTTTTTAAAAATATGATTTTTTATGCATTTCAGGTTTCAATAAAATTATTTCAGGTAAATATGCCTAAAAATAGAAAATTGAAATGGTCATTCCCTTGGAAAGGCTACTTGAATGTATGAGATACAAGTATACCTTTCGATTGTAAAGCGAGTCTTTCAATTCGGTACATTTAAAAAATATATCGATCGTGCTACTAGTTTCTGATACTAGTGGTTAGTCTGAAACACTATACATTTTCTTTATTAGACGGGTAGACCTGCATGTATTTTGTATTCAAAAAACTCAATAGAAAATTACATTGCCAATAAAGAACAAAATTTGATTATTTTGAATCATGAATATCAGATTTTGAAAAAATAAAGAATCACATCGTTATGGTAAAATATCCAAGAATATATAAACTTGTGAAAAACGAAATGTCTGTTTAGGAAATGATAGAAACAAGTTTTTATTCATACAATATTTCCTCAAGATACTAAAAAATATTATTGTCTAGAAACCATTGACTTGTTAATAACAGTTATAAATGTGAATTCGACATCTTTCCCACATTTGGTGATATTAAATCAATAAGTTTTTCTACAAATTTGTTTCTTTGAATTGTGTATCTATGTCTAATATCACAGCTTCGTCTCTGTTCTTCCACGAGAACAAAGCCAAATAATCAGACCAAATACCCCAGAAAAATATTTTTGAAATTGAGTAAATTTTATCCAGAACAGTCAATGTCAATTAAAAAAAATTGCTTTCTCTAATTCTTACCTCAAAAGCAGAACGTCGTGTCAGGAACAGTTTTAGAACAATTTTCACTCGCAGCCATTTCCAAAAACACCAAAGAACGTTTCACAAATTCTGGCTATCTAGTGGTGAAATCCACCTAAAATGTAAGCTCTTTTTTGTCTCAGAAGTGCAAAAGTATTGGTATATCATTTACAATATTCGTGTTTTTATTGTAGGTGTCGTACATCATAAAACCAGATGTACAAGAAAGGAATTCAAAATCGTCTTCTCAGAATGGCTGCGACATGCGAAGCAGAGAAGGCTGAGGGAGAAAAACTAATTTTTTCATTTCATTCATAAAAAATAAATTTGACGAATTCAAGGAAAAGTCTTTCATTTTTTATTCAAGTGTTGTTTTCGTCAAAACTCATCAAATTATTTGTCAATATTTCATGGTCAGAAATTGTTAAAGTATTCTGTCATGAATTGAGTTCAACTGGTATTTATTGAAGAAATACTGTTTTAATCTTTTTTGATCATTTTTTGATTTGACAATTTTGTTCAGAAATCAAATTTTCAATACCTTCCAAAATAAGTCAAGTGTATAATGGTGTTGCGGAAAAGAGCTCCAATTCTATTTTTTTTCAAATTTAGGTAAACTTGGGAATTCAAAAAATTGTTTTGTAAAGCTAAAATAATTGTGTGTTTAGTATAAACTATGATGTTTCCTCCTGAAGAATACACTGATTGAGTTATAGAGTTCAGTTTCAGCTATTCCTGTTTGGGTACTTTTTGGGAACACCCTGTATATATGAGCAAAGCTTGAACATTTATGTGCTTCTGGGAAGATGAATGCTATGTTTGAAGGTGGTTGACAATGTTTTGTGATGCATTTCATTAGTTCGGACTTCCAATGTCTAATATGATATAAATTGATTTAAATCCCTGAAAAAATCTTTTTAATTTTTTACAGATTCTTTCACGGATTTCAAATCAATTTATATGATGTTAGACAATGGAAGTTCGAACTAATGGTATGAATGCTATGTTAGGCGATGATATTGAAATAAACTCTAGCATCTACAGCAGGGTGACATCACATTTTTACGTAACCTGCATGTAATAAGCAGATCTAAATGATTGCTTTTTGATGTCGAGAAATGATATATCAATTATATCTGTAAGTTATGTAGGACAGAAGTTCCTCTGGGTATGTAACGTGTACGTCTCAGTACGACATACCTTCGATAATATCATGAAAACATACATTTAAAAGCATTTCTTGACATCTAACTGACATACTTTTAAATGCTCTTGTTGCGGAAATTCGGAGGTTATATACATGTCTATGTGATTTCAAAAGTACATCGCATGGGAGGTTTAATGTCCTCAATGTTATGTTTAGAAACGTACATGAGATGTTTTCGTGTTTGCTGGGTTTGAGCCTTATGTGAAATTTGTAGGACATTGATATGCTTGAGTTGAACCGAAAACAACAATCTTTTATCTTCAAGAGAAATGAATGGATTGAGTGTTCCTTTCCAACTGTGAACTTTTGAGCGTCACCGTTAGAGAACATCCATTTGGAAAACTTTTTTTTATAGATAGGGAACGCTAGAAGGGGTTATTTATCATTTCAAATATGAATAATTTGACATTTATCATTCTGATAACATCAAGTGTTCTCTCTTGATTTGTATGTGATCACATTTGCTTTTGATACCTTATTCAACGGATAGTTTCCAACTACAGAATTTATTAGAAAACTAATTCTGGGAATGGTGCAAGTATTCTTGAAATTCATACAATTAGGTACTTGAAAAAATATACAAATTTCTGATAGGATTTATAGGTAGTGCTGTAGAAACGGAATACTCACATGCGTGATGGTTTGGCACCCTTCAATAGCTTTTTCTCACCAACGAAATGGATGGGAAAATGCTTTGAGCAAATGAAAGCATCATCAGGCAGATATTTCCTGAGAGCATCCATTCACTGTTTCCTCTTGTTTTCATTCTATAAAATACAGATTTTGATCAGGTAAAATGCACAAATAAAACCATTCAAATCACCAATTCTATATGCTAACAATTACTACAAGTATATATTTGAGGGGATATTAGCTTTCTTATCAAACATGAGTAGTATTAAACAGTTTCAAAATGATCCATGAGCATAACATCAATTAATTTTAACCACCCAATAAAAAATTTTTTTGATACAACACAACAACACAGTACAACAACACCCTCGAGTTCTACAATAATTTTCCAAAGGATTTTAAAAATATACAACATTCTGTTAGGATTGGGGAACTATTTGTTTGACATGGAACTCTACTCAGTCGGTGATTTTCAAACTTAATCTATGATTTATTCATTGTTGATATAAATGAACATGACCAACTCAGATTTTTTTAATTTAAACCTGCAATGGTGACCTGCGGTCTCTCAGACCACCCAGTAATGCATTTTTTAATTTTGGCGCCATCGCGCGATGTTACCCCTACTGCTCCCTTCTAGCTTAACTTTGTTCGGGTCTCTTCACGCACTGTAAACCAGAACGCGTTAGCGATAGTAATAAGCCAGTTGTAATTGTTTTCAGATTGTCAGACCGACGTCACTTATGTACTAACAAATCATCTGTACCTATATTTTTCAATTTAATTCATTTTGTGTGAAGTAGAGCATATCCAATAGAAGGTATATGTTCGTATATAAATAAAATAATGTTTCTAACGAAAATTATCTATATAGGAATATGAGTTTTGAAGCAGAACAACGAAGACTTCTACATCTCATGGAAACATGTATGACCGATGAAGAGATGACAACGATGAGGAGATTGATGTTGAAATTAGCAAATATCGCTTTGAACAACGGGTAGAAAGCACAGATACGGAACAGGAGTTGGATTTCACCGATGCTGAGTTTGAATCAGAATCAGATGCAGGACGCTTAGTTTTCACTGGAAAGGATGGAACTGTCTGGAGGAAACATTGTGGGCGGAAACTGGTGAGACGAGCAAAAAAAAAAATATTGTGACTCAGTTGCCTGGTCCTATTGGACCAGTGCGTGGAATCAAAAATGCCTCAGAGATTTTCGAACATTTCTTTGATCAGAGAGTATTAGGCATAATAGTCAAAAACACACATGAATATTTAGCCAGTGTTGCAACTAATTATGGTCGAGCGACATATACTCGGCCAACAAATGTTGTGGAGATTCAAGCTTTATTTTTTTTTTATTTTTTTTTAATACATGATAAATCATTTATTGAATAAGAAATTACAGAAATGAGAAGTTGAAAAAAATTACAAAATTGAAGAAACTAAGAGTAAAACTTTCCCTCGGTTATCTCAAAGGCGCGATTTTGTTCCATCCTTTACATAAAAGAGGACGTATGCTTCTCCACTCACAAGCGACTTTGGTGAAATTGGTGACACGTGTGAATCGTTGTATTTGTGCCACGCGCTAGTATACGGGTGTCTGCAGTATGCTGTATAATGTCCTCTGTTAGTAGTCCCACTGTGATTTAAAAGTGCATATACATTATAACAAGTAGCCACATTTTCTCCTGCAAAATTGTCCATATCCAATCCTTCTAGAGGAAATTCGATGACATCATTCAATTTGCCTCTACTTTCCGTTGGAGAGAATTTTTTTAAATGTATTACTAAAATATAGGGAAACTTGTGGATTGATAGGGACTTTATGCATTTTCTCCTTTCCTTGCATTTCGAACACGTCGGTTTTTCAATTCCATCCAAAGTTTCTTCTCTTGTAAAATAATCTAAGCATTGCCACAAACTCAATTGGTCGGTTCTTTGTGGTATGGAGAGAGACAAATCCCAGAAAGGATCAAATGTTACTGAAGAGTATCCACAGTGTGTGCATTTCATCGTGGATTTCAATTGGCCAACGAAATTATTGTATTTTATTATTGAGTGGAGTCAAAAAATTTAATCACTTGAACGCTGAAGACTTATTCAAGACCAATGGCACAGTTCCTGAAATATTAAGGTTGACTATGTCTTGCCAGAGGTTTCGAACTCTTTTGAGATATCTGGGGTTTGACGATATACATACTCGTGAGGAAAGAAAAGTTGTGGATAAATTGGCTCCTATCAGGGAGTTATTTCAAATCATTGTGGACAATTCCAAAAAGAGTTTCAGTTTATCTCATAGCGTGACAATTGATGAAAAACTAGAGGGTTTCAGAGGCCGTTGTCAATTTCGACAGTACATCCCGAGCAAGCCTGATGAATATGGCATTAAAATATATACGCTGTGCGATGCAAGAATGTTTTACACATTAAACTTGGAAGTGTACGTTGGAACTCAACCAAAGGGACCATTTTCAGCTAATAACAGTGCCCTTGCAATTGTAGATAGATTTGTGTGAGCCTATCCGAGGCAAAGGTAGGAATTTGACAACGGACAACTTCTTCACCAGCCTCGAACTTTGTGAACTTCTTCTTTAGTACAAGATCACCATTGTAGGTACTATTCGTAAAAACAAGCGTATGTTACCGCGATAGTTTGTCGATGGAAAGAATCGGCCGATTGGTACTGGTTATGAAACGCGTGTGACCTCAATGTCCTCTAGAAACGCCCACCACAACGACTTCCCGGACGGATGCTGTATCAGCCCTATTTTGATAAGCATTTGGATAAAACTGTTTGTAATGACGCCTCTCGTCACTCTCTACTTATCCTTTGTACTACACTGAATAAAGTAATTTGTCATTTTCTAATTTCTAAGTTTTTCAACTCCTTTTTAAAAAGTGTTTTCGCCAAGCCACGACGAAAACTGGCGCAGTCGATTGGATTTTGTCAAACGAAGTTTCTATCGAAGTGATTTCGGTTCGTATCAACGATTCATTAGCAAAAACCACCTGGAAAGCTGAGACTTTGGAAAATCTGCCGGAAGAGGACAAGAATCGCCAACTTCGACTTCAAGAAGACCAGGGACTACGGACAAGCATCGCTGGAAATCCTATTGGCAACCTAGAATTAAGAAGAAAACCCAAGAAACCAGAAGAAAGACTTCACAAAGAAATGAAAGCAACGATACTACTACTGTGAGTCGATTTTAAGTACAACCCAACCTATCCAAGTTCCAAAAATTACCTTCACCCAATAAGTGATTATATTATATTCTGATTTTTCGATTTTCATCCAATTTGCGCGAACAAATTTTATAAACATTGAAAACGATTCAGATAATTCAAGTAGATTATTAGAAAACTCATTTAAAGAAAAAGACAAAATGCCTGAAACAAACTTTGGTAAATTTTCGTTTTGTGGACACCCGGAGATTTTGAAAAAATGTTTGCGTGTACTTACGTATTTTGATGCGTAGATTACGAATCCGAAAGAAAAAAGCGGCGCTCTCCCTTATTTACAAAGTTACGGCCCTTCAAATTTCTGAAAAGGGCAACTTTTCAGCCTTCTTTTTCACAAAATAAACTATTTAAAAACACAAGCATTCATTCACTGGGTCACCTTTACACCTTATTCCTCCTTCTTCGACACGTTTCACTTCAATAATCAACATTTTTCCAATAAAAATGTTAAAAAATGTACGGAGCTGCTTTTTGGTTACATATCTCATTTCACGTTTTAACGTTAATGGCATGGTTGGTACGACTGATGCAGTCCATATTCCTAAAGTAATTCAAATGTTTTTTACCTTCATTCTTAAGATCGTAAATTGGTTTTTGGTGGTGTATTACGAATTTGAAATAGTAGGCAGCGGCAAATACCACCCGCTTTTTTCTGAAATGTCTCTAGTAACTAATGTAAAAATTGAATAATGTCACCAGGAGAAGCATTCGTTTTTAAATTAAGTTTTTTGTAAGAAAAATGTTCATTATTGAAGTGAAAAGTATCAAAGAAGAAGGAATAAGGTGTAAAGGTGACCTAGTGAATGAATGCTTGTGTTTTTGAATAGTTTATTTTGTGAAAAAGAAGGCTGAAAAGTTGCCCTTTTCAGAACTTTGAAGGGCCGTAACTTTGTAAATAAGGGAGAGCGCCGCTTTTTTCTTTCGGATTCGTAAACTATGCATCAGAATACGTAAGTACACGCAAAAATTTTTTTCAAAATCGCCGGGTGTCCACAAAACGAAAATTTACCCAAACTTTCAATTTTCAAGACTACATATTGACACAATACCTCAATATGAAGGAAATCCTCATACTTTAGGAATAATTTTAGACAACTGTGAAAATTTAATTGCAACTTTTCAAAGCCAAACCGATCAAACAATAAACAAATTTTTACTAAGAGCTATAATTGGTAAATTAACAGGAAGAGCCTTAACACTCATTGGTTCTCGCATAGAATTAAAGACGTGGACAGATATTAAAACTGCATTACAATTAAGATTTTGAGATCAAAGAAATCTTGATCGCCTTGTTCAAGATCTAATTTCTTTAACACCACATAAAAAACGAATCAACTTATAATTTTGGAATGAGATGCCAGGATTCAAGAAGCCTTATTGTTTCGAAAATCAATAACTCCTTAATTCAATAACAAGAAAAAATTTTACAAATTAACAACTATGACGATTTAGCTTTAAAAATATTTATAAGAAATTTACCAGGATACCTACAAAATAATGGTACACTTAGAAACCCAGATTCACTAGAAAAAGCAATGTCTCTAGTAATCGAAGAAGAAAATTTCTTATATTCACAAAACAGATCAAATAGCGTGAAAACACACAGTTACAAACCTATTTTACAAAAACCCAATCCTCATTTTCAGAAACCACAATACCCTATGAATACCCAAAATAATTATAGACCACCTCAATATAATTTTATAAAACCGAATTTTCAACCTTTTCATCAACCAATAACTAGTCAAAGAATTCGTTTTCAATGGAAACCGAATAATAATTTTCCAATACAAAAACACCCATTCTTTTTAAATCAACAGAGTCAAAGAATGAGAAATCCCCAACAACCTAGTCAATTTAAGACAAATTATAAACCAGAACCTATGGACACATCCTCAGGTAACACAAATATAAATCCACAAAACAAATTCCATGCAACCGAATTATTTATCCAAGAACTTTCTGATTTTGATGAATATGACCCACAAAATTATTATTTAGAAAACCAGGAAGAATATGAAAACTTTTGTTACCAACAAGAACACGAAAATTACCAATACCCTTATATTAACGAAAACCCATTGTATTCTCATACCGCTGAGAATCCAGAAAACCCAGATATTGAAAACCAACACGAGAATGAAAATTCAACTCAAAATTTTCAACAGGAAGACACCTCGCTGGACCAAACAAATATTTAGTTAAAGCCAATTTACCATACATTTTCATCCTCGAATTAAACGCGAACTTTTTAAGATACAGGAAGTACTAGAAGCCTTATTAAACCTAAATTAGCTTACAAATTTTATAAAAATTATATTTCAAAAGAAGATTTTAATATTCAGACAGCACACAGCACAAGTTATCATAATGATGTAGTAATTATTCTAATTTTTAAACAATTCTAAATGAATCAGAAACATAAATTCTTTTTATTCAATTTCAATAATAAATATGATGGACTTATAGGTATAAATTTCCTCGAACAAATTAAAGCCTCTATAAATCTTTAGAAAAAACAAATCATAACACCCCTAGCTAAACAGAAGAATTTTCAAATTTAAAGAAAAGCCTCAAAATGAAAAACCATTTAAATATTGTTCCACCCAGAACAACTAAAATAGTAAAAATACCCGTAAACAAAGAAAAAAGTTTGGGATTTTCAAAATATCAGAAATATGATGATTTAGTCGAATCTCCTCAAGCACTTGTTAATATAGAAAATTATTTTGCATATACTACTATTACCAACGCACAAACTTTTCCAATCGAAATATCCATGGAAGAACCATTCGAAATTGAATTATTGAACACAATAGAAGTAAATTTCATCGAAGAAATGGAAACTAATGAAGAATTAGACAATTTCAAAGACAACATTCAAAAAGCAAATTTAAAAAATTTACGTCTCGAACATTGTAATTTAGAAGAAAAACGAGCAATAAAAAGCTTTTGTTACAAATATCGAGATATTTTCTATAATGATAAATTACCTCTAACATTTACAAATGAAATCCGACATAAAATAAATTTAATTTAAGAAGTTGAAACTCAATTTCAAAAAATGTTACAACAAGGTATAATTCAACCATCAACATTACCCTTTTCAAGCCCTATTTGGATAGTTCCAAAAAAATCAGACGCCTCAGGACAAAAAAAATGGAGATTAGTAATAGATTACCGTAAACTCAATGAACGAACAATAGACGATAAATACCCTTTACCAAACATTAACGTTATTCTCGACAAATTAGAAAAAAGTCATTATTTTACCACACTAGACTTAGCAAACGGTTTTCACCAAATAGAAATGCACCCTGATGACATACAAAAAACAGCATTTTCAACGGAAAACGGACATTACGAATATGAACAAATGCCTTTTGGATTAAAGAATGCCCCCAGTACCTTTCAACGAGTAATGGACAATATATTACGAGGTTTACAAAATGAAACATGCTTAGTATATTTGGACGACATAGTTATTTTCAGTACATCTTTACAAGAACATTCAGAACGCCTACAAAACGTATTTGAAAGACAAAGACAAGCCAATTTTAAAATCCAATTAGACAAATCAGAATTTTTGAGAAAAGAAACCAGTTATTTAGGACATGTAATAACTCCAGACGGAGTAAAACCGAACCCTGATAAAATTGAAGCTATAAAAAAAATTCCAATCCCAAAAAAAAAAAGAGAAATTAAAAGTTTCTTAGACTTAGAGAAATTAAAAGTTTCTTAGGACTTATCAAAGATTTTGCAAAAATAGCAAAACCATTGACTTCATGTTTGAAAAAAGATTCAAAAGTAGTACAAAAGAAATTTATTTCAACAACCGATGCATCAAACGTAGCATTAGGAGCCGATCTATCTCAAGGAACAATCTGTTCAGATAAACCAGTAGCCTTTGCCTCACGAACTTTCAATGAAACAGAACAAAAATATAGTGCAATTGAAAAAGAAGTGGTAGCAATTGTATGGGCCTGTAAATACTTCAGACCTTACCTTTTTGGGAGAAAATTCACAATCTATACAGACCATCGCCCACTTGTTTGGCTTTTTAAACTGAAAAACCCAATTCAAAATTGGTACGCTGGAGATTAAAACTAGAATTCGATTATGAAGTAATATATAAAAGGGGTAAATTAAATACAAACGCAGACGCATTATCCCGAATTCAAATCAACGCAGTAGAAAATGAATCTATAATTAACGAGCTGAAACCTTAAAATGTATTTCTGAATATATCATTGAACCACTGACCTATATAATCAATGAATGCATGAGAGTTGGAATTTGGCCACGAGTTTTCAAAGAAAGTGTAGTGGTGCCCATCTATAAAAAAGGAGACAAAAATTAATGTGTCAAACTACCGACCAATAACTTTAATAACTCACTTGACGAAGGTTTTCGAGAATATTCTTGAAAAACGACTTGGTTCATACATTGCGAAATATAATCTACTTTCTGAAAAACAGTTTAGATTATGTGTTTTCGTGGACCTTTCCAACGCCTTCGAAATGGTGAGTCATCAATTACTGCTTGGAACCCTACAAGATATTAGAGTCAAAAATAATACTTTGAAATTATTCAAATCTTATCTCCAACATAGACACCAATACGTGAAAATAGACGACAACTGCAGCAATCCCATCATTATTCAGTATGGAGTACCTCAGGGAACAAATTTGGGATCACTTCTCTTTAATATTTACGTAAACGGAATGTTTTTGCTGAAGTCTAGGGGAGATATACTAGGTTTCGCTGATGAAACAGCCATTTTTTACAAAGGTAATTCGTGGGAGAACTTAGGGACATAGTTGCATCGAACTTTCATATTATCTGGAAGTGGCTAAATCATAAATTACTCACAATTAATGTTGATAAGACACACTTCCTACCATTTTGCTGCAATAGGACAACTTCCCCTAACTTCGATAAAATTCAAGTTAATATTCCAACAGAACAGTTCGTTATCAAATCAGCAATATCTTCAAAATATTTCAGAGTACACATAGATACGCATCTCAAGTGGAACATCCATATTCAATCTCTATGCCAAAAGCTGAGATTCATTCTCTACAAGTTCAAAGTCCTGGCATCCTCACTACCACTGAAACAAGTAAAAACACTGTATTATGCCCTAGTTGAGAGCCATCTTCGATACGGCTTATTAGTATGGGGTGGTGCCCTAAAAACTCATTTATATCTTAAAAAAAGGACCTACTTTTCCATCTGATGCTCTCTATGCGAAATCTCATGTATTTGATGTCTACCAACTCTTTTTCCTGAAAATAAATATGTATTACCACCAAAAGCAAAAATTTGAATTACACACACATGAATATGATACACGTCAACGAACTCAACATATCACACCACAAATGCAAAAACTAATATCCCAACGCTCATATAAATGCCTTGCTTCAAAATTATACAACACTCTTCCACATGAAATCAAATTGATTATGAATCCACATCACTTCAAAAAAGAACTGAAATCTTTCATACATGAAGAACCACAGAAAAAATTTCGTGAAGTCATTATTGGTCGACTCGAATGATGAATACTTTTTATACTCTTCCATATCGACGGCGGAAACGCAGGACCTCGTAACTGACAAAATTCTCAAAAATGAGTTATTTTATGTTTTGTCTTTAGAATAAGTAGCGGCATCTATCAATCAAAGATGGAAGCTGATAAGATTCTAGAACGGCTGAAAATGAAGAAAACATTACCTCGTAATATTTTCGCGCTATTTTGTCTATGCAATACCTCGTAACTTGTATTCCAACGTGCGTAAGGGTGCAACGTGATAGTGGTGTGCATGAAATATTGCTTTTACGAGTTGATTTTGTTGACATATTATAACTTTACACTTTCAGTTATATCAAAAGTAAGTAAGAAAAGTTTATTTAAAAATTTTGTTATTATTTTCCTTCAGTGTCGGCTAAATATATTATTACAATTTCAGGTTGAAGATACGAGGTCCTATCTTAGGTTGCTTGAATTTTCAATACCTCGTAACTGTTCAACAACAGAATTAAATGACATTTTTTTATTTTATTGGTAGGTTGAGTAGTTGATTATTCGTCGTTTTTAATATTATACAATGCTATGTTTTGTAATATTGAATAGATATTTTATTTCAGGCTGAAACTAGAGGATTTTGCGGGGGATTTTCTAGTATACAAGGGTCATGCTGAACCGGACGAGAAAACTTGTTGAGTTGGCCAGAAGAAAGGCGGAGGATGAGGAAAACGAACGCAGTGAGAAAACAACATCGACTCCCGAGCTCTTGAGACCAACTCAAATCAATATTTTAGAAGATGCACTAAGCCCTGAGGATGTGGAGCATCTGATAAACAACGCCGAAATTATTTTTGAAGACAATACTTCTATATATTATGAATGTTTGAATCAACCTAACGTGAACGACAGCAGCGAAGTAGACCTAATTAGTACGAGTAACGAAGATCCGCCTAATGATATTCCATTCCAAGTTACACAAAACAATCTTGATTTGAATATTGCTATGATTATTCAATCTCAAGAAACTGTTGAAGATATTAGCGCATTAGTTGAAAAACCACATGTTGATTATAAAACACTTGAAACTGCAGAAGAAATAAACAATAACGAAACGATAAAAAGCACTGAACAGTACCAGCCGCAAGAAGATTCTGATAATAGTAGTTATGAAGATACCAGTGACCATAGTGATGAAGGAAATAAAGATAAGAAAAGAAAAGTAGTCAAAGGAGAAAACAAAAGACACATGAATAAGAAATTACGAATGAGCGGACAAAATTATTTGGGATTCAGGAAACCTAAGAACCAAAATAACACATTTCACGATACACCTAGGGAAGAAAGGCGCCTTAAACCTCGTTGTAACTGCAAAAAAGTGATTAGGAGAAAGTGCCAGGAAGTTTCTGAGCAAAACAGAGAGAAAATCTTCTCAAAATTTTGGTCGCAAATGAATTGGGATCAACGCAGGACTTTTGTAGCAAATACCGTCAGAATAGGCGAGAGAAGAAGGCATATTGAGTCAGAATCTAGGCGATCAATCACATTACACTATAACTTGGTCGTGAATAATGTGGTCTTGCCTGTATGCAAGACAATGTATTTGAATACACTATCTTTAGGGGAATGGTCTGTAAGATCTTGGGCTATGAAGGCAGAAGAAGGTATTAGTTCCAGTACAGAGTTAGAGGCGGCCTCAAGACCAAAACGTAGGGACATTTTTGAGAAAGACAGAGACTTTCTAAAATTGTTTTTGACCGAATTGAATAAATTGCCATCTCACTATTGTCGAAAGACTACAGACAGATTGTATTTGGAGCAAATATTTCAATCATGGGTTGACGTGTACAAGATTTACGAGAAACGTTGCGAGGATGAAAACTATAAAGTTCTTTCTCTAAAATTATTCAAGAATGTGGCAAACCAGATGAAGATTTCTCTGTTCCAACCTCGCAAAGATCAATGCGACATTTGTTTTATGTATAAAAATGGCAATGTCGAAAAAGAAAATTATGACAAACATATTTCGAAGAAAAATTTGGCAAGATTAGAAAAATAAAAAGACAAGGAGAAGGCACTGAAAGGAGAATGTCATGTGATAACCATGGATGTTCAAGCAGTGAAGTTGTCGCCACAGATACCTGCAAGCGGACTTTATTATAAGACGAAACTGTGCTGCCACAATTTTACTTTGTATAACTTAGCTACAAAAAGAGTTGTTTGCTACTGGTTCAACGAGACTGAAGCAGACGGCCAAGCTTCAACCTATGCTTCTTTTTTGCTAGAGTATCTAGAGGGGGAATTCCTGAAAAATGACAAGTTGCCTATCATCATATATTCGGACGGATGCACTGCCCAAAATAGAAATGCAATACTTTCTAATGCTTTACTCTACCTAGCGGACAAATTCACAGTATCAATTGTTCAAAAATTTCTTGAGAAAGGACACACAAATGGAGTGTGACTCAGTTCACAGTGTGATAGAAAAACGATTGAAAAACAAAGAAATTTACTTACCTAGTGATTACTTGAAAATAACCAAGGAGGCTAGACGAGCACAGCCATATGAAGCAAGAGATAGAAACTTTGACTTTTTCAAAAACTTTGGAGAAAAAAGTTTGATGAAGTATAAATCTATTAGACCTACAAGGACGAGTGACTCTAATTACCTAGTTACCGATATTCGCGCACTCCAGTATAAAGAAGGAAAAATTTTCTACAAAGTCGACTTTGGCGAAGATTTTCAGGAAATTCCAATCCGGCCGAGTAAAGTTGACTTCGAATCTATCATGTTTCCTCGTCTATATATATATATATATATATATATATATATATATATATATATATATATATATATATATATATATATATACCGGGTGTCCCAGAGCTTTTAGGCCAGCAGATATCTCAGTCACCTGCAGAAAAAAATTGTATATCATAGAAGACCACCAGCACTTTCATGTAGCAGAGCAAAATCCACCCCCTCGCGAGCAACCCCTGCGAAACCACCCCTAACTTTTGTTTTTCAAATGGCAACCCCATGTTGTTTGTCGTTCAACTGACAGCTCTTGTTATTTCTCAACCAACGATATATCATAATTGTTCGAGAAAATTGAATACGTTAGTGGGTACTATTAACTGGACTGATCGAATTGTTCTGCATTGTAGACACCAGAAAAAGTGGACGCTACGCAGAAAAAGAGGCGATAAAATGTTAGAACTTTTTGTGCTTCCTTTCATTCCTCTGATATCTGGATGACACTTTGCCATCAGTCGTGATATTGTTGTTGTATATCAAAATGCCTTTTACCTTCACTCCCAACGAATACGTTGATATGCTTTTAATTTTTGGTGAATGCCGAAAGAATAAACGTGCTGCGGAGAGGCTGTATGGGCAGCGCTTTCCTGATCGTCGATAACCAGGTCGTAATACGTTTTCGTATGTAGAAAATACCATGCGAACGGGATCATTTCCAGGAAAAACAGATCAAGTACATCCTACTCCCGTGCGAACTGAGGAAAATTGCATAAATGTGTTGGCCTACGCCGAAGCACATCCTCATATTTCGGTTCGTGCATTAGCGGTAGAGATTGGGATCAGTAAGTCATGTGTGCAAAAAATTTTCAAACAGTACAAGTATCATCCCTTCAAAATTCATTTACACCAAGGACTCAGACCTACCGATTTCGAAAGACGAACGGCATTCATTGCTCACATTCAAGTTTTAGTCCATGACAATCCAAACATCCTCAATCAAATCTTGTGGAGTGACGAATCCCGCTTCCATAATAATGGTACTGTTAATCGACATAACATGCACTATTGGTCACAGGACAACCCTCACTGGATTAGAGAAACCAATTTCCAAACAATGTGGGGTGTGAACGTGTGGTGTGGTTTACATAATGGACGACTCATCGGGCCCCATTTTTTCCAAGACACTTTGACGGGCCACCGATATTTACATTTCTTGGAAAATTGTTTACCTGCCCTCCTGGAAGATATTTCACTTGAAGAATGACAACAAATGTGGTGGCAACAAGATGGTGCTCCTGCACATAACCATAATGTAGTTACTACATTCCTCAATGATACTTTTCGAGACCGTTGGATTGAAAATAGTGGACCTGTGCGATGGCCTGCACGTTCTCCAGATCTCACGCCACTGAACTTTTTCCTGTGGGGATATCTGAAACGAGTTGCCTTCGAAACACAACCAATGAATATTGACGATTTAACAAAAAAAATTTTAGAGGCTTGTCATACCGTTACTCCGGAAATGATTAGGGCTTCCTGTACTCGCGCGCTGATTCGGCGACTTGAAGCATGTGTGGCAAGTGCTGGCCAACATTTTGAACATTTTCTGTAGTATCATGTATCAAAATACAGATGACCTTAAACATTAATATTTCATTTGTGTTTTTATTTTCTATGATTCTGCATGTCATTCTACCTACCATGATACATCATTGACCGAGAAATGAAAAAGACTGTAAGTTGAACCAAAACAAACATGGGCGTGCCATTTGAAAAACAAAAGTTAGGGGTGGTTTCTTGGGGGTTGTTTACCAGGGGGTGGATTTTGCTATGCTGAATGAAAATGCTTGTGTTCTCCTATGATACATATTTTTGTTTTAATTTTTGTTCTGCAGGTAACTGAGATATCTGCTGGCCAAAAAGCTCTGGGACACCTGGTATATATATTGATGTATATATATATATATATATATATATCCAATAACAAAAACTAAATTCGACCATCTCCAGGCAATAAAAAATTGTCTTCCGCGTGACTGTTGGGAATTTTACGATTGTTTACCATACAGTACCAAAGAAAAATAGAGCAATTCTAAGAAAGAGAAATAGTACATTGTAAGAAAAGTGATAGATTTGATCTCTTCATAATTCTATTTTATATTTAGTTGCTTTTAGTATACCTGCAGTCCTAAAAAAATAATTATGATTTTAGGCTTTCAATATTACAGTAGAACCAGGTCGCCTGGTGACTGCTTGAGCATCATGTAACCACGTTTTCTAAGAAATTTTCCCAATTTTAAGTATTTATTTATACGGTAAATCGGGTTACCAGGTGGCTAAGTGTTTGTAGATCATCATGTGAGTGGTTATTACGTTGGATGTTCATATTAATTTTAATTATAAGAAAATATTGCAAGTACATTCTTCAGTGTATTAAATTTGTTTCATATAAATATTTCAAGATTGACATTAACTCGTAAGTGAATTTTCAGCAAAAGCATTACCACGTAACTACCCTCATTTATCTAAAAGTCAAAACTACTATGAAAATTAATTGCTCATTCCGTTTTTCCAACAAAAAGTAATCCTAATTCACGAGATAATTAATACAACACGTCTTGAATGTGAAGCTGTACGGTTTTTTGGCTCTCCTTTAAAATCATCACATTGTCACTTACGAGTTCTTGCGTTTCCGACGTCGATATCTCCTCTCATTAACTACTCGCTAGTATGCAACCTAATGTATTACAACATTGAATTATAGGTAATAGGTATAAGTTTATATTTCTCCATTGTAATTTCATCGATTTTGTCTTTTATTGCATATATATATATATATATATATATATATATATATATATATATATATATATATATTTTCTTTTTTAGTATTATTTTATCACTAACAAACACGTTTAGAGCTTCTGTGATTTCTTATTTATCATACATAAATCTTATATAATTCATGTAAATTGACAGGATGAATAAACTTTATTATTATATGTCGCTCCAAGAGTGCAGTACCATGTCTATTTTGAAAACCCCGAACTTTATGAACCACTTTCGGCAACGATTCAAAAATATTTCAAGTGGACCTCTATAAAATTCAAAATGTATACCAAAAAGCTTCTAGACGTTACAAAAAAAGAAGATATTCAAGAAATTATCAAAAACCACCATGAAGGTAAGTCAAACCACCGAAACTTTCGCAAAACACATTACTGGCGGAACATAAAAGAAATAATTCAAACCTATATTAATCCATGCCTTATTTGCCAACAAAGCAAATATGAGCGAAACCCCATCAAAATGAAGCTCAACATCACCCCTACAGCATCCAAACCTTTCGAAATCGTACATATAGATACATTCACTAACAAAAATACAAAATTTCTCACAATCATAGACAGTTTTTCAAAGTACGCACAGGTATATCTATCTCCTTGACAGGTACGGAAATAGCAGACAATTCCATTCAATTTTTTCTCATCATGGTATCCCCAAACAAATTATCGTTGATAAATCGAGTTCAATATTTCTCTCATTTCGGAACTCCTGGCTTTACACAAAGTCGAAGTTCATTTCATATCACCACACCATCCATAATCCAATGGAATGATAGAACGGTTCCATTTTACCATCCTGGTACCCATTCGTCTACTCAATACTAGAGGATTTTTGAAAACCCCTCCAAAGATGAAAATGTTGTACGCAATTTTGGGATACAACCACTCTATACATTCGGTCACAAAACTCAAGCCAATTGGCATCATAAGTGGTCACATTTCAACCAATGATCCTTTCAATATTGATATTGATCAAAAATTACTAAAACATTACACCAATGATCACAAGGAATGATCAAAATTCCTCTATTCCAAAATAAACTCAGATCTATTGCAAATATTTGAAAATATTACAATTTTCGAAAAAAGCGGTGCCTGATAGACTCAACATGATTTTACCACATCCACTCAGAACAAAACGCGGTCTTATAAATGGTATTGGATCCATTTTCAAGTCAATCACAGGAAATTTAGATTCCAGCGATGGTGAAAAATATGACCGTCTGATCAAAGAATCACAAGATAATCAAAATAATCTAGTAACGAACATCAAGAAGCAAAACTCTCTCTCAATCTCATTAATTGATCAGTTCAATAGTACAGTTCAGCAAGTGAAACATAACGAAAGGCTTTTGGAATCGAAAATAAATCAAACGTTGTTGAACATCAAACGTATAAAGAAAACTATATGTTCATCAAAGACATCGTGAATCAGATAATCAACACATTTGAAATCAAAAATTCAATTTTGCAAGATATTGAAAACTCAATACAATATTCCAAACTGAACATTCTTCATCCTAGTATAATAAAAACAATAGATTTGTTCAAGGAACTGTTGGAATTGTTTGAAAAAGACCAACTACCAATTGAAATAAGTTTCGAGAATACTTTGCTTTATGAAAAAATCATAAGCCTTAAAAGCTATATATCAAATTTCAGAATAACCTATATCTTGCATATTCCAATCACCCATTCCTCGAATTTTGATTACTATCACCTATTTTCTATTCCGATATTAACTAAGGGTCAGTTTGAGGCTGTTATACCTCAAAACAAATATTTGTCAAAAAACTTAAAATTGTATGCATTCTTGAGCGATCCTTGTTTGGAGATCTCCCATCGAACCTATATCTGCCCGTCCACTAAAATCAGAGAGCTGACAGAAGACAATCCATGCGAAATCCAGCTACTCAATGTCCAGAACACCTCCACTTGTAAGGAGACAGTCATACATTTATCAAACCAGCCATCAGACAACTAGACAACTCATACAAATAAGTTGTCCTACCGGCTCAACAAACTACCAAACTCACGTGGCAGAATCAGAACGAAATCGAGAACCTACTACCTGGAAGTTATCTATTCGACATTCCAATTGAATGCCAGTTATCCTGTGGCAACCAAATCATAACCAACGATCACCAAGTTCCCAATAGTGAACCAATCATCTTACCAGACTTGGACGAATGGAAGCCAGGCCACCCAAATCAATAGAGATCCAACTTGATGACCTGAACCTGGATGAACTTCATTCAATAAAAACAGCAATAATGGAAAACGAACCGATTATATCCTTGAAAGAAGTAGCACATATCCCAAGTGGTTGGACGATGTTTATCTACTTGGTCCTAGTATCAATTTGTTTGTACCTAGTGCACAATAAGATTGGCTTCAGAGGGTGCAAAACCAATGGACCATCCGAACCATATCAAGACATCGAGATGTCTAAGGTTCAACTTCATCGCTAACCATCTTATGTTGAATCTTCGGAGGGAGGAATTATATCGCCCGTTCCCATGTGAACCACTGACCATGCTGAAGCAGAATCATCCGATTCTGGGAAACTAATGTGCAAGCAATCTTATCTTCATGGAAAGAATATTTTTATAATTCAGTCTTAATTTTGGTTTCACACTGTTAACACCTATTTTTGTTAATGAAATTTTAATTTTTAAGAAAGGATTTGACATCCGAAAGTTATATTTCATGTAATATTACATTACATTGTTTTCAATACATTGCATTTTTATTCAAAAAGAACATGATTATAATATAAAATCCATAAACACATGGTCCTTCGAGTCGGAAGTAATCAGTTTCATAAAAATACATTTGATTCGTGAATATTCTTGTGAATTCTGCCTCCATGCTGTTCCCGGTTACCGGCCGAAAGTGGAATCCTAGGAAACATACATGTGTGTTTGTTCCTTTTTCTCATATATTCATCCTTATACTATCCTTTCTTCAATGATGCTGATTAGGGGGTTTGAAAGTATGCATAATACTGACAATTCGTTTTTCGTGAAACTAAATAAAATTCTCAAAAAATATACTGACTTTGCATAATATTAGCAAATAAAATTCTCTGAATTCAATTATTTTCGAAAGTATTTTACATATACATATACTGACTTTCATTATGGCAGCCACTTCGAAGAAGAAAATGGGAATGATTAAGTTAACTCGATTTGAAACATATCTTAATAAAATACGGGATGAATAGAGCTCCGATAAAGTTAAACTAGAGCAAAGTTTCAAAAACGCAGAATCTTTATTAAACGAATTTAATACTGTTCAGAATGAGTTAGAACTTTCATTATTAGATGATGATCAAGAGGGTTTGAGTGCAGTGTAACAAGAATCATTATTGTTTGAAGATATGTATTATGAAATTACAAGTGATGCTCGAAAGCACATTATCTCAAAGGCACAAATTGGCATGACCTTATCCAGGTCAGTGACACCTCAACTAAACGTTTTAGGTGTGAACATTAAAGTACCTATAGTGAATTTACCGACATTCGACGGCTCTTACAATGATTGGCTCTTTTTTAAAGATACGTTCAAGTCGGTTATTCACGAAAATACGTCTATTTCGATAGTTCAGAAATTTCACTATTCAAGAGTTTCATTGAAAGGGAATGCTGCAAATATTATTAAATCTCTTGAAATATTCGATACTGATTAAAATACTGCATGGACTTGTTTGATCGAAAGACATGAAAATATATCAATATTGGTCTCAAATCACATTAAAGCTCTTTTCAACTTACCATCAGTGCAAAAAGAATCGTGTACCATTTTGTGGAATGTCGCTGCATTTGCGCGCTTTGAAAAGCCTCGGATTGCCAACGGAGCATTGGGAAACAATTATTATTCAATCAATTGCAATGAAACTCGACCCCATTACAAGAAGGGATTGGGAAATGAATAATACTAAATCTGAATTACCCACATTATAGTCGTTTTCAGTTTTTTGGAAAGAGAAGTGTTGTTTTTTGAAAACTATACATAATGAGAAAACTTCGGAAAAAACTTACACCAAATCGGTGAAATCTGTCGCAACAAATACAACAAAATGTGTCATTTGTGATCAAGGTCATGCGTATTACAATAATTGTTCTGAATTTATCGATTTGGACACCGGTGCAAGGTTCGATGAAATGAAACGATTACGACTTTGTGTAAATTTACTAAGAAAGGGTCACACTGCGAAACAATGCAAGGCAAATGTGACAATACGCACAAAACTTTATTGCATTTTACAAATAAAAATCGGTTTTAGTCGATACCACCTGAAAACACGCCCAACAAAATAGTAGAAGTTCGAAATTCCTCCACGACTACGAATAACTATGTAACTCGATCAACTTCACTTTGTTCTGTTCAAGAAAATGAATATTTATGATGCACAGGCAGTGCGCACATGTAGAGCGTTTCTTGACACTAGATCGGAAAGTAACTACATAACCAAAACGTTAATAATAATGCATTAATAAATGCAAAGTTAGCGTAATGGAAACAAATCAATATTCATCAATCCTATTCAAGAGAGCATGTATTAAAATTCAGTCAAGAATATATGCATTCAAAACAACTTTATCCTTTTTCATAATAAACAAAATCACTGGAAACATCGGAAATAACATCGTTTATTTCTAATCAAAAAATTGTCGAAATACCACCTAATTTGATTCTGGCTGATCCGAATTTTGATACCACTAGCTCGATAGACTTGTTCATTGGCAATGATTTATTTTATGATTTGCTTTGTACTGGACAAATAAAGTTAGGTTCAATGTTACTTATGTTGCAAAAAACTCTTTTTGGGTGGATTGTTTCAAGGCCTATATTTTTCAAAGATTACTTGTCTGAAACTCATTGCAATTTAAGCATAAATTCGACTGAAATCGAGAAGTTTTGGAAAATTGAAGAATTGCCGTATAAGCAAGCATATTCTCATTACAACGACAATTAAATAAAAATGAAAATCTGTAGGTTCCGTACGTCAATTTTTTATATTGTCATAACATTCGACGAGACCTCATACCGTATACATCTCTCCTTCAAATAAAATTGAATTAAAATAATATATCCTACTAAAGTTTGCATTAAAAATATCATTGTTAGCGAACAAAAATTGATGTTCGCTCAACGGACGGTAAACATCAAAGAAAACAATGTTATTTACGTTTTTTGATTGCAAATCCACTTAGTTGATTGTCTTTATTCGAGGTTAGTTTGCTTTGACAAATTCACACCATGAAGTGGAGTACCGAAAAGTGCCTACAATTAATAAAAGAATTCGAAAAACGAGAGTGTTTATGAAAAATTTCAACTCAGGAATATAAAAACGTTTTAAAGAAGACAGATGCTTCTCATAATATTGGAATAAACATAGAATCCACTGCAGAGGGGGTTGAAAAAAAAATTAAATCTCTGTTAGCTGCTTACCGCACAGAAAAGAAGAAGGTGATTGAGTCAACCAAACCTGGTAGTGCAACTGATAATATTTATGAGCCGAAATGGTATGGTTTTAAGCATATAAGTTTTTGAACGATATAAATAGACCCAAGGTAATATGGGAGTCTTCAGATAAAGTAAGTTATTAAACTTAATAGTTGGTTCCCAATAAGATTCTATTAATTCATTATTTATAAAGAATATATGAGATTTATTATACCTTGATTACCTACTTAATATTTGTCTTGAGTAGTCATATGTCCTTGCGGAGTTAAAAAGAAATTTTAAACTGATTTTTAGTTTCTTGAGACGTAAATGATGATTTTCTTCCCTTGTTTTGGAACGGTAAAAAGGTATTATTAGGTGGTTGTTCCTTCCTCCACTCGCCCGGAATCAAGACTCCAGTATCTGAGTCAAAAGAATCAAAAGTTCCAGGTGGTGTATATAACGATCGGGCAGTATTGTTTCGTCTCAAAAAGTTATGCAAATATATACATGCTAATACAACAGAAATCGCTTTGTTTTCTTGCAGCAACATAGGTTTTCGTAACACTCTGAATACTGAAGTCAATATGCCGAAAACGTTTTCAACTACAATCCGAGCTCTAGAAACTTGGTAATTGAATTTTCTTTCGATATATCCTTTGAGATAATGTCCACTGAACGGTTTTAGAATGTTATTCAGTAACGGAAAAGCGTCATCAGCTAAAGTAGATATGGCAACGGTATGTCTTGACCTGTAAGGGGCGATTCTTCTGGTATCCCTAATCCATTGCCTATGAGTATTTTATAAAAAGTATTCTCAAAAACGCCTCCGTCAGAAATCTTTCTTTGACATCCTACATTTGCAAAGGTAAAATTATACTCTGCGTCAACAATAGCTAGTAAAACGATACTAAATGTTCCTTTGTAGTTGTAGTATTCAATTTCACTGTTAAATGGTGCTTGTAGAATAACATGCTTTCCGTCAATGGAGCCCAAGCAATGCGGAAAATTAGTTTTTTCTTGAAACGATCTTTCAATTCTCAACCATTCTGCTTCCATTGAAGGTAACTGAAACAAAAGATATCATATCAAAGATATTTTTTTTAGATGGAAAAAACTTATGAAAATGTTGAACAGGAACACTAGTAATGCAGAAATAGAGGAACACCAAGCTACAGAGAATGCTAATCTTGAACGTCGATCTGATAGTACTTCTGAAGTGAAACCAAACGAGCCAAACAAGAATCAAAAAGGACCTACGAAAAGAAAGCTTACCGTAAATGAAAATAAAACAGATCTGGCTTTTACAACCATGCAGTCCGTAATAAGGGAGAGAGAGGCAAGACGCAACATGGATGAATATTCTGTGTATGGGGAAGTGGTTGGGCATAAAATTAACAAATTGACTACTGAGTATGAACGCAACTTGACTCAATATAAAATAAACCAAATTCTCCATCATGCGTCAATGGGCCACTTTCGTCAAAATCCCAGCGGATCTCATACTTCCCTACTTTCTTCCCTACAAAATCCATTATCAATATATTCATCTCTTGAATCACCTATGCCACATGAAACCAGAGATACATTTTCAGTCATTTTTTCACGACCAAGTTCATCTCGCACGACATTTTCACCCCTTGCCTCACCAAATACACCTTGTGAAGAAAATTCTCAGTCGCAACTATGGGAGGACACGAGACTTTCATGAAGAGTTTGGTACAACCACAGATTTTACGAATTTGTAACTTAGTAACTTTATGAAATGAAGAAAATACACTTACCTTAATTGAGTTTTTTAGACCATTAATTATAGCTTCACATACTTCGGGTACAATTGCTGAAATACTTTGTTTTGAAATTCTAAACAGGTACATTAAGCTTTGGAACGAATCCCCAGTACCCAAAAATCTTAAAGTAATTCCCAATTTTTCTGCAACTGTGATACATTTTTTAAAATTAGTATCTTGGCGAGCAACTCTAGGTCCAATCATATTAATTGAGAACTCAAAGTCGCAAGATGACATACTTGTAAAATTTTTAAATCTGCCGGCGTCTTCCATTCATAAATCTGTTAAAAGAGAATTTCCTGTGCGGTTTCTTAACACAGTTTTAACCCACTATCTTCTTTTCCTTTAATTATTATTTATTATCAAGTATGACTGCACTACACAAAATAATAAGCTCATTCTCGCTACTTGACACAGTTTCATTTCGAATGTCTGCACAAGCCTAAGAAAAAAATGATGAGCCAAATCAAGTATATGTATGTGGACGCCAGTGTTAGCAAACAATATTTAAATAACATTGGTTCGCAAACAAGGTTCTCGAACTTTTGTTGGCTAACAATGTGTTAGTGAACATTATTCGCGTCAGTGTGGACCCGGGGTTAGGAAACCAGCTCTGTTTCAAATGCAAACAAGAAGGCATTTAGCTGTAAATTGCCCGACAACACCCAATGACGAGCCGGTCCCAAATATTGATAACACACTAGAAGTCCCTCCAACAACCACTAGTGATCCACGAGAACTGAATTTTCCCCTCTTCCTGAAACAATTGACATCACCTCAACTCCTACAATGGACACGTCAGCACCAAGTCTTTCAATGAAATGCTCTATACCTGAGATCGCTACCCCACCCCTAGAATCACCTGAAACTGCCTTTTCTAAACCCCTAACAAATCAGCTTACGAAAGTCAAAACGACCATAGATAAACAGTTACTGGAAGTTCTTCTAAGACTTACTAGACCTGTTTGAAGAAAAATCTCTGAAACACATCTTATCATATGCGGAAATCAAGGACTTTTTCGAAAGCGTTCAAGGCTCATCCGACCCTTTGAATATGGCGAGAATCTATACATCGGATATCGTCGGATTATTGGACTTGTTGCATAGTATTTACCCATTGCTAACAGAACGAAAAATAAAATCAAGATGGACAAAAATCCAAAATAAAATTAAAAAACAACTGGAATTAGAGGCATTCAGCGAAATAAAGGATAGTAATACATCTCTAGAAACCTACTGATCTTCAAAGTTCTTTCTCTTTTTTTTCTCTCCTCATAACATTCGATAGGATACTTCAGTGGAACCTCAATGGATACTACACTCAATTAGACATGCTGAAATTGATTCTTTCGGAATTCTTCCCATCAGTATCAGGAAACCCACTTCCGTAACCAAAATATACATAAACTCTCAGATTACACTTGTTTCCATAAAAACAGATACAACCCCCATTATACCAGTGGAGGTGTAGCCATCTCTGTAAAAAATACGTTGGAGGCAGAAGTATTTCATTAACTACTGATTTAGAAGCTGTGGCGATCACGATTCTAGGACCGCAGAAATTGCACGTCTGCAATGTATATATTCTCCCAAATCAGAATCCAATCTGCAATGTATATATTCTCCCAAATCAGAATCCAAGTGTAGGAGAACTGTCCAACCTCTTCAACCTCTTCTAATATTAGGAGATTTAAACTCACAACCACATATGGGGATCGACGAAAACAAGACAAATGGGCAAAACAGTAGAAACCGTCATTAATAATCTGAATCTCAATCTTCTAAATGACGGAAGGACTACTAGGTTTAATACTATAAATGGGGTATCTTCAGCAATCGACCTATCTCTCTGCGATCCAGAATTATCCATGTTTGCTTCAACTTTCCAACTCCGATCTAGCGATGAAAACCCTAAAATCGGTCTTCAGAATTTAAAACCTAATTTCGAAGGCATGCCAAGTCAACCTCACGAAGACGATAATTATCCATAGAATTCATTGAAACACCCCATAACAGAAGAACTTTCGAACTGCCTTAACGAAACTAAAAACTCCTCCTGGCCCAGATGACATTCCTATGATTTTCCTCAAAATGATTCCTAATAGCGCTAAAAAATTACTTGTCAGAATTTATAACGTAATTTGGAGCGAACATGTTTTCCATCGTTTGTGGTCTGAATCAGTCATAGTTCCCATACACAAAACCGGCCATTCAAAATCGTCAACTGAATCATACAGACCAATTGCACTTACCTGCGCAATGTGTAAAATTTTAGAAAAAATCATTGATAAAAGATTAACGTGGAGTCTGGAAAAACAAAAACTTCTCATACCTCGACAAAGCGGATTTCGAAAAAAACGATCTACACTCGATAATCTGGTAGACCTCGAATCTGAAATCCATGAATCTTTTGCCATGAACCAAGACTGTATTGCAGTTTTTTTAATATATCTAAAGCTTATGATACAGTAAGGAGACACACAATTATCAACACACTCCGCAAGTGGTCATTTCATGGAAATATCTATCTTGAAATTTATCACAAATTTTTTGGCATATCGTAATTTTAGAGTCCGTGCGAATGGAGCATTCTCTTCAAACAGATTTCAGAGAAACGGAGTTCCTCAGGGCTGTTCACTGAGTGTCACCCTATTCTTGATAGCCATGAACAATATAATTGATAACTGTGAGGCTCCCCTGAAGGCAAGACTCTATGCGGACGATCTGGTTGTATTTGATAGAGGAAAAAACCCTAAAGACCGTCCATGATTATTTTCAACATTTTCTAGTCCAGTTACAAAAATGGTCCTCAAGCTCCGGGCTACAAATATCCTAGGAGAAAACTAAAAGTATGCATTTCTCCAAACGTCCCAAAGATAATTTACCCAAACTACTAATGTACAACAAGAATATTGCCTACGTTAACCAGGTCAGATTTTTGGGCATGTTATTCGATCCAGAGCTGAACTGGAAACAACATATCCATCACCTCAAAATGTCATGCCAAAATGGTTTGAACCTGATGAGAACCATCGCTTGGGGTGCAGACACAAATGTGTGTTGATGACAATCTACAGATCCCTAATCAGATCAAAGTTAGACTATGCATCAATAGTATATAATTCGGCGAAAAAATCGGTTCTGAAACAACTGGATACTTACCCTAGGGGAATTCTGTACAAGTCCAACCGAAAGCTTACAATGTGAATCAGGCGAACCATATTTAGCAACTTGAAGGCAGATTTTAACCCTCACCTATGCTGCTTCCATTACAGCAAACCCTGAAAACCCAGTATACCGTAGTGTGATTGCCCATGAATTTTCGTCAACATTTGCTAAGAAGAAAAGAGCTGACCTTCCTTTTTACGAAAGACAAAATCAGTATCTACATAATTTGAACCTCCAACAAGCAAAAACCTTTTCCGACCCGAATATCCCTAGCCCCACTCCATGGACTACCCCAAAAATCTTCATTGATACAAACCTTAACCAGTTTGAAAAGAGAGACATCAACTACGAAGTCATCAAATGTAACTTATATGAAATAATTCATACGAAATACAAGAAGTTTCACACAATCTACACGGACGCCTCCAAATCTGAAGACACCGTAGGAGCCGCTTTTACCAGTCTTCAATCTATTTCATCATTCAAACTCCCCCTAGAAAGCTCAGTGTTCACTGGGAAACTTTACACCATATGGAAAGCACTGCGGTACATAGAGAAGAACAACTCCATGCAATTTTTGATTGTCAGATTCTTTAAGTGCCCTGGAAGCAACCAGTTATACTCTAACCATCCCATCATCCGTCATATAAAAGAACTGATCAATAATCTACGGAAAAGGGGTAATCATATGGGTTTCTTATCATGTAGGTATAAAATGAAATGAAAAAGCTGTATCAGGCCTTTAAATAGTACAGAAAAATATGTTGTCCATACAGATATGAAACTGTACTATAAAAAAATCCTTACTGAATTATGGCAAGATCAATGGAATGGGTCTTGCAGTAAACTTTCCGAAGTAAAAACCAGTATACTTCCATGGATACATCTCCCAACAAGTAGGAAAACCCAAGTCGTGATATATCGTTTGCGAATAGGCGACACCAGTCCTATGTTCTTGAAAAAAATAAGAAATGTCTTTTCAAAAAATTATATGGCGTTCCTTATCAGCTTATGAGCTAAATACAGCTACTTCCGGTACAATTCTACTAGTTTTTTATGCATACGTGCATTACATGAAGTCGCACTCAATGTTGAACATGAAAATTCCAAAATAAGTTCCATTATCCTACGAGATTTTTATGTAGATGATATACTTACTGGCGGTAGTACCTTAGGAGAGGTTTAGCATATAAAAACTCAAATAGTACAAATACTTTAAAAATATGGTTATCTGCTCAGAAAATGGGTTTCCAATATTCCTGCGGTCATATCCGAGGACGCAATGCGAGATATTTTATATGGAGGAAAATGCGAAATGGTATGAAAAATTCAATGGAACAACAAAACGTGTTAAGCGAACTTCGAAGGTCTCGTGAAGGTATTAATTCCAACTGAAAAAGAGAATGGCAGAATACGCTAGTATCCAGCGCTCATGAGCAGCAAAGATATTCTGAAAGAGTTCACAGGAGCTGAAGTACAACTGGTGAAAGTTGGAGAAAATCTTATCAAAGACAAAAAACAAAGAGAAACAGCTGTGATAAAGATTTAAGTCACATATTTTACATTTCAAATAGTTTACCAAATTTGTATTATATTCAATTGTCTTTTCCACAATTCTACGTATAGAAACGTTGCAGGTTCATTAAACTCACCTCGACCTAATTATGTATTACTGCAACCTTTTCAGTACATTGAACTGTTTGCAGTTCAAATATATAACAATTAGATAATAAGTGATGAGCAACCAATTCTGTATAACCCCGATTCTGATGAATCATTAGTGTGCATATACTCTTCGATGTAAGATGTTAACTTTGATACGAATAAAACGAAACTCTTGGTAATGACTGGCTTCAATTAAACTACCTGGAAAACCCAACATTTCATGGCGATCCTGCCAGTCCAGTCCAACCAGTGTGAAGAGAAAAAACCAAATAGTTAAAAATGTGTGGATCAAAAGTTACAAACGAAGAAAGACTGCAGATACAAGCTACTGGCACGGGATCAAATAATGCAAATCAATCCAGTTCCACCGAATTTACACACATCGACGGAATGATAATTCCAATTTTAATATTCATCGCAATTGTTATTATTTATTTTATATGGAGGAAAATGCGAGATGGTATGAAAAAATCAATGGAACGACAAATCGCGTTAAGCGAACTTCGAAGGTCTCGAGAAGGTATTAATTCCAACTGAAAAGGAGAATATTAGAATACGCTAGTATCCAGGGCTCATGAGCAGCAAAGATATTCTGAAGAAGTTCACAGGAGCTGAAGAACAACTGGTGAAATTTGAAGAAAATCTTCGCAAAGATTCTTACGAAAAACGAAGTGAAGCAGCTACGCAGAGACGGTATCAGAGGTTAGAAAATATTAATTCACTTATTAATGAATTAGTTCATAAGTTTAATAATAGCGGGCCAACTAAGGATGAAATTGCTCAAGTAGAATTATATTTACATAGATTAGAGAAAGTATCTACTAGAGTAAAACATATTTTGGATGATAGGATCAGTTCAGTTAGGAAAATAGATATTAGCACTAATATAGATACAGGTTTGATTACAGAGATTATCATGAGTGGAGACAAATTTGATTTCAAAACAGCAGCTAACTTACTGCCAAAATTACATGGCACACCTGAAGGCGTGTATCAGTTAATAGGGGGAATTAAATTATATGAACCTACGTTAGACACGTTAGGCAAACAATCTTTAATAAATTATGTTCTTAAAGCTTGCATATCTCACAGAGATAAAATCCGAATGAAAAACAATTATACCACCGCCGTAAATTTATTAAAAGATTTAAAAACTAACTAATTGCCAAAGCAATCAGCTCCAACACTTTTGGCTAAATTACAAAATATAAAACAAGGTAACTCAAGTATCGATGAATACGGAAGATCAATAGAAACACTAATGTCAGATCTTACTTTAGCTCAGGCAGGTGACAACACAGATTCTATCGAAATTTTCAGGAAACAGAATGAAAAACTAGCAATTGACGTTTTCGCAAAAGGTATACAAAATACAGAACTCAGAACTATTATAAAAGCTCGGAATTACAACACACTGACAGACGCAATTAATGGAGCAAAAGACGAATTCACACAAGACAACCATCAACCACCGACTATGTTTCACATTCGAAATAAACAAAGTCATCATTTCAAAAATTTTAACAATAGATATAGAGGACAAAACGGGAACAGGTATCAAAACAGTTCGAACAGACATAACAATACAAGGTACATCCCAAACAACAATTTTCGAGGGAGATTCAATAGTGTTAACAGACAAAACAACCCTATGAATAGAAATCGTTTCTCTCAAAACTCACCAAATTATCGTCTCCAACAAAATCAAAATATTAGAAGAGACAACAGAAGACAAAATATGTTTTTAGTAAATAGTGTAGAAAACGAGGAATCAAATCAAAACAGCTCACAAGAGCAAACATTTTTTCGAGGCCAATAGTCTGAAAAATTATGCTAACTTTGATATACACGATTTAAACTATGTCAGATTCAATTACAATAATCAGGAAATTTATTTACTTCTCGACTCAGGTGCATCGATTAGCGCACTTTTCCACAAACATGTAAACAGACACTTGTCTGCAATAGATTATTCAGACACAATAAAAATCGACGGAATTTCAGGGTCAACAAATACGCTAGGGTCATGATACTATAACCATAAAGATATGATCAATTGGGCGACGAGAATTGGACCTCTGCGCGCACGACGTCATCGCGTGACAAAATGCATTAGTACGCCTCAGCGAAGCATGGATTTTATATGCAATTTGGATTAATTTCGACGATTTTTACAACATTGTAACTATTTTGTAACCGGTAATTTTATGAGATTGAATGTAATAATGGAAAAATCAGTCTATATAATTTAAATTGCTTTACAGAGGCAAATTTTAATTTTTTGGCATGCTTTTACGGTAGCAGAATAAATCGTGTATAAAGTTAGTACAACACATTTTAAAATGGGAAGACATCAACATAATACTAGATATTTCTTTAATATTTCTGTTCAAAATTCTTATTCTAAAAAACATTTTGCACCTAAAAAATAAATTTTTTGCTGCATTGCTTAACTGGACACTTTCCGCTAATTTATTTGAATTTACAAGATATTTTTTTTCAATTTTCAAAGATTCTCCATTATATTTGGTGAATATATGGTCTAGCTCATTACATTTGGATAAAAACTCTTCACTAGGTTTCTGTAAACCACCTTCTGTTAAATGGTTGACCCAGGAAAAAGAAATCTCATTGGAATCGGGGATAGAACCAAGTTTTTCTTTGTTTCTCAACTTAAATGCGATAAAACCTGCCAAATTTTCCAATCCGTCCCACCTTAACTCTTCCTTTGTATCGAGTATATTTTTTTCAAATATTTCCTTCTCATTTTCATCGTCTTCAGATAAATCTAAAGCACTAAGCATTTCTCCGGTAAGAGCCTAAAAGTACAATTTTTTATTCAAAATTAATTTTAAAGAAAGAAAATAAATCAAAATGAAACCAAATTTAATAAATGAAATAAAATCCTCTTAATACCTGCTGCATTACTGAGTTCTTGGCCTCATTTACAATATTTGCAGAAGTGGTTGGTTGGTTAGTTACAATGTCAAGTTCCTCTTCAATATTTGCGGATTTAGATATTACATTATCATTTCTGCCCACCAAATAATTTCTTAGCTGATATTTGAATTGTAGGGCATTTGGGTGGTCATGCAGACCACCAATTGCTCTCATAATAGAAAAAAATCCTTCAAGTGGGTCCTGGTTAAGCCGGTACGTCAATAAATATTTGACACCAAATTCTTCTTTGAGGTCAAAAAAAAGCTTTTGCAAGGATTCTATACTTATAATAATCCCTTTCTGAAACGGTAGTAAAGTATTTGACCCAATCTTTCTCATATCTTTAACCATATTTTTCATTTTTTCCAAAATTTCGTTTTGTTCTTGTAAAGCCAGACCATACCCTAGAATATTGATTTTAAAATGTATTAAATAAGTAGTTTAGAATAGAATATTGTTATTTTTACCTTTAACTCGATTTCGTGAATCTGCATGTGGTATTTGCGAGTTAAAAACGTCAAACCAGTCATTGACAATTTTAAAAAAGTTAGAGCACTCAAGCCAGTTATTTTCTGTTTTGTAAATGCTCAGCATACCCAATCTAGACATCGCTTTTGAAATTGTATGCGAAAACAACTTAGAAGCATATTTTACTTTCTGCCTTTGAGCACCTAAAAATCAATTGGAATTATAATATATAAGCTTATGGGCAATATTCAAGTCCAAATTTTTAGTATTTTGCAATAAGTCTTACAACTGGTTTGGAATTGATAATTTTTCCGTTTAAAAGATATCCACTGTCAAGAAAATGATTCCTTAAAAGTTTAATCATATGTGGGGCGTCTGCAAATATGTGAATGTCTTTGTCGTTAGCTGGATTCTTGAAACTGGTGTTTCCTTCAGTATCGGTAGCTAGTTGAATTGTTTTTAGTTTTTTTGTTATTGTTATTTGTACAACCGGTAACTGCACAGTAAACCATTGTTCATTGTTTTGTTTTCAAATATTTGACGTATATTTGATACACAGAAACACGCAAGGAACCTAAACACAGCGACAGCATTCACATCTCACCACATTTCACAGCGCGATTCGCCATTCTCGATCGCTCGTTTTGTCACGCGCTTACGTCAGAGGAGGAAGAGAGATAGAAGATACGATGCGCGTGGGTTTATCTTTATGGTTATAGTATCATGCGCTAGGGTCATTATACTTACCTTTACAAGCCGGCAAAAATGAGTTCACACATAAATTCTTTATAATAGAATCATTTGACAATAACATACAAGGGATTTTAGGTGCAGATTTTTTCAAAAAATACTCAGCAATCATAGATTATGAAAATTTTGAGTTTTCTTTCACAGTTTATGGGAATAAATTTACAATTCCAATAGAGTCCAACTTCAATAAAAATACTAGTATTCCCCCGCCCTGTGAAATAATCAAGTACTTCAAGGTAAACAAAAATTTTGAATGCATAGTATTTCCCCAAGAAATAGCCAGTGGTGTCTTTGTTGCCGGATCTATTTCAAAACCGGTAGACGGAAATGAAATTCCAGTAAAAATTCTGAACACGCGAGAAGAACCAGTAGAAATTAAGAATTTTTCACCGAAAATTGCTGATTTGTTCGAAATTATTTCTTACAACTACATGAATGTTTCATCCGTTCGACGAGTGGAAGAAGTCTTAAAATCAATTTGTAAAGACGGACTAAATGGAGAGGAAAAACGAGCACTCGACCATATCTGTGCGAAATTCGCGGACGTTTTCCATTTACCCAATGATATACTTTCAGTAACTAACATTTATAAACATTCAATTCAACTCAACGAAAACACAACCCCCATGTACACAAAACCATACAGACTACCTCAATCACAAAAACTGGAAATTGAGAAACAGATTGAAAAAATGTTAAATGATAAAATAATAGAACCTGCTAGATCTCCATGGTCGTCACCACTACTGATAGTACCCAAAAAATCGGACGAAAATGGAGAACGCAAGTGGAGAGTTGTTATTGATTATAGATTACTAAATAAATGTCTTAAAGACGAAAAATTTCCTATTGCTAATATTAATGAGATTTTAGATTCACTTTCCGGTGCAATTTATTTTTCCATCTTGACTTAGCACAAGGATATTACCAAATTGAACTCGACCCAGCTTCTAGAGAGTATACAGCTTTCACCACGAATACAGGGCAATATCAAATGACCAGATTGCCAATGGGTGCGAAAGTAAGTCCCAGTGTATTCTCAAGGGCTTTAACTATGGCTATGACAGGTTTAAATTTTGAATGTTGTTTTGTTTACTTAGACGATATTATTATTCTGGGAAATAGTTTAATGGATCACAACAAAAATTTAACGAAAGTTTTGCACAGGTTGCGAAAGGTAAATTTAAAACTCAACCCAAGTAAATGTCAATTTTTCAGGAAAGAAATCATTTATTTAGGTCATAAAATTACAGCGTCAGGAGTATCTCCCGACCCGTCAAAAATTCTGGCATTACAACAATAGCTAGTACCCAAAGACGCACAGGAAACGAAACGATTTGTAGCTTTTGCTAATTATTACAGGTCGTTTATTCCAAATTTTGCTCATATAACATCACCTCTGAACAAACTTTCTAGAAAAGGTGAAAAATTTATCTGGACTGATGAATGTCAAAAAGCATTTGAAAATTTGAAATCAAGATTAACATCACCTCCAGTTTTACAATACCCAGATTTTTCAGCTGAAAACACTTTCATACTGAAAACTGATGCCTCAAAAATAGCAATTTCAGGAATACTCTGTAACGGAGACAATAAACCAATTGCATATGCCAGTAGAACAACATTAAATAAAGCAGAAAAAAATTATAGCATTATTGAACTAGAGCTTTTAGCTATAGTTTTAGCTATAACAACATTAAATAAAGCAGAAAAAAATTATAGCATTATTGAACTAGAGCTTTTAGCTATAGTTTGGTCAGTGAAACATTACAGACCATATTTGTATGGAAGAAAATTTGTAATACAGACCGATCGTAGGCCTCTTATATTTTTGTACGGCTCAAATCAACCGTCTAGTAGACTGACGAAATTTCGACTTGTTTTAAATGAATATGACTATGTAGTACAGTACGTTAAGGGCAATTCAAACGTTGCAGACGCTCTTTCTCGATTAGAAATACCATCTGACAACTTGAAAGAAATGTCCAGAAAAATTGATGCCTCTGTGAATGTTATAACACGTTCACGAACAAAGAGATTGCTGGATAACCCGAGTGTAAACGATGAAACTAGGACTGATCACCCCGGAATTGTCGAAGTTTTGAAAAAGCCTTATAACGTAACTGAATTGGAAATATTGAGCTCACAACATTTCAATGCACTACGGAAGTCAGAAAAACAATTTAAGTTCATGAACGATTATTTAATTTATGACGCAAGCTTGCAGATTATATATTTAAATAAGACAGATTCTTGCTCAGCATTATATCTTCGAGAGATGTTGAAAGACTGTCAAAAGTTGTCCGGACAAGAAAATATTCCAGAAATATTAATCGATAAAAATAACAATGTATCTGCAGATATAATTAAATATATTTCAAAAATCTTCAAGAAGTCGAAAACAAAAATTACATTCATAAATAACTGCCAAATCATTAACGATTCAGAAACTAGACAATTAATTTTAAATGATTTCCACATTCCACATATAGGAGGTCACGCCGGTATCAATAGAATGTATAACACCATCAAAAAGTATTACAATTGGAAGGGACTGTATAATGACGTAAAAAATTTTGTAAAAATCTGCGATGACTGCCAAATATACAAACACTCTAAACCATTTATAGAACCCCTAAATATAATAACAACAAATATCCTTGGATTTGATAGGACCTATCTAACAAGACATTGAGAACAATAAATATATTTTGGAATTACAATGTGACTTGTCAAAATTTGTGGAGGCATTTGCACTACCAAATAAAGAAGCAGTAACCGTAGCAAAATTATTTTTTGATAATTTTGTTTTACAATACGTAATTCCGAAACAAATTCTTTCGGTCCAGGGTACCGAATTCATAAATTCAGTATTTGCCGAAATGTGATGTAAAACAACTCAATTCGTGTGCATATCAACCACAGACAATAGGATCCTTAGAAAATTCACAGAAACATCTAGACGCGTAACTAAGAATCAGACTTCTAAATTTGAATCTGCATGAATCTGATTTCGTAGGATCTTCGAAAGAATTTGATCTCTAGTCCTTCTCAGGACTCAATAGAGGTAATTTCGAGTAGGGATTTACAGGAGGATTTTTCTAGAAGTCGTTCCAGAGGTTTCCTTCGTGTACCGTCGCAGTGTTGGACTTGACTGGAGCAGACGTGGAGTAGCGGTGTTCCGGAGTCAAGTGGACTCAGATCAGGGCGGATTGCTGGCCGGAATTTTTTTCTTTTCAGAGTTGCGGTTCCTTACGGCACGCCAGGGGAAGCAGTCCAAAATCCTACAAAGGAAAAGCAGGTCTCCACTAAAGTTGCCCACTCTCAGGTAATAAGGCTAACCTAGCGGTGATAACTGGCCTGGTATATAGAGATCAAAGCGGGGGAGTCAAGCCATCATTAGATTAGCCTCCGGGCTGTCGACTCAACGTTACCGTTGGGACCTTCCAGGACTTCGATACCTTTTATCCACATTTCCTGTGGACGGCCCTCATCCTAGGGTGCGCTTCACCAGTTAGGCTCCGTGATCCTTACTTGTTAGCTCAGTTCACTCTGTAGGTCTTGGTTAGGAAATTAGTTTCGCGATCAAGAGTGAACTTAAAGTCTTAGCTTTCCGTGAATCCTCCCTCTGCCTATCTCCAAGTCAGAGTCTATGTAGGGAACTTTGAAAGACACGAAAATGCAGACTAGGGCAAAATAAGCGCGAGCGCAACTCACAAATGTTACGACGGTGCAAAAACGTGAGGTCACACCTTTCGACCAAGCAGTCTTTAATTCAGACACCTTTAATCGCCTGAGTGCGATTTCTACAGGACAACAGCAGAACTCCCAGGAATCTGTGTTCACAGGACACAGTATTCCACGAACTCCTGCAGAGACGGCTAGTCTGAGGCTGTCTTTTGCAAGACGTCTCAGTTTCACTTAAGAGGACGTTAGTCCCTCTACCGTGGTTGCAACGCAACAAAACCGTGGCACCTTCGCCACACCTGTGAGTCGGGTAGATAGCAGAAGCGAAATGTCACAAGGGATTCAATCCCCAAATCGCGGTAATACCCCGGCATATCAAAATATTTTAAAGCGTATTAGGGATTCAAAAACACCGAAAACGCCACATTCGAGGAGGACGAAGAGGACAGCGTACAGGTGATACACAGTTTAAATACTGGACGCCACCTACAAGAGGCTGAAGTTAGGCAGAGAAGTGCACCTCAGTTAGAGTTTCGCACTGAGAGACAGATAGATGTCGAATACTATATGCCGAGATTGGCCACAACGGAACGTCGGGAGACGACAACGTTACCTCCCATGATGAGAGCTGTGCCTGTACATATGCCGAGATGGCAAAGTCAGGAAGCGTGCCGCAAAGATATGAGCTAGTCCAGGCACAGGATAAGCCTCGCGTCGCGCATGGAGAGAGACTGGGTCCCGAAATCCCTGGGACTCAGGTCCAGGAGGCCTGGTGGCCGATGCGACGTGCGAGGTATGCGGAAGTGGGAAGCGTAGCGCGTGTGCACGCTCCCAACCCAAAAGCGTACCACGAAAGAGGACAATTTGTTATGTACTGAAGAATAATACAGTTTTTTCACTGAAATTTGTTATTTTCTGTGTTTTATAGCTAATATTGAAACCTCGTATCCATCAACATTGCTTAAAATATCTGTAGGAGAAATCCTCGTAAGCGACATTTTATTTTTTGTTGGTCATTATATTTATTTTGTTTTTATCAATTATACACTAAACTCATCCCTATCAGTTCGTTATATTACAGAAAAAAACATGTTCCATACTACTGAATTGAAATCATAACACAGTTTTTTGTGTCTCCTGTAAAATCACCAATTCGTCGCTTGCGAGTTTTTCGTAGATCAGCAATAATATACGTAACTGCACCAAAGTCGTGTTTCAATGCACTATTTTTTCACTGCTTCATTCGAAAATTTCTATTGCTGAATTCCGTTGTTTCAATACATTTTTCAAAATACGCAAAGAGTTCAATCTTTCATACATTTTTGTTTCTTCAACTAAAAATTGTGTAGGACGTCACATTGAAGTGTTTGAGAGAAAAATATATAGCATGACCTCTTGAAAAACTGTATACAGGGTGTTTCATTAAAGTTAGTTAAAACAAAAATTATAGGTGTTTCAAAATACAATACAATAAAATGATAATATAAAGTGACGGGGACGTCAGTTTTCAACGTGCGATCCCTCAATGTGTACATGATGTCTCAAAATACATCATTCCAGAAAAACATGCCTGCATTAACGTGTTTCAAAAACCAAGGCGACTGAAGTGTGACAGCAGCCTCAGTTTTCAACGTGCAATCCAATGTGTGATTTCTCAATGTGTAAAAGGTGTATTAGAATACATCATTTCATTTTTTGAGAAAGAAAGTTTTTGGCTTTCTACTACTCCATCTGATACAAAAAAAATGGATGGGAGAATCTTCCAAAGAAAGGAAGGAAGTAATCAATTTGAAAATAAGTAACTCTATACATGGATGTGTAGATCATGCAAAGCAGTAACTTTCAGACACAAACTGAAAGAAAGTCCTCCTGAAACAGCTACTTTCATATAAACATTGAATTACACGAAAGAAAAAAATTCTTTCGAAACAAATACTTCTATATGTCTTAAATCAAATAGGTGAATGAATGTCATTACGATGTCATCGATGACATAAGCAGATCAAGCTTATTCCGTGACATTCAAAATCGTAATTCATATATGAAGTGTGTGTTTTTTCTATAATGTTATCCAAATTTGGTACTGAAGAACCTTAGGGCAAGTGTCTTAAGGCGAAACATCGGTGTATACCAGTTAGGGTGACAGTGTTCCATGTGAGTACAATTTATTACCATTCATTCAAAGTAGAACTCATGTAAATGATATCTGATTCTTATTCCTCAACAAATGTTTGATATACATGATGTACGCCGAACCAATCCATACTGTGCAAAGCGTAACTGCGCAACACCAAACTATACCGCGCTCGTTGGAGGTAGTCATTGGCCATTTAATCTCGACAAAGTCGGAATATCACCAAGTGGAAAATAACACAAAATATCGTTAGGAGATAATCACTCCCGCCTACGAGCATTGAATTACATCACCATATAAATTCAAATGTAATCGCAAAGATGTGACCCCATCAAGTCAATTATTATATCTCATAGACCAGTCAAGAGGAAGTTACATAAAAAAAATGCACAATCTATCATGTAAAATATTAATTTTCAATCATCATTATCGTTTTGCAAAGATATTAGTTTAACGAATCTTCTTATCTACAGGATTATATTCTTAGGGTGTAATTTCATAGAAATGATATTAGGTTTGTTCTGGTTCTACGAAACTCAGGTTCTAGGACGTCAGGATCATGCGCAATTGATACAGAGCGTTCTGGTTTATTGATGATAACTTCGGATTGATGAATCCTCTGTTCTGATTTGGACTGCGAAATGATCCTAAACTGTCTTGAACCGTTCCGAATCGTACTTGCTCTCGAGGCTGAACTGTTGAGAACTGTTCCCGTTGCTCATACGCATTCATGTGGAAATTTGTATGGAATATTTTCTAGGATGTTTTTTTATTTATTCGATGAAAATAATTGATGATTGAGGTTACATACACTGTTAAAAATGTCTGTAAAATTACAAATGTATTACAAAACAAATGATCAGTTGAATTACAAATCAGTGTGTTGCCAATACAATATTCAATACGATTTGAGTAATTTATCAAAAAATATTTGGAATCCTAGTCAACTGAGTCGTGATTTTACAATCATCATCAAATAACCCTAAACTTATTGTAACTTTACCAAACCGTAAGTCAGTTCCGAAAGAATTTTTTTTGAATTTACAAATATTATTTGTGAATTGATTCACTTTAATTTTTTGTAAAATTATAAAAAAAAGTTGGAACTGGAATTAAAATCATAAGAATTTTACAAAAACATTTAGTATTTTTAAAAGTTTCGTTTAGAAATTATATAGTGCTTTGTAACTGGGCCAATAGTTTTAATTTTTCTCAAACGTATTGTAATTATACTGAACCGTTATTAAATTTTTATAAAAAGTTTACGAAACGTACGAATGTTATTTGCAAATTAGATCACTTAATTTTTTTGTGAATTGAAAAAATATTTTAATAACTGGAATATCTATGAAGTCATCAAAATTTTACAAATACTTTCAGTATTTTAACAACTTTTCTTTGCAAATTATAAAGTGCTTTGTAATTTAGCCAATAATTTTCATTTTTCTCACACGTATTGTAATTATACTGAATCGTTATTGAATTTTTCATGAAAAGTTTTCGAAATGTACAAAGATCATTTTCAAATTGAATCACTTAAGTTTTTTGTGAATTAATAAAATATTTTTGTAAGTGGAATAACTATGAAGTCATCAAAATTTCACAAACACTTTCAGTATTTTACCAACTTTTGTTTGCAAACAATATAGAGTGCATTGTAATTTGGCCAAAAATTTCAATTTTTCCTATATTTATTGTAATTATACTGAACCGTTATTATTTTTTTCATAAAACGTTTTCGAAATTTACAAATATCATTTGTAAATTAATTCACTGTATTTTTTTGTTAATTGATAAAATATATTTTTAACTGGAATTACTATGAAGTCATTAAAATTTTACAAATACTTTCAGTATTTTCACAACTTTTGTTTGTAAAATTTGTTGGCGCTGTCAGTAGCTTTCTCGGTATAATTAGAACTCGTTTTTCTTACACATTTCTTCATTTGAAAAAGTATTGTGGTAAAAAGTTCAGGAACGTTGGATCCATCTGCAAGTGGACTCGAGTTAGTTGATTTCGTGTATTGGAACTGCAAATAAGTTTTTCTGGAACCTTAGCAGTATTTGGAAAGGGAATTAATTTGAACTTTTCTGCCTGGTCTAGAAACTTAGTCGTATTTTCAACGAAATCTGTCATACAACCGATCAACTGGGAATAAAACCTTTTTAACCCGAATTATTCTGCTTGGTGTACGAACTTATTTTTCCCACCCCACTTCATCTGGCGCCCAACGTGGGGCCAAGCAGTAAAGGGAAATGGGTTTGGATCATTTCCCATATAACTTGAGAAAACGTGACCACGGTATAACGGGCGAAAATCAAGCTCCTCAGATGACCACGAATAGAACTTCTGGGTCAGGTGAAGTAACTGGAGATCTACTAAATCCCGATCAAGGTAGGACAAATCTTTTATTAAATTCAGCCCAGAATCTTCCTGCACCAGTCAATGCAAACGTCCCACATATAGAAACACCCAAGAGCAGTCTTCGGACACACGAAGTGAGGGCGAACATGAGCTTTAACCTACCTCCTTCCCCTGTGGGTTTGAGACCTATTCATCCTTTATCAGTGCCTCCCATGTTACATGCAGATGATGTATCTCGAATAGCAGCAGAAGTCGTTCATTTGCTGAACTTTGTGCCTAGAAAGACAAATAATGTTTGTAATGATAATAACTTGAGCAATGCGAACATTTCAAAGAAAGGTTGCCATTTTTCACAAAATAGTTCTTTTCTGAGAAATAATATTGGTCTTAATGTAAATAATGAACAGGGTCAAGAAAATTTTGAAGTTAGGAATTTATATAGTGAACAAAGTATTGAAAGTTTTAATGTAATGAAGGCAGCAAAGTTTTTACCAACTTACAACGATTCAAAAGACCTCCACCCAGTGGACTTTTTACTAAATTTGGAACAAAACTTAAATACCGCTCTGATTCCTTTTTCACAAATAAAAATCCTGTTGAAAGATTCTGCGAAAACTTGGGGAGATGCTTTCTTAAATTCGTTTGGTACTTATCTAAAATTCAAAAAAGAGTTTTTACTTCAATTTTGGGGTCCACGAAAGCAACTTAGTGTAAAGCGAAGACTAGAAAGTTTAGGATTTTTTGAAAATGATGGTACATACCAAGATCATTTTAACAAATGCGTGGCACTTTCACGTTACTTAGAACCACCTTTTCCGATCAGGAAATTATAGCACTGGTAGCGATTCATTTTCCTCCCAACATTTCTGCAACTTTAACCGGTGCACAGAGTTTGTCTGAAGCCCTGGACAGATTTCGTCAAGCAGATTATTATTTTAATCGGGAAAGTCGGGCCGGTAGACAGTTTTTCGACAATAAAAATAATTTCGTTCCCCGGAACAGAGATGTTAAAAACGGTGCAAGCGCTAATAAACATGTCGCTTCATTAGAAGTAGAAGATCCGATAGTTGAATCGGAAAACTTCCAGTCCTCCTACCTGAAATAGGCCCCCAGTTAGGAGCGATTTTAAATAGGACACGAGTAGTACTTGACACTCCCCAACAGGAGCTGTTGTCTGATGAATGTGACTTACGTCATAGTCCACAGGATGACAGGGTTCCTGTCATATCTATAAAAATTTTTGGCTTTTGTTTCCCAGCATTGTGTGATACAGGTAGTCAAATTTCAGCATTTTCTTTAAGAGTATGGAATCAACTAGAAATTTTTCACAAAAAAATACCATTTTTTAAATGCTCTGGAGTGAAAATTTGTGGAGCTTTCAAAGCTAAACATAGAAAAGCTATTTTACAAGCTCACCTTGATTTTTCTGCAAATTCTCATGTCTTCACCCACGAGTTTCTGTTGATTGCCGACTTAATTTATGAATTCATTTTGGGGATCGACTTCTTTAGAAAATTTCATGCGAAATTAAATCTGGAAAATAAAATTTTATTTTGCAAAATCAATAATGTTGAAGTTAGTCTACCTGAGGTTTTCTACCATCATGAAAATAGTCCCCCTGATGAAGTTGGTCTTTCAGTAGTCTTGAAAAGCGATCCCATAAAAAACAATATTTTATTTAATGAAAAAAAAAACGAAAATATTTGGGCTGCAAATTTTTTGGCACATTCCGAAAAAAATGACTTCCGTAGGTTAATGGAAGAGTTTACTGATATTTCCTCAGAAATTCCGGGTAAGACAGAAGAATACTTTCATGAAATTCACTTAAGAGATGAAAGCGAATTTTTTGTCAAGCCTTATCCCCTCCCTATGTCCCACCGGGAGACTGTTAACCAAGCTTTAGATCAGATGAAGTCTTGGGGTGTTATTGAGCGCTGTGTGGAAGCTCCGTTTGTATCACCCCTTATGACAACTATGAAAAAGGATGCAACTGTCAGAATCTGCCTAAATGCTAGGCATCTCAACACCTTGTCAGTTCCGGAAAGAAAATGTCCGAAACCTATAGAGGAAATTCTTAGATCAATCCAAGGACGCAAGATAATGAGTTCCATTGATCTTGCTTACGGTTATTCGCAGATTCCAATAAAGGAAGAACACAAAAAATTCACGGGTTTCATGGTTGGTACGAAATGTTATCGTTTTTGTCGTTTTCCGTTTGGTCTTTCTACAGCAGTCAGTTCTTTCGAACGCTGTATGCGGACTGTTTTTAGTCACGAATTCATTTCGTTCTTGTACACGTACCTGGATGATTTGCTGATACTGTCAGATACTGTAGAAGAACATCTGAGACATCTGATTAGGGTTTTCGGACGCCTGCGAACAGCGGGCTTCACTGTTAAACTAAAAAAGTGTCACTTCTTCAGGAAGGAAATCACTTTTTTAGGATATATCCTCACACAAGAAGGAATCAAACCAGACCCGTTGCGAATACAAGGCATTTTAGACTACGAAAGACCTAAAAATGTGAAACAGTTACAAAGGTTTTTAGGTATGTTTAATTATGACCGATCTTTCTGTCCCGAATTTTCAGCTCTCACGGAACCCCTTACCAGGTTGCTCAGAAAAAAAAGTAAGTGGATATGGGACGTGGAACAAGAGAAAAGTTTTGAAAATGTTAAGCGGATTTTACAAATCGATACTTTGTTGTATCATCCGGACCCTAGTGCGTCCTGGCACGTCCAAACTGACAGTAGTGACTATGGTCTGGGAGCCCAACTTTTTCAGATCATAAAGGGAAGGCGGAGAGTAGTGGCTTGGGCTAGCCGCCGCTTACTAGAAAGAGAGATTCGTTATGGGGCTACAGAAAAAGAGATTTTGTCGTCAGTCTTTGCGCTACAGCGATGGAGAGTTTACCTTCTGGGTACAGAGTTCACTCTGCATACGGACTGTAAGGCTTTAACTTACTTGAGGTTACTCACTCCGAGGATAACGCGTTGGGCCTTGGCTTTACAGGAGTTCTGTTTTGATATAAAGTATATACCGGGAGGTGACAATGTGATTGTTGATGCTCTGTCAAGAGATGCCTGTGGAGCTTATAACCAATCTGAAGGAAAATGTTTTCGGATTCTCTTTGCTCTGAAGTTGCCTTCTGAGTTCTTGTTGTCCTTAAAAAAATAAAGGAGTTGCAAGATGCAGATTCAAAACTGAACGCTATAAAAAAGGACCTTGCTCACAATGTCGCTCTGCAGAATCATTTTGTCATTCAGAAGGGAGTATTGTATAAGCATGGAGGTGAAGAGGGTTCATACTTGTTATGTATTCCATCCAGCCTCATCGATGAATGCATTCTTGCCTATCATGAAGCCATAGGGCACATAGAAAGGGGCACCTTCAATGCTTGTCAACTGAAACTTTACCTTCCTGCTCACTGACGTGTATCTGTCACGTTCGCATAAATGAGAGGGGGGCGAAATGTAGCGTAACTTCCCTACCGCTCGTGATTTCATAAAGTAATATGTTTTCGTTTTTAGTTTGTCCTCGTTTGTCATTTATACTCACTGTATCATGTTTGTTTACATCTTTTCGTTATCGACGTTCACCTATTTTTCATTTCATTCCGGTGTAAATGCTAGGGATTAGGGACCTGTATTGACATAATTATCAACATAGTTTGGCTTGGCCTATTCGGGCGGAGATGGCGCTGTCAGTAGCTTTCTCGGTATAATTAGAACTCGTTTTTCTTACACATTTCTTTATTTGAAAAAGTATTGTGGTAAAAAGTTCAGGAACGTTGGATCCATCTGCAAGTGGACTCGTTCTAGTTGATTTCGTGTATTGGAACTGCAAATTATTTTTACTGGAACCTTAGCGGTATTTGGAAAGGGAATTGATTTGAACTTTTCTGCCTGGTCTAGGTATGTAATATATCGAGCTAAACTTTAAGCCTATTATTTATATTCTTGATTTTATTTTATAGAAACTTATTCGTATTTTCAACACAATCTGTCATACAACCGATCAACTGGGAATAAAACCTTTTTAACCCGAATTATTCTGCTTGATGTACGAACTTATTTTTCCCACCCCACTCCAGTGGGGAGCAGTATCGGGAAATGAAAAAATTCATGAGTTTTGGAGTCAAAACCAACAAAATTTACATATTAATCAGTTAGAGCTTTTAGCTGCATTGAATGCTTCAAAATCATTTACACAATTCAAAAATAATTGTAACATATTGTCGAGGATAGATAATACAACGGCAATTAGCTATATCAACAGAATGGGCGGCGTGAAATATATTACCTTACATGAAATTACACGAGAAATTTGGCAATGGTGTGAATCTAAAAATCTTTGAGTTTTTGCTTCCTATATTCCTTCTAGAGAAAATATTTATGCTGATGTGGAATCACGGAGTCTCTCTATCGAAACAGAATATTCATTGAATAACAAAGTCTTTAGTGAAATAAAACAAGTTTTAGGAAAACCATGTATCGATCTTTCTGCATCACAGCTTAATGCCAAATGCAAGAATTATGTATCTTGGAAAAGAGACCCAGATTCCATTCACATAGATGCATTCACAATATCATGGTCAAATTTATTTTTCTATGCATTTCCGCCATTTTCAATTATTTTGAAGGTACTTAACAAAATAATAACTGATAGAGCTGAAGGAATTTTAATAGTGCCAGATTGGCGCACGCAGCCATGGTATCCTATTTTTATAAAGCTCATGTGTTCTCAACCAATTCATTTTGAACCAAAATCAAACCTAATGCTAAGCCCTTTCAGGCAACCGCATCCAATATGGACGAAGATTACCCTGGTTGCTACGCGCTTATCAGGGAAACATATATTAGAAGCGGAATTCCTGAATGTGGTATTCCAACCCTACTTGAATCATTAAGTCCTAATACTAAAAAACAATATAATAGCTTGTTGAAGCAGTGGTGGGTATTTTGTAACCTGCATGAAGTGATTTTTTCGAGCCCAGAATATCAGATATAATTCAATTCCTGCAAGAGAAATTTGAGTGTGGAGCAAATTATAATACGTTAAATTCCCACAGATCAGCATTAAAATTAATAATCGTATCGCTTGATAATGAAGATATAATAAAACGTTTTCTCAAAGGAGTTTTCAAATTGAGACCGGTTTTTCCAAAATATTCCACGACTTGGGATGACCCTTCCCAGGTTCTTGAATATTTCGAAACACTTTATCCATATCATATCTTATCATTGGATAAAATAGCGTACAAGTTAGCAACTCTCTTGGCATTGGCGTCTGCTCAGAGGGTACAGACTATTGCTAGCATAAAAATATCTGACATAAGGGACATGTCTTCAAATATACAAATTAATATTTCAGAAATTATTAAAACTTCTGCGCCCGGCAGGCAACAGCCGGTGATAATTTCACCATATTTCTATGAAAAGCCAGAGATTTGCGTTGCGAAATGTCTGAATGAATACCTATCAAGAACACAAAAATTACGAGGTATTGTCAACAAATTATTCATAACACTTAGAAGACCATACCATGCTGCTTCAAGTGAAAGTATTTCACGATGGATCAAAACAACCTTGACTAAAAGCGGTATTGATACTCAAAAATGTTCATCGCATTCCACGCGGCATGCTTCCACTTCAGCAGCAAAACGTAGTGGAGCAACTATTGATGTAATCAGAAATGCGGCAGGGTGGTCTGAAAAATCTTGCGTGTTTGCCAGATTCTACAGGGTGTCCCTGGACTTCCTCTTTTCCTCTCGGGAATGTATAGATGGGGTCAAAATATCACCAGTACTTCATATAACTTTTTTTCCTAAAAGTCTTCGTAACCAAGTTACGGGCCCTCGAAGTTACAAAATGAAAAATGTTTTTCTTTGATAACTTTTCAAGTGAATATTCAAAATCATCCAAATTTTGGTAATTGACTAAACAAATGAATTCCGTCGATGAGCTTTCATGCAGGAGTCAGTTGTTTTGCTACAAAGTCAGGAACGGGCTACCCCCGATGGTCCACACCCCAAAACTTTGAAATGACAGATATTTTTCAACATTTTTCAACAAAATAAGGTTACTTGGACAATTTTATGAATAAAAGTACTCGTGTGGAAAGTCGATCGGAGCAACGAGTCTTGATAAAAATGTAGTTCTACTCGACGTCATCAAACCCGCTCGTCCACCATTATTTGAAATGAATAATTATCAAAGCAGAAATAATAATGATAACGTTAATTCAACAACATTTATAACAGGAATAATACAAAGTATGCTAAAATGAAGTCGTAAACGAAAAGTACAGTACCTATATGGAAGTTTAAGTCACAATTGTGATAGCAGATATTTTTTCAAAAGAAATATCAAGTTCTGTAGATTCGTGGTGTTTTTAAACTAACAAGCTACTCTACTATGAAATATCGAATTCATTCCATATTTTGTATGTACATAATACGTGTGGAATAATCACGTTTCGTGTTGATCAGTTATCTGAATCTCATGAAACTCAACATTCGAATGTTTCAAATTCTTCTTCACAGCTAAACTGTTGAGGAGTTTCACTGATAATTATAATTTTATGGGAGAAATTCTTTAACACGAATCTAAATTTAGCTGAAAAAACGCACATCGGAAAAAATATTTACTATACTAATAAAAAGCAAACGAATTAACTACAAAAACGGCTGCACATGATCAGGTGAAAAATATCCAGGGAATAATTATGTTCCATTTCTTTCACAGATGTTGACAAAAAAACCTTTTAGAAAGTTTTGATAAAAAATGAGAAACTGGAATGCGATTTTGTTTTGTTGAGTGGTGCGTTGTCATATGACTATCATTGTATTGTCAATATTCTATAGGATATTTTGAATTTTTTTGATATGGCCGAACAGTTTACATTCAATGAATATGCAGATATGCATGTATTTTATGGACGAGCATTTTGTAATGCTGCAGAAGCTCGTCGTCTGTATTCCGAGCATTTTCCCAATCGAACGGTACCGTCAAGAGAAACATTCGAGCGTGTCGATCGCAGCTTGAGGGAGACAGGTATGTAATAATTGATAATTAATTTGAGCACGTTGTTTTATTTCGATATTATTGTAGGTACAGTTTTGCCAAAACGAGGTGGTGAGGGCGCTCCTAGGACTGTACGTACCGTTGTATTGGAGGAAAATATTTTGGAAGCCGTCGCTGATGATCCTTCAATGAGCATCAGAAATCTATCAGAACAGTTCCATACATCCAAGTCCACTATTCATAGAATAATTAGGGAACAACTGCTCCACCCATTTCAAATCCAGATGGTACATGCCATGACACCTCAAGATTATCCAGCACGACTGGAATATGCCAATTGGTTCATGGATAGGCAAAGAGAGGATATGACTTTTATTAATCGAGTTTTATTCACTGATGAAGCAGGTTTCAGTAGAGATGCAGTTATCAACTCTCATAATCTCCATATATGGGCCGAAGAAAATCCCCATGGGATATTGCAAACCAAACACCAACGGAAATTCAACGTGAATGTTTGGGCTGGTATCATAGGAAACCATCTTATAGGACCATTCGTTCTACAGGACCGATTGAATGGAGAACGTTATTTGGAGTTCATTCAGAACGATTTGAATGGACTTTTGGAACATGTTCCATTGCAAACCTGAAGAGATATGTGGTTTATGCATGATGGCGCTCCTCCTCATTTTAGTTTGATTGTGCGTGACCATCTGAACCATATTTTCCACAATAGATGGATTGGTAGAGGTGGGCCATATTCATGGCCATCGCGGTCTCCGGATTTAAATCCATTGGATTTCTTTCTGTGGGGGCATCTAAAAAGCCTTGTTTACGCTACACCTATTCACACAAGAGATGCATTGTTGAATAGAATAACATTACATTGTGAAGCCATACGAAACGACCCTGGAATGCTATTTCAAGTACAGAGAGGGTGTCTTCGCAGACTAAGAAAATGTATAGAGAGAGAAGGTGGTCAAATCGAGCAGTTTCTGTAGCGGATTTTTCATTTCTGTTTGCTCTTGAGGCTCTTGAGTTTCGTTAGTTAAACGTGTTTGCATTATAAAAATTCGTTATGAACATTTTACCTATTATTTCCATTTTCCTTAAAAACTAATATTTTCGAATAATGGTAGACATCTCAGGATAAATGTTGTTGAATTAACGTTATCATTATTATTTCTGCTTTGATAATTATTCATTTCAAATAATGGTGGACGAGCGGGTTTGATGTCGTCGAGTGAAACTACATTTTTATCAAGACTCGTTGCTCCGATCGACTTTCCACACGAGTACTTTTATTCATAAAATTGTCCAAGTAACCTTAATTTGTTGAAAAATATTGAAAAATATCTGTCATTTCAAAGTTTTGGGGTGTGGACCATCGGGGGTAGTCCGTTCCTGACTTTGTAGCAAAACAACTGACTCCTGCATGAAAGCTCATCGAAGGAATTCATTTGTTTAGTCAATTACCAAAATTTGGATGATTTTGAATATTCACTTGAAAAGTTATCAAAGAAAAACATTTTTCATTTTGTAACTTCGAGGGCCCGTTACTTGGTAACGAAGGATTTTAGGAAAAAAAGTTATATGAAGTACTGGTGATATTTTGACCCCATCTATACATTCCCGAGAGGAAAAGAGGAAGTCCAGGGACACCCTGTATAATAAACCGTTGTTTAATAGTAAAAATTTTGCTGAAACTATCATTTCTAATTTTGAAAATTAGTGGGAATTTAATCGATATAAATTGTTATTGTTGTAATGTTTATTGTTAATGTATTTTATGAACTAGATATTCATTACAACCGATATGATATATTTTTTTTTATGATAAGTTTATGAACTTGAATTACGAATTATTAAATCATAATGATTAATTACAGAGTATTATTCAGATCGCTGATATGCTTTAAACATCTACAAGGTGGTCTATGATGGAGTGGTTCTGAAATATAATCTAAGATTAAACAACTTACCTGTAAGGAAGTTCAATCTTGATTATATGAAGAACCACTACATCATAGACCAACCCAACCCTCCCTCATTTTTAGCTTACCCTTACGCGATCTAAAATAGGTGCACCAAAAGTCATAATGAATCAATGGGTTGTTGAATGACGATGTGGAATCGCTATTGCATTCCACAATAGAACCGCCAACTACAGTCTTGTTAGATTTGGTACTGGACTTGGATGATGGATATTTGAAGGTTGTGCTACCCCCACCGGAGATTATTGAAATTAGCTCGGATGATGAGGGTGAGAGTTCCAAAAAAAGAAAAAGGGGTGGTGAAGACGTAAAGAAGAAGACGGAGCAACCAACTAGAAGAATGAGGAACGAGCACCCCAATTACAATCACCTCCAAAGGTTGAAAATCCATTGCCTACAACTTCCATGCATCCAGTGTCACAGACTGTAATCAGGAATTAATGGTGGACTTCTTCACCCCTGCGAATGGTTTGAAAGAAACAGTTTCTGATGCGTCGGCGCTTCGATGAATCGAAGGCGAAAGAGAAAATGGCAATTGATAGACTGGCGATGATCATAGAGCAGATATCTCTCGTTGAAGCGGAAATTAAAAGAGAAGGTGATCTGCAACGTGAGAGAACTGCTTTTATAGAAAAATATGAGCCCAGTCTTCGGGACTTAGATGAGTTTTGTAGGAATTTCATGGAAAAAAATTAAATGACAATAAAATGTTACAACTCATATTATATTCTTTTATCAGTACCGATACCGATGTTTAAAAAGAATAACTTCCTATTGAGATTGGTGACTCAGAATAGTTTATACTGGTTTTTGGGTATATGTCCCTCCATAATTTAAAAATAAAAGATAAATCAATAGAGAATCTGTTGATGTGTGGTAAAGGGTAAACTGAAAAGTTCACCCCGAAAAGTTACTACATAATATAAAATACTGGAAAGTACAATTAAAGCATTTTTTCGCGAGATCCCGTTGATCCAACGGGAACCGAGTTTCAGTTCCCACTGCATTTTCTCGACAGAACGATAATAGGGGAGTATGTTAATGACGTCATTTGTGACGCAATAAGTTATAAAACGGGATCTGTTTCAGTTCCCGCACCTAGGAGCAGGGTTACTGGCGGTTATAGAAATTTTAATTGACAGGAGTGACATTTGTGTGAAAATCATGAGTTTGAAAATGGATGAACTGGAACAAGTAGAAGTGATGTTGAATAATCGAGGTGAAAATTTTCACCTTATTGTTGATATAGTCACAGCAAATGAGTTGTTAAATGGTGAGTTAAGGGACTTTCTTTAGTTTTTCTGAAATTAAACATTTCATATATTTTCAGATCCCAGGAAGGTTCGGCCAGCACCAGGTTTCAAGATCTACTACCGGGAACAAGCCAAATCAGCAATAATGGTAGTGGTGAAAACATTCATAAAATTTGGACTTCGAAAAGACCCACACAGGAAGATGTAGAAGCCACAGAATTATTTGTGAAATTGCGTGTGAAGTATGCTGATAAGTTCGATGATAGGAAAAGTAGTAAATCTCATTTGTGGCAAAAAATTGCAAATGAAATGTCGGAAATGGGAGTATTTGTGGGTGAAGGCAAAGAGGCTGTGGAAAAATTGAGGCTAAAATTCAGCAACCTGCAGCTAACCCTACCAATCTACAAGATTCCTTATTGGATGTTATCAAAGAAGGTGGAATGGACTGTGAAGAGGAGACCCAAGGTGCTTCAGAGGAACTTGAAAGGCTCTGTAAAGAAAACGATAGAGATAACATTCAAAATAGGTTCAAGAAATCAAGCCAATACCAAAGCCAGTCACAGACCCAGAGAGCAAAGAGTACCAATTTGAAATTATTGGAGTTGGCTGCCTCTGAATCTGAGGATAGGAAAAAACACATGTACAATTTAGAAAATTTGCTGAAAATACAAATAAGTCAGAGAGATGCGCTTCTAGGTAAACTTGATAAAATAATCAATGTTATGTCAAGAAAGCGACTTCGAGAAGACTCGGATTCAGATTGAAAAATCTGGAAAACGAAGACTTATACTATTTGTTCCTATTGTAGTTCAAGATCCATACCATACCATGAGTTGTTTCTCATTGAAATCAAGTTGGAAGTTCTGGTATTGATATACGCAAAGAAGTTATATTTTGTTTTTGTTTTCTTGCGTTAGTATTGTCGTTACTTTATTGTATAAAATAATTTTAAAGATTTTTTGGGAAAGGAAGTTTTTGGCTTTCTACTACTCCATCTGATACAAAAAATATATGAGAGAATCTTCCAAAGAAAGGAAGGAAGAAATCAATTTGGCGAAACACCGGTGTATACCAGTTAGGGTGACAGTGTTCCATGTGAGTACAATTTATTACCATTCATTCAAAGTAGAACTCATGTGAATGATATCTGATTCTTATTCCTCAACAAATGTTTGATATACAAACTGAATAGAGAAAAGTATCTTCTGTATAATTCAGTGTTCATATAGAAGTATTTGTTTCGAAAGAATTTTTTTTATTTCGTGTAATTCAATGTTTATATGAAAGTAGCTGTTTCAGGAGGACTTTATTTCAGTTTGTGTCTGAAAGTTACTTCTTTGCATGATCTACACATCCATGTATAGCGTTACTTATTTTCAAATGGATTACTTCCTTCCTTTCTTTGGAAGATTCTCTCATCTATTTTTTGTATCAGATGGAGTAGTAGAAAGCCAAAAACTTCCTTTCCCAAAAAATTAATCACTCCTAAAAATATAACCCTTTCAATTCAAGTTTGAAGATATTTTCATTTTTGTGTTCAAGAGAGTATGTTCGTTGCATTTATAATATATACGATTACAGATCAGTGAAATTTTATTTAATGACATCTCTTATCGCCAATTAATTCTGCTTGACATGAAATATTAAATTGGTCACACATTCACGTTTCAAAATAAAAAAGTTTTATAACCAATTGAATTAAAAATAGTTTGGTCAATATTTTCATCAAGTTTTATTTTAAAATGATTAAAATATTTCACAATGATATAAATATGTCAAAACAGGGTCATTATAAAAATTAAACAGTTCTTCTCTGGTTTCTAGCAGCCCACAAATCTTCCATTATTTCATATCTTTTCACTTCCCCCAACAAATTTTGCAGCCAGTCATCATCACAAAAATCTTCTGCAGGGTAGGGTTCTTCAAAATATTCTACACCATCCCACTGATCGTGATTGATAATGCAGAAATTATGTATAACACAAGCAACTATGGAAATTTCAATGGCTTCAGTGACTGAATAAGTATTTATGTATTTAAGTCTGGCCCATCTTCCCTTCAAAAATGCAAAGGCGTTTTCTATGCTGACTCTGGCTGATGATAAACAATAATTAAAATACTTCTGCTTGGCACTTAAATTTGTTCCCTTGAATGTGATTTTATGTTGGAAAATACTTATATTTTCCATGTTGTTCGATTTCCCTGTACAATGATGCATAAGAAAAAACCTAAAAAAAATATAATCAAGAATTTCAATCTCAACGAATCACTAGCAGTTTGAATTACTCTTGCATCATGTGCAGATCTTGGGAATCCTACAAAAACATATGTAAATAATTTTTCAGGTGTACATATAGCTGTTACATTAATCGAATGGTGTTGAAATCCATCAATGTAACTGTCTTGCTGTAATACTGGTACTTTCAAATTTATATGAGTACCATCAATGGCTCTAAAAACTCCTAAAACAATGAAAACGTTCTTTATATAAAATATTAAAGTGATTATTAGTGTATGAGGCAAAATTCTAGGTAATTGTACAACAAACACTAACCTGGAAATGATGGAAATCCACTCTGAATATGAGTTTGATCAATATCCGTTTGTGGCCACTTTATATATTTATATTTTAGTCTACATGTAATATATAAGAAGGCATTAACAATTCCCATGACACTGAACTGCACAATACCAAATCTATTTGCAATCGATATGAGGGGGTCTTGATGGGCAATATACCACAAAAATATTAATAAGCTTTTCTCTGGAGCAAATGGGAATGTTGATCATTGTGCAACACAACAGCTAGTAACTGCGCAAAAGTGTTTCTATTCATTCTGAAAAGCTAAAAAAACACCGTTTCATTATATTTGTCGAACCAGTCCATATGATTCACCCTAGGGTGAAAATAATCATCCGAAACTCGTAGCCTAATTGAACTCTGCAACGTTACTTGTGATGACACAAGTACAAGCAGGCTAGTATCAAACAAATCGTCAATTATCGATAAAACTGATGGAAACATTTTTAGCCACTCTACTCAATTTTAACTGAAAGAAAGAAACTGCAAAAATGAAACTCCTTGCTTTTTTATTAAGGTTATGTTTATTTGTTTTGTTGTGAAGTAAATTTATACGGTTAACCGGTTGATTTTCGCGAGAGATCATGACCGCTAACAACCTTGAAAATTTCCTTGGTGGGGGTATAACCGCTCTGTAACCGATTTCAGTACAACGGGATCTCGCGAAAAAATACTTTTAGTCAGCAACTTGTCGTATTCATAAATTTTGCTTACAAAATTGAAAAATTGAATATTGATAATTAGCTTTCTTGAGTGGTTAACGTTTCGAAAAACAGTTATTTTGCGTTCTCAAAACCTTTTTCGCTATTCAAATCTCACCTCAAAATTCATATATTTCTCAATTTCTTTTGACACAAGTCAACTAAATATTAATATTCATTTTTTCCATTTTGTATGCAAAATTTATGAATACGATAAATTACTGACTAATTGGACTTTTCAGTAGTTTATATTATGTAATAACTGTTCGGGGTGAACTTTTCAGTTTGCCTTTATTACACTTCAGCAGATTCTCTATTGATTTTTTTTTATTTTGTGGAAGGTTACATACCCAATAAAAATCAGTATGTTTGTACATAGACAAGCACATGAGGCATGAGTCGGTCTAGGTCATTCACCCCACGTGACGTCATAATGGTGGGCGGAGGCTTAGAACCGGCTCAAATCACCTACTATCCCCGTATATAACTTATAATATCAAAATGATGATGAAAACCCGTGATAGAGCTCATGCCAAATATCAGCAGCAGCTAAACAGTACACTCTTTCATTCTACAAAAATAATAAATTAAACGCTCCTATGAACTGTTCCCTCTCCGATATGTGTGATGATGATATTTTGACTGCTATCAAAGAAATAAAAAGTAATGCTTTAGGTATTGACAATATAAATATCAAGATGATTTCTTTAGTGATACCACACTGTATTGATGAAGTTAAACATATTTTCAACAAGTCTTTTAGACAGGGTATTTTTCCAGATGTTTGGAAGGTTGCTAATATAATTCCATTTCCAAAAAGAATGCACCTACCACGTTCAGTGACCTACGCCCTATCAGCATTCTGCTCTCATTCTCTAAAATATTCGAGAAAAATGGTTTCCATCGAATAAGAGCTTTTCTTGAAGAAAATCGAATACTCCCGTACGAGCAGTATGGGTTCCGCAAAAACACGGAACACAGACTGCCCTCTTGAAAGTAATCGACGATCTTGCGAGATTCAATGATCAATCAAAAGTCACCAGCTTGATCAAAGTAAAGCTTTCGATTCAGTTAATTTCGATTTACTTATCAGCAAGCTCAAGTTCATAGGATTCGATGACATTTCTCCTGAATGATTACTCATGGTCATCCCTAAAAAAACAATCTCAGGTGTACCGCAGGGAATTATTTGGGACCCTTGATGTTTTCAGTGTTTATTTTTGATTACCACACTTTCTTATCACATTGTCAGGTACATCTATACGCAGATGATATACAGTTATATTTGTCTTCTCATAACACCGATACAGAAAGTTGCGTGACCAATATAAACACAGATTTGCACAAAACATTCTTATACTCGGAGAATCATGACTGAAAATCAATCCAAATAAAACTTTGGCCTTATGCATAGGGTCTCAAAGGCAAATAGTAGAATCTCAGTTTAACTTAGGCTCACTCTAGATAACGCAGACTTTGTCTTTCCATGAACATGTGACAAACATTTACAAAGTCTCATTCTTCAAACTCAAATCGCTATATAAATTCAAGTATCAATTATCAGAAGTAATGAAACTCAGGTTAGTTAAAAGTCTTATTTATCCCCATATCGAGTATTGTTTTTCGGTGTCTTACAACTTTTTGCCACAATATAAAAAGCAGAAGTTACAACGTATATAAAATGTTTGCATGCGATTCGTATGTTGTATACCATATGGTTAACATGTCACACCATTTTTGTTAAAAATGAAGGAGCTGAATGTGAGGTACAGAGTCTAATATTTGATAAAATGTTTTTTGTTTGAGTTGCTTCAAACTAAAACACCTAGTTATTTATATAGTTTACATATAATTTACATATGGTCAATTTGAGAATTTACTCATTCAACATACCTATGCACCGTACTTCCAAATTTCAAGGATGTTTTTCTTATATAGCCCCTTATTATCTGAATGAAATTTTACCGCTTTTAAATCATAATATTCATCAATTCAAGAAAGAAGGTTTTTCTTATATAGCCCTCCTTATCTGAATGGAATTTCACACCTTTTAAATCATTATATTCATCAATTTGAGAAAGTAATAAAATCACAGATGCTTACTGGTCAGTGCTAATTTTAAACATTGAGAATTCAATGTACGGTAGTTCAATGAAATTGTTAAATTGACCAAAATAATGTTAAGAATATTAAGAGTTATTAGCAACTATATGATCTTTTATTTTTTCCCTTCTCTATCATTGTTATGATAAATAAGTATTTTTATAATTATTTTCTTACACTCACTGTATAATTTTTGGAAAGGGTGGAAGATAGCCTTTGGCTAACCCTCTTCCTTTTATGCATAAATGAATTTTTTATGCATAATAAACGATATTATTATTATAATTATAATAAAGGGGTTACTTCTGATATGGGAAATATGCAAATCGGGTATGAAATATATGAAATCCCGGGTAGATTTGATTCCCAATATATCAATACATGCTCTTATGGTTTATCGTTTGATTTTGACATTTTTTCATATAAAAATTCATGATTCCTTAGAAAAAATAAAAGGCGAAAACAAATAAGATATTCACAGACAGTAGTAACGAGTGATGAAAAATTTAAACTCAACCGACAAAATGAAGTAGTAAGGCAAACTTTTGGTTTTTCGAAACGGGATAGTTTTGAAATTGAACGGTTCAAAAATATCTGACAAATCATTTCACATTTTTCTGGAACATATTATGAGCCGTCATGGGACACCTGGTAGATGTGAAACATCAATGATGATATTTTGTGACCCCTTATGTACTTGAATATTTTTAAAAAATATGTAATCAAAATATACATGAAAAAATTTAAATGTGACCATATTTGTAAGTTTGAGACGAGTCCAAACTATAGGGCAACGAGTCAAGGGTCTTCTGCACGAAACTCATACCAAGTTTTTCAAGCAAGTGTTTCAGTGCATTTATTTTTATAGGAATGAAATTAAAGTTAATTGATAGTTCATCAAAAAAATATAGCATGCTATGAAAATTGGGAAAAATGTTAATCTACCTAGGGAATTGGCCGCGGTGGTAGTGCGCTCAACTCACGATCGGAAGGTCGTGGGTTCGATTCCTGCCTCGACCAGATATTTTTCTCGAGATAATTTATCTGGTTGAAGTTGGGATGATTCTGCAACAGTGTTAGGAATCTCACATTAAAAGGTAAGACCTCGTTAGTCCTTAGCTTGCACAAATTTCTCAACTTCTGAGAGTTGTCGTTCGTAAGGAGGCGACAGCTGATTAACAAAAAAACAGATTTTAAAAACAGATCTTTTTAAAACAGAAGATTGATTTTACATTCACCGAACCTTGAGACAGACCAAACATACGCGGCTTAATGCACACATAAATGCACACTTTTTGCAGAAGGCTGCTCACTTCCACTTTCAAAATTATTAGCGTCAGTCATATTGCAACCGTAAATGACTTACTAGTTGCGAGATTACTACCGTCAGATGACGATTGGATATCTGCCGCAAGCTTCATTGGAAAAAGGGAGGTTCATTATGATTTTAACTAATTTTGAAAGATGATCAAGTGCGCGAGGTAAGTTCAATCCCCAACAAGTACCAGGTGATAAATTCAATCTCCAACTCTATCAACAAGATTGAAATCAATAAGCCAGTAGAACTTCAATAATTGAAAAAAAAGTCAAATACAAATCATTCCATATTAATATTTCGTAGTGAATTCTATACCACGGACTGTGAAAACAACTCGATGAACTACAGTCACAAGCACTGGTAAAGCACAAACAAACTCACTAATTTATGAAAATCGAACTGTATGACTCAAGTCTCACTAAGTAATATTTTTCAACCGATAATAGATAAATGAATAAACTAAAAGCATTTCCTATGTAAAGCAATAAAACAAGCTTAAATGCCATCAACTTTAGGTAGTAGACGTTCTCCTCATATATATCCCAACAGAAAATAAATTCATACTATCTCCATAACCCCTTATTATGGAGTACAATTCTCTCAATAGCAAAATAACTTAAAAAAGTGTTGAAAGAAAATAATAAATATTATAATTAGATTAAAAATTGAATGAAAATCTGGTAATTCCGTCAAATGTTAAAATCAATGGATCTGAAATAATTTCACACCAAGTCTGCTAAGAAAAACGTTAAGTTAAAAAAAAAACAACACAATTACTACAAAGAAATGAATGGAAGAAGTAGTTCAACGTACCCTTGTCGAAGGGGTACTTCTTTTCGTTATTTCCTTTCCACAATAGATACTCGAAATTATGAATTTGACGAAATTTAAAGAATCATTTTGATACCTGATAATGAAAAATGTATTTTATTTCATTTTAATCAACTAAAAAAAATATATTAACTGACAGAATTGATCACTGTATGACCCTAGACACTCCCTTACTGGTCTCCCCCAACACTCCTATATACCAAACTCTTTTGTCACCCAATAAAATGGACATATAAACAAAGTCCACCGATTCTAAGAATGACATAAAAATAAAGATCTCTGTCTGTGTCTACCTTCTAATTTAACCCTACACGGTAAAAATGAATTCCCTGTCTCGATAACATCACACTTTGAAAATGGATTCTGTAACTGAACAAAAGAAGAAGAAGATTTATCTGACGTCTATTTGCATACCTAACCGTGATACGAAATAAAATAATCAAAACAAATAATATGGCTTTTGAATGTCAATATTCCAATTTATATTTTTTTGGTACCGCTACCGAAAACTGCTCAGAAGAATCCCAGATCCGTGAAAAATAAAAATAGGAATTCAGATAATAATTTCCATTGGTGGTTCAGATTGAAACCACCAATGGAAAAATGGAACGTTTCAACCTCTCAACTTATAGGTCCAAGGTGAGAGCTTTTCTATATAGAAAAGCCAAACACACTTTGGGGAGACCTTGGAAAAATACTGAGAGGCATTTGATAATACAGAATTTCTTTTCCACACAGGTTGATTGGGATAATACTCCACATGACGACGTCGCAAATTGTATCTCTTGCAAATTTTTTCCGTTGGCTATCTCCAATCTTTTCCTAACATAAGCTTCCTAAAATTTTCATCTCTACTTGAGCGCCTGTCTGAGTACCATCTTCTACACTAGAAAGAACATTCAACCTATAATTCAATCCAGATAAAGCCATATTTCGCTTGAAATTGAGAAAAAATGGAGGCAATTTGGTAACTTCGTGCTTGAAGGTCCTGATGCCACAAGCGATTTGATCTAGGTTTTCATCCCAGTTTCGATGGTTATGCGAGGAAACACGGTCTTCAATTGTTCTGTTGATACGTTCAGTTGGGTGACGATTACGACATCATCGAGATACACAAACACATTAGAATCCAGATCATGTCCATGTTGCTGGGGCGTTGTGAAGTCCAGAAGGCATTCTTCAAAATTGAAATAATCCACGATTAGGTACTGTGAAAGCCGTGTATTCTTTCGACGACTTCGCCATGGGAACTTGCCAATACGTCGGTTTCATGTCAACACTGGATACGTACTTTACGTTTCGAAGCTTGTCTAAAGTATTCGATACTGAGGGAAACGCCTAACTATTTCGGGTGGTCACAGAGTTCAATTTTCGGTAGTCCACACAGAATCTGAAACCTAAATATTTTTTCTTCACTAAGAGAATTGGTGAAGACAAGGGAATATTCGACAGTTCCACTATTTTCAACCTAAGCATTTTTTCAAGCTCTATATCAATCTGTTCTTGAATAATAGGATTAACACGATAGAAGCGTTGCTGAATTGGAGGGCTGTTCGTTTGACTTTCATGTTCCGCCTTATCTGTGCATCAGAGTTCACTTGCCATGAGAGATACTTTCCTATCAACCACTTCTTGTAACCTACTCTTCTCCAGTGAGGATAATGAAGTCTGACTGTAGATGTGCGCCATTGAATTCACTACAACAGGTTTCTTCGAGAAATGAGTAGATGAGGCAATTCAGGAATAACAACTGCTTTAACTAAACGTACCCTACCTCTGAGTGTTATCGGGAATTCCGCTACACCTACAGCTTGACATCGATTGCCATTTGCAACTGTACAAAACGAAACTTTACTATTGTCCATTGGTATCCCCAATTCTCGGATAATTGACAATCCCTTGCCGTTAATAGATCTGGAAGCTACCGAGTCCAACAAACCTAAAGGGGCCTTCCTAAAACTTTCATTGTAAGATAGGGACGTTCGTCCCTATAAGCATGCTCCTGAACAAAATCTAAAATAAGTTGCAATTTATCAACCGAGACTTCTGAATTGTTAGCGCATCCACCTCGGTTAATCAGATACGCCTGTTTCTGTTCAAAGATTTAGAGCACTCATGATAGGTTTCGACAGTAACACCCTCTTTCTTACATCGTTAAAAGAATTCATTTTTCTTGAGGATACACTCAATAACCTTATGCCCAGGCTTATTACATTTATAACAAACAATGTCCGTCGCTGATTTCCTAGAAGATATACCTGTCTCCGAAGAAGTTGATGCCTGAGATATTACGCATCAATATTTTCAGTTTGGTCTCCTCTGAGATCGGACAGGTCAACCGGTTCAAATAACCTGACATGACAGCAAGGTAAATACCTATCGACCCGTCAGGTCCCTGAGTATGTCGACGAATTTCTTCTTTCGCTTGAATCAATTTGTTTTGACAAAAAAATTTACAATCTTTTTTCCTTTTCTGTTATTATAAATATTATTTCTACAGTAATTTCAATTTTCCTATCCTGAAACATCAGGCCCTACGTCAGGCGCCAAAAATGCAACCGTAAATCACTTAAAAGTTACGAGATTACTACCGTCAGATGATGATTAGGTATCTGAATCCATTCAATTTTACAAATTTTCTACACTTCAATCTTTCAACGAGCAAAACCCATAAAAAATCTCTTCCAAACTTCAGTTTTCTCAATTTGGTTCAATTTCACGTACGTATTTCCGAAGTTAATGGTACTATACCAGGACAAATGCAACATGTATACGGGATAAAATTATTCAACTAAATTTCAAATTAATTGTGGTTCTGGCGTTGAATTTGGTCATTATTACGCCTTGGTCAAAGACCAGCTGGAAAAGCAAATGCGCCACTGGAATCAATGAAGTCACCCCGGAGCGCCAATCAATTTTAATTGTTGTTTTTATTTTTATCGTTGTTTTAATATCTAATAAATTAATTTCCAGTTTTCAATTAGATGTAGTAACCAGGTTAACACATGTTTAGGTAATTAATATACTATTTTACAAACTATCTATATCTACCAATGTTTATCAGATAATGAAAATATCATACCTAAAATCAAAATCCTCATAAGAAATATCCCAAATATGCTTGGCAACCTTGGAAATTCGGTACCCTCTCATCCTGATAGAAATCAGTTCATTATCCGAGTACAACTAAAACCGCAAAAGATTGTCAAATGTTCCACTTCCGCATAATAATTTTAGCGCGAAATATGAATGTTATATAATATTTTATTTTAGACTATTTTGAAACATTTTTTGTTTCGTAGAACACAGGTTATAGTTTTTGTATACTGAACAGAACTGTACACACTATATGGGGTTTGTCATTAGAGACTTCCAAACTTTGACAATTGTTGCCCGCACGCCACTCATACCAAGTTCTTCAAGCAAGCGTTTCAGTGCTTTTGCACACTTGCAATGCAAGATGTTTTTTATCTAAATGGGTGTTCTGTTCGGGCAACGTACCGCGTGTTCCGCCCATTTTCATTTAGATATCTGTCGTTTTCCTGGGTGGATGTATTTTCTTCAATCTCGAAACGATGATTCCGCATTCATCCTCGACATTCACTAGAGTCCTAATTTTTCATTCGGGCCTGATTGCCTGTTCTTCATCTCCACATTTCTGAAAGCTTTGTACAACATCCTTCGAGTTAATGGCTTTCCTAAAACACTTCGACAAATAACGTGTCTCAACTGGCTGGAATATTTGAGGTTTTATTGACGAAATATACTTACCATCCATCGTTCCGCGATTCGATCAAGAAAACAAGCAAATACAAGAACTGCTTCCACCCAAAAACTGTCAATTCTGATGCACACAAAATTTACTTGTACGTCACAATCAGAGAGCCGGAGTGAATGATGTTGAAAAGTGACTGACCACCCAAGTAGAACGGTGAAAGGAAATGACGGTAATTGGGAAGTTATATCTGATATGGAAAATATGCAAATTGGGTATGAAATTTAATTTAATTTTAATTTAAATTTAACATTTTTCAACAGAAAAATTGTTGCGTCATTCATCTATTATCTGCATTAGCGGATGAAGATACGAGGACTGACCCTTCGTCAGTCTAGGTTGGGTAAATATTTTTTCAGCTTCACAACCGTCTGTCGCATGTCGTTGTTCATTTCGGAATCAATGTTCTTCTAGGCGGCAAGAAAATAGGACACGATTCGCTTAGTGGCTCCAACAGTCTCATTTCTATCAATTTTGCTGCCCATGGTGGTGTGTCCCCGAGAGGTGCAGGTTCGTCCTCATTCGTTTGCACGTTTCCAGATTGCGAACCGGCATTTTCCAATTTCGAACGTTTCTTCGGTAGGCCACCTTCATGATCCACCTCCACATATTTCCGTTTCAAATTCGGGAATTCGTTCTCCTTCCTCACTGCGCCATTAGTACACGTTTATTATTTGTTCTTTCCACTTTTTCGTCGAATTGGATGGAGGTACTAACACATCAGTACCGCTCTTCACGGGGCACCCCTACCTGGCTGGGGTGGGATAGATAAAAAAGCTATTCGTCCGTTAACGAGGGACATGAGGGCCTCATTCGACAGAGTGTCGGGGCCTTCTATATCGGGAGGGGTTGTCTACAGCATAGTCTATAGCTTCCCTAACTCACGGATTCTCGTGAGTTTCCGCACCTTCAAAAACTCGCCGATTCCTCGACTAAATGGACTGCCGAATAGAAGGCAGCTGTAAATCTCTGCGGATGGCTTCATTCCGCACGAACTAAGGAGCATTCACAATCATCCTCAATAACTTATTTCGTAGTCTCTCCAAAATGGAGGTATTATACGCTCCAGACGCCTGAGGCATACATGATGACATACTTGAACATCGTATTGTATATGGTAATTTTATTTTTCAAATTCATTTTTGATTTTCTGTTGATCAGAGGGTACAGACTAGCTATCCGACCCTCGATTTAACGTACATAATGTGCGGTTTCCAAGTGAGCCTACGGTCTATTAGAAGGCCGAGGTACTTTACCCGCGCTTGCCAGTCAATCACCCTTCCAGAAATTCTCACTGTTCTAGCCGGAGAAGATTTCAATCTTCTCATGGTTATCGCCTGAGTCTTGTCCGGGTTCACTCGGATCTTCCAATCAAGGTACCACTGCTCGAGGTCGTCCAATGCACGTTGCATGTAGACGACGCCGAACTCTCGACCCATTGAAGACGAGAGGAGAGCCGTGTCATCGGCGTACAGAAATATCTTCACACGCTCGGGCTTCGGAAGGTCACTGGTGTAAGGAGAATACAGCGTCGGAGAGAGCACAGCCTCCTGTGGCACTTCAGTGAGGATCTCTCTGTTAGCAGACAGAGAGCCCTCTACTCTAACCTGAAAAGTTCTGTCTTTCAGGAAAGACCCAACCGACCGAGTCAAGCCCCGAGGCAGGTCGAACGCGTTCAATTTGTGCAGAAGGCCTTCGTGCCAAACACGGTTGAAGGCCTTCGAGATGTCTAATAACACAATGTGCACTTTTTTGTTATTTAGTTCTAGCACGGTGTTTTCGACCAGCCTGAGAGCCTCTAACACGGTGGAGTGTTCTCTCCAGAAGCCACATCGGTGTTGTGTTCAATAATGAAATTTTCAAAGTCTAATTTTTTGGAAAGCATGTCATTGGCATTCCAAAAAACTATCGAGATTTAGGCAATGTTGGTTGTCTAGACATTAGCAGTTCCGGTAATCACGTTGGTATTCACCGTGAACATTTTCTGTAGCACGGGGAAGTTAACGAACAAGTTTTTCATCTGGTCCAGTACGGCACAGATGTCTGAAACCCCCTGAGTCTGGTTTGAGGAATTCAGTGAGCCATCTGAACCATTGCTGTGGTGCTTGTTTGAGTCCATAGATAGCTTTTCTTAACTTGCAGATTCTTCCATGAACATTGTATCCTTCAGGCAAATGCATATAAAATTTTTTTTGTAGATCCCCGTAGAGGAAAGCTGATTTCACATCAAAGGTGCACATTTGTAAATTTTCAGAAGCTGCAATGGCCAGGAGCATTCGAAGAGATATAACTCCATTTTAATTTAAACTTGTTGTTGTGCGTTTTGAATGTTAGTGTTATAGGCACGGCCTATAACACTATATAGGGAATCCTTAAATCTTCTTGACTGAGCTGATAATTAACCAGCAGGAATACTGAGTAACTGGTCTCTAAATGTAATCATCTACATTGATAGTAAACCAAAATCCCATCTACATTGATATATATATATATATATATATATATATATATATATATATATATATATATATATATAAATATATCACAAGTCTATTGTTTGGCATTCTCTGTATGTGTCCCCACCATCCTAATTGTTTTTGTTCTATAAATGAAATAATGTCTTCTATGTCTAGTTCTTCTCTCATTCGCGTATTTCTTATCTTATCTCTCCTTGTCACTCCTATAATTCTCCTCAAGTATTTCATTTCTGTTGCTTGTATTCTACTATTGATTTTTTTGTTAATATTCAAGATTCACATCCATATTTTAATACTGGCCTATATATTGTTTTGAATATTTGTAGTTTTGTCTGTCTTGAAATTTCTCTTTTATTGATGAAGTTCTTATTCATTGTATAGTACAACTTTATGGTTTTCTCGATTCTGTTGTTAATTTCTGCTTCTTGTCTTCCTTTTTCATCTATTGTTACACCTAGATATTTGAAATCTTTTACTTGTTCTATTTTTTTATCATCTATCATTATATTCGTGAATCTTCAGTGAATAGACAATTTTTTTAACGTTTGTATGAAGGTGGTTGACATTGTTTCACTCCTATTTGTGAAGGATAGAAAGGTTCAGTTCATGAAGCTTTCGAAGCGTGCTTTATTATATTGCTTTTTCGTTTTTTTGAAAGTGGTTTATAATATTTTATGGTGAATTTTACTAGTTCGGACTTCGATTGTCTATAATATATTATAATTAGAAATATCTGAAGGAAACAAATAAAAATCAAAAAAAAAACAAATAGCTGAAATTAACAATCATATTCAGCAATAAAACTTGAAATGAAATAACAATAAAATGAAAATAAGCCAAATGAATTGAAAAATTGAACAGTTGAAATGTGTCAATATTACAAAGAGTATAACTTATCATTAAAATTTTGACGTCTGAATAATCTTAAATTACAAACAACAATGATGAATGTTGGTGACATGAAATTTTTCTGAATATCTAAAATTACAAAAATGATATGAAAATCTATTTTTGTAGATACTGAGGTTTATTAAACACAATTCATTTCATTTTTTTGGGAAAAGAAAGTTTTTGGCTTTCTACTACTCCATCCTGATACAAAGAAATGTGGGAATCTTCCATAGAAAGGAAGGAAGTAATTTGAAAATAAGTAACTCTGTAACCCTTCAAATTTTTAACGTGCAAAGGTGAAAACTCAAAGTTCAAAATATGAAAGTTATGTGCTTATAAGCTGCTCAGATTGTTACGGTGAGGGTGTAAGTTTCAACAAATGATTGGTAACAGTCGAAGGCAAATTGAAACTGACTACTACCAATATAACAAAGTTGACTTGACTGGCTCAGTAAGTGGGCGCCAGGTAGCAAATGAAAATTAAATAACAGATAATTACTACCAAAGACATTTTCTATCTTGGGGGATAGAAAATGTCTTTGGTAGTAACAGCAGGAACAATTAACAACTTTAATTAATAAAAAATTAACAATAAGCTCAAGGCTACAACAAATTTCAAGCTGAAGGCTATATTAATCAAAATTTCAAAAACTGAAGTCTATATTCATCAATGATCAAAAGCTGAAGGCTATATTAACTAACAAAAATATGTAAACAACAAAAAAATATCAGCTGAAGGTTTCTAAAATTCAGAACATTTACAAATCTGTCAATCTGATTCAAACGAAGATGGTCCTGGTTGGATAATACCTGGGTGGGTGGTTTGAACGAAGCTGGTCCTAGCGAAGTGCTGTTGGGCTAGAATCTACTGGGCTAACAGTTACTTGTTATCGTTCCTAACTTGACAACTCTATGAAGCAGGACGATTGTTTGTAGTGGTTAACTGAGCCTCTTCGATCAGAATTCGTCAGCGATAGGACCTCCTGCTAATACCAATCCTCTACCCAGTATTTGGCTTCCATAATGTTATGCGAAACAAACGGAATGAATCAGAATTGATCAAAACAATATTTCAGGGAACGAAGGATATCCTTAGAACCTTAGGTTATATTCTGATTTTTTCTCAACAAAATTTTACTTTCAAAACCAAGTGAAGGTTAATGAAAAATTGAAACAAAATAAAATAAGAAAAAATAAACTAGAAAAGCCAGTATTCTCCTAAAAAAATGGGGAATAGTAAATTCCACTACAAGTGGTAGGTAAATAATAAAATTGATAATTAAATCAATTCCTTATAAACTTTATTGAAAATCTATCCAGTAGTTGTCCAATTCATAACGAACTGCCAGGTTAAATATAACGAAAAATAATCTTTGATAATTTGTAAGGATATGCAATGCAATTTCCGGTGTTATTAAGATAGTAATAAGACAAAACGGCTAATATATGCCAGATAAATTTTGGGTGAGAAATCCTAAACAAATTTTTGTCAGATAACTTTGGATTCAGAAAGAGCTACCTTCAACGCTGACAGAGGTGGCAGGTACAATCGGTAAAGGCCCAATATACTACCTGATAGACCTGAGATATAAATTGTACAGATCAGCGATTGAATGTTCGAGAGAGGAAAATTCCAACGCTGACTACTGCACAGCTCAGAAGAACAGAGATCAACTCTCTCAGATTTGCATTCATTTCTCACAGAGAGATCATTTATCATGAACAAATTGAATATAGAAAATAAATGCTCACCTGAAGAATTCCTCTGTTGGTTCCTTGTCCGGCTGTACTAGCAGTCAACACCGTACTTGTCCTCCAGTCGCCAGTCAGACTTCCTAGCTAATGATCAGTCCCCGGAATAATACTATTTTAATATCTGAAGAAGGTATACAGAGTACTGTTTGAACAGACGTGAAAGGTTAAATTCGTGATCGCACGATATTGGGCTAACAAGTTCCTATCCCCGAGGGAACGTGAGGAATTCAACAAAAATCTTCAAAGTGATCAAATTTCAATGAATACCAGAAAAATGTTATCGATCCTCTCCAACGGGATCTTCCTAACAGGTATTTAACACTGAAATTCGATTCCTTCTAACGATTCTTTAAATAAAGGGAAATTTTGATTTTTAACCTCAATCTTCGTCCTCTCGGGAAATAAATCCTAATATTGTTCACTGTAAATCAACAGAATTACTCATTGAGTTATCTAAACATTCAATCTACCTTTCTGCACAATTTACTAAAAGATAAATAGGTCTTTTACCAGAAAATGCCTTTACACCACGTTCTCTGCACAAACCTGTCGATTCGTCAACGGTCGCTACTCAAGTCCCGCTCGGATAGAGATGTGTTGTGATTGGCCGACCTGTGATTTTGTCACTGTGACTAACTTGTCACGGGAGTGACCAGTTCCGACGAACTAAAAGTTGACGTGATTTTCAGTCACAGTTCCGAGGTTCCGACTCCGACTCGAAACGACTGGGGACGAACGTGCATGATGATCGTGATCGTGTATTTCGTCAGAGTCGGAGTAGGAACCATTGATTACCAGTTTCCAGTTTCATTTGCTTTATCGCTACGATCAAAAGCTCACTGTAATCACAGTAACATTTCTGCGTAGCCGTTATGAAGGTGACTCCTATTAAATTTTTATTTGAAATTATATTTTAAATAAAACATTTTTTTCAACTGAAAATAAACTTTACTCTTATAAATTCGGAAAATAACGAAAATAAAATAAAACAATATTCAGTGTATAGTAAAAAAAACTTTGGTAATAAAATGAGATCAAATGTTTCTCTTGCGATTTGCAAAATGTCAAGATTCAATTTACATTGAGAAAAACAAGTTTTTGAACTTTTTCAGAACTTAAACGTGCTCGTCTATCAGAAAGAATCTGCCCTGTTTTTGAAAAAATTCTTTCACTTGGAACAGATGTCGCCACTGAACCAAATTTTTCGACAACTACTTGCGATAGATATGGGTAGTTATATGCATGTTCTTTCCACCATATTAACGGGTCTTTATTTCTCTCTAGAAGACCATCTTCTAAATATCGTTGAACCTCGATTATCGCTCTAGAAGTAGAAGTTCCTGCTGGTTGTAGTCCACTAACTTTAGAGTCAAAATGGCTCCAGATTGTGATAGTTTTTTTAATGGGATTCACTGAGTTTGACTCTGGATTTTGAGCATTTGGTTCATTGTTCAATACCGTAGACTTAAGACTAGTACTTTCGGTAATTTTTTGGGCAACAAGGCTTATTATAATTTTCTTTGCATTTTCAGCCACCCGTTCAGATGAAAAGGCAAAATTTTTATACCTCGGGTCGAGAAATGTTGACACTATTAAGGTGTTGCTGTTCTCTAAATCCCCCAATCTTTCCTTAATACTCTGTAACATTCTGGAAATCATAGTTTTTGACACAGCAAACATGTTATCTTGTTTTCTGAGTTCTGTGAGGATATTTTCCAAACCTTTGGTAAGCACAATCACCGAAGATAATGTAACATATTTTTCACCACTAATTATATTCGTTATTGTTTCTAAGGGCTCCAAAACTATTTTAATCTCTGACAACAGTTTCCATTCCTCATTAACAATAATTGGTAGTTTGTCACTACTGGAAAACGCCATTGCCGACCTCACCCATTCTTCTAACTCTATTATCCTTTGAACCATGTAGAATGTAGAATTCCATCTGGTTCGTACATCCTGCAATAATTTATTTGGAGATTTTCCCATTTGTTTTTGAATGTCTATTAATCTAGTCATGGATTTTGAACTCCTTTTGAAGTGGCTTACAATATCCCTGACTTTCTTTATCAAATCTTCCGCTATCACAATTGCCTCTTCCGCTATTAGGTTGATGGTATGAGCAAAACATCCGAAATGTTTCCACTTCAGCTCATATTTTATAGCTTTTTTTATATTTAATGTGTTGTCCGACACAGCAATTAAAATTTTATTTTCGAGTCCCCAAGTCACAACTACCTTCTTTAACTGATTTGCCAGGTTCTCACTGGTATGGTCTTGGGGAAATGATGAACATTCCAATAATGCCGAATGCAGCTGAAAATTGTCTATGTAATGGATTGTCACTGCCATGAAACTTTCGATATTTATTGAAGTCCAGCAATCTGTAGTCAAAGTAACACTTCTCACATCTTTAATCTTCGATTGCAAATTATGAAAAGTCTCTTCATATATCGAGGGCAACAGTGTATAAGTGATTGTTTTTCTACTTGGTAACTGGTAGGCCGGGTTGAGGCAGTTGACAAATGATCTGAATCCTTCGTCTTCTACAACACTAAATGGTTGATAATCTTTAGTAAAAAGACTCATCAAACATCTGTCAATTTTTTTCTTAGTTACCAGGTTAATGGGTTTGGGTATATTTAATTGAGTCTGAACTATTTTAATTTTTTTGGGCAGGGCTTCTCCGGATTCAGTGGTACTGGTGGACGGTTCCATGAGAGCCGGTTCTGTCCTAGGTGGTTCGGCTACCACTTTTTGAAGTCTTGGACCTTGGTTTTCATTCATCTCTACGTTTACCAGCGGGTGTAGTCTCACCATGTGCTTTTTTAAATTACTAGTTGAAGTTTTGTAACTAAGAATGTGGTTACATAAATTACATTTGGCCTTTTCTTCACTTTCTGCTGAAAAAAAAAATTCCATAACATTGATTTTTTCCCCATCTCCATTCTGTAATGTATATGGAAGAACAAACGCAAATTGTTTAAATTTTTCAAATATCAATTGCAATATTTCAAACCAGCTTCTACTGTGAGAATTGTTATTGTTTGAATAAGTCAGTGCAAGCAACAACAACAGGTTTATTTTACACGTTCCCGGTTCCCGCTCAAACAGTGAATTCGGGAATCTCATCGTGATCGTTAGGTTTTTTTTCGTTCCCTATAATGTTAATATAAAAGAGGGGGGGGTTTAAGGGGTGGAGGTGGAGGGTACAGTAAGCGTGACCGTATTGTAGAAACCAATTTTTTTTTAAAGATTTATGATTCAAATCAGTAATTTGTACGATGAATGAGTACAGCACGGCTGAGTACAGTAAATAAGCAGAATAAGCTAAACCTAAATATTCTTTTCCGGAAGGGTTTTACAATAGTAAATAGGGAGCGTCATGTCATATTCTTCAATTCAAATACTGTTACATCTTGTTTTTGTACAAATACAGATGATATTGATTGATGATACTCATAGCAACCCGAATCATGATTTCATTGGCGCTGAACTGATGATTTTATTGTAGTAATTAATATCTAAATTGCAGTTTCAGTTATGTAGAGTACAAAAATCAATATGAATGAACCATTACTAGGTATTGCTGTTCATATCAACTTTTGATTCGAATCGTTTTAGTAAATTATTTTCTGAAAAACACGTTCTTCGATCATACGATTCCGAGAACTGATATCTAGGTCTAGGCTCCCACTCTTGTGCCGATCGTCGTCACACTTGTCAACGAATCAGTCCGACGCCGTCATCAATCACGACTCCGGAAAATCACAGTGATTTTGAGCTGTGACTTTACCGAAGCAGTCACGGTTAGTCACATTTCCTTAAAAATCCTGTCACACCACATCTCTACGCTCGGAAGCAAAATGTTCACGATATGCCTTCAATATCCGATGTTTTCCGCGCAAGCGGTCTTCACTCGAATTTGAAAGAGGAAGTGACTACTGTTCCGGCATTACTCCGGTAAAAAATGTTGAAACTTTAGCAATGGAACGAAATTTTCATTACAACTCTATACATGGATGTGTAGATCATGCAAAGAAGCAACTTTCAGACACAAACTGGAAGAAAGCCCACCTGAAACAGCTACTTTCATCTAAACATTGAATTACACGAATGAAAAAAAAAATCGAAACAAATACTTTTACATGTACACTGAATTATACAGAAGATACTTTTCTGTACTCAGTTGGTATTCCAAACATTCGTTATGGAATAACATAAATCAGAAATCATCCACTATCGTGAATGATATCTTTCTTTAGAAGATTCCCACATTTTTTGTATCAAGATGGAGTAGTAGAAAGCCAAAAACTTTCTTTCCCAAAAATATAACCCCTTCAATTCAAATGAGCTTCCTTCTGGCTGGGATTCAATCAAATAGGTGAATGAATGTCATTACGATGACATAAGTTACACATATGTTATCCAGATTGGTACTGGAGAGCCCTAAGGCTGTGTTTCTAACGACGAAACATCGATGTCTACCAGTGAGGATGACAGTGTTCCATGTAAGTGCAATTTGATACCATTCATTCAAAGTAGAACTCCTGTGAATGATATCTGATTTTAATCCATAACGAATGTTTGGAAAACCAACTGAGTAGAGAAAAGTATCTGCTGCATAATTCAGTGTTCATATAAAAGTATTTGTTTCGAAAGAATTTGTTCTCGTGTAAATCAATGTTTATATGAAAGTAGCTATTTCAGGTGAGCTTTCTTCCAGTTTGTGCCTGAAAGTTGCTTCTTTGCATGATCTACACATCCCTGTATAAAGTTTCTTATTATCAAATAACTTCCTTTCTTTCTTTGGAAGATCCTCACATTTTTTTGTATCAAGATGGAGTAGTACAAAGCCACAAACTTTCTCTCCCAAAAATTGTGTGTCCAGATTTCATCAGCCCTACTTGAATTTTTTATAAAAACTCAAAAATATTCGACATGACGCCACTCAAAAGACAAAGTTTCTGTCAATACGAAACAGGTTCATGTAGGTTCGCCAAGTCCCTTTTGAGAAAAGTGATACAATTTACAAAAAGTGATAAAAAATTCAAATGATGAAAATGAAAAAAATTTAATCGTAATATTCGTCATTCACTAAGAAATAACCCCCTTCATGTATTTTTTTGAAATAATTTTAGTTTTGTTTGAAGCAGAAATTGATATTGAAAACGAATTCCAAAGTCACGAAAGTTGCAAGTTGTTCTCGGTACTTTTCTGTTGTAACAACATAGATTGTTCAAACAGAATACTGTTGAAACAGAATAAGAAATCATCAATTGTTCACTACGAAAATGTAGAGGTTGGGGTACAATAATTTTGAGTGAGGTGACTTATGACATACAAGAATATCTAATAAACTAGCCGATACGATCATCAATCACAATTGTCAGTCGTCATATTCATCGCTACCTGAACTACTGACACGGGTACCTGAATTAAGTAATAGGAATTTTGTGACATCTCTACCTAAACTACTGGAATTTCATACGGACATGGATACCTGTGTTAAATTAGGTAAATCAGGTACTCATAATATGCGGACGGACAACTGTTTCCGAAAAGGACTTTATGAATCCACTGAAATTAGTTTTGGTAACAGTTTAGTTTCCAGATTGCAAGTGAACTAGTTTCTACTCTACGGTATATTTTTCATTCTGAAGAAGGTGTCCAATGGAGAACCATAATGTTAACATTACAAATTACTTGGAACAACTCGGCTTTGTTGAAAACGAATTTGCAACGAGTTCGGAAGCAGTATCATATTTGAACGATATTCATTTTTTTGACCCTTTGGATTTTAATGGCTCAAATCAAACAAATCAAGATTTGTATTTAGAACCAGTAGATGATGATATTTCGGAAGAGGAACCAAGACAGCATTTGAAGTCTGAAGACCTTCAAGTGAATATTTTCAGAGCACAACGGTCTGGTGGTTACACGGCAGTGATTCCAAAAACATCTGCACAAAGGGAGATGTTCACAAGTGTGAATCAGGAAGTGACTAGTGTGAACCAACTTCCAAGTGTTGGTTTCCATATGATGCAACCGCCATTACGAATACCTGGTTCAGTAGCCGTGTATGCTTCCCACAATCAAACTGCATCAACAGCAGAAATGACATCGCAACAGGCTATTTGCGAATATAAATCGAAGAAAGATGAACCTGGTTTTTGTGTTATTTGTAAGAGAGAGTTCACCTCTTTGGGACACTTGGGCCGGCATTTTAGATCAGCCGTTCATAAAAATATGGTTTTGAATCATAGTACCAACTCAAACCGTGTTTAGGCAAAAGATAAGGCTGTAGGCAAAGTGGTGCAGTACAGATAACACAAGCAGGAAATACCGGGGTATACCGGGAAATATGGGTATTTCCCAACATCCGGTTGGGAAATACCCATCCTTTCGTGCAAGGCCTTCTGAGGATGATGATGATGCCACTTCATTTTGTTATAAAAAATCAGGCCAAGAAATTTAATGTGACTGTATTCTGGTTGGGATATTCCGATTCTAAGGAAAGTAATGGGAGAGACAATTGTAATGTCAAGATACAAATGCCTTTGACATTTTATCCATTCAAAATAATCTAGGTGACGTCGACGAAATAATCAGGGACACATTGACAAACCCCTAAGAAATCCCCGAATTGGACGAAACCGTTCTCCAAATTATTGAACTCCCAAAAATTCACAAGAAATCAATATAATTTCAGATGTTAAAATCGTTCCTCCGAAAGAAAAAGAAGAAAATTCTGACTTGGAAACTGTCCTGTATGTTGAGAATCCTATATGTTGATATTACGTTGTACCAGCAAATTAAATTATGTACACCCAACGCCGTCTATGGTTTGATACTTGTAATACATGTTAAGTGTTTCATCTGAAATAAATTATTCATAGGCTGAATGCTAAATAGATCGCACGTAGTTTTATTTCCACTCTGCGTAACAGGTTATGGGCCCAGAATGTTGAGTTTTTTCAACAATGGCAAATAGTTATATCGCGAGTGTGCCTATCAAAAAAGAAATGCGTTGTAAACAAGTTGAACGTTACAAAAGTCATTGTTCTGATTAAAATGGAACAGAAACAATCAGAAAACTGCGAATCACGCAAATGTTTTCAGTGCAATCTTTCTGGGTGGACAATATTTAATAATAATAATGATGATAAAAATAATCGCGTGATGGGTATAGAGGTTCCTGTCACAAGGCAGGGCCTGCCGCAAGGCGCCCGAGATCCTAAAGCACTTGCTATCAGCATGTCCAGAATATGTGATCTCGGCCTATATCCATCGACATAACGCGACCCTAAGAGTGCTATACCATCTACGGCACTCTTACGATATTGACAAGACACCGGTGTTGCCCTAGGCTCGGGGAATATTAAATCCGTTGTGTGGAACGAGAAGGGCCGAATTTATTGGAGTTATTCGTTACCCACCCTCAGGGTCATACAAGCTGATAAAGCTACCAAGCCTGATGTAGTCCCTCTCGACCACCAGAGCAAGACGATATTTGTCATGGAGTTTTCAGCTGCTGGCGAGACGAATATCGTCCGAAATATCGAGATTTTCTCTTTGACCTCCACAGACTCTATCCAGACTACTCTGTCAAGATGTCCTTGATGGAATGATGCCCTCTCTACTCTCGAATCTTAAAATCATACCGGCTTGCCGCACTAAGGCAGAAATCTTAGCCGGAAATGCAGAAGGCTGTCATTCTTGAGTGACTGCGCTTGCTCAGGGCATATGATTCTCGGACCCAATGATCATTTACCCCACGGTGTGGGGAGTGGTAATTAGTTGATAAAGCTAGTGCACCCTCCCGAATGTATCGGGCCTCACCAGCGCACACTACGGTTAAATGAAATAATAATAATATCGTTTATTATGCATAAAAAATACATTTATACATAAAAGGAAGAAGATTAGCCTAAGGCTATCTTCCACCCCTCCCAAAAATTATACAGCGAATGTAAGAAAATAATTATAAAAATACTTATAAATAAACACTGAAAACATCAAGGATCCTAAATTACTTTCTTGTGGTATACCTGAGATTGTTTCTTTTAGGGATGACCATGAGTAATCATCCAGTTTCACCCTCTGTGATCCATTTAAGAGAAATGTCATCGAATCCTATGAACTTGAGCGTGCTGATGAGTAAATCGAAATTAACTAAATCGAAAGCTTTACTTTGATCAAGCAGTACTGAAATGTGTTCCGTGTTTTTTGCGGAACCTAGACTGTTCAGATCTACAAGAAATGATAAAATACTTTAGTCAAATTTACGTTGAGTTAATATTTCTATTTGGCACAGACAGCTTCGAAAAATCAATTCGAATTGAACATGTGTCTATTATGTCTATTATTGGAGGAAACATATTTCTGTATCGAAGACTACTACCCACAGGACCAGTGTACAAATCAGCTGATTGAAGGCAATATCACAACGAATTGCCAACCCATTCCAATCAACATAGGCGAATCCATAGCCGAACAAATACCCAAGAGGATATGCTGATCATTCCCATACAAGAAAAAATTATTTTCTCCAAGCGCAGAGCTGATCGATGTACCGAAAGAAACACCCCCGCACTCATCAAAATTCCCAAAGCATGTGAAGTTCGAATAACCCACAAGACGTTTTTCAACAACATGAAGATTCAAAAAGCAAAACTTCTGATTTTGCCAAAAATCCAAATCAACAATGTGGAAATCCAAAATGTATACGAAACTTAAAATTTCCCCAAACTCAACTTAGATGAAATGTACGGACTCCACAACTTGACAAGAAAGTTGTCAACAGTCAAAAAGATCGATGTAGCCGATAACACCAATAACATGTTAAATCTTCGGAATCATTTTCGGATCAGCCATATTGGTATTGATTCTAATAATACTGATTAGAAAAAATAACAGAAAGTGTACCATACTAAAATGGTTTTGTCCTAAGAAAACGAAGAAAGATTCAGTAACCTCAAACATTATGAAAATTGTTTAAAAATAACTGCACACAGCGCGCTCAATAAATTATGCCGAAAATATTCTCACACACTTCGGGGTCTGTTGAACTACTTGTTGAACGAGCTTTCGAAAATTTAGGCGTACGTATTTACGAAAATCATTTTGCGTGCCGAGTACCTAGCTGCTAGTTATATCGTACTGGATTAACACGAAATGATTCTGAAAACACTATACCTGAATGAATCTAGTAAGTATACCTGATCATTATACCTGATGAATGTAAATACATAAAAGCATATGAAAGTGTCTCAATCACCAGAGAAGGAGCCTGTGATTCAAGTGAAATCTGACAATTGAATTGTATTGAATAATTATAGGTACTGAAAGAGTTCACTGAAATAGACTCAGAAGGTAAGTTCCCTTTTTCATATCGTTTTATATATGTGATAGTTTCTAGTAGAAAAGATATAAAAGTTTTCTATATCGTGACATATGATGTTGATTTCTCAAATAAAAACTATGACAACGAGTTTCAGAAATAAATTTAGGGCTTCATGAGTGTGACGTAGTGCAGTCATTGTAGGTACTGTTTCAAATCCAGATCATGATATGGCGGTGAAAATGGAGTAGACCGCTTGAAATCCGCACATATAGAACAAATCTCAATTCACTTTAATTTCATAAAATATATTCTCTAACGTGTTTATTCAAATATTTTTCGTGTTTCGTTGATTAAGATAAGAAAGCGTAGGTCTCCTTTTGTAATAATTCAGCATTTCACGAGATTTGGCTTTGAAATATGGCCTACCATGACTACATAACTGTTTTCACATTTGTTGATTTTTTGGCATCTATTTACTCATTTTTCATTTGTTACAGGTTTTGACTATGATTGATCTACAACTTATTATTAATATGGGAGCCTTTGAAGTTATGGAGACTATATTTCTCCACATAACAAGAACCTCAGTACCAATAACGGACCAAAGGCATCAGGATGATATTATAACAATATCCAAGACCGTGATTTCTTGTTATCACACTTGCCAAGAGTTTAGATATCTCACCAAAAAATATATTATTTGTGATGATGTTGACTGGGGCTATATTTCAACACAAACGAATTTATCTCAAAATTTTCTGAGGGATTATCAAGAATATTTAGATTGGTATGAGATTTCCTCAGGATACCACTTCTCGGATGATTTTCTTTGGGAGTTCAGACATAAGATTCATTGGAATTTATTTCTTGAATGCAATTTGGTCCCAGATGATTTATTAAAGAAATTAATACATAATAATATCATCAAAGCCAATCAATTATTCTGGGATCACATTTGTTCCAACTCCATATTATATGATGATTTCATCAGCGAATTCGCAGAGAAACTGAATTGGTCAATCGTGTGTGAGTACCAGACTCTGTCTGAAAATATTATGGAGCGATATTCGCACTTACTTGATTGGTATAATGTGTCGGTGTTTCAAAATCTATCGAAAGAGTTTATATTGAAATATAGGGATAGAATTGATTTTAATGGACTGCAAATTAATATGTATTTTCCGGAAACACTCGTTGCCACGTTATTGCAGAAAATAAATAGAAGAGTAATTATTGAAACTGAATACAGACTGAGTAATACTCATGAAAATAATTGTCAACGGATAGTTTTCTAGTACCTTAGGCAATAATCGACTATTTTGTGCATCGTTCCAGAAACTACTGAATAGGAGCCTGAAGAACATAGTATATACCCAGCAACAGGACTTTCATGATAATATGGAAAGTCATCGTAATCCTATAGATTTTGCGAACCTGAGATAGTCTTCAACTGATTGTGTTCATCGAACCTTCAAAGCCATTGGTCTTCTTTCGTGTTGTAAAAGAGAATATATTATTGTATTTTCATAAACTGCATCCATTAGACGCTTTGGAGTAAACAACGACAATTCAATAGTAGAGAAAAACGTATTCTAACTTTGGAGAGCTGCACTTACCGAATCTCTGAGAAAGCTGAAGGACATCTCAAAAAGTGCATATTAGATCTGCTTCTCGGATTGAAAAAAGGCTGGTACAAGTGTATTATATCTGAGGAGAACTACTTGAATGATAACATAGAAATTGATGAGTGAATAAATATTTTTTGAGATAAATGACAATTCACCTTATTTTTTGAACAGACAGCGTACAATACCCGTTTCAATTCAAACACTATTAATATTTTGATCGACTTTAGCTCCACAAAGTCATTTGTCGATCCCGAAATTGCCTTCGAATTTTTTTCAAACTGAAAAAGAAATTATTCAATTTGCACAAACCCATGAAGTTACATTTTTTTCAATTCACAATATTTTTGATGGGCTCAACTCAAAAATCTCACAACCTATCATTACTTTCGACAAGGGATATTTATTGAACCCATTCTCAACAATTAGACTACTGTTTCACAAAGAAAAGCAACGAATCAACTCTAATTACGATAATACGTAGATTAGAGCAAATAATTGTAATAATTTAGCGTTTCAATGAAACAAATAACTTCGTGATTGTGACTTGACTGCTTTATTCAGCATACAATTCCAACCTTCCAAGTAAAAAAAAAACATTCTGAGAAATATGCTGGGAGGCTCCACCAAATGATGGCACTCCATGATATCACACAACGTCCGTAACCTCCTTGTAAAATTACAAGAAAGCAAAGCTGCTGTTGATCAGCAGAATGTAAAAACTGCGGCGGACGGCAAAGAATACTTAGAGCAGTGGCGTCAATTCAACACAGAACTGAAGTGTCTGAATGGGCAAACTTAACAAAGGTGCCTACGTGGAAAGAGGTGCAGAAAGTAATAGATTTACTGATCACGCAAGGGTTTATTAGCAGCAGCCAAAATACGAAAGTCTTTGATGAGTTTACATACATTTCCAACTATGCGGCAGATGAATAAAATCTCTGGTTGGAATGCCGAGAATGTATCGACTGAAAATTATTGGATTGAATTATACCAGATCTTCCGTACTAACAACCTTCATTTAACAAACTTTTACATAATTATTGAGTACGTTATGTGTCTGTCTGGTAGTAGCGCTGCAGTCGAAAGAGTTTTTTTCCCAAATGAACAAAATATGAACCAGTGATAAAATACAGTTAAGTATCACAGTACTGAAAGCTATTCTGATTACGAGAATAAATATAAATAAATCATGTACAGAGTTACAGACGTACCTAAAAACAAGACCCGATATTAAAAAAACAAATGTTCAGCCGACAAATACAAAAATACGACTTAGAAGTTACGCCACTACTGGGGGCTTAGTTAGTAAGTCATGCCAATTAAAAATTTTGTGTTTAGAGCTTTGATTATTTTGTATTATTCTATCTTCTATAATAAAATACTTGTAAAACACTAAAAAAAATGTATTGTATATTTCCGCAGATGTGCCCCGGTTTGACAAAATAAATAAATGATCACGTTATTCATATCAGCAGATTGATCAGGCTAGTGCAGTGGAGATTGGAGTGGTGTTCTTTGGACTGACTTGCCAGTTTCAGATTGTGTTAGGTGTGAAGCAAGG